>NC_064566.1:16986000-18388000 GCF_937001465.1 Orcinus orca | reverse complement strand
ACTGTTATATCCTATAGAACAGGTTACTAGTAGAACTTTGAAAAATATTATAATACTCATATTCACACGTTAGGTAAGATTCTCTGAGGTGTATACTGTTACATCTGGATGCTTAATGAGACCCTTATCTACTCTTAAATGTACAGTGGTATTAAATACCTTTTCTGTCTTCACAGGATTCTTATGGGCATGTCAGTGAAACCAACAGGTGTAAGATACCTTTCAGTTAAAATCATGGCCATGAACATTTGGGGTCACCTACGAAAAATCCTGACTATGAAAGTTAACGTTTTTGAAATGCTGTGTCAAAACCTGACTTTACATTGCATTGCTAGCTGTGCCCCAAATGCTTGATCTGTGTGGAGTCTAATACAGTACATCTTATGTGAGTGTAAGAAAATAACCAGTGTCTTTCCGCTGTTGCAGAGGGAATTGCTAATTTAGAGTAATGATGTCTTAGGTTTTCAACCCAGCAGGGCTGCCTGAGTGTCAGAGAACTCATTAGCATCAAACACCACCTTTCATCCTGTTAGTCTGTGAGGACAGCAGACCGTGGTCAGTCCTCTGTCCCCACACCCACTTCTGCTGACCCTTGGCTCACCGTCAGCCTGAGCTTTGATCAGACACTGCATGTACCTGAGGCCTCCTGTGTGATTTGTGTGGGGTGTACCCACTCCCTACCATGGCTGCTGGCGGCCACTCAGCCCCCAGAACGGAGCTCTTCTCTCTCAGTGTGGGTGCCTGTCCTCCTAGGTGGCCAGGTAGCCCCATCAGGGGCCAGACTGGAGCGGCCTGTGTGTCATGCCTGCAGGTGGTTCCTGATCAAGAAGCGACAGAGGGGCCAGTGTGGGACAGCCGAGCAGCCCACAGCTTTCCCCTTAGTTAGGAAGATGTCCATGGAGGGAAGAGGGACAACCAGTACAGGATGCCTATGCCTTTGGCTGCCATCTCAGGGACTCGGTCACTGAGCCAGCAGCCAGCTGCACTTGGATCTGAGGTCAGAGGTTAGAAGTCAGAGGCTCATGTGACAAGAAACCACAGAGCAGACCAAGAGCCAAACATACCCCTGGGTGGGTCAGCCCGGGACCAAAAGAATGAAGGGACTCAAGATAACAGAGCTTGAGGCCAGGGTCTTCACCAGGGGTTGACATAGGTTCTTCCTGGAACTGAGACCCTGAGTGTTACAACCACAGATGTCCCTTGTCAGGGAGTCAGCATGCTTCCAGGACAGGATCAGAAAAATGTGTGAAGTCCCAACACTCCTGTTTCCAGGCCAGAGACCAGACCTGTCAGGGAAGGATCTGCACAGGAATCTGCACAGGTCATTTAAGTCTCAGCGTTGGAGGCTGCAGGGCTCTCACCAATGGTGGTCTCACCAAGGAGACTTTAATGCCCTGCTCCTGATACTACACGATAGAGAGTCAGGGTAATATCCTTGGCTTCTCATGACCCCCACGCCACCTTTGTCTACTCTGCATCTCGCGAGACAGGAGACTTACATGATTGTTAGACTGGGGAAGAATAAAATACTCAGTCTTTTCCCTTTGGGAGCAGGCGTTCCTCTGCCCCTCCATGTGGTCAGCTTCCCCAGCCAGCGATGTCTTTAACTGGATAAGTCTATCCAATGTGGGGTTGGGTTAACACCACCTATTGGGCTCTCAGGCTAAGATATGCTCCCTAATCTTGTCTTTACCACCAGTGAAGACATGATTCCTCCACAGGCCTTAGTATTTTCTATTTTTGACTTATTTCTCAATTAGTCTAGAACCCAGGCAGGGAAGAGGGATATTATTTATTGAACCCTGACGGGGTTCAGGACAGGCTGCCCCCAAATATGCCACTTCAGCATATTGATTATTTTGAATGAAATTTACTTAAGGAGCAGTTGGTACGAAAAGGACACTCTGACCCTCCTCTGTCCCCTTGAAAACAGAAAATCAGTCTCCCATGTGAAAGGTACTCTCCCTGTACCAGGCAGTAGAGAGACATCACCAGAGACAGGGAATTCAAGGCTGAGAAGGCTATGTCAACAAACCTGTTACTTCTTTACTAATTTACTACCCCAAACCCAAATTTCTTTGTCTTGTCCTCACATAAATTCCTCACAAATTTACGGTTTGTCTAAAAGGTATGAAAACTGCGTGCTTTGGTCACTCTGAGTATCGGACCTCTATGACCTCCTGTGTATATGAAATTGAAATGTATTCTTCTCTTATCAATCTGTCCTATGTTAATTTAATGATTACGCCAGCCACAAAACCAAGAAGGGATAAAGGAAAAGTCTTCCTCCCCTATAATCCCCTCAACAATTCCCATGGTTTATTAATGATTCAGGGATGTTGTTCTGTGGAGGACCTCACAGACTTTGGGGCTAGATCCGGGAGGTGACACTTCCTTTGTGCCAAGTAATGCCCTCAACATGCTACACACATCTTATTTCATCCTCACAACTTACAGATGAGGGTAAACATTATTAATATTGCCATTTCAGAAGAACCTGAGGCTCAGAGAGTTTCAATAACTTGTACCATGTCAGGCAGCTTCTGAATTCCTTGCTCCACTGCCCAGGCTCTGCCCCATGGGTTACTTGGAATTTCTATGGAAACCAAATGACGGTCCTTTTCTTCCTGCCATATTTAATACAGCTCAGTTTAGCTCAAACTTGGAGGAGAATGGATGTCTGGTAGTTTGGATAGCCTGATGGCTACTAATGAAGCTTCCGAAGTTTCTCTTGCTTTGTATCCAGTTTCTAGCTTTGTCAGCTTGGACAAATGATATATGGACTTTAAGTGTCCATTTATTTATCCAAAGATCAGCAAAATCATAGTCCTTACCTCTTGGAGTGAAATGAGATGTTGCATATAAAGTGTTTAGCACAGAACCTGGAACACAGAAAGTACTTAATAAATCTATTTGGTCCTCAAAGTCTGATGGGAAAGCCACACATGTTTAACTATGTTTTCCCTAGTCCCTAGAGTAGACTGCACCACTGTTCCTTAGAATGAGCAAGTGCATGGTGAAAATACTTAGTTTATGTATCATGCCAATGTTACTGCTTAATACATAATACATACATACCTTGGCCACAGAATCACTTGTAATCATACCTTTAAACTTCATGCTATAGTGCCCAACACAATGCACATGGAATTGTCATTGGTGGGTGGGTATGCTTCCATAAAATAAAAATTAGATTTTTATTTTCAGTAAACTCACTTACTCAAAGGTGCCTATAATTTGTGCCTTCTGCTAGAAATGCTCTCTTTTCTGAGCCCCACTGCTCTTTCTCCTAACTCCCCTACTCTGCCTTCATATCCCAGATTGAAAATACTTCAAGGAGGCTATCCCTGAACATTGGGCCCCCAGTCCCCTTGCTATAGGCCCACCCAGCACGTTTTCCTTTCATCTTTGTGTCTTCATAATAATTTGTGAGCCAAACAGGACTGGAGTTATGTCTGTCTTCTCTGTTACTGTTTTCCTAGAATCTAGCACAGTTCTGGGGAGATAATATCTGTCAAGTTGAGTTGATTGAATATGGTCCATGTTATGTCAGAGAAATGAAGGCAAACCAACATATGTATGACACTTCCCTTACGCCAGGCATTTAACAGACACAATTGCAACTCACCCTTAACAATGCCATGTGATGCCCAATATTACCCATACCACCACACCCCCTAAAATACTGAAGCTTAGAGTGGTTAAATATCATGCCCAAAATTTATCAATTGCTTACTAGAAATTGAATTCAGAGCCTGGTATATTTTACTACAATGCCATCACTTTTATTACTATATGGATGGATACAGCAAAACCAATGAGGTACATTTTGCTTTGATAGATAGATGGATAGATAGATAGATAGATGACACAGATTTTTTTCTGGAACAAAATATGTAACTAAAACACATCAATAGCAATGTCACTTTATGTCACCCAAATTTTACTAGATCTTTCAAACAGCCAAGTGCACAAAGTTGTTGGCATGCTTGGGTTGAAAACGAAACCCTTTCCCAGCACTACAACCCAACACAGAAGGTTAATTTTTCTGCTGATTCCTCTGGGCAGGTGGTAGCTGCTGACGGTGCTTTCCCTTTTGGACAACGACTGTGATGATGCACCTGAACATCTCATTCATTTGCACAGAGAACACAGGCCGCCTCCAGTGCCAGTGGATCTGCACATTTCATTATCAAATAATGTAGCAGGAAATGGAAAACATTTACTCTATCACCTAATTCATACCCCTCCTCCCTGGGATGTGTTGACTCCATGCTTTGCTCAGTCTGGCTTAAGCAAATCAACTGTGGGGAACTGCTCCATCACTTAATCAGTTCCACAACTGGAAACACTTTTCTGACACTCACATCTAATTAACAGTAATAATAAACCTAATGTGATGGTACTGATACTTTGGCCAAAATAGAGAATAGTGTCACCAAATTAAGCTAGGCAGAAGCTTCCTACTACCTGCCCATCTCTCATCTCAATGACCGCCAATAAAAAAATCACGAGCCACATACTACCCAGTTGTGATGCACGCCTGCAATGAATTTGCATAATGGATAGCAAAATTGAAATAAACGCTAATTATGTACTGAATGGGATCTGGAGAGGTGTTTCAAGTAATTTGACTGGCTAATCAACAGAGATTATTTCTCAGCTATGAGTGTACATACCAGATACTACCTGTTAAAAATGCAAATCAAGAGAGTGAGTGGTTAGGACAATGGCCCCAAGGGACACAGACATCAGGCCAGCATGGTGGTTCTGTGGTTGTTTGATAGTCTGGGGACAACATGCTTATATTGCTAGCATTTACTGACCACCTATATGACTGTTCTAAGATCTCCACATAGTTTAGCTAATTTAATCTATGCAATCCTATATTAAAAGAAAAGATATCAAAAGCACACAGGGTTTAAGGAAGTTGGCTAACAGCTTACTACATCTGATGAACAGTAAAATCCAGAATTGACCCAAGATGCTTGCTTCCAAAATCTAGGCTCTCCATCATTAAGTTAAGCTACCTTTCTCCATCTGTAAGTGTTTATGGCTGAATTTATGCAGTAGACACTCTCAGATTTTTATAAGAGTAAAGTTGCCATCTAAGAATTGTTTCTAATCTCCAAGATCAACTTCATTATAACTTTGATTCTGGGAATCATCATCAACCAAATGACTAACGTAAAATGAAGATAGGATAGGCCCTTGCAATTGGCTGCCATTTGACCCAGAAATACGTGAATCCAAATGTAACATGCTTAGAAGATTGAGGGAAATGTTCAATAATACATCTAAGTTCTTTAGTTTCAGAATTGAAATGCCTAAGAAAATCACTAAGATTTATTTTCAATTGGCTACCGTTCAGTGGGGTAGTTCATGGTAAAACCATTGGCAGAAATGCCCTCTAGCAGTTGTCTAAAGCAGAAAAATCTCGGTGTAGGCCAAAAAGTCAATGGCTGTCATAAAAGTTAAATCACTTCTTTCATCACTACAAATCCCAGATCACTGTTGGAGCAAAGTACCAGTGGAGCCAGACCTACCAGTTCCATATGACAATGCTCTATGCTGGTATTTTACATACATGATCACTCGTCCTCATGAGGACATTATGAAGGAGTTTTATTATCTCTATTTTACAAATAAGAAAATGCACTCTGAGATATTAAGTAACTTGCTCAGAGTTACAGAGTGTAAGAATCAAAGTTAAAACTCAAATCTAGGTTGTCTTAAAGTTCTTAAACCTTTCTCAAAAGTTTTCCAAGCCTTGCTTATAAATATTCTCATAACATCTCCAGATTAAGAAAATATAAAATTTTTCAATGTATCCCTTATGCCATTTCTCCTTAATTCCTTAACATCTTTCCAGCATTGAGGGCAAGCAATTAAAAAAAGGAGCCTCAAATTAAAACACAGCCTAGATCATTGCTACTGAGTCTGCCTTTTCTTCAAAGAGTTCTATCCCATGACTAGTTCATTTAGTTCATCCACATGTAATTGCACACCAATCCATAGGAGGCCACTGGTATCCTAAAATACTATAGTCCAATCACCCAATCACACAGCTGCCCCACAGGGCAATTCTATAACATATGCTGCACAGGAATACAGAACAAAAGTAAATATTAAGGGATTATATTGTAAAAATGAGGCAGACTCTCTAGTTAGAATATTTGGCTGTATAATATTTTATTAACTATAATTCAATTTGCTCTATTATATACCATGGTGAAAAAATCCTTTGGCATGATTTTTAAAAACTAAAAATAACTTCTATTCAACACTGAAAGCACTGAAGTTATAGCAATAAATAAGACAAGATCATTGCCGCAGAGACTCAGACAGCAATTGAAAAGTAGTAAGTTTTATTACTTTTTATGTGACAAAAGTAAGTAAATAGTACACACTTCAATGTCTTCATTTCAATTCCATCTTAAGATGAATATAGGAAAATCATGATTAGGTATTTAATGGAAAATAAATCACTAGATTAGACCTGAGAACATTTTTCTCAGTTCATTCATAGATGGTCAGATAGAAGACATTTTTCTCTTACTATAGTATGAGGTAATTCTGTCCCACGAAAAATATATACACCTACCCAAAAGTGGGATCATTTCTGAAAAAAAAAATATGATAAAGAATATACTTTACCTGGGTGATCTCAACCATTCTCGTAGCTTCAAATATCACATACACTCCTGACTCCTTAACTGACAGCAAGTCTCAGATTTGGGGTTTAATTTCCAAATCCATTCATACACTAGATATTTTAATTTGCATACCCTCAAGTAAGTCAAACTCTACACAGTAAAAAATTCTAAATGAAATTGCAAGAAAATAGTTTTTATTAAAACTTAAGCAGGTGGGTTTACTTAATTACAGTTATCAGGTGATCTAGTCTAGATGCTTCTGGACTTGATTATCACAGGTAGGCTGAAAGGCCACCTATGTGCTGCCTTCCTGTTCTCATTTATGTCACTAAGAAAACCACTGAATGACCCCCAGGCCAGCTCCTGGGCACTCCATTATGTCCAATTCCAACCAACACTCCCCTGAGGTACGATAAGCTGCCCTTTTACTACCTACAGCTCATCCAGACCTGCCACACAGAGGCAGAGGTAGATGCCAAAACAGCAACATCAGGAACAAGACATGAACAAGTACAGCTATTCTGAGATGACTCAGATTAGCCTGGTGTTAATAAAGGAGTGGGGACCTGGTGCACAGCCTGACTCGCTATCTGGAAACATAATTTGGAGAAATACTCAATGTGCCAAGTTACAAAATATGCGATTTTGCATTCATGTTCTTAATCAAAAAGTCTGAATGCCATTAAATCAATTTTCATGATCCGAAATTAAACTTCTATCTTATCTTGAATTGTACATACAACTCTAGTAAACCCATAAAACATGGCCTGTAATTTGCTTTCCTGACCTTTATAGATCGCAAGGCCATTTGCTCCTGAGGCAGCTGCTGATTCCCCAGGACTGACCACAATCACAAAGCCATTCCGAGAAGGTTCAAGCCCATCTCTTTCCTTCAAAAGTCACTTCTGCAGAGAGACCCTCCCTGACAAGGCTCAGTGCCCAACACATCCATCCCTGGGTCCCCGTGGCAACAATATCAGATTCTTCCCATTGTGTGCTCACATGGTCCCTGGAGGTTTTCTTTATTCTTTCCCAGCTCTTCCCCATTTGTTTTTCATCCACAGATTATTTCTGTGTTTATCTCATTAAAACCCCTCTCCTCCTCCAATCAGGATGTAAGCTTCATGCCTATAAGGACTAATTCTGTTGTTTTTTTTCCTTATATACTATTACATTCCTCGAACCTCACACAAGATATGGACTGAAAGGTGATTGATTCAATATACGAATAGTTTCTATCACTGTGTGTTTCTATCAGTCCAAGAGAATTAAGAATGTTCAGGAAAGTAAAATCATAAACTTGCATAATACAGAAGCTGAAGGGGCCCTGAAAATTGTTTCTTTGAACTTCTCCATTTTATACATAAAGAGACTGAAGCCAAAATACTGACTTGGGTCCAGAAACCCAAGTTCCCTCAGCTAGTTAGCGGCAGAAGCTAGACATCTGGGATGCAGTTCCAGTGGGTTTTCTTAGAAAGCATTCTGCTCTCTGATATGTGTGAAACACATGTGGTTTCTAAAACTCTTCTAAGTAGAATAGTCTCCTGGGCACCATTTTGAATTGATTTTAAATGATCTTGTGAGGCCAACTGGGAAAATCAGCTCCTTCTATGAGAAACACTGAAAATGTAAACTAATTTGGAACCATAACGAAGCTTTGGCTTTACTGTGCGATGATTGTATAGGACTGACTCACAGCTCTTTCTGGACTAGAGAACAGGACTTATTTGAAATGTGAAAGTTATGGGTTTCAAAACTACCAATTCCACAATTCCATCTCTGGAGGGAGGAGATCAATTTAATTTTAAATGAAAGCTAACCTGAAATTTGGTGAACATTAACAATTCCAGCCTCATCAGTTACAGCTCTTCTACATTTACTCTACCCATCAGCCTCATTAAATGATGCTTTGTAATCCTTAAAATGGATCAACCATATGTGATTCTAGATCTTCTGCACATGCTGCATTTTACCTGAAATTTCTACCTGAAATGATTGTGCTACTTTTGTTTGTCTACGTAGCTCACACTCATCCTTCAAAACCCAAGTTGAAAATCACTTTGTAGTAAAGAGCTTCCTGCTTTCTCAAGACAGAACTAGTGTCTCTCCGACTTCAGTGCATGGCCTAAAGTTGAATGTTTATTTTTATTTAATAGCCATGCCACAGGACTTTTCAACAGTCTCACGAAATGAGCCAAACCAATATAAACGAGTAATATAAGGACAGTCTATTCTCAGAAAATGTTCAAATTTTAAAATTCATAATTTTTGAGATAAATATTCCTCTGATATCATAACCCTTTGCATGTGCAAATGCACATAAATTACATGTTATGATAAATGACCATTAATGTTAAACTATAGGATACCTGAGCATCGTGTCAATATTCTTTATTCTACAGCAGATGACAAACAAAATCACATTAACTATTTTGCTGTGTTTACGGTAGGGACACACACACACAGTGATTCTGAAAGAACAGGCAAATAAACTTATCATAATTGCAACATCATAATGGAGCTCATTTTGTGGACTGAGCTTATCAAGTAATTTGTGTATGAGCTTTGCAATATGCATAAGCTTATCACTTAAGGTCCCTTCAAAATAATTAAATGGGAATAATAGTTTATCTCCAGTTAAAATTCTAGACTTTATTTCCTGGCTACTGAGTCAAGTGACAGAATAAAATAAAAATGCAAATACACTCTCTTGTAGAAGCCACAGAGCTAAAAGTAGTAGATCATTAAGTTTTTTTATCCCTGGAGATGGAATATATAATTTCTCTTGTAACTGGTCTAGCTACTGGTATAAGAAGAATAGTAAATCAATCAATGTGTAGGTATTGCTCTTACTGTTCTGGACTCTCCAATGCAGGGTGGTTGCCTGGAATCAAATTTGTTTTGGGTAATTTTTTCTCCTTTGTTTTTCAAAATTGTGTCATACAGTTCTCCCTCATAATGCATTTTTTATACCAACTAAGTGAGGCTATTCTCTGATATGCCCAACTGCTTTTTGTCATAGAATGCACACTCCCAGGGTGATTCGCATCAACAACGACTTAAATTATTATCTCTATCGTAATGCTTCCCAGATCTATGTATCCTGGGCTTAGACCTTCTCTTGAGCTCCGATTTTAAACAACTGTCTACCTATACCTAGACTTGGATTTTGGACAGGCCTCTCAAACCCAACATATCTAAAACTGAACTAATTCTCTCTCATAGTCCTAAAGACTATACTCTCTCTTCAAGGTTCTGTATCCTGCTGAGTTCATGCAGTTATAAAAGCCAGAAATTTGAGAATCTCATTAATGTCTTTCTTCTTATTTCATATTCTTATATCTTACCAGTCACCAAATTCTGTTGGTCCTACTGCCCAAATATATTTTGAATCTGCCCCTCCCCCCCCTTTTTTTCTATTCCCACGATGGATACCTGAGGTCCTGCTCCCAGCCACCATTCTTCTATCTGATATTCGTAAAATGTGTGTGATTCCTGCAATATCTCTTACTTATTCCCTCATAGCATATCCTAGAATTTTCACATTTTACTGCTTGTTTAATTGTCCAATCTTACTCAACTAAAAGTTAAAGTCACAATAGCAGGGACTTTCTGTGCAGACCTGGATTCCATCGTATTCTTATAGACTGTCCCAAAACCTGACACAAAATGGAAATTTATTAATTTTTTGGAATAAATAAATAACATTTCCTACCCAGTTTTTTTTTTTTTTTAATCTAGGTAATTTCAGAAGCAGACTTGTAGAAGACCCAAGTGATACCTTGAGGCCAACATATTGGAATTATCTAAGCCTACAAGGACCTTTTCCTAGGACTTTACAAGAAGACAATAAAGAACAACTATATGAATATAAGTATCTTTAAGTTACAATGAAAATTCAATTAAAGTTAAGGTCAATTAAGCGGGTTCTTTTCTCTCATTTCTGATAAGTTCCTGTCAATTACTTGCATGAAGTTTGGTTTAGCATATTGGCTGATTCATCAGTCATGCAACCATTCATTCGGCAAATGTACTGAATGACTACCATCAGGAATGATTCCAGATACTGAACATATAGGAGTGAATGAATACAGGCCCAAATCCCTGTTCTTATGCTTCAGGGAGGAAATTGATAATAAATCAATAAATAGGTAATGTTTATATTACGTCTAATAGTGATGAGGGCTATGAAGATCAAAGAAGTGAAAAAAGGGCTTGGGGGATGCCAGGAATGGGCAATGAGAGTGCATTTTAATTGGATAGTTAGGGGGAAGCTCCCTTGGCAACTGGTCAAGGACCTCAAGGAGGAGTTGGAGTGACTCATCCTACCTGGGGGAAGAGATTTTAGGCAGGGGAGACAAGAAGTCCTCTGAGAAGGGGTTATGCCTTGCATATTTGACTTATAACAAGGAGGATGGGCTGGATAAAGAATTGTAGTGAAAGAGGAGTTTGTGTTCACTGCGGGGGGGCTAACCTGGTAGCAAAGTACAAACAGAAGTTGTGGGGAAGTGTTTTATTGAATAAGAACAAAATGTGCTCCTTCTGAAAAAATGTAGAGATCTTGCATTTCCTATTTATGAGTTCTGAGCAGTCCAGTTTGGTATTTATTTTAGCACCTCTAGAGAAGACAATAATATAACTCTGGCTGACCCGCTGAGGTCTTTGTATGATCACACCTGGCATCACAAGTCAACTTAATGGAACTCCATCTTCTACTTTCTTATCTGTCTGCATATGTGTTCCTGCCTCCCTGCCTTCACCACTGGTCGGATATTTCGATACTTAAGAGAGCAATGTTCAGAATCAGTGCCTTAACTCGAGTGAGTTAATTCACTGATGATATGAAATGTTGATTCCCCTGCAATCAGAAGTGGGTTCCATCCCAAGACCTCAAACTCAAACTTGAAATTCCAATTTAAGCACAATGATAATAGCTTCCATTTATATAGACACGTTTCTCCAGAAGTATTTAAGTGCCTTAACAATTTATATAGGCAATCACATCACCCACCATTAAAGCATAGTCATGTCTGGGGGCAAATGCAGTCACTGTTTAATAACAAACAGTAACATGACAAGAAATAAAGACAAACACTTCCACAAATGCCGTAGCCAAACATAAGGGGTGCGAAAGAGGGTAGACTGAGAAGCTAGATGTACCTCAAATTAGGAATAAGTCAGGATAATTTAGTTAAAGTCTGCATTTCTATAAATATCTAGTGCATAAGAGGGTTCAGTATTAACTTCTTCAGGGTCACCCAGGCCCATTGTACCACTGAAGCATAAAGGTAGAAACCAGTCATCCTATTTTGGCCTACTGAACAAGAATACTTCCTAGATATAATCCAATATACTTTTCCTGCTGACCTCAACCTTTCCTTATAAGGGCAGAGTTAAACTGATTCAAATATTCTTTGATAATACAGAGCAACCAAAGAAAAAAAGCCAGTATTTCCCAAATGCTGACCCATAAGATAGCTGCTGCCTTAGTGTCACCAGAGAGTATAAAAATGTTCTGACTCATGGGACCCATATCAGAGTTCTCAGCCATATTATTCAAAAGTAAGACCCAGGAATCTGCTTTTAAACAAGCTTCCTAAGTAACCCCCATGTACAGGTACTGACGGTTTGGATACCACTGGTCCAGCTAGGATTAAGAAATGCATCCGTGGCTATGAAACATGCGTAACGAGGAATGGGAGAGATCATGAAAACATGGGCACTTGGGAAAAGAAGCAATCCCCAAGGCTCCTTATTCCTAGATTAGGGCCTTGAAATCTAGTTCTCTGATACTGCAATATCATTCAGACAATAAATTCCGAGTCTCCAGATGGAGACTTCAGAGCTTGTGTAATCTAATGCTCCATTTACAAAACTGGAAACTGAGGACAAAGAGGTCATGTGACTTGACTTAGTCTATAATAGGACTTGTGAATATATTACAATGACCTTTCCAGCAAAGCAACACATTTCTGGCCCAAGGGCCTGATCTGGAAATACCAATTGGACTGTGGTTGCTTTTAGTAATTTGCTCATTTCCTTCTCATTAACTAACTGGTTCACCCCTAACAAGTTTCATATCCCTTTACTTTCCTAACATTTTGATTTCTTTCCCTTCTGCCTCTTTCCTTACATTTACTTGGTCCCTGCTTCACTTATCATTTTTAACGACTGCAAACCACTTTTTGTTCCCATTAAGGTAGAAAGTCATTGCCAGGTAACAGGCATGCAATGGTGTCCTACAATGCAAAGAATATGACTTTTGAAATCTAGAGAACTATGCCCCACTCACAATTGTGACATTAGCTTTAGGCATAGATACCATTCATTTATTGAATAATTATTTATTGAGCATCTACTATATCCTAGGGATTAGTAGGTGCTGGTAGCAGCACAGACATATTTTCTTCCCTCCTGGACATCACAGTCAATGAAAAAGACAGACACTAAACAGTGACTTAAGTTAATAATTGCTAAGAGCTATATAGGGAAAGTGTGGGCTACTGTGGGGTAAGCTATATCTATACAGGACAGAAAACCTAGTCAGGGAGGGATGGGGGCTCAGGAAAACCTTCCTCAAGGAAATGACACTAAAGTAAAGACCTAAGAGTTGAGTAACAGTTAGCCAGGCAGAAGGGAAGCATAAAAGAATGCTGTAGTTAGATCTAAAAGTACATGCAAATTTCCTAAGATGGGAAAGAAGCTGAAAGATCTGTGTGATTAGAGCTTGAGCATGAGGAGAGCAGGATATAATCTCAGAAAAGAAGGAAGTGGCCAAGTCATGATACTACAGGTATTACTGAATAAAATGGATATAATCCAACTTGATAAACTAAGAGATGATGAGACAAAATAACGGTTGGAACTCTTCTCAACATCCTCACGATTTGGTAATCATTGAGGAGATATGACCTCTTTCAGACCCAGTTTTCAGTCCTCATCACTGAGAGAAAGAAATAACTTTTTAAGAATTTTGGTCATTAATAAACTGTAAAATATTAATAGCTACAGAATGAACTATTTCCCCATTCAATGAGTGATGTAACTTCCCCTTCTCATTGAAATGTTTCCCCTCTTTGGTTTGGCCATATGAAATGCAAGACATTATATCTTCTATTTTCCATTGGTGTGTTTTTTCAGATTTCTACCCTTACTTCCTCCTCCATAGCCACATACATACAACCTTGTGTAAATAAACTTTAGATGTTTCAGGGATTCTTTTTATAACACTAAATTTGGAGGAAGGGAAATCTGATGAATATTGAAAGAGTGATCGCTAAAAGAACTAGATCTTTCAGGAAAGTCAAAGGCACAAAAAACTATACTCTCAATGTTCATCTGTTTCCCTGAACTACCACTGGGCTCACTAAGTAGCCCTTGGAGAATAAATTGCTCTACACGTAAGAACTAACTGCTGTCATATAGGATCTTCCTGCCCTGCTGGGCTCCTTTTGGAAAGTATTCTTGGTATTAATCTAATGAGTTAGAAAGAGAGACACTGAGCTTATCAATTAAACGCTGAGGATCAATTCCTGGCCTTAATGGATACCCTCAGAGTATTACAGTAAATTAGTAGTAGAACAAAAGAGAGTCAACTCATAATACCCATAGTGATTCTGCTTGAGCCATAACGCGCAAATGAGTTACTGCAATCCAGTCTCCTTCCCAAATCCTAAAACATCAGCTTCCACTAATGAGGTAAATACATAATACTAACCAATCATTATCATTTTGCTACTTCGCTAATGTTCAAACACAAGTTCAGTTCTATTAGATTTTTATCTAGCCTGTAGATTCGCTCATCTAGCATATGCTAATGAATTGCTTAAAAAAAAACAAAAGCCTTGGCTTAAGTATTCTTTCTCTTTGAGCTATTACCTGAAAAAGCATCTAGCAATTATTAGAACTTGTCAAAGGAGTTTACAGTGATGAGTTCAGTATAAGTGGAACCATCTTGCATCTCAATTCACAGACCCAACTGCTTAACACTTACCTCTGATGTATTCTTCAAGTATTTTAGAATAATATAACCACTTAATGGGTCATGTTGAAAATCCGTGTTTAAAGCAATAACACTCATAGACCAAAGAGATTGAAAATAGTATCTGATAGAGAATAAAAAGCAAACTGATACCATTTATATGCTCCAGTTGATTCAGAACCATCACAATCATTACTAGGTGAAAGCAACTACTAAAGGAATCCTGGCTGTGTTCACTTATCCAATCTTACATTGTAGTAAAAAGACTTGAAACCATGTGATGTTACAGGTGAAATTTTATTAAAGACATCGGAAGTTGAATATCTCTGTAATTTCAGGTCACATAAAAACTAACACTTTTCTCCAATATTTGTAGTATGGACTCAAGTGAGAAATTACCAAGTCAGAAAACCTCAGTTCAAAGTCTGACTCTGCCACTACCCTAGGTGCATGATCTCAGATAAGCAACTTCATCCTTCTAGACCACAGTTTCCTCACCTGTATGTTCTTGGTAATAATAACCCATTTCCTAGTTGAAAATACAATGAAAGTGAAAGTATCCTGCAAGGACCTCTAGAATTTTTAATTAGAAGTTGGATAAGTTAGCTGAACCATTTATCACACCTTCAAAAACTCCCTGTGTTGTACAATGTAGATATAATTTTCACCTATCTAATAATTTTAAAATATACTCAGCAATTCTGACTCCCATGATGTATTTAAGTATCATTTTACATAGAGCATTACAATGTAATATTATCCAGCAAGGACAAAGGCTCTGATCCTGGAAAGACCTTGTGAGTTATGGGAACCAAGAGAGGGCCAGTGCGACTGGAATGTATGGAGGAAAGTGTTAAGTGACAGGAACTGTGTTGGGAGAGCCTAGTAGGGGAACACACGTCTGCCAGCCATGATAAGCAGATTGGATTTATGTGCAGTGGAAGGTTTAAATAGAACACTGATGTGACTTTGTTTACATTTTTTAAAAATTTGGCTGCTTCATTAAGGTTGAAGCAGAAAGATCAAGGAAATAAAGAGTAAGGGAAACGAAGCCCACCAGGAGGCTATTTTAATTAAGATAATGACCTGTACCAAGATGGTGGTAGAGGGATGAAGAGAAAGGGATAGACAGATATACTGTGACATCAGAATGAGAAGAGGATGAAAGTAGGGGGTGGTGTTGAAGACAAAGGTGAAATGGGAACTAGGAAATAAACTCCTAGGATGATACTTTTTTTTCCCCCCAACCTCCACTCTATTTCAATTCTCCCTATCTAGTTCCCATTTCATTTCCCTACAGTCACAAATCAGCTCCATGTCTCCACAGTGACATACCCCTTCCTGGAATGGTTCTAGTATCTAATGCTGGCCTCACTCACTGGGCCTCTTCATTACAATTTACCCACTGCTACAATTAACCAGTCCTTGTGTCCACTGCCCCATAACTAGATTGCAAACCACAGAAATCTCACAATCATCCATGAACACGTGTTATGTACACTTGTAAAAACTGACATTTAGAACTGTGTGCTATGATGCAAGGTTACTGATACTTTCTCAAGAGCACTTGCTTTATTTTCTTTTTATGTAGAAATAGAGAGGAATCACTATTTATCCTGTTGCGCTGCCCACCTGTCCTCCCATCTGAGCCCCAGTGGAGGGCAAGAGGAGTGAAGGGTCAGAGAGGTGAAATTCACACCTACTTGTGAAATGTAAACAGCTTCATCTGCTAACGGCCTTGAAAGTCTTATAATTAAGGCAAACTGGCAGAGTAAACAGATAATTAGCTTGTCTATTTGGGGTGTAAACAAGAGGAGAATCCAAACATTTGCCGTGAGAACTCTATGGATAGGGAATGCTTTCTGGGCAGGGTTTTATTCATCTTGTTCATTGTTGTGACAGCACAGTGCAGGGTGCTTAACATAAAGGTTGCAGGAATGTATGAAGCCAGGAATGAATGAATGTTCTCCTCCACTGCATTTCTCATGGCCTAAGAACTGTGCACATAGATTTCCTTGTCTGCACCGATGCAGATGCAATAGCTAAACAACTTTAAAATGATATATGCTAGACTGAGTACATTTGTGTTTGTCTACACTGCATACACAAAAATATATCAGCAAACCAGAGGCTTGATGTTTCAAATCTGAAACGATATGGCTCTAGTTTGGCCACAGTTTATTTTCAAACATGCTGCATCTGCAGAATGCTGGGTAATGATGATGAAAGCCCTTTCAGAATAATTACAATCCAATCATTCAGCACTGAGCCCCTCTGAAGCTCACTGTCACTTGTTTGGTGCCTTGGAAATTAACGCCTCTTGCCACAGTGAGGAAAGTACCATTGCAGTAACTTACTGTTGTGTATTCCAATACTGAGAATTTTAATGATGAAGTGTGATAGCATCAGCTGGCCTCGGCTCATCTGTATTAATAACTGACTGTTGTAATCTGTCTTAGCCCTTCCCTGGCCTCTTCCTCTCCAGCTATTTTTTCCTTAAGGGCAAAGTTTTTATTCTGCAATCTGTAGAAATTTATCTTAATAGTGTCCCATTCATGTCAAGAATATTGGTTTGCACTTGTTCCCACACATTCTTTTTATTTTAAATTAGGGTAGACATAGCTTAGCCACAGTTCCCTAGACCCACAGCTTGCCTGGTGTTTTTTATAACTTACATTGAATATAAGATAATCTACATTGAGTGCCTGGAGCCTCTTGTGGCCTCCCTACTTAATTTTTGCCATGAAAAACTTCCCTTGCTCTAATTGGCCTTAGACTTGACCAATTATAGCAGAAGTCTCTTTGCCTGATTAAACGTGGTCCTTTCCACCCTGCTGCCAATTGAGCTAAGTCGAACTGTCTTTCAGCTTGCTTACCATCCCTAAATGGGAGAGAAAAGCAAAAGAGAACACCAGTTCCTATCATGACAGCCAAACTTCGTAGTGACCTTGTCAAATTGTGAATAAGTTAGCTTTATAAACAACTCATTGCTAAGACATTTAGTCATGCTAACCAGAGGGTAGTCCCAGAGAAGGTCAAACAGGATGGTTTATAAAACTAAGCTCTTCAGTTTAAACCTTAAGGGGCTGATACATTAAAACTGGGGACCTTTGGAATGGGTAGTAGACCAGATGAACCCTGGACATCTCCTGCCTACCTTCTGCATCAAGCACAGCAGCTCCACCTTTATCCATTTTATTTATTGATGCATAAAATATATTTGAAAAATGGTTCTGTGACCTAAGAAAAGTAATCACACTCGTCTGGGGCATGGACCCTGATTTTGGAATCAAATACACAAGATCAAACCTTATATGGCATCTCCTTGCTCTCTGACTTTGAAAACTATATCTAACTTCTGTGTCAGAGGAAGACACTAACCTCCAATGGCATACCCAAGTCTATCTAAGAAGACAGGTAAAATCTGCTTCTTATATACATGTGAGATCAGATCCTTTTCAGTTATTCCCTGGATCACAGATAGTCACATGAGGCATCATTCAATTCATTCATTTTTCTACTTCAACATAAACTTATCAGAGGTCTTCCATGGGCATCCATCTAAAATATCATTACTCTATAACTCTTTAGCCTTCACCTTGGTATATTTTCGTCCACAGTACCTGACTTGTTACACATTAACATGTGTTATTCATTCATTATTGTCTTCTCTCTCTTTCATGGAAGTTCCAGAAGATCAGGGACTTGTCCTTTCTATTACTTTATTGACAGGACTGGAATAGTGTTTGGCACATAGCAGACATTCAATATATATTTCTTGAATGAATGAATGAGCACCCCTTATATCCTAAAAAGTAATTTATAAAGTGGCTACTGCCAAATAAATAAGAAAAGAGAAAAACAGGGTTTTAGATATATTGAGGAATCCTGGATTCTAGTCCTCCTGTTAATGTTAGCTCACTAGATGACATTTGGCTAAACATTTATCTCTCTGGACCTGTTTGGACATATGGATATCAGTGGGGTTTAGGTGCTGAGATTATATGATTATGATTATATGCAAATACATGCCATTATTCTTGCCTTCTGTTTTTCATGTCCTATGTAATTTCCTTGAATGTGGGTGAAACCTAGGACTTGCTTCTCACCCACAGAATATAGCAAAGTGACGGGATGTAAATAACTATATTATATGAGATTGCAATGGCCCTTTTGCTAGAGACTCCCTCCCTTTTTGGCTTTAAGGAAGTAAATGGCCATGTTGGGGAGGTTCATGTGACAAGGAATTGAGGGTTACCTTCAGATTCACAGCCAACAAAGAACTGAGGCCCTCTGTCCCACAGCTCACAAAAAAAAACGTAATGCCACCATCAACTATGTGTTTGGAAGTGGATCCTTCCCCAATCTAGCCTCATATGAAACCTCAACCCCAGCTAAGGTCTTGATTGCAGCCTCATAAGATAAGATCCTGGAGCAGAGGATCCAGTTACATCATGAAGGACCCCAATTCACAAAAACTATACATCATAAATGTGTATTGTTTCAAGTCACTACATTTGTAGTAATATTGTCATACAACGATATGTAAGTAATACTGATATGAAATATTCCCTTTGCTATAATGGTAGGTATATCAAATGTACTGAGCCTTATGCCAATGGAGGAGAAAGGGCCAACTATGCCTCTGAAGTCAGGGTTTCTAATTTTGCAGAGCTCACTAAATGACGCTTAAGCATCATTAAGCCTCAAAAAATAACTGATGCTTCACTTGGCTACATATTTTCCCCATTGTACTATTATGAAGCAGGCAAAGATGTATTTCAGACATAGTTTCTCTTTTGCTTTTCTTTTTTTTTTTCTTACAGTCCCCTCCATCCCTCCTGTCCCAACTTCATTTCCCAAGGTAATAATCCTACATCAATTATTTTTTCTCTTTAGGGTAACAAAACAAATCACACTGTGTGAACATCCCCTCTGCAAACTGCTCACCAATGTAAACACTATTTAAATTAGCCTTGTCAGGTCGTGGCCTGGTCTTCTCACAAATGCTGGCTTGACAAAATATAAATAAGCAATCACAATCTAGCCATTGAAGAAGGTGCCATTAATCAGTCCACATAGATGAAGCCGTTCAAAAAGTCAGAATTATTAGCACTGCACAAAATGTCATTTCTCTCTATGGCTGCCAAACAGGGCATGTTTCTGAGAGCAAACAATAGGTAGGGAAAGGGTTCAGCCAGAAGATATGCAGATGTCTTTCTGTTTTTGACTTCAGTAAACTTCTCTGGATAAAAATATCTTCCTCAACAAAGCACATAAAATTTACCAAACAGTAAAGTGATAGAGATATGCATAGGCTTAGAGATACATGCCTCCATATTTTATATTCCCATGAAGTCAAATGCAGAATAATTGGATAATATCAGAAAGAGAGTTTGTGTTACATGGAATGGAGGGGAACCTTAGACGGACAGTAAAGTAAGCAAGTTGAATAAAATGTGAAAGGCACAAGTTTGTTTGTTTAATCAATAGATCTCTCTAAGCTTCCTTTCGTGTGTCTTCCTTTAAGTTAGAGAATACACAGAATTGGAGGAGGTAATGTATCACATGTAGTATTCACTAAGCTAGTCCTCTGCATCAAACCTAACTTAACGAACAGAGGAGTTATTCCCTTTGGGAAGGAAGAGAGAGGAAGAATATCCCAACTACTTTTTGCTCAAGGACTCCTTCTAGATAATAAATCATCAGTGAGATAGTTCTTTGACCCTTCTTTCATTCCTTGACCTCTTTTAAACTTTCTCCTAATCTGTTGTTTTCTTTGCTTACTTGAGTCCCTTACAATGGGTAATTGCAGTAGTTCTGAGTTTTTCCAGCACATTGTAACTTATTTAAACCTGCTAAAATATCCAAGGCTCAGTTTCCTAAGTTTTTCATAAAAGTCCTTAACTTAGATAAGATAATGCTAATTTCTATTAACAGAAGATTCCCTAGAATCATAGCAGCTGAACAACATAAGAAGTTTATTTCATGTTCACTTAACCGTTTATTATAAAGTATTTGGTGGATACAGTTTTACACATGGCTCAGTTATTAAGTTTCTTTCATTTTGTATTTCTGCCATCTCCCAGGGCCTCAGGGTCCTTTACTTCTAGCCAGCAGAAAGAGACAGTGGAAGCCCTCACACTTCTTAACCATTTCAATGGAAGTGTGATGCCCATCAATTCTGCTCAAACTCTATTGGTAGGAATGAGTCACATGGACAACAAGACTCAGTAGTTCTAAGATGAGCAGCCATGTCCACCAATAGTCTGTCCTATGGAAAAGAAACACATCTTTGGTGAGCAGTTAGTCACCTTCTTCTAGCTCTATAACAGTGTGCTTTTATCATGTGAATCTTCTATCCTAAATTAAAGTATAAACAATATAAAATAGCAGAAGCACAGAAAGGAAGGTAAATTTTAGAAAATAAATCTCCCATGGATTCCCATTAAATGCAGATATGAATATACACCTTAAACTGTCCATTAAAAATTATTTGAATAAAGAATCCATGGAGTTACAATGAAATACATGAAAAAAGTATCAATAAATAATTTTATTATATTAAGCAATCTCTGGTGGAGGCTGCAATTCTGACAACAAACTAACTAGTACAACTAATCAATTTTTTATTTTAATTAACTATGTACTATGTGCAAAGTGCCATCTTGGGTACCGTGGCAGAAATAAGATGAATGTGAACACTTAATTAAGTGGATAAAAATACCTCATTGAAGGAGCAACATAACACTGACATAAACTAAAAATATAATAGATAAACATGAGACACAAATATTTCCTTTAGGGGGAGTGGTCCCAAGGTATTTTTTTGTGGGAATAAGAATTTCAGCTGAGTCTTAGAATGTAGGTGGAGTTTGAGGACATGAAGATGAGGGAAATATCTCTCTCTTCTCAAGCTCAGGCCACCAGCCTTTTAATCTATTATTTATTCATAAAATGGACCAAAGGAATACTACGTTCCTTTCCATGGATGCTAGGGAACTGTGTATCTGTATGGACGTTTACTTTTCCATCACAGATTTGCTCAGTTTTCTTCTCTGAGCTCTCCAAGTGCTCTGACTTGCTCATTTAAACCAGTTTCTTTTTTTCCTGGGCTTTTAGAGTAACATCTGTTACATATGCACTATACTCAAGTAATATTAACACCATGACATTTGTAAATGCCAATATGAGTATTTTCAAAATGTACTACTCTCAGTGTACCAACACCTCCACCTAAAGTCCCTATGAAGTTTAAAGAACTATTTTCCTTAAGTAAAGTGTACATGTTTCTTGATGATAATAGAACATTTGGTTCAAAGAGAGAAATACTCTCTAGGCTAGCAGCTAGCTTTTAAAGAAAGGACAGCAACAACAGCATTTAAAAATAAGAACACTTGTTAGAAATTAACTAGACTGGCTCTTTCATTTTCTAGATGAGGCATAGGAAAGTTAAATGTCCCATCCAAAGACTCTCATCAACATAATAGTAGTATGATGATGAGAACCTATATTATAAACTACAGTGACAATCCGTAATTTTCTGAGTTTAGTCCATCAAACTCCATTCTTAGGACATAGTCTGGGAGATTGAAAGGATAAGACCACAGTGTTAAATAGAGGGGAAATCAATATTTGTTAACTAACAACTACCTAGCACTTAACAGAAGGTCTCGATTTTGGGTGGTTCAAGAAAAAAAGAAGGAAAGAAAGAAAGAAAGAAAGAAGGAAGGAGGGAAGGGAAGGGAAGGGAAGGGAGAGAGGAAAGATGGATAGATGGTTGGAAGGATGGATAGATGGGATGACACATATCCGCCCGTGTTATTCTCCAACATGTCTCAAGTTGTCTTTAAGATTACAACTCAGCCTCACCAGGGACTGACAATTCATTTAATGCTAGGATCTAATTAGTCATTCAATGATGATAATTTTTAGTAATGCCTGCCTGTCCCCAATTTTCTGCAGGTAGAAAATTAAATGTATGATGAAACACCTTAATTATTTTGTGTCAAGTACAGGGGATTGAAAGGAAGATGGATATTAAAGGCTTAAAACTGATTTTCATTCTTCGGCTTAAAATTCATTCTGTGGTTTCCCTGGCCTAAACCTTAGGAATAAGAAGTTGAGCTCCTGTCCTGAATCATGGAATTTCTGGGATGTAAGTGCCATTTTGCGGGGACAGCAAACAAGTTACAGTTACATTTAACTTTAAGTGGTACGTCTGCAATAAAGTAAGAATTTTTTGTTTTTGTTTGGCAGTGGATTCATCTACAGATCTCTGTACACACCATCACCCTTCATGGCTACAATATAAGACAACACTATTTAGAAAATAAGCTCTTTAGCTGATAAAGCCCAAATTCAGATCTTTCTAAGAGATGCCTGACGCCTATCCTGACATTTGGGAAGACAGGCTTATCATTTTAATGGACTCTGCAACTCAGCTGGTATCATGCTAAAAAAAAAAAACTTCCAGAAAATAACATGAAAGGAAAAGCTGTTTGCTTGTCCTACACATCACTGTGTTCTGTTCTCTAGAGGATTTGCAGGTGTGATATTATTCCCCAGAAATGCTCGGAAATATTTTGAGGGAAAGCTGTAGGGCTCCCCCTGAACTCCTTACCAGCAAAATATACAGATAGAAATTGTTTTTGTTGTTTTTTTTTTCTCCAGTAAAGATGGAATTTCCTTTCATGGACAGTAGACACTTCCTTCTGTTACCATTTGCCCTAGTAGATGATGAATTCTTCTCAGTCATCTCAGATGCTCAGTGTTCTCCTGGCTTCATGCAGGTTACCTCTCTCAAGATTTATTCTTGTCAAACAACTTAAAATAAGGAGATCACTTAGTCGTTCTAGGTGATAGTTTTGGATAAGATAGGGATAACAATACCTACACTTCATGGAAAAACAGTGATGTATTATTAGTAAACAGCTCATTACAATGCCTGGCATACAGTAAGTGCTCAATAAATGAGAGCTGGTACCAATAATGATAAAATTCACCACCATCACTGCCATCACCTCTGTTGTTGTTATCATCACCAAGCATCTTAAGCTCAAGACCATTTTCTCATTGTTTTCCTAACTGAAAAGATAGGAGTAGAAACTTTCTGTGAAAAAAGTTGGGCGGTATTTAAAATACTCATTAATTTAAAATATATCATAATTCACTTATGAGAATCTATGATAAAAATAATGAAAGAGTAGTAAACAATTGTGGCAATGGATGATTCCATAGATGTTTGAATTACTAAATTTATACTATTCTTCCACTGTATATGCCACAGCAGCTGTCTGATTCCTAACGTGAAATATATTCATGTACTATACTTCATTCTAAGAGTCTTTACTTCCTTTAAAAAATAGTATTATGGTGGTGGAAATCTATATTACTATGAATAATTGTAACAGTTACCAAGGTTAAAAATATAATTTTTATACTTTATAACAGCTACCCAGGTATCACTGATAATAATCCTTTGATTTTTTAGGAAGTGAAAAATAAGAAAATATTTAAATATCTCTTATCAATATCAACATTTGCAGGATTCAGAAAATGTCAGTAAACACACTTTGAATGTCAAGTGAAACATTTGCTTCAAGGAGAAAGTTATGCAGGCGTTTGAGAATCTACCTACAAACTGGAATCCAAACACAGAAGGCACGTGTTCCTCTTCTCTGCAAGATGAGTCCTTCTGAAAAGAGCATTGTAAACAAAAGATATGGAAGGGAGTCGTAGAAAATAAAAAGTATGGCCTACTTTAGTCTATGGGAAAGATAGTTTTCACAGAGGTCTTTTCAAGGCGCTCTAGCTGCTGATACATTGGTGAGGAATGTGACTTCACTGATGCAATAAAAGTCACAGAGACATAATCAGGAGACAAACATGTACTTCAGACCATAAGTATAAAGAGTAGAAGCAAGTCTCCTGGGACCTCTATGTTTACTCAACTCTTACTTAGTTCAGTATTGAGTAAAATCTAGAACACGGGTGTCCTGACAATTGTTCTAGTTATTTTATCCTTGGGGTAAAATTCCTCTAAAAGTGTAAGATACTAATGCCTTTGTTTATTGAAGAATTAAGTCTTAATAAGTTCACTCAACAAAAAAATGTTTACTAAGTGTGGATTTTATACCCTTGCACGGCACTAAAATAAAATAGTAGTTTGAACAGTAAAGCACTTAGTAATTTCCAAAACAGAAAATCAAGAGATGGTGATTCCCCAGTTTATTCAATGGTTAAATTATGTCTCCAAAAACCTAGGAGTTTTCCATATTCCCATTATCTTCAGCTTCTGATGGTTGCCCCCTTAATAGAAAATGACTGCAGCAGCTCTAAGCACCTCATCCTCACACTATAATGTTCAAAAAGCAGGAAGAGACTGGCAGGCCTTGGGTGTCTCTCTTGATGAGGAAAGAAGAACATTCTCACGTATTCTCTCCTGTCTCATTGGTCAGAACTGGATTACCTGCCAAGGTTTAGCAGCAGGGGACCCAGGGAGCTGACTGAACCACTTCAGTGGGACACAGACTCCGCCAGCAGGAACTGAGGGGGCTGTGAGAAGCTGGATGGCAACTAGCAGAGTTTACCATGATGTGATTCCTCTTCAGGACAGGCTGGCACACTCACTGAACAGAACATTTCTGAGCACTTCCATGTGTAAGACTTTATCTTAGGATGCAAAGATCAAGAGGACTTCGCAGGTAAGGAGTTAGTAAGGAATTTGAATTTTATTTCAGGTGGACTTTTTGGATAGGTGTGTTCAACATCACATTGGCTGCAATCTATGCTAGAAATTTTCACTTGGAGCATTTTACATAATTCCTTGTAATCTCTCAGTGAAATCACCTTTCCCCATCTCTACCCCTTGCTTATGAAACTCCAGCCATGCTGGCCGTCCTGTGATTCCTAGAACCCCCCTAAGACAGTTCCAGGGGCAGAAATGTTATGCTAGCTGGACTTTCTCTCTGCAAAGCCTTTTCATAGATCTTGTGGCTGGCTCCTCAAAATTCAAACCTCAGCCACAAGTCACCTGCTCAGAGGTCCTTGCCAGAGTTCACAGATAAAATATATGCACTCCATACCTCTCAGCATCATTCCTATTTTAAAGATAAGTGAACCAATTCTCTGGGACCAGCTCAAGATTATACAGCCAACGAGCCTAAACCTTCTTGTTCATTTTCGTTATCTTATTTATTTCTACAAAAGCTTATATGAAAAACCATGTTGTCTCGTGAGTCTCCAGCTCCTAACCCTGCTTTACTCTCTTCATAGACGTCTCACTTCTGAAATGTTACATTTTTTTCAATTCTTTGATGTCTGCTTTGCCAATCAGAATGTAAGTTTCACAAAGGTAGGGACATTGTCAATCTTGATCTTATTTATTGTCATGTCTTTAGTTCCTAGAATAATGATGACAATTAGTAGGTATTCTAAATAATTTTTGAAGGAAGGATAGTATGAATGAATTATTCTGAAATGTGTTAAAAATCAGAAATTTTCCAGGGAGTGAAAGGACATTTCTTTTGTGATATAATGAGACTTTCTACAGGTGTTCAAATCCTAGCAACTTGTAACTATTTTGTTGCAATTTGACTACTCTAAGATTTTATCTGGTTCTGCATTTTTCTTATGACTTCTCCTTCATAGGTTCAGACAGATACTTGTTTCCCTCCAGGTGATTTCTTTGGCATAATTTCTCTTTTTATTTTATTTTTATTTGATCTAGGTAGAGTTAACCTATTCAATCCCCCCCCAAAAAAAAGGCTTCAGTCAGTATTAACAACCATTACTAAGTATCTGTGCATGCCTGAAGACACAGTTTTCTTTATAACAGAACAGGTAGCTATACGAAATATTTCCAGAACAGAGTAATCTGGAAACCACCCCCTGGGCTTCAAATCATCCTTTTTCCTCCACCATCACCTAGTTTAATTGTGCTGAGTTGCCATTCTCTGTGGTCAAAACAAAGCCCCCCAAACCTTCTTTTAAAACACAGTATTTCTGGAATCGGCAAATTGTTGAATGAGTAACACTCCAATCTGGATCACTTTATTTGTAAAATTTCTTTCTCACTTAACCAAACAGCCCAAAGAGAAGAATAATGCTGGGGACATTGGCTGGAAAGGTAGTGCACAGAAAGTAGGAGGATGAGGGATGTGGTGAAGAAAACCAGTGGGCACTCCAGATTTCCATATATGGAACTTATCTAGGGGTAGCATCAATTGCATCCCTGTGGCAGATTTTATAGTAAGAGCAAGATTACTTCCCAGTGTCAATGTTAATTTCAGGTATCCTAGGATGGGGGAACTAAAGGATATTATGGGGGTTACAAGACCAAGAGAGATCTTTCTCTCCCTACAGCATGTCCCCATTAAGTCAAACCTACCCTAGTTCAAAATCTACCTCCTGCTAGATCTGCGTGGTGGGGTGAAAAGTTTAAATGGTTGCAAATACCTGTAAGACAAAGCGAAAGATTCCGAAGATTTGACATGTGCAGAGTAAGAATCTCTATTTAATGAAACTGAACAGTAGCTGAAATTAACTGAGAAAGTGCCTCTTTTTGTTTGGAACCAGTTAAGGGAGCTTGTGCTTCCAAAAGCGATCCCAACATGACACCTAGTGGCGGCTCTAGGCTTAACCCTTCAGGTCCTGACAGAAAAACCCTGTTACAAGGTTTACATAGAATAAACACTAGCTCATCAGTTAATTGCGGAGTTAATTCTGCTGCCCCCTCTCACGTTTAATCAGAAGCCTGAAACTAAGGATTTTTGTATTATCTACATAATGGTTTCCTTTTATTAACTGTCATTTGCTGAGTGTCCTCTATGTATCAGGCCTGGCACTAAAACCACTTTTCATACATTTTTTAAAATGAATCCTCAAAAGAGCCCTAAAATAGAACTCTTATCTTCACATTTTAGATATAAGACCACTAAGGTTTAGTGACTGACTTAAATCTCCTTCAGTTTGCAAATAGCAGAGCTGAGATAGAAATGCTGTCTTCTTCAATATTCTTTACTTGATCTTTTCTTTAAGAAGCTGAAATGGATACTCTGTGGTATAAAGATGATTTTCCCCCAAACAACTATTTAATAATAAATTGAGTCTCTCAGAGACTCAGACTATATACACATATACACATATAGTTGATAATGTATCAAAGAAGTATGATGTTATATTACTTTGATTCTAAGTCACTGGAAACTCTTGCTTTGAAAACAGACCGCTTTTATCAGCTCCTTGGGCTGTTCTCACCAAGGAAGGCCTTATTTCTTCAGGGAATCCTTAAACTCAGCCCAACTCCTATGTTTTACCTTCCATTTCTCCTGTCTTCTTGAGAATGGGATACAGATAGACGCCTGGACCAACAGAATGGGTGGTTTACTCTATATATCTGCCCTTCTGAGGATCCTACTTACTTGAAAACCCCATAACAAAATTCTAGAATATACTGAATATAATCCTTTGAGTTCTGCAAATTTCATCTAAGATGCTGAGGAAAAGGCAGCTGCTTTGGTTACAAGGATTCAAACACTGGACAGCTTTAGATGTAGAATTATAATTACAAGCCTGAAATTTTGCTTGGAAGCAAATAGGAAGCGATTATTTCTTCAGAGGCCATTGGTCTTGGATGATTAACACTTTTAAGGCAAAGTTGCAAACTTTTTTTTTCGATAAGCGTGATAGCCCTTTGTATCCCACAGACCTAGATGTAGAAACACAGAAACTATAAAACTAGCACCATCTAGGGAATAGACTGTAGTGGTTAAGAGTAAATCACCTGCTGCCAGATTATATGGTTACCATCCCAGCCACACAACTTCATGGGTCACCTCAGACACCACAAGCCACCTCTCTGTGCCTCAGTTTCCTCATTGGTTGAATGTGAGGGTTAAGTGAACTAACCTATGGGAAGCTTTGAGAACGGCACCTGTAATAAGGTGAGTAATCAGAATTGAATAACAGTATCAGTATTGCTGAGAATATGCTTGTACATACAACCTTCACAGCCCCAAGTGCCTGCCCTTCAAGTCAGCCTGTGGGAGAACGTCTTCTGGAGAAGTCACTCGTGGGGGACGTTTATGAGGAGCAGGAGGCGTTTCACCAGGTATGTTCTCTGTCTCTCTGTCTCGCTCTGTCCTCTGAAGCAGCCACACACAATTGTTAGATCAGAATGAATCCTCACATTTTTTTCTCCAGATGATGGATGGAAAAACTAAAATAAGTCCTTTTGAGATAATGTTTTTTTGAGTGTCCAGCTGGTGGAGACAGGAAAAGCTATTTCAGTGAGACAAGAGCTTTCAAGAACAGATTTGGACAGAAAGTATCATCCTGGTCTTCTAGAAATAGAAGTGCCATGATGCAGACTGCAAGGAATTAAGATGATCCATAGATGGACTTCCTTGCTGAGTGAAACAGGAAATGATGGAAGCTGTAAGGCAGAGATGGTCCTGCCAAATCCCGATTTGACCAGCTAGCCTGCCGAAACCAGCGTAGAGCTGACTGGGTACCATATTCTGCTTTGAACACTTAACGTCTTGGGTGTGGTGTGACTGTAGCAGAAGCAGCTTGGTGCCAAAATCCTTGCACGGTGGATAACCTCCAGCTAGTTCCGGGACTTACCTAATGGACAAGTCCAGAGATTGACAGCCAAGCAACACCACTTTGAGAGAGACACCACTTTCCTCTTGAGAGACAGTTGTCTGACTCATGGCTTTAAAAGACTACTCCATTTTTTCCTCCCCAGAAGTCCATTCCAGAGTCCAGATTCTCTGATGAATGGCATTCTCTAATTGTTAGTAAAACTTTTCAATTCCATAATTAATCTTTGTTTTTATAATTTTTTCTTTTCTTTTTTTTTTTTTACTTTTCCAGCTTATTTTGATATATATGGCGAATAAAAATTATATATATGCCCTGAGAAAACCAAAATTCAAAAAGAGTCATGTACCAAAATGTTCATTGCAGCTCTATTTACAATAGCCTGGAGATGGAAACAACCTAAGTGCCCATCATAGGATGAATGGATAAAGAAGATGTGGCACATATATACAATGGAATATTACTCAGCCATAAAAAGAAACAAAATTGAGCTATTTGTAATGAGGTGGATAGACCTAGAGTCTGTCATACAGAGTGAAGTAAGTCAGAAAGAAAAAGACAAATACCATATGCTAACACATATATATGGAATTTAAGAAAAAAAATGTCATGAAGAACCTAGGGGTAAAGCAGGAATAAAGACGCAGACCTCCTAGAGAACGGACTTGAGGTTATGGGGAGGGGGAAGGGTGAGCTGTGACAGGGCGAGAGAGAGTCATGGACATATACACACTAACAAACGTAGTAAGGTAGATAGCTAGTGGGAAGCAGCCGCATAGCACAGCGAGATCAGCTCGGTGCTTTGTGACAGCCTGGAGGGGTGGGATAGGGAGGGTGGGAGGGAGGGAGACGCAAGAGGGAAGATATATGGGAACATATGTTTATGTATGACTGATTCACTTTGTTATAAAGCAGAAACTAACACACCATTGTAAAGCAATTATACCCCAATAAAGATGATAAAAAAAATTATATATATGGTGAATAAAAAAATATTTTTTTCTTTAATAGTGCTAAAATATATTGAACACCTTTGATATTATCATTCTTTCTTTTTTTCCTTCATTCACTTCTCCCTTCCACTGATACTTACCGAGCACTTAATATATACCAGGGACTATGGAATGCAATGATGACCAATTCAGACAAGATCCTACCTGCAAGTTTCAGAGAAGAGAAACAATGCACAACTAAACAGATATATAAACAAGATAATTGCAAAGCATGACAACACATACTAAAGAGATGAGGTATTATGCAGATCACCCTGGAGGGCTGCCCACTTTAGATCAGATGGTAAGAAAAGGCCTGTCTGAAGAGATGACTTTGAGTAGAGATGTACAGGTTGAAAAGGAACACTGACCCCTTATAGATGCCAGAATTTTGTAAGCATGAACATGTGCAAAGGTCCTGAGGTAGAAAAGAGCTTGGTATGTTCCAGGAACATAAGAAAAGCAAGTGTGACTAGAATATATTGAACAAGGGAGTAGGCAGTGTTCAAGATAAGCTTGGAAATTTAGGCATGGGTAGATTATTGTGACATGGCCACATATACCATGGTTGTAAGACTGGCGTTTATTCCAAAAATTTATAGAAAGCCAATAAACATATTAAGCAGGAAAGTATCATGATTTAATTTATATTTTAAATTATTTAGATTGTTGCATGATGAGTGGCTAGTGAATGGGTAAGAACAGAGGCTGCAAGACCAGTTGTGAGGCTTCTGCAACCCCGAAGGCAAGAGGTAATAAATCGTGACTTAAACTCAGACAGGGACAGTGTAAATTCATCTCATTTAATCATTACACCAAATATACAAAGGGGACCTTATAGTTGCTCCATTTTAGAAATGAGTTAACAAAGATTACTAGTGATTACTACTTAAAAGTACTCATCTCCTAAGTGAAGGAGTCAAGATTCAAACCCAGACCAGTGTGGCTTAGAGGTGAGTTTTCTTTCTCCTAGACATTAGACTAATGCCTTTAGTGGGTTTGGCAAAAGCAGCTTAAAGTAAGCTTCAGGAATCCTTAACACAGAGTGATGCTGGCCATGGACCTAGCAGTGTTCTAAGTGTTTCCTATGCAGTGGCAAAGTTAATGTTCACGACAACTTGGAAGTACCTGCCATTATTACCCTCATTTTGCAGATGAGTAATCTGAGTTTTAGAGAAAGTAAGCTAGTGAATGTCAAAAGCAAAATTTCAAACTGGGCAGGTTAGCTCTGAAGCCATGCATTTAACCACTAAATGATTTAAGATGAACCCTCCTTAGCTGGTCAGTGTTTCTACACAGAAGCAGTATACTTTAAACATACCAGGAAAATAGACCCCTTTAACCCCCTTTAAAACTCCAATTGAGATCAAGATTCACACAAAACACAGAAAAGCTTTTTATGGCAATTTCATCAAAATGCTAAAGATTAGACAGGAAAGGCTTCCCACACACTTCAAATGAGAATAATGAAACATCTCTAACAGAAGTGAACAAAAGATTTATCCTTTCACCATTCTCAGGGCTCAGAAGCAACATTTCTACCAGGTCTGCTTTTTTATAATATAAATATAAGAGGAGACAGATTGAAATGCCAAACTGAACTGCTCAGTGTTTTAGAAAAAGCTGACAAACATAGGGCAGCTTCAACTCAAAACACATTTGTTTGATATCTCCTGAAAATTTTCAGCAAGTTGGGTTCGTGGATTCTTAAAATTAATGACAAAAAATCTAATATTCCAACAGAACAGGAGTGACCTACAAAAGGCTGCCTTTATGCTCTGCGAGGGCTCTAGCATCATCCGCACAGTGTCCCCAAATCACCTCCAATAGGTAGAAGTTTGCTCGAAGCTTTTCCAGTATCTCTACCGTGACCTTAACTACTGTTTCTGCTATTTCCATATGCCCTTTGACTGTCCCACGTCCCACCACTTTGATATATAAAACGTAGATAATTTAGGCTTTGCAAGGACACACTGCTGAATCTCAAAGATTGAAGATCTCAGTGTATCAGGGAGAAGATAAATGGAAACAGACACTTTCGGTTTTTCTGCATTTGACTTCTTTATTGCTAATAATAATACTGACAGATCATTTGAAGCTTTGCAGGTATAATCTCATTTAATCTCATAACAAAGATAGATACTATTATCATCATTCTTATTTTTCTCAGGAATGTTAAGATCACGTAATCAGAATTAGAACCCTAGCTGTCTGATTCTAGAACTGTGTCTATTATCTTGTACTTACATCCCTAAGTATACTATGGTATATGGTATTTGTTTTTCAGTATATCATGCAATACAGTGTATTGATAAAAATAAGTATAATATACCGTACATATTCTTTGTAAGCACATTATAATATGCTTAAAATGCCAGCATTAATTCTTCTCTCCTTTTCCCCAACAGGATTCACAACATTGTATGCATTAAGCATTGGACCAATAGGTCTTAAACAACTTAAGTCTCTGTTTTTAATCCTGGATGTAAATTTATAGTTACATGGGGAGGTTTTAAAAAGTGCTTACTATGCCCTTCCCTAGCTTAGAAGATTCTGATTTAATTGTTCTGGGGTATGGCCTGGACATGGAACATTTTTAAATTTCCCCTCTCTATCCCTCTGGTGATTACAAAGATCCAGGGGCTGGAGTTTAATTCCTCTGAACAACAATGCAGTCTTACGTGTTACAGACTGAATTCTGTCTCCTTAAAATTCATTTATGTTGAAGTTCCAACTCCCAGTGTGACTGTCTGGAGATAGTACCTCTAAGGAGGTAACTAAGGTTAAATGAGGTCAAAAGGGTGAAGCCCTAATCTGATAGGACTGGTGTCTTTTTTTTCCCCCCCTGAGTAGGATTTTTTTTTAATTAATTTTTATTGGAGTATAGTTGATTTACAATGTTGTGCTAGGACTGGTGTCTTTTTAAGAAGAGGAAGAGATACCAGTAATGTGTGTGCACAGAGGAAAGGCCATGTGAGGCCTTTCCTGCAAGCCAAGGAGAGAGGTCTCACCAGAAATCAATCCCTCTGGCACTTTGACCTTGGACTTGGACCTCCAGCCTCCAGGATACGAGAAAATGAATTTTTGTTGTATAAGCCTCCCAGCCTATGGTATTTTGTCATGGCAGCCTGAGCAAACTAATATGACATCTTTTGGTCACAATGATTGTTGTCAGTTGTGGGCTGGTAAAGCTGTCTAGTACCTGAAGGTGAATTGGAAGGTTCTAGGTCCAGGAGCCGTTGGCATCCATCCCTCTGCCCTTAGTGAAGCCAGAATGGTTTCCCTAAGAATGGAGTGAATGGAGTGAATACAGAAGGGAAAGAGCTTCAAAGACTGTGGAAAGAAATGGAGCCTCATAGTGTATCATTTATACACTGTTAAATGGTAAGAAGGAGTAGTATTTAGAAAAGACATGGGATGGTGCTCTAATAACAAAGCCGACAGAATTCTCATTGATTTCTCCACTGCAGGGTAAGGGCTGAACTGAGCTCTCGTTGGTCTATCATCCTCTAGTGGATGCTGTGGAGTCCATACATTTATCCAGTTAATATGAGGCCAGCTTATCTTTATCTTTTTGTTTATTTACTTTAATTTAAGGTATGACCAAAGTGTGTGTGTGTCAGGAAGAGTCTGCACCAGGAACAATATTGAACATGTGAAGAAAGTCCAGTCTTCCTTCCCACGGCATTTTTTTCTCTAATCAAGATTACTTTTGATTTGGGCTTTCCCAGTGCCCTTACCAAAGAATGAATTATAACCTTGTAGAAAACACATGTAACCAATAAAATGTGAGGGTGACTACTGTATTAAGAATTTAATCAAGGTCTGCAAGGCAGTGACGCTGCAAGTCATCACTTGCAGACTCTTCTAAAGAAGAGTGTCTTCCCAACATCATGACTGGGTTTAGAATACGTGGCCTCAAGTAAAAATGTAAGCTTTAAAAGCTGTTGCGCTGAATTGCACATCGCCTAAGGCCTTGGCTTGTGATCTGGGACCTTCAGCTTCCTTCTCTGTGAAATGGAGATAATGAGGTCCACCTCCTATGATTTCTGCAGGACTGAATGTGTTAACACTTTAGAATCTTCTAGGATAGTGCTCGAATAGGGGCTTCACAAATGTGATTTGATTTTCTTACTTTCTGTCCCCGTTCTTATTTTTATACTTTGATTATTGAAAAGTTAAAATCATTTTCTGTGTCTATATACTGTAAACTCTGTAATATAAACATTCCCATAGGATTAGGACAGGATATGTGTTAATTACTCCATGAAATGACTTGGTAACATATCAGGTCCTATGATAATATTTGTTTATTTTATGTAAAATTTTGTAGAGACTTGGGCATTAATTCCCAATGGGGACTTTTTCTCATACAAACATCTCCCTTTTATAAACTGCTGTGAAGCTGAAGAGGTGACAACAAAGTGTTAGCACACTCATTTTACTTTAGTTTAAGCACCACGTCATGTGACTGTACGTCTAAGTCTACTCCCTGAATTGTCTCTACCACACAGTGAATGTGTCACATTTAGTGGGACTGACCACATGACTTCTTTGAGAGGCAAAGCTGCTAGCTCTCAGTTATATCAGATGAAATCATAACAGACTACATGTTAAAGAGTTACTAGATCCCTGCATGTTATAACAATAAAGTGCAGGATCGAAATACACTTCCATACATACACTCCATACCCCTACCCCTACCATTTCTCTTATCTTTGAATTACTCAAGTGCTATCTCAATAGCCATAATGAAACCAGATGTAAACTGAATTGCATTGTTTTAAAACTGGAGCAATCACACATCAACTTGCATTAAGTCTCTGCCCTGTAGATCTAACTGGTGCAACAGAGAACCGTGAAAGCACATTTTGACCTCCATTTGTTATTCTCATTCCCTCATTCTGCTGTAAATTTGATTTGATCTCATTATAATATCCTTAAATGTACTAAATCTTGCATTAGTAAAAAGACACAGGAAGTTTTTCAACTAATCTGTTGTCCTATTCTCCATCCTAGACTATCAGAGTTTGTGGCCTGCAAGTCTGTGAATTACTAGCCTGCCACGTTTAGCTACGTGAAGTCTTAAAATATGTTTTCAATGAGAAAAAAATGGACACCCACATTTTCCCCCATATAAGGAGTATATGAAAGACATTTTCAATTACTGTTGGCTGTGTCATTGTAGGTCTCTATTCCTATAATGAGTTACAGTGATAGTGGTGGCCCAGGTGAGAGGACAAGTACCTCTATGATAACCAGGCTGCCAGCTGCTAGTTATGTCCTGGAGTATATGTTCAGGTCCTAGAAGACTGACCACTATAACAAGTGTGTGTCGGTGACCACAGACACTTTGCCTGGTTCTCAATAAAAAAGAAAAAATAAAATCTGATACTAGTGAATAGTTGGCAATCATCTACACTTGAAACAAAGAAATGCTTAAGTGAATTGTGGTTCATTTAGTTAAAAGACATTCCAAAGTCATTAAAAATAGAAATGTTTATAAAGAATGTTAAACATGAAAGGCTTATGATGCTAAACTGTTCAGTCATGATTTCCCCATTCATTTTCACCATTCTCAATTTCTATTTTTTATTAATGAATATATGTTACTTTTATCTGAGCTTTAACTAAGATATAATTCACATGCCAAAAAGTCACTGTGTTAAAGTATGTAATTCAGTGGTTTTTAGTATATTCACAGAGCTGTGCAATGATCCCTAAAACCTAATTTTAGAACACTTCATAACTTCAAAAAGAAATCCCATACCCTTTAGCAACCATTCCTCAGTCTCCTTTGCCTCCCACTCTTGGAAACTAGTAATCTGTTTTTTGTTTCTGTGCATTTGTCAGTTTTGGACACTTCACACAAATGGAGTAATATAATATGTGGCCATTTTTTCATTGCCCATCATGTGTTCACAGTACACCTGTGTTATAGCGTGTATCAGTACTTCATCCCTTTTCAGTGGCCAAATAATTTTTCATTTTATGATGTACCATACTTCATTTATTCATTCATTAGCTGACAGACATTTGGGTTGTTTCCACTTTTGGACTATTATGAATCATGCTGCTATGAATATTCATGTACAAAATCTTGTGTAGAAATACGTTTAATTCTCTTAGTATACACCTACGGGCAGGATTTCCAGATCATATGATAACTCTATGTTTAACGTTTTGAGGAACTGCCAAACTGCTTTACAAAGTGGCTGCACTATTTCACGATCCCACCACGTGTGCAATACAAAAAAGAAACTGATTCAACAAAATTACCATATAGACTCTACCTAATTTTGGCTCACTGTAACTCTAGAGGCTACAGATTTTTTTTTTCCTGTTTAAAGAGCAAATGTCTGAGCTACAGTATTGCCCTTTTATTGCAGCAAGATTACCCTTCCAATTCTTCATTTTAAAAGATTATTTCTACCCACTGCCATTATAAATTTTAGCCAAATTGGAGAACAAAGAGAAACTGAAACATTACAGGGAATTTAGGACACAGAGAAAATACAGCAGTAAAAGTAGATAAGCAAAATAGATACTATGCAATCAGCATTAACTTTGCATTTTTATGTCAAGGAGGAAAAGCAACATTGAGTTGAACAACTTGGAGATCTGTAAATATCCCAGATTTGGAGTTTAAAAATAGGCTTTGGGATAAAAATGCTGTTTTCCCCTTTAAATACATTCTTAAAGCAAAAAGACGTAGGTAGAAATTGAAAACAGATTTCACTAAATGCCAGTGCTTCTACCAGCCCAGTGTGTGAAAATCCAGCTGTTCTTTTCTGCTTCTTACGTTAGCAATAAGGATGGTAAAGACGATGCCTTCCTTATTTGCTGACAGTTGCACTGAAGATGCAGGATGCAAAATAGCATTTCTCTTCTGGGCAACGTTAATCATGGAACGCTGACGAGAGTTCAAAAATAAGTCCAGATCCTTCAAGTCAGTGCCCCACATCAAGATAATACGAAAAACTCATAATACACTGACAAGCATGAGAGAAGTGTACACTTTACATGATGCCTATTCTTTTTTCCATAAGTAAAGAGATTCATGATAGATTTAAAAACCAATATGAATAATGGGTTATACCAGAATACAAATTTAGAGATCCATCTATCATCTATATATTTTTATTTATATTACTCATTTGATTTGTTGAAGCAGAAAGAGAATGTAACCTTATGTTCCTTTTTCAGATGATAATACTGAGGGTCTGAGAGATTAAGTGACACAGGAAATAGGTGGAAGAATATGGATTTTATCCCAGATTTCTGTCTCTTTGTGCAATTCTGGAACTTTCCTGTATTTTAGGAGCAAATTTCAGACCAGAGTCCAGCAATTTTAAAGTTATTTATATGGACAAGGAGTCGGAATTTTCAAAATGCGGGCCATATAATGAATTGAGTGCAACTATACCACACAGTTATTTAGATAGTGCACATTTCCTGTTAGAAATTAATGTTGCTAACCTAAAATATTTAGAACATTTGAATTTTATTGCTAGGATTTAGCAACTAACTGGTACCTATTGTCAAAAATAAAAGGGAGATTTGATAAGTATTTATTACACTCCACTACAGTTGTTTTTGTTTGTTTGTTTCTTTTCGGTACGCAGGCCTCTCACTGTTGTGGCCTCACCCGTTGCAGAGCACAGGCTCTGGACGCACAGGCTCAGCGGCCGTGAGATCCTCCTGGACCGGGGCACGAACCCATGTTCCCTGCATCAGAAGGTGGACTCTCAACCACTGCGCCACCTGGGAAGCCCTCCACTACAGTTTTTAAAGCAGCTCTTCAAGGTAAGTATTATGAACCTCATTTATTAAAGGCAGAAACTAAAGGTAATAAACCTTAGGCAACTTGCCCAAGGTCAATAACCAACAAAAGGAATGTTTATATTTTGAACTCAAGTTTGGCCCCAAAGCCCTACTCTTTTATAATGTTAGCTTGAGAAAATTTACTTAAGCTTTAAAAAACTGCTCGTCCTTTGAGCCAGTAATTTCACATCTAGGGCTGTATTCTAAGAGAATCACAGGCCATGTACTATGATTTCAGCATACAAATCTTTATCTCAATGTTGTTCATAGTTGCCAAAAAATGGAACTAACCCAATGACAAAAAAAATAAGGGCTCAATTAAATTATTTGTGTTACATCCACACAGTGACATAGTATGCAACCATTAAAAATGTTGTAACAGAAAATTATTTATTGGCAAAATGATACTACGTCATACACTCATTTTGGTGAACTCCACCTAATGCACAAAGTTCAGCGTCCTCACCCTGCTTTTCATTCCAAATAAAGTTAGGCTGACTCTCCTCTGTGCTCCGACAGGTCTTCACATACGGCCTACGGGTAGTTTACTTCGTTAGTTGGTTATCTCCCCTTGTAGCTATGATTGCCTCAAGGTTAGAGAATCAACTTAGTCACCTTTATTACTCCACCCATATCTAACACACTTGTTCATAATTAATAAGAGGTATTCAAAAAACTTTCACTGAAAGAATAAATGAACAATTAATTCTTCAGCACTATGTCCAACCCATTTCATGTTAAAAATCATGTAGAAAATAAGACTTCTAGAGTTTAATGGGGGAAATTGTCATGCTTGCTCACAATGAGAGGAAAAAGACCCTGAGGTTTTAGCTACCCTTGACCCTATCTCTCTGCCTTGAAGATAGAAAGGGACTATGGTCTTGGCACACCTGTAACCCATTCACTGCATGGTAGGTTCTCATCATGCACTGATTGCAAGGGTCTGGCAATAACGTGAGTCAATGCAGGGGTTTTAATCTGAGATCTATACACTTCTATATGATATATCTGAATAGGCTTCATCAAATACATCTCTTGGATTTATCTTCAAAATTTTTATAGGTTTTATTTTGTGTATATGTCTATTTTGTAAGGATAGGGGCCTTTCACTTTTTATTAAAAAAATCCCTGGATCTAAAAACTCTGAAATACAGTGATGGATTCTACATTTTCATCATATTATTTTGACTAAAAACATCTTAACTTTTACATGTGTATTTCATTTATTAAGTGAATTTTTTTTTTAATTTTCACTTTAAGACTGGGGTAAGCTGACTTTTTAATGAAGCCCATTAAAATGTAGTTAATGAGAAACTTTGATCATTATTCTTTTCTGTAGACATTATAGTACAGCAGAAATACTTCTAACAAGATTACAAACATTCCTCTGGGAGTGAGAAAAGAGAATTGCTCTTTGGAGTCCAGTGGGGATGAAGATCCCTTTCACCTTTGGTGTCTGTACAGTCAATATTTTCAAGTTATCTAAAGAAAGTCAGACAGTGGGTCATTGGGAAGAGTGTCATATGCATAAGGGCCAGGGAAAGAGAAAGAAGGGCACCAAAGCCAGTTTACAGAAAGCTAAATCAGAAGACTACCTTCAAATAATACTCAAGAAATCTTCACACATTCTTGAAATCCAGCTGGCCGTGTATGTGTGTTTTGATGTAAAGGTGTAGTCATATTCCTTTTTTCTTTTCCTTTTTTTTTTTTTTTGTGGTACGCGGGCCTCTCACTGTTGTGGCCTCTCCCGTTGCGGAGCACAGGCTCCGGATGCGCAGGCTCAGCGGCCATGGCTCACGGGCCCAGCCGCTCCGCGGCATGTGGGATCTTCCTAGACCGGGGCACAAACCCGTGTCCCCTGCATGGGCAGGCGGATTCCCGACCACTGCGCCAGCAGGGAAGCCCCCTTTTTTCATTTTTAAAAGCTACATATTTCATTGCCTGAAGGAGCTTCTATTCATTGCCATGGTACTGTTGCCTAGCAGAACCATCACAAGCCATGTCTTAGTCTTCTGCCTACAATATTAGGCTGGAAATGTTGACGGGGAAAAAAATCAGGTGTTCACCTCATTCTGCTCCTTCCAAACTCTTCTGAATTGGGATTGCACGTAGAGTTGGTGACATGAGATTTCAGAGGTACCAACCTAGAATGTTCCTCATCTATCACCATTGTCAGTCTTGGGCTAGTCCCAGTTTTAAAAAACACTGCAAAGGAAGCCAGGCCATTCTCAGAGTTTGAGGACATGTCAAAGAGGATTGGAGGGGTCCCAGGACACCCAATTTCATTCAGACATAACAGGCATTATGTGGTCTCTCATATGTGTTTTGGTTTGATTTGACCTGTATTTTCATAAAAAGACAACTAGGGAGTCTTGAAGGCTCTCTATAGGATTATGGAATATTGGTGCCAAAACCAGAGATCATCCATTCCTGACTTGTGTTAAGTTGCTTGGATAAAGCAATGTTTTATGCATTAGCATATGAAACTAACAGTAATGATAATGTTTATTGTGTGCTTACTTTGCACCAGGCACTGCTCTATATACTTTATATGTAGTAACTCACTGATTCTTCACAACCAAATTATGACATCAGTATTATTATTATTCCCTTTTTGTCAATGGGGAAAGAAGGCACAGGAAGATGAAGCTATTTGTGCAAGGACATGAAATTAGGAAATAAGGCCTCAGCATCTTACATAATATGGAATAATTATCTACAGGGGAGAGATGTGCAAGCAGGGATTTCTCTGGTCCCTTCCAAATGAACATTCTTTTTCTCTTTTTTAGAGAGAGGGAAGCTATATATCCAAAACCAAGGATGATCACCAGAAATGAGTATATTTTTCAAATCATTACCTGCTCTCCCCATACATACACATACACACACAGACACAGACACACACACACACAGACACACACACACACACACACACTCTTCTACATACCTGAAAGTACTTACTATCACAAGATTTTTTTAAAAATTCATTTTGGAAATATTGGCCCTTCACCAGTGAAAACCAAAGACTTGCATGTGGTAAAATAAGCAACAGTGATGACATCTCCCATCTCATCCTGCTAAAGAAGTCTTAGTATGAAAATCCTGCCTTTCACCTCTAATTTAATAAATAAACACAACTAAAAATATACCTTGAAATCCCAAGACAATTTAACTGGTTTAATAATTAATTTTCATAGCAAAAGATTAATTCATTATTTTCCTTGTTAAAACAATAAATGTTCATTGAGCAACCATTTGCTTTAGTATCTATGCACCAGGTATACATGGCAATCAACAAAACAGATTACACCTCTGACTTCATGAACCTTCTACTTGGTAAAGATGTTATCACTGCTACATTACTGATGTGTTCTCTTAGGTCAATACAGTCTATGTTTATAAAGTTTATAAATTTATAAAGTTAAAGTGAGAATGACTGGAAAGAGTGAAATTAGACACTGTGACATAAAAAGAATTCAAGATAACAAATAACTCTGTAACCACATAACCCAACTGACACAGAGACAAGTTCTTAGTATGATTAGTTCTAGTTTAAAATCTAAAGATACCCATATATAGCACAGAAGTCACAAACTCTGAATTTGGATTTATCCTTTCTTCTAAGAAACCCCACCTCTTAGGATCTCCCTATCATCCATGCCCAAGCAGCACCCCAGTATATAAGCCTATCGATTCCACAGTCAACAACATATCTTCTTTAGATGGTTCACAGCCAAATTAAATCTCCCACACTAACAGAGCATACAGTACCAGGATGGTGAGTTATAAGGGTTAGAAATAGGTGAATAACATGTAAGTATTTAAAATGGCCAACTAGGAACACGAGAAAAACTATATATGACAGGAAAAGTATATACTGTAGACTATGATACTACCTGAAATGAACATATGGATAGTATATCAAGTTCTTATTGCAAATCATTTAAGACTAGGAAGACCCTGGCATCAGACTGTAGTACTTGAATAAAGGTTCCACCACATAATAGCTCAGTGATAGGCAAGGATTCATTTGATTAACCTGGATACCTAGCAGGCCACACTCCCAGAGAGACAGTTGCCATCCCCCCTTCCTTCAAAGAGCAGCATCATTTGGAAATTAAAACCCAAAAGATATGGAAACTGGTTAAAACTGAGTACTTAAGGCATGCATCCTGATAGAATGCTGATAAGATAGAACACAGCTGAAGGTCAATAATCTAAACAAAAGGCTTGGGTCCTGGACCCTGATCCCACCAAAAGAGAAACTCTCAGTTATAAATGCTGAGGTTGACAGGGCTGGAAGCCCTGTCAGGAATCTGCTACATCACAGAACTGTAACCACAAAGTTTGGACCTCAGCCCCAAACCATCCTAGAGGAAGAGCTGGTGTTCCCCCAACAATGAAGCTTAGGAGCCCCACAGCTCAAGACTGGGACCCCTCTCAAGTCTGATGTCTTACTCACCAGTTCCCTGTGCACCTGGCATTGAGAAGCTTGCTCACCTGCTACCGCTCTGTCTCTGTACGTTTTCCCCTCAATCAAAGGCTGGTCCCAGCTGGTGTGTGTGCTTTCAGGTCATTCACTCTTGATTACTCGACATCAGATGATCTTGGACAAGTTGTTAATTCTCTGTGAGCCTCAGTATCCTCTTCATCAAATAGGGATAATGACAGTAAATACTTCATTTGGTTTCTGTGAGGATTAAATGAGATAATCTATGTCAAGTGTTTATTACAGCACCCACACGCAGTGAACATTCAAAAGTGCTAGCTATTATTAGAATTTAGGATTTAATTCCAGGGAATTTTTAAATATAAATAAGGGAGGTTTTTTTTAATCACACCTCAAAAGGAACTAAAAGATAAACTTGAGAGCTTTCATTAAGAGACTTAGAGAACCCTTATTTTATCTGCGACTCCACTGTTGATGTGATAAGGATTATTTGACAATGAAGTGATTCTGAGTTTCAGATCAAAGAAGGAGATTTATCATATAGAAGAGAGTTATACTTCCGTTCCTAATTAATGCCTAGGCATCTGTTTGTAGTTCTTGACAGGAGAAGAATGGAGAAGTGGTGTGAGGGAAAAACAGCCCAAGTAACTACACTTTTTTTTTCCTACATAATCATTCATTCATTCATTCATTCATTTATGCATTATTTCCTTTTTTGCAACAGTTACACATTGCAATACACAGTACTAAGCACCATGCTGTGATAAGAAGACAAAAATCAAGCCAACATTGAGAAGTAAGAATTGGCTTGTCCAAAACTTATTCCCTACATGCCAGTCTACCAAAGAAGGAGTGGGTCTCCTGCAGATCATGTGGAAGGTAGCTACAGCAAAATGCTTAAGCAATCAAGTCTGGTACAATGCTGAGGTAGCAGATTCAGCCATGTTCAGGGATGGCAAAGAGCTGGGACTCTAAGGCTTACACATTAGCACGCTGACCCTGTCAAGGAAGAGGTTTGTGTTCTCTTATCTATGGATGTCAAACTTAGCAGAACAAGACTAGACTTGGAGCTAAGACGATGCCATACATGTAGCTGATGGATTCTGGCCCTTAATCATGCTAGGGAAGGAACTATCATTTTGCTAGTTAGTTTCTTAAAAGCCTCCTGGTAGTCAATGCTTAGATATGCTAGATTCCTGTATGCAGCCCCCAAAGTACAATGGGAAATTGGAGAGCATACACCTCTACCATGGTGAATGCCTCCAATATAATGTTCTTTCATCAGTCCTAGTGTGTGTTTCCTGGTGTTTTGTCATGGTTTGATCAATACACTTGTTACTCTTAAGAAGCTCATTACATGGAAGATCATAAGACTGCTATGTGTACTAAACTAATACAGTTAATAGAATAAGATGCTGTGGGAAAAGTATGTGCGATGTCCAGGGGAATGATTTATTTCCTCTACTGATAAACCTCTGGCTCTCTTGAAGGTGTTGGTTAGAATCCAATCCTATACCTCTGACCATTTCTCTCCCCACAAGAAGAGGAGTGGCTCTACTGTATAGGATTGGAGCACCTGTACCACCTGCTCTTGGAAGGTGAGAGACAGGCTTTATTCCTACATGCAATTAATCTGCTCTGTAACTACACCTCTCACCATAGGAGGGGTCAGGGGCCAGTTTCAGAGGGATGATAGGAAGTCTGTTTTGGCTTCATGTACCAAGTGTGTTTCTCAGTACACCTTTACTACTAATAAAGTTAATATCTGAACATCTGAGGAAGTCAAAGCTTCCTTGTCCATTCTTCAGTAGGTTCAGAACTCGAAAGTGACATTTGATTCAGTGTCTCTTTTAAATCTCAAATATTTTTATTCAGACCGGAGTCTGAATCCCAATTGATATTGGAAAATTGAGTTCAATCTTGAGATGCCAGTGCACTCATTTGTCCATGGTAATAATATCTACCTCATTGGATTATGTGGGGATTAACAGATCACATGCCTGACATATAGTAGGTAGTCATAATTCTGCTTGTGTGATATATGTGATATAAAGAGAAGTCTAGACCAAAAAAACCTTCTGAGATTAGGAAGGCAGGAGTTGAATCTTAATATTAGGAACTTCTAATATGTTTTTAATATTTTTTCCTTAAATACAGGAAATATTATTAAAAAATTAGCAGATGACTCAAAAAAAATTTGAAACCTTCTTACCACCTGTGTTCATGCACTCCAGTCCGTACGACACCACTTTTCAGAACAAAGAACATGAGTGCCACAGCAAGATCAAAGGAGGACATGTAATAAATTATTGTGGAAGTCACGTCTCAGTCCCTGCCCCTCCCGTCATTGCTCTGCATGTGTCATTTAAAATGCAATTCCCTTTGAATGGGCACAGAGCAGTTCTATTACCAGACATGACTGTTTTTACTACTAGCAGTGGTTTAATGATTTTATGTCATCGCAATAATAGAAACACGACATTCCACTGTGACTACAGCTTGTATGAGTCTATTTTTGGAAAGCTGATTTTGTAGAGGACAAGAAAATGTGCAATCTTGGTTCCTGTTCCCTTAGTGAACCTTTCATGACTTTCTGAAATGAGCGTGGCAACTTGAAGTCTCAAACAATGATGGTTCACATACAAAACCCCTTCTTTAGAGAAGGAGACTTGAGCCTGAATCCAATTTTCTCATCAGAGGAAAAGCATCCTTTTTGGAGTATTTCAATGCTTGAGTCCTTATTCTTGATAGGGAAGAAGCACACAAACAACAATAGTGGAAGTACACATTCTTTCTCAGTGGAGGACACTGCCTCAAATCTTTCACAGACAAAGTTGAAGGTAAGAGTCATAAACTCCCTCACTGTCCTTCACTCACATGTAAACACTATCACTGTCAGCACCTGACCCTTCACGGTCTTCTAATCTCAGACAAGTGATTCTCTCTAGCTTAAAGCCATCTCTACCATCCGTGTCCTTAATTCGCACCGCTGCTTTTTCTTGTAGGACCTTGATCCATCAGTGTTCTACTCTGCTCCTAGATTATCATCTTCCCCCTTGCTACTGGACCTCTCCTTTTAGTCTGTTAACACACCAAAATCCTTGCTTTTACACACACACACACACACACACACACACACACACAAGACCCTCTGTCTATCCCTAGTCACTGACCCATTTTCTTTCACAACCAAATTACTTAAAATACTTCACATTTGCAGCTTCCCATTTTTAAAATTCCTGCTTTCTCTCTTGCTTCTATAAATAAATAGGTGATTCTTCCTTGCCTTCTTGTTTCAAACAATATGTTGCAAGCTTCTTCTTATCTGTTCTTTCCCCTCTTCAACCCATGTCCACAGTCTGCTGCTCTCACCAATCTCCCCATATTGCTCAGGTAAGCTTCGTCAGTGACCTCATCAAATCCAGTGGTCAATGTCAGTAATTTGAACATTTAGCTTGCATGTGAAACAAATGATACCTCCTTTCCCTTTTTAAAAATTCTCCTTCCTTTGGTTTCATGCTGCTGCATGAAATAAACTGTTTTATTTCTACCAGTTACCATGTTTTCTCCAAATACTGGGCCATACACTTCACACTGTTAAGAAAGGTAGGGAATATTGAATAGTGTATACATTTAAAAATCAAGCAACTGAAACATAAAGAAATTGAATAATTTTACCCAAGTTACCTAGTAAATGTGAGGAATGGGATAAGAACACAGCTTTATCTGACACCAATGTACATTTTAAAATTTGTTAATATGATAAATATTTAAAGCATACAGAAATATACCAATTGTCACAACCAACAAACCTCATCTATCCACACATTTAACACACGTTAACATTTTGCTTAACAATTTGGACTAATTTATTTTTCCAGAACTGATGTATTAGGAAGAGTTAAACCCCAATGGAGGGGGAAGATGGCGGACGAGTAAAACGCGGAGATCACCTTCCTCGCCACGGATACATCTGAAATACATCTACACGTGGAACAATTCCTACAGAACACCTCCTGAACGCTGGCAGAAGACCCCAGACCTCCCAAAAGGCAAGAAACTCCCCACGTACCTGGGTACGGCAAAAGAAAACAGAATAAACAGAGACAAAAGAATAGGGACGGCACCTGCACCACTGGGAGGGAGCTGTGAAGGAGGAAAAGTTTCCACACACTAGGAAGCCCCTTCGCGGACGGAGACTGCGGGTGGCGGAGGTGGGGGAAGCTTCGGGACCGTGGAGGACAGCGCAGCCACAGAGGTGCGGAGGGCAAAGCGGAGAGATTCCCGCACAGAGGATCAGGGCCGACCGGCACTCACCGTGAGAGGCTTGTCTGCTCACCCCCCCCCCAGGGCGGGTGGGGCTGGGAGCTGAGGCTCGGGCTTCGGTCGGAGCGCAGGGAGAGGACTGGGGTTGGCGGCGTGAGCACAGCCTGCAGGGGGTTGGTGCGCCACGGCTAGCCGGGAGGGAGTCCGGGAAAAAGTCTGGAGCTGCCGAAGAGGCAAGAGACCTTTTCTTCCCTCTTTGTTTCCTGGTGCGCGAGGAGAGGGGATTAAGAGCGCTGCTTAAAGGAGCTCCAGAGACGGGCGCGAGCCGCGGCTAAGCGCGGACCCCAGAGACGGGCAGGAGACGCTAAGGCTGCTGCTGCCGCCACCAAGAACCCTGTGTGCGAGCACAGCTCACTCTCCATACCTCCCTTCCGGCAGCACGCACGGCGCGCCTCAGGCTGGTGCAACGTCATGCCTGCTTCCGCAGCCGCAGGCCCGCCCCGCACTCCGTGCCTCTCCCTCCGCCCGGCCTGAGCGAGCCGGCGCCCCCAATCAGCGGCTCGTTTAACCCCGTCCTGTCTAAGCGAAGAACAGATGCCCTCCGGCGACCTACGTGCAGAGGTGGGGCCAAGTCCAAAGCTGAAACCCGGGAGCTGTGCGAACAGAGAAGAGAAAGGGAAATCTCTCCCAGCAGCCTCAGGAGCAGCGGATTAAATCTCCACAATCAACTTCATATACCCTGCATCTGTGGAATACATGAATAGACAACGAATCATCCCAAATTGAGGAGGTGGACTTTGAGAGCAAGCTTTATTATTTTTTTCCCCTTTTCCTCTTTTTGTGTGTATGTGTATGCTTCTGTGTGAGATTTTGTCTGTATAGCTTTGCTTTCACCATTTGTCCAAGGGTTCTATCCGTCCGTTTTTTTTTTGTTTTTTTTTTTTACGTTTTAAAAAATTTTTTTCTTTCTTTTTTTTTTTTGTGGTACGCAGGCCTCTCGCTGTTGTGGCCTCTCCCGTTGCGGAGCACAGGCTCCGGACGCGCAGGTGCGCAGGCTCAGCGGCCATGGCTCACGGGCCCAGCCACTCCGCAGCATGTGGGATCTTCCAGAACTGGGGCACGAATCCGTGTCCCCTGCATCAGCAGGTAGAATCTCAACCACTGCACCACCAGGGAAGCCCCCCAAATTTTTTTCTTAATATTTACTTTTTTATTTTAAAAACTTTATTTTATTTTACCTTAATTTATTTTATTTCATTTTATTCTCTTTCTTTCTACTTTTTCTCCCTTTTATTCTGAGCTGTGTCGATGAAAGGCTCTTGGTGCTGCAGCCAAGAGTCACTGCTGTGCCTCTGAGGTGGGAGAGCCAACTTCAGGACACTTGTCCACAAGAGACCTCCCAACTCCACGTAATATCAAATGGCGAATATCTCCCAGAGATCTCCATCTCAACACCAACACCCAGCTTCACTCAACGACCAGCAAGCTACAGTGCTGGACACCCTATGCCAAACAACTAGCAAGACAGGAACACAACCCCACCCATTAGCAGAGAAGCTGCCTAAAATCATAATAAGGCCACAGACACCCCAAAACACACCACCAGACGTGGACATGCCCACCAGAAAGACAAGATCCAGCCTCATCCACCAGAACACAGGCACTAGTCCCCTCCACCAGGAAGCATACACAACCCACTGAACCAACTTTAGCCACTGTGGACAGACACCAAAAACAACGGGAACTACGAACCTGCAGCCTGCAAAAAGGAGACCCCCAAACACAGTAAGATAAGCAAAATGAGAAGACAGAAAAACACACAGCAGATGAAGGAGCAAGATAAAAACCCACCAGACCTAACAAATGAAGAGGAAATAGGCAGTCTACCTGAAAAAGAGTTCAGAATAATGATAGTAAAGATGATCCAAAATCTTGGAAATGGAATAGACAAAATGCAAGAAACATTTAACAAGGACCTAGAAGAACTAAAGATGAAACAAAAGCAACGATGAAAAACACAATAAATGAAATTAAAAATACTCTAGATGGGATCAATAACAGAATAACTGAGGCAGAAGAACGGAAAAGTGACCTGGAAGATAAAATAGTGTAAATAACTACTGCAGAGCAGAATAAAGAAAAAAGAATGAAAGGAACTGAGAACAGTCTCAGAGACCTCTGGGACAACATTAAAAGCACCAACATTCGAATTATAGGGGTTCCAGAAGAGGAAGAGAAAAAGAAAGGGACTGAGAAAATATTTGAAGAGATTATAGTTGAAAACTTCCCTAATATGGGAAATGAAATAGTTAATCAAGTCCAGGAAGCACAGAGAGTCCCATACAGAATAAATCCAAGGAGAAACACGTCAAGACACATATTAATCAAACTGTCAAAAATTAAATACAAAGAAAACATATTAAAAGCAGAAAGGGAAAAATAACACACAAGGGAATCCCCTGAGGTTAACAGCTGATCTTTCAGCAGAAATTCTGCAAGCCAGAAGGGACTGGCAGGACATATTTAAACTGATGAAGGAGATAAACCTGCAACCAGGATTACTCTACCCAGCAAGGATCTCATTCAGGTTTGATGAAGAAATTAAAACCTTTACAGACAAGCAAAAGCTGAGAGAGTTCAGCACCACCACACCAGCTTTATGACAAATGCTAAAGGATCTTCTCTAGGCAAGAAACACAGAGAAGGAAAAGACCTATAATAACAAACCCAAAACAGTTAAGAAAATGGGACTAGAAACATACATATCGATAATTACCTTAAATGTAAATGGATTAAATGTTCCCACCAAAAGACACAGACTGGCTGAATGGATACAAAAACAAGGCCAATATATATGCTGTCTACAAGAGACCAACTTCACACCTAGAGACACATACAGAATGAAAGTGAGGGGATTGAAAAAGATATTTCATGCAAATGGAAACCAAAAGAAAGCTGGAGTAGCAATTCTCATATCAGACAAAGTAGACTTTAAAATAAAGACTATTAGAAGAGACAAAGAAGGACACTACATAATGATCAAGAGAAGGATCCAAGAAGAAGATATAACAATTGTAAATACTTATGCACCAACAAAGGAACAGCACCTCAATATATAAGGCAAATACTAACAGCCATAAAAGGGGAAATCGACAGTAACACATTCATAGTAGGGGACTTTAACACCCCACTATCACCAATGGACAGATCATCCAAAATAAAAATAAATAAGGAAAAACAAGTTTTAAATGATACTTTAAACATGATGGACTTAATTGATATTTATAGGACACTCCATCCAAAAATGACAGAATACACATTTTTCTCAAGTGCTCATGGAACATTCTCCAGGATAGACCATATCTTGGGTCACAAATCAAGCCTTGGTAAATTTAAGAAAATTGATATTGTATCAATTATCTTTTCCGACCACAACACTATGAGACTAGATATCAATTACAGGAAAAGATCTGTAAAAAATACAAACACATGGAGGCTAAACATTACACTACTTAATAACGAAGTGATCACTGAAGAAATCAAAGAGGAAATAAAACAATACCTAGAAACAAATGTCAAAGGAGACGTGACGATCCAAAACCTATGGGATGCAGCAAAAGCAGTTCTAAGAGGGAAGTTTATAGCAATACAATCCTACCTTAAGAAACAGGAAACATCTCGAATAAACAACCTAAACTTGCACCTAAAGCAATTAGAGAAAGAAGAACAAAAAAACCCCAAAGTTAGCAGAAGGAGAGAAATCATAAAGATCAGATCAGAAATAAATGAAAAAGAAATGAAGGAAATGATAGCAAAGATCAATAAAACTAAAAGCTTGTTCTTTGAGAAGATAAACAAAATTGATAAACCACTAGCTAGACTCATCAAGAAAAAAAGGGAGAAGACTCAAATCAATAGAATTAGAAATGAAAAAGGAGAAGTACAACTGACACTGCAGAAATACAAAAGATCATGAGAGATTACTACAAGCAAGTCTATGCCAATAAAATGGACAACCTGGAAGAAATGGACAAATTCTTAGAAATGCATAACCTGCCAAGACTGAATCAGGAAAAATAGAAAATATGAACAGGCCAATCACAAGCACTGAAATTGAAAATGTCATTAAAAATCTTCCAACAACCAAAAGCCCAGGACCAGATGGCTTCACAGGAGAATTCTATCAAACATTTAGAGAAGAGCTAACACCTGTCCTTCTCAAACTCTTCCAAAATATAGCAGAGGGAGGAACACTCCCAAACTCATTCTACGAGGCCACCATCACCCTGATACCAAAACCAGACAAGGAAGTCACAAAGAAAGAAAACTACAGGCCAATATCACAGATGAACAGAGATGCAAAAATCCTCAACAGAATACTAGCAAACAGAATCCAACAGCACATTAAGAGGATCATACACCATGATCAACTCTGGTTTATTCCAGGAATGCAAGGATTCTTCAATATACGCAAATCAATCAATGTGATACACCATATTAACAAATTGAAGGAGAAAAACCATAAGGTCATCTCAATAGATGCAGAAAAAGCTTTCGACAAAATTCAACACCCATTTATCATAAAAACTCTCCAGAAAGTAGGCATAGAGGGAACATTCCTCAACATAATAAAAGCCATATATGACAAACCCACAGCCAACGTTGTCCTCAGTGGTGAAAAACTGAAAGCATTTCCACTAAGATCAGGAACAAGACAAGGCTGCCCACTCTCACCACTCTTATTCAACATAGTTCTGGAAGTTTTAGCCACAGCAATCAGAGAAGAAAAGGAAATAAAAGGAATCCAAATCGGAAAAGAAGAAGTAAAGCTGTCACTCTTTGCAGATGACATGATACTATACATAGAGAATCCTAAATATGCTACCAGAAAACTACTAGAGCTAATCAATGAATTGGTAGAGTAGCAGGATACAAAATTAATGCACAGAAATCTCTGGCATTCCTATACAGTAATGATGAAAAATCTGAAAGAGAAATTGAGGAAACACTCCCATTTACCATTGCAACAAAAAGAATAAAATATTTAGGAATAAACCTACCTAAGGAGACAAAGACCTGTATGCAGAAAATTATAAGACACTGATGAAAGAAATTAAAGATGATACAAATAGATGGAGAGATATACCATGTCCTTGGATTGGAAGAATCAACATTGTGAAAATGAATCTACTACCCAAAGCAATCTACAGATTCAATGCAATCCCTATCAAACTACCACTGGCATTTTTCAGCACTAGAACAAAAATTTCACAATTTGTATGTAAACACAAAAGACCCCGAATAGCGAAAGCAATCTTGAGGAAAAAAAAAAAAAAAAAAAACTGAGCTGGAGGAATTAGGCTCCCTGACTTCAGACTATACTACAAAGCTACAATAATCAAGACAGTATGGTACTGGGACAAAAACAGAAAGATAGATCAATGGAACAGGATAGAAAGCCCAGAGATAAACTCATGCACAAATGGTCACCTTATCTTTGATAAAGGAGGCAGGAATGTACAGTGGAGAAAGGACAGCCTCTTCAATAAGTGGTGCTGGGAAAACTGGACAGGTACATGTAAAAGTATGAGATTAGATCACTCCCTAACACCATACACAAAAATAAGCTCAAAATGGATTAAAGACAGAAATGTAAGGCCAGAAACTGTCAAACTCTTAGAGGATAACATAGGCAGAACACTCTATGACATAAATCACAGCAAGATCCTTTTTGACCCACCTCCTAGAGAAATGGAAATAAAAACAAAAATAAACAAATGGGACCTAATGAAACTTCAAAGCTTTTGCACAGCAAAGGAAACCATAAACAAGACCAAAAGACAACCCTCAGAATGGGAGAAAATATTTGCAAATGAAGCAACTGACAAAGGATTAATTTCCAAAATTTACAAGCAGCTCAATAACAAAAACACAAACAACCTAATCGAAAAATGGGCAGAAGACCTAAATAGACATTTCTCCAAAGAAGATATACAGACTGCCAAAAAACACATGAAAGAATTCTCAACATCATTAATCATTAGAGAAATGGAAATCAAAACTACAATAAGATATCATCTCACACCAGTCAAAATGGCCTTCATCAAAAAATCTAGAAACAATAAATGCTGGAGAGGGTGGGGAGAAAAGGGAACACTCTTGCACTGCTGGTGGGAATGTGAATTGGTACAGCCACTGTGGAGAACAGTATGGAGGTTCCTTAAAAAACTACAAATAGAACTACCATATGACCCAGCAATCCCACTACTGGGCATATACCCTGAGAAAACCATAATTCAAAAAGAGTCATGTACCAAAATATTCATTGCAGCTCTATTTACAATAGCCAGGAGATGGAAACAACCTAAGTGTCCATCATCAGATGAATGGATAAAGAAGATGTGGCACATATATACAATGGAATATTACTCGGCCATAAAAAGAAACGAAATTGAGCTATTTGTAATGAGGTGGATGGAACTAGAGTCTGTAATACAGAGTGAAGTAAGTCAGAAAGAGAAAGACAAATACCGTATGCTAACACATATATATGGAATTTAAGAAAAAATATATGTCATGAAGAACGTAGGGGTAAGATAGGAGTAAAGACACAGACCTACTAGAGAATGGACTTGAGGATATGGGGAGGGGGAAGGGTAAGCTGTGACAAAGTGAGATAGTGACATGGACATATATACACTACCAAACATAAAATAGATAGCTAGTGGGAAGCAGCCGCCTAGCACAGGGAGATCAGCTTGGTGCTTTGTGACCACCTAGAGGGGTGGGATAGGGAGGGTGGCAGGGAGGGAGACGCAAGAGGGAAGAGATATGGGAACATATGTATATGTATAACATATGTATAACTGATTTGTTATAAAGCAGAAACTAACACACCATTTAAAGCAATTATACTCCAATAAAGATGTAAAAAAAAAGAAAAAGTTACAGCCCGATTTGTAATTCTCCACAATTTTACTCCCTTGCCAGAGGAAGCCATTATACTGTAGCGCAGTGGTCCCCAACCGTTTTGGCACCAGGGACCGGTTTCATGGAAGACAATTTTTCCACAGACCTGGTGGGAGGATGGTTTCAGGATGATTCAAGTGCATTACACTTATTTTGCACTTTATTTCTATTATTATTACATTGTAATATATAATGAAATAATTACACAACTCACCATAATACTGACTGGAGGTGGAGCTCAGGGGGTAATGCAAGCAATAGAGAGCGGCTATAAATACAGATGAAGCTTCACTCGCTCACCCACCGCTCATCTCCTGCTGTGCGGCCCGCTTCCTAACAGGCCACGGACCAGTATTGGGACCAGTACTGGGACCGGTTGGAGACCCCTGCTCTAGTGGGTCTCTATCTTTTACATCCAAAGGTTTTATCCTACTTTTAGATTGATACAGTCTTCTGTATTCCTCTCTACTTTTCCTTATCTCGATATTAAATATTCTTTCTTTTCTCTTGGTGTTCACTCATAAATTTTAAACATATATACTTGAGTTTATAGATAATCAATATGTCTAATCTATTCTCAAACCAAATAAGCCTTTAGAATGTATTCACACTAAACTTCTTTCTGTAATCTACCACATTAAGCTTTTTTGTGCCTGTAAATACTGTGTTTAAAATGACCAAGAAATTAGTAATATACTTCATCTATCATCTGTCTAATATCTATGTATCAATATGTTTTTTTACAGTCCAAGTTTGCTTACATTTATCTGTATGTTTATCAATTATTTTCTAACCATCCCATCCTTATTATGGGAGGAGGGTATTCAATTTCCTCTTACTGACTTTTTATGCTCTGTTTTTTGACTTTGTTTTTTGGTGAGAATGTATAAATTGTTAATTGTCACAGCATTTTTATGAGAATTTTTAAAATTTAGATTCACCCCAGAATTATACTTTGGCTAAGTATAAAATTCTAGGTTGATAAGTATTTTTCATCCACCTTTTAAAGTTATCATTCCATTAGGCTTCTTGTCTCCATCATGACTGTGAGACATCTTCTATAATTCTAATTTTTGTTCCTTTGTTTGCAATAGATATTTCATCTTTGATTGCTTTCAAGACTTTTTTTTCTGATTGTTTGAGTTCTGAAACTTCAGTGCAATATATCTAGGTGTAGATTTATTTTTGATCATTCTGTCAAGGATATATTTTACTCGGTCATTATGGAGATTGATATCTCTTTTCAGTCCAGGAGCATTCTGAGCCATCTTATCTTTCATTTTTCTCTATCCTCCTTTTCTAAAAATTCTCTTGTATGTTTTCTGTGGTATGTTATCTTCCTCATATCTTTACACCCATGCTGCATGTCTGATTAATTTAATCAGATCTATTTCCAAGTTACTAACACTTATTTACACTTATCTACATCTTTACCAAATGTATTTGCTCACAATTTCCAAATCATGCAGCTCATTTCCCCACAGCACAAGATCGGGGTCCTTTGTCAAGTTTGGTGCCTGTGGTTATTTTTCTTCTTCTATCTATTTCAACTTTTACACATTTATTTTAATGTCTCCTCTGGCTAGTTCTATTATTTCTAGTTCTAGGGTGTGAATTCTATTTGTTGAATTTTCTGACTCTCTTTAATTATGGGTCCCCATAGGTGACCTGAATGTTTTAAGTAATCTTCGTGGAGATTGTTATGGACTGAATTGTCTCCTCAAAATCCGTATGTTATAGCCTCAATCCCCAATGTGACTGTATTTGGAGGTAGAGTCTTTAAAAAAGTAATTAAGCTAAAACAATATCATAAGGTTGGGGTCCTAATCTAATGGGACATATGTTCTCATAAAAGAGGATGAGTAAACAGGAAGATGCACACAGAGGACACCCCATGTAAAAACACAGTGAGAATGCAGCCACCTGCAAGCCAAGAAGAGAGACCTCACCAGAAACCAGCACTGCCAACACCCTGATCTTGGATTTCCAGCCTCCCAGGACTGTGAGGAAAAAAAAAAAAATCTGTTGTTTAAGCCACTCAGTCTGTGGTATTCTGTTATGGCAGCCCGAGATGACTTACACAGAGGTATTTCAGGAGCCCCCGTTTGCAGTGACACCCACTGAGTGCCAGTTCATATTCACTTCTTCCTTGTGGTCATGGTTTCAAGAGTTTATATTAGAACTTTGTTAATTTCTCAACTTGCCATTCTCACATCACATAAGTAATACAAATTTGGAACTCAAAAATTTGTTTAAAGCTGTTTCACCTTGCATGTTTCTCAGAAATGACTCATTTTCACTCATGGCTAATGGTCAGAATTTTGCTTTCAAAGATATAGTAGAATACCTTCCTGTCTCAAAGCTTTTTGCAGATAACACATACTCAGTCTCCTTGTGTAAGCAGCCCATGGTCTAGGCTTCCCTCTGAGGGTACCTAAAATATCAGACCCAGCATTTAGGGTCTGTTTCCCAGTTCTGATAACTGGAAATGTTGGGCTTCTGATTATTAATCTTACCTTGAAATTTTTTCTTCACTCTGGAATCTAAGGAGTCCCTTTCTTGTTTTTTACCCTAAGTATTTCAAAAATACTTCTTTCATAATCTGTTTGGAATGGAAATAAAATTCTTCTGCATCAGCTTAATTTCAAATAATGACCAGATGTCTCTTATGTTCTTTGTATGTCATTATGCCATCTCTCCTGCCCCATGATATCTCTCACTACCTATTATAACATGCAAAAGCTAATTTCTCTTTCTCTGCTTGACAGTGAAATGTTTTCAGAGGTTCAGTCTCCTCTTCTGATGTTCTCATTGAACAAACTATTCTATTTCCAATGTTACAAGTAACTCATTTTTGAAAATTCCTATTTGACATCTCACCCCCTCACATTCAATGAAGAGGCAAATTCCTCCATCCAGCCTTCTTAGCACTGCCATTTCACAGCAGCTACCATCAAATCCCACTTCTAGTGAGATAGTGCAGCTTCTCAGGACTTTTAACTTGCACTATTTAATAATTAGCCAAATTGACATCCATGCCACTAATCATGTTTGTTCTCTTCTAGTTTTCTTTTGGCTGCCAGAGGTATTTTCATTCTTTTTAAAAAATAGCTAATCCATACTTACTCCTTGATTCCCTGGATCTTTCCAATGGATTTCCTTTCCCTATAGAATAAAGTCCAAACTCTTTAGCTTGCAAAACCAAATCTTCATAATTGAGCCTTTGACTACTGGTCTAGATTTATTTCACACAGGGCTGCATACCACCACTTAGAACTCCAGTTCAATTAAGCCATTTGTAGTGTCGTTTCCATGACTTTGCTCAAGCGATTTCCTCTGCCAGAAATAATTTCTCCTTGCCCCCTCTCCTCCTCTGCAGCTCAACATTACTTTCTCAAAACTTTCAGTCTTTTCCAGGGAAAGTTGACGACATCCTTCTTTGTATCCCTGCCAGAAATACTTATCCTTGGTACTTATTATAATCTTAATTCCACTGATAATAATAATAAGCCTGTCTTCTACCCTGAAATTGTGAGATCATTTAAGACATGGTTCGTCAATCTCAGTGGTACTGATGTATTAGACCAGATAATTTTCTGTTGTACGGGCTGTTCTGTGAATTGCAGGATTTTAAGCAGCATTCCTGACCTCTAACTACTAGATATTAGTAGCTCCCACCCTTCACCAGACATGACAACCAAAAATGGCTCCAGACATTGTCAAATGTCTGAGGGATGGGTGGTGGGGGCATAATCATCCCTGGCTGAGAACCGCTGCTTTAAGATAGAAAGCACATTTCCAAAGTCCTGTGTTCAAGGCCACCACATGCATTCCAGAAATACTAGTTGACTGAATGAGTGCATGATGAATAAAAATATTTTAGTAATCAACAGATAGTATATAGATAGATTGATAGATAGGTATCTGTTAGTATAAGTTACACTTTAAATAACTGAAACACATAAAATATTTGACTTGCAAATTATACATTTGGATAATTCAGGGAGCTGAAGTTTAAATAATATCAGAAGGACATAAGATTGACTATATACACGCATTTCATAGTGAAAGACCAAATGCTAAGTAAGAACAATGGCAATTTTGTGAATTGGTTGCCAGTTCAAATTTATTTTGCCAAGGCTAATGTTTAGTTAAGTTGATATTTCTGACAAGTGTAAGAATTTTCATTGAATGAGCTTATGTTTGAATTTCAACAACTCTGCATTTAACCTGAAGGAAATATAATCTCCTGGGCAATTGTCAAAACAAGTGACTATGCTGACAAGGAGTCTCGGAGATAAAAGCTAAATTAAAAAAAAAAAAAATCATTATATTCCTTAACTGTTCTTTATTTTGGCTGCGTCACGTGGCTTGTGGGATCTCAGTTCCCCGACCAGGGATTGAACCTGGGCCACAGCAATGAAAGTGCTGAATCTTGACCACAAGACCACCAGGGAACTCCCTTAACTGTTCTTCCTCTAGACATTTACTTAACAAATATTTAGAGAATGCTTAGAATGTACAAAATGATTGAAGAAAATAAAAAGATCTTTTTACCCCTGTTAGAAGAGATAATTCATGCATGCAAATAATCTAAAGTGGAATCAAAAGGTTAAGAATGTTCAAGTGAAATAGCCATTCCTTTCATTTGGAAAAATCAAGGAAAGAATCATAGAAAACACAGCATGGAATTTTGGCCTTAGGTGGAAAAATAAGGTTGTTAATATCATCATTTATAATAATATCAAAAAATAGAAAAGTTTTAACATTAAATATCGGTTGAATCACTAGCTCCATTTGAAAATTTTAGTTCTGAAAACTGCAATAAAATACAAGGCTATGTGTCCTATTTAAATAATAACATTAGGACATTCAGAATTTTGCATTCAGTTTGAGTTAACAGAGGACTCAAATGTAAAATATTACATAAGGATCAAAGCCTAGAAGAAAACACATGGCAATGTTAATGATTATTTCTGGATTGCAGGACTGACAGGGGGAATATTACTTCTGTTCTAGATATCTTAGTATTGTAAATTTATCTTCCATAGCTGTATATTATTTTATATATGCACAAATGATATGCTATACAAAGTTTTGTTCTTTGAATCTACTCAGGTTTGAGATTATAGAAAGGTTTTCCTTTATTTTACTTACCACATATTCATATAATTCTGACAGAAGTTTCAGACACCACAAGGGAAAAATATTCTGTCAAATTTTATTTCTATACTTGGCTAAATGGTTGTAGATTGTGACTTAGTAAAGTGCGTAAATTTAAGAAACATAAATTTGAAATCTGCCATGTTGGAATTGTCATAGTCTTCCCTCTGCCCCTTAAAATTTACTTCTTAAAAAGCACTCACTCTTCTACTTACCAACCAAAAATCTGATTACAAATTGTGTTAGAAGATTTAAAAAGCAGTAGAAACGTAGACCAAATATGCAAAAGCTTAAATCCCTCATCTTCCAGGAAGACGTTGGTGTAACTGGAGTCTATCCGGATATCATCCTTATTTGGATGATTCACAACATCCTTCTCTTATATCGTAGTTATATGTGTAAATGTTCTGCCTCCCAGTGGAGCTTCTTAAATATCCATACGGAATCTTTTCCTCTTTTGATTCAACCCCCTTGAGAGCCAAATGCATGCTTAGGTACTAAGTACAGGAATTAACAAATGTGCAAATAGCCAATCCCTTGTAAACAGTAGTCATTTAATAAATATTTGAAGGAATGTATTCACAGAGGGAAAAAAAAATTGGTCACAGAACTGACAAAAGTTAGTAAAAGAAAGTAAAATAAACTCTCAGCATAATCTGGAAATATAACTACACCAGTATATTACAGACCTAAATTTCTTTCTCCAGGATTTAGCTTTCTCAAAAAATTTTGTCTAGAGACTTTTAATGTTAAAGGGAAAAAAGGCTGATTAGTTGGACTCCAACCTTTCCAAACATATACCATGTCGAACATGCCCCGGCCTTGAGATGTATGTAATTGCTGTTCTCTCTGCATGAACAGTATTCCCCGGATTATCATAGTATTTGCCCTTACATTTCCTCAGGTTTCTGCTCAAAGGTCATTTCTTCAGAAAGGTGTATTCTGTCTACTCTATTAAAAACAAAAACAAAAAATAAAAGCACTCTCATCAATTTTTATCTACTTACCTTCTTTTTAATAGAAAACTGATATCTAACAATATCTAGTTCCCTATTTGTGATTTAGTTCTTTTCCTAAATTTATGCTCACAGGAGCCCAGGAGCCTTATCTGTTTTATGCACTGTGCATCTCAACCTCTTAGAATACTGCCCAATACATAGGTCTGTGCTCAGTAGATACGTACTGAATGATGAGTGAATGAATCAATGTACAAATTAACACAATGGTGACTTCTATCATATTTAACTCTAGGACATAGATTTTAATGCGTCCATTATGACCCCCATCTTGACATTCTTTATAATTTTAATTTTTTATTGTATTTCTTCACTCTGTTCCATGTTTCCACGCTATCTATATTTTTGCTTTTGTTTTGTTTTGTTTTTGCTATCCATAACTACAAAAACAATAGCAACAGAAAACAATCTCTATATCTTATTGTCTTAAATTATTTTTTTCTGAAAATTCTCCTACATAACACTATCTTAAATTTGGGGAATATTTAATTCTCAAGATGCTGTACTATTGACATTTTTATGTTGCTGGCTAGTATTTTCTTATGACCTTGAGCAAGAGTCTTCCTGAACCCATCTGTTAAAAAGAGAGGAAACTACTCTACCTTGCAGGTTTGTTGAAAGTATTTTTTTGAGACAATGATTTCATGTAAATCCCCTAACCTTGTGGTTCTCATCTGCTATGCCATAATCATGTAGGAAATGCGGTCCTTCATTGCCAAGAATGATTCGTCTAGTGAGGAAGGCAGTGATTGCCTGAGGACATGAGACTGAAAGGTAGATTTACAGATACCAGTTTTTTCTTTTGTTTTTCCTATTTGTTGCTTAACTTTTGCAGCATTTATATTATTTCTAAGATAAGATTTGGAATCTGTGTGAATACTTGAATTAGAAATAATAACCTTACAACTGGGTTTCTTCCTTATCCTTTAAAGCTTTATACTTGTTACCTGGGCTTATCAATGGGTTTTCGACAAATTTCTCTATATTTGCTGTCCCTCGAATACCCATACTCTCCCCATGGGGGCTTTATGCGTACTGCTCCCTTTTCTTGGAATGTTCTTCTCAGATATCCACATGGCTTGTTCCTTCATGACCTTGTGGTCTATCATCATGTCACCTTAACAATGAGAAAACTTAGCCATCTCCATTCCCCATCCCAACACTTCCTCTCTCTTCCCTTCCCTTCTTTTTCTCCTTATCATTATAACCATCGGAAATATTACACCTATAACTATGTTTTAGCTTAACTTTCACCCATCCACACAGCAGACAATAAGCCTCACGAGGATAAACACATTACTGCTGTAACACCAGCTTCTAGGACAGTGCTGGAAACCTAAGAGCTATTTAATAATAATTTGTTGAATGAATGAAAGCATGAAATAAATGCTAGTTAAGTACCAAGAATGGGAACTAAAACTGCCACAAACACAAAAGCCATCACTGCTCTCAGAGAGATTCCAATATGGTGGGAGGTTAGATATTGAACAATTACAAACATGATGGATCCACAGGCTTAATCCAAATATGCTAAAGGACAGTATGATATCTTCAATTCAGGCTATCTTCCCCCAGATGTCCAGGACTTGAAGTATTCACATGAAATGAAGGTACAGGTAGAGAGAGGTATGAGAGGAAGGTGGAAGAAATATTGAAAAATTTTTGTTTGTCTTAGTCATGGTGGGAAAAACAAACAAACAAAGATTCCTCCCCCATTTAAGGGTGTAAGGGATATCGTTCATATGTAGGAAGGGAGAATATTTAAACTAATGAACAGATGAGCCTGTTAGTAAAGAAATATAAGAGCTAGAAACCCATATTTCTCATGTATTAGCTCGGTGACCTCAGCGAAGTACTTGAACTCTCTCATATATCAACGTATTAATTGGTAAAATGAAGATAAAGAACCCCCCTTATCATGCTTCTGAAATTATAACATGAACATTGAGGTAATATATTTAGCACAGTTCTTAAGCACACGTGAACTATTAGTGCTATTATTTAGTAAATTATTATTTTTATAGTTACCACCTGCTTTAAAAATAGATTTGGGAAAAGTAAAATGAAAGGACAAATTTAATGCTATTATAATCAAGATGAAAAATATGAGACAAGGAATGAAGGGTGATGAGGTAGATATTCCAGCTGGCTGTCCTATAACCGTTTCCTCTTCCGTCTTTCCAATAGAATCTAGAATTGGTATGGGACAATGTGCCTGGCTCCATTTCCCAGGACCCCCTACAGGTAGGAGTGACTATTTAATTAAGTTCTAGCCAATGGAATAGAGGTGGAATTTTCTGGCTGAAACTTCTCAAAAAGCACTTTAAAAAAAATGGGGACTGGCTCAGCTTAATTATGACTTTTACCTCTTATCCTTCTACTACCTTCTTCCTGGAATACAGACAGGCCAGTTGGAGCTTTATCATCTATCTACTAACCATGGGGTGACTTCAAATATGGAAGCCCTGAACTAAGAATATCAGAGAGGAAAGATAGAAAGAGTCTGAGTCTCTGATGATATCAAGGAACTATGTCAGCCTAAACTGCCACCTCCCGATTCCTCTTTAAGGGGAGTTTGGCTACTTCTTGTTTAAACACTTCTTAAATCTCTGCTTCTCACAGCTAAACAGAATTTTAACTGACAGAGGTGAGATGATTATCCCAAATAATGAGAAAAGAGTCTAAGACAACCTCTTGCACTTACATATAACTAAACTGTTAACTTCCCAATAGCGACGGAAAAAAACATGGGAAAAGGGACCCATGAAAATTATAAAGCTCTTATGAACTAATACAAAAATGAAGTTCAAATCTAGGTACTGCTAAATGTATTCCAGTCATTAGAATTCAAAAGAACCATGTCATGCATTTTTATGTAGAAGAAACATATATCTTTATTAATATATTTGATACTTTTTTTGAAGATATAAATTGATCCTCAAGTGTTTGCTTCTTATAGTGACCTTTGACAAAAATAAAAATGTTGAATGTTATAGTTGGACTGTGAGAACACTGCTATGGAAAAGGCAAACACACATTGTTTTCTAAATGGTTGACCTGATTTAGAAATAGAAATTAAAGAATGTAGAGGAAAGAAGAGTTGGCATAAAATCTTGCGTTCTTCCAAAACGAATCATTGCCGCCTAGCTGCACACGGAAGCTAAACAGAAATAATTTTGATGTTGATATTTTTGTAAAGTATCTGAAACACAAGTATGATTTTTTTTTTTTTTTTTTTTTTGCGGTACGCGGGCCTCTCACTGTTGTGGCCTCTCCCGTTGAGGAGCAACAGGCTCCGGACACGCAGGCTCAGCGGCCATGGCTCACGGACCGGGGCACGAACCCGTGTCCCCTGCATCGGCAGGCGGACTCTCAACCACTGCTCCACCAAGGAAGCCCCACAAGTATGATGTTAGTAAATAAAAGGTGACCCATTTACTTTCTAGTTTGGAAGTGAAGTGACAACATTCAGTTATAAAATTAAAGCGCTTGCTCAGAAAGAGGGTTACCCACATATACCCCAAGGTGAACCCAAAGAATTACTGGAGTTAGGAACAAGACACTTAATAACCAGTAGTTTGGAGCTAACTCAAATGTTTTAATAAATACTTAAATGGAAGTCATAGAGATCAGCACCCTAGAGCATGGAGAAGACTAGCCTATATGCTTTCCAGAGCAGAAACCACCGTGTGCTCATCCTGACCACCAACAATCATTTTTACTGGGCTCATGTATACCAACTCAATTATCTACTATTGTCAGCTTAGAGAACTACTGGAGAATCAGTGCCCAGGTATGGAATACTAAAATAAGAAACAGGAGAATGTCAACTGTGCATTCAAATGATGCTCTGCTAGTTAAGAAAGGGAGATTTTTGCAAGGGAAAGGTGTTCTCTGTTAAATATGGAAAGCAAGGGAATTCAGAATAGAAAAGCTGACAGAGACAGGGCAGCCTTAATTTACATGTCAGCTATAATATCTGCCTTATAAGACTATTTACTTGGTAACTCAATGACATTCCTTAAACTAGTTACCGTAGCAACTGTCACATGACACATCAGGCTCCAAGACACAGAACATCTTCCTGCAAGAAACAAAAGCACCATCAATGTCTCAGAGGAGCATTACCATTTTGAGGAATGCCGGTGGTGTGAAGGAAAGGTGTTAGCACTGATTCACTGTGATTTTTTAAAATTTCTACATTCTGGTAGAGTGTCAACACTGCTTTCAATATTCTTTTCTCTCCCATTTATCACTTCACTGTCTTTTAAAAAAATGTTCATTACCTGAATATTAACTTTCCGTTAAAGCTGCTAGAAAGCTTCCCACAAACCAAACCCAACCTACCTTAACAATTTGGTTTTCGAAAGAAATCCCTTCAAGAATCCTAGAGTTTAAAGTGTTTTTTCCATGATGACATGGATCATTGGTGCCATTGTGATGCTTTGTCAAAATTGTATATATTTGGGTTCCAACCCAGACCAATTAAGTTAGCATATTTGGGGTGAGATGTAGAAATTTGTATTTTTTGAAATTTAAACTAGTGGTGTGTTTTTTATGACTTTTATTTCCTTACCTCTGTTTCTTTACTATGCTTTTCCTCACCTTAAATACCCCTCCTTAACTCCAAATGGATAAATAGCACCAGCAACTCATGTCTTAGTTCAACCGTCACTTTCTCAAAAAATAATTGTCCATTTCTCACCATCAAATTACAAATTCCACTACTTTGCTACTTCTCTAAATTTTTCAAATTCCTACTTTATGTTAAACAGTGTATTAGACACACACACACACACACACACACACACATATATATATATATATATATATAACTGATCTTCTCTCTCTCTGCACTCCCATTGGACTTTGTATAGCTTTTTATTATAATTTCTTCCACTGCTTAGGCTTCTCTGAGGATAGAGATGATATCTATTCAATGTTTGTGTCCAAGTGTCTGAAACATATAGTTGTCAACAAATGTTTATTTCATTGGCCTAATGAAATTTTTATTAGGCCAAATTTCATTGGCTTAATAAAAATGAAATTTTATTTCATCTTGCTACCCTTTTCTCATACTTATTCCATTTCAACCACAATGACCTTCCTGCTATGCTTTCAACTCAGGGCCTTTGAACTGGCTATTCCTTCTACCTGGACTCTCTCCTCCCAGGGAGACACAGGGCTCCCTTTCTCACTTGCCTCAAATGTCACCCTCTTACTGAGACCTGCCCTAGCCTTTCTACTGCAAACTGAATATACATATTCCATCCTGTTTACTCTGTTTTATCTTTTATTTTTAATATAATTAACTTATTACATAATTTTTTGTTTTCCTTTTCCATCCCACTACAACATGAGCTCCAAGATCAGAAATTTTTGTCTGTTTTGTACCTTGCTATATCCCCAGCACCTAGAACAATATCTTGTACAGATATTTGTTGATTAAATGAAGGAATGAGTGAACAATTGTTCATCTATTCTTCTTTTCATCCTTCCGTCCAAACACCTCTATTAATTGATGACTGTTAGGCACAATTCTAGTTGCTGGAATCTTCTTAATGAATTTTGAAACCTCAGAACCTCACACAATGATATCCATTCTGGCCGTTAAAAATGTGTCCCTATGAAACAATTAATCTTGTAAGTTAATAAAGGGCAGGTAGCTATTTTTTAAAGATGAAATATCAAACTTTAGACTATAAACATTTGTATTACTTCAAAAGTGTGTCCTTGAAATCAGTCTTGTGTTGGCACAAACAAAAAAGAAAAATAGAACACTTTAGATTTTTGTATATCATGAGATTTGCAGGCTCTTACGCTAAATTAGCTCTGGTTGCCTAAAGGATGTCTTAGGTAACTGCATCTATCTCCAAGCATTACTGCGTCTAATTCCTGATGCCATGCTTTGGGGAAATATAAAGAAATCAGAGAAATGCAGACAGCCCCTATCACAATGATAAAATGCATGAGTACCCCAGACTGTGAGACAGAGCAATCGAATTAGAAACATACAGCCCGGAAAACCACAGATTCTTTGAGGGGGAGGTTTCTCCTCTGTAAATATTTAAGGAGAGCAACAAAGAGTTAGAGGCTATTATTCTAATTGTGTAATGGAACACTGTTTTAAAAGCACTCTAGCTTTATATATGTGAGAATCTGCGTTAAGTAAGACTGTCTTTGTCTTTTCACTTCTGGGGAAAACTAGAATTGGAAGACAAAAAGAATTTCTCCAAGTCACCGTTTGGCCTAAGTGGATTCTTAACTGACGCTAGCGGGGAGCACGAAGGCCCTGGCATGGGGAGGATCTCTTTGCTGAGTAACTGGGATGGAGAGTGTCCTGCTTTTCTTGGAGACAGTGTAAGGAAATTAAGGAAATGGCAGGCTATGCATGGTGTCATTGTGGGGGACATGGGCACAATAAAAAACATTCAAGTTTTTGAGAAACCACAGTAAACATGGGACTTTATTCTCTTTAGATTGGAAACAGTCTCAAAAATGTATGCACTGAGATCCACTGTCTGTTCCATAACCATTGGCAGGGAAGCTTAAAGGAGCCATTACGTTGCTGTAGAGAGCCAAGGACTAAAAGTCACGAGACCTAGGTCTTTGCCCAGGTGGTATAATGACCTTGTTTTTCAAGCTATGGTAAGTAAACTTCTGTATAATTCACTTTTCTAAGCTACTAAACGGGGTGAGTGGTTACCCCAAATACCTTATAATGTTGATAATAGTGAACAGAGTCTCTTTAAAATGAGAAAGTACATGGGAGAATCAATTTTTTTTTCCCCAAAATGAAGCATCATTCAAATGCCTATTTAATTCGAGTAGATGTCTGCAGCTACCCAGGAGAAATAGACACATCTCTAAAATCCATCATATCCTGAAGTTCAAATCTCCCAAGAGGCATTCCCCAAAATGACCAATTCATTCTTTAGAAGCAGTAATACTTTCCAGCAGGGGCTGATCTTAAACATGACCATGCATCATGCTGAGTTTAGACAATATGGATAAAGAAAGATTGAGTCTAGGCATGCAGCCAGGTCAAAAGTAGGTGTATATGAGAGAGCTGTAGGAAGGCAAGAGAGGTGGAATATACAGAGATGACTGACAAGTCAGTGGGGAGTCAGGAATTTGAGGACGAGAAACGATGGAAGGATCAGAGGGCATGAGGGACGGGATATAAAAACTGAAGAGTTTTGGGGAGCTGAAACATTTTGCCAACACTTGCGCTATCACGCGACAGGATGATCATGATATTGGAAACGATGGTTACTTAGACTTTTCAGGAAAGCTTTATAGGTACCACTTTTCTTCGGGCAGAACTCAGATGTGTTTGATCCCAGCTTTGTTCCTCTCTCCCTCCTTCTTCTATCCAATCTGTGGAGAGGATCTTTCTAAAGGAAGAAATGGCCCCTATTTTCTCAGACGTGCTCAGTGTGGCCACAGTCAGAGAAAGACAGAGTGAACCTCTTCACTTACAGTAGGACTTCCTCAAATATTCCAGATTAAGGTCCCTAACAAACGGTTGTTTTGGCTCCGTTACATCAATGGCCATATTTGGCTAGTAAGGAAAGAGTTGTTTCAATGTGCCTCAACTTTATTATTTTCTTTGGCTAACTTTCTCACAAATTGTCTAGTCCTAAAGCATAATCATTTCTCCTTTCCAGGATTGTTCCAGGGAGAAGCTGTTCTGATTTAACTCTCTAAGATGTAGTATTTTGCCTTTTTCAAGCCACCCCATTTAAGAGTATGACACTTTTAGGTTGATACAGTACCAGAATAAAAATAAGGACACCACTTTGATTTTCCAGTTTTGATTTTTTTTTTCTTAGCCATACCTATAACCGTAGCTATTGAATTATTATCCCCAGGGTACAACCACTTTTTTAGGCCAAGTCTAAATTTTTCATGCATTTTCTACCATATTTTAGTTCTTTCTGTATGTATTTTCCTCTTTCCTTTGCAATTTTTCATGAGAGAATCACACTCGGTTACTCTACAGGCATGCACTCAGTCAGCTGAGCTATCTGTAAAGGAAAATTGAAGGAATGCAAGAGATATACAGCACCTATAAAATGCAGAAAAATCTAAAGGGTCAGATACCTCATCTACTAAGAACTCAAATATCTTGTACACTTGTTTGTCAAGTATAACATGAAGAAACAAGTAAAATAATAGGAATTACCAATTATTAAGCACCATATAAGTAATATTTTTGATCATGTAAAAGGTATTAATGTTCTATCTATCTATGTATCTATCTACCTATGTATCTATCTATCTGTCTATCTCTTTATTACTTCATCCCTGAGCTTAAACATCACCTTGGGAGGGAGCAATTTACTATTAGTCCTATTTTATAGATGAAGTGTTGAGACAAACTGCTATTATGTAGCATTCCAATTCCAATTCTAGGAACAAGCTATACCTAGTATATCATACATTACTATGCAGATTTTAATATATGTTTGTAAAATTTCAATTCATTGTATTTATTTAATGCTAGTTTTCGTTACATCCACAGCTAACTATCTTGGTTTTTCTTATATATAAAATACCGGATGAGTTTAACAATGGGTCCTGTGCAAGAACAAAATAGACCTGTCCATGTTTTCAGAAGATAAAAACATATTCTGTCAAAAATTGTGGCCCTATGCTAGCCTCAGAAAGTGCCTATTCTCAAGCAACAAAGTTGACGTCAAATCCCTTTGATATCTGTTTAACTGTGTTTCCTAAACATCTCTGACCCTCTTACGAAAAATTATCCTTTAGCTCATGATTCAGTGATTCTTTATTATCCTGATACATAGGTATTCAAAGTCACTCACCATAAAAGGAGGAAACAAAAACATCCCTCTTTAGAATTATTTAGTCATTTTACTCCTTTTAACAGTTTCCACATGCAATATCTTGTTTAAGCTTAAAGAGCAACTATCGGAATAGAAACTATTTCAGTATTTTCACCTTTTTGGGTTTGTTGTTGTTGTTGTTCAAGTTAAAGGATAAAAGCACAGGTGTAATTGCCGTCTGTGGCAGATACTCTCGTTGCTTATCAATATTCTTTCCTTCCTTAATATTAAAAGACTAATTTTTAGCTAGGCCCATTGTTGCCCGAGTATAAAAATGGTATTCCTCTCTCACTCTTCCTCACAGCTATGTGTAGCCATATGACAAAGATATAAGATGCATGTGACTTCCTTGAAACCACCCTGAAAGTCAGTGGGGACCTGTCTTTCTTAACTACTTTCTATATCATGCTGCCTGGAGGTAGATGTGATGGCTGGAGTTCTAGCAACCATCTTAGGTCACAAAGATTAGAAGCACAGCCTAGAGATGACGGATCAGTGAGCCAGAAAGAGACAGGATTTCTGAAAGAATTGGGAGAGCTGCTTTATCAGCACTGATATTTGGATTTGAATTGTGATGATTAACATACATAAGGCTTCAGCCTCATAACAGCACTGCAAGGTAGGCATTAATATCTCTATTTTACAGAAAAGAATATAAAGTTCCAGGGATTTTAAGTGATTGACAGAAGGACACAACAAAATCCAAGGTTTAGAATCACAATTCCTAGTATAGCTCCAGATGGCTTTCCATTAAATAATGGCTCCTATAAATTTTCTTATTTACCAAACTAGAGGGGACTCTATTTAATTAGATACCCTCAGTTTATGTCAGGTTATGAGAAGAGAATGGATAATTCCACTAACAAGGCCAAACTGAATGATTTTAAGAATTTAGTGGACTTCATTTCATGTCAGCATGCTACTTTCAAGAAACTCTTCTAAAAAAAAAAAAAAAGAAACTCTTCTGTTACATTATTTTTTTAAAGAGAGAAAAAAAGGAGAAGAGTAAAAAAAAAAGAACACTTTTTTTTTTATTTTTTTTATTTTTTTATTTTTTTGCGGTACGCAGGCCTCTCACTGTCGTGGCTTCTCCCGTTGCGGAGCACAGGCTCCGGACGCGCAGGCTCAGCGGCCATGGCTCACGGGCCGAGCCGCTCCGCGGCATGTGGGATCTTCCCGGACCGGGGCACGAACCCGTGTCCCCTGCATCGGCAGGCGGACTCTCAACCACTGCGCCACCAGGGAAGCCCAAGAACACTTTTAAAGTGTCAAACATTGAACATCCTTAACTACCTGGAAACTTGTAAACCTGGACATAAACAAATGGACAGAGATGCAATATCCTTTACACCAGGAGAAACAGAGTCCCATTTTATTGGTTGTGGGAGACATCTTTCTAAAAGTTTAGCAAGTAACAGCTGTTTCAGAAAAATGAAACAAAGAGTGGATTGCAGCCAACGAAGGCTGTCATAGCTACTGATGCTGAAATAACAGTGAGGGTTTTGAATGCAGTTATGAAGCCAAAGAGCAATGATAAAAAACAAAGATAGTAATTTTATCAAGAGCAAGAAAACAGCAGAGGAGAGCATCTTACACTGTTTGAATTATAAACGTTTCTTCCTGCTTTGGATTTTTTTTTTTTTTTTTTTAGGTGAAATTCTTAGATAATTGCCTTAAGACAATTGCCTTTCTTGGTTTTGCTTCCTAGGCTGTAACTTCTATTTCTTACCCTATTGGTCTGCCGAATTTTGATAGAAAATAGAAGATAATGGGACATCTATCTTAACTTCATCAACAATAACATTTAGCATTTATTAAACACCTATGGCATCTTAGGAAGCTTGCGTGCATCACCTCCTTTAGTTTTCACAGCCCCCTACAAGAATCATGGTGTGGTTAAGAATCCACAATCACACTGTCTGGTGTAAAACCTAGCCTCTGCCTCCTACTAGTGCTGAGATTTTTTGACAGGTTTTTTATCTTTCCTATGCTTCAGTTTTCTTATCCACAAGTTGGGAATAAAATTAATATCTACTTACCTAAGTTGTTGACAATTAGGTTAGCTAATAAATACAAAGACTAGACTAGCACCTGACTATAGTCATATATGTGTTTGCTATCACTGTTATTCTTGTGCTTGCGTTGTCTTGATCTCCATTTTACTGAGAAGAAAACTGAGGCTCAGAGAGTTGACCCAATTATTAAGTGGCACACAGAGAATTCAACCCTAGGGCTACAATCTCGAGTCTTCCATCACTCCAAGACACCCTTTCATGTCTCATTCTAATAGAGTGATCATGTTGAACGTTCAGAAGCAACTTTTTAGAATGTTCATTTCCAAACCATCTCATCCCTGTAAAAGCCACTCATGGCCAACTTGGACGTGTGCCCACCCTGCAGGGCGAAGGGTGGCTGATTGTCCTCGCCCTCCCATTACAGCCTTCATTACAACTGAAGGGCAGGGCACAGCTGGCTTCCAGGAGGCTAACTACCTTATTAAAGGGCTATATGATGTGAATCTGAGTTATTTGTGGCTTCCTATCAACCACAAAATGAATACAATTAGTTTTTCATCTTTGGAAAGAAAGCTCTTAGTTGGAAAGGACCAGAGCCCCCTCCTTTTCCTTTGCTTCAATGTCTTCCCCTTTCCTAAAAAAATCCTTCCTAAAAAAATCCCTCCTAAACTGTCGACCAGCCTCTCTGTCCAAGTAAGGCAATGTTTTCACAAACCACAACCAAGGTGGTTTCAAAATTAGTCATTTGAGATGAACTTCAATAAACTTCTTTCCTTTCTTTCTGCTTTTCAATATCCACTTAAGAACAAATAGAAACTCAACTCTAATGCTCTTGACAGTTCAGGCCCAATAAAAAGACATTAAAATTCCAATAAGCAATAATGTCCTTTTACTGCATTTTAGTACTAAAAAAGTAAGTGGTTCTAAGACCGCTGGGGCCGTTAGTACTTAAATGGCCGAATTATCTTAATTGTCTCAGAAGTGGTAATAAAGTTTGAAAAAGAGAGGGTGCATATGTGAGAAGGAGGGGAAAGTACCGTCATTATCATTTGTTTGCATTTCAGTCAACAGCAAACCATTTCCCAGTAAACCAAAACCCAAAGAGATAGGGGAGGCAAAATTATACGGCATGTGCTACCCTTGGCTGTGTTGTAGTAAATTTAACTCTGTTGTGCAGAAAGCTGCTGTGAAGAATTATGAGTCCACTTGATTCCAATTTCATCAACTTGAAGTTCCAAGCTGGCCCATACTGAGGCTGAGGGACACTGCATCGCAATGCATGAGACATATTTTTCTGTTTGGCAGAAAGCTCTTTGGATTCTTGTTGCCCAAATCTGTGTTCAAAAGATATCTGATTGTCCTGGGGAGGTGTGAAGCTAGGATGAACTTTGTTCAAGCTGGATAAACTGCCCCTAGGAGAATCACTTACCCAAAGGGAAAGGAAAAGAAGATTGTGGAAGAAATAACAGTGTCTAGAAGTATAATTTTATCAAGTGTTTCCTAAACTAATTAGGTTTATCTTCTATAATAAATTATCCCCCTTTTCATCTTGATATCTTAAACAAAATCTCTTGCCTCATCTTCTTCAACAATTTATCTATAGCACTGATTTTTTCTCCTTACCGCAAACTGCTAAAAAGAATTGTCTATCCTAACAGCCTGCATGTCTCTTCTCTCTATTCTCTGGGACCCACCCCTAAGAGGCCTTTGCCCCCTGATTACATGCAAATAAGTCAACAAATCACCAGTGATCTCCATTGTGAAGTGCCTAATGATCACTGCTCAGTCCTCAGCTTACTTGACTGATTAGCACCTCTTTGAGGGAATTAATCCCTCCCTCTTTCTTAGAAGGTGTTCTTCTCTTGGCTTCCAAGATGGTCCTTTCTGTTGAACATCATCCTATCACAAATGCCACTCCCTCTCAGTAGCTGAGTCTGTCTGCCCCATTGTCCCAATCTGTGTCTAATCCAGTATTTCAGGATCCACCCACAGATCTCTTTTCTTCTTTGTCTTATACTTACTCCCTAGATGTTTTCATTTAATCATGTGGCTTTAAGTTCCACCCATAGACGGATGACCAAATTTGCAACTCTAGTCTCAATATGTCTCCTGAAATCCAGACTTGTTTTTCAATAGCTTCAATTAAAAGCCTAATAAGTATCTTAAAATGAAAGGTTCCTAAATACACACTTAAAACCTACCTGCTTTCAATTCAAGACGCAGTCTTCTCCATGTCATTAACTGGCAATTCTATCCTACCCAACCAAAACCTTGCTTCAGCCTTTGCTTTGATTTCTCATATTCCTCTTCCAATCCATCAGCAAATACTATTGGTTTTACTCTCAAAATATATTCTGAACCTGCCCACTTCTTACTGTCACCACTGCTACCTCGCTGGTCCAAGGTACTGTCTTCTCATGTTTGAATTCTTGCAAGAGACTTCTAACCATTCTCTTTATTTTCACCTAGGTTTTATTCAACATGTAGATATCAGAGTAATTCTTCGAAAACCTAAGTCAGATCAAATTACTCCTCTATTCAAATCCCATCTATGCCTTCCTGTCCTATTCAGAGTGAAATCCAGGTAACTCATTATGACTTACAGCATCTTACTACCTCTTTCATTGCTTCTGCTTCTATTAGCTTCCAAGCTCCACATATTAGATCCACACCAAGCTCACTGCTGTTCCTTAAGCAGCCCCAGCAGGTTCTCTTCTCGCGGACTTTGTACTCGCTGTTCTCACTGCATAGAATGTTCTGTCCTCCGAACACTCCTTCTCATGCTTCCATTAGACCTCTGTTCAAATGTTTATCAGAAAAGCTTCCAGTGATTCATAAGAAATAGCATCCCTAGCCCCATCAGTACTAGTCCCCGATCCTGCTTTACTTTTCTTTACCAAATAGTTTGCATTTATTTGTCACTAGTTCTTTTCCCTGATTAAACTTGAACATAATGTGCATTTTCTTTTGTTCCCACCTATATCTTGAGTGAATAGAATAGTTCCTGGCCTATGGAAGATTTTTAATATGTTCCAGAACTACGTGAATAGTTTATTCACAACAAGTAGAATCAACAAAACTGAACTGTCCTCACCTGATTTAGAAGAATATCTAAACACGTATTAAGAATGACAGAGTTTGGGGGCCTCTTGACTTTCAAATATATAAAATGTGTGTTGCAATCTCAGCATAGAGAACAGGGTCACACCAATTACACCTTGTGACACTACCTTATGACACTCTGTAAAGGTCATGCATACTTGAAATAAAATTTCCCTTGACAATAGAAAGTAAGTCCTGGTATAATAATTAAGAAATATTGATTTAGGACATCTGATGGCTCAATCTTTCTGAGATGCAGGGACAGAGAGCCAAGAATCACAGGCTTGTAATTACTTGGCATCTTTTTAGCTTGTTTGAATCCATCTTTAGCTTGTGTGAATCCATAGGGCACATGCTCAGTACATCTGGCTGAGTGTTCCAGTCTCAATGATGTTTCCCCCTAACTGTTAACATAAAACCACCTCAAATTAATATCTCTGCTAAATTGAACTTGACGTGGTTCAAAATGCAAGCCAAACTGTTTTCAATTCTGCAATCACTCATCACCCTCATTTTATTAATTCTAGAGACAGAAGAAGCTTAAAATGTATTAACTTTGTTAAACAAAATCTGATATCATGACTCAAATGTCAGTTTTCACAGTTCAGCAAATGCATTTAAATATTCTACAGCATTTTCTATAATATCTTATAGCCATTTACAGAGTATTTTCTTTGACTTTGTTTTTTCTTTATAAGATAGAGCTGGAAAAATGTGCCAAATTTTATCCACTTTTATTATACTTATTAGTTCTTATCTTCACCTTAGATTTAACCAAAAAATAAAAAAGAAAGAAAGAAAGAAAAGAAAAGAAAAAAAGAAACCAAACAATTTTTTAAAAGCATCAAGATCATTTAGTATTCATTTCACAAATGCATTTCAGTTACCCTTTGAACAGCAACTTGACATATCACCACCTTAGAATTCAAAATGTCTTAGGGGAGCATTTCAGCTGCACCATTAAGAAGAAGGTTTCATTTCATGAGATGCAACAAACAAGGACACACGCGAAATATGTCACAACATGAACTCCCTTCTAAACCTCATCACCAATATCTAATTCTTTTTTCGTACGGCTCACTGCCTGCACCTACCACCTGAGACCCTGATTGTTATACATATCTTTCTCCCACAAGTCACCCATTCTTTGCTTTCCTACTTGTGATGTCCTCATATGTCCCTGTACAAAAAGTGGGTGCCCGTGAACACTGAAATATCTGTGCTGTTTCTCCTTGCTTATCACTTATTTCTCCTTTTGTATTATTCCAAGTCACTTAACACTTAGAGCCTAATGTAAGTATTTTTGGAAACAATATCCTCAGTAATATATAGCCAAATGTGCATGATCACATTTTGTAGGGAGCAGTTAAGGATTGTGAAACAGCCTGAATAATTTAGAGCTAACCCTACCAGAACTGACTGACAAAAAAGAGTATTAATTATCATGCCCTGGCTCCTTACTACAGCTGAGTTTAATTTTCATGCCCTTCATATTACCAAAATAACACGAAAATGAGTACACGCTTGTGGCCTTACCATATGATGATAAAGCCTAAGCGTTTGAACAAACATTGTAACTGTGTGCTGTTATGCCATTTGGCTAAGTTAACATAAGCATTATATTTATTGGGAATCATGTGATAGTTATGACCATCACAGAGCAACATAGAAAAATGCTTGGGATAAACTTTTTAAATGTATAAATGCTTTGGGTATAGGCATTCCATGTGTTTATGGAAAAGGATTGCACAAGAATACAAAGAAATAAAAATAATGTTTCTTTTAGGGTTGTAGGATGTCAAAGAAAAATTACACTGAATTGAGTTAAACAGGTAAGGAAGATTTTATTCAAAACTATTATAACAGAGGAGAGATACTGTTGTAATGGCTGGTGCTAGAGGTGGGGGGAAGGGTGGCACAAATTGAACTCAACTCCATTGAAACCAAAGGCAGAAGAGTTTTAAGCACTTGGGTAAGCTCATGGAAAAGTACAGGGGGACATTAGTAGGGAGGTTGGTAACTTTTTGTTTATTTTTAATTTAAAAGATTTAATGCAGTTCATTGCCATATGACCCTGCAATCCCACTCCTGGGCATATATCCAAAGAAACACATGATCCGAAAGGATACATGCACCCCAATGTTCACTGCAGCACTCTTTGCAACAAGACACGGAAGCAACCTAAATGTCCATCGACAGAGGAATGGATAAAGAAGATGTGGTACATGTATACAATGGAATATTACTCAGCCATAAAAAAAGAATGAAATAAAGCCATTTGCAGCAACATGGATGGACCTAGAGATTGTCACACTGAGTGAAGTAAGTCAGACAGAGAAAGAGAAATATTGTATGAAACCACGTGTATGTGAATGTAAAAAGAAATGATACAAATGAACATATTTACAAAACAGAAACAGACTCATAGACTTAGAGAACGAATTTATGGTTACCAGGGGGGTGGGGGTGGGGAAGGTGGAGGGAAGGGATAGTTAGGGAGTTTGGGACTGACATGTACACACTGCTATATTTAAAAAGGATAACCCCCCCCCCCCAAGAATAAAAGGATAACAAACAAGGACCTACTGTATAGCACAAGGAACTCTGCTCAATGCTATGTGGCAGCCTGGATGGGAGGGGAGTCTGGGGGAGAATGAATACATGTATACATATGGCTGAGTCGCTTTGCTGTGCACCTGAAACTATCACAACATCGTTAATAGGATATATTCCAATATAAAATAAAAAGCTAAAAAAAAAAAGATTTAATGCAGTTCAAGTAAGTGTGCCTGGTTCATTTCAGCTCCTTTGCCAACAAACCTGAGAGCAGTTACTGCTTCAGTTTCTCTTTGTCTGAGACAACCAAGTTACAAAGTTATCTGCTGCATCAAATTTTAAACTGCACATTGTACTTATTATTATTATCCTTATTCTTATTAGTGGGGAGGTTGTATGATTGGGGCATGTATGTTTGCCAATTCCACTAACTGAAGTAAGCTCCTACCCTTCCACAGAAACTGGGAGATTGGGGCCTTATCTTCCTCTGTGTTGACATTTCAAAGGGATGACCCCAGGTCCTGGGAAAGACATTTCTGGGTTGTAAAACTGGCAAGAGGCTGGGAGGAGATTTACATCCCTAGGGGCAGACAAAGAATTTATAATTGCAAATTTTCTAAAGTAAATGCTCAAAGAAAAGGGAGCATATAGCCAGGAGGAAACGAGCTTAAAATTTAGTCAAATTCAGGGGAACAGTATACATTTGCGGTCAAGAACACAGGTGGAGTTTTTTTTACTGTCTTTACTTTTGTAACATTATATTATTTCTATAATTAAAATCTAAAATGAGGCAAGAAAAATTGCCTCATTTAGCAAATTCTGAACTTCTCAAAATGTTCTTTTGAGCAAAACAGTCAAGCCAATCTCTTATGTGCCTATTTCTCAATTGAATCTTACCTTGTGAAGTTGGTAAGTGTAATAGTCCTTGTGGAGACCAGCTTTCAAGACTCCAAAGAAACAAATCTGAGGATTTACATTGTCCCTACTTTTAGTTTTCTAATTCCTCAGGAAGTGAAATATCAGACGCAGGATGGGTCTGTGGTACATTGTGATCATTAAAATCACGAAAGGGGACCAAAGAAATCTCTTACTTAGCTCCTTTTTACTTCTTTCAATTATCTTTCCTACTAAAATTTCAGTTTTCATTGAGCAAAACTCTAAGTAGCCCCTGACACCCTAAGTTAACTATAAGTATTTAAACACTTACTTTTTATGTTAACATCGTTGTTGGAGTGTAATTGCTTTACAATGGTGTGTTAGCTTCTGCTGTATCACAAAGTGAATCAGCTATACATATACATATATCCCCATATCCCCTCCCTCTTGCGTCTCCCTCCCACCCTCCCTATCCCACCCCTCTAGGTGGTCACAAAGCACCGAGCAGATCTCCCTGTGCTATGTGGCTGCTTCCCACTAGCTATCTATTTTACATTTGGTAGTGTATATATGTCCATGCCACTCTCTCACTTAGTCCCAGCTTACCTTTCCCCTCCCCGTGTCCTCAAGTCCATTCTCTATGTCTGTGTCTTTATTCCTATCCTGCCCCTAGGTTCTTCAGAACCATTTTTTTTTCTTTTATGTTCCACATATATGTGTTAGCATATGGATTTTTCTCTTTCTGACTTACTTCATTCTGTATGACAGACTCTAGGTCCATCCACCTCACTACAAATAACTCAATTTAGTTTCTTTTTATGGCTGAGCAATATTCCATTGTATATGTGTGCGACATCTTCTTTATCCATTCATCTGTCACTGGACACTTAGGTTGCTTCCATGTCCTGACTATTGTAAATAAGGCTGAAATGAACATTGTGGTACATGACTCTTTTTGAATTGTGCTTTCCTCAGGGTATATGCCCAGTAGTGGGAGTGCTGGGTCATATGGTAGTTCTATTTTTAGTTTTTTAAGGAAACTCCATACTGTTCTCCATAGTGGCTGAATCAATTTACATTCCCACCAACAGTGCAAGAGGGTTCCCTTTTCTCCACACCCTCTCTGGCATTTACTGCATGTAGATTTTTTGATGATGGCCATTCTGACCAGTGTTAGATGACAACTCATTGTAGTTTTTTTGGGGTTTTTTTGGGTTTTTTTTGGTTTTTTTTGCGGTACGTGGGCCTCTCACTGTTGTGGCCTCTCCCGTGGCGGAGCACAGGCTCCGGACGTGTAGGCTCAGTGGCCATGGCTCACCAGCCTAGCCACTCCGCGGCATGTGGGATCTTCCCGGACTGGAGCATGAACCCGTGTCCCCTGCATCAGCAGGTGGAATCTCAACCACTGCACCACCAGGGAAGCCCTCATTGTAGTTCTGATTTGCATTTCTCTAATGATTAGTGATGTTGAGTATCCTTTCATGTGTTTGTTGGCAATCTGTGTATCTTCTTTGGAGAAATGTCTATTTAGGTCTTCTGCCCATTTTTGGATTGGGCTGTTTGTTGTTTTGATAATGAGCTGCATGAGCTGCTTGTATATTTGGGAGATTAATCCTGTCAGTTGCTTCATGTGCAAATATTTTCTCCCACTCTGAGGGTTGTCTTTTTGTCTTTTTTATGGTTTCCTTCGCTGTGCAAAAGATTTTAAGTTTCATTAGGTCCCATTTGTTTATTTTTGTTTTTATTTCTATTTCTCTAGGAGGTGGGTCAAAAAGGATCTTGCTGTGATTTTTGTCAAAAAGTGTCCTGCTTATGTTTTCCCTCTAAGAGTTTTATAGTGACTGGCCTTACATTTAGGTCTTTAATCCATTTTGAGTTTATTTCTGTGTATGGTGTTAGGGAGTGTTCTAATTTCATTCTTTTACATAAAGCTGTCGACTTTTCCCAGCACCACTTATTGAAGAGGCTGTCTTTTCTCCATTGTATATTCTTGCCTCCTTAATCAAAGATAAGGTGATCATATGTGCATAGGTTTATCTCTGGGCTCTCTACCTGTTCCACTGATCTATATTTCTGTTTTTGTGCCAGCACCATATTGTCTTGATTACTGTAGCTTTATAGTACAGTCTGAAGTCTGGGAGCCTGATTCCTCCAGCTCCGTTTTTCTTTCTCAAGGCTGCTTTGGCTATTTGGGGTCTTTGTATTTCCATTCAAATTGTGAAATTTTTTGTTCTACCTCTGTGAAAAATGCCATTAGTAGTTTGATAGGGATTGCACTGAATCTGTGGATTGCTTTGGGTTGTACAGTCATTTTCACAATGTTGATTCTTCCAATCCAAGGACATGGTATATCTCTCCATCTGTTTGTATCATCTTTAATTTCTTTCATCAGTGTCATAGTTTTCTGCATATAGGTCTTTTGTCTCCTTAGGTAGGTTTATTCCTAGGTATTTTATTCTTTTTGTTGCAGTGGTAAATGGGAGTGTTTCCTTAATTTCTCTTTCAGATTTTTCATCATTAGTGTATAGGAAAGCAAGAGATTTCTGTGCATTAACTTTGTATCCTGATACTTTACCAAACTCATTGATTAGCTCTAGTAGTTTTCTGGTAGCATATTTAGGATTCTCTATGTATAGTATCATGTCATCTGCAAACAGTGACAGCTCTACTTCTTATTTTATGATTTGAATTCCTTTTATTTCTCTTTTGTCACTGATTGCTGTGGCTAAAAGTTCCAAAACTATGTTGAATAATAGTGATGAGCATGGGAAAACTTGTCTTTCTCCTGATCTTAGTGGAAATGCTTTCAGTTTTTCACCATTGAGAATGATGTTGGCTGTGGGTTTGTCATATATGGCCTTTATTATGTTGAGGTAAGTTCCCTCTATGCCTACTTTCTGCAGGGTTTTTATCATAAATGGGTGTTGAGTTTTGTCAAAAGCATTTTTCTGCATCTATTGAGATGATCATATGGGTTTTATTCTTCAATTTGTTAATATGGTTTATCACATTGATTGATTTGTGTATATTGAAGCATCCTTGCATCCCTGGGATAAACCCCACTTGATCATGGTGTACGATCCTTTTAATGTGCTGTTGGATTCTGTTTGCTAGTATTTTGTTGAGGATTTTTGCATCTATGTTCATCAGTGATATTGGCCTGTAGTTTTCTTTCTTTGTGACATCTTTGTCTGGTTTTGGTATCAGGGTGATGGTGGCCTTGTAGAATGAGTTTGGCAGTGTTCCTCCCTCTGCTGTATGTTGGAAGAGTTTGAGAAGGATGGGTGTTAGCTCTTCTCTAAATGTTTGATAGAATTCGTCTGTGAAGCCATCTGGTCCTGGGCTTTTGTTTGTTGGAAGATTTTTAATCATGGTCACAGTTTCAGTGCTTGTGATTGGTCTGTTTATATATTCTATTTCTTCCTGGTTCAGTCTCAGAAGGGTGTGCTTTTCTAACCATTTGTCCATTTCTTCTAGGTTGTCCATTTCTTCTAGGTTGTCCATTTTATTGGCAAATAGTTGCTTGTAGCAATCTCTCGTGATCCTTTGTACTTCTCCCATGTCAGTTGTTCCTTCCCCTTTTTCATTTCTAATTCTATTGATTTGAGTCTTCTCCCTTTTTTTCTTGATGAGTCTGGCTAATGGTTTATCAATTTTGTTTATCTTCTCAAAGAAACAGCTTTTAGTTTTATTGATCTTTGCTGTCATTTCCTTCATTTCTTTTTCATTTATTTCTGATCTGATCTTTATGATTTCTTTCCTTCTGCTGACTTTGGGATATTTTTGTTCTTCTTTCTCTAATTGCTTTAGATGTAAGGTTAAGTTGTTTACTTGAGATTTTTCTTTTTCTTGAGGTAGGATTGTTTTGCTATAAACTTCCCTCTTAGAACTGCTTTTGCTAAATCCCATAGGTTTTGGGTTTTCGTTGTTTTCACTGTCATTTGTTTCTAGGTATTTTTTGATTTCCTCTTTGATTTCTTCAGGGATCTCTTGGTTATTTAGTAGTGTATTGTTTAGCCTCCATGTGTTTGTATATTTTACAGATTTTCTCTTGTAATTGATATCTAGTCTCATAGTGTTGTGGTCAAAAAAGATACTTGGTACAATTTCAATTTTTTAAAATGTACCAAGGCTTGATTTGTGACCCAAGATATGATCTATCCTGGAGAATGTTCTAGGAGCACTTGAGAAGAAAGTGTATTCTGTTGTTTGTGGATGGAATGTCCTATAAGTATCAGTTAAGTCCATCTTGTTTGCGTCATTTAAAGCTTGTGTTTCCTTATTTATTTTCATTTTGGATGATCTGTCCATTGGTGAAAGTGGGATGTTAAAGTCCCCTACTATGACAACATTCCTGTCAATTTCCCCTTTTATGGCTGTTAGCATTTGCCTTAGGTATTGAGGTGCTCCTCTGTTGGGTGCATAAATATTTACAATTGTTATATCTTCTTGGATTGATCCCTTGATCATTATGTAGTGTTCTCCTTTGTCTCTTGTAATAGTCTTTATTTTAATGTCTATTTTGTCTGATATGAGAATTGTTACTCCAGCTTTCTTTTGATTTCCATTTGCATGGAATACCTTTTTCCATCCCCTCACTTTCAGTCTGTATGTGTCCCTAGGTCTAAACTGGGTCTCTTGTAGACAGCATATATAAAGGTTTCGTTTTTGTATCCATTCAGCCAGTCTATTTCTTTTGTTTGGAGCATTTAATCCATTTACTTTTAAGGTAATTATCGATATGTATGTTCCTATTACCATTTTCTTAATTGTTGTTGGTTTGTTTTTGTAAGTCTTTTCCTTCTCTTGTGTTTCTCTTGTGTTTCTTTCTCTTGTGTTTCCTGTCTAGAGACTTTCCTTTTGCATTTGTTTTAAAGCTGGTTTTTTGGTGCTTAATTCTCTTAGCTTTTGCTTGTCAGTAAAGATTTTAACTTCTCTGTCGAATATGAATGAGATCCGTGCTGGGTAGAGTAATGTTGGTTTTAGGTTTTTCCCTTTCATCACTTTAAATATGTCCTGCCACTCCCTTCTGGCTTGCAGAGTTTCTGCTGAAACATCAGCTGTTAACCTTATGGGGTTTCCCTTGTATGTTATTTGTTAATTTTCCCTTGCTGCTTTTAATATATTTTCTTTGTGTTTAATTTTTGATAGTTTGATTAATATGTGTCTGGCATATCTCTCCTTGGATTTATCCTGTATGGGACTCTCTGCACTTCCTGGACTTGATTGACTATTTACTTTCCCATATTAGGGAAGTTTTCAACTATAATCTCTTCAAATATCTTCTCAGTCCCTTTCTTTTTCTCTTCTTCTTCTGGGACCCCTATAATTCGAATGTTGGTGCATTTAATGTTGTCCCAGAGGTCTCTGAGACTGTCCTCAATTCCTTTCATTCTGTTTTCTGTATTCTGCTCTACGGTAGTTATTTACACTATTTTATCTTCCAGGTCACTTATCTGTTCTTCTGCCTCAGTTAGTCTGCTAATGATTCCTTCTAGAGAATTTTTAATTTCATTTATTGTGCTCTTCATCATTGTTTGTTTGCCCTTTAGTTCTTCTAGGTCCTTGATAATGTTTCTTGTATTTTCTCCATTCTGTTTCCAAGATTTTGGATCATCTTTACTATCATTACTCTGAATTCTTTTTCAGGTAGACTGCCTATTTCCTCTTCACTTGTTTGGTCTGGTGGGTTTTTACCTTGCTCCTTCATCTGCTGTGTATTTCTCTGTCTTCCCATTTTGCTTAACTTACTGTGTTTGTGATCTCCTTTTCACAGGCTGCAGGTCCATAATTCCCATTGTTTTTTGGTGTCTGCATCCAGTGGTTAATATTGGTTCAGTGGATTGTGTAGGCTTCGTGGTGGAGGAGACTGGTGCCTGTGTTCTGGTGGGTGGTACTGGATCTTGTCTTTCTGGTCAGGAGGACTGCATCCGGTGGTGTGTTTTGGGGTGTCTGTGAGCTTATTATTATTTTAGGCAGCCTCTCTGCTAATGGGTGGGGTTGTGTTCCTGTCTTGCTAGTTCTTTGGCATAGGGTGTCCAGCACTGGAGCTTGCTGGTCACTGATTGGAGCTGGGTCTTAGCATTGAGATGGAGATCTCTGGGGGAGCTCTCGCCGATTGATATTACGTGGGGCCGGGAGGTCTCTGGTGGTCCAGTATCCTGGACTTGGCTCTCCCGCCTCAGTGGCTCAGTCAGGCCTGACACCTGGCTGGAGCAGCAAGACGCTATCACCTACCTGGCGAATAGTCCTCAGCACTTTAGTCCTGATCCATCTTCAGGTTCATACAACTGTTCCCAGGAGACTGGCTCCCTTAATGTGTGTGTTGTGTATTCTATCTAGGTTTCGAATTCAAAGTCCCCATCACCTTCCTAAACTGTCTCCAAACAGTTCTGGATCTAAGAGCTAAACACTTACTTTTGAATAACATTTTACACAAGTTCAAATTTACCCCAACTGTGTGTATGGCTGTGTTTTAGACGTAGTACCTGTTTGTCCAGGGACATTTATGCTAATCTGCATTTCATCTTCCATGAACCAACCGATGTGATAATAGCATGAAAGTCTTGGCCAAGGAATAAAGAAGGCTGCCTTCCTGTCCCAGCTCCACTATGAAATAGGTATATAACACTGACCAAACCTTGCCATGTCTCTGGCCAAACATCATAGGTACAAATCAGTAAAATGAAGGATTAAGCTTCAGAATTGCTAAGATCTCCTTCATCCTTAATATCTCATGATTCTAAGATTCTATTATCTCACCAGATCACTGTGAGACAGAAGTTAATGTTTGTTCAAGTTTGGGGGAAAATATACAACTGTGTATCCCATGTGAAGCAAAAGAATAATGTTAGCAGGCGGTTTTAGAATAAGGATCTCTCATCCCAGGAAAAGCACTCCTTAGAGAACCAGCCACAGGGTCATTTTATTTTTCCTAAACTCCTTCTATGGGAAGTTTATAGACATGATCATGTTGGCAAGCCTCAACTCACATTAACAGCTGAGTTTTTAAGTGTCAATTTAATTTGTTGCTATCAGGGCCACACAGTTTCCATGGTATTAAAAAAAAAACAACAACAACCTGAAACCTTATAAGATATTCACTAGTGTCCATTTATTGCAATAATAAATAATGAGGGAAGTTACTATGTTTATTAATCCTTTATAGTAGTATTTTAAGCATTTTGATGACATCATGCATTTGAGAAAGAAATGCAGTGCATGGGAAACATATTACTTATTTAGGTGGTATATAATATCTGGTTTGCATATAAAATGAAGAACCCCTTCACAATAAATCCGTAACTCCCCCCAATTCCCTCATTCCATAGCCTGGAATCACTGGTCTACATGCATTGGACAGACCTGAGGTTGACTTCTGGAGCAGAAGATGTTTTCATAGTCTAGTCCTGAAATTCTAAGTAGCTTAAGCCACAGTTAAAATCTGAACAAATTTAAATGCAACTGCCAAACCCTAATAAAAGGAATCATTCATCTAAAAAGATCTTTTGTGAAATACTCAAGATTCAGAATTGTTCAAATGACAGAAATCATAGCTTATGTGTTGTGCTCTTAGCAGGTTACCCAAGAGAACCATGTTTCCCTTCAGACATTTGTGTAACTAACCACTTAGCGTCTATTTAGATAAAGGAAGGAACTGATAGCTATGAGCATGCATGGTGGATAGTTCACAGAATCTATAATTCAACATTTGTTAATCTTCTATTTCCTCTAAGACCATCTTCCTCCAAGAAACCACGCCTAAGAATTCTGGTGTGGGGCTGTTTGGAAAGGCCACTACTGAACCTGCTTTAGAAAGCATTAAAAATGCCACATGCTCCATGGCATAGAACTGTTTTTTTCAAAATTCCATGCTCATTGGGAATGGCATGGCCTCTTTCCCTAGAATTGATTTTTACCCTTCTGGCTTCACTTTATCAGACTGTTGGTCATTGATGAATCTTTTATCACCCAAAGCTGTCAAATAAAACATACCAGACGAGGGACTGCATTCTAGCACTCATTCTCCAAGTGCAAAACCAAGGTGGTATGATATCTGAGCCTGGGAACATTTTAAAATGCTGAAACGGTTGGAGTAAAGCTACTTTGTGTTTAGTATGCACAGGAAACTGCTCATTTTCCTGCGTCTGACAGCAAGGTGGAATTATCCATTAGAAACTAAATAGGTAATGCACGTTAACATACTGTACCATTGCCTGAAAGTTCAGCAAAACTTGCCCCTCTCCCACCCCTCTCCACCCACAGTCCTGACAACAGTGTTCCAATGAACAGGCTGTCTGGACATCTGCTATATGGATGGAACACAATATAGATGGATTTTTTTCCCTTGGTTGCCGAATTAAATTCCCCCAAATTATTTACCTTCAACCTTCATAAAGCCTGTGCTCTTATCAGCTAAAATGATCTGAGCCAGGTGGTGCTTAAAAGTAATTTTAAAATACTGTCACCTAGTAAAAAGGTACACAGTAGTGAGCAGGGCTCAAAGAAGTGGCTGTAGTAGAGATTCAAAAGAGAATGATCCCAGAGGAAAACTAACAGATCTGGGTCCATTTATCCCAGGCAATAAATCATGACCTAGACAAATTGAGGCATATTGAGACTTGACTGCTTAATGGATAATCCATTGACCTTTTAATCTCTTGGATCTTTTTCTGTATTCATCATTTTGTGCCAGGCAGCATGTCACATGCCAGGCAAAACTGTTCTAGCCAGAGATGAGGTTGTAGAAGAAAATATTAGGGGCACTGCAGCTATTCCCTTCCTCCCCGCAATGGTATTTCTTCACTCCTCCTGATACCCTAGAAAACCCATGGGTAGGGTGGAAGGGAAGGCTAGACCACAGATTCAACAGCTCTGTTCAATTTCAGCGTGCTAATAATTAGGTATGTGGGTCAGGTGGGCATGCCTCCCTTCTCTAGACTGAGCCATTTCAAGCAATCAGTTCACTTTATCAACCTGACTTCAGCCAATACAATGTCTTCCTCCACTTAAAGAAGCAGAGTAGCTTGATATTTTCAAAGATACAAAACTGAAGGCTGATTTTAGGAAAAAGAAAACAAAAGGGCAGCCTATTTGGAGCACCCATAACAAGAAACAGAGGAGAAGCTTAAAAGTCTAAAGCTATGACCATAATAAATGTATCGTAAAAAATAAATCCCAAATGGTAGTTTAATAGAAAGCAACTTGATTTTTAAAAGGCTGGTTCGGCATGTTTGTTTCTTTATCCAAACCATTCTCACCTTCCACAGGAACAGAGTATAACTGCCAACACTCCTGCAAGGCTCAGTCACCCTGGGCAATGACATAACTAAGTACTGTGTACAAAGGAATCACCAATCAATCCAAGAAAATGAGCAAGTCTCGCCCTGCAGACTCCCACCCTAAGGGAAGTAACATGCTATTTTTTTTACTCTATCAAACTCTATCCAAATCAGTAAACCAATCAGTTACTCCCTTCTACTACCAGTGTGGGTAGATTAAATGATGATTGTGTTGTTTAGTCAACCACTCCAACCATCAAGTGGCATGTTACACAGTGCCACATCTGTTCTGATGCACTGAGGTAGAAATAAAAAAATAAAAAATAAATTTAGAAAAGGAAAACAGACTCAGCAACGCAGAGATTAGTAAAAATCAGAGGAGAACATTACTAAGATAGTCAGCATCTATCCATGTAAATTAACTCATACGTAGAAATGAGGCTTGTCCAGTTTCAAACAATATAAAAATAGTTCATTAAACATTAACATTAAACGTAACATTAAAAAAAATTACCTCTCATACTGTTGTGTGTTGTTATATACTGAGGGAAACTGGTGAAAGTGTTCAGATCACCCTGAAAAGCCACTACGATTTAAACTTATTGACCATAAAATTATACAGAATAGCAAACTTCATGTACTTGATCAAGAAATTGAAGTCCAAGAGTGACTTCTAATAGTCATTCAGCTGGCTAGTGGAAGAGTATATCCATGATGTAAGCAGACAGAGTAGGGGGTCCCCAGAGAAAGAGAACCAGGCATGGCTTTCTTGAAGTAAGAGAAGCCATTTTTGGCCTAAGCCATTTTGTAATCTAAGCCTGGCCGCAAGGTCTCAGTAATAATCAACAGGTCTCAGTAATAATGCTCTTAAGAGAACAAAAGGACAAATTTACCAGACAAGATAAGTAACAATCGCAAAGATAACAAATGAATTGTAGAGGCTTCCCGTTCTGTTTCAATGGTAGAGACTAGCTTAATGCACTTTAGCTGTTTTGCAGAATGTAAATTCCCCCTCAGAAACTCAACCACCAGATCAACTGGAATCTAAGAGCTGATGATGTTGACCTCTCTGACCCTCATGACTTCAGTCAACTAAAGCCTGGACTCTGCCTACCACCCAAGCCCCCTCATGAATATGTATGTACCCATAGCTTAAAATCTCCCCAATTTTGCTGTGCAGGGAGACACTGCTTTGGGGAGGACCCTGGCTGTTCTCCTTACTGGCTGCAAGTAACAAATCCTTCCTTCTCCCAATCTTTGGCCTGGTTGTGCCTTTTGGCTTGACACCCACCAAGAGGTGAACCCAGTTTGGGGATAACAATAACTCCTGAGATCCTCAGGACAAATCACTCTTCAGTATACTAAACATTCCAGATTATCATGGGTTATCGGTACCTTAATTAAGCTTTCCATTCAGAAGCTGGGTGACAGGGATTCACAAACTGAAATAGAGATGGAGACCAATCTACAAGGAATAGTCATCACTAAATATCAAACAACCCAGCAACCATGAACACCCATGATGTGTTCAGGGCTTGCTCTGCATGGGTGGTGGTGTGCACAAAACATTCCTATTGCATCTGGAGTTTCCAGCTCAAACAATCAACAAACCCAGGAAAGTCAAAGCACAAAACGTTGTATAATAAGGTCCAACAATTTAGTAGGGAAATAAGTAGAAAATACATGAGAAATATAAAGAATTTGAAAGAAGATAAATATACTATTAAAAAGTTAGAGTGATGATTAGCAACGAAAGAAAAAATTCAAAATGCAGAATCACCACGAGGCTGAGAATCACATTTCCCCAGGAAATAGATGGCATGGGTACATTTGAGGAGCGTTTAATAAAGGGACTTTATAAAGGTGTAGCCAGGTATAGGGGAGGCACAAGATATGGTTCAGTACTCAGGAGAATAACAGAAGAACACTGGTATCTTCACTAGGTTGGTAGGGGTTTGCAGAACACAAGAATTCCTAAGAAGTGGGGAGCATTGGTTTATCCCCAAATTGCTCTCCTCCTTTCCTCCTATTTATTGCCAATGGCGCTTCATCCTGGGAAAACCCAACAGGATACCAGAGGGCAAGAGAGCCCAAAAGTGGAGAATGGATTCGGGAGACAAAGAGAAGATACTGAGCACATGTGCTAAACATATTTCCAAATGTCTTTCTGCTGCTGCTTTCATGACTTTGCTTAGGCCAGATTATTTATTCTTACTACCTCCCAGCACTCATTTCAGCTTCCACCTTCTCCACAAAACCTTACTGATTCCTCTCCATAAGACATTAGCTAGTCAAGACCCACCCTGCAGAAAGTGTGTAATAAATACTTTCCTTCCTTTCCTTCTGTCTGTAAACCAATTTCTTGATGATTGATTGGTTTGGTTAAAAATTTGTATTATTTAGAAATAGAAAGAAAAGACATATGGGTGAGGTTAAAACATATAGTTCTAAAACAAAGCTTCTGATTAACATAGAAAAGTTGAATGAGAGACCAAACAAAACAACAGTCAATACCCAAAGGTTAACAACAGCGTGTGTTGCTGAAATCTGACATCTGAGTTTTAGGGGTGGTTTTAACCTGAGTATACAAGCAATGATTTGCAGGCTAATTAAGCATTTAAATAGTTTTTCAAAAAAACATTTTGGGATGTAGTTAGTATTTTAGTATGGGAATGGGGCTGGAGAAGGCTTGATATATTTGCAAGGGAAGGAGACACTGGGATATGTTCGCCTCCACAAGGTCTTTAAGAACTTGGCAACCTATTTCTTGTCACCGAGACATCTGTTTTGAATAGGCTGGACACACTGATGAATAAACGAGGTCTAGCATATCTTTAAAATATTTTAATATCTGCATTAACCAGTGACATAGGGAAAGCAACTGAAGAAGACATCCTGATATCATTTAAACTAAACTTTTATCTTATTCTAGTTTTCTGTTTTTAATTACAGTTATTTTTTAAGATCTAACCTGCTAGAATATCTAACTATTGAGGGCAAGAACATTTTTATCTCAACTAGGAGTTCCTCATAGAAGGAAGGTGCTCAGCAAGTGTTGGCTGAATTGAATTAAGTAAAAATGTAATTGACATAAAAATCAGCCAGCTTCACTGTGACTAAATAAAACAAGCAAGTTTTAACTAATTAACAGCAACATTAGAGTTTGCCTGTCAACATAATGGAACATGTCATATATTAGACTTGAAATTAGAATTCCCTGATGATAGATTAAGACTGTCTTTGGTTTACAGAACTGAGTCGTACTGCTTCTGGTTATATTAAAAATGTCCCCGTTGATTCTAGTACAAATGATCTAGATAGAATGTAACATATCTCCTATTTTTGCTGGGGGCTGTGAATGAAGCAACATAGCCCAGAACTTGCAAACTCACCATTCAGATAGGGAAAAGTGACACTAAAGTAATTTGCTTGCCCGGAAGCATCCACAGGAGCAAGACATAGCCTTTTTAATCTCCCCATCATACACTAAGCACAAGGTTGATCACTGGCAAATGATATGTTGAACGTAGTGAGTTTATAAAAAGTTATATAAAAAGAACCTTAAAAGTCTGTGAAGCTCTAATTTCTTAAGTAGAGGTAATTCAGAGACCTTTTGTTAGTCACAAATTCATATCACTTTTCCCATTTAAAGAACATTTCCAAACCTCCCTTCTAATGCTTTGTATTATTTTTCCTCTACAAAAAATACCAGCACATGTAACTTAACGTTAGTTATTTCCTGGTGGATGTAGTTGTGTTGTTTAACTATCTAGCAATTATTCTTATAATGTTTACATTCCCTACAGATTTTAGAAATATGTACACGGTCAGATTAATTTATTCTTCTCTCCTGATGCCTTCTGGAAAATAATTCTATCTGGAACCTAGAACTTAAGGAACACCTGAATTCATTTTATTTCTTTTTGGCTTTGAATTTTGTATCCTAAGCCTGACAATCTAGGACGTACAAGAGGAAAGTATCGCTTAACTGTGTATGCCCAAGTGCAGTTTAGACTCTCTAAGACAGGCCATCTATTGTATACCATACCGGACATAGTCTTTTTCTGATTTATGAGGTACGTACGACCTATTGTGAGTTTAAGCAGATGCTTCTCAGGGCACTAGTCCAACAACCTGGGTTCCAGAATGGTCTCTAAAACTTACTGACTGTGTAGCCTTGAATTATTCACTTATCCATCTCTAAAATTTCACTTTTCTTTTTGCAGTGAGTAATAACATCCCTGTCTTATGGTGTTTTTGAAAAATTCAAATGAGATAAAGAATATATCAATATACGCTTTTTAAATGGTTGATATTCAAGGATATGCCTACAGGCCTTTGTGATTATCTTCTGCCATTTATTAATATGCAGTCTAGTGAGCCAATGGTGCAGTGAAAAGACTGGACACAAATCTCAGGTTTACTACTCCATAGTTAACGTAACTTTGAGAAAATGCCTTAAACCCTCTGGAGAGCAGTTTTATCATTTATTAAGTGGGGCAAATAATGTCTTTCACTTAGTACTCATTCATCTACCATTAACTGTTACCCTCTATCTTTCTTAGATTGCACTCCTCCACCAAAATATATAATGCAAAAATACCTTGCCTTTTTCTGGATATTACAATTTAGAAACTAAGGAGAACTCACAAAAGTTCTCAAGAGTCGCAAGGAAAGTTAATGGTTTGGGAAATAGGATGTGTGAAGGAAGTTTAAAGTAACTGGATCATTTGAAACTGAGCAGAAAACTAAGGATGGGGGGGGGAATGAAATGTCTTTTTGGAAATAAAGATAAGGAGATAGAATGATGACCATCTCCTTCAACCCATGAAGACAAGCAGCAGTAAGACAGAGACACTGCAGTGGTGTGACTTTCCAGTTAAGGATGCTGGGTAGAGCATAGGCATTAATCCTCTGCTTCTCCCAAAATCCACTATAAGCACTATAAGGACAGTATGATATATATATATTTTTTTTCTTTAAAAGTTAATTGTCCACAAAGGAAAAGGGAATGAGAGATAACAGAAACAAAACTCAGGAACCTAGAATGCTGATAGACAAGTGGTAATTGACAAGCAGAATGAAAAGGCTGACACGTAAGCTGGCAGTAGGAAACACTGATAAATAACCTAGTTTACACTGCAGAACTCCCCATGGCCCAGGTAACTCAGGGTTTTAATGCAGGGAAGAAAACCAGGAAAATGGGTTGAAAGTCTGTATAAAAAGCCATTAGATCCTCCCTTAGCCTTCACAGCCTGGCAACTGCCCTGTCTTTTTACAGGTGGACACCTGGGCATTTATTATTTTATACCATAAACAGAGAGTCTCTGTGCTGGGAGATATCAGACATGGTGCATCGTGGAGTACCAACTGCACACTGAGGGATTCTATGAACTGAGTGCTAATGGCTTAGGAAATAGATGTGTGAAGGAAGTTTAAAGCTTGAGATACCCCAACTTTCTATCCAACTTGGCTGCCAGCTAGGGTGATCTTATAATTTACAACCAGACCAGGTCATTTATAAGAGTGAAAGGGGGTGGTACTCATAATTATTTACTTTGGAACATAGTATATAGTAAACACCTCCCAGGCAAACTGGGGTTGATGGGATTATAAGCTTATTCCTAGAACTTTAGCAGCCACATAAAAACACCGCAGGGAGTAGTTTGAAGAGTCTTTATCCTGAGCGACTCTGAGGAACTCACGAGAAAAGTCATAAAGAGGCTGACATCTAAGATTCCCAGGAGAAACAACATAATCAGCTAGCTCTGCAGTGAAGACCATATTCAACACATTCCAGCGATGAATAGCATTCACAAACCGAGAGAACGTCAAACCTAGATAATGATCTTACTACAATTATAATTTTAAAATATTTGGAGAAATGGAAGTGTGCATGTTAGGAGTAGGGTTGGGAAAGTTCTAAAATATAATGAAATCTTCATCTTCTATAGGGAGAAGTCAATAGATAAAAACTAAAAATTAAAGATAAAATCTCAGTAGATAAGCATGCTATTTAAAAATATGGATAAAAGTTTTGCAAAAATCTTCTAAAATAAGTGACAGAGGTAGACTCTGGTGAGTGGGAAATGGTCAGCGTCGGGGCTGTTATTTTTTTAATAACAAGTATGGTGTACTATTTGAGCTGTTAACCAAGGGTTGGCAAACTATGGCATGCAGGCTAAATCTGATGGCCTGCTTCAGTTAAAAAACAAAACAAAATAATTTTCTAGGGATACATACATACCCATTTATTTATGTAATTCTATGACTGCTTACACACTACAGCTGCAGAGTTGAATAGTTACAACAGAGACCATATGACCCACATAGTCTCAAATATTTATTATCTGGCACTATAGGAAGAAAAAGAAAAAAGTCTGCTGACCTCTTCTCTAAACTATGAATGTGGATGGTTGTCTAAAAACAATTAGAAACACAGTGATGTTGAATACATTCTAACAATGAATGCTTCTATTCACTAGAATGATGACTTGATCAAAATTGAGGGTTCTCTTTCACAAAAATTCCCCCTTCTAAATCATTATAGATTATCATATTTGAAGCCAAGATGCTAAAACAGTTGGTATATCAAGACTAGGGCTAGTTTGTGCTTCAAATTAAGCAAAGAAAAATTTTATTATTATTATTAATATTATTATTTTTTTAACTTTAAATCTTCAACATTTTGGCTCAGTTGTCTATTTGGTTCAAAGTACGCAATACAGGTTTTCTTAAAATGTTTATAAGTAACAGCATCTGTGCATCCACCCACAAGGTCTATTAGCAAGAATGAAATGGGAAGTAAAAGCCTTTCTGGGATTGTGGGTCTCAGAGAAGCTCAATGACAAAGCCCAGCTCTCACTTCTGAGCCTCAGAATTTAAATGTCTTCCTTGGGGAAAATCCTGCATAGTATTCTATCAGCATCTTTCTTGTTCAATTGCTTTCACATCGCATTGCCTTAACATATTGCACTCTTAGTGTCATGTTCCTTAATATGCTTCCTAGTAAACTGCCTAGTTTAAAAAGACTTCTCATTTTTTGATTACACAAGAAGTATCACCTTATGAGGTCAGCAGATTTCCATCCCTCACCTCTACCTAAGGTATTGAATATCAGTTGTGTTAGAAATGAAATATACTAATCAAAACTGTTGGGTTTGAAGATAATTTTTTCACAGCAAGTGAAATCTATACTCTTGAGAGTAGATAAGTCCTTTCGTGTCAACACTTATTATTGATTCTTTGACTCAAAATTAAATTGAAAAAGAATGAGTAGCGAAAACTTCATCACTACAAAATAACATCAGTAGTTTAAGAATTGTGAACAAGGTGAGACCTCCAAGATGGCAGAAGAGTAAGACGTGGAGATCACCTTCCTCCCCACAAATACATTGGAAATACATCTACATATGGAACAACTCCTACAGAATACCTACTGAACACTGGCAGAAGACCTCAGACTTCCCAAAAGGCAAGAAACTTTCCATGTACCTGTTTTTTTTTTTCTTCCTTCCTTCCTTCCTTCCTTTTATTTTCTTTTTCTTTCTTTCTTTCTTTCTTTCTTTCCTTTCTTTCTTTCTTTCTTTCCTTCCTTCTTTCCTTCCTTCCTTTCTTTCCTTTCTTTCCTTCCTTCCTTCCTTCCTTCCTTTCTTTCTTTCCTTTCTTTCTTTCCTTCCTTCCTTCCTTCCTTTCTTCCTTTCTTTCTTTCTTCCTTCCTTCCTTCCTTCCTTCCTTCCTCTCTTTTCTTCTGAGCCGCATGGCTGACAGGGTCTTGGTGCTCCGGCCAGGTGTCAGGCCTATGCCTCTGACGTGGGAGAGCCGAGCTCAGGACATTGGTCCACCAGAGACGTCCCACGTGGTTCCATGTAATATCAAACGGTAAAAGCTCTCCCAGAGATCTCCATCTCAATGCTAAGATCCAGCTCCACTCAATGACCAGCAAGCTACAGTGCTGGACAACCTATGCCAAACAACTAGCAAGACAGGAACACAAACCCACCCATTAGCAGAGAGGCTGCCTAAAATCATAATAAAGTCACAGGCACCCCAAAACACATCACCTGATGTGGTCCTGCCCACCAGAAATACAAGATCTAGCTTCATCCTCCAGAAGACAGGCACCAGTCCCCTCCACCAGGAAGTCTACACAACCCACTGAACCAACCTTAGGCACCGGAGACAGACACCAAAAACAACGGTAAATACAGACCTCAAGCCTGTGAAAAGAGGACACCAAACACAGTAAATTAAGCAAAATGAGAAGACAGAGAAACACACAGCAGATGAAGAAGTAAGGGGAAAACACACGAGACCAAACAAATGAAGAGGAAATAGGCAGTCTACATGAAAAAGAATTCAGAGCAATGATAATAAAGATGATCCAGAATCTAGGAAATAGGAGGAAGAAATTCAAGAAACATTTAACAAGGACCTAGAAGAATTAAAGAACAAACAAACAATTATGAACAACACAATAAATGAAATTAAAAATCCTCTAGAAGGAATCAATAGCAGAATAACTGAGGCAGAAAACAGGTAAGTGTCCTGGAATATAAAATAGTGGATATAACTACTGCAGAGCAGAGTAAAGAAAAAAGAATGAAAAGGATTGACAACAGTCTCAGAGACCTCTGGGACAACATTAAATGCACCAACATTAGAATTATAGGGGTCCCAGAAGAAGAAGAGAAAAAGAAAGGGACTGAGAAAATATTTGAAGAGATTATAGCTGAAAACTTCCCTAATATGGGAAAGGAAATAATCAAGTCCAGGAAGCACAGAGAGTCCCATACAGGATAAATTCAAGGAGAAACACATCAAGACACATATTAATCAAACTGTCAAAAATTAAATACAAAGAAAATATATAAAAGGCAGCAAGGGAAAAGCAACAAATACAAGGCAATCCCCATAAGGTTAAGAGCTGATCTTTCAGCAGAAACTCTGCAAGCCAGAAGGGAGTGGCAGGACATATTTAAAGTGATGAAAGCGAAAAACCTACAACCAAGATTACACTACCCAGCAAGGATCTCATTCACATTCGATGGAGAAATTAAAACCTTTACAGACAGGTAAAAGCTAACAGAATTTAGCACCACCAAACCAGCTTTACAACAAATGCTAAAGGAACATCTCTAGGCAGGAAACATAAGAGAAGGAAACACAAGAGAAACACAAGAGAAGGAAAAGCCCTACAATAACAAACCCAAAACAATTAAGAAAATGGTAATAAGAAAATACATGTCGATGATTACCTTAAATGTAAATGGATTAAATGCTCCAAACAAAAGACGTAGACTGGCTGAATGGATACAAAAAAAGACCCATATATATGCTGTCTACAAAGACCCACTTCAGACCCAGGGAAACATACAGACTGAAAGTGAGGGGATGGAAAAGATATTCCATGCAAATGGAAATCAAAAGAAAGCTGGAGTAGCAATTCTCATATCAGACAAATAGACTTTTAAATAAAGGCTATTACAAGAGACAAAAAAGGACAGTACATAACGATCAAGGGATCAATCCCAGAAGACAATATAACAGTTGTAAATATTTACGCACCCAACAGAGAAGCACCTCAATACCTAAGGCAAATGCTAACAGCCATAAAAGGGAAAATCGACAGGAACACAATCATAGTAGGGGACTTTAACACACCACTTTCACCAATGGACAGATCATCCAAAATGAAAATAAATAAGGAAGCACAAGCTTTAAATGATACATTAAGTAAGATGGACTTAACTGATATTTAGAGGACATTCCATCCAAAAACAATAGAATACACTTTCTTCTCAAGTACTCATGGAGCATTCTCCAGGATAGATCATATCTTGGGTCACAAATCAAGCCTTGGTAAATTTAAGAAAACTGAAATTGTACCAAGTATCATTTCCGACCACAACACTATGAGACTAGATATCAATTAAAGGAAAAAATCTGAAAAAAATACAAATACATGGAGGCTAAACAATACACTACTTAATAACCAAAGGAACACTGAAGAAATCAAAGAGGAAATCAAAGAATATTTAGAAACAAACTACAATGAAAACACGATGACCCAATCCTACGGGATGCAGCAAAGGCAGTTCTAAGAGGGAAGTTTAGAGCAATATTATCCTAACGCAAGAAACAAGAAACATCTCAAATAAACAAACTAACCTTACACCTAAAGCAATTAGAGAAAGAAGAACAAAAAAACCCCAAAGTCAGCAGAAGGAAAGAAATCATAAAGACAAGATCAAAAATAAATAAAAAAGAAATGAAGGAAACAAGACCAAAGATCAATAAAGCTAAAAGCTGGTTCTTTGAGAAGATAAACAAAATTGATAAACCATTAGGCAGACTCACCAAGAAAAAAAGAGAGAAGACTCAAATCAATAGAATTGCAAATGGAAAAGGAGAAGTAACAACTGACACTGCAGAAATTCAAAAGACCATGAGAGATTACTACAAGCAACTATATGCCAATATAATGGACAATCTGGAAGAAATGGACAAATTCTTAGAAAATCACAACCTTCTGAGACTGAACATAGAAAAAATAGAAAATATAAACAGACTAATCACAAGCACTGAAATTGAGACTGTGATTAAAAATCTTTCTACTAACAAAATCCCAGGAAGAGATGGCTTCACAGGAAATATTCTATCAAACATTTAGAGAAGAGCTAACACCTATCCTTCTCAAACTCTTCCAAAATACAGCAGAGGGAGGAACACTCCCAAACTTATTCTATGAGGCCACCACCACCCTGATACCAAACCAGACAAAGATGTCACAAAGAAAGAAAATCACAGGCCAAAAATCACTGATGAATACAGATGCAAAAAGCCTCAACACAGCACTAGCAAACAGAATCCAACAGCACATTAAAACGATCATACACAATGATCAAGTGGGGTTTAACCCAGGAATGCAAGGATTCATCAATATACACAAATCAATCAAAGTGATACACCATATTAACAAACTGAAGAAGAAAAACCATATGATCATGTCAATAGATGCAGAAAAAGCTTTCGACAAAATTCAATACCCATTTATGATAAAAACGCTCCAAAAGTAGGCATAGAGGGAAATTACGTCAACATGATGAAGGCCATATATGACAAACCCACAGCCAACATCGTTCTCAGTGGTGAAAAACTGAAACCATTTCCACTAAGATCAGGAACAAGACAAGGTTGTCCACTCTCACCACCATTATTCAGCAAAGTTTTGGAAGTTTTATGCACAGCAGGGAGAGAAGAAAAAGAAAAAAAAAAAAAGAATCCAAATCAGAAAATAAGAAGTAAAACTATTACTGGTTGCAAATGAAAAGATACTATACATAGAGAATCCTAAGGATGCCACCAGAAAACTACTAGATCTAATCAGTGAATTTGGTAAAGTAGCAGGATAAAAAATTAATGCACAGAAATCTCTTGCATTCCTATACACTAATGATGAAAAATCTGAAAGAGAAATTAAGGAAACACTCCCATTTACCACTGCAACAAAAAGAATAAAATACCTAGGAATAAACCTACCTAAGGAGGAAAAAGACCTGTATGCAGAAAACTATAAGACACTGATGAAAGAAATCAAAGACGATCCAGACAGATGGAGAGATATACCATGTCCTTGGATTGGAAGAATCAACATTGTGAAAATGACTATACTACCCAAAGCAATCTGCAGATTCAATGCAATCCCTATCAAACTACCACTGGCATTTTTCAGAACTAGAACAAAAAATTTCACAATTTGTATGGAAGCACAAAAGACCCCAAATAGGCAAAGCAATCTTGAGAAAGAAAAACAGAGCTGGAGGAATCAGGCTCCCAGACTTCAGACTATACTATAAAGCTACAGTAGTGAAGACAGTATGGTACTGGCACAAAAACAGAAATATAGATCAATGGAACAGGATAGAAAGCCCCCAGATAAACTCACGCACATACGGTCACCTTATTTTTGATAAAGGAGGCAAGAATATACAATGGAGAAAAGACAGCTTCTTCAGTAAGTGGTGCTAGGAAAACTGGACAGCTACCTTTAAAAGAAAGAAATTAGAACACTCCCTAACATCATACACAAAAATACACTCAAAATGGATTAAAGACCTAAATGTAAGGCCAGACAACCTCTTAGAGGAAAACATAGGCAAAACACTCTATGAGGTAAATCATAGCAAGATCCTTTTGATCCACCTCCTAGAGAAATAGAAATAAAAACAAAAATAAACAAATGGGACCTAATGAAACTTAAAAGCTTTTGCACAGCAAAGGAAACCATAAGCAAGATGAAAAGAGAACCCTCAGAATCGTAGAAAATATTTGCAAATGAAGCAACTGACAAAGGATTAATCTCCAATACTTACAAGCAGCTCATGCACCTCATTATCAAAAAAACAAACAACCCAATCCACAAATGGGCAGAAGACCTAAACAGACATGTCTCCAAAGAAGATATACAGATTGAAAACAAATTCATGAAAGAATGCTCTAATCACTAATCATTAGAGAAAACAGAACTACAATGAGGGATCACCTGACACCAGTCAGAATGGCGATCATCACAAAATCTACAAACAATAAATGCAGGAGAGGGAGGAAAGGGAAACTTCTTGCACTGAGGTGCAAATGTAAATTGATACAGCCACTATGGAGAACAGTATGGAGGTTTCTTAAAAACCTAAAAATAGAATTACCATATGATCCAGCAATCCCACTACTGGCCATATATCCTGAGAAAACCATAATTCAAAAAGAGTCATGTACCACAATATTCATTGCAGCTCTGTTTACAATAGCCAGGACATGGAAGCAACCTAGGTGTCCATCGACAGATGAATGGATAAAGAAGATGTGACACCTATATACAATGGGATATTACTCAGCCATAAAAAGAAACGAAATTGAGTTATTTGTAGTCAGGTGGATGGACCTAGAGTTTGTCATACAGAGTGAAGTAAATCAGAAAGAGAAAAACAATTACCGTATGCTAACGCATATGTACGGAATCTAAAAGAAAAAAAAATGGTTCTGAAGAACCTAGAGGCAGGACAGCAATAAAGACGCAGATGTAGAGAATGGACTTGAGGACACATGGATGGGGAAGGGTAAGCTGGGACGAAGTGAGAGAGTGGCATGGACATATATACACTACCAAATGTAAAATAGATAGCTAGTGGGAAGCTGCCGCATAGCACAGTGAGATCAGCTTGCTGCTTTGTGACCATCTTAAGAGGTGGGATAGGGAAGGTGGGAGGGACACGCAAGAGGGAGGAGATATGGGGATACATGTATATGTAGAGCTGATTCACTTTGTTATAAAGCAGAAATTAACAAACTATTGTAAAGAAATTATACTCTAATAAAGATGCTAAAAAAGGAAAAAAGAATTGTGAACAAGTAGTGTCCTCTCAATAAAAACAGTCTAATAATACAATTTTCCTTTTCTGAGATCAAAGTGTGGCATAAGCTAGAGCTTATGGGTTGCATTTAATACCATAGACTCTGTAAAATCCCTCTAAGGATGTGTGGTAAGGAATTGTTTTAGGTAACGTTGTATTCAAAAAAAAAAAAAAAGCACAAAACAATACAACAACAATGACACTTGGTGTGGGAGTTTTTATTATTCTAGATCTGATGAGATCATTATTCTCTGCTAGCACATGGAAAGGACTGAAGCTTAAATACACATAAAGGGGAAAAGTCTGGAGGCAGAGGATCAATGTAAGATTGGCCTTTCAGGTCATAGTCAACTATGTGCTCACAGGGCACTTAAAGGTACTTATTGAGACCAACCACAGTATCTAAAACATAGTAGGAACTTAGTACATATTGAATGCATGAATAAATGAATGACTATATCTATTAATATCTGTAAGAATAATTGAATAGATAGGTGGAGAAATGCAACAAGCTGGGGAAGTCAGACTTAAGGTTACAGGAAAGACAGCATGTGTGCAATGAGCTTCGGGACTAAAAAAGATCTGATTCACATAATCCTCATGCAGTTTTCTTTGTCTATCACCCAGAATCTACCTATTATAATACTTACTTGTATGTAATTATATTTTATAAAGAAGTATAATCATACAAAGATAGCAAATGGTTAAAGTTTCAGATATATATGAATTGCCCTTTAAAGACAAGTTGCAATTTAATAACTAGGATGGTGTCAAATGGCTCAAACTGTTGATATATGAAAGTTAATGGAAATGAATACTGCTCTCAGAATAAAAGCAAAGCCACATATATGACATGTACACATAGATAGACCCATATTCTCGTGCTCAACCTCTTATTGTAGTAAGAGTTAATGAAAACCTTGGAGTAACATCACCGCACTTTAAAGAATGGTATTTCATTGAGTGAAGAGATGAGAAATAATCATGCAAGAAATATTTACGCTGTGTCAGATATTGGGCTAGACATTCCAGTGGGTGCTGGGGTAGGGGTGAGGATTATACATTATTCGAAGACTTGGCTTCTGCTCTTAAGGAACTTACAATCTATTCAGAGAGAAGATACTTCTAGAATTAGCACAAATCCAAATTAGGGTACACTTATATGCTACCGTGCATCAGGCATAAATTTACAAATGTTTGTTGTGAAAGAGAACAGTGTGATGGTGTAGTGTGGCATCTAATTTCCCAGATGAGGAAAATTCAGGGTCACAGAGATAGATGAGAACACGGACTAGAATGCAAGGCTCTTTGACTCCCTGAATAGTCTGTTTTCCTCACGCTACTGGGTACAATGGCACGTAAGTATGTAAAGGTGATGACATAGCTCTGCCTTGCGTTTACGATTCCCTCTGCTGCATTTAATACAAGGATGGACATAATTTAAATCTCCATCATTTTTCTGAATAAATGGACAGAAGAGTCAAAATATAACCAAATACCTTTTAAGTGAAAATAAATATGTCATTGCTTTAATGACTAATATTTTATCCTTTGGAGTATATAATATCTCTTTCTATAACTTATCCAGTTCCCATAATAACACTCTGAGTCCAGGACGTTATTCTTACCACTTTACAGATGAAAAAAATCAATGTTCAAGAAATTGAAGCAGTAAAGCACACAGTCAATATTAAACCCACCTCTGCAGCAGAGAATACTGGTTGATGGAAGCAGTGGCTGACTGGTGAAATGAAGAAGCACGATTGGGTGAGAAGACTAAGGTTAGGGAGAGAGAACCTTCAAATCAAGTCAAAACTTTTGCCCTCAAAGCAGAAGAAAACAGGTCATCCTTGTGTAAACTCATGGAACAATACATGAAGCCAGAATCTTTCCAATCTTACCAGTTCAATTTAAACAACAGTAACTGCTTTACCGAGAGAAAAAGAAGAAAGAAGGGAAGAAACAGAAAGAGAAGGAGGAGGAAGAAAAACCTAGTTGTCAGAATATAAATAACAACTTTATATGTTTCTCATCAGCATAATGGTATACGTAGGGCAGTCAGCCATAAATTCATGTCCAGGATTCTAGATTAGGTCTTCCCTGGCTCACAGAAGAGTGGTAACCCTCTCATCATATCTTCCCAACTGAGTAACCGTTACAGCTAGGGGCTCTGCAAAAGTTTCCCATTGGCTTTTAGCATCACCAACCTTCCTGAAAATACTTCATTCCTGTTTCTGGAAGCAGTGGTGTAGCAGGCATAGATTTTTTTTTTTTAATTATTACGTTGTTCAATAGTTGATTGTCCTTTTACGTGACTCCCAAGGTTTGGAATATGAGATGCAATAACTGAGAAAATCAATTGCTTTGCTTAGTTACACCACAGAATGGCAGAGAGAGAGTTAGGGAAAATGATGATAAACCTTATTATTCATGAACTATAACATCAATAATACTATTTCATGCGGACAGAATTTGTTCTGTTTTTCTTTAATTAATCTCCACGTTATCATGAACTTACCACCATCATTAAAAATGAAGAATGAAATTATATAAACAGACTTAACATATGGGAAGATTATCGAATGCAGTACTTATGTTAATTAGCCAAGAACACATAACCTCTCACACAGGGTTTGGATGCCTGTCACTTTACCATTTTTCTGAAATATAGCACTTTTCATGGCTCCACGGCCAAGCTTATCAACATGTTCAATTCTTGAGGATAGAAAAAGGCTTTTTCACCTTACTCCCTTTCTGTTTAATAGAGCTTTATGACTGTAGCTAAACATAAAAAGTATATAAAAGTATATAATCCTGACCTTCCCACTCTTATTCTTGGGGGAAAAAAAGAATTTGTTCAAAGGGAAAAAAAGGAATACAAAATTTTGAAACTTCTATTTATTTTAATTATTTACAAAGAATAAATGTGACAGAGAAATTGGAATGGGAGGAAAAGAGACAAAATGAAGTAGAAATGAAATGTGATTAGGTGTCCTTTTAATACTCTACTGGTTCTTTTGTGATTCATTGCTAGAGACAGAAGTGCACAGGAAAAAACTTTATCTTGATTTAAAAATCCTCTTGATGTAATTTGCATCTCTGCTTTAAGCCCCACAGAGCAAAATGCAAACGATTGACTTCTCTTGGTGCCAAAATCAGCCTCCCTATCAGTGGCTCGTAAGAATAAGTCTCCTTTCTCTTGTTTTCCCTGTGCTTAATAATGATCTAATTTAGGCAAGGGCACGACCATATGAAAAATGATTGACATGAGATAGGTACACATTGTTGTGTTGGTTCAATGAGAGTTTCGCCTCTTGGGAAAGAAAGTGGATTACCATTTCTGCTCAACAGTGTGAGTACTGCACGATATATAAAATAGTCCGGTAAAAAATTCACAGAGGCCAGTCCACTCAGCATGAACTGGGCTGGACCTAAAATTCCATTTGTTCTTGGCTTTCATTCTGCATTTCCTTCGGCACTCAAAATGGTAGGATCTGGACGTGAGCAGACAGTGCTTGTACGCTGAGCAGTATAAAAGAGAAGAGAGTGGCTTGCACTAACATTACTGTAATTTAGCAGTACGTATTGAAAACCCCTTTCAGATGACATTCATATCTGTTTGCATGGCAATCCGGAGAGCAACCTGTTACTAGACGTCACTATGCCCAATTATTTGTTGAGATTTCTTTTTCCTCTCCCTGCTAATAATTAGAATGGGCAGCTTTGTATAGTGTAAAGAACGTAGATAACTTTTAAACCAGATAAACACAGTTCCAAATGTACTCTGTGACCTTAGGGAAGTGATAGTCTCTCAGACCTCAGCTTCCTCACCAAAAAAGGAGGATTCCGTTAATATCTTTCTGCAGGGCTGCTGCAAATACAATCAACAGAGGTAGAGCTCCCAGCAATAAATGATAACAACCGCATGACTGTTTCTAAGACCTACTGGTACCTATTGCTAGCAAAACAGACTTTTGGAGTCTGCCAAAAAGTCTTCTTGAATGACTTTTGTTAACTACGTCAAACATCATTTCTTTTTTGTCATGACACAGGTGCAGATTTGTAATATAATGTATTTGATTAAAAAAGAGGACTTAGATTCCCCAGAACTACGCTTGCTCATGGTGTGATCTTAGGTAAGTCGCATAACCACCCGAGTCTCAGTTTATCTATAAAAGAAGGGTAACAATAGTACCACCAAAACTGGGTACTATTGGCTGGATAAAACAAGATAATAATTAAGTGTCTGGAATAGTGTAAGGACTTAATCATTTTAGTTATATTCATTAGTATAAGGAGCAGTAGTAATATAAAAACTATTCAAATACTGCCTACCATAAATTATGTTCTTAAAAGCATTTCACCCACCCTGCTTGCAGGCATATCACTCTAAGACTGCTTCAAGCTCCCTTCACTGTGGCTGTGAGGACAAATGTTTCTTTTTTAAACCTGTACTGTGCTAATGGTGAAAGCCTGGCTGCACTACACGTCAAATGTCTTATGTCTGCGTTGTGATTTCATATAAGGCAAGGTTAATGCAATTCTCTTAAAGAGCCCCAAGCTTGCTAGAGGCCTGCCATGTGTTGGCCCCTTAATTTCGGCCTTCCCCACAACATGCATGGTCTTGGTCACTACTTGGAAGTAGAACATTTCGCAGTCACATGTTAGATGAGACCTCAGCCCTGGCAGACACCTCGACTGCAGCCTTGTGGGAGACCCTGAAGCGGTTGACCTGGCTAAGCTCTCTGGATTTTCGATCTACAAATAATAAAGTGTGTGTTGTTTTAAGCCACTAGACCTGTAGTAATACCATTAGGAAGGCACAGATAACTGATAAAATACCACAACATACTATACTTGAAATAGTACTTGTAGGTGTACTTAGAGCAATCAGACTCTACCTATAGGAAACTATTTTAAATTTCCCACATCACGTTGTATAGTACTTAGTGTACAGTAGTACTTTTTTCCCTAGACTAAAAATTGGTCTTTGACTCTCATAATCCATTTATCCACATAGATACTAGCCATAAACGATTTTGCTGTACAAATATCACTTCCAAGATACACCAACAAATCATACCTGGTTAATAACAACTAATTCAGAATTTGGGTTACTGATGCAATTGATGATATGCAAATGAACTTGGGCATCCCTCATTCTTCAGTTCCTGAAACTGATAATAAGATCCATCTCCACTATGAAAGAATATTATAATGCTCACGTGACACTTGTTTTTGATGTAATCACAGATATGGAAGAAAAACCATAGAAAGAAAAAGGAAGATGAAATACACATAGCTATATGCATGCAGCAAACATCTAGTCTTACAAAGGGAAACATTATCTTCTGTCCACTAACTATGGTCTGGGCATGGTTAATCATGGCCAAGGTGTAGATCATAATTTGCTGCCTTTTAATCCAAAGGGAACATACTTTGGGACCAAATTAGTAGGTAGGCTAATAGTTCTACAGCTGGTAGAGGTGGAAGCCTGATGATATCTTCGAGGCAAAAGATAAAACAATATCTAAGTGGTTCATCCAGAAGTACTTTCAAATTAATTGAGTCCAGAGACCATGCAGCTGATTTTTTAACGGCCAGATTACAATGATTAAGATCCAAAATGTCTGTGAGAAACAAGTGGGCAGTGCCAGGGAGGTGGATCTGGCTCTTTTCATTAAAAAAAATTTTTTTCCCCCTCTTAAGGAACGTGTTCATTTCTCCAGGTGCTTTGGCTTTCTTCACTGTTCATCTAAATTGCCTTCCTCTAAATTGCATCCAGAGCCAGAACACACCCAGACTAAGAGTTCAAGCCACAGAGAGAAGGTGGATGACCCTGTCTGCGATTTCAAGCAAAAGACCGAAAGGGAGAACGGAGCAGTTTATTAAAACTTGAATTGGAAGGAGAGCAAAGTGCCAGTCTAATTAGTGTTTAATGACTGGGCTCAAGTCAGAATGTCAGCTCTGGACCGCCAGGGAGAAGGCAGTCTGGCTTGCAGAGACAGCACATGATGAGGGGAGAGGACACAGTCCATTGTCTTGGGCTGTCTCCCTTGTGCCAACTGAGGAAGCTACCAAGGCATGCTGATTTTCCTGAGGAAATCATGGAGGAAAGAAAAGAGTGCAACTCCATTCCTCTGCAACCTTGCTCCCTACAAGACTGGCCTTAATCCCATAGGCTCCTGATATCTTTAGCCTTAATCTCTATATGACCAGTAGGACTTTTATCACCCCGATTTAAAGCAATACCTCTGTGCCCATCCGGGAGAACTGTGGCCGAATCATGTTGGCAGAGTTGTGATAACCCGCAGGTGTAAAAAGGCAGTGATTCAGAGAGAACTGAGTTCACGTCATGACTTTACAAGTTACTAACTGGATGGCTAAATAGATAAACCTGTTTGTATTAAATAAAAATAATAAACATTTGGGGCTTCCCTGGTGGCGCAGTGTTTGAGAGTCCGCCTGCCGATGCAGGGGACATGGGTTCATGCCCCGGTCCGGGAAGATCCCACATGCCGCAGAGCGGCTGGGCCTGTGGGCCATGGCCGCTGGGCCTGCGCGTCCGGAGCCTGTGCTCTGCAACTGGAGAGGCCACAACAGTGAGAGGTCCGCATACCACACACACAAAAAAAAATAAATAATAATAATAATAAACATTTGGTTGGTGATTGGCTGGATTTCTCTAAGCCTCAGCTATTTCATCTTTACAATGGAATTATTAAAATCTGTCTTTGGAGAATATTATAAGAATTAGACTTGACAGATGTAAAAGCCATAACAGAGGACCTAAGATATATCAGAAACTCAATAAATGCTAACTCTCTATTATCACCTGGGAAATGTCAAGGGCAAATCATTACTTCATCCTGAAATTTCTGTCATTTTACTTAGGTACAAAATATCACTCTGTACATACCCCGTTGGTAAGTAACTCCTTGCCTGCAGTAGTTTTATAGGTAACTAGGGTGAGTTTTTTGTATTAAAAAGTGGCCCTGCTCCAGAATACTCATTATTAGCTTCAGATACTAATATTACACTATAGACAAATGATAAATTACTATAGAAAAAACTATGCCACATAGGTGAGAGCACTGGCTTCAGCTTCTAGGCAGCCCTCACAGACATTGGGGGCATTTCCTTTTGGGAAGAGGATGGGGCCACTTAAGGAAGCAGTGTCCATTCTTGGGACCTGCTTCTTAGATGCCCCTCCACCCCACAGAGGAGATTTCCAGGCAAAGTATGAGAAATCGACATTCTTGCCAAATAAAAACACACCTCTCCACTGTGGCTTAAGGGAAAATGTTTCTTTTTCTTCTTCTATCCTCAAGTCCACCACTCTGTGGCCATCAAATAGGCATGTAAGCCTTTTCTCCCTATAATTGATCTCTTGGTTGCTATATTAGTTTTCAAGGGCTGCCCTAACCAATTACCACAAAGTTTGTGGTTTAAAAACATCAGACATGTATTCTCTCACCATTCTAGAAGCCAGAAGTCCAAAATCAAAGTGTTGGCAGGGCTGGCTCCTTCTGAGGGCATTTGTTCTGTGCCTCTCTCTTAAATTCTGGTGGCTGCTGGAAATCTTTGGGGTTTCTTGGCTTGTAGACATATTTCATCTCTGCCCCCATCATCATATGGCTTTCCCGTCTCTGTGTCTCTGTGCCATAAGCCTCCCTTCTCCTTTCTCTTATAAATCCAATCATTGGAATTAGGGCCCATCTAAAGCCAAGAGAATTTCATTCTGATATCCTTATCTTAATTGCATCTGCAAAGACCCTAGTGACAAATAAGGTCTCATTCACAGGTACCCGGGATTGGGATCAGGGCATGTCATTCTGGGGGACATTATTCAACCTCCTACAGTTGCCACATGGACTAACAACAAAGGTCACACAGGTCTCCTTAATTCTTGTCCTTCCACATTCCATTCTCCGCAAGTAACCTGACCATCTTTAAAAATCTAGATTTGATCCTATCACCCTCCCACTCAAAGCACACCAAAGGCTTTCCACTGCAGATCAGAATAAAGCCAAAAGTCCTGTTCTGTAGGCTAGGGTCTACATGACAGAACCTCCAACATTTTCCTCCCCAACTTCTTCCTCAACTATCCCTTCCTCCTCTTTCACATTCTCTCTATTCCACAAAGACATCAATAAGTATTTATACTTCCTGACCTTGGACTTCTCTTCCCCTATATTGACAACAGTTGGTTCTTGTGTATGATAGGGTTGTCTTGTGCCCTCCACGTTTTGGTTCAATTTTCATCTAATGAATGAAAGAATAACATCGTCTTGTTTCAAATAAAAGAGTGGCAGAGAGAAAAGAAGTAATGATAATTGTCAAGCATCTCCTATATGCTTAATTATCTTCTTTACATATATTTGTTCTTCTAATTTTCACACCAATCCTATGATGTAGGTTCTATTATTCCTCTTGCATGTGATGCCGAGAAATTAAATGACTTTCCCAAAGTCACATAAATAGGAAAATAAAGTTTTCACTCAACCCAGATCTCCCTGACTCCGGGGCACAAGAGCTGTCAACTAACTCTACTCCACAGAGAAAGGGTATAAGGAAGGTGAAGTTTTAAGTCAGCAAGGAAACATACTATAGAAAGTGGACTGGTGGTAAGAATGCTGTACATTTTTTTTTTTTTTTTTTTTTTTTTTGCGGTACGCGGGCCTCTCACTGTTGTGGCCTCTCCCGTTGCGGAGCACAGGCTCCAGACGTGCAGGCTCAAAGGCCATGGCTCATGGGCCCAGCCACTCCGCGGCATGTGGGATCTTCCCGGACCGAGGCACAAACCCGTGTCCCCTGCATCGGCAGGCGGACTCCCAACCACTGCGCCACCAGGGAAGCCCTGCTGTACATTTTTAGTAGAATTCCTCTTAGGTGTTTCCAAAAGGAACAGTGGTCTACACTGACTTCTTCGTGATGCTATGAATTCCTATGGATTTGGGGTGGAGGAAGTGCTGGGATGCAGAAGGATCTAACCAGTGTTTCAGTGAGTTAGCTCAAAATAACTGGGGTGGGTGTTTGCTTTTCACATGGGTAAATTTAATTAGCTTTGTGGGAGGCTCAGAACTGATGCAGACCTCCTCTGGCTGCTGTACAAAATTATCTGGGGCTACATTTAGCATTTCTCAAAACATGCCTCCGATCTCCATCAAACTTGCAGGTGCCTCAGTCAGGCGAATTTTGAACCAGTACAGAGGAAATTAAATTTAAGATAAATTGAATAAAGTATTTCCTCAACTCTATAATCTGCACTTAGAAAACTATCATTTCCTGGTACATAGAATTACAATACATTTGAAAAGCCTTTCAAACCACGTTAGCTGCTGCGGTTTGTTAATGAAACACACACACACACACACACACACACACACACACACTCCACAGCACTTACAGAAGGGAAAATATTAAATGCCGAAACAATATTCTAAAGAATTAAAGTGAAACTAGTCCCTTGAGAAAAACGGATGCTTTCTCTAGTCCCTGTCTTTCAAGAAAGAAGGTATGCTTATTACCACTTTCATTTTAGTCTATCTGATTTTTGAACATTTATACCACACATAATCAGAAATGTCAATAATTTGCAGGGCATTTGTTTTCTAAATCATTATTTACAAATCAGAAGCATGACTTAGATGATTCCATTCCCAAGCATATCTGTGACCAGCTGAATAAAGGAATTAAGGGTCAGAACTCAGCCAGCCCTAAATGTGAACGTGACACTTGGGTCATACAAGTATGTGTATCTTCGACAATTACTAAGACTTTCTATAAACCAATTACTGATCAAACAATAGAAACAAAGGCTCTGCCTTCCTAGAGCTCATATACTAGTAATGGAAACAGATAGTAAACACACACAATAGGTAGAAAACACAATTCCAGACAGTAGTTAGTGCCATCAAGATAAAGTAAAGCAGTTATGGAGCTGGGGAGTGACGGCAAGGTGCCGATGGGCATTTGAACAGAGATCTGGGAAAGTGAGGGTGTAAGGCCTCTACAAAATTGAGGAAATGGAGATAGAAATGGGGACACGAAATATAAATTCCTTGACACGGTAGAATGCTTGGCATGTCAGGAAACAGCAGGGAGCTGCGGTGGCTGGAGAAGAGAAAGTAAAGGGAAGAGAACTGAGAAGAGAGATTGGAGAGGTGGCCTAGGATGTGTAGGCCTGGATGGGCAGAACGAGGACCTAGTATTTCATCCCATCCCTGGAGGCAATCCAATGGGTGGCTTTGAATAGTGGAGTAGCGTGGGCTGACCAGCATTTGAAAGCACAGCTAGAACTTCTCTGTTTTAGAATCAACTGAAAAGGATCAAGAACCAAAGAAAAAGCTCAGAAGTGTCATCTTATGGCCCAGGGGCAGTGACTTGGATAGGGTGGGAGCACCCAAGGTGGTGGCAGGAAGCAGTCAGACTGGATAGGGTTTGCTGATGGAGTGATGTGCAGAATGAGAGAAAGGAAGGAAACACCAACGATCTCCAGATTTTTGGCCTGAATGCCTGAATGAAGGGCAATGTCGCTTACCTAAATGGAGGTATTTAGAGGTATTTCCCACTCTATTGAAACGAAAAGCAAAAAATAAAGCATATTTAGTGAATGACGGCTTCCTCTCCACCATTACTGTCCTTTTATATATGGAAGCAGGACAGGGGGATATATCTTTCTTCCTCTTCCTTCTTTCCTTCCTTCCTTCCTCCCTCCTTCCCTCCCCCTCTCTCTTTCTATCTTTCTTTCTCTTCTTTTCTTCCTTCTGTCCTGGGGGAGGGGGTTGAATTAATTACCCTGCATTGCTCAGAATGATTTAAAGGTGGCCTCCTTTGAAACATATCAAGTATAAAACATATCAAGATAGCAGAAATTAGAAACAGAACAAAAATGGCCTCTGGCCCTATAGTTCCATGGTTAGGAATTTATCCCAAGCAGAGACATAATGTACTGTGTGAGAATAATACAGGCATGCTCAGTGCTACATTGTTAAAGAAAAAGATTGGGAATGACATAGTCAAATTAGTCATTGTACATTATTAAAATCAGTGCTATGAAATCACAAATACTAATATTACATGCAACTGATACAGGAAGGTGTCACCGTATACTGTGAAGAATAAAAATTCAGGTTACAAAGGAGCTTGTAAAGTATTGTTCTCTCTATAAATAAATATGTATATACATAGGGAAAATATCTGTAAGTCTACACAGCAAATCATTAAGGGTGATTATCCTTGGCTTGAGAAATGATGGGAGAACTTTTATAAATATTTATGTGTGGACTTATAAGAAAAAACGTTATCAGCCCCATGACAAAATGTTATTTTTAAATTGGGGAAGTGAAAGAATAGGAAAAAAAAATAAGTGTGTGCAAAGGGAACCTGTAAGTAAGCCTAAGAGTACAGACCAACATAATAGTCTACCTACCTGCTAGAGGTGGCACCCAAATTTAACTCTAAAAAAGATAGCAGCTGAGACAGATCTTGGTAATTACAAAATTCACCATGTCCGGAAATAAAAATTAATATTTTTAGCATGAGCAGTGTGAGCCTGGACATACTCAGGCCATTCGTGACCTGGTGGCCCCCCAGCTCTAGGGATTCTCAAGGGCCTCTCCCCAGCTAACTGCCACACAGGTAAGCTAGGCTGTATTAGTTCCTCGCATATGTCAATCTTATTTTCCTCTCAGGTTGCTGGCACACGTCCCTGTCTCAAAGAGTGTTCCTTATACTATACAACTGATCAATTCTTACTTTTCAGTTTCAATTTCTCTTTATCACAAAAGAATTACTTGGTTCCCCAATAATAAACGATTAACTTATCATTTATTTTTAGCATATAATCAAACGTGTACTTACATAGTTATTTGTGAGATAGTTTCTGAAATCACTATTTTCTCCATTAGATGGTATGGTAGGCAAAATAATGTCCCTCACCACAAATATATCCACATCCTAATCCCTGGAACCTGTGAACACGTTATATTCCATGGCAAAAAGGATTTTGCAGATGAGATTAAATCAAGAATCTTGAGACGGAATACGATGCTGGTTATCTGAATGGACCCAGTGTAGTCACAAGAGACCTTATGAGGAAAAGAGGGAGGCAGAAGAGTGAAAGAGAAGAAGAGATGATAACAGAAGCAGATGTAGGAATGACAGGGGGCCACAAACAAGGCATGTGGGCAGTCTCTAAAAGCTGGAAAAGGCAAGGGAATGGGTTCTCCTTTAGATACTCCACAGAGAACACAACCCTGCTGACATCTTGATTTTGGCCAAGGTCAAGACTTCTGACCTCCAGAAAAGTAAGAAAAAATTTTGTATTGTTTTGTCTGTGGCCACTTGTTAGAGCAACAACAGGAGACTAACACAGATGGTAAGCAGCTTGAGGGCATCAACCTTATGGATTTGTCCTCTACTATATCCACGGCGTTTAACAAGGGGCTTTGCACATAGAAGGTAATTTACGAATATTTGTTGAATGATAAATTTTGAATGAATTAAGCAGCGTTTAGTCCCCCAAACAATTTTCCCAATTAAAAAGAAAGTGAGATAAATGTTAAAATGGCAAATAACAAAGCATTTAAAAAACATGGTGTACTGTCCAGTCCTTAAATCACTTATATGAACGTCCCATACATCACTCATCTATGTAAACTGAATGTCACCTGCAGTTATACTCAAGTTTTAAGAGCACCCCAAATTCATACACAACTTTAAGAACAAATATCTGGGTGGATCATTTCTTTTAAAAGATTTTCTAGAACTTCTAGGAAAAATGCAACATTGGAAAATATATTTCCACATTAGCTGTCAAAAGGAAAGATATGAGATTAATTACCTCCTTACTTTGCCATTTCCATCCTGTGCCAGTTATTGTTATTGCTTTGACCCACTTACCAGGTCAGTCCACCAGCAACACAGTAGCAAAGTGAAGTCCAGGTCCAAGCCCAGAAGCCAGTGACTGAGTTAGACTTCAGGGGAAAGTAGAATACCAACAAAGGACACAAGTGACACCCCAGCACCTGCAAGTTCATTTGTGATGTTTAAGATGCTGCCTGCAATTACATGAAATTTTCTCAGAGACCTGGAGATTTGGCTACTGTTGTCTCCCTTTGTTGCCTTTGTTCAGATTTAATGAGCAGCTCGAACTTTCTGACACCTATTTTAAATGCTTTCAGCAGTGCAGTGGCTCTCAAGCTTGAGCATACATCAGAGTCTCCTGAAAGGCTTTTTGATCCCAATTGCCAGGCCCTACCCCTGCACTCCTGATTCAGTAGGTTTCAGCTGGGATCTGGGAATGTGCATTTCAAGTCTCCAAGCGATGCTGCTACAGGTCCCGGGAAATCGCTGCTGAAGTGGAGGCCACTGGTGTCCCACCCAAATCTCCTTTCCCAGCTGTTGTGAGTGGGGACTGACAGCAATTAATAGCAGCTCTCTTTTCTGTTTTCTGTTTTTGTTTGTTTTCTGAATGGGTTTCCAGGCCAAAGGAAATCACCTTTCTGGGAGGCTGCAGGAATACCACCCATCTCACTTCTTCCAACCACACACACACACACACACACACACACACAGACACACACACACACACGCACACATGCGCGCACACATGCACGCACACACACACACCATGGCAATGACTGTTTGATATGGCTACAAGAGGCCAGCTCCTTTGCTCTTTATTTTTTTAATCTTTGTGCTGCAATTCAAGCACATGGGTCAGTCTAAAGCTACACTCTGGTTGAGCTCGCTCTACTGGCTTAGCTCATTTTCCCTCATCCCAGTCTGCTTCTCTCACTCCCCTGCCCCTTAGAGCGTGTCCTCAATAAGTCACTTGAACAAGAATTCTCACTTCAGCCTCTGCTTCCAGAAAACCAGACCTATGTCATTTGCCTTTTGGTCGTATGGCTGCCTGGTTTAATGCATTGATGACCAGCTGGCTCCTTGGACACCAGAATTAAAATAAATATCTTTAATTACTAACATAAAATGAGTATAATATCCCTTGCAGAACACAGGAGTCCCTTGATACATAAAATGTGGCTGACCATAATTTCTCAACCCCCTTGTCGACTCTGACCAAAACACATTCATTAGGTTCCATCAAATCTGAACTCAAAATATTATTTCCTCAATAAGACTCATTTTTGTCTAACCTGTCATTTTAAGGTCGACTTCTCTGTTTAAGGTTGTCATAACCCCTGATACCTCAACAGCATAGCACTCATCATGGTTTTCAGTGAATACTTGATGTTTTAATTTAATATCTTTCTCCCTGTAAGACTATGGGCTCCAGAGTAGTTAGAAATAACTTCAATGCCTAGTTTGGTCCACAATAGTTTTTTTTGTTTGTTTGTTTGTTTGTTTTTGCAGCACGCAGGCCTCTCACTGTTGCGGCCTCTCCCGCCGCGGAGCACAGGCTCCAGACGCGCAGGCCCAGCGGCCATGGCTCACGGGCCCAGCCGCTCCGCGGCACGTGGGATCCTCCCAGCCCGGGGCACGAACCCACGCCCCCTGCATCGGCAGGCAGACCCTCAACCACTGCGCCACCAGGGAAGCCCTCAATAGTTATTTATTGAATGAATAAATGCCTAATGGCTATTTTTGAAAAAGTGGGAAATTTCCAAGTTCTCACCATAAAGGTCAGATTTCATCATCTAGTGACTGGCAAAGATGTTCAACATGGAAAATGTAAGTGTACCCTCAACCCTCAGACTACGTAGAAGAAGCCTTTACTAACTGGTCGAGTAGTCAAAAGCAAGAGGAGAAATAGGAAGTTTTGGAATTAAGTATCTATTTACCCAGAATACTAATTGGGAAACTTGTGTTCATAATTTATATTTATGTTTCTAAGTAAAAGCCTGAAATTAATAATACCAAAGTGTGACTTCACACCATGGACTGTGCTCAACCCACTTTGTGCCTTGTGCCTGATGAAATTATAATACACTAACAATTATGTTTATGATATAGGCATGTGGATGTCATTAAGGGCAAATTTCCCTTACTTTATGCTATAATTCTCAGTTTTAAAATGGTTTCATATAATATGAAAATAATAATTAAAATATTAAAATAAAATAAATTAAAATAAAAATAATAAAATGGTTTCAGATAATCAAAGACTTGGATAAAAGGATGCATATTATAGTTCTCTCCATGCCCTTCTAGTACAGAGGTGTCAAATTGTAACATTACCACCATAAACATTGACACATGTCTCCTGTAAAAATCTATTTTGAACTAGAGCATGAGAAAGATTGAAAGGCTAGAAAATCTAATGAATAATTGTTGAAAAGCTAAGTGAAGAAAATGCAAACCAAAGACATTAAAAATCAATTTAGAAACAAATAGCACTTTGTCAGACTTAAGAATTATTCATTAGGGGTTGAAGGTACATCTCATCACTAAGACAACATAGAAAATGAGGCTTAACAAAAATAATTAACAATTAGTCTAGTAATTTCTTTTTCTTTCTATTGTACTTTCAAATAATTTAACTTAAATACATACACACACACATACAATACCACACACACACACACACACACACACACACACACAATACCACACACACACACACACACACACACACACACACACACACAATACCACACAGGCACTCTCTTCCTGGGGATAAATCAAGTCACCCCCAGTTGTGCTAAAATGCAAAGTGCCGCGCTGGAGGGCATTAAGGAATTTACTGAAATGGATGCGAACTGCCTCCTCTGAGTCATCAGGTTTTAAATAGAAATGCGATAGTAAATTTCTGCCTGCATCACACTGTGTGTCTTCTCTGATTCACTACTCTCATTCATCTTGATGCTCTCTAATTTGTAAAGATGCAGGCGATGTATAAATATTCATGGCGCTTCTGGAAATAGACTGCATAGCGCTCAGTCTTCCGTTAGAAATGGGCAGAACATCAAAGAGGGCTGGAGATGTGTCTCAAAAATGATACACTTGGCTTGTCACTGGATGAGAAAAACAGAGCAGCATGACTGTGCCCGGAGAAGAATTTTACAGCTGGATCTGTGAGCAAGGCCCCTGACTACAGCTTAGGCCAGTGGTTCTCAAATCTGCTACACATCTGGATCACCTGGGGGAGGATTTAAAAGGACTCATATCTAAGTCCTGAGCCCAAAGACTCTGAATTAGTCTATCCTGGATAAAACCTTGGGCATTGATATCTTTAAAAAATTTCTAAGCGATTCTCATATTCAACCTGGGTCAAGAACTGGTTCAGTCAATGGCAAGACACACTAAATCTTTAGTCTCTGGGCATCACATTCAGGCTAAAAATACAAAAAACAACCCCCTGCAATCAATATAGCATATAGGTTTCATAGAAATGTTTCCAGGGTGCAGGGGAGCACAGAAAAGGGACTGGGTGACTAGGTCATTCTATTTCATAAATATTGAGTAGGGTTCTCCAAAATATTCTCAGAGGTCTTGATGAATGTTTTTTTTAACAAGTGGGTGGAGAGGAGACAGAATGCTCATGCAAAAGGCAATTTCCAACTAAGGGTATACCATGTACAAAAAGGCACATGGACCTGAAAGAGACTAAGGCATTTGTGAAGCACAGATAGATCAGCCTGGCTGAAGCAAGGGGACTGCCCCTCTCCTTCTCTCGGCAATTCTGTAAAATGTAAAATCTAGTCACTGGACTGAGATTTTAAGTGTGCTATGAAAAGGAGAACATTAGAGTTATTCTGAGGTACAAGGGAGATGAATTTTCCATCTGGAATCATATGGTTATAGAGTGAAGACAGTCAGTTCAGAGGACATATACTCATTAAGTTCACCACAGAGGTATCAGAGGAGATAGAAGGAAATCCATGCTGAGCTTAAAATACCCCCTTCAAATATTAGAACTGCCCTTGTGATTTAAAATTTCTCGTCACTTCACTGCAGTGCCTTCACCCATCAATTCCAATGGAGAAGGACTAGCTTTTGAATCCCCACCAACCAACATAGCTTCGTTACTTCAAAAACCTACATCTTTATGTGAAGATAATACCCCTAGGTGTATGGAAGCATTCGAATGTTTGTCCAGTGGTGTGGATCGGTTTGCCTAGGTCTTTCCATACTTGGCTCCTTACTTCTCCTTACATTTATCAGTAGCCACCAGGGGGCTAAGGGAGCGAGTATTGATCAGATACACGTGGACACTACTAGGGCACGGGGCTACAGACCTGGGCCTCTGAAACCCAGGTCTCCATAGGATCCAACCAAGCAGACAGAGCTCAGCTAAGCAGCACTAATACTGTCCTTTTACTTTCACCAGGTTTTAAATGCAATACAGACTATACAATATTATATGTCAATTATGTCTCAATCAATCAAACCAACCAACCAAAGGAAGGGGCAGTGACTGCTAACCACATCGCCATCTAGTGGCACACACCTCAATTGCCAATGGAAAACCACACCACTTTCAGGACTTTAAAAGGAATTTCAGCATCCTCTGCCTTCAAGCTTATGTTATAATAATGAAACAATAAAACAGCACTATTTAATGCTTAAAAAAATACTCAAGAAAACTTTTATTCTTCCATTAAGCCAATTTCTAAGAAACATTATGCCAAAGCTAAGAGGGAGGAAAAGGCATGGATAAAATTACAGAACACTCTATCAAATTTACTGTTTTTAAAAATTGTCCCCCCCACTCTCCAATGGTTTATCATCCTCAGATGCAATACTGATATGGCAACGGGAGACAACACGTAGACATTTTAGAAAATTTCTCAAATGAATTTGTTCAAATACCATTAAGGAAAACACTGCACTACCTTACTTAACTCATCTTTAAATGTGCTTCATTTATATTTAAAAATAGCATTATGTTTTCCATGACTTCAATTATGTTAGTTCAATATCTGCTCAATAACAGCAACAACAACATATGTTGTCCTTTTAGTCTAATGGTAGGAGTATATGTTGGTACGTATCTGATATCTAGTTGTTTTACAATAAAATTTAAGAGTCATAGAGTTATTCGCGACCTTTGAGAAGATCAAGTCTGGAATATATCCTAAGAAAATATTATAAAAACTAGTAAACTTTTTATGTACATAGGTATTCATTATAGTATCATTTTCCTTGGTCAGCTTTTGCTTGAAAGAAACATTTTATGTTTGAAACAACCTAAATATCTAAGCATTGGGAATTCTACTGGGTGGTGAATAATGCATCAGTTAATTTACTAAAAGTATTTATAAACTACTGCCAGTAGCCTGTTTTCGTTTGGTCCTCGAGTTAAGAATATTCTTTTCATTCCTAATGGTTGAAAAAACGGATTAAAAAATACTATTTTGTGAACCATGAAAATTATAGCAAATTCAAAGGTCAGTGTCCATAAAGTTTTGTTGGAACACAGAAATGCTCACTCATATACCTATCGTATATTCATTTACATCTTGTCTATATCCATGTGCTACAATAGCAGAGTGGAGGAGTTACAAAATAGACGGTAAGACCCACAAGCCTCAAATATTTAAGAAAAAGTCTGCTGACCCCTGGCTTAATGTCAAGGTAAGAGAGTAGGCTCTGGAACTAGACAGCTTGGTTTGGACTGCCAACTCGGGCATTTATTATCCATGTGACATTAGTAAAGATACTTGTTCTCTCTGTACCTCAATTTTTTCACTTGTAAAATGAAGATGAAAATAGCACCCACCCCTGAGGGTTGTTGTAATAATTGCATCATAACACATAAAGTGCTTAAAGCAGAGTAAGCACACTGAACGTTAGCCATAGTTATTACGTTTCTACTAACGTGAAAACTGCTCAGATATTAGACAGAAAATCAGATATAATTGTACATACAATATGATTACAACTGTTAATAATAAAACATTCCCATAAAAACTGTCTGGTAGGGCTTCCCTGGTGGCGCAGTCGTTGAGAGTCCGCCTGCCGATGCAGGGGACACGGGTTCGTGCCCCGGTCTGGTAAGATCCCACGTGCCGCGGAGTGGCTGGGCCCGTGAACCATGGCCGCTGAGCCTGCGTGTCCGGAGCCTGTGCTCCGCAACGGGAGAGGCCACAACAGTGAGAGGCCCGCATACCGCAAAAAAAAAAAAAAACAAAAAAAACAAAAAACTGTCTGGTAGAAAATATGCCAAAATATTAGCAATGATTACCTTTAACCAGATGGATTTTTATTTTTCCTGTTCTTCCTAAGTTTACTGTATGTACTCAAATTACTTCCATAATGATAAAACAATCAAAATATAAAAAAGATAGAGTTTGCCATAACTATGGAAACAGTTCTATGAAAGTGCATTTTAGAGAATAAGTACACAAACGTAAGTTACGAATATTCTGTGTTCCAAAGGTTCTTCCTCCTTCTCCTCCTTCAGAGACTCTGACCAAATCATTTACAATTATATTCTTTCCTCCCAAAGGGTAACAGTGACAGTTATGCACTTCACCTTTCACCTGTGCTGCTGGTCACTTGGAAGTGTGAGACAAGTTTACCCAAGCTCCTCCCATTATATACATTGCTAATTACCCCTGATTTCCACTGACACCACACTTTGTTATCCACATTGCAAAATTCATTCCCCAGCCTCTCTGCTCCAGGAACTTGTCTCCAGCAGCCCTCCCCACAGACAGCTGCATTTTTATTCTGTATTAAACTTTCCTCATTCTTACAGTTTATCCGTAAATTAAAGAGAGAGTTCAGGTCAGCTCAGGGTGTATGACTGGATTCCTGGGGAAAGGAATTTGGACGTGTGAAAGTTGAATGCCTACCCTTAGTCACGATTTATTAAAACCATTGTTTTCCCCCAAACACTATGTTGTTTGAAATAGCAATTCACATATTTCATTCTTTATTTGCTATTACACCTGAAAACAGCACTAAAACACGAAGTCATGAATGTCTAGGCAAGTAAATTATGTTTCACGGCCAAGGCAGGGGATGTGGATTCTAATGAAACATTTAGTTCCACCTAACTGGGAGGATATTCTTTTCCAAATGACAGTTTATACTTACAGAGCTTATGCTGCATAAATGCAAAAGGCCCCGAGAAAAATACTTGGATTATTTGGTGTAACTCAAATGCCTAGCACGTTTGGCATATAGACATCACACAAGGAGCCTATCATTATTCACGTTACCGTCCCATCCACCCACACAATTCATATCTTTGTATCTGAAACAAGGCAAAACAAAAACTTAAACTCACAGCCTATAGGAAATGGATCATAGTGTCACCTTTCAGCAGCACAGCTTACTTTTAAATATCTACTCTTGAGGTTGGTTCTAAGCAAGATAATGATGATAAAAATTAATAAGGCTCTATCCTAGTCTTCAATGAGCTCGCAGTCCAGTAGGGAATACAGACAGGGAGACACATACATTGAACGTAATGGGGTAAGAGCAAAAATAATAGCATGGCCAAGATCCAGAGAATGAAGTACTGTACTCTATGGAGAGGCCGCCAGAGGGGGATGCCCTATATGAGAGATAGAGTGCCCGAGTGGGGAATGTTAAGCTTCCTGCAGATTTTCCCATGTCATTAATCCCTGACTTTTCTGATAAATGTTCAGGCATATTTATAGTTTGCTTGTGGTCAGAGAGGAAGTAAATCATGCAACTGATTCTATACAGCAAAGTCACCACATGAGCAATCTCTTTGGAAGAGTGGTAGGCGCAGCTGTGAGAGAAAGTTGGATCCCCTTCACGCGACCAGATTCATACTTTGCTTCACTCTTTCCACCCAGTGCTTTCTTTCTCGCTCTTTTTCTTAAAGGAGCTTTTTCTAAGAAAAGTCTATTCTTCAAAGAATTGAGAATTCTCCTTAATATTATATCATTTCAATTCAAGTGCTAGAATAGAAATTAAGTCAAATCACCAGGAGATAACAAATAATACTACTTTTCAATCGACAGAATTATATTTATTTTTATATTTAAAGATAAGACAAGTGAACACTAGACACTGACCGAGTACAGAGGCCCAAGTAGAAGGAATACACAGGCTTACAAGGATGAGCCTTCTCAGGGAAAACCTGGGTTATAGTTTTCATCTTCAAGTGAAAGCTCCAATAGGATTGGTGCCAATGAGGACTGGATTATTATAATTTAAAACAAGATGGCTGCCATCTTGCCCCTGTGAGTTAATCCTACTTTGCTTTTTGAATTGTCATTTACTCTTTTCCACATTAACAAGTTAACAGTCATGTTTTAAAAAGGGCTGGTATAAATTACGGCTCTAGAAATTTGGAAAGGGTCCTGTTCCTTAAGAAAGAAACAATAGAACCAGAACACCAGTTAGGAACTTCATACCCAAGCTCTGAGAGTAAAAGGAATTAGCACAATGTAAAATGAAACAGAAGCAGTTTATTCACTAGATACCAAGAACATGACTAATAGAACCGGAAAATATTTCTAACTGATATTTTGATGAATTTTCCTTCATTCCATCAACAACAGCAACAACAAAATGAGAATTAAATTAATGACAGGGAGTAAAACCTTCTAGCGATTTTCATTGATATAGGGCATCATTGGCATTGATTTTGATAAGTGTAATCCAAGACTGTGGATCTTGTTAAGTCTTATTAAAGAAATTAGTGATGATCTGGTTATTACATAGATAGAAAGACAACAAAGAAAATCAAATTGGTACTTAGTGTGTCATGTTTGTGTTTTTTAGAAAGGATGGAATCTTCAAGTCAGACCAAAACAGAAGACAATGGAGGTGTGTGTGGGGCTGGGGATGGAGACGGAGATGTCTTACTCCAAAAATGTAAACCAGTTTCTCCACACACAAACAGAGAAGAGGCCATGTAAACAGGTGGCCATGTATAAGACAGGAAGAGAGGCCTCATGAGAGAAAGCAACACTGAGGACACCTCGATCTTGGATTTCTAGCTTCCAGAACGAGAAAATAAATGCCTACTGTTTAAACCACCCAGTCTGTGGTATTTTGTTGTGGCAGCCCAAGCAGACTAATAATATAAATGGTATCTCAGAAACCAAGGAAATAGATATTTTCAAGAAGGAAAGTGTGGACCACAGAATTAAATTTGGAAAGAAAGTTTTGGCAAGCAAATGGGTAAAAATGGCAGTTTAAGATTCAATGTGCTGAGAATAAAACAAGGTAATTGTGAGGATACAAAATTTTATCATCATTTCATATATTTAGATTTCATAAGTGGAGCTATTTCAGATATTTCATCATGTGCCAAGGAAGTGAGTCACCAAAACGTACTGACAGCTCCTTTACCATACTAACGGGTATCTAGTAACAGTATAACTATGGTGTTGTGTGTGTTTTTCTCACACATTCTATCAATTTGTTCAGAATGGTGAAAGGGGTCTAGATGGAAAGAGAAACAATGGATCATATACCTAAAATTTCAGTAAATAAGCAAATAAATAAATAAGATTTCCTGAACAAGGAGAAAGGGATTCATTTAACAATGCAGTATGGGGACTTCCCTGGTGGCACAGTGGTTAAGAATCCGCCTGCCAGTGCAGGGGACACGGGTTCTAGCCCTGGTCCAGGAAGGTCCCACATGCCGCGGAGCAACTAAGCCCGTGCACCACAACTACTGAGCCTGCGCTCTAGAGCCCGCGAGGCACAACTACCGAGTCCGTGTGCCACAACTACTGAAGCCCACACGCCTAGAGCCCATGCTCTGCAACAAGAGAAGCCACTGCATTGAGAAGCCCGTGCACCGCAACGAAGAGTAGCCCCTGCTCGCAGCAACTAGAGAAAAGCCGGCGCAGCAACGAAGATCCAACACAACCAAAAATAAATAATGTATAATTAAAAAAGAAAAACTATGCAGTATGGGCTTCAAAGGAGTTTTATTTTTAATGTAATTATGGAGGAGTAATAGTTCAAAAACAGAAATGGAGAAAAGTATAGCCATGCCCAGCATTTCTATACAAATTTGTGGAACTGGTGAGGTACAAAAATGAGCAATTTGAGGAACCAGAGGAATAAGCAGTAAGTTAAGCAAGTTCCCGAGAGTGAGCAGTGAATAGTCTACACGTAGGGTAGGTGATCTCCATTCTGGAAATATACAACATTTTTCATACTTACTGGATACACTGACAATCACTTTCTTGCTCCTGAACGTATACTATTCACATGTAGGCAAACTCATGAACACATGTTCCAAGTTCATTCATATCTCTAGGCCAGAGAGCTTGAAAACCTCTGGGACACATTCAAACACTAGAAATGAAGTGTGCTATATGCCTGTCTACATTAGCCTACAGTAGTACAAGCTTAATGAGACATTTTTTGTTTCTCCCCTCATTCTACCCAGCTAGATTCTTTCCCCAGAGGAAACTATATTACTGTAGATATATTCAATCTTCAATGACTATAGACCCAAGTTTATGGAAGGAGCTTAAAATGTGCAAAGGCCTTAGTATAATTCAATGAAAAGAGGAATATCATCATTAACCTCAGACTTAAATGATGGAAAGACATTGCCCCTAAAGTTCCTGAACTTCGTTTTCCCTGGACTCTGGGAAGAATATGGGCCAGCACTACCAAGCAACAAAGTCTCTCTGCTATCTTAAGTGACAAGGGATATGGAAAAATCTTGAACAACTTTACAAAAATTCAAACAAACAGAAAAGAGATTAAGCTCCAAAGCTATCCTGTTATCTCAGTGTGAATCAAAGCTAAAATTGATTTACCTCCACCAAAACATATCCATATGCAACAGAAAAGGAAAATTCTATGGATAGAAATGGCAAGGTGTGAGCATATTAAAATGTGATTTAAAGTCTTTTAGATTTTCTAGTATTCAAGCTTTGTAATAAATGTCAACAGATTAGATTCACTACCTGGTAAGGAGAGAGAATTGTAATATGAGGTATAACTGACTTCAGACATGGAATTGGATAAATTTCTGTTTTATATGAGACACAAAGGGGTGATAAATAAAAATTGAAATCAGCAGTAAAACCATATATATATGACCTTAGATATTCTACTTTTGTCCTCATATCACCGAGCCATTTTACCTCCTAAGATATGCTAAGAATCTCTGGGCTCCGTCCATTTAATATTGGGTTATATTGAATCTCTCTACATAATATGAAACATTTAAACTGAAAAATTCAGTGTTGTAACATTTTGTCAGGGAGAACAGTTTTCTTTGGAGCTGAGAAGAAACATCTACAGAGTAATAAATTTTGTAGAAAGAAATGGTTTTGTAATCAAGACAAATACTTAGAGAATTTTTTTTCATATAATATTGCAGAGGCTTATAAAAAATTTCCCCCTACTCTTCCCCAAACTGCAATGAACATTTCTAGACACAACGCACACAGAGAGGACTTTGTACAGACCTTAGATTTGAGCAGAGTTACCCTGAAACACCTTCTGCATTATGAAGATTTATACAATAGCAATCAGGAAAAAGAAAGGGGAGGGGATTAATATTTATAAAATCTGTGTGGGCAAGACAAAGTTTTACATACTTTAAATACTGAATACTGTAGAGATGTCTTCATATGAAATCATTCATTTTGTATATTACCTCTAGAGCAAGGGCTTGGAAGGTTTTGGAGCAAATTAAGGCTGTTCTATAATTGCAATATAGCATTGGATTTTGTCAAAGCCTATCCCAAATTTTAAACCCCTTCCAGGACCAGGATGTGGTAGATTGTATTCAGGTCTAAAATATTTTTTGCTATACCATGGGAGAGAATTGAACATTCCTGGCATGTAGGTAGCCGACTTGACCATGTAGCTTATATTGCCTCTCAAGGTGGGACAACTGTATGTCTCCACACGCCTGATGTGAGGAATGGCTCTCTGACTCACCTTGCCTAATGGACTGGGAAGAAGCAATGTGTGTCTCTTCTGAAAACAAGTTCAAGCCTATTTATAGCTCCACGACACCTCTTTCTTCTCTGCCACAAGACCAGTTAGATGCTAGGTATGAACTGTTTCTGCAGCCTGGGTGTCAGACTGAACACGGAGTATAGCAGAGTCACAGACAAGCACAGCAAACAGCAGCATAAACAAAAATTAATATTTTGTTTTTTGTCATTGATATTTGTGGGTTGTTTGTTATTACAACATACTCCAGTCTATCCTGAAGATACACAGGATGACAGGGAAGATGGTAGAAATGTATAAAAATGTTATTTTATACTCAATATATTTTATATCCAATATAATGATTTTTTTTTTTTTTTGGTACGCGGGCCTCCGTTGTGGCCTCTCCCATTGCGGAGCACAGGCTCCGGACGCGCAGGCTCAGCGGCCATGGCTCACGGGCCCAGCCGCTCTGCGGCATGCGGGATCTTCCCGGACCGGGGCACGAACCCGTGTCCCCTACATCGACAGGCGGACTCTCAACCACTGTACCACCAGGGAAGCCCTACAAGTTTCATAACGTATCCCAACAAAACTATTATAGTAGGAAAGAGAATTAACAAGGATAAGGGTAATTGAGTCATAATGCACAGTCTATGAAGTTAAAAATGTTTTTAACCATTAATGTAGCAATGACTTAAAGTTTTGAGTATAATAATGCCTCTTATGACACTGAATTCTCCCCATGATATTAGTGATTACAAAAACAAATGCATTAACAATACAACATATCATTTCTGATAATACACTTACACGTGGCTGTCAACGTTATAAATTGGCATGAGTCATGCACATTCAATGCCATGAAATGTTCACACTATTTCACCCAACAATTTATCATAAAGAACAAATTCAAAGAGGGAAGAAACACTGCAGTATGATCTAAAATAAGGAAAAATTGGAATCGAGATAAATATCCAAAAAACAAGGCACTCTTAACAATTGTATTGCAACTATCACAGTTGATGTATATTTTGTGACCGTTCAAAATATAGTTTATAAATATTAAAGACATTGAACATATATGATATATCCCTATATTTGAGCGTCTAATGCAGTTTACCAACTGACACAATAGGTCAAACAATGTTAGACGAAACAAGATGGAACACAAAATAAAATGTTCACTGTGATTCAGTGATGGAGCACACTTACGCATGTATGCAAAGACGAGAAAGGCAAGAAGCTTAACTGGAATCACAGTTGTGTTAATCGGTGGCGTTTTAGATGGTTTAGCTTTCTTTCTATTTTTATTTTTGTAATTATAAAAGACTGGACAGAAAGAAAAAATACAGAGCTATTTTCAAGTGCATGTGTTCAGGACAAGAGACACACTAAAGCAAATAGGCATAAAGTTCTGAGGAATTAGTTCATAACCTTGATCCTGGGACTTTATTCTCCATGACATTCAAGCCAATATTTTCTATAAGATGTGACACAATATCACAGATCACATTACATCAACTGTTACCACTTTTAATCTACTTTTTTATTATATACATTTACCTAGCATTTAACCAATTTATCTACTGAAGTGAAGTGATTCTGGGAGGGAAGAACTTATGGACTGAGTTGAGTTATTTCAATGAGTATCTAATGTCAAGTTAGAATGCTATTTTCTCTAAGCTTTTTTCAGGTGGGTTGCCAGAGAGGTGACACGTGAAAAGAAACACCTACGCCAGGTTTAGCTGTACCTCCCAGACCTTATTCTAGTGTTTGCTAGATATTTTCCAAAGCTAAATGAGTGAACAATTCAAAATCTCACATTCCTATAAGATTGTGGATCACTCTGTTTCATAGCCTGGTATGGGACAGAAGCTAGGAAAAGGTGAAAATTAAGTGATGATCAATGTTCCCTACATACTCATATAAAATAGCAAATATTTAAAAAACTTTTTCAGAGACAGAAACCAATGCTCAGGTTCGAAGGGACTGATACTGCATTGTAAAAGCAGCTGTACTTTAGCTGAGATCTTCTCTGCTTTCAAAAGAAGTCTTGGGATATGGGGAGGGGGAAGGGTAAGCTGTGACAAAGTGAGAGAGAGGCATGGACATATATACACTACCAAAAGTAAGGTAGATAACTAGTGGGAAGCAGCCGCATAGCACAGGGAGATCAGCTCGGTGCTTTGTGACCGCCTGGAGGGGTGGGATAGGGAGGGTGGGAGGGAGACGCAAGAGGGAAGAGATATGGGAACATATGTATATGTATAACTGATTCACTTTGTTATAAAGCAGAAACTAACACACCATTGTAAAGCAATTATACTCCAATAAAGATGTAAAAAAAAAAAAGCTAGATGCAGAAGGTATTTAGTAAAATCCCATTTTTGGTTAAATAAAAAGAACATGCATTTATATGACTATACATAAAATATTTTTGAGAGGTAACAGAAGAAACTTTACAGTGCATGCCTCTAGCGAGTGAAACTTGGGGCTTGTGGGGAAAGTGATATTTTAATTTTTTATTGTATACCATTCTCTACTGTTTGGATTTTTACTATGTGTATGCAATTTTATAATTAAATTCAATCAAGTTGAAAAATTTAAAAAAAAAAAAAAGTCTTGGTGGTTGTTCCGTGTCCCCATTTCTCATACATGTGTTATCCCTGGTGACAAATTATGCTGTGCTTTTCTTGAGGCCTACAGATGAGAATTAGGACCAAATCCAAAACAACTTCTTTCACTTTGGGACTTCAGCCAAGAAACTAAAGAAAATTAATTCCTTAGTATGTTTTATTTATTTTTTTATTTCTTAAAACCATCACAAAAATACAACTACCTTCTCACACTCTGAATCTATCTCTAGAAAAATCACTCAGAACATCAAGGCTTGTGCTATTTCTACTTTTCCTCTTACTCTTTCAGTGACATTAGATAATGGAGAGTATATGTTCAATATGTCAATGACATTTTAATAAAATTCTTGATTCATCTGCCAAGAATAAAAAAAGAAGTTTATTGAGAAGGAGTTTGAAACAAAAGAGATTCAGCTTGCTATTGAATAAAAACTTAGATTTTTAAAACACCAAATGAAAACAAACATTTGTGGGAAAGTATGGAATTATGTCCTTCCCTTTGCTGAAATATATAACAAAATTTATTCTGCATAATAATCCCCCAAATTCAGAGATAAATAAAAAATATTCTCTGCATGCTTACTATATATTTCATGATATTAATAAAAATAAAAGTTGCTATTTTTTGATATCTAAAAAGTGGTAAAATTTTGCAAATAGGCCATTTTAAAAAACATATTACATAATATTTTTATAATGGCAGGAATTATAGGTATACAAAGATCAGTAAATACATTTCTCCTTGGAACTCAGCATTCAAAGATAACAGATGATTGACAGGAATCCTAAAGCCTTTGTATTCCACCAGAGGAATCTTTTAACATTACTTTTAATTATCTATGTCTATAATGACCCAGATATATTTTTCATTGAGGAAGCCATACCTCTGTATGAGTTAGGAATGCATTTCACTGCAATTAAGAAAAAAATCCAACTAACAAGGATACTAACAAGTAACACATATATTTGTCTTCTGTAGCAACAAGTCTGGGAATAGATATTCCACAACTGGTTCAGTGTCTCAGCAATGTCATCAGGACCCCAGGGTCATCCCATCTTTCTGCTCATCTATTTTTAGTATGCAATACATTGTTTTTATTCTTGTCACCTCTTCACCTTGTCACCAAAATGATCTCTGGGGCTAATAATTAAAGACAGGAGGAAGAGAAAAAGGAAGGGAAAAAGTCCTTCCACTAGCAAGACTTTTTTTTTTCTCCTTTTAATTCCACAGGGCATGCTCTCCAGGGATTTCTTTCTATATTGCATTGGCCAATGTGCCACATGACCGTACTTACAGGCATGAAAGACTGAAAAATGAGTTGTTGTTTTTTTTAAGCTGGATCATTGCCACCTGTGATATAAACAAAATCATTACTGCATTGATGAGGTAGAAACAGGAATAGAAATTGTGTAGACAATATTGTACACACAGGAAGTATCTGTCCACTTTACATCAATCCAAGTGATTCTTTCTCTTTTTTAATACATAGCTCCCCAATAACAAAACAAAAATAAAATACAGATAATATTTCTCTTCTCAATTGATTTTTTTATTATCTCCCAGAACCACTTAAAAGCAGTGAAATAGGGCTTCCCTGGTGGCGCAGTGGTTGAGAGTCCGCCTGCCGATGCAGGGGACATGGGTGCGTGCCCCGGTCCGGGAGGATCCCACATGCCGCGGAGCGGCTGGGCCCGTGAGCCATGGCCGCTGAGCCTGCGCGTCCAGAGCCTGTGCTCCGCAGCGGGAGAGGCCACGACAGTGAGAGGCCTGCGTGCCGCAAAAATAAATAAATAAATAAAATAAATAAAGTAAAAAATAAGAATAAGAATATCAGACTTTCTTATAATGCTAAGCAAGTACAGAGTTATTTCCATTAAGATTATATTGCGACAAAACTTGCATAACTTTGCTTCACCCATTTTGCAACAACCGCACTTGAAATCTACCTCATTAGTCTTAATTTCCTTACCCAGTTGAACTACCTCAAAATGTCATAGCATCTTAGAGACTTTCTAGTAGCTGCTATATCCAGATAGTCCATAGCCTATCATCAAAAGATCATCAGTTCTTTGATTTGTTACATAAAAGTAAAAGGAGAAACAGGATCACCAAGATGAGGAGAGAAAGCATTTTGAAAAATAAAGTCAGTTCTTGGTCCATAATAAATTTAGAAATATAAAAGCATTTAAAAATATGCAAAGACAGGCTGAATAGAAAATAAATATTTCAAACAATGAATATTGAATTCTTCAAATAACTTAATGCTGTTTGTCAAAGGACTTAAATTTTCCAGAAAAAAATAATATTTTTTCTTTCAAAGACAACAAGAATATGTTTATGGGAACTTAATAACTCTTCATATATTTGAGAGACTCACATAAAAGAGAAATAAACTATTTTTTTGGCACCAAGAGCAGCAGGACTGATGGGTAATAAATACAGGAAAGCAGATTCTGGTTCACTCAGGTAAGAACAGTGTTTTCATTGAATTTATTTGGAAATGGAACAAGTTTCCCAAGGACGTAATGCATTCACAGTTCTGAGAAGCCCTTTTATATTAGGTGGGACAAAAAATAATAATTTTGCCTAAAATAATGGGAACATGGACAAAACCGGGTAACAGATAAATGAAACAGTGAGAGTAGGGAATACATGATGAATTGGAATCAGTGTTGAGACTTTGAAGAGTCATACAGAAACCATTTCTAACACTTTCTTTGCAGTTTTAACTGAAGGTTAAATTTTGTGGGGATACATTTATTTGCGGGAGAACTTCATTAGAAACACCCAGTATGAAACTTAATGGTTCATCAAGTCTTAACACATTGGAAACCTTCTCCAAAATGTTGACTGATTTCACTTGATGTTTGTATAAACTTATTTGACTTCCTCCCATGGGCTCAGTCCATTTCTTTTTCACTCAGGTCCTTGGAGAACAGATGTCTTTTTTTTTTTTTTTTTTTCTGTGAATCCTAGGTCTCTCTCAAAAGCAAGAAACCAAAACTTCTCACAGTCCCTGAATCACAGATTTTATCATTGTTCACTGAAATCTAACAATGATATCCCCTGTCCAATGACTTTGGAATGTTACATCAATTTTCATGAACAATTCTTGGGTTCTTTCCATGTCTCTTGCCTTCCCTTTTCTGAGTCTGCAGATCTTCAAGGAGGAGAGTGGCTTAGGGGCTTGGGAATTCCTCCTTCTTTATGAATTCCTCTATCACTTGCCCCAACACCACACTCCCCATCAGCATCACCAGTCACCCAAAGCTAACTAGAATTTCTCAACTGTCTCAATTGATACAAAGGGGTCACTTATCATGTACCTAATCAGTAAGTTTTGCTTGCACTCTTGCCTTAAAAAGCCCCAGTATATCAGTGCTTTTCTCCCCCTTTAACATTCATATAAAAGATACCACTGGTATATCTCAAGTAGAATTCAATTTCCCCGTCTCCAATCTGTGCATTTGTTGGCGAGGGGGTGGGGGGGATTTGGGGAGGGGGATCAAAGGAGAGACAGAGAATGATAGGGAGGAAGAACTTGAATTATGTAATAGATGTTCATTGAAGATCCGCAATTTAAGTTAAAAATTGATTTTAAAAATTTTGGATATTAACACAAAATTAGAATGCAGTAGAAACCCTCTTAAATGCCCTCAATGGAACTTCTGGATTAGTTGGTATTCTCATTTCTCTCTACCGTGTACTGCCCATGCCTACACACTATGCACTTGCTGCTGTGACCTCTGCTCCGGGAACTGAGATGCTCGCTTGCCAAGTGCCAGCTGTATTGTTTTCTACACTTATGTACTTTTTATTGTAATTATGGGATTTAATTACTATTAAATATGAATGAGATTTTAAATATTATATAAACTGATGAAATGTGTGAAGAAAAAAAAGAACTCCCATTTATATGAAAATCGAATTGAATGCTTTGTTAAGACTTGATCTTGCTGAGTCTCTAAAAGCCTTGTCAAATTGATGGGGGTGAGAAAACCATAAAAAGTGGAGAGAAAAATCATAAAAGGTAATTAAGCAGATGCGATTTGCACTCAAATTGCTTTGAAAGTTTTTCTTTTTCTAAAATGCTACCTCTAGTTTAGAGAAGCTGAAAAGAGAATGAAATATTATATTATGCAAGCACGATGACTCAGAACTCTAAGCAGTGTAAGGAAACTCCAAGAAAAGTCATGGTCCCTAATAAGAGATTAGTCAAGGGATGCCTTTGATGTTGGGTGCTAAACAATTTTTTTTTTTTAATAATTCCCTCCTCTCACCAATTTCTTTAACAGGCCAAAAATTGTTCCCACTTTTATTAGATGAGAGAGTTTCTAATTTAATCACAAATCTCTTTGGACAGCCTAGTTCTCCTCTGTCTTTGGTCGTTTATAGGAAATTTGAAAGACAAGAACCATAAGCTTCTCTATGTTTTTCACCGAGATTTCACCAATTGTTGGCATTTGACACTTCGGCTCTCCCAATTTTTTACTCTACATTGTTCACTTCTACTACTTTTACTCTCTACCATTATTTTTATTTATTTGTGGTTATTTGTTTTGGGTAAACCATTTGAGACTAACTTGCAGACATCATGCCCTTTTACTCCTCCCAAATTCAGAAAATTCAGCCTTGACCCCATGCTATAATGTACTTTCCATTTCACTACTGCACTTAGGAAAACACTGTTAAATTCAACCAAAATCAATTTAAATAGGGTTTGACAGTGGAGTGACTCAAAACTTGGAAATTAGGGAAAAATGTCAGCCTTCTCAGAGTTAAACTTAGAAATAAACACATAGTAGATTATAAAAGAAATAGGACGGCACCTAAAGCAGACAAATGTCTTAGAAGAAAGAGTGGACTGTCACCTTATTGAAACCATCGATATGTCCTGGAGAATAAATGCATCACTCAGAAATAAGGAAAGGGCAACTGCTCAGTCATACAAGAGCAAAAGCCAGAGAGATAGAAGAAACTTCCAGCAGTGCTGTTTAAGTATTGTCTAATTAGGTCTAATTAGTGCTCTCTCAGTGAGGATATGGTTTCTCCAGCATTTTCATCCTTATTGTAGAGTAGGACAAATAAACTAAGCCAGTGAGTATTCAGATCAAATGACAAACTCTGGTTTTGAATTTGATGCTCATCAAAGGGCACAGATTGATGCAACCTTCTGATAAATTGCCTGTTAAACAAAGGGACAAGAACAACGGAAGAGATCTCCATCCTGTCGGCAGATTAAACTTCCTATAGGACTTTTGATAGTGCATTTATTATTTTTTTAATATAATATCACTTTCTCTTCTCAAAAATCTTCAACAGCTTCCCACCGTTTAAATAAAAATGCCAAATTTTGAGCCAGATGTACTAGGCTGTTCATAGTTTATAGTCTTATCCTACATTTGTGACCTAAATCTTCGATTTGTGACCTAGAATATCCTATCATCCACTACATTTTCCTTTGTTTGGTCAAATCAGGTCACTCCTGGTTCCCCAAGACATCTTTTCTTTCCCTCTTCCATGCTGGTGGTCAACTCTCCTAAGAATCTGTTTGCAAAACATTCATCTACTTAATATTCATAATGGAGCCTGAGACAAAAGAACAAATCAGTAACACTTTAATTTAATTTTAATATTTTGTTCCTCATGGTATTTTTGCTTTTAATATTGATTTTGTAAAATATCATATTAAAATATTACTTATCTCGATTACTGAGATGTTTGGCGTCCCCTTAAATTTTGTGCTTGAGGCACAAACCTCACTTCACCCTAGAAGCTTCTTCATGAAAACGTCCTGATTCCCAGAGCTAAACATAAACTTTCTCTTGTCTGAAATTCCAGAGCACTTTGTTTCTCTCTCTTTTATAACTCCTAACATTTCTACTTTTTCTATCACCACTACTAGTTTCTAAGGTCATTGAGGGCAGAAAGCTGGTGGCATCTTTGTCTCACCTTCATCACTTAGCATCTCTCTTACGCAGATTTAATGTTGGAAAACAAAGACAAAAGCAAAACATTTTAACAGCAAATTGAGATTTCACTGTGTGTTCTTTAATTTATTCTCTATTTCTCTTAGGGAAATTCTTGTAAGGGACTCTGTACAAACATAAAGAGTGGCAGACTGTGAGTCATTCATTCACTGGAGAAGTACTCACTGGGCATGTACTACATGCCATGTGCTGTTTTGGGTAGAGAGGATCCAGCAGTGAATGTGTCAGATACAGTCCCTGAACTCATGGATGGTGCATTCTAACAGGAGAAAATTCAAGAATGAAGTGTCATTCCTGACTGTGATGAGAGACAGGAAAGAGGATGTACAAGATGTTAAAGAGATCTATGGGAAAATCCTTTAACCCCGAGTGAGTGAGTCTGAACAAAGTTACTCAAGGAAAGTAATACCTGGAACCAGCCTTAGAAAACCTCATGTTTTACTCTATCTACTGTGACGACCTCATATATCATGCACTTATTAGGGAATGTCTGGGTAGTTGATTACCTAGTATTGTAAGGGAGCAAAACTTGCCACCCCAAAATGTCTCTTTGGCATGCAGATTATGTCAAGGTGAAAATAATCAAGGCCCAAAAGACTCTAGAAGAAACCTTGACCTTCCTCCCCAACTGCCTAAAAGAATTTAGATAGAGGGCCTGTTCCTAGAATACAGCTATCACCGGAGATATCTGCATTTATTTACCAAAACATTTATTTAGCAAACATTTGCTTTCTACCTCCACGTGAATTGGCTTCCTCCCCTTTGAAGTCCCAAACCACTACCCCTAACATCTTGCGTCTTTAACTAAAGATGGTATTTTAGGTGAGGGTTTCAGCCATTTTGGTGAGTTACTCAGTTTTCCTGGGTCTCTCCCGTGTATACATGTTATTAAACTTTTGTTTGATTTTCTCCTATTAATCTGTCTCTTGTCAATTTAATTCTTAGACGAAGCAGAAGAGCCTAAAAGGGTAGAGAAAAATTTTGTCTTCCCCAACAGCACCAAATCTACTTCTTCTACAAACTAAGAAGGAATACAGAAAGAGAACCAATACACAAAGAGATATTCTCCCATGCTCTGTATACCTCAACTAACAAAACTACAACACAAGCCATAGAATCTGGATAATTGCAATTGTCCTTTGGCTTTGTTAACAAGAGTTACTCCAAATGCCACTCTTTCCCAATGTAATATTTAAACTCATCCCGGGAGAACATATCAAGCAACTGACCAATCCTGTGGGTGGGGAAAGGGGAAGCCAAAAGGAAGGCACAGAGAGCAACGAAATTTTTCAAACTGAGAACACCACTGATTATTAGAGACTACATATTTTGTGAACTAAAGTTTTTATTAAAAACAAAAAGAGAGAGAGAGATTTCTCCCTCAGATTCAATCGTTTAGCATGACTTACTTATTGTTTAATAATCATGACACGTCAGGAGCTTTATAAAAAATGCTTTCTTGTCTCCCATAGTGGAAGAAGTCAAGTCCCAGCACCCTCCCCCAGCCATCTCTGCTGAATGAAGCAAGTCATTAAAGAGGAATTTGAATTGAGGAGCTTTTCACGGGATTTTCTGTCAAGACTTCTAAATAGACAGCCAATGAATGGGCCCTTACTTACAAACACAGCCTTGTTGCATGTGGGCTGAGCAAACAGACACCATTGTGCGGACAGGTGGAAAAGAAATATGAATGGACAGTGCAGAATCTCATTATCAACCGACTCTGTGCGTGGCCTCTGTGTCTGGGAGAGCAGCCACCCTTCCACAAACCCTCCGCTTTTCCCACATGCGTCTTAAAGACCAGCAACAATAGGAGGCACCATCTGAAATTCTTCAGAGTGGAAATGGCTTTCCACTCCCCCTTCCCCCCTTTATTTAAAACACAACTCTAATTTAGGAGCTCAGACCCTACACCTTTCTCATGGGACTCAAAAAGGTGAAATGAAAATAGGAAGATTTCCTAACTGGGAGGGCATCACGAGGAATGTTGTAGTAACCCTGAGGGCCCTCGGTGCTCACGTACAGGCTGAACAGAGACAGAGGCCTGTGTCCCACCACCCACATACAGACCTACATCCTTCTGCAAGAATCATGGGATCCTTATGACCTACAGGAGACTAACATGGGTGTTCAGTGATAAGCAAGTAGGCAACAGGAACTTCCCACGACACTGACCTTGAATAAATAGTATTGATATAGACCAGGCCTGGGAGAGAGAGAATTAAAGTTGCTGTTTTATCCCTCCTTCACCAAAGGCAGCTTGTGGATTCCAAATAATTGTCAAGTTACAGAAGTAACTTCCAAAGGCCAAATCTCAGGGGAGTGCTCAGATATATTTTTCAGGGCCTATAAGTACCTGGGGACAGATTATAAATACCTGTAACCAAGCAGGACCCTATGAGGCTTTCCCAGAAGAGACTCCACCCATGTCCTCGGCCTGCCTTTTGTCTACAGAAAAACTTCAGTCAAAGAATAAATTTAATCAGAGAAGTAAGGACATGAAGAAAGAAAGGAAAACAGTCAAGTAAGACAAAATAATAATACATTAGCCATTAAACAAAGTCAAGGACCTTTAGTTCCTCCTCATGGACTATAGATAATATTCTGAGCCATGTCCTTTGAGATGTTTTGTAGATACTGAAACCCCACCCCCCCAGGTGGGAGAAGTTAACTGTCTGCTGCCCACAAGCTCGCATAGACCCCAGACCAGCTGGAACCAGAAGGTTGATGATGCTGACTCCTGATTACCTCACCACCGACCAATCAGAAGAAGGTCCACGAGCTGACCACGCCCTGCTCCTTAAACACTATGAGATGCCTCACCACCTGCTCCAGGGCTGGGCACACAGTCTTGAGGGCACTAGCCTGCTGTGGCCCCCCTTTGCCTGGCAAAGCAATAAAGCTATTTCTTTCTACTTCACCCAAAACTCTGTCTCTGAGATTTAATCTAGCACCAGTGTAGAGAGGCCGAATTTCGGCAACAGTATTAACAGAACAAGGGACCGACCTTTCTTTCTGGCATATCTTTTCCTAAGCAGCACGAGGCAAACAATATAATATGACATCATGCAGCGTGAGTTCCAGGCTGAGCCAAGGTCATGTTCACTGCTGAGGTAGTTGCGACAGGTCTGTCTAACTGGCAGATGGGTCCATAAGAAGTCTATTCACATTAAAGACGGAGAAGTGGGGAATTCCCCAGAAGTCCAGGGGTTAAGACTGCACGCTTTCACTGCTGAGGGCCCAGGTTCAATCCCTGGTCAGGGAACTAAGATCTCACAAGCCGCGCAGCGTGGTCAAAAAAATACAAATAAAATAAATAAATAAATAAATAAAAGACTTAGAAGTGTCCTTGAAAACAAAACTAAACAAAATGGACTCTAAAAGAAGTGGAACCAGGAACTACAAGCTTGGGGCAATATTAAAACCATAGGCATTCAGAGGGGAAGAGATATTCTAAGTGTATGAGGGTTACTAGGATTTATCCTCCAGCCCAGACCCCTTCTATATTTAGGCTTCAGTTTTCTGGAGTGCAAAGGGCTGTTATAACAAAATCTGAAAAGAGTTGTTTCACGGAAGACACTGGGGCAAATGAAAACAGCGCAGGAAATGCACAGAAAGCATAGAGGTACATCTCTAACTTTACAACACAAACCTGGGCTCCTATGCCCCAGCTGCTGCAGGACTCAGCTGGGCTGACGGGTGGCACTGGTACCTGGAGGACAAGGTAGCCTCATAGAAGTGGCTGTGATTGACAGTGCAGTGGGAGAGCAAGGCAGCCTGCGGTGACAATGGCACCAGTGGGGGTGGTGTTCCCTGAAGGCACATGAGCTGCACAGCCCAGTGGACTGTGTTAGATGCATGTCCGTTGAGAGGAAGGGCTCATTCACCAGAGGAAGCGGCAGTGGCCATTCACAAAGAAGGCTGGAAGAGGCAAAGGAAACAACAGATGCTCTGTGATCTCTGACTGATTTCCTTTTTGAGCACACAGGAGACACTCCCTGGGTACTTTCAGAAGTACTTAGCGGGGATAAGGATCAGAGGAACATGGGTTACACTCAGACTATTTCCACATTACACTGATCGGCATGAAATTAATTAACACTCGTGTGCACACTGTACCCACACTCCGACTGTCAAATCTGAACTGAGGTGTGGTACCAGATGACAGGGTTTCTGTGGCAACTGCATTGAAACATACAGAAATTATAAATAAAAACCAATATGTTGACCCCTCATAATTTTCCACAGCAGTTTAAAAAAAAAATCACACACACTTCAAAACTCCAAATGCACTCTGAGCTCCCTTACTTTTAGCAGATGAATGCACCTGGGAAAATATAGCTTTGACAAGCTTAGTTACTGTCTCTTTTTGACCATCACACTGTACCCTTCTTACGCCCTCAAACTGCTCCTCTTTGTTCCAACCATGTGTTGATTTCCTACCTGTCCTTTAAAATCTTCCTGTTTTTTCTCTACAGCTTTTTTCATCCCTCCATCTCAATAAGTTTCCTCTCTCACTTCCTCCAAATGGGGAGACTTTAAGGTTTTAGATGACCATAGTCTTATTTGAGTCACTAGTATCAGCAAAAAGCCTAATGCAAATTGGAGCCCTATTGATAGAGGCATGGTGGCTAGAATAAGGGAGAAGATCATTTGGCTCTACTTTGTATTGGTCGACCTACACACCTCATCTTAAATATTGTTTTCTGATCACATTACGTGTTACAGAGACCACAGTCAGAGAGCAAATGCTTCCAGAAGAGTTTTAACTATTACATCATTTGTGTCTGGCTCAGGGTGACACAGAAGACAAACTTAATAAATGTCTCAGACTCTCAGCTCTTCTCTCTCTGCATAGAAGTTGTGTGAGTAGGGCTAGAGGCTGGATTTAGGAGTTGGAGTGCCTGGGTTCAATTCCCATCTCCACCATTTATTTGTTATAGGATCTCGATCAAGTTTCTTAAGTTCTAAGCAAGGTCTCTGACTCAGTTTACTCAACCATCAACCAAGCAAATTATAGTACATACCTCCTAGGTTTACTGTGAAGATATTAAATTATTTAAGTGTTTAGAAGAACAGTTGACGCTTAACAAGTTATTGATAAATGTTAGTATTATTAGCAAGGAATATTTATCTGACCTTATGTTAAACATCAGAACTTTTTACTAAAGCATTCATAGCAACCAGTCTAGAAAAAACAATGTAAGAAGTGGAAAAACATCACTATCAAAAGAAACAACCAACATCGTGTTCATGCCTTTATATATTTGCCACAGACTTAAAATATTTTCCATTTAAAGATGCAGATAAAATTTGAAATATAACTCTGTATACTATCTAAACAATGTTGTATCTGTCCTGCAAAACCTTTAGTACATAGGTTCTATAAATATATATATATATATATATATATATATATATATATATTTTTTTTTTACTTTGGAGATAAGCTGTAGGTAAATTTAAGAGACAATGTAACACTGTAACAAGCACAGTCCAGGAGTGCTATTTCTAATGGTAGCCAGGTGACTGGGCATTTGATTCCCATCCAGGCTTAGTGAGAAATCAAAGGACCTCAGTCCTGGAGCCGCATAAAATAACGCAGAGTCTAGCAGCTTTCTCCAATTCCGCTTGTAGATCTGCTTATGACATCAGGCAACAAAGCTTCACCTGCCTCGGATCGCATTTTTTAAAAATTCAGTTTGGATGGGGATTCTGAAGGCTCATTGAAAGCATGATCAATCGAGGAATCAGTTCTCAGAGCTAACGGGGCTGAGAGCTGCATACTCATTTCCATTGTATGCATTTTGGTTTTGATATGTCACACTGCTTGCAGAAACCAAAAGAAAGAAATGCCATTCAGGCTTCCCCATCGTTTTATTAAAACAAATGGGAACAAATTAAAAAGGAAAAAAAGGCAAAACACTGTTTTATGATCTTCGGTAGTTAATGTGTTTTAGTTAGAGCACATAAACTTTCTATAAAGATAAATCTACCTTCTTTTCTGTATTTTTCAATTAGAGCATAAAATACACGCTCCATGTACTTATTAAGCATTATTAACAACTCATGTGTAAAGTCAGCCATTTTGTGGTGACTGTTAACCAGGGAATATATTTTGGCATTTAAGAGTTCAATCGCCTGTCTAAACTCAGAGAAATTCTTTGTAGAGGCAGTGATCCAATTCTTTCTCATTATTTTACCAACTAGAATAAATCACTTACTAAATGATGTTAAATTGTATTAGCAAACGCAGAGCATATAACATAAGGCTATAAGAGTTATCCTAAACAGGCTTTTAAGCCTTTTATTTTTCCTGTCATATGTCGTAGATCTCATGTGTTGCCCATCCCTATATTTCCCTCTTTTGTGACAGTCTGGAAGTACGGGTTTCCATTTCTTAATTATAGCATAAGTCTGGGGATACTATCCCACATTATCTTTACTGTCTCAGGAAGATGCTGGAATTAGAAGGCAGCTATCTACTGAGGCAGGAACAACTCAAAGACTGACACACTTCTTAACTAAAGCTTTAAAACTCATGCCTCTCTGTCAATACAGAAGAACAGTTTCATTTCATTTTTCTTGGCTAAGTGAATGCCCAGGAACTACCCGAAGGCTGCTTATGTTTCTTTCTTGGGTTTCTATATTTTCCATACCCTCTGCCTAAGTTTCTAGATGTTATAATCTCTTAAATGGTTCAATGTATCTCTAAGCCCTTTAAAACTCTACCAATCACCCTGCCTGGGAGCCAGCTTTCACTTCCCCTGAGACTTTCAAATATATCTTCCTAAGAATGAAAAGGTTAAACCTTTCCAGATCTATGAGCTCTGCCAATAGAACAGTTTTACATTAGCACGGTGGGCAGTGCTAGACAGTATATACCAATCCAGTGTAATGTTTGGGAATTCAGATTATGGAGCAAACTGCCTTCAAATCCTAGATGTGCTACTTACTCAGTGTGTGACTGTCTTTGTCCATTTGAGCTGCAATAACAGAAAACCACAGATTGGGTAGCTTATAAACAACAGAACTTTATTTCCCACAGCTCTAGATGCTGAAAAGTCCAAGATCAAGGAGACAACAGATTCAGTGTCTGGTGAGAACTCACCTCCTAGTTCACAGCTAGCAGTCTTCCCACTGTGTTTTCACATGGTGGAAGGAGCAAGGGAGCTCTCTGGGGTCTCTTTTTCAAGGGCACTAATCCCATTCATAAGGGTCCCACCTTCCTGACCAAATCACCTCCTAATGCCCTAACTCCAAATACTGTCACAATGAAGATTAGGTTTCAACATATGAATTTGGGAGGGGAGGGGCAAAAACATGAAGCCTGTAGTAGTGATCTTAAGAAATGTGCTTAATATCTCTGTGTCCTTATTTTCACTCTGTAAAGATTTTGATTTAAATACATATGAATTGATGAGACCTGTGCCTGGCATAATGTGACCTTGGTTCAATAAATATTAGCAATTATTATTGCATCCAGATGGGTTTTCTGTATTGCACCACAATTCATGTCCCTCATTATGTCAAGGACACAACAGAAGCATGTACTACTATAATCAAAACATGAAATAGAACGGGACACCGATTCATGACTTCCACAGTCTCCCTGGATCCCAGTTCTCCCAAATTTAAGATGGGAAGCAGTTTCTCAAGTAGTAAGAAAGGGAAATGTTGGGTTTCCTTAGATATAGCAGCCTTGGGTCCCACATTTATATTTCTCAAAGAAAGAACCTGGATTGGAAGTGTCTATGGAACACTTCCATTGATCTGAGTCCATGTCAAACATCTCAACTTGTCTGACCTTCCTTATACCAAGTCCATTTGGGGGCCATTTTGCAATGGTCCTGAACCAATACACCATGATAAAGGCAATAACTAGCTTGACCTCCCTTTTTGAGCTTATAGAGCTTTAGCACTAAAGCCAGAGAATACCTTGGGGGCTCTGGATAAGTATGTCTCAGGAATCACAGATCTACAGACCTCTTGTCTTTCAGTTCATCCCACTGACAGTAGGCCAAGTGCAGGATTGATTAAATTCAGAATTTATGAAGTGCATTCAGGGACAAGAGAGTTTTCCATCCTTCTACTTTGCCCTCTTTAACATGTCAATGCTGTTTCCTCATGGCTGAAATTGGCATAAGGAGAACCAACAATGTCCAGCAAATAATAGTGTTTTCAATGTGTTAACTTGAATTTAGGAAGAAAATCATTAACAAAAGCCTTCCCACTAGATGTCTTCTAGGGTCACTTTGTCTAGAATGGGATCATGACACTAGCAAGGAAACTAAACCACAATATTTGGTTTAACTCCGTGGCTAGGAAGGGTCACACTCTGAACACACTGGGGGATGGACACCTGAACCAAATCAGCACTCTGCCAGCAAGGAACACAAGGTGTATGTTGAATATTATTAGGTATGTTTTGTCTGCCACTCCCAAGACAGTGCTCACTGACACAGCCATAGCTGTTCAGCGACAGAGATAGTGCTTAGAACACACTCATGTATAAAGCATTGTTAAAGAGGCTTTACTTGGCCCTATTAATGTTACTATTAATTTTATTACTATTATTAATAGATGGACTTTAATACTCTAATACAGACGATCCCCAACTTATGATGACTCCACTTACCATGCTTCAAAGTTAATCATGGTACAAAAGCAGTATGCACTCAGTGGAAACCATACTTTGAATTCTGAATTTTGCTCTTTTCTGCTAGCAATATGTAGTTTCTGCAACCATACTCTCTTGTGATGTTGGGCAGTGCCAGTGAGCCACAGTTCCCAGTCACCATGTGATTATAAAGGTAAACAACCAATACACTATATCCAGACAACCATTCTGTTTTTCACTTTCATTAGAGTATTCAGTAAATTGCATGAGATATTCAACACTTTACTATAAAATAGGTTCGTGTTAGATGATTCTGCCCCAGGGGAGGCTGACATAAGTGTTCTGAGCATGTTTAAGGTAGGCTAGACTAAGCTATGATGGTTGGTATGTTAGGTGTAAAAATGTATTTTTGACTTATGATATTTTCAACTTACAGTGGGTTTACTGGGACATAACCCCATCATGAGTCAAGGAAGATCTGTACAGTTAAAGAATACAAATCATCTGGTTTAGGAAATGGTGTATTTGAGATTCATTCTGTAATCCAAACAGTTCTTACCATATGCCTAAGAATTTGATTAATTGTTCAGTGGTCTGTTAAGTACAAGGGAGAGTCTCCCACCTCTGAAAAACTGCTGTGATTCTTTTTCTTACAATGCCATCATTAGCCAGAAACTGTCACATTCTCTATTTTCTTTATATAAGGGAGTTTTCTTTCCTTGATTGTCTTTCAACTATATGAATATTTTTAGGGAGACGGGTCTATGGGGCATTAATGCCTTAATAAATATTATTTCCTTCTTTGAAGCCCAAGATTCTTGGGAATTGGTTGTGGGTAGGAGCAGGGAAAGGAGGAGTAAATGTTTAAAACATACAATAAAGAGAAGAAAAGATATAGGGTTAATTCTGAATTTATCCTACCAACTCTAGAGCCAGATTTCTAAACCCTTCCTTGCTTGAATGCTTAAAATTTAGTTTTATTGCATATATTAAATATACAGTTAAATTTAGACTCTAAGGTAATAGTAAAATAATGATTATAATAATATATTTATTGAATACTTAATATGTTCTAGGAACAGCACTAGTTGTGTATGTACATATATACATATATATACACACACACATATATATACATATGTAGAGAGGATTACATAACTCTCTATATATAGTTATATAACTATATATACATATATATATATATATATATATACACACACACACAAACAATAAAGTTTATAATTACACCTCTAGGTCAAGATAATAATGGCAATTTTTAAAAATAACAGACTGTATAATACATTGCTCTTTGGTACCATTATAAAGAGACCCAGGATTGCAATTAAGCTTGAGAGGCACTTTTGAGCTATTTGTATAAAAACTATGATAAAAGACAAGATCCCAGCTATAGTATAAAACTAGCTGAATTTTAACTTTACTGGAACACTTACCTCAAAAACATTTTTAAACTATTAATACTTGGTGTATATGTCCTGATGGTCACCTGCGTCTACAGTTTGCCAAAATATGAATGATCTTGGGCAACTCATTTTACCAAATAAAGTCTTACCAATAGGAATTCATCATGTGTAAACTAAGGCCAATTATGGTCGTTCCACATATCTTAGTTTTGTGGAAGATGAAATGAGAATTTCTAATAGGAGAAGAATGAGCTTTGGAGCAAATGGTGCTGGCTCCGTTAGTTTAGTGGTGAGAACATTGTGCACTGAAATTATCTGTGATCTTGGAGCACCTGAGCCTGTCGTTTTTATCTCTAATTTGGGGACAGCAATATTTACATTTGGTTGTCAGTCTTTAAGATGGCCCCCAATGATCCTCATTTCCTGGCTCATGGCCTTGAGTAGAACCCTTCAACAGTAAATAGGGTTGACTAGGACATTACAAAAGTGCTTCTGGGGTATTTTGGAGGTTTGGTCATAAAATACTTTGAAGTTTCCCTTTTGCCTGCTTGAATTGCTTACTTTGAAGAAAGTTAGCTGCCATGTCCTGAGGCCACTTAACTAGCTCCAGGGAATAACTCTTGGAGAGGAACTGAGGTGCCTGTCAACCACCAAAACCAACTCATAAGCCATGTGAGTAAGCCACCATAGACGTGGATTCTTCAATTCTAGTCAAGCCAGCCATGTGCCTGAGCCATTATGCAAATAGGTCCTCCAACCCCAGTCAAGACTTCAGATGAATGCAACCCTATCCAACTTCATGAGAAAGCCCCCAGCCAGAACTACCCATCTAAGCTGCCCTTAATTCCTTACCCACAGACATGGGAGATAATGAATGTCTATTGCTGGTTTAAACCACTTAGTGTTGAGTTAATTTGTTAAACAGAAAGAGATAGCTGAAAGGAGGAAACAAACATACCTTAGAAAGTAATTATAATATTTAGAGAAAATTTCTCTACACACATTTACATACCGTGTCTCTACACCCACTTAAGAGCTCAACAAATAGGTATTTCATGGAGCTGGACCTTCTTTGTAAACTGTACTGCTAAGATACAGCATTCATTTTAATATACTTATTTTGAACTATCATTTTTTTAATGCCTACCCAGAAAGTATTTCTTCTTTTCCCTTAAGTAATACCTTGGGATTTTATTATGGAACTTCTGCACATTTTAGAGCCTAGGATTTTCAGGGGCAATGGACCTCACATCCAGCTCCAGGGGAATGTCCCTGGCAAAAGTAATCAGCTCAGGAATGTATATGTGACATAAGACAGTCTAGAAATCTATATCACATACTGTAGCTAACAGAAATTCTTCAACCATGAGGGCAGATAGTCATTGAATGATGAAGGATCTCTGAATGACAGAGAAAATAGACAGAAAGAAACGCTACGGTATGGCTGATTAAACCAATTAGACATGGCCCACCCTACTTTTGGACTTTCCAATTATGAGAGTCAATGTATTCTTTTTTATTGTCCAATGCAATAGTAACTGATTCAAATATTTCAATATTTTAAAAAGCAGGCTTTTAGGATAATTTGTGCAATTTCTTTTTATTACCTCTATTTTGATACATTATCTACAGAAATCAGTTTATTCTAAGGATTTCGAGTCTCATTTCTTGAAACTTCAGTTCCATTGGACTGTGAATTATGGATTTTACATGCTGGTTCATCTTGAAGGACTCCCTATATTTAGAGCATTGTTTTCTATTCCCTTACCTTCTCATCAGAACTATACTTTGCTAAATCTCCATCACTGTATCTCTGCCATTTATTGTAAGAAGCAAAGCTACTGCTATTCAGAAAAGAAAGCAGACAGTTACTTTTGAAAAGCGGCAGCCACTGTATATGAGAATTCACCAGCACTCTTTTTTTTCCTCATTCATTCACTTGAAATCAGATTCTGGAATTTGTCCTTGTCAGTAGGAAATGAAACCACAAGCCTGCTTCCAAGAGAACTGGCAAGGAACTGCACTGGATATGCAGTCAGAAATCACTGACTCCCGTGGTGTGACCTTGTGGGAAGCCCGTTCTCCCAGACACTCGAACTCATTAACTTTAGAACTGGGATTCTGCAAAGGAGCCAACAGTTCCCTTTTCTGTACACAGACATCTTGATCTCAGAAGTCAGCTCACCACCCTCCTGATAGACAGCTTAGTACAGGGGAAAGAACATAGGTTTCTGTATCAAACTCCCAGATCCACTGCAAATTAGTCTAGATCAGGCAAACCTGAGTTCACTTGCAGTTTCCTTGCTGCACAGCTATTTGTCTTGGAACAAGGCATTTAAACTTGTTAAGCCACTGCTTTCTCATCTTCAAAATGAGAAGAATATTATCTATTTCAAATGGTTAGTGGAAATTAAAAGAAGATTATGCATGTTAACAAGTCCTCCATATAGTATATGGGACTTACTTTTCCTTCTATTTCATGGTCATAATATTTCCAAAGGGTAACTTTTCAAATGAGCTCACTGAAAAGAAAAAAAAAAAAAAAAGAAGAAACCAATACAGAAATGGTCTAAGAAGAAATTTAAAATACCACACTCCTTCTACATCCCCAGCTGCTCTACTCACAGTCACATTCCACACCCAACTGAATCTTCATCAATGGCTCTACCCATATTCTTCCAGATTTTTTTCCTTATAATAATGCATTCATTTTTATTTTATTTCTGTTGTTATTATTACCATTCTGCAAATATTATTAAGGACCCATCAGTTGTCAAACACAAAGGATATAGGGGGAAATAAGACTAAGCAACACAATAAACAGTGAGGTTTTTTTATCGACATCGGAAAAACATAAAGAACGCAAAATTGCTTTGCTAAATTTTAAGTGACTAGGACTCGCACAAACTGTAAATTGATACAATCTTGCCGGAAGACAAATGAGGCCCTCACCCAACGAAAGCCTTAAACAAAACACTAGTATTTTGAAATAAGTCAATTTCTATGAATTTATCCCAAATACATGGCTAGCAGCACATAAAGGACTTCAGTGAGAGCCTAATGCCACATGACACCAAATGACTTTATCTATAAACCAGGCACATCATTGTCACTGAATGAGGAGAGAACATATTTTTAACTAAGTTGTGTCACCAGAACATCTGGGTCAAAAAGACTCAAAATGCTGCCATAGAAATAACACTAAATTTAAAAGAAATTAAAATTTTAAATTTAAATCTGCCATGGAGTAACTTTTGACAAATCAGTTCATACTTGTGTTACTTTTCAGATCTATCAAATTAGGCATTCATATAGTTAGATTTTAAGGGGTCTTCTTGGTTGAAAGAAACTGGTCTTCCCAGAACGAGGCAACCATATTTTACTGGCACAGTCCATATTTTAACACAAGCCGAATGAATTTAAATACAGCCTACATACCATCAATGCCAACTAAATTTTATTCTTTTTATTTTTCCAACTAAATTTTAATTTGAAACTTTCATCTTCCAAGATTTATAAGTATGTAAAACAGTATGTAATTCTGACGATAGCAGTCAATCTATCTTTTCATTTATCACATTTACTAGACGTCAACTGAGAGCACAGACAATCCACTTTACATAGCTATTTCTGGCTAACATTCTAAAAAAAAATTGTGCATCCTTATAGCCTTAAATAGTGGTTTTGTTTTAAATAATAGGTGTTTCATATGAAAGCTTCCTCAAACTAGATTTACAAGGAACCTTAGTACAATTTAGGGGAAAGTGTTCTATGTATGAAAGACATAAAAGAAAGCAAGCCTTCAATGACAGAACAAGTCTTTGTGGAAAGTGGTTCAGCAGAACACAGTCAAAAGGTCAAGGTCTTTGCTTTTTTGTTATTGAGCTGCATGAGCTGCTTATAAATTTTGGAGATTAATCCTTTGTCAGTTGCTTCATTTGCAAATATTTTTTCCCATTCTGAGGGTTGTCTTTTGGTCTTGTTTATGGTTTCCTTTGCTGTGCAAAAGCTCTGAAGTTTCATTAGGTCCCATTTGTTTATTTTTGTTTCTATTTCCATTTCTCTAGGAGGTGGGTCAAAAAGGATCTTGCTGTGATTTATGTCATAGAGTGTTCTGCCTATGTTTTCCTCTAAGAGTTTGACAGTTTCTGGCCCTACATTTAGGTCTTTAATCCATTTTGAGCTTATTTTTGTGTATGGTGTTAGGGAGTGATCTAATCTCATACTTTTACATGTACCTGTCCAGTTTTCCCAGCACCACTTATTGAAGAGGTTGTCCTTTCTCCACTGTACATTCCTGCCTCCTTTATCAAAGATAAGGTGACCATATGAGCGTGGGTTTATCTCTGGGCTTTCTATCCTGTTCCATTGATCTATATTTCTGTTTTTCTCCAAAGAAGATATACAGACTGCCAACAAACACATGAAAGAATGCTCAACATCATTAATCATTAAAGAAATGCAAATCAAAACTACAATGAGATATCATCTCACACCAGTCAGAATGGCCATCATCAAAAAATCTAGAAACAATAAATGCTGGAGAGGGTGGGGAGAAAAGGGAACACTCTTGCACTGCTGGTGGGAATGTGAATTGGTACAGCCACTATGGAGAACAGTATGGAGGTTCCTTAAAAAACTACAAATAGAACTACCATATGACCCAGCAATCCCGCTACTGGGCATATACCCTGAGAAAACCATAATTCAAAAAGAGTCATGTACCAAAATGTTCATTGCAGCTCTATTTACAATAGCCCAGAGATGGAAACAACCTAAGTGTCCATCATTGGATGAATGGACAAAGAAGATGTGGCACATATATACAATGGAATATTACTCAGCCATAAAAAGAAACGAAATTGAGCTATTTGTAATGAGGTGGATAGACCTATAGTCTGTCATACAGAGTGAAGTAAGTCAGAAAGAGAGACAAATGCTGTATGCTAACACATATATATGGAATTTAAGAAAAAAAAATATGTCATGAAGAACCTAGGGGTAAGACAGGAATAAAGACACAGACCTACTAGAGAATGTACTTGAGGATATGGGGAGGGGGAAGGGTAAGCTGTGACAAAGTGAGAGAGTGGCATGGACATATATACACTACCAAATGTAAGGTAGATAGCTAGTGGGAAGCAGCCGCATAGCACAGGGAGATCAGCTTGGTGCTTTGTGACCACCTAGAGGGGTGGGATAGGGAGGGTGGGAGGGAGGGAGACGCAAGAAGGAAGAGATATGGGAACATATGTATATGTATAACTGATTCACTTTGTTATAAAGCAGAAACTAACACACCATTGTAAAGCAATTATACCCCAATAAAGATGTTAAAAAAAAAAAAAAAGACACAGACCTAGTAGAGAATGGACTTGAGGATATGGGGAGGTGGAAGGGTAAGCTGTGACAAAGCGAGAGAGAGGCATGGACATATATACACTACCAAACGTAAAACAGATAGCTAGTGGGAAGCAGCCGCATAGCACAGGGAGATCAGCTCGGTGCTTTGTGACCACCTAGAGGGGTGGGATAGGGAGGGTGGGAGGGAGGGAGATGCAAGAGGGAAGAGATATGGGAACATATGTATATGTATAGCTGATTCACTTTGTTATAAAGCAGAAACTAACACACCATTGTAAAGCAATTATACTCCAATAAAGATGTAAAAAAAAAAAAAAGAGGTCAAGGTCTTTTCAGGTGGCGAATCACTCTTGATTCTGTGAAAAATCTTTTCAATAGAATGGTGATTTCCATTTCTGTCTAATTAGACATCTACAGTGTGTTACACTAAACCTTTTCATCAGCTGTGTACACTTTTGCCAAACCAAGGGGTACGGTTAACTTTTGTTGTATGAAAAATGGCTCTCTTCCCAAATCAGTTCAATAACCCTATCCCTTTTTATTAACTGTATTGGATTTTTTATTGCCTCATAACAAATCAAGGCAAATTTAGTGGCTTAAACAAAATTCATTCACTATCCCACATTTTCCTTACGTCAGAAGTCCAGCATGGCTAAACTTGGTTCTCTCCTCAAAGTCTCACATTCGAAGTATTGGCTGACTATGCTCAAATCTGAAGCTCTAGGAAAAACATTTCCAAACACATTAGGATGTTGGCAGAATTCAGTTCTCTGTGTTAGCAGGAATGAGGTCCTCTTTCCCCATCTGTTAAGCAACTCTCATATCCCAGAGACTGTGCACAGTTCCTTGCTGTGGGAGTTCTCTCAGGTCCTTCACAACATCACAACAAACAGCAAGACCCCTCATGCAGCATCTTCCTCATATTTTGAAACTCTGCCTTTCCCTTTTGCAATTAGCCAAAGAAAACTCTCTGCCTTAAAAGGGCTCCTATAATTAGGTTATACCCAACCCTGATCATCTCCCTATCTTAAGGTCAACTGATCAGTAACTTTAATTACACATGCAAAATCCCTTTTGCTATGAATTTAACAATACAATAGCAGAGTAACAATGGGAAAAGAAGACAGGTTCAGAGACCCTAGGATTAGGGTAGAAAATCTTGGGGAGTCATCTTAGAAATCTGCCTACCACAGTAACAAAAGTCCAGGTGAATTCTGTTTTACTGAAAATGATCCTTCCAGTTTGACACAATTCTAAGGCACATGGCAGCATTTTTTAGACTGATTGTCCAACATGAGAGACCTATAAGAAACTAGTTTCTACAACTACTGTATGACATATTTATTCAAGGGCCAAAAACAGTTTCTTGGATTCAAAGAAATTATAGAGTTTATCTAATTCTATCTCTTAACCAATCTAAAATCTACAAATTCCCTTTGAAACATTATAATAATAATCACTAACAGCTCTTAATGGTTTACCTAGTACCAGGCACTGTTCTCAATATTTCACTTGATTTCATTCATATAATCCCCACTGTGAGACTAAGGCAGATATCCCTATGGTCATCATTAATTCCATTTTACACAGGAGGAAACTGAAGCATAGAAAGGTTAAGTAATTTGCCCAAGATCATTCACCTAGTAAATGGTTCAGCCTGCGATTGTACCCAGGCATTCCAGAGCCCACACACCTAACCTTTATTTTAAACCATTTCTATGAGTCACGATCATACAATATTTCCCTAATTATACCTCTGATGAGAAGCTCAAGATATCACAAGATGCTCTATTGTGATTTCTGACATCTGTAATTGTTAGAAAAATTATTTGCCCTTACTTTGAGTTTATATTTTTATAAACACTACTAATTTGTCTAGGTCTGCCCTAAGCAAATATAGGAAACACATTTTAATATACTATTTTTTTCTTAATCTGATGGGACATTATGAGTTTAAATCACTTACCAAGATTCCCATAAGCCTTTTCTCCAAGCTAAATATCTCTCAATACTTCAGTAGCTCCTCCTGTGGTGCAGGCTCCAAAACCTTCACTAATCTAAAAGTCATACAGTTAATCCTTAGAGGTCTCCAAATGTATTCTGCTCAATGCAACACCAAATGCCAATTCTTATTACGAAGAACATATGGGTGTCAATCATCATAGGTCTGATTATGCTGCAGTATAACCACCCCCTGCCAAATCTCAGTCACTCAACACATAAAGATGTATTTTTTTAATTGGTTCTATATCCAGTGTGAGTTGAAGGAGGTTCTGATCATCATACCTACTCAGTGAAGAGATTCAGAAGGTTCCACTTGAATACTTATTTCCACAATCGTTGGGGCAGGTAGAAAGAGGCACAGCAGAGCTTCGCATTGATTTTGTATTTAAAGCTTCCTCCTTGGAACCCTCCTACACTGTTGATGGGAATGTAAATTGGTGCAGCCACTATGGAAAATGGTCTAGAGGTTCCTTAAAAAACGAAAACTAGAGTTACCATATGATCCAGCAATCCCACTCCTGGGCATAGATCCTGAAAAGATGAAAACTCTAATTCAAAAAGATACATGCACCCCAATGTTCATTGCAGCACTGTTTACAATTGCCAAGACATGGAAGCAACCTAAATGTCCATTGACAGAAGAGTGGATAAAGAAGAAGTGGTATATATATATATACATACACATATATATGAATATTACTCAGCCATAAAAAAGAATGAAATATTGCCATTTGCAGCAACATGGATGGACCTAGAGATTATCGTACTAAGGGAAGTAAGTCAAGCAGAAAAAGACGAATAGTATATGATATGATTTATATGTGGAAACAAAAAAAAATACAAATCAACTTATTTACAAAACAGAAACAGACTCACAGACATAGAAAACAAATTTGTGCATACCAAAGGGGAAAGGGGAGGGAGAGGGATACATGAGGAGTATGGGATTAAAAGATACATACCACTATATATAAAAAAGATAAACAACAAGGATTTACTGTATAGCACATGGAACTATATTCAGTATCTCCTAATAATCTATAATGGAAAAGAATCTGGAGCTGTACACCCAAATTTAACACAATATTGTAAATCAACTACAGCTTAATAAATTAAAAAAGCTTCCTCCTTGGCAATGACAGGTAAAAAATATGCCCAACACACACAATTTTTTTGCTCACATGCCAAAGCAAGTCACATGGCCCTGCCTAACTTCAAAGAGGGTTTGAACACAAGTACCATCTGATCATAATACCTGAAAGGAAGAAGAGAAGTAGAATCGTGAAATAAAGAAAACATGAGTCTCAGTATATGTCAAGTTATGCTGCAATAAAAATACTACCTTAATGACTTTCTGAGTATGGAAACTGTTCTTCTACTCAAAAACAGCTACTTCATCTCTTATTTTCTTTGAGCCGTTTCCTTCTGTGATCTGAGCATCATCCTTCTATCTACACAGCCCAAGATCTGTCAGTGTTGATGAAAGTCATGTCACTATAATCCTTGTAGCCAACGAACTGAGAAACCTACAAACTATAAAGCCCTGCAGACTGCTCTTCTCCAACCATTTCCACGATGACATGATGGGATAAAATAAATCGATAACAGGTTTTTGATCTAAAGAATATGCTACGATGTTATGGGAAGAAAAGGGAAATGAGATGAAGCCATCGTGCCATACCACACTGCACTTGCCACTGTGTATTGTGATCAACGCTAAGTGAAGGGAAAAGCGTACTTTTTCTGGGAATGCCAGTTCATCTCTTCCAAATCTGAAATATGTTACAATATCCACTGAAAGGCAAATGGATTTGCTGTATGTTACTCACCCATTCCCTATGCAGCCAGCCAGTAATATATCTAACTAAAATTGTCAGAAATCACTGAGCTTTCCGTATAGCCCTGCTTATATTGGCAGGAGTGAAGCAGACTACATCTGGAGGAATTTCTAGCGTTAGAACCTGGTGAATGACTCAAAGGAAAAGGAAAGATCTAAAGGAAGTTTGGCTTTCTAATGAGCTGATAAAAATAAAAATTTTGGAGTCTCATCTAAAGGCAAATTTCAGGACAGATATTCTATTTTTAAATTATATTCTATGTAAGGGGATCACTTCATTTTAATCAGTTTAATTTAAGCTCTGAACCACCCACAACATTAAAAAAAGAAAATGAAAGAAAAAAAAAAACCAAATCCAACACAGCCATCATTTTGATACCAAACAAAGAGATATCTACCAACATTAAAATAGAGTTTCTTAAACTGTGGTCTGTGGACCACCTTTACCAGAATTACCTGGGGAGTTTGTTTACAATGCAGACCCAAGGACTCCACCTTTAAATTTCAGCGTCCCCAGGGAAGATGTCTTCATGCTAATGTCAGAAATACTCTTTTAGGAGGAAGGTGAGTTGAAACCACAGTAAAACAATTTTTAGAGCCATGAGCATCAGAAGGGTGATAAAACTTCAGAGAATTTCTGTAAGGATTAAAGGACATGCTGTCTGTAAAGCTCTACAACAGCACCACACAGACTCAATAAATGTTGGTGCCTTCCGAAAGGTCTTCCAGACAATAAGCACTGGTGTTCTGGTGCAAGACCCAAAGTTGTCATAAAGCCAAATGTCGACGGGGTGGAGAGATTCAGTGAACAGATATTTTATCAGTGCAGTCAGGGATGTGGGAAAAATAAAAATGAAGTTTGAAGAACACATTCAGAAAGGAGGAAGTTTTTACGTCCTTCAATCTACCTTTTCTTGAATCTTCCATTCATCAGGCTGTGCATTTTTTCCTTAGAGAGGCATTTTAATAATATCTTGAAATTTTACACCTGTAATATGAATTTAATTCAGAAGTTCGATTTCTCTATTTGAAAGCACACACACAGTGAATAATTTTAAAGACTTTGCCAAGATCATTTTTGGCTCAGGTGAAATTCTGTTAATGGTGATGTCTTAAGTTATTTTTGAGTGAAAACCATATAAAAACCATAACACAATGTGTTATATAAGTAAAGCCAAGATCGTGTCATGCCTGGTTATAAGATTTGAAAAACATCGTGTATACCATGCCGAAGCATTCCTCAGAAGAAATCACTTTTGCCTAAGAAGAGTGTTTTACATTCCCTTTTAAAATAATGGGTAAGGGACTTCCCTGGTGGTCCAGTGGTAACGTATCCGCCTTCCAATGCAGGGTTCCATCCTTGGTCAGGGAACTAAGATCCCACATGCCGTGGAGCAACTAAGCCCACGTGCCACAACTACTGAGCTCGAGTGCCTCAACTAGAGAGCCTGCATGCTGCAAACTACAGAACCCATGTGCTCTGGAGCCCACGCACCATAACTAGAGAGAGAAAACCCACATGCCGCAACTAGAGAGAAGCCCGTGTGCCGCAACTAAGACCCAATGCAGCCAAAAAAATAAGTAAGGAAAATAAAATAAATATTAAAAATTAAAAAAAAAATTTCTTGTAAAATAATGTGTAAAAGTGAGGGAAGAAATGGAGGAATGCAAAACACTATGCTTCTTACAAAGCATACAGTTACTTTTGTGAGTGGATTCTCTACAGAAGAAATAACTTATTCCCTATTCACTGAAAACTCAACTGTATTGTATTACAGTTTTTGCCATAATTATGGCTAACTTCACTAGAAGCTGCTAAGTAATTTTGATTTATGTGTCTAAAATAAGTAGGTTGAAGATTTCATTTATAGTATTTACTGAATAACTGCTATGTTCTAGGCATTGTATAGTCATTAATTTACTCTCCTATAAAATAGAGGTAATAACAATTATCCCCCTAAATTGCATTTCACTTATGGGATTCTTATCCTTTGTTTTGGGATGCATGTATGTGTGTGTGTGTGTCTGTGTGTGTGCATATGTGTGTGTATTAAAGAGGTGTTTCATTACCTCCTTGACCTCTTTCATGCAAAGGGAATAACCTCACTAAGTGTCCATTACAGAAAAAAAGAGTTAGCCTGTATTATGGATATTTATTAAGGGGTCCAGATACTAAATGAAATTCTATGCAAAATTTTGAATATGTGCCTTTTCTCAGAAGCAGTTTCATAATTTTGCTTAGATTTTTGAAAAGCTTTATACATAAATGTTAAGAATGAGTGATACAGATCAGATGCAACAGTATTTTTCAATTATTTTTTTGATCATGATAACACAGTAAAATATAGATTTTACATGACAACCTAACATGTATGTGCACATGTGCACATACACAACATACACCCACATACCTGAAACAAAAGTTTCACAAAACAATTCTAACCTTTTCAAGTTGCAGTGCACTCTAATAAATTTCTATTCTAAATATTAAGTAAAAGAGCCAATTCCATCCTGCACAGTTTAGCATCTCATTAACTCTAACTCCTGGTACTTTATCAAAATTAAGAGAAGTCTGGTAGGCAGTATAGAAATCTCACATATATCATGGCATTCCTGACACCACAACATACTTGCAGATTATGCTGTCAATCATAATATGCAGTGAGGGCAAGAAACCCATTTCCTACTGTGGCCTTGTCAATGAGCAAATCCTGGTAACTATTTACGAGCTGCAGAGGCCAAGTTGAGGCTGAGAGACAGGAGATTGAGGATTTAATTGGGTCAAATGCAGTAGACCTCATTAAATCCCATTCTCTTTCTTTATATGTTAGCACATTCTGGGGAGAAGGCGACCTGCCTTCTTCATGGTTTGGGTATCATAATTATTATTTTAATTGAGAAAAGTTAAGGTTAATCTTCCTTGATTTGTCAATTACAGTGTAGTTGGTGTGCCACTGTCTCTGGGTATACATAGCCTGAGCCTTGGAGGAGTAGCTAGAAGCTTCCTGACGGGACTGCCACAGCCCTGCAAACCAATGGTGAAACCCTTTCTACCTCCCTTTGATATACTAGTGTCACCATATGTGATTTTCTTGCTTCATCCTTTATCATTTGTTGTTCTTTTCATCAATGAATTAAGTTTGGCAGAAACCCAAATGTACAAATAAACCTTCCCAATATAGGAAAAGTGGATTCATCATAGTAAATCGGCTTCTACCCCAAATTACTTACTATATATCAGGGCCTGAGCTAAGAGCTTTATGTTTATAAAAATTCATTCAGTGGGTTTAATAGTATATTCATAAGGTCTTATTTTTCACATTTCATCCCTCATGGGTCTCATGTCCTGGCGTTTGACGGGTGGCTCTGTGTGTGTGTTTCTGGGGGGCCCAGGGATGTCTCCTATGTGACCAGAAGCAAACAGATTCCTGCTGGTACCACCACTGCTGCTGTGCAGAGTGCTATAACTCCTCCAATGGCCACCCTGGATCCTTCAGTTCTCTTTCTTCCTGCCCTTCAGGGTATTACAATCCCCCCAGGCAGCATGAAGGTAGTCCCTTTCCTTTCAGGAATAGCAGGAGTCAATACAGTCCCTGCCTGCAGGGGGAGCTCTTCCCTTCCCACCACTTTCTTTGAGATATGTCCAGGCCTCACTGTCTAAAGCATTAGAATAGCTCTTGAGAATTTCACTTTGAACCCTCTCTCCTTAGGCCACATATATGTATGTATGTACGAGTGTGTGTTTATAGCTAGAGTGGGTTAAGGATATAATGAAGGCAAAGCCACCACACTACACCCAGACCAGCAATTCCCTCTGCTGACAGCAGTTCTTTACTAAGTCTGCCCATCTTCCCATCCCATGTCAGGTGACATGAGTCAGTCCTTTCTTATGGGTGGCCCCGTGGTTCTCCTGCATATTGCCATCTGCAGCACTGCTCCCAGGAGTCTTTTGGAGCATGGGCAATTCCTAACCACCAGCAGACCCCTCACTGGAGTTTTTTCACAAGGAATCTCTCAGTCATGACATAAACAGCTCTCTGTCATAGTTCCCTTCACCCAGTTGTCAGATGTCAGATGTTTCTAAGTACTTCTCACACTCAAGCTGGGCCCTCATTTCGTGAATGTGAATTTCTCACATAATCTTCTGAATGATTTGGTGATTCGGATAATTTATGCTCACTTTAAAGTTGGGAAAACTGAGTCCCTTAAGTTTCAAGTGATTTATCCACATAAAAAAGTGTAAGTAAGATGTGAACTGAGGTTTGTGTCCAATCCTGAATGTGCTTTGAATACTATGCCCCACCGTCTACAACTGAAGACTAGTATGTGTTCCATGCACAACAGAAGCAAACAAACATTATTCTCTTTATTGTGTAAATGTCATTGGCCTGTTTAACTTCCAGGTGTTTAGAGAAATATTTTCTTCAAGACGCACACTGGGAGGACCTTCAAGATGGCAGAAGAGTAAGCCACGGAGATCACCTTCCTCCCCACAGATACAACAGAAATACATCTACATGTGGAACAACTCCTACAGAACACCTACTGAATGCTGGCAGAAGACCTCAGACCTCCCAAAAGGCAAGAAACTCCCCACGTACCTGGGTAGGGTAAAAGAAAAAAGAATAAACAAAGACAAAAGGATAGGGGTAGGACCTGCACCAGTGGGAGGGAGCTGGGAAGGAGGAAAGGTTTCTACACACTGTGAAGCCCCTTTACTGGTGGAGACGGGGAATGGGCGCAAGGGGAAGCTTCGGAGCCATGGAGGAGAGCACAGCAACAGGGGTGCAGAGGGCAAAGCAGAGAGATTCCCGCACAGAGGATCAGGGCCGACCGGCACTCACCAGCCTGATAGGCTTGTCTGCTCTCCCGCCGGGGCGGGCGGGGCTGGGAGCTGAGGCTCCAGCTTCGGAGGTTGGATCCCAGGGAGAGGACTGGGGTTGGCAGTGTGAACACAGCCTGAAGGGGCTAGTGCGCCACGGCTAGCCAGGAGGGAATCTGGAAAAGGTCTGGAACTGCCTAAGAGGCAAGAGAGCATTTTTTCGGGGTGTGCAAGGAGAAGGGATTCAGAAAACCGCCTAAATGAGGTCCAAAGATGGGCACAAGCTGCTGATATCAGCGTGGATCCCAGAGACGGGCATGAGACGCTAAGGCTGCTGCTGCCGCCACCAAGAAGCCTGTGTGCGAGCACAGGTCACTATTCACACCCCCCATCCTGGGAGCCTGTGCAGCCCGCCACGGCCAGGGTCCCATGACGCAGGGACAACTTCCCCGGGAGAACACACGGCGCGCCTCAGACTGTTGCAATGTTATGCTGGCCTCTGCCGCCGCAGGCTCGCGCTGCATCCATACCCCTCTCTCCCCCCTGGCCTGAGTGAGCAGAGCCCCTTAATCAGTGGCTCCATTAACCCCCTCCTGTCTGGGCAAAGAACAGATGCCAGAGGGCGACCTACACACAGAGGCGGGGCCGAATCCAAGGCTGAACCCCAGGAGCTGTGTGAACAAAGAAGAGAAAGGGAAACCTCTCCCGGCAGCCTCAGGAGCAACGGATTAAATCTCCACAATCAACGTGATGTACCCTGCATCTGAGGAATACCTGAACAAACAACGAATCATCCCTAACTTGAGGTGGTGGACTTTGGGAGCAACTGTAGACTTGCAGTTTGCTGTGGGCGACTGACTAGTTTCTGATTTTTATGTTTACTTTAGTTTAGTTTTTAGCGTTTGCTATGATGGGTGGGTTTGTTTATTGGTTTGGTTGCTCTCTTCTTTTATTTTTTTATGACAATTTTATTTTTTTATTTTAATAATATATAGTTTCTTAAAAATAATTTTATTTATTTATTTATTTTTCTGCCTTGCTTTTTTTTCTCCCTTTTCTTCTGAGCCATCTGGCTGACACGGTCTTGGTACTCGGGCCAGGTGTCAGGCCTGAGCCTCTGAGGTGGGAGAGCTGAGTTCAGGACACTGGACCACCAGAGACCTCCCAGCCCCATATAATATCAGTTGGCAAGGACTCTCCCAGAGATCTCCAACTCAACGCTAAGAACCAGCTCCATGCAGCGACCGGCAGGCTCCAGTGCTGGACACCCTATGCCAAACAACTAACAAGACAGGAACACAAACACACCCATTAGCAGAGAGGTTGCCTAAAATCATACTAAATTCACAGACACCCCAAGACACACCACCAGACGTGGTCCTGCCCACCAGAAAGACAAGATCCAGCCGCAACCACCAGAACACAGGCTGCAGTCCCCTCCACCAGGAAGCCTACACAACGCACGGAACCAACCGTACCCACTTTGCTGTCTGGGGGCAGACACCAAAAACAACTATGCACCTGCAGCTTGCAAAAAGGAGACCCCAAATGCAGTAAGCTAAGCAAAATGACAAGACAGAGAAATACACAGCAGATGAAGGAGCAAGGTAAAAACCCACCAGACCAAACAAATGAAGAGGAAATAGGCAGTCTACCTGAAAAAGAATTCAGAGTAATGATAGTAAAGATGATCCAGAATCTTGGAAATAGAATGGAGAAAATACAAGAAATATTTAACAAGGACCTAGAAGAACTAAAGAGAAAACAAACAATGATAAACAACACAATAAATGAAATTTAAAATTCTCTACAAGGAATCAACAGCAGAATAATTGAGGCAGAAGAACGGATAAGTGATCTGGAAGATAAAATATTGGATATAACTACCACAGACCAGAATAAAGAGAAAAGAATGAAAAAAACTGAGGACAGTCTCAGAGACCTCTGGGACAACATTAAATGCACCAACATTAAAAATATAGGGCTCCCAGAAGAAGAAGAGAAAAAGAAAGGGACTGAGAAAATATTTGAAGAGATTATAGTTGAAAACTTCCCTAATATGGGAAAGGAAATAGTCACTCAAGTCCAGGAAGTGCAGAGAGTCCCATACAGGATAAATCCAAGGGGAAACATGCCAAGACACATATTAATCAAACTATCAAAACTTAAATACAAAAAAACAGTATTAAAAGCAGCAAGGGAAAGGCAACCAATAACATACAAGGGACTCCCCACAAGGTGAACAGCTGACCTTTCAGCAGAAACTCTGCAAGCCAGAAGGAAGTGGCAGGACATATTTAAAGTGATGAAAGGGAAAAACCTACAACCAAGATTACTCTACACAGCAAGGATCTCATTCAGATTCAACTGAGAAATTAAAACCTTTACAGACAAGCGAAAGTTAAGAGAATTCAGCACCACCAAACCAGCTTTACAACGAATGCTTGAAGGAACTTCCCTAGGCAAGGAAAACAAGAGAAGGAAAAGACCTACAACAACAAACCCCAAACAATTAAGAAAATGGTAATAGGAACATACATATCGATAATGACCTTAAATGCAAATGGTTTAAATGCTCCAACCAAAAGACACAGAGTGGCTGAATGGATACAAAAACAAGACCCGTATATATGCTGTCTACAAGAGACTCAGTTCAGACCTAGGGACACATAACAGACTGAAAGTGATGGGATGGAAAAAAATATTCCATGCAAATGGAAATCACAAGAAAGTCAGAGTAGCAATACTCATATCAGATAAGACAGACTTTAAAATAAAGACTGTTACAAGAGATAAGGAAGGACATTATATAATGATCAAAGGATCAATCCAAGAAGAAAACATAATAATTTTAAATATTTATGCACCCAACATAGGAGCACCTCAATACATAAGGCAAACGCTAACAGCCATAAAAGGGGAAATCAACAGTAACACAAAAATAGTAGGGGACTTTAACACCCCACTTACACCAATAGACAGATCATCCAGACAGAAAATAAATAAGGAAACAAAAGCTTTAAATGACACAACAGACCAGATAGACTTAATTGATATTTATAGGACATTCCACCCCAAAGAGGAAGACTACAATTTCTTCTCAAGTGCACATGGAGCATTCCCCAGAATAGGTCACATCTTGGGTCACAAATCAAGCCTTGGAATATTTAGGAAAACTGAAATCATATCAAGCATCTTTTCCGACCACAACACTATGAGGTTAAAAATCAATTACAGGAAAAAAAAATGTAAAAAGTACAAACACATGGAGGCTAAACAATATGCTACTAAATAATTAAGAGATCACTGAAGAAATCAAAAAATACCTAGAAACAAGTGACAATGAAAACACAATGGGCCAAAACCTATGGGATGCAGCAAAAGCGTTATTAAGAGGGAAGTTTATAGAAACACAGTCCTACCTCAAGAAACAAGAAAAACCTCAAATAAACAACTTAACCTTACACCTAAAGCAAAGAGAGAAAGAGGAACAAAAAAAAAACCAAAGTTAGCAGAAGGAAAGAAATCATAAAGATCAGATCAGAAATAATGAAAAAGAAATGAAGGAGACAATAGCAAAGATCAATAAAACTAAAAGCTGGTTCTTTGAGAAAATAAACAAAATTGCTAAACCATTAGACAGACTCATCAAGAAAAAAGGGAGAAGACTCAATTCAACAGAATTAGAAATGAAAAGGAAGTAACAACTGACACTGAAGAAACACAAAGGATGAAAGGAGATTACTACAAGCAACTATATGCCAATAAAATGGAAAACGTAGAAGAAATGGACAAATTCTTAGAAAAGCACACACTTCAGAGACTGAACCAGGAAGAAATAGAAAATATAAACAGACCAATCACAAGCACTGAAATTGAGACTGTGATTAAAAATTTCCCAACAAACAAAAGCCCCAGACCAGATGGCTTCACAGACGAATTCTATCAAACACTCAGAGAAGAGCTAACACCTATCCTTCTCAAACTCTTCCAAAATATAGCAGAGGGAGGAACACTCCCAAACTCTTTCTACAAGGTCACCATCACCCTGATACAAAAACCAGACAAACATGTCACACACAAAAAAAAATACAGACCACTATCACTGATGAACATAGATGCAAAAATCCTCAACAAAATACTAGCAAACAGAATCCAACAGCACATTGAAAGGATCATACACCATGATCAAGTGGGGTTCATCCCAGGAATGCAAGGATTCTTGAATATATGTAAATCAATCAATGTGATACACCATATTAACAAATTGAAGGAGAAAAACCATATGATCATCTCAATAGATCCAGAAAAAGCTTTTGACAAAATTCAACACCCATTTATGATAAACTCCCTCCAGAAAGTAGGCATAGAGGGAAATTACCTCAATGTAATAAAGGCCATATATGACACACCCACAGCCAACATTGTTCTCAATGGGGAAAAACTGAAACCTTTTCCACTAAGATCAGGAGCAAGATAAGTTTGCCCACTCTCACCACTATTATTCAACATAGTTTTGGAAGTTTTAGCCACAGCAATCAGAGAAGAGAAAGAAATAAAAGGAATCTCAATCAGAAAAGAAGAAGTAAAACTGTCACTGTTTGCAGATGACATGATACTATACATAGAGAATCCTAAAGATGCTACCAAAAAACTACTAGAGTTAATCCATGAATTTGGTAAAGTAGCAAGATACAAAATTAATGCACAGAAATCTCTTGCATTCCTATACATTAATGATGAAAAATCTGAAAGAGAAATTAAGGAAACACTCCCATTTACCACTGCAACAAAATGAATAAAATACCTAGGAATAAACCTACCTAAGGAGACAAAGACCTATATGCAGAAAACTATAAGACACTGATGAAAGAAATTAAAGATGATACAAACAGATGGAGAGATATACCATGTTCTTGCACTGGAAGAATCAACATTGTGAAAATGACTATACTACCCAAAGCAATCTACAGATTTAATGAAATCCCTATCAAACTACCAATGGCATTTTTCAGAGAACTAGAACAAAAAATTTCACATTTTGTATGGAAACACAAAGGATCCCGAATAGCCAAAGCAATCTTGAGAAGAAAAACGGAGCTGGAGGAATCAGACTCCCTGCCTTCAGACTATACTACAAAGCTACAGTAATCAAGACAGTATGGCACTGACACGAAAACAGAAATATAGATCAATGGAACAGGATAGAAAGCCCAGAGATAAACCCACATACATATGGTCACCTTATCTTTGATAAAGGAGGCTAGAAAATAGAATGGAGAAAAGACAGCCTCTTTAATAAATGGTGCTGGGAAAACTGGACAGTTACATGTAAAAGAATGAAAGTAGAACACTCCCTAACATCATACACAAAAATACACTCAAAATGGATTAAAGACCTAAATGTAAGGCCAGACACTATAAAACTCTCAGAGGAAAACATAGGCAGAACACTCTATGACACAAATCACAGCAAGATCCTTTTTGACCCACCTCTTAGAGAAATGGAAATCAAAACAAAAATAAACAAATGGGACCTAATGAAACTTAAAAGCTTTGGCACAACTAAGGAAACCATAAACAAGACAAAAAGATAACCCTCAGAATGGGAAAAAAAAATATTTGCAAACGAAGCAACGGACAAAGGATTAATCTTCAAAACATACAAGCAGCTCATGCAGCTCGATATCAGAAAAACAAACAACCCAATCCAAAAATGGGCAGAAGACCTAAATAGACATTTCTCCAAAGAAGATATACAGATTGTCAACAAACACATGAAAGGATGCTCAACATCACTAATCATTAGAGAAATGCAAATCAAAATTACAGTGAGGTATCACTTCACACCAGTCAGAATGGCCATCATCAAAAAATCTACGAACAATAAATGCTGGAGAGGGTGTGGAGAAAAGGGAACGTTCTTGCATTGTTGGTGGGAATGTAAATTGATACAGCCACTATGGAGAACAGTATGGAGGTTCCTTAAAATCTAAAAATAGAACTACCATACGACCCAGCAATCCCACTACTGGACATATACCCTGAGAAAACCATAATTCCAAAAGAGTCATGTATCACAAGGTTCATTGCAGCACTGTTTACAATAGCCAGGACCTGGAAGCAACCTAAGTGTCCATCGACAGGTGAATGGAGAAAGAAGATGCAGCACATATATACAATGGAATATTACTCAGTCATAAAAAGAAATGAAACTGAGTTATTTGTACTTAGGTGGATGGACCTAGAGCCTGTCACAGAGCGTGAACTTAGTCAGGAAGAGAAAAACAAATACGGTATGCTAACACATATACATGGAAACTAAAAAAAAAAAAAAAAAATGGTTCTGAAGAACCTAGGGGAAGGTCAGAAATAAAGACGCAGACGTAGAGAATGGACTTGAGGACACGGGGAGGGGGAAGGGTAAGCTGGGACAAAGTGAGAGAGTGGCATGGACATATATACACTACCAAATATAAAATAGGTAGCTAGTGGGAAGCAGCCGCATAGCACACGGAGATCTGCTCGGGGCTTTGTGACTACCTAGAGGGGTGGGATAGGGAGGGTGGGAGGGAGACGCAAGAGGGAGGGGTTATGGGGATGTATGTATACATATAGCTGATTCACTTTTTGATACAGCAGAAACTAACACAATATTGTACAATTATACTCCAATAAAGATGTTAAAAATTAATTGAATGAATAAATTTTGGTGATATAAATTGAAAAAAAAAAGTTGCACACTGGTAACTCATGATAGAAAATACGCTAACTTTCTAAGTTATATTTGCTATTCTCTCTAATTGACTCTGCAACTCTGCCCTCTCCCTTAACAGCTGTATTTCTTTCCATTTAATTCATACTCTGAAGAGTCTCAAATCTATATCCTCAGCTAAGATGTCCCTCCTGAGCTCCAGACCAAAATTCTAGCTTCCTAATTGTCATATCCATGTGGAAACCCAGATGCACATTGAATTTATATGTCAAGGAGGACTATGCTTATTCTCTCTTCTTGTTGCAATCTGTTGCTTCCATTAGTACCAGTTTTGGTTAATGTCACCCAGTCACCCAATTGCAGAATATAACTCTGCCTCCAAAATTCTCCGACTCCATTTCCCTTATTGTTCACTTCCAATCAGTCGCCAGACTTGGATTTTTTTCAAATATGTCTCCTTTTCTTTATATTCATTTTACTGCCCTGGTGTCAGTCTCCCTACTCCTCATTCCTTGCAATCTCTTTTCCAAATGGATATTAATAACAAAGCATACTTAGTTATGTCCCTGAACTCATCAACAGACTTTTCTTGGCAGAAACTGAATTATTCATGAGTGTATCTTATATGCTTAGTGCTCCGTTTGACATATTATATTAAATATTTCTGGTACTTGGTTAGTCAACATCCATTCTCCCTCTGAATGACAGCACGGTCCCTCCTTGGGTAAAGTCTGTTGGGATTGCAGTCAGGAGCTTAACCCTGCACTTGATAAAGGAATAATCTCAGGCTCCAACCTGGATCTCCTGAATATTACTGTCTCAAAATCATGAGCAAAAGAAAAAGAATAAACAAAAATGTAAAAATAATTGGATTTCATCCATTTTAGACTCAGGCCCTGAGCCCTGAACAAAGTATTTCTGTTAAGAGACCATTTCTTCCTGTAGTTCTTTCTCCCTTCTTCTCCAGCATTGTCTTGGTTTTTACTTGCTTACAGCTGATTCTTCAACCTCCCCTTGATTCTGTGAACAAATAATATCCCTTCTAAAGTTTCTTTCCATTGACAATTTACTCAAAGGTATTTGATTAATGAGGTCAAACTTGGTTTCTACCACTTGCAAATGAAGAAACATTATCTATCTATCTTTCTAAATGTAATGAATATTTATAAATTAATTCATGAAAAGATGAATGAAAATCAGTCCAAGCATTCTTCTTTGAAATCAGATTATCCTGAAGTTTACTGAGATTAAATAACCCCTCTCTTCTCTTCAATTACTCTGCTCCAGACATACTAGCTTTCTTGTTATTTCTTAAATATACCAATTTTATTCCCAACTCAAGATATTTTCTACAGGTGTTTTTACTCTCTGCCTGAAAAGCTTCCCCTGGTGCTTTCTCATGCTTCTCTCCTTTGCTTCCAGGGCCGCCACGTATAGTTGGGAAATTTGACCACTGCATGAAGGCAGATGGCTTAGCAGTGGTACAGTATAAAATCCAGCCCAAATATGGGGCACTGAGAAATCAATCCCAGAACAGAGCTGGGTCCCACAAAGGAAGAGGTATCCTTGGAAATTTACTCACCAGCATCATATGAATTAGCAGAGCCTTCACTCTTTAGTTATCTACTAAAAATAATTCCTAAAAGAGACCTTTCCTGACCACCACTCTGTCTAAGATTGTCCCCATTCCCATGACAATCTCTGCTTCATTTTTTGTCAAAGTATACATCACCTCTTGCACTTACATGTAATAGTTTGTTGTTCACTACCTCCCACTGAAATGTAAAATCCACGCAAACCAAGACCTTGTCTGTCTTACTCACTACCATAACCCTTGGACTTAGAAATAGTGTCTTGCACACAGTTGCTGCTTAATAAATACTTACTCAATTGAAAGAGTGATCTGAAATGAGGCACTTGGATTTAAAACTCAAGTTATTGGTTATCCAGTTTGCCTCTTTAATCTTGATGAATAGTAATTTTAGCAGTTAACAAATGTGCAGAATATTATAATAAACATGAGCTAGAGTTAATGGCAATTTATAAGTACTGAAAACTTAAATAATATAGTACTTTACCGACTTTCTCACACCATATATAAAAATAAACTCAAAATGGATTAAAGACTTAATTATAAGATCTGAAACCATAAAATTCACTGGAATAAAACACAGGCAGTGCGCTCTTTGACACTGTTCTTAGTAATACTTTTTTGGATATGTCTCCTCAGGCAAGGGAAACAAAAGCAAAAATAAACAAATGGGACTACATCAAACTAAAAAGCTTTTGCACAGCAAATAAAACTATCAACAAAATGTAAAGGAAACCTACTGCATGGGAGAAGATATTTGCAATGATTTATCTGATAAGAGGTTAATACCCAAAATATACAAAGAACTCATACAACTCAACATCAAAAAAAAAAAAAACTGATTGAAAAATGGGCAGAGGACCTTCATAAACAATTTATAAGTACTTCAAACTTAAATTTTATATATATATAGATATATAGATATATATGGTACTTTAGCAGGAGTTCTTTTTATAAATAACTTTCTTCATAAACGCCCAGCTACCACCATCACAAAACCAAATCTGCAACGTGTAAGGTGTTAAGGCTCTAGCGTGCTTACCTTTGCTTCTCTAACTCTCTAAGTTGTGTGATATCAACTGATCAAACAAAAGCATTATTCAGGAAAGAAAACTGCCACAAGCATAGAAACTCACAAGCGCTTCATCTCTAAGTACAGCATGGGCTGTTTCTATGTTTCAGACTACAATATACTGAATTTTCTTTCGCTTATGACATTTCCCTTTATAAAAATGTATGGCAGTTCTAGTAAAATTCTATTAGAAGTTATTTCATTGGTTGTTTTGTCCCACAAGGATTAACATTAGCCTTCCTTTTAAAAATAACACTTCTAACTTTTGTCAATTCTCCCAGTGCCTGATGGCTTGGTCTTTAATCCAGAGTTCTATTAGCTACTTGGGATTTGCCCATTGCTGCATATAACCCTCGAAATATTTTGTCAAGCCCAACTAGAGATTCTTCTAATATATAAGGCAGCATGAATATAAAATCCCAACTCTGCTTCTTAACAGTTAAATAACTCAACGTTCTTCCTGTGAGCCTCATAGCATTGCCTATAAACTGTAGGAAATAAATCACGATGTCTAGGAAACATATGTGAGTCCAGTCTCAGCCTCTTCACTGTTAGACCAACCAGCCAACTCCCACCAAAGGGTCAGGCGGGTCCAAGTTTTGGTTCATCGATGCAATCATACACATGAGCCCTTAATTCTATAGTATACTCAGTCTTAAGAGTCTTAGGTAGCCTTATTCTAGAAATAGATTAGAACATTAGTGTATCATTACAAGTCATAAGGAGTATTCTTAAAGTTTGCTCCATTTTCTAGATAAATTCCAGATAATGGAATTCTAAGATGTTCTTTTCTTTTGTTTAATATGAAGTAGAAGTAAAATGGAAAAAAAAAATGTTTTCTTATTTCGTACTCGTAAAGTGACTAGATTTCTGTGTTTTTTATTGGGTGGGGGCATGGTGACATTTTGGTGGAGCAGAAAATGACAGTGAAAGGAAAGAAGGGAAAGTAAACCTCAGTGTAGCCCTGAGAATTTCAGTGCTATTTCCACAGGGACAATTTATGAAACTATTTGATTTCAACCAGGCAAGAGTTTCTCTTATAAAAGTTTCTGAATTCAGGAGAAAGTAAACTGAAGGTAAACTCAGATTTGCTTAATGAAACAATGTTGATGTCTTATTCTTTTTGTGATGGGGAAATCATCTTTGAAAGAACAAACTAGTGCTAAGAACTGCAAATTAAAATGCACCATTTTGAGGGACTTCCCTGGTGGCGCAGTGGTTAAGAATCCACCTGCCAATGCAGGGGACAGGGGTTTGAGCCCTGGTCTGGGAAGATCCCACATGCCGCGGAGCAACTAAGCCCGTGCGCCACAACTACTGAGCCTGCGCTCTAAAGCCCGTGCGCCACAACTACTGAGCCCGCATGCCACAACTACTGAAGCCTGCACACCTAGAGCCTGTGCTCCGTAACAAGAGAAGCCACGGCAATGAGAAGAGAAGCACGCTCACTGCAACAAAGAATAGACCCCTCTCATCACAACTAGAGAAAGCCTGTGCACAGCAATGAAAACCCAACACAGCCAAAAATAAATAAATAAACAAATAGATAAATAGATAGATAAACAAATAAAAATTTATTTTAAAAACTCCCACCATTTTGATAGGAAAAGGCCAGCTAAGCAAATGAGAATGTTCCTTTATATTGAAAGAAAAAAAATGTTTTTCTAAATACTTTATAAGTGATGATTCTCAGTGTGACTTCTACTGCTTCTTAAGTATTGGTCAAAATAAATTTTTGAGCAGAATACTTAAGAGGCCTAGATCTTCTTCTCCCTTAAACATATAGTAGAGTCTTATATTGCTTTAATCTAGAATGAATTAGAACATCAGTAAAATTATTAAAAGATCAATAATAAAGCTTTAAGAATGACAGGGCATTCTCCTCTCTATATTTCCATATCCTAAGAATTATTATTCATGTAAATTTCATCTGCTTCAAGTTTCAAAACTGGACAACTGTTTACGAAATTTATGCTGGAGTACATGACCAGCAATAATAGATATTCTAACCATAACTCTGGATTGTGGAAATGTTCAAAAGGCCCCCTTCTCTTTAAATGTCTGTGTACTAGCTGGCTGTTTTCAACAGCTTTACCCTGTCTATTACTGGCATTCAAGCAAGTGAACTAAAAGGGCTTTCACAATGCTTTCGCAGGCAAATTAAAACCACTCCTCGCAGAATGAGAAATAAGTAAGACAGCTACTTACATGTTGTATTCTGCAGCTTAATTTGTTTCTACAGATCAACATTAATCTGCTTTTCTTCGGTTGGCATCATGCAGTTGGTTGCAAATGCCAATTAGACATGTTGGTTGATTTGTCAATCTATGAAAATAAGCAAGAGAGAACAATATTTCTGGGGAAAAAGTTCATTATTATTAGTTGGACACTCTCACCTTTGTATTTCAACTATAATTCTCTCAGAGGGTTGATGTTTTAGAGCACTTCACATTTGATCCCCTGCTTCTTCCCCTCATCTGGAATTTCTCCTTTCACCTTTTATTCACAAATAATTTAAGCCGTAAAGACAGAGTCTAGAGGTGCCAACTGGGAAGTTGCCTTACGGGGGAGAAGGGATAACAATGGAAGGAAGCACCTAGGAACCCTGACCAGTTCTTCAAATTCCTACTACTCTGAACTTCTGATGTCAGGGAGATTTTATAACATCCTCTCTGACAACAGTTGAAATGCACTTCATCCTTTATCATTCTCTCATTTATTTCCAGTTGAAAAGTTTGATCTATTTTAGACTTTTGCTTCTCCTTTACTCCTCACTTTCAAACAATTGGTAAATCTTATAAAATTGATGACTGACTAATTCAGCACTTGATGTGTCAGTGCCTGACATGTGTTAGATGCTCTGGTACTCATTGAGTACAATTATAAAACTAGAAGTTTCTTCCTTCAAGTATCTTACTCAGTGATTCCCCACTCAAATTCAAACTCTTCAGCCTAAGTTTCAGGCTGCCTGTCTTCTCTCTGGACCCAATCTAACTACCTTCAGTATAATATAGTCAGCCACCTAGTATCACCTTCAAATACCTACAAACCAGTTACATCAATCTATTTAAAATCTCCAAATACACCCTCAACCATCTCAGTATTTTACTCCATTACTTATATGTGGAGTGATCAATTCCACAAACATTTATTAGAACTTAAGTCATATTAAGCACAGTGCTTGGGATATAAAGATACATCAAACATGGTCTCTACCCTAATGGACTCCCTTTCATTGATAAAGACACACCAATAAACTAAAAACCTTAGAGCAGTAAAAGTACAGAGGGTATATGAGTAGCACTTAGGAGAAAGAAATTCAACCTTCCTTTCTACCTGCCAAAATTTTACCCAACTTTTAAGTTTGGGTTGAAAACTTCTGACTCTATAAAACTGTGTTAAGATGTAAAATTACTACCCCCACCTTTATTTTCTAATTTCTTAGTAAATTTTATGTTTCTTCATAACATTTACCTCCTCCTGAAATTGTTTTATTTTTATTTATTGATTCCTCCATAGATGCAAGATTCATAAGGGCAGAAATTTTGTATTTACTTGTTTATTTATTCACTCATGCATTCAGCGAGTACATATTGAGTACCTATTGTGTATTCCCCACTTTATCCCCATAACCTGTGCTTACAATAGTGTTTGATTCATATTAGGTCTTCATTAACTGTCTGACTGTTTAACAGATGAAGGAATATATAAGGGAAGGAAGGTTCCCTCAGATGTATTACTATCCCTCTCTTCTGTTCTCCCGCTGAACTTTGTTTCCCTTCTCCAAACTTCTTTTTGGTATTGTATTTTATGATATGTTGCATGAGCATGTCTCAATCACTAAATCATGATCCCTGGAGGAGAGGGAACATGGCATTCATAGTTGCAGTCTCACATAGTGTCTAGCTTATTGCAGATACTCTAACAATAGAAATGAATGGCCAGGCATACCAAAATGAACTTTTAGATCTATTTATTTATGGAGTGAATTTAGTCTATTCCTTATACCCAAGTGACTATATTTTCCTATCTGGCATTCCACAGGCTTTGCCACTGAGCCCTGTATCTCACAGAAACATGACTGAACAATAATTTTACACGTAGCCTTTTCTGAAGCAAACCCAAAGCACAAAACTCAAAATTAATAGAAAGGAGGGAAATTAATCAGTTTTAAAAGGTTTACTCTAAAAGATTCTTCATTGTGAATTGTAGCTTTTGTTCTTTTATATAAAATAATCTAGTATATCACAATATGTATCAATTTAACCAAAATAGAAATATTATTTCATTGCACAGGTTTTAAGGACACAAATTATTTCAAATAAGTATATCTAAAATAATCTCTTCCCCCAAACTCACTTTCCTCAAGGACTTTCAGTGGAAAAAAAAATAATCAGGCTCCAGGACCTATGACCAAAATACTAAATATAGCAGAAAGAAGTAAGTTCTTTTTGCCAATGGATCAACAAGCAAGTGTGAGTGTTTGGCACTGTTGGGAATTTCGGCACTGTTTCTCTATCCTTCAGTTTTGATTCACTCTTACTAATATGCAGGTATCAAAAGATTGAATAAAGGGATCATTAATAGGGGAAAGAAAGGTAAAGGTCCTATTAATTTAAGGGAGGTGGGAATTATTCTACTCATCCCATCACATGTCTCCTTTCCTGTGGCCTCACCATGGCTGGTCCAGGTATTCAGAGCTGTAGGACTGCCCAAGAAGGTATTGGGCCCAACTCAAAGAGAGAAAGAAGGTTTCTAGCACTTATTGATCATAGCCTTTATGGTGGGCCCCAGGGTAGGCCATTGACAAACATCACTTTGTTGAATCTTTAAAATAATCCCATACAATAGCCATACTATATAAAGAGGCACGGAGGTATGGAATGGAGAAAGGAAACTGAGACACAAAAAAAGAGAAAGAATATGAGTACAGGCAGTATGAAAAGAAGAATGTCGACTATCAGAAGCAAATCTCATACAGAATTAAAATTAAATCTTAAAGGGCAAATGAAACTGAACTGAGTACCATCTAAGTGCTTGGCATTGTACTAAGCACTCAGAATATAAAGTAGGAAAAACAAGTAATGTTTGTATAAAAAGATGGATATGGATTTGAATTCCAACTCCTTTAAAAACTAGCTAATGACCTCAGGCACATTGCTTAACATCAAATTTCTTAGACTCAGATTCTTCATCTGTAAAATTGAGACAGCAATACCGCCTCCGAAGCTTGTTACGAGAATAAAAGCAAATAACATACAATTAAAAGAGTGTGTGACACATAGCAAATACTGAAAAAATTGTGGCTGGTATCAAAATTCTGGTAGATTAATATGTTTAAAATGAGATAATGTTTTAAAATAGCAAAGGTATCTATCTACTTCATGCAAATATTTGATTCACAAAGTTATCAAACAGAGGAAACAAACAGAAATCATTTCATTTGTCTCTATTTCATTGATCTTGCTCGACCTTACACAGACAAAATATTAGACGCAGAAGACAGATTCTCACTTGGGTTTTTATAAGTCTTTACTCTTACCAAGATTCTACATAAAGACATAGCCATATTCTTGAATAAATCATGAGATTAGAAGAATTCACAAGATAGCACAGATCATTATTCAATAAATTCCTTCCCTTTGGGACAAGTACTGCATATATCAGCTATATCCCTGAAGACATCCCTCTCATAAAACTCTTAATAATAATTGCCCATGACTGACTATACCAGCAAAGAACCCAAATGAAATGCAAAGATTGTTTTGCAATTTCTTGCATCAATGCACCAGAATATTTTAGAAGCTAGAAACCAAAGAGTAAAAAGCAGTTTCTTCCATCTAACAAGAATTCCTTTTTGAGCTCCTTTTGCCTAGTTCAATATCAAAGAGATTAGGGGTTGAGATGGTAAAATACTGCCATGAACTAAACTCTTATCAAAACACTCTCTCTCCATCCTTCCACCATAGCAAATAAAAAATCACATGCAAGTTATCTTTTTAAACCACAAATGTTCGTAACAATTTGAGCCACATAGTGCACTTTGCTCCTGGAGTGATGGCCATTTTAACTACAGTATACTCACCTCTCTTCCCTACAGAAATTTTGAGTACAAAATATATAACTCAGAATTTCACAGACAGCATCAGAGGGCATCTAACGATGCATGACATTTCCTATTTATTGAGTAATATTTCCAAAAAGGTAAACTTCTGGACTTGAATCTCAATGAAGTTCAAACAAATGAGTTTTAAATGAGAAAAAGCCTGAAGCTTATGATAAAAAATTCTGATGGAAGACTAAATATAAAATAGAATGGCACCATAACCTCATGAAACATTCCCTAAATACTTGTTAAATAGAAAGGAGAAGTTTAGAAGGGAAAGGTAATTTAAATGTAACTAACACCTTTTATGGGCTACATTATTCTATGTAATTATCATAATTAATAATAATTATCATAATTAATAATCCTATGGAGTAATTTTTGCTCATCTTTATTTTCCAGAAAGGGAAAACTGAGGACAAAAAGACCGACTAGTTTTCCCAATCCTACACAGATAAACTATTAGAGGCAAAACAGGGATTCTGATTTTTGTAAATTTTCACTTTTACATAGATTTTACATAAAGAAAAGGCCCTATTCTTGATCAAATCACAAGGCTAGAGGAATTCACAAATTAAATCCTATATATTCAGTTATTTTTTCTTTTTGTGTCATTTTTGCACAAATTGGGTAAACAAGAGAATATATGGGGCATAAGACCTACTCTGAATTTCCAAGTCCTTGGTCACAAGTAAGAAGATCTCAAATGAAAATCGGATTTGGGTTCTAGTGTCACTTCTGCACTAATTCTTGTTAGGGGACTTTACGTTAGGCCTCTTGCTTGAAATTGTAAAATTTGATAAAAATTCTGTAAATTTATAAAAAGAGAATTTGTAAAAGAGAGGGTTCACTTAGATAAGGAAGCAGTGGGCTAGAGCAGTTTTGTTTTAAGAGCATTTATCCAAACAAACTCAGAGACCCAGGACCAAATCCTCCCCAACTAGTTATTAGTAATGAAGCCTAAGAAAAGTTACTTCCTGTCTATAAGTCTCGGTTTCCTCCTTTAGACAATAAAGATGACAGTAAAGATGAGTTCACAGTATTGTTGTGGGGATTAAATGATAAAATTATAAAAGTTTTTAAGGAGAGTCCCCTATAGATAGTGTTCACTCAGTAAATGTTAGCTAATACTTTGGAATGGAATCTACACTCTATTTCAATTCGGGGACTTTTGCAAGTCTATACTTGGTGCACTTACTCATTATGGTCGAGTTTTCCAGAAGAAATAAAAGTAAGCCAGTGACTCTGAAGCTTCGATTGGGTCTACCTCACCATTAATCACTCTGGTTTCACTGGCTGTCTTAGAATAGAAGCACTTTCCCGGAGAAGAAATAAATGGCAAGGTAGACAGAGAAAAGATCTGTAAAAGAGGTAAAAGCAGCAGCTTTACCTGTAAGTGAAGGTGCTGGTGTTATCTTGCAACAAGGATTGAAGGCAGGCTAGGTGGGAAAGTGTGATAGTAAAAATATATTAGGTGAAGGTGTTACTAAAGAATTAGCACAAATACCAGAGAAAATGACAGCTCTCTTTGGTGAACTGAGAACGACCTGGCTCTTTGGAAGAGAATTTAAAATATGCAGTAAATACTTTTGAATGTTAAAAATAGCTCAAAAATGAGAGGCAGGCTATCCAGCACACCACGGGTCATATCTGGTCATCAGAAACTCATTTGAATTAGGAAGGATAAAAGGACATCTTTCCTTCTGTCCACTTTCTGTGTGAGGCTCTGCACTCTCCCAGAACCCGATGTTTCTTTCATAACCATCCCCAAATTATAGTCTTTTAATGATTACTATTTTTCTCAGAATAATGTAAATGCCATGAGGTCCAGGATTGTGCCTCCTTTCATTCTTATCAGCCTGAATTGGCATTTTCATTTATTAAGCACTTTTCTTAAAAGTATCCCGTGTTAAAAATCGCATCAATTCTCAGTTATCTAACTTAAGAAGAGGAACCACATACAGAATTTACAAAAGCCCACAGTATATACATATAAATATATTCCTTTTTATCTTACCTTAGATAAATGCCAGAAAATCCCCTCTTGCCTCTTTGAAATCAAATCTCCCAAAATGCAGAGGCACCCACTCTCTGATTTCTAGCAGCATAGATTAGTTCTGCCTCACATTGAATTTCACATAATAAAATCATACAATATGTACTCAGGGTTCTCAGATCACACTTTGAAAACTACTGGGGTAGATGTATGAATATCTTTATAAGACTTCCCCAAAGAGCTAACAAAGTTGGTGTACATTTTTCATTTCCATTTGCAATTTATAAGTGTTACAATTTTCCACATTCTTGTCAGAATTGGATGTTGCCAGTGTTTTTTATTTTACTTCTTCTAGTGAGTGCAGAATGGCATTTCTTTGTGCTTTCAATTAGTACTGCTCTAATGACTAATGATGCAGAGCACATTTTCATGAGTTTAATGGCTGTATCTCCTTTTTCATAAAATGTTTATTCAAGTTTTTGCATGTTTATTTTTAAAGTTGGGTTGTATTTTTTTTATTATTGACTTGCATGAGGTTTTAAAAATATATTCTCAATATAATTTTTTTTTTGGCCACTCTGCACAGCTTGCAGGATCTCAATTCCCTGACCAGGAATTGAACCTGAGACATGGCAGGAAAGTGACAAATCCTAACCATTAGACCACCAGGGAACTCCCTGGATATAATCTTTTATAAAAATATGTATTGAAAATATTTTCTTCCAGTCTGATTAGGCTGTTCATTTTCTTAATACTGCCTTTTGGTAAGCAGAACATTTTAATTTTTATAAAGTAAAATTTTTTATTTTTTCCTTTTGTGATTGTACTTTTCATATCCTGATTATAAATGCTTTGCCTTTCTGAAGGTTATAAAGATTATCTTCTGTGTTGTCTTCTAGAATCTTTACGGTTTTAACTTTCATGTTAAGTCTATGATTCATTTAAAATTACTGTCTGTATATGAAGTTAGGTAGGGGTTGATTATTTTTCCCCCTTTTAAATATTCAGGTGGTCTAGCATAATTTGCTGGAAAAAATTTTCTTTACTCATTGCATTAATTTGTTGCCTTTCTTGAAAGTCAAAGTATTTTACTGTATGAGTATATCTCTGAACTCTTGAGAATATGAACTTTTAAATAACAAAATAAAATTTCAATCCTTCGATCCAACATTGGTTAGTTGTATTAACTTGAATGAGTGGCCTCATCTATAAAATAGGAATAATAGTAGCACATCTACTCCACAGAATAGTGGTGAATATTTACTAACATTATTCTTGTCAACTGCTTAACCCAGGAACTGGAAAATATTAATCTCATTTTTATTATGACTTCACTACTATTATTACCACCATTACTATCACACCATCTTTACTACAGACAGCATTGGCAAGCCATTTAGATAAAAGGAATGCAGAGGTTAAAGATAAAAATAAAGAGATTTATCATGCTGTGTTTAAAAGAACAGTAGCAAGAACAATGCCTTTTAGAATATAAGTCCCAATTGTAATATTGTTCCAGTGGAAAAATAAAATTTACTTTATAGAAAGCCTGTTGCATAGTTTCCAGATAAAACATACCTCAGATGAAGATTTGGGCCATAATCTATATCTTCTTAGCATAGATATTTTGCAGAGAAATATAGCCCCATTGCCTTTTGCTTTGACCAGGTAATACAAGTTTTGATTTAAAACTTCCCGGAATAATCTGGTTGTTGAGAGTTCAGAATTGATATGGTGTTACATTTTTATTATCTTGGACTTGGACAATCAACTTTTTTTTTTTTTTTTGTGGTACGCGGGCCTCTCACTGTTGTGGCCTCTCCCGTTGCGGAGCACAGGCTCCGGATACGCAGGCTCAGCGGCCACGGCTCACGGGCCCAGCCGCACCAGGGCATGTGGGATCCTCCAGGACCGGGGCACGAACCCATGTCCCCTGCATCGGCAGGCGGACTCTCAACCACTGCGCCACCAGGGAAGCCTGGACAATCATCTTGATCTAACTTTTTCATGCACACCAATGCTTGGTTTTCTTGAAAGAGGTACATCCCCAAAGAATTTTTAAATAGAAGAAGCATTGAAGCTTTGTATCTATCCTCTTCTTATTTTTCAGAGGAGAAACTGAGACTAGTAAGGTTAAATGACCACTCTTGAATCTCAATGAATGATATCCATTATTACTGTCTCTATAACTACTTAGCATAACCATCACCATTACGATGGTAGTATTAATACTAGCATGGCTAACTCCATTATTACTGACCCCAGGCTCTATGAATGACAACACTACTTTAAATTAATAGCTTTTATTACACATCTACACACTCTGTTATTACTTTCATAGAATATTTTACTTCAGATGAGGTCTATTCTGCTATTAGGTCATTAGCCATGTGGCGGCACTAAATATACCAAATTTAGATACTCAGAGGTGTTCTCCCAGTAATCATTCAGTCCTCTGCTCCCTACACAGTCTTTCTAACCTCTCCCTGGGACTAATTACAAATGACCCTCAATTAAAAGCTTGGTTCATGGCTTCCCTGGTGGCGCAGTGGTTGAGAGTCCGCCTGCCGATGCAGGGGACACGGGCTCGTGCCCCGGTTCGGGAAGATCCCACATGCCGGGGAGCAGCTGGGCCCATGAGCCATGGCCGCTGGACCTGCATGTCCGGAGCCTGTGCTCCGCAACGGGAGAGGCCACAACAGTAAGAGGCCCGCGTACCACACACACACACACAAAAAAAGCTTGGCTCGAAAACTTTTTTACAGTTTATTGTATTATAAATAAGTAGTCTCTCCCCATTGTATTAGTTTCCTAGGCTGCCATAACAAATTACTGCAGAATTGGTGCCTTAAAGTAACAGAAATTTATTCGCTCATAGTTCTGGAGACGAGAAGTCCAAATCAAAGGGTCAGCAAGGCTGAATTTCCTCTGAAAGCATTAGGAGAGGACACTTCCTTGCCTCCTCCAGCTTCCGGTGTCTCCAGGCATTCCTTGACCTGTGGCAGCATAACTCTCATCTCTTGTGTGTCTTCACGTGGCCTTTTCCCTCTATGTATGTCTCTTCTTCTTATGACACTTGTCATTGGCTTTAGGGCCCACTCAATTAATCCAAGATGATCTCATCACAAGATCCTTCACTTAATTATATCTCTAAAGACCATTTTTCTTGATAAGGTCACATTGACAGATACCAGAGGTTGGAATTCGGACATATCGTTTGGGGATCCAAGTTCAACCCATGATACCATTGATGAACGAAATGTATGTGTGCTTGTGCCTAACGACTACCAACATCTCTGCATCAAGACACCTGATAACTGAGGGGTGAGCTGTAATTCAATTGATTCTTACTGAAATGGAAGAACGTGGGATGATTAAAGAGAAAAAAAAAGTAGCACTTGAAAAATTTCCTCCGTCAGCAAAATTACTGTTGCAATATTTTTTGGCCCTACATACATGCAGAAATAAGACGACTTTCAAGGAAAATGCGATGAATTTTAAATATAATTCAAATATACTTAGAGCAATGAACAACACCTTTTCTTCCTATAGATCAGTTAATCAGGAAGTGAAGAGTCTTCAACAAACATGCTGAGTCTTATGTTGCAAAAAAGCTTTTCTGGTCTAGCCCAGAAAAGAAACAAACCCTTCCAAAGGGAATATTTACAATGAAGTTTGAATACTGCCTTATGTTTACTTACATCATAAATGTTAATAAAACTGCATATTATTTTTCATGTATTGTGATGGATTATGGTGTTTATATGACATGAACAGATGTCCCAGGAAAGAAGTTCCAGTTTATAATGTTGTACCTAGGGGAAATGAGAGTCAACTATTATCCAAAACCAATTAGAAAATAAATTTTTAGGGGCCTGTACTTCACTCTGTAGTAAAATAAAATATGTCCATTTCCACTAGTCAGAGCACGTAGGTGACTTCTCAATTTTTAGTACGTTTAATTGATATTCCCGTTTCCAGAGCTTTTCATTAAATGAGGAAAAAAAAAACATGTTCATCTAATGTGCAACAAATGCCTTTGGTTCCAGCTTTGATAAAACCATTATTCATTCTCCCACCGATCCTTAGTTCACAAAGTTCTCTTCTGTCCAGAGAATATGTCCACATACTTCTAACCTTTCAGGATCCTTCCAGGACCAATTCACCTTGGGAAGCCTTTCTGTGAAGCTCTTCTATTTTGACCCCTCCTCTCACCAATGAGTTTCCTTTCTTCTCAACTTCCAGCAACTTCCATTGATATTTTTTAACCAAAACAAAGAAAACAAACACATTTATTGACTATTGGCTGTATTCAAAGAAGTCTGTAGTATAAACGTGAACACAATTTTAGTTTTATCTCCTCAGTGAAAGGCCTGCAACATATCTTAAATTTCCATGTTTCCACATTAAACAACATTGAATAAAAATTGCCCAATAAATACTGGCTATTTAATCCAAAATAAGTAGGTGGTTATTTGAACATGTTCAATTGCAAATTAAAATAGGTTTTGAAAAATCAAGAACAAGTGAAGTCAGGGAGGGGGTAATTTAAATAGAATTAACTGCTGCGCTGAAAGTTCTGCAGAAAGTTAGATGAAGAATCACTACTGACGATGAACCCCAGATGGTTTGTGTCTTCCCCTTGACCCAGAAATAGAATTTTTCCAACAAAACAAACTATTGGGCAAAAATTATGGTGAAGATTCTAAAGAAAGGAGCTCAGTTTTTGTGGAAACAGGGCTGAACTCAGAGTTGTACTAGGTTCTAGCTCTTCTTTTTTATCACAAAATCTTGGGAATCCAAGAAGGAAGTTGGTTGTTTTATTAATTACTCTACCCTTAGATTTAAAACAGTGCATAGCACAAACTAATCTCTGACTCAGGAGGGTGAAAATGGAGGAAAATAGGTAGGAGGGGTGGGGAATAATTATCTTTGTCTATGTGCATCTTTTACTGTATTTTTTAAAAAAGAAATTTAAAATTAATTTATTCTGTTCTAGTCTCTATGATATACTAGTTGCTGGATATGCTGAAATTAGTAAAATAGAAACCTTGCTCTTATGGCATTATGGTGATCAAAGTTAGGTGGGGAAATAAAAATTAGTAATGCCTAGTAATTGACAGTTACTGCAATTGCCTCTTACCTAGTTTCCTGGTTTCATCTTTTACTTCCCCACACCGCATTTTCCATACAGAAAATAGAATGATACTATAAGAATCAAACCCAATAGAACCACTTCCCTCCTTCAAACAACCCATGGCCTTGCCATTGCAATTTTTTTCAATTCCAAATTCTTTATCACTGCTTATAAATTCCTACATAATCTGACCCCTGCAGATTTTGCTGAACTCATTCAGAGTCTCTGCACCAGAAACTACAGAAGCAGAGTCACAGAGGAATTTGCACTCCAGGTTAAAAAAATAAAAAGAGCTGCCTGACGGACTCTGGAGTAGTCAGGTATTTCCAAAAGGCATCTGTAAAATGGACTACTTAAAATAAACATTTAAATTAACATATTTAATGAAAAAATGTGAAAGAACTTAAAGTCACTCTGATGGTCACAGTCCATACACATTTTCTTAGAGAAGGCAGAGGGGTGACAAAGTGTTCTGAGGATTCTGGGTACTTCCATGCATATTCATTATACACTCTAATTTATTACCATGTTTACCACCAAAACTGCAGAGCTAATTATATTCTGTATTAGGCCCCAAGTGAGTTTTCATCTGCCTGGCTTGGCCAACCAGCAAAACAAAGCACATTAAAGAGAGGAATTGCAGTTGCTCGTTAATATTTGATGTGACGTAGAATATTGGTGTTCCTTAAAACAGACTGCTGACCCTTCCAATGAAAAATTAAATCTATTCTAGTCATTCTGCACTTGCAATCAGAAGCCCTGCACAGAGACGTTTCCCCTAGAAGACACAATGATTAAACAAACATGGAAAGAATTTTCTCACTGTGAATTCCTGCTAGGATGATTCCTTCTACCTTTCACTCCTCCAGTAAAAAAAAGATAAAAAACAGACCTCTCCCTGATTCCATTTTCTGTTTCTACTTCAGTGAAATTAGGATGGGATAAATTAAGAAATGGTGATGTCCTAAAACGCATCTTCCTCAAAAATAATTAGGCCAATACATTACAAGTGTGTTTTTCAGAATACAAATATGTCATAAGATATCCTAGAAGAAAAGCAGTACTCTATAGTCAAAAAGTTTGCAAAATGCTACAAACACACTTCCCTCTTAGAATTTGACAGCATACCTTAGCTTTAAGAAAGTCTCTTCAAAGTTCTACTGTAAAGAATCTTATTTAACTTTGCTTGACATAGCATTCTAAACTTGCTGAATACGTTTAGACTATTTTTCATATCATATCGATTGACAGTTGAAGTACAGACTGGAAACCTGACTGAAAAATTTGAGAAGGGGAAATATGGAATAATAGTCGAAAAAGTTCATGCTAAATTCTTAATCATGTACTCTCAAATTTAAAATACTGAGTTTATAACTAATGCCAGACACTAATGCCATCGTGTGTGTAAATACCCAAAACACCGATAATTCTGTCCTCACCTTCAGGATTATAAAGTTGTCACACCAGAGGAGGACCAAAAAAAGTTTGATATTATTTTGAAAAGTACACATGCCCACAATTAATGGAAAGAATGCCACCTGTATCTACAGGGAAGGATCACTTACATCCTACCCGCTACATAGCATGGTCATACATAAGACATCGCAGGGCCCATCTGAGGAAACTCGGACTGAAAGACTTGGGTTACAGCAGAGGAACATTGATACTCAGCTGTTCATAATTAATAGATTATGCAAATTCCATTCTCCCTACCTTAATACCCTACTTCCAATTTACTTACTGAACAATGCTGACTTGCTTAATATATTTGGGCATTTAAGATGACCTTTAAAGAGCTATAGTAGAAGAGTGACTGGATGCTATGCTCTGTGCACACAGTACATCTATGGCCCTCCCAAGTCTCTATAGTACAGATACCACTCGAGCATGTGCCTCAAAAGTAGGGAAGCCTACAAATGTTAAATTTTCAAATTTTAAGGGTCTAATGCTTTTAGTAAAATACAAAATTTCCAAGTACTCAGACTATTTCAAAGATATTTCTTCATGGGTGAAATTAATCCATTCCAATAGATTACTGCAAAAATATCAAGCACAGGAAGCAATAGATTCTCTGACTTCACAAATGAGGTCACAGGATTGTGAAAATGCAGGGGGCCACATAAACAGTTTGACAAGAGTGGTCTTTAAATTGTGCTGCATGGAGTAGCCTCAGGCAGCTAGTGTCCTAGAACAGGGAGTAGGGGTGGTGAGCAGTGAAAAGTTCAAGTCTCTTACCCTCATTTTAGAGAGGGCCCCCCAGCTTTTTAATCTTTTTCATATAAGGAGATTTTATGTGCAATTAAAACAATTAAAAGAAAGTTTCACATTGTAAATCAACTATACTCCAATAAAAATTTTAAAAATAAATAAATAAAAGAGAAAGTTTCTATAGCACTGATGTATTTTCCAACCAGTGGTTCCAACTGTTTAACAGATGAGGAAAATAAATTCAAGTGAAACGAAGATCTTTGCAAGGAGATAAGAATAGCTCACTGAATTGTCGGGTGACATGGCCATGGCATCTGCCATCCAGTTGATCACTGTATGTCAGTATCACATCTTCATTGTTCCATATAGATCTCTAGAGAATCTTGCCTTATGGTAGAACCAAGGCTGTAACTGACACCTCTCCTGAACTCCAAGCTTGTGAGTTGTGTCCTACTACTTCTTTTTTTTTTTTTTTTTTTTTTTTGGTACGCGGGCCTCTCACCGTTGTGGCCTCTCCCGTTTTGGAGCACAGGCTCCAGACGCGCAGGCTCAGCGGCCACGGCTCACGGGCCCAGCCGCTCCGCGGCATGTGGGATCTTCCCGGAATGGGGCACGTACCCGCGTCCCCTGCATCAGCAGGCGGACTCTCAACCACTGCGCCACCAGGGAAGCCCCCCACTACTTCTTAACTAAGGTTTTGAGAGATTTTTCAGAAGTGATGTAGAAATTCCATCAGGGTTTGGAGAGGTTGCACCATTAGCTGTTTCTGCTTGTGGGTGAATCCTTTATTTTCCCATCATAACACACTCTTAAAATATCCCAATTCCATGAAAGATAGCCAAAATTCAATGTAATCAATGATCTCAGACCCTGAAACAGAAAGTGGTTCCCTCTTTCTGGAATGAAGAGACCAGATGAGGTGTTCTGTATTTTAAAAAAAATCAGAACTACTGTGTCTACAAGAGATTTAATACGCTTCTGCTCTTCCGACTAACTGCATCTCAGAAAAGCACAGAACTTTGAAGATTAAGATGACATGAACTGAATAGGAAAGAAGATAGAGTGTTACTTTCAAAAGAGCAATAGTAAATTTCTCTCTTCTGAGTCCTTATCGAGTTTTGCAAGCTTGACCTTCTTTTCCCTGTTGACACCCATTTATTTTACTCTTCTCAGGTTAGACATGAATGCAGAGAGAGCATACAAAATTTAAAGGCTGTTACCTTTAGAGGCTCCAATATTCCTTCATTATGGGGCAGGGAAAAGGTGCCCACTTAAGAGAAACTTCTGTGCAAAATATGGTGGTGAAGGCAGCAAGCAACATAGAGTTAGTATTTGTTCTGTGATGGCTGAACTCACCCAAGAAACATGAATAATACAAAGAGAGAGACATATTGAGAGGAGAAGAGAGAGAGAGAGAGAAAGAGAAGTTGGGGGGTGGGATTCAGGGATAAGAATTAGGTTGTTCATCTTCACCTTGTAATTATCTGTCTTTCTGACTAATAATTTGGGAATAAGAAGAAAGAGGCAGAAAATAAATTGCACCTTATCCTTCACAGAGCCATTATAAGCAAAAATGTGGGTCTAAATTATATCTCCGAAAATGTACTCTGTGAAACAAAGCAGAAAAATGTGAATATATAGATAGTTGTGTCATTTGCTTTGTAAGATACAAACTTCAGAATTTCCCATCTGCACAATTTAAATATATATTGTCCTAAAAGTGATCAGAATCTACGTAAATAGTGACTCAAAGACACCATTCATATTGTTAATTCTTCCAAAGTTTTGTATATATCAAGAGGGCATTCTCAGACATAGACATTGCAAGATTCAGTGACACTAATGATGTATTTTTGTCCTTCCAAAATAATGTGGTTGTTGGCTTTTTTTCAGGTGAATAGTGGTTCTTAAAGACAGAAATGTCACATATGTTCCTTCCAAATGCTTTCCATTAGATTGAACCATGAAATAGTTTTTTTTTAGGTTAAATATGGCTAAATATTGTCAATTTCATATGGTTCAACCTATGAAAGAGGGGACACATGCTTAAAAAAAAAAAAAAAGAAGATTCCAGAATGCATTCCAAACCTCTTAAACTAACAAACTTTTACAAAAGCACTATTGTAATACAGGACTTGAACATGCATCCTAATTAATATAAATCAAATTGGAGGACATATACTATCTACCTTCAAGTATTTAAATAGCTAGAAATTATAGCAAAACCAAGCTGGCTCTCATATAACAAAATGTTACAAATAGACTTTTGTACTATTCACCCTATGACTTTGCAAAATAGAGCTTTGTTTCTGAAAGTGTATCTGGAAAATTAATAGCTCCCAACACTGTGTGGTATATTCAATTGATGCTAAATGCTACTGCACACAATTCCTCTTCTGGCAATTTAAGCTAAGCTCACCCATTCCCATAATACGTATCAAAAAGCAGGTTGAACACTATGAATGATGTTCCAGCCACCATGTGTGATCTCAAACTGTTTACCCTCTTGGTTCCAAACTACTGATTTCATATATCCTAGCAGCTCATACTGTAGATTTGTGAAACTTATAAAGAGGAGCCCCTTTGGGGGCAGGTGAATTACAAAGAGGCAAGCCTTCCTCCAGAGTCCAGACAGACTGTGGTCTAGGGCTAGGACCCTTGGCTTGGGGGCCCAATTTATCATTTTAGAAAAGTGTCCAAGATGCACAATTGTTGCACTGTTAGGTGGTTCTAACTAGCTGCTCTTAAATCTCAGGCTTATATAAACTCTTCCACATTTTGGAACATGGACTTTTAGTATTGTTTCTGGTATGATTTTAATCCTCCACCCTCCAACCTTGATTCCCTAGAGATGGGATCAGGAAGGGAGATATTGCACATCTTCAATTAAGATAGTTCACATTTCTAAATTATGTGATGTGATGTAATTGTTGAAAACTATCCTGGTCTTGTCTAAATACTGCATTCACAATAGCTAATCCACTACTGTTGAGTTTTCAACAATTTAGCCAAGCAGACCCAGACCATGCCAATTTTCCATATATTCTTTTGGAAGATTTATGTTATTATAATAATATACTTGATGATTAGATAACACAAAACAGAAGTCATCAGGTCAGCATTTTCTCCAAATACATTTTGCAAATCACTACACTGAAAAGCAGTTCGGCCAGAGTGACTCCATAGATAGGTGAATGCAAGCTAGCATATTAATACCTCTGAGAGGTCCTGAAGTAAAGTGATGTGTTTACTGTGTTTAACCCGGACTTTCCAAAAAGCATTTGATAACAGCAGTCATTTTCCCCCATATATATATATATTTTTTTTTTTGCGGTACGTGGGCCTCTCACTGTTGTGGCCTCTCCCGTTGCGGAGCACAGGCTCCGGACGCACAGGCTCAGCGGCCATGGCTCACAGGCCCAGCCGCTCCGCGGCATATGGGATCTTCCCGGACCGGGGCACGAACCCGTGTCCCCTGCATTGGCAGGCGGACTCTCAACCACTGCGTTACCAGGGAAGCCCACACCCCATATTTTAAGAATTGCAATTTTAGGTTAATCAAAGAAGGGAAGCATAAGATAGCATTAAGTTAGTTGTCAGCCATTCTAAGAGTAATAAATCAATGCAAGTTACATATACCTCTCTGAACTTAACTTTCTCCATTTAAATTAGTGGCAAAACTAATACCTATCTAATGTTTATGATATAGATGAAATTATTAATTCTTAGGTACAGTTTTGCTAGTAGTGGTGACAGTGTAGTTATAGTTAATGACCAAGTGGAAATATAAGATTATGACTAAATATGAACTTGAACATAATAAACAGGCTTTTTAAGAATTATAAATAATACATGATATTTTCTTTGAAAATTCTATTTAAGTAAAGCAACCAACATTTGTGTTTTCTTGTCTCAGTGTTTCACCTTTGACCTATGCTCAGAGAAGGGCAAAGTCTCATAAAAGACTTGACTCTGGGAGGGCAGAATGATTGGATTTGGGTATCTAATGTGTATTCCCTACTTTCCTAACATCCTTGTTTTGCTGTTTCTTTTATATTCTGCTGTTAGCACACAGGATAATTATGGGTGATTTGCAGATATATTACGAATATTTCAAATAGCTAAGTGTATATTTAATATATAAAAAGAAAAACTATAGCTAGCAGAACAAAACCATGATTTTACAGATATTCTAGTTCTAAAGGAAATTAACTTAAAAAAAAAGTGGGGAGCAAAAGCAAAATTAAAGAAAAAATCACGGATATTCAAAAATCATAAGGATAGAATGCAAATGATTGAAACTTGGAAAATACTGCTTTGTAACAACCCATGAAGCAAGTCATTATTATATCGATTTCAGAGATTAAAAAGAAAACAGATCTTAGAGAAAGAAAATAAAGTGCCCAAGGCTTACCAGTAATTGGCTCAGATGAAATTCAAACTGAGGCTTTCTGGCTCCAAAAGTGTATTTAAACACTTCGCCACTTTGAGAATCTTCTCACCTATGCCTCTTCTAAAGCCTTAAAAAACCAAAATCATGCTTTATCTAAGTATCTCCTCTTCATCCTCCTGGGCCGTCTCAAAGCCTACTAGCACTGAGCTTCCACTTTCAGATTCCCCAAAACACTATTGGGCTTCAATCATTCCAGCCATATCTACGATTTACCTACTGTTAGCTAAGGAATTTGCAAGGGGCTTGGAATCAAACGGGGATGAAATATGTACACTCAGCCTCTACTTTCATGGATTTTGTAATCTTTTGAAGAAAACAGACGTAAGTTTTTTTTTTCAATCCCACAAACACCTAATGGAAAACTGAAATATGAGTTACAATATAGTTACATGCTTTTAAGAGAGAAGAGGTGCGGAGGAAGGGAGATCATGAAAAAATTCACCAAAGAAGTGATGTTTAAGCTGACATTGAACAAAGAGAAAGAGTTAATTAAATGAATTGGCAAGACGTGGAGAAGAGTATCCACCAAGAGGAAAAGCTTAAACAAAGAACGTATAAGTGGGACAAGCAAAGAGAATTTGAGCAGAAGAAATAAAGCCCATATTGCTGAAGTCCAGAGAGGGAGTGGTTCGGGAGCAAACAAGGAGGAAGTAAGGGGAACTTACGTGGAGGCTTCTTTGTTTTGCATCATTATTTTCTGTTCTGCATGCATAAATCTTATTTATTCCTAATGATAAACATCTTAACAAGATAAATGTAAATACTTATTTATTCATCTCCTCCTTGGAAACTACCCCAATATTAAGCACCGGCAGTATTAAATGAGTTGATATTAAAAGTAAAATTATGGGTCTTCCCTGGTGGTGCAGTGGTTAAGAATCTGCCTGCCAATGCAGGGAACACGGGTTCGAGCCCTGGTCCGGGAAGATCCCACATGCCGCAGAGAAACTAGGCCCGTCCGCCCCAACTACTGAGCCTGTGCTCTAGAGCCCACGCAACACAGCTACTGAAGACCGCACGCCTAGAGCCCGTGCTCCACAACAAGAGAAGCCACCGCAATGAGAAGCCTGCACACCGCAACGAAGAGTAGTCCCCACTCACCGCAACTAGAAAAAGCCCACGTGCAGCAACGAAGACCCAATGCAGCCAAAAATAAATAAATTTAAAAAAAAAATAAATTATGACACTACTACATGATATAAGTGGTTTGAGTCTAAATCAAAAGAGTCTGTGTTAAAATTTTGCATGGTGTAATTACCAGGAAGTGTTCCAGGAAACACAGCCCTGGCTTTAAAACAGGAAGATGGCTTGACAGTTATCACATCCACCAGGCATGAATAGATATTTGTTTCATGAATATGGTGATGTCACCATAGCAGAGTGTTTCTCCAGGTCACTGGATCATGTTTGGAAAGAGGCATCTTGGCTTCACTTTGTACACTGTCTCCATTTTCATTAACGTTACAAGAGAAAAATATGTCAAATCCAGACCATAACCCATGCCATCAACTTCATCTTTTGAGAGAAGTTAGAGAAAATACATACCAACTTTCTGTACCCTCTTTTTTTGAAAATATATAAGCTTCTATAGTCAGCCTTGACTCTAGGTACATTACCACAACTAGTAAAAAGCATAGATCTTCACATAATTTTCCCATGCACATTGTCTTAAGTTTGAGCATCTTGCATAAAATTTTCTTCTAAATACACTACCAGATAATTCCAGTCACTCTAATTCTTTGTTAACAGCAAAAAGCTAACTTAGCAATGATCCAAATTATGTTTATATGTGGACTATTAAAAAAAGACTGATTTCAAGTTCTACTGGTGATTGCATAGGTAAACACTGTACATGAATTAGAATGTGTAGCTACATTATACGATTAATACCATTCCAATCCTACCTCTGAATTCTGCTTTGAATTCTTAAGTCTATAACTAAAGTTACTGACTAAACATATTTTTAGTGTCATTAGGAAAAATGGTATAGCTGTAGTGATTCTTGAATACAGTTCTATAAGCATAATTTTATTTTAATGCCAACTGATTATAATATAATTCCTGTTCTGGTCCATATCCAATCTGAGTTCCTAGAGAGAAGATGCTATAATTATAATCAGAAAAAAAAACTAGGGAAAATATCTTTCAATGAAAACTCACTCAGACAAATAAATTAATAATTGATAGTATTCATGGTATATTAACATCCATCCATCCATATACATATATAAACTTTATACTTCTCACATTACCAGTTTTTATAAAAAGTAAGGAAATGAAGGTGAATCTAAAATAAAGCTTAACTTTCACTTAAAATGTTTAATAAATGGACAAAAAGATCCTTCATTCATATCAAAATGCCAGTATCACTGGGGAAGGTCCAGGAGGCAGTCCACTCCTGTGAGCTCAAGATCTCACAACTTTTTCATTACGGGTCTCTCACACATTTTAAGTTTGCTTGCTCACAAATCACATCTTTTATCTTTTTTTTCTTTTTTTTTTTTTTTTTTTGCGGTACATGGGCCTCTCACTGTTGTGGCCTCTCCCGTTGCGGAGCACAGGCTCCGGACGCGCAGGCTCAGCGGCCGTGGCTCAGGGGCCCAGCCGCTCCGCGGCACGTGGGATCTTCCCGGACCGGGGCACGAACCCGTGTCCCCTGCATCGGCAGGCGGACTCTCAACCACTGTGCCACCAGGGAAGCCCCACATCTCTTTTTTAATGAACAGCAGCATTTTCTCAAGCTTTGTGCTTCATATATAGCTAAAGAAACACTTTCTTGACTTATAAATGTTAAAAGAAAAGGGTTTTTTTTGCTTTGTTTTGTTTTTTAGCAAAAGAAAAGAAAGAAAGGCAATAGACTGAGGGTCAAGCATATAAATAGCTTCAGCACAAATTTATTTGGGTGGAGAATTCTAAAAGCCACTGAAAATCTCTCTTCTCTCTCTCTGAAGGTACTTAGCAAGTCTCTGCCTACCTATCGTCAGGCTAGTCAGTACTGCAGAATCACTCAGAATCACTAAGGGGGCGGCTTCCTATTTAATCTTCTTTACAGGTGATATTATCAATTTTCTGCTGCTGCTGTAACAAGTTACTACAAACTTAGTAACTTAACACAACACAAATTTATTGACTTGAACTTCTGGGGGTCTGAAGTCTGAAATCAGTTTCACTGAACTAAAGTCAAAGTGTCAGCAGGCACGCCCCCATGGAAGGTTCTAGGGGGGAATTCATTTCCTTGCTTTTTCCAGCTTCTAGCGACGCATCCCTAACATTCCTTGGCTCACAGCTCCTTCCTCCATCTTCACGGCCAATAGTGTAGCATCTTTTCCCTCTGATCCTACTTTCCCTCTACTTCCATCCCACGGCCTTCTCTTCTGCAATATAATCTCCCCACCTCAAGATCATATCTGCAAAATCACTTTTGCCACATAAGGTAACATTTACAGATCCCAGGGGTTAGGACTTGGAAATCTTTGAGCGCCATTACTCACTCATCCTATCACAGGCAGGGAAGTGGATGCTCTCCTTGGATCTCTCTGAGTCCTATCCGCCATGATTTAACATCTCTGCTTGGTAGCCCGCTGGTAATAAAAGTAAACAGAAAGGATTCCCTTTGTTTCTCTAGCTGTCCCCGTGTCATTTCTCCTTTCTAAGGGCCAATATTGTGCTTTTTCTCCCTCTCACTGCCTCAGAACAGCTAGGTGTAAATGGGCCTCCTCCTTACCTGAGTCTGCAGGCGCCCACAAGAGGTGCAGACATTTTCCTCAGTTCATTCGGTCATAATCTCAATCCTGGGGCATCTTCAAGTAGAGCGGCGACATTTTCTCATAGAACCAGAGGGTATGGTGGAGGCTCAAGGGATGAGGTGGTTCACTTCTTTACCTTTAGCTAGGTTTCTCTTCAAAATATTTATCATCAAGCTCTTGAAAGCAAAATATCCATTCTGAGAGCTTCAGATAAACAACCCCATTGAACACATCTTAAAGGAATCTGGTGCCCAATATCTGAATCTCTACACGCTAATTCTCAACTCCATCCTAAATTTTCTAATTCCAAATATGCCAATTGAATCAGTTTACCTTCCTAGCAATCAAGAACGTAGTCCCTGGCATGAATTAAACCAAGAAGACAATTTACTATTAAAAAGATGTCTTTCTAATTTCTGATTCAAATCAGGCTTCTGTCTGTTAAAAGATAAACTGAGAGGTACATTAGCATTTTCAAGAGTTCATCTGAGCAAACATGGATTTGAATTGGGAAGCACCAAGCCAAAGGAGGCTGAAATGCTCCACCCATAGGAGGTGGGGAAAGGCTTTCACAGTGCAGTCGCTGAAGCAAGGCGAGGGAATTATTTTACTGGGTATAGTTTAGGGGTTGCCTTATCTGGGAAAGTCTAGTGGCTCTTCGTGATTGGTTGTTTAAATTTCTTTTTCTCAGATATAAGTGCACTTATAGGAACTGATTTTGGCTTACGCTTCAGTTGACTTACCTAGGCTACCAAGGCATTAGAGTCACCCCAGTCTAACGTCCTCCTTGTTTAATGAATTTAATATCCCCAAAAGCATTCTTGGTTCATAGACATCACGAATAAAGAAAAAGAGGGAAGTGAATTGACTCTTTGTTTTTTCCTTTATTTTTTTCTTGGTTGTTTGTTGATTGGTATTTCTTGAAGAGCAATTTTTCAATGTTATGGTTGAATTTATGTCTTTTTTTGCACTCCCTAACCCCCAACAACATTGCTATTTTACTTTGGCTGTCCAAGGGCTGTCTACCACCAAATGGGTTGTCTGGCTTCTGACTGACACGAGTTTTAGTTAACAAGTTGTGATCACTTCTACATTAGCCTTAGGAATGACAGAAAACACAGAAACCAAATGTTTATAATGTGACCTCATGCCAAGTCCCATAAGGAGTTATATAAATCACATGCAGGCACCTCCACCTTGAAAATAGGAGTTCCATTCCAATAGATACCTCTTAAGAAAAGGCTCAGGCAGCTCGAGAGATGGAGTTTGCACTTTCATAAAGCATGATCCCGTAAAATTCAACCTGGTTTCATGAGAGGTTCATTAGTCTGCAGATAAGCCCATGTGTAGAGAGTTCCCCTTCTGATCCTTTTCTGACACATGGTAAGCACTCGACAACTTAGTTATTATTCCCTAGAATTAAATTTAGTTTAAGAATCTTAAGGCGAGGGCTTCCCTGGTGGCACAGTGGTCGAGAGTCCGCCTGCTGATGCAGGGGACACGGGTTCGTGCCCCGGTCCGGGAAGATCCCACATGCCACGGAGCGGCTGGGCCTGTGAGCCATGGCTGCTGAGCCTGCGCGTCCAGAGCCTGTGCTCCGCAACGGGAGAGGCCATAGCAATGAGAGGCCTGCGTACCGCAAAAAAAAAAAAGAGAAAAAGAAAAGAATCTTAAGGCAAAACCAAAAAAAAGAGAAAAGCTGAATTACAATGACACACTAAAAGCAGAGCAGCGGAAAAAGGAGAAAAGCATGTATATAAAATAGAGAATACACTAGAGACTATGATTGAGCGCCAAATGCAATAAGAAAATTCAGGTGAAATAAAACTTTATGATATAAGCCAGTTACCAGAGGGAGAAGAGCCCAGAACAAAATTTATTGCTTGTTTTCACTTCAGATTGTTCAAAATAATAAATTAGGCTCTGTTTTTAAGGAACACTCTGAATAATATGTCTGAGTCAAAAACAAGCTTGTTTTCCTCTCCTGAGTTTCTCTCATCTAGACATGAGAAGGAATTACCTGGTGAAATAAAATCCCCAAATAAAAATTCACTAAGAGTTTTTTTTTTTCTTTTTTTATTTATTTATTTTTGCTGCGATGGGTTTTCGTTGTTGTGCACGGGCTTTCTCTAGTTACGGCAAGCGGGGGTTACTCTTCATTGTGGTGCGCAGGTTTCTCATTGTAGTGGCTTATCTTGTTGAGAAGCACAGGCTCTAGGCATGTGGGCTTCAGTAGCTGCAGCACGCAGGCTCAGTATTTGTGGCTCAAGGGCTCTAGAGGGCAGGCTCAGTAGTTGTGGCACATGGGCTTAGTTGCTCCACAGCATGTGGGATCTTCCCAGACCAGGGCTCGAACACATGTCCCTTGTATTGGCAGGCGGATTCTTAACCACTGCACCACCAGGGAAGTCCCTCGCTAAGAGTTTAAATCCAAACCTTTGGACATGGCTGGTACCTAAAATATAACTAGCTTGGTCTCCTCAAAAATTTTAATATTTTTGACATTTAAAATTGTAACGATATGGGGTGTGTGTGTGTGTGTGTTATTTATGTTCACTAGTGTATTACTTTTTTGTTCTAAAAACCAGATAAATGTGAAATCACATTTTATAAGCCTGTTATATAATCATGTTCAAAAGAGCAGATCTGATCTCTGAGTTTTCCTCACATGTTCTTGTCCTGCACATTCAATTTCTGGAGTATTACTGGAGAAAATCTGCTATCACACAATTTGTATTACCTTACACATAGGACAGCAGCATTCTCAGTGGGCCTAATTTCAAATAGAAAAATGAATGATTTAATACCCAATATAGCTGCATGATGGGACATCTGGTGAAGGATGATGTCTTTGGCTGATAAAACTTAGGCTCAGGAATCAGGCAAAACTAAATTTGACTTTCAGCTCTACCACTACTCATGTGACCTCAGGAAATAGGAAATAGTTAATATTTAATTTCTCTGATGGATCTTTATTTCTTTTTCCAATTTAAAATAAGTACAAAAATAGTACCAATAAAGTTTGAAGTAAGATTCAATTAGATAATGTTATATATTAAATGCTTATGATAATAATACCTGGCATAAAATAAGCACTCAATAAAGCTATTATTTTTTTTCCTTCCTGTTTAGCACTGATGCCTTCATAATTGCTGCTAGAAATGTTAAGCTATTTATCTGCTTGGTAAACCATATGAAGATGTGTGTATATGTGTGTATTAGGAGATGTGTATGTGTGTGTATACATTCACAAAATTAGGCTACCACATCAAATTACTTATTCCTCTAGTCTACTCTACCCATTTATGTTTGGTTGGAAACTAACCTTAATTCTAGACAAAGAAAAGGATATATAGAAAGATAATCTGTTTTGATAAAAGGGGATAATAATTTAAATTAAACCAGAACCATATCATTTTGATGTTTGTGCATTACTAGTGTAATCTGAAATATCCTTAATGTAATAATCTAACAGAGAATTTTAAAATTTTAAATAAAATTTAACTTCTGTATCTTACAAGCCATGTTAATGTGTGCTATTTAATTCACTCTTTAAAATAACCACTCAGGGCTTCCCTGGTGGCGCAGTGGTTGGCAGTCCGCCTGCTGGTGCAGGGGACACAGGTTCGTGCCCCGGTCCAGGAGGATCCCACGTGCCGCGGAGCGGCTGGGCCTGTGAGCCATGGCCGCTGAGCCTGTGCGTCCGGAGCCTGTGCTCCGCAACGGGAGAGGCCACAACAGTGAGAAGCCCGCGTACCGCAAAAAATTAATTAATTAATTAATTAAATAACCACTCAAATTAAGTTGACTATGGAATCATGTTCTGAATTGGGTCCCTCCAAAATTCATATATTGAAGTACTAACCACCCAGTACCTCAGAATGTGACTGTGTTTGGAGACAGGATCTTTAAAGAAGTAATTAAATTAAAATGAGGTTATTAGGGTGGGTCCTAATCCAAAATAACTGGTGTCCTAATAAGGCGATTAGAACAAGATACAGAGGGAAGGCCATGTGAGGACACAGGAGGAAGACCACCACCTACAAGGCCAGGAGAGAGGCTTCCAAATAAACCAATCCTGCTGACACTTTGGTTTTGGACTTTCAGCCTCCAGAATAGTGAGAAAATAATTTCTGTTGTTTAAACCACCCAGACTGTGGTTCTTTGTTATGGCATCCCTAGCAAACCAATACAATGCGTTATGCCCATTTTAGGGATGAGGCTAATAGAAATTGAGAAACTCATGTGAGTTCCTCGACTTAATACTTAAAAAAATAATAATCTGCTAAGAGCTAGAGTCAGAATTTGAGTCTGTGCTTATGAGTCTGTGTTCTTTCCACCTTACTATAGTGCTTCTTGAGTAATCCAAAGACACAGGGATGATGATGCCTTTAGATGAATAATGCACTGGATGGCGAGGCTTTTGCTGACTAGGAAACAAGTCTCTAGGTCAGCACATAGTCACATATCACATATGGGGTAACAGAGTCAGGGCTTTGCATGTCTCCACTTCCACTCCCTTATCCTCACTGTGTGATGTGACATGGGGTATCCAAACCTGGATGTAAATCCTATTTCCTGAGATATAATTAAAAAATACCAATCCCAGGGCCTTCACCTAAGACCTGCTAAATTAGAATCTTGGACAAGGCAAAGAAGTGAGTCAAATAAGCTGTATTTTTTAAAGCAAGTTCCAAGACGATTCTGATATAGGCAGCCAAGAAATATTTGGGAAGCCCAGCTATACACAGTGGAAAGACTATGAGTTTTCAATCAGATCCTAATAAACTTACATCTTAGCTCTGCATTATAAAGTATTTAACAATTCTGAGTTTTAAATTCTTCACATGTGAAATGAATGACAGAAGCCATGGTAGACAATTGTGTATATGTGTGTTTCCATGGTGTAAATATGTTGCCCTTTTTTAGACTGTTTTCTTTAAACACTAGGTATAGGCTCTGGAACTCTGACTGAGGCTCTCCTGTCAGCAGCCTGGCTCTTATTTGATCCCTGAATGTTGGCAATACTGGCCACAGAGAGCATCCAAAGGCCTCCCTGCCATATGGATTCCCAGTTATCCAGGCTACCAGTTTCACATTTGCCTTAATGATTCACGATCCCTCTTTCAGAAGGTTATCAGCCCCGGATGAAAATGATCCCAGGAGGACATTCAGATTCTTATGCAAACCAGATTTCGGGACCAACAGCTATTCTTTTCCCTTAGTTTGCAGCCAAAATGTGCCAAGTCATTTGCCAAAGTGCTTGGGAAATGGTTTTCAATGTGAGGAACCAAATCCTCGTATTGAGTCAGCAGTTCATCTATTTCTGGTAGAAATTTCTCAGGGTACTCGGATCCCAGGCTTTCAATCATAGTAGATATCTAAGCACCAGTCATGGCAAGTTTCTTCCCCTTTGCTCCAGAGATTTGAAAGCCGGAATCAGGCAGACGATCCTACACTCCAACAAACTGCCAACCAAACAGAATGAGATTCACCCATTATACTTTCTGTCACTCTATCCGGAATAAAGTCCATTCTGTTTGCCTTTCAGGTCTTTCTAAACTTTCCTTTCCCTCAGCTCCCCTTTGTACCATCCTTTTCACCCTCATAAGAGTTTAGCAGAACACCTGCTTGGAGAAAAATCTCATAAAATGACCAGACATTCAGCATCTCTTTTTAACAAATCCTTACCAAGGGACAAGAGATCAAGAACCAGAATAACCGAGTCTTTCTCCACCACACTAAGTTAGGTGATGGTGTTTTCTCTAAACTGAATGAGCCCAAGGTTCTAAATAACACCTTGGGAATGATATTTTCAGCTGAGGCTCTGAACACTTTATATTGTGATGAATCGTTATCCAGTGTTGGTCTGCCAACAGTCATGAATGGCCATGCCAGTGAAACATACGGAAAATCCCCTCTACCTTAGAGCAGAGGTAGTCCATCCAAAATTCCTTGTGGGGACCAAAGAATGCGAAGAAGGAAGGGACTCTTAGAGACTGTTTTATATTTGGCTGCTGGGTGATAAAGCTCCACAGCACTTTTGGGCTTTATAAGCCATCCTTTTTCTATCATCTGTTTCTGGAGGCATTTTTTTTTTTTTCTGCATTCTAAATATCTATTGTAAGAAACCATATGTAGGCAGACCTGTTAAGCCTGAGCTTTCTTAGCAGGGAATTTGACTATTTTTAAAAGGATGTCTTCTTATTCTCTATTCCCACACACATTTTTCTCCAAAGAAGTCACTTGAATGTAAAACATCCCCTCCTACAGAACTTTAGGTCATTTTTGTTTAAGAAATATTAGTTGAGCACCAATTATATGCTAAGCAAAAATCTAAGCACTGAATACAAGATGATAAGTAAACTCTTTTCCTTACAGAATTTGAACTCTGGTGAAAGGAAAATTCATAAGAAAAAAGAGATAATTTTAGTAAAATGTAGGAGCTTAGAGTTTTACACAGAGTGTTGCAGAAGTATAGGATAAGAACATTAAGCTCCACCTGGTGTGGGAGTGAGTGGGTATGAAAAGATGTTAGAAGTAACAACCGAGATCAAAGTTAATTTATCAAGATATTTAAAATAGGGTGTGGATAGGGGATGGGGAACATGAGCTGGAGGTGACAGGATGGGGGCAGGATTCATGGTAGATCGTTAAACAGATTAGTCTTGGGAATTGTTGACACACTGTTGATATGAGAAGAGAGTGGTACATGATGAGGTTGAAGAGGAAGGAAATTTCTGAGTCACAAGTGGTGAGATGCTGGCATAAGGAGATTAGATGCCTTCCTAGAAATGATGAACACTCAGAGAAAATTTCAAAGTGGGAGAGTGACATAATCCCATTTGCGTTTTTGATGGTCTACTCTGCAAATATTATGGAGGATGGATTTGCAAAAGGAGAAGCACTAGGTGCAAGGAGACTAATTAGGAAGCTCTTGTGAAACTTTCGGTGAGAGCGATGAAGATTTCAACTCTCAATAGAGATGTAAACGTATAGAAAACACGTTCTGAATTATTCAACAAACAGTTTTTTTTTTTTCCCACAGTCAGTCATTCCTCAATGCAAGTCACTAAGAAGGAAAAGCATCTCTATAGATTTACTACATGTATTAAAATAGGAAACACTTCTTTGAATGTACATATAAAAACTTCATCTGGTATAATTTTTAGTAAGACTGCCTAGATAACTCCACGTTGTTTCAATTATAACAGATAAGAACAAAATTTGGGGGGGCAATCTGCCCGCTGCTGTCCCTTCCTCTATTAGCTTCTATTAGATAGAGCAAAGAATGTCAGCTTTACTACTCATTTACTAAAATGCTTGTGCTTGTTCTTGATCCTGATGGAACTTGCCTTGCCAAGAAAGATGAATATTTCCCTGCCAGCTAAAAAAACAAATAAAACTTAAAATAAAACCTATTTTCACTATATATAGTTTCTCAAAAGTTTCTCAGCCTCTTTGATATATTAAATTTATCTTACCTGCCACCATCATCTTATTTCAGGCCCTTAAATCTGGGCAGGGATCATGTCATATTAACAATCACTCTTGGGAATGGTTGCTGATAAAATGTCCAAAACAATTTATGACATTTGATTCAGCTGCTATGCTATTTTGGAAACTCTTTCTTAGACCTACAGGAAGATAGATTTAGGCACAAAATAAAACTTTCCAAAATCTTCAAATATGGGGATTCTGATTTTCCTTATATTATGAAGCCAGAGATTTCCTTATATTATTATGTCTAAAGACACAGAGAAACCAGGTATTGATTCTATTGAAAAACAGAGTGAGTGAAAGGCAGGTTTTGTATGCTGGAAGTAAAATCCATGTTTTTGATATGTGGAAATTCACCCTGCATCTCAATAGTGTGATACTAATCTTGAGGTTAGTTGAGAAAAGACAACCCAACCAAAAGGAAAGAAAACGTACTATCCCCTGCCTTCCAAATCATCAGATTATCACATCAGGATAATTCCTGTCATTACAGATTACTGAAACTGAATCCTCTTCAAAGAGATTTTTCTAAACTAAAAAAGCATAAACAGTTATATTTATGAGAAAAAAACACACCAAGAACATATCAGAATTTTGCTGAGCTCCTATATACTCAAGCTCTTTCAAAGACCTTGCTGACCAAGCCAGATGTAGTTAACTCCTGCCATACTGAGTTCTAAGAAAACAGAGATAGAAACTGATCAGAGTTTGCATGCCTGACTGGGACAGGTTGGAATTGCTGTATTTGGTTTGTGCAAAAGGAGAGGTAACAAATAACAGTAAACGAAAAGAAGAATAACATGTATTGACCTCCTGCTGTAACTGTTGTGTTATTTAATCCCCACTACAAACATCTGAGACAATGACTATTTGAGTATAATTTTGCCCTCTGAACTATGAAAAAACTAAAAGTTAGTGAGATTCATAACATATTCCATGTCATATATTGTTAATACATGCATTTTGAATCAGTCTTCTTAATTCAGCAAGCTATTTCAGAAACAGGATTGTTTGGTGTATCCTGTTTGACAGGGCTAATTTTGACAACTAAGCCTTTTAATATTACCCAAACTACAAACTATTAAACTTTAAAGTTCATAAAAAAATTACTGTGAAGTTGGAGAAACGTTATTCTTACCCATTTCTGAGTGTAACCCCATCTCAGGTACCCACTGTACGTGACATCCAGCCCTAAGGTAAATTTGGGCTAGTGTAGGGTTGGAGAATACGACAGGTAGTCAAATAGACTGGAGTGAAAAATACGTGTGGTTTGTTTGCAAGAGGGCACCTAAAAAGAAGTCATGGACTCACACACTTACAAATCCAATATATTTATATCTAATATATTCCAGAGAGAATCACAAATCACTCTAAGTAAATTTTTCATTCTCTGAAAAACTAACTGTAACTTAATGGCCTATATCTCAAATGAGTTTAATTGTTAAACAGATTTAGCTATTTAGTAATAAGGCTTATTCTGTTTTTTTGTTTTGTTTTGTTTTTTTTGCGGTACGTGGGCCTCTCACTGTTGTGGCCTCTGCCGTTGCGGAGCACAGGCTCCGGACGCGCAGGCTCAGCGGCCATGGCTCAGGGGCCCAGCCGCTCCGCGGCATGTGGGATCTTCCCGGACCGGGGCACGAACCCGTGTCCCCTGCATCGGCAGGCGGACTCTCAACCACTGCGCCACTAGGGAAGCCCTATTCTGTTATTTTAAAAAATCTAGAGGAAAAAATACCTTTTCCTTTTTGTGGAGTTATGATTATGCTAACTCATTATCCATTTAACAAATATTTTGAAAGTTTTAAGTTCTTTTCTCTGGGCCAACCATCTTGCGTGGGGGATACACAGAAGACATCTGGAGTGACTGAAGTCTATTTGGACCATAATATCACCTCCTGGGCTGTGATCCACACTGCACAGTAAATCCCCAATTAAATATTTTACCAATTTTGCAGCAGTTTTAGTAGCATACATACATCTGTTATACTAAAATTTCTTTGGACTCATATTTTTTAAAAGGAATGAAATTAATTTAATTGTACATATTACATACACATACACAAACATATTTCTTAAAATATATTTGTATATACATCTAAATGTAGTACATTCTTTTATGAAAATATGAAATCATTAAGAAATCCTTAGTTTAGAAAACTGATATCCTTCCTAATTTTGGTGAGGATTAAGGATATAGAAAGGGTCAGGGTTTTCTGTGCTTTGCATTATTAGTTAGAAAACAAAGATTTTGCATTTTTATATGGTTGCATCTATATAGCTATATCAAAATAATGTTATTTCTTGTCAGGTTGCAATCTAGGACTTGAATCCAGAGATCCAAACGCCCATGATCTTTTCACTGTGCAAGGTTCCAAAGTGTAGAAATATAAAAATAATGACAGTCTAAACTCCTTTTACAAAACTCAGGACACAAACTTATAGGATCAATGAAAATGTACAAGCAGTAGCAGGCATTTATCAGGATCATGGATTCGGATCTTAGTTCAAACAAATAAATAGTCAGTACTTCATTAAATGTGTAAACATATTTCTACTTGATACTCATTTATTATACTATTGCCCAATATTTGGTAAAACATTGTTTTTGAGTGTTGGATAATAGCAAACTGTGTATCTATTAGTTTAAAAAATAACTGAAAAATGAACATGTGTATGTACTTATTTTTGATCACAATATCAGTTAGATAAAATCCTGTACATGTGTTAACATGTACAATATTTTGCTCACTATGTCAATTAGAAGCCATATTCAACATGATGGCATTAACCTCTTTTTGCCTGTAGTCCAATCTTATAACCCCAGCATTTTTCATCTGAAGTAGTCAAGGCAGAATGTTAATAGCATCAACTGGATCCCTTGTTTATCTATGTAATCTTGATGACTTCCTTGAGCCTTCCAGACTTTGGATCTGAACTGCTCTGAACCATCTGTATGGCCCTCCTTAATTAATGGGATTCCTTGGAGCCAACAGCTTATATACCTAAGTTTGGGATTGCTATTTTAGTCTCATGCTCCCTTCTATTGTGTTATCTATTGTGTTAGAAGATGGAAGACAATTAATCTCAAGAAGAAAAGAAAAAAGGAAGACTGTTCCAGATTAATGAAGACAGGACATAACTAAATGCAATGTGTAGACATTTTTTGGATCCTAGTTCAAACAAACCAGCACTAAAATACATTGTGAAGATACCTAGAGGGAATTGAATATGGACAGGGCATTAGGCGATTTTGAGAAATTATTATTAATTTTTGTTTTGGGATAATATTATTGCAATTACTTAGGAAAATGTTTTTATTTTGAGAGATTCAAATGGAAATACTTAGGATGGAAACAGTTTGATATATGTAGTTTACTTTAAAATAGTCCAAGAAAGCAATTAGTGAAGAAAAAACAGTGAAATAGCAAAAATTGCTAGGAGGTGATGGGGTATTTATATCTACTATTATTCTATATATTAGAACCTTTTCATAATTAAATAGAAGAAAATAAGAAAAATCCTAATGCCAGTGAAATGAGGAATTATGACATACACAAATTCCTATCACCAGCGATGGTTCTGTTTAGGAATGGAGGAGATATACATTTGATAGACACACCATCTTTAGACTGAACTATTGTGACTAGATATAGAATGGGGTACTTGGGAATGTAGAAGAGTGCAGTTCAAGGCTAAGATATAAGGCTAAGGTATATAAACCATCAGGAGAATCACTTACTATGCTGAATCTTATGGCCAATATTCAGTTTCACCCATCTATTCATATTCATACAACGAACATTTGAGAGACATGCTTCATATACATCTATCATGATATAACTATTAGGATGACACAGTTACTGCCTGTGTCTCCTAACTGCCCATATCAGGAGGGCAGAAAGACAGTCAAACTGATACACCACAATTCTCCACAAGTTTGAAATGAATAGCTATGATGGCAGAGGAGAGGGAGTAATTAGTTTTGCCTGCATGTCTATGGTATCTTATGAATTTATCATTTGAGAGGGAAGAAACATCCTAGGCAGAGAGAATAATAAATAAAAATACCTCCAGATGAGCAAGGTGATTTCAAGACCATTAGGAAATTTAGTATGGGGTTTGGACAGACCTTTTAAGAGATGATGTTGAATAGGAAAGTTTGGATCAGACTGTGAAGTCTTTTGCATGTCAGATTGAGGAATTAATCTACAATTTGAAATTTTATTTTAATGTAATATTCTCAACTATATCAGATGACACAGAAATCTAACAATAAGAAGATTAGCACTCATTTTATTTGTGTAAAATTTTCTCCTCCAAGAAATTTACTCTGTAGAGAAAGCAAATAAAAATTGTAAACCCTAAAAAAGGACTGCATTCCCAGGAGAATTATAATATAAACACCCATTGCATTCTTCTTTCAGGTCTTCCTCTTTGGCCACAGGCGAGTGAATTTGCTAAGAATATGTCACTTTGCCATCCTGGCTTCTCTGCACAAATTGAGGCTTTCTGGTAGAAGAAAGGAATAACAGGTGTGCAATGCCTTGTAGCCTTACAAATTGCACAAATGTCTACACATGGGGCTGATAGGTTAACTAAAGTAGGTGACACACAGGTCTCAGTTCTGCAAAAATAGATTCTCTAGAACTAATGACCAGACTGTAAACGCTGGCCCCGGGAAATAATTATCTCCAATAGGAATAACGATCATATAATTTGATAATGGCTCAAAATTGGATATACTTAAAATGACCCACAATAACAGGAACATAAATTACTATATCCATAAAAGAGCTGATTACCTATACTCTAATGAATATTTGTAAAGTATTATTAGCGATGTAAAAAATGCTAATTGTACATTTTAAAATATTTAAATATATGTATATCGTATACAACATCCACATACATATACACAGAAAAAGTCATACACATATTATAAACAAATTAAAATATTGTTTCATTTAAGTAGTGGGATTATGAGTGATTTAAGTATTCTTCTTATACAGTTCTATAATTTACATTTTTCTAATAGATAAGCATAGATAGATATTTAGATAGAGAGAGAGAGAGATAGACACATCACTGGTCTTAAGGGATAATGGAGATAAAAGGAAGAACAGAAGCAATTACTTTTCAATGAAAAAATATTATGGAAGGTGGGACTTCAATTAGTAAAATGGGTTAAATCTACTACTCCAATTTTCTGAATTCTGAACTGTCCTCTCAAATCGCAGATTTGTCTAGGGGGCCACAGTCCAAAATATGCTCATGTGATATCTGCAGTTACCCAGGAGAATGAAGTATTTGCTTACCTCCACAATTTATGGGCCATGAGGGTTTCTGGAAAAGTATATGCAAAATGATGTTCTCTTCAATTAATAGCCCATTAGGTTCTCCTCCTTTTCTTCCTTTCATTCTTCCAACCAATATTTATTAACAATTGTTGTGTATCCAGCACTAGGCTAAGGTCCACAGTTAAACTGACAACAAAAGATACAAAGCCAACCACACACACACAAAGGGAGCTTCCAGTCGCCTTGACCACTAACAAGAGGTTATCCTTCTCAAGACCAGATATTTGAATTATGTAATAAACAGCCTGAGCCGTAGTGAAGACAGAACGCTTCTGTGTTTACATTAGCAGTTCCATGGGTAGCACGACCATCACCTTGTCATATTTCTCAAGAGGGACATGAAGAGGAGGTAGATAAGTAAGCTTGGTGCTCAGCATTTTCAAATCTATCTCTTTTCCATGGCAGGGTCTAGCATCATTCAAAAGGACAAACTGAACGGAACTCTCAGGACTAAGTGTCAGAAAGCAGAATTTCTCAACTTAGAGTGCAAAGGTTAGTTGATTTCTTCCAATACACAATATTGAGATTGGCAGTTGTCAGAGCCATCTGGAAAGCCCTGACATTTTTGACCGACGGTGGTGTCTTATGCTCTAGTGTGGCCTGCTGGGAGCCCACCATCTATTACAGTCCAGGTCTGTTGTCTCTCCTGCCACTCAGTGGCTTTACCATAGAAGCACCTTTTCAGCTTTTCATCATTTGAGAGCACCCTACCCACAGTCAAGGCAAAACTGGATATGTCAAGAGGCGACTGTCCTCTTGAACTGTGGAGTAACTCCTTCTATTAAATGTTAGTTGGGTTAATATTAAGGCTCTCTGTTAATGTTTAATTGCACGTTAGTGCCTCCACCAGAAGAAGGGCATCAAGGAGGGAAAAACAATTGCCTGACTGAGTCTCCCTTGGATCTGAAGAAAGGTATTTAATTACCAGTGGGCAATTTATATTAAAATGAAAGTAGGGCTGCAAGACAAAAAGCAGTAAGCAAAGAGGTGGGGTAAGGAACAAAAGTCCAGGAAGACTTTAATCTAAAAGAGGCAGTTGCCACATTCTTCTAAGATATAAAGAACTGGGCAATGAAGAAAGAGGCAATCCTGGGCCCAAAGTGCCCTGAGGCATGAGAAGCTTTTCAATGCAAATTGGTTTCCCTCCATTTTACTTTCCTTTCTTTCGCCTCTGAAGACTAAAAGGCCAGTGGTACTGAAAATAGCTCTATTCCACAAAGTATTGCGTTAATTTTGTGATTTCTAAGGGCTTCTCTTTTAGAAAACCTGTCCTAAAAGCAGCATTTATTTTTACAGGTGAAAAGCAGAATTTACAGAACTATTTATTTCTTAAGACTATGTACCTTGTGGAGCCAGCTCTGATAAAAGTGCATGTGGGGTAACTAAGCACAAGTTTGGGGGTAACTAAGGATTTATCCCTTTAAGACCTCAGACCAAAAAAGAACAGAAAATTTAGATACAAATATTTCAAACACGTATAAAACATTTCCTTGGATTTCAAATTATACTAAATACAATTTAACCTTTTAAACTGTTATTATGAAGATAAATGATTTCACTGAGTTGCAAACACAACTAGCCTAAGAGCTATTCCCAATAACCAAGGCACTAATTTCTAGTTTAAAAACTAAATTAGAGATTGTAAGGTGGATTCTTTACCACTGGACCATCAGGGAAGTCTCCTCCAGGTTAATTTTCTTGAAATTTTTAGGAAGACAATGATAACATCTGAAAATAGTGAAAAGTTTGTCTCTTCTAATATTTTTAGAAGTTTTTAGTTGGCCTATTAAATTGATTTCCTGCATGATTTAAATATCAGTGGGCTGCCTGCCCTGGAGGGGCCACGGAGGCCGAAGCCACAGCAGTCTTGGATGTACCTGCATCTGTGGAACACCTGAAGAGACAAGGAATCATCCCAAATCGAGGAGGTGGATTTTGAGAGCAAGATATATTATTTTTTCCCCTTTTCTTCTTTTGGTGAGTGTGTATGTGTATGCTTTTGTGTGAGATTTTATCTGTACAGGTTGCTTTCACCATTTGTCCAAGGGTTCTATCCTTCCGTCTTCTTTTGTTTTGTTTTTTTACTTTTCAACATTTTTTCTTAATAACTATTTTTTATTTTAATAACTTTATTTTATGTTACTTTATTTTTTTATCCTCCCTCCTCCTCCTCCTCCCGCTCCTCCTCCTCCTCCTCCTCCTCCTCTTTCTTATTTTATCTCCCTTTTCTTCTGAGTCCTGTGGATGAAAGGCTCTTGGTGCTCCAGCCAGGCATCAGGGCTGTGCCACTGAGGTGGGAGAGCCAACTTCAGGACACTGGTCCACAAGAGACCTCCCAGTTCCACATAATATCAAATGGCGAAAATCTCCCAGAGATCTCCATCTCAAGCCCAAGATCCAGCTTCACTCAATGACCAGCAAGCTACAGTGCTGGACACCCTATGCCAAACAACTAGCAAGACAGGAACACAGCCCCATCCATTAGCAGAAAGGCTGCCTAAAATCATAATAAGGCCACAGACACCCTAAAACACACCACCAGACGTGGACCTGCCCACCAGAAAGACAAGATCCAGCCTCATCCACCAGAACACAGGCACTAGTCCCCTCCACCAGGAAGCTACACAACCGACTGAACCAACCTTAGCCACTGGGGACAGACACCAAAAACAACGGGAACTACGAATCTGCAGCCTGCGAAAAGGAGATACCAAACACAGTAAGATAAGCAAAATGAAAAGACAGAAAAACACACAGCAGATGAAGGAGCAAGGTAAAAACTCACTAGACCTAACAAATGAAGAGGAAATAGGCAGTCTACCTGAAAAAGAATTCAGAATAATGATAGTAAAGGTGATCCAAGATCTTGGAAACAGAAGAGAGAAAATGCAAGAAACATTTAACAAGGACCTAGAAGAACTAAAGAGGAAACAAGCAATGATGAACAACACAATAAATGAAACTAAAAATACTCTAGATGGGATCAATAGCAGAATAACTGAAGCAGAAGAACGGAGAAGTGACCTGGAAGATAAAACAGTGGAAATAACTACTGCAGAGCAGAATAAAGAAAAGAGAATGGAAAGAACTGAGGAGAGTTTCAGAGACCTCTGGGACAACATTAAAGGCACCAACATTCGAATTATAGGGGTCCCAGAAGAAGAAGAGCAAAAGAAAGGGACTGAGAAAATATTTGAAGAGATTATAGTTGAAAACTTCCCTAATATGGGAAAGGAAATAGTTAATCAAATCCAGGAAGCACAGAGAGCCCCATACAGGATAAATCCAAGGAGAAACATGCCAAGACACATATTAACCAAACTATCAAAAATTAAATATAAAGGAAACATACTAAAAGCAGCAAGGGAAAAACAACAAAAAACACACAAGGGAATCCCCATGAGGTTAACAGCTGATCTTTCAGCAGAAACTCTGCAAGCCAGAAAGGACTGGCAGGACATATTTAAAGTGATGAAGGAGAAAAACCTACAACCAAGATTACTCTAACCAGCAAGGATCACATTCAGATTTGATGGAGGAAATTAAAACCTTTACAGACAAGCAAAAGCTGAGAGTTCAGCACCACCAAACCAGCTTTACAACAAATGCTAAAGGAACTTCTCTAGGCAAGAAAAACAAGAGAAGGAAAAGACCTACTATAACAAACCCAAAACAATTAAGAAAATGGTCATAGGAACATAAATATCAATAATTACCTTAAATGTAAATGGATTAAATGCTCCCACCAAAGACACAGATTCGCTGAATGTATACAGAAACAAGACCCATATATATACTGTCTACAAGAGACCGTCTTCAGACCTAGGGAAACAGACTGAAAGTGAGGGGATGGAAAAATATATTCCATGCAAATAGAAATCAGAAGAAAGCTGGAGTAGCAATTCAAACATCAGACAAAATAGACTTTAAAAGGTAGACTATCACAAGAGACAAAGAAGGACACTACATAATGATCAAGGGATTGATCCAAGAAGAAGATATAACAATTGTAAATATTTATGCACCCAACATAGGAGCACCTCAATACACTGAAGCAAATACTAACAGCCATAAAAGGGGAAATCGACAGCAACACAATCATAGCAGGGGACTTTAACACCCCACTTTCACCAATGGACAGATGATCCAAAATGAAAATAAATATGGAAACACAAGCTTTAAATGATACATTAAACAAGATGGACTTAATTGATATCTATAGGACATTCCATTCAAAAACAACAGAATACACATTTTTCTCAAGTGCTCATGGAACATTCTCCAGGATAGATCATATCCTGGGTCACAAATCAAGCCTTGGTAAATGTAAGAAAACTGAAATCATATGAAGTTATCTTTTCCACCACAATGCTATGAGACCAGATATCAATTACAGGAAAAGATCTGTGAAAAATACAAACACATGGAGTTAAACAATACACTACTTAATAACGAAGTGATCACTGAAGAAATCAAAGAGGAAATCAAAATATACCTAGAAACAAATGACAATGAAAACACAAAGAGCCAAAATCTATGGGATGCAGCAAAAGCAGTTCTAAGAGGGAAGATTATAGCAATATAATCCTACCTTAAGAAACAGGAAACATCTCAAATAGACAAGCAAACCTTGCACCTAAAGCAATTAGAGATAGAAGAACAAAAAAACCCCAAAGTTAGCAGAAGGAAAGAAATCATAAAGATCAGATCAGAAATAAATGAAAAAGAAAGGAAGGAAATTGATTGCAAAGATCAATAAAACTAAAAGCTCGTTCTTGAGAAGATAAACAAAATTGATAAACCATCAGCCAGGCTCATGAAGAAAAAAGTGAGAAGACTCAAATCAATTGAATTAGAAATGAAAAAGGAGAAGTAACAACTGACACTGCAGAAATACAAAGGATCATGAGAGATTACTACAATCAACTCTATGTCAATAAAATGGACAAACTGGAAGAAACGGACAAATTCTTAGAAATGCATAACCTGTCAAGACTGAACCAGGAAGAAATAGGAAATATCAACAGACCAATCACAAGCACTGAAATGGAAACTGTGATTAAAAATCTTCCAACAAACAAAAGTCCAGGACCAGATTGCTTCGCAGATGAATTCTGTCAAACATTTAGAGAAGAGCTAACACCTATCCTTCTCAAACTCTTCCAAAATATACCAGAGGGAGGAACACTCCCAAACTCATTCTACGAGGCCACCATCGCCCTGATACCAAAACCAGACAAAGATGTCACAAAGAAAGAAAACTACAGGCCAATATCACTGATGAACATAGATGCAAAAATCCTCAACAAAATACTAGCAAACAGAATCCAACAGCACATTAAAAGGATCATACACCATGATCAAGTAAGGTTTATTCCAGGAATGCAATGATTCTTCAATATATGCAAATCAATCAACGTGATACCCCATGTTAACAAATTGAAGGAGAAAAACCATAAGGTCATCTCAATAGATGCAGAGAAAGCTTCTGACAAAATTCAACACCCACTGATGATAAAAGCCCTGCTGAATGTAGGCATAGAGGGAACTTTCCTCAACATAATAAAGGCCATATATGACAAACCCACAGCCAACGTCATCCCCAATGGTGAAAAACTGAAACCATTTCCACTAAGATCAGGAACGAGACAAGGTTTCCCACTCTCACCACTCTTATTCAACATAGTTTTGGAAGTTTTAGCCACAGCAATCAGAGAAGAAAAAGAAATAAAAGGAATCCAAACAGGAAAAGAAGAAGTAAAGCTGTCACTGTTTGCAGATGACATGATACTATACATAGAGAATCCTAAAGATGCTACCAGAAAATTACTAGAGCTAATCAATGAATTTGGTAAAGCAGCAGGATACAAAATTAATGCACAGAAATGTCTGGCATTCCTATACACTAATGATGAAAAATCTGAAAGAGAAATTAAGGAAACAGTCCCATTTATCATTGCAACAAAAAGAATAAAATATCTAGGAATAAACTTACCTAAGGAGACAAAAGACCTGTATGCATAAAATTATAAGACACTGATGAAAGAAATTAAAGATGATACAAATAGATGGAGAGATATACCATGTTCTTGGATTGGAAGAATCAACACTGTGAAAATGACTATACTACCCAAAGCAATCTACAGATTCAATGCAATCCCTATCAAACTACCAATGGCATTTTTCACAGAAGTAGAACAAAAAATTTCACAACTTGTATGGAAACACAAAAGACCCCGAATAGCCAAAGCAATCTTGAGAACGACAAATGGAGCTGGAGGAATCAGGCTCCCTGACTTCAGACTATACTACAAAGCTACAATAATCAAGACAGTATGGTACTGGCACAAAAACAGAAAGATAGATCAATGGAACAGGATAGAAAGCCCAGAGTTAAACCCACACACATATGGTCACTTTATCTTTGATAACGGAGGCAAGAATATACAGTGGAGAAAAGAAAGTCTCTTCAATAAGTGGTGCTGGGAAAACTGGACAGGTACATGTAAAAGTATGAAATTAGAACAGTCCCTAACACCATACACAAAAATAAACACAAAATGGATTAAAGGCCTAAGTGTAAGGCCAGACACTATCAAACTCTTAGAGGAAAACATAGGCAGAACACTCAATGACATAAATCACAGCAAGATCCTTTTTGACCCACCTCCTAGAGAAATGGAAATAAAAATAAACAAATGGGACCTAATGAAACTTAAAAGCTTTTGCACAGCAAAGGAAATCATAAGCAAGATGAAAAGACAACCCTCAGAATGGGAGAAAATATTTGCAAATGAAGCAACTGACAAAGGATTAATTTCCAAAATTTACAAGCAGCTCGTGCAGCTCAATAACAAAAAAACAAACAACCTAATCCACAAATGGGCAGAAGACCTAAACAGACATTTCTCCAAAGAAGATATACAGATTGCCAACAAACACATGAAAGAATGCTCAACATCATTAATCATTAGAGAAATGCAAATCAAAACTACAGTGAGATATCACCTCACACCAGTCAGAATGGCCATCATCAAAAACTCTAGAAGCAATAAGTGCTGGAGAGGGTGTGGAGAAAAGGGAACACTCTTGCACTATTGGTGGGAATGTAAATTGATACAGCCACTATGGAGAACAGTATGGAGGTTCCTTAAAAACTACAAATAGAACTACCATACGACCCAGCAATCCCACTCTTGGGCATATACCCTGAGAAAACCATAATTCAAAAAGAGTTATGTACCAAAGTGTTCATTGCAGCTCTATTTACAATAGCCAGGACATGGAAGCAACCTAAGTGTCCATCAACAGAAGAATGGATAAAAAAGATGTGGCACATATATACAATGCAATTTTACTCAGCCATAAAAAGAAATGAAATTGAGTTATTTGTAGTGAGGTGGATGGACCTAGAGACTGTCATACAGAGTGAAGTAAGTCAGAAAGAGAAAAATAAATACTGTATGCTAACATATATATGGAATTTAAGAAAAAAACAAAAAAAAGGTCATGAAGAAACTAGGGTTAAGACAGGAATAAAGACACAGACCTACTAGAGCATGGACTTGAGAATGTGGGGAGGGGGAAGGGTAAGCTGTGACAACGTGAGAGAGTGGCATGGACATATATACACTGCCAAACGTAAAATAGATAGCTAGTGGGAAGTAGCCACATAGCATAGGGAGATCAGCTAGGTGGTTTGTGACCACCTAGAGGGGTGGGATAGGGAGGGTGGCAGGGAGGGAGACGCAAGAGGGAAGAGGTATGGGAACATATGTATATGTATAACTGATTCACTTTGTTATAAAGCAGAAACTAACACACCATTGTAAAGCAATTATACTCCAATAAAGATGTTAAAATAAATAAATAGCAAAAAAAATTAAATTAGAAATATTTATTTTCCTAAATTAAAGTAAAAAACTCAGTTATACTCCTAAAAGTCAATATTTCTGTACACCAAAACTCTTAGGAATAGAGATAATATAAGAAAGAAAGGTTAACAGGAAGATTGTTTTTTATCATATTGCCTTCCCTTTCTTTTCCTTATTATTTTTTCAGTGTGTTCCTTTCTGTACATTTCCTTCTGTATACCCCACTGTCTTGTATAAACACACACACACACACTCGCACACTCACACACACACATTAACACATACCCTTGCACTTCATTCCCCAAAGTGGTGGGACCCTGTACCTAGGAGGTTTCTACTAGAACAATGAGGAGAAGAAAGAATTATTATCTGACTGGGGCTCACCTCTTTTGGATTAGTAACTCCCCAGTAACTTGTCACTTGCACTGTGGTTATATATAGCCTGCATATGGTTCAAAACATCTGTGATTTTACATCCATGCATAAATTATTCTGTACAGTGGAGTTACTGCAGAAAGTACCCTCCCATCACCATGGTTACCAATCCTTCCTGTAGAGCTCTGTATTCCCATGTACTGTTAGTACAATCACAGAGTGAGTGGTAGAAATAAAATTCAGAGTTACAATTTCTTCAGCCAACATAATGGTGTCCAGTGGTACTGGTAATTATCAGGAAGTTAGCAGTTGAAGAAGATTGATTGCCTTTGATTTCCTCAGAAGTGCTTTAACATTGGGCATAAATAAGCATTTTGTATAAATCATACAGAATAAGGTTAAAATAAATAAAATAGCTACACTATTGAAGAGTGGTTAAACGCCCTTTCATTAGACTTAAGTCCACATAAGGCCATTGTTCATTGCTTTTGACGTTCAAGTCTACCTCAAAATTTAATAAGATGCATGGGCACTTTCTTTTGGAATTGTTTCCTGACGTTCCTGCCTCTGAGTCTCTGGCCTGGTACATACAAGTAGAGTTATAAAACTAAGCTTAATAAATAAAGAATTCAAACGGCAAAATAAATGCTGAGCAGGAATTTGAATACTCATCAAAATAATTAAATAAGATCTATGTCCTCCTAATTATACTCAGAATGAAACTTAGTTCTCTCCTTAATCTTGCTGTCTAAAACCAGCTGGGTTTCCTTCCTTCCAACAGTGAGTGAAGTGCAAGGTAAAACCAGTCACCCCACAATGCTCCATGGTTCATCATTTAGAGATTCACACACAACCACCCACACACACACACACACACACACACATACACACAACTATTGGTCTTGAGTGACACTTGCCCAGGAGGTAAGGTAAGACTGTTGTACGTTGGGAAATTTTAATGATGGATGTTAACTGAGGGACAGGGCTGACGAGGGGTAATTTGGGGTTGAGGAAGCATAGTGTTAAGGTAGGCAATTAAAAAATAAAGCCTTTATACTGGATCCTTGTGAACAGAGGAAGCATTTTCAATTGGGCTCCATTTCATAGAACAGACTAGGTATTTTGCATTGTAAGTTGACATCTCTTAGTAATTAAAAGAGAGGAGAACTGCATAGTTCAGCTACCTGAGAAAGATGAATCAATTTTTCTGGAGTACAAATTGGTTTATATTTTGTTTATTGATTAATTACAGGGAAAATTCTCCCTCTTCTATGTCTCATTTGATATTCCTTCTCATACTGGCAGAAAAAAATGACATGTAGACAGAAACTTTTCTTCAGTTGGAGCTGCAGCTACACATAAAATAGATTCAATGGCTTGAGAAAGTGAAGGATGTGGAAACTTACAGGTAAGCTGGGAAAATTCTTCCACGTCTTTAATCTTTTACTTGGATAGGTATCTTAAATATACAAAGGGACATTACCATCAACAACAACTGGGTAAATTATAAAAAATAGCTATTAAAATGCATCCATAAACTGGCAGAAATTTAAACAGGACAAAGGTTACGTAAAAAAAAGAACCAGCACATAAAAAATAAAACTCTTAAATTGGGTTACATTTGGAGGAAATGTGTCAACTCCATTTAATTTGAGCCTCAGAGTCACAACCTCAAGGGGAGTGTCTTAGGCCATTTTGGCTGCTCTAATAAAATACTACAGACTGGGAAGCTTATAGAAAACAAATCTATTTCTCACAGCTGGGGAGACTGGAAAGTCTGAAATCAAGACACCAACACAGTCACATTCCAGTGAGGGCTCTCTTGCTGGTTCATAGTCCACGATTTGTCACTGTGCCCTCACATGGTAGAGCGGTTAGTGAGCTCTCTTGGGTCTCTTTCATAAAGGCTCTAATCCCATTTATAAGGGCTGCGCACTCATGACCTAGTCACCTTCCAAAGGATCCACCTCCTAATACATCACCTTGTGGTTAAGGATTTCAACATATGAATTTTAGAGACACAAACATTCAGATCATAGCAAGGATTATGAGACAGGTGACAGAGTCTTGCATCTACTTCTGTAGGGATTCCAACAGAACTCTCTCTCTCTCTTTCTCTCTCTCTCTCTCTCTCTCTCTCTCTATATATATATATAGATAGATAGATAGATAGATATAGATAGATAGATATAGATATATAACATATATACACACACATATGCTTATAAAATAAATATGCATATTTAGAAAGGTAGCAAATAGAACTTCCTAAAATAATCTCTCTCTCTCTCTCTATATACACACACACACACACACACACACACACACACACAGAGTACTGATGAAAGAAGTAGTAAAAATGAAAAGTGTAAAGGTATATTCCATAATCAGTACAGAATAGAAAAACTGTTAAATATGAAAGATATGATATGGGATAAATACGATATTAAATAGGTAATCACTGGCAATTTTTTATAGCTAATGAAAAACAACAATCCACAAAATGTCTAACAAATTCCAAACAGAAAAGATACATACAAACCCATTATGGTGAAGCTGCAGATTACCAAGGATAATCAGAAGATTTTAAGAATGTCTAGAGATTAAAGCCAGTATCTTAGAGGTATAATAATTATATAAACAGCTGACTTTTCAGAAACAATCAAAACCAAGGAAAAATGCAATGAGACTTTCAATAATAGGCTGAAAGAAAACCAAAGTGGAGCTAGGATTGCAGACCCTTCAAAAATATCTTTTAAAAATAAAGCTGAGAAAAATAAGACATTTTCAGACAATAATATCTGCTTTGCCACAAAGAGATTATCACTAAAAAAAATTATAAAGAATGGACAAAGATTTTTATCTATATTTTTCAGATGCTACAATTACAACAGCTATACTCTGGGGGACGTAATAAGCATTCAGTAATATTTTTGAATCAGTCAATTCATTAATAATGAACTTCAAGTAGAAAGGAAGTGATGCTATATGAAATATCTGAGATTTCGATGAAGAAATAAACAGTAAATAACCTTGTATAAATGTAAGTAAAACTAACAAACTATAACCATATAAAACAAACATGTGAGTATTGTGGACTTATAAAACATAATGGTAGAACTAAAATAAATGGTTATAACTGTCATAATTAGTTGGTCTGAGTTAAAATACTATAAGGTCTTTTATTGTTTAGATGGATAGTAAAGATATTAAACTGCTTCACAGTTGATATGCACATAATTTAAAATTCCTAAGGTGATCATTAAAAAAATCGATCATAGTATCAAAACCCATAGGTATGAAAATATAGAATGATAACAATCGAAAACCAATGCAACACAAAATAAAACAGTTGAAAGAAACAAAGGAGAGAAAAAAGAAAAATACATTCACAAAACAGGACAAATGGAGGGTAGAGAATTTGATGGTACAAATAAATCCAGATGTTTAAGAAATCGCGACAAATGTAAATTGACTCAGTATCCAGATAAAAGACAGACAGCCAGACTAGGAAAAAAAAATCCAACTCTGTTGTTTACAAGTGACACAAGACATAATAAGGAAAAAGATGGAAAAGAGATGCCAGGAAAATATAAACAAAACAAAATTTGTGATGTGGTTGGAGGGGAATAGAAAGTAGGTCAGGTTTTTGTGCTTTTTGACTCTGCCCTAGGATTTAGGCTTTATCTACTCTTTATAGGCTTTAGTTGTTTGTGTTGGCACCATTTACATACATAATTGGAAGTGAAAGCCCCATAAATGTTTATCGTTAAATGTAAAGCTGTTCTCTGGACATAAGAGGAACATGATCTATTTTGTGATATAACCATGAAGACACTGTGATATATACTTGAAAGATTTAAAATCAAACTAAAGTATACTAACTTGTCTATGAATGTTTCATTAGGAGATAGTAAATATTTTTCAGAATAATACCCACTTAAGCATAATATAAGGTATGCCAGTCTTTGATTTTGATATATTTATATCTTATCTGTTTCATTCATTCATGTGAGTGGTAGAGTGAAAAATAGGTATTATATCAATACTTTTCTCATCTGACTTAATTAATACATACAATAGTAGAATATATACACATAAGCTTAATAATAGAATACAACAGTAGAATACAATAGTAGAATATACACGGATAAGCTTAATAATAGAACAAGTGACACAACTGACAATTGACAAGTAAAGAAAAAATAGTAGATCTTATCTTGTTAGAATTCTTAAAGCTAAAATGTAACAATAAGTTTATTATTTCTCAATGCACTATCGTGGGTGGGAAGATATTATACCAAGCAAATCTCCTGTGTGTTAATCTTCTACAGTATCTTAACTTAATAGTGATATGGAGGAAACTTGCACAAACCCCTTGGATAGCCTCATCCACCAGAGGGCAGACAGCAGAAGCAAGAACTACAATCGTGCAGCCTCTGAAATAAAAACCACATTCACAGAAAGATAGACAAGATGAAAAGGCAGAGAGCTATGCACGATGAAGGAACAAGATAAAAGCCCAGAGAAACAACTAAATGAAGTGGAGATAGGCAAACTTCCAGAAAAAGAATTCAGAATAATGATACTGAAGATGATACAGGACCTCGGGAAAAGAATGGAGGCAAAGATCAAGAAGATGCAAGAAATGTTTAACAAAGACCTAGAAGAATTAAAAAACAAACAAACAGGGCTTCCCTGGTGGCGCAGTGGTTGAGAGTCTGCCTGCTGATGCAGCGGACACAGGTTCATGCCCCGGTCTGGGAAGATCCCACATGCCGTGGAGTGGCTAGGCCCATGAGCCATGGCCGCTGAGCCTGCGCGTCCAGAGCCTGTGCTCCACAATAGGAGAGGCCAAAACAGTGAGAGGCCTGCGTACCGCAAAAAACAGACAAACAAACAAACAGAGATGAACAATACAATAACTGAAATGAAAACTACACTAGAAGGAATCAATAGCAGAATAACTCAGGCAGAAGAACGGAGAAGTGACCTGGAAGACAGAATGGTGGAATTCACTGCTGCAGAAAAGAATAAAGAAAAAAGAATGAAAAGAAATGAAGACAGCCTAAGAGACCTCTGGGACAACATTAAATGCAAAAACATTCGCATTATAGGGGCCCCAGAGGAGAAGAGAGAGAAAAAGGACCCGAGAAAATATTTGAAGAGATTATAGTTGAAAACTTCCCTAACATGGGAAAGGAAATATCCACCAAAGTCCAGGAAGCTCAGCAAGTCCCATACAGGATAAACCCAAGGAGAAACACACCAAGACACATAGTAATCAAATTGGCAAAAATTAAAGACACAGACAAATTATGAAAGCAGCAAGGGAAAAATGACAAATAACATACAAGGGAACTCCCATAAGGTTAACAGCTGATCTCTCAGCAGAAACTCTACAAACCAGAAGGGAGTGGCATGACATACTTAAAGCGATGAAAGGGAAGAAACTGCAACCAAGATTACTCTACCCAGCAAAGATCTCATTCAGACTCGATGGAGAAATCAAAAGCTTTACAGACATGCAAAAGTTAAGAGAATTCAGCACCACCAAACCAGCTCTACAACAAATGCTAAAGGAAGTTCTCTAAGTGGGAAACAAAAGAGAAGTAAAGGACCTACGAAAACAAACCCAAAACAATTAAGAAAATGGTCATAGGAACATACATATTGATAATTACCTTAAATGTGAATGGATTAAATGCTCCAACCAAAAGACACGGGCTTGCTGAATGGATACAAAAACAAGACCCATATGTGTGCTGCCTACAAGAAACCCACTTCAGACCTATGGACACATACAGACTGAAAGTGAGGGGATGGAAAGAGATATTCCAAGCAAATGGAAATCAAAATAAAGCTGGAGAAGCAATACTCATATCAGATAAAATAGACTTTAAAATAAAGAATGTTACAAGAGACAAGGAAGGACACTACATAATGATCAAGGAATCAATCCAAGAAGAAGATATAACAATTATAAATATATATGCACCCAACGTAGGAGCACCTCAATACATAAGGCAACTGCTAACAGCTATAAAAGCGGAAATCGACAGTAACACAATAATAGTGGAGGACTTTAACACCTCACTTACACCAATGAACAGATCATCCAAAGTGAAAATAAATAAGGAAACAGAACCTTTAAATGACACAACAAACCAGATAGATTTAGTTGATATTTATAGGTTATTCAATCCAAAAACAGCAGATTACACTTGCTTCTCAAGTGCTCACGGAATATTCTACAGGATAGATCACATCTTGGCTCACAAATCAAGCCTCAGTAAATTTAAGAAAATTGAAATCATATCAAGCATCTTTTTTGACCACAATACTATGAGATTAGAAATGAATTACAGAGAAAAAAAACGTAAAAAACCCAAACACATGGGGGCTAAACAATACATTACTAAATAACCAAGAGATCACTGAAGAAATCAAAGAGGAAATCAAAAAATACCTAGAGACAAATGACAATGAAAACATGATGATCCCAAACCTATGGGATGCAGCAAAAGCAGTTCTAAGAGGGAAGTTTAAGGCTATACAAAAGGAGATCTAAGAGGGAAGTTTATAGCTATACAAGCCTACCTCAAGAAACAAGACAAATATCAAATAAACATCTAACCTTACACCTAAAGGAACTAGAGAAAGAAGAACAAACAAATCCCAAAGTTAGCAGAAGGAAAGAAATCATAAAGATCAGAGCAGAAGTCAATGAAATAGAAACAAAGAAAACAATAGCAAAGATCAATAAAACTAAAAGCTGGTTCTTTGAGAAGATAAACAAAATTGAGAAACCATTAGCCAGACTCATCAACAAAAAGGAGAGGACTCAAATCAGAAAATTAGAAATGAAAAAGGAGAAGTTACAACAGACACCACAGAAATACAAAGCATCCTAAGAGACTACTACAAGCAACTCTATGCCAATAAAATGGACAACCTGGAAGAAATGGACAAATTCTTAGAAAGGTATAACCTTCCAAGGCAGAACCAGGAAGAAATAGAAAATATGAACAGACCAATAATAAGTAATGAAATTGAAATTGTGATTAAAAATTTTCCAACAAACAAAAGTCCAGGACCAGATGGTTTCACAGGTGAATTCTATCAAACATTTAGAGAAGAGTTAACACCCATGCTTCTCAAACTCTTCCAAAAAATTGCAGAGGAAGGAACACTCCCAAATTCATTCTATGAGGCCACCATCACCATGATACCTAAAGAAGACAAAGTTATTACAAAAAAAGAAAATTACAGACCAATATCACTGATGAATATAGATGCAAAAATCCTCAACACAATACTAGCAAACAGAATCCAACCATACATTAAAAGGATCATACACTATGATCAAGTGGGATTTATCCCAGGAATGCAAGGATTCTTCAATATACGCAAATCAATCAATGTGATACACCATACTAACAAATTGAAGAATAAAAACCATATGATCACCTCAATAGATGCAGAAAAAGCTTTTGACAAAATTCAACACCAATTTATGGTAAAAACTCTCCAGAAAGTGGGCATAGAGGGAAGCTACCTCAACATAATAAAGGCTATATATGACAAACCCACAGCAAACATCATTCTCGATGGTGAAAAACTGAAAGCATTTCCTCTAACATCAGGAACAAGACAAGGATGTCCACTCTCACCACTATTATTCAACATAGTTTTGGAAGTCCTAGCCACAGCAATCAGAGAAGAAAAAGAAAGAAAAGGAATACAAACTGGAAAAGAAGAAGTAAAACTGTCACTGTTTGAAGATGACATGATACTTTACATAGAGAATCCTAAGGATGCCACCAGAAAACTACTAGAGCTAATCAATGAATTTGGTAAAGCTGCAGGATACAAAATTAATGCACAGAAATCTCTTGCATTCCTATACACTAATGATGAAAAATCTGAAAGAGAAATTAAGGAAACACTCCCATTTACCACTGCAACAAAAAGAATAAATTACCTAGGAAGAAACCTACCTAAGTAGACAAAAAACCTGTATGCAGAAAACTATAAGACACTGACGAAAGAAATTAGGGATGATATCAACAGATGGAGAGATATACTGTGTTCTTGGACTGGAAGAATCAATATTGTGAAAATGACTATACTACCCAAAGCAATCTACAGATTCAATGCAATCCTTATCAAATTATCAATGGCATTTTTTAAACAACTAAAAAAAAAATCTTAAAATTTGTATGGAGACACAAAAGACACTGAATAGCCAAAGCAGTCCTGAGGGAAAAAAACGCAGCTGGAGGAATCAGACTCCCTGACTTCAGACTATACTACAAAGCTACAGTAATCAAGACAGTATGGTACTGCCACAAAAACAGAAACATGGATCAATAGAACAAGATAGAAAGCCCAGAGGTAAACCCATGCACCTATGGTCAACTAATCTATGACAAAGGAGCCAAGGATATGCAATGGAGAAAAGACAGTCTCTTCAATAAGTGGTGCTGGCAAAACTGGACAGCTACATGTAAAAGAATGAAATTAGAATACTCCCTAACACCATACACAAAAATAAACTCAAAATGGATTAGACACCTAAATGCAAGACCAGACACTGTAAAACTCTTAGAGGAAAACATAGGAAGAACACTCTTTGACATAAATCACAGCAAGATCTTTTTTGATCCACCTCCTAGAGTAATGGAAATAAAAACAAAAATAAACAAACGGGACCTAATGAAACTTCAAAGCTTTTGCACAGCAAAGGAAACCATAAACAAGACGAAAAGACAACTCTCAGATTGGGAGAAAATATTTGCAAATGAATCAATGGACAAAGGATTAATCTCCAAAATATATACACAGCTCATGCAGCTCAATATTTAAAAAGCAAACAACCCAATCCAAAAATGGGCAGAAGACCTAAATAGACACTTCTCCAAAGAAGACATAGCGATGGCCAGGAAGCACATGAAAAGCTGCTCGATATCACTAATTATTAGAGAAATGCAAATCAAAACTACAATGAGGTATCACCTCACACCAGTTAGAATGGGCATCATCAGAAAATCTACAAACAACAAATGCTGGAGAGGGTGTGGAGAAAAGGGAACACTCTTGCACTGTTGGTGGGAATGTAAATTGATACCGCCACTATGGAGAACACTATGGTGGTTCCTTAAAAATCTATAAATACGGCTTCCCTGGTGGCACAGTGGTTGAGAGTCTGCCTGCTGATGCAGGGGACGCAGGTTCGTGCCCTGGTCTGGGAAGATCCCACATGCCACGGAGCGGCTAGGCCCGTGAGCCATGGCCACTGAGCCTGCACATCCGGAGCCTGTGCTCTGCAACGGGAGAGTCCACAACAGTGAGAGGCCTGCGTACCGCCAAAAACAAAAAACAAAAAAAACTACAAATAAAACTACCATACGACCCAGCAATCCCACTACTGGGCATATACCCAGAGAAAACCATAATTGAAAAAGACACATACACCCCAATGTTCATTGCAGCACTATTTACAATAGCCAGGTCATGGAAGCAACCTAAATGCCCATTGATAGACGAATGGATAAAGAAGATGTGGTACATATATACAATGGAATATTCCTCAGTCATATAAGGAACAAAACTGGGTCATTTGTTGAGACGTGGATGGATCTAGAGACTGTCATACAGAGTAAAGTAAGTCAGAAAAAGAAAAACAAATATCGTATATTAACGCATATATATGGAACCTAGAAAAATGGTACAGATGAACTTGTTTGCAGGGCAGAAATTGAGACACAGATGTAGAGAACAAACCTATGGACACTAAGTGGGGAAAGCGGCGGAGGGGTGGTGGTGGGGGTGTGCTGAATTGGGCGATTGGGATCGACATGTATACACTGATGTGTATAAAATGGATGACTAATTAGAACCTGCTGTATAAAAAATAAATTAAATTCAAAAATTAAAAAAATAGTGATGTGATAAAATTTGTATATTCTACACACATACTAAGTGCTCAGGTGACACAATCTTTGTTGAATGATTCCATTGTTGGTTGACTGAAAAACTCCTAGCCATATTACATGAAATGCTAGTATTTATCTATTGGTATTATAATTAAACTGATTCATATGCATTTTAATATCAAAAAACAAACTTGTATAGTTGTATGTTCAATCAAATAGATTTTTAAGGCAAAAAAGCATTACTAAAACTAAAAATGGTTAGTATATATAACTGTTCAGAAAGATATCAAATTATATCTTGTATGAATCTAATCACATACATATATGCATATATGCATATTCATATATATATAAGAATGCCCATGAATTATACACATATACTCTCAGAGAACTAAAAGGAAAAATAATCACATTTGTTGTCAATTTGGAGATTCTCTTATCCCTCTCTCAGTAATTGAAAGTTCAAGCTGGTTAAAAAAAATAATAATAATGTTATCAAATTTAAGGAACATAATAATCACATTTGCTATAATGGATTTTATAAATTCTGCACCCAATAACTGTAGAAACACATTGTTTTCAAGCAGATGTGTTCATTTATGGTATTTTCCAACCTACTGGGCCACAAAATATGTTTCAATAAATTTCGAAAGCTTGGTACAATATAGACTACAAAGATTTCTCTCCACAGTACAATTACACTAATAAGTAGAAATAACTAACTAGAAAAATGTTTGGAATTTCAGAAATATTGGCATAAATAATTCATTGGTCAAGGAAAAAATAAAAACAATAATAATGAGAATATTTAGGACTCAATGATTAATAAAACATACCTATTAAACCTGTGGGATACAGCTAAATGTTATTGAGAGGAACATTTTATACTCTGGCATGCATTAAGAAAAAAAGAAATTTAATCCTAAATATTAGGAAGCTATTAAGTAAACAAGAGAATAATAGGAAAGAAAGTTGAAGAAAGGATACTTAGAAGAAAAATTAATCAAATAAAAAGCAAACATCTAATAGAGAAGATAATGTCTCTGATGACCAATAAATCTTTGTCAGAGACCAGCACCAGTTCTTACATCAGCTTTTAGAAACCATTAGAGTAAATGGTTTTATATGATTTTCCAATCCTTTTAAGTTATAATGTAATGAGACATGTCCCTATTCACACAATCTAGGTCACTTGATTGAAAATTTTGTGTTCCAATGTGCTGTTTTGTCTCTTAGGTTGGAAGCCTATACGATTCTCTTTAGAAATGTGCATAATATCACATTGAACTTTCAAGAAACTGATATTATGGCATCCTCCCTTAGACTTTTTTAACTCTAAAAAAAAAAACATATACAGCAAAAAAAAGTACTCTTCTCTCAACTTTGTGGCCTATTATTTTGTAATTAATTAAATCTTTCAAGGGAAAAAAGAAGGAAGTGGGACAATAAATACAGGTAGTACTCCAGGCCAGAACACACTGGTAACCTCAAGATGGTACACAGAGATTGAAGATGTCATGGTGCTTTTTCAAGATTTATTTACTTTCTAACTTTTTATTTTGAAGTAAGTTTAGACTTAACAGGTGAATTGCAAAAACAGTATACAGCATTCACATCACCCCTCACACAGCTTCCCCTTATGCTCTGAACGTATATAACTATGATATATTTATCAAAACTAAGGCATCAACATTAGTACAATTCTATTGTCTGAATTACAGACTTTGTGTCCTTTCTCTGTTCATGATTGATTTTTATTATTTAAATAAATAAATAAATGTGTTAAAATGTTCACTGAGATACCATTTTAATTTGATCATCAGTTTTATTCCTACAGTCAAATACCTAATTATTGTGCTCACCATGTACTGGAGTTATTTCTCTAGTCTTAAGTTTCCACCAATTCTATAGCTTAACTTTTCATGATTTCAATTTATTGTTCACTTTCTTTTCCACCTACAGCATGCTGTTCCTCACAGACTGACTAATCTCCCCATTTCCTTACTCAAGGTCTGAACACGTATTGTACAGACCACTAGAATGGATTTTCCATGGTCCTGACAAAGTTTCTAGGGAAGCAATAGAAATCACCCTAGTGTATCAAAATGCTGTGGTTCTTTACTTCTTTAACTGTATTCTTTTGTAGAGAAGGAAAATGACCAGTACAACAGAGCTTCATGCAATAATACTTGTTTTAAAATTAACAATCCAATAGCATGCAATTCTATAGAGAATTGCTTCATTTCCTATAAATTCTCTGTGTCCATATTGTACTACTTTACAGTAGCATTAGGCTAATCTGTTGTTTTTCCTCAAGTATATAAAGATTTTATGATCATATGCAAAACAGGCTGCTGGGGCTAAATGTCTTTATTGACTGATGAGAGGATTTTTCCCCCTGTAGAAAACTAGACAATATCTAGTCGGCAATGGTACAACATGTTTTTAGGCAGGTGGATAATATAATCATCACGATACTTTAGGGAGGCACTTCTGAGGGCAGGTGCAGGCAGGAAAGACTAGAATGGAGGAGATTTGAGACAGAGGATTCAGTTAGGAGGCTTGTGATGTGAAATAAGGAGCATCTGAACTAAATCAGTGGCAGTAGGTTTAGAGACTGATGTTTGAAATAGAGATTTTCAAAGGAGATCAGTAGAATTTAGTGTCTGTTTAAAAGGCTGCTGGATAGTGATAGGGAAGTCAAGGCAGAAAGTAAGATGAGACATAAATTGTGGGAGACTAAATCATTGTTTAGATCATTCAAAAAAAATTTTTAACACAGGGTAACTTTGGAAAAGAGATGGAAATTAATTTCTACTTTGTACTTGATGAATGTAGGTGCCTAACAAAAATCAGAATGGAAATATCCAAGAAACTGGTTGACTGTAGTCATATATTACCTTAATCACTCTAGAGTAAATATGACAGGTGATTCTCTGGTTAAAAACCCTTTAAAACTTTCTAGAAAGTTTCCCAGACACCACCCCACCCACATGGTTACAGTCACCAATTGCAATGGCTGAAGGTCTAAACCTCTTTGTTGGCCAAGAAAAGTGTATTTCAGTAAAGTCGCCAACCAGTTTTTCTGGAATGAGGTATGCCAGGTTGATCTCCATACATCACTATTCCAATCACAGTGCACAATATGACACCTTTGTTCCATTCTCACAATCCCTTTCTCTTTGATATCTTTTTTAAAAGCTTCTTATTCTATAACCTGACAGAGAAATGCATCAAATTTTCTCTGAAAGGCATCAAAAGATATCAGCTTAAGGGAGTAGAGAGTGAATTAAAATAGATTTATTTTTACAGACTTGTATAACACGTACTTTAAACACTGCTTTAAGATTTTTGTTAGGCATTTGAAAATCATATATTCTTACCCATCCATTCAGCAAATATTTGTTCAGTCCTTCCTGCACCCCAGGTTTTTTACTAGACACTGAGAGGGAAGAAATGAATAACAGACAAAGAAATGGGAGGTAGATTAAGAGTTTTGATTATTTCTGGTGGGTGTGGCAATAGTACTGGGGTAAAGTAATGAGTCTTAGGCAAGACATACTGAAAAGTTGAGTCATTGGTCTGACACCTAGGATAATATATCCACTAAGGCGAGATAATTTAGTTCTATGCATAAACATACACATACTAATGTGTTCCTATTTAAAGACCACTTAGGGGCTTCCCTGGCGGCGCAGTGGTTGAGAGTCCGCCTGCCGATGCAGGGGACACGGGTTCGTGCCCCGGTCCGGGAAGATCCCACATGCCGCAGAGCGGCTGGGCCCGTGAGCCATGGCCGCTGAGCCTGCGCGTCCGGAGCCTGTGCTCCGCAATGGGAGAGGCCACAGCAGTGAGAGGCCCGCGTACCGCAAAAAAACAAAACAAAACAAAAAAAACACTTAAATGATCTACCTTCAAGTTGTCCATAATGAGCTGGGATATATATATATATATATATATATATATACACATACATACATACATACATACGTACATACAGCAAATAATCATGGTAGAGTGTAGCAAGAGCTATGCTGAAACTATGACATAAAATACCCCAGGAAAGCAGAAGGGGTCACTGAACCCATGTTCTAAGAAGAGCTACAAGAGATGGTTATGCTTGAACAGTGTCTTGATGAATGAGCTGTATTAAGCAAATAGACAGAAAGATGGTTGGTGAACTAAAAAAGACATCAAGGAATTACAAAACATTTCAGGTGATCAGTGGTGAGAGATAAGTCAGGAAACCAGTACAGCCAATCATACAAAGATCCTAAGCCATTAAAAATGGGGGCTTCCCTGGTGGCGCAGTGGTTGAGAGTCCGCCTGTCGATGCAGGGGACACGTGTTCGTGCCCCGGTCTGGGAGGATCCCACATGCCGCAGAGAAGCTGGGCCCGTGAGCCATGGCCGCTGAGCCTGCGCGTCCGGAGCCTGTGCTCCGCAACGGGAGAGGCCACAACAGTGAGAGGCCCGCGTACCGGAAAAAAAAAAAAAAAAAAATCATAGGGAACTTAGTTACTTAGCATGTCAATAAATATCACCTGTTAAAAAAAAAAAAAATGATACCACACCTAAGGACCCAGGAAGAAGGTCCTTACCAGAAGTTTCTTGATGAAGGAAGTGGCCTTAAATGGTCCTGTAAATATCAATAACCATATCGCAGTTCCTAAATCTGGTTGTGCACCCAAAGTATACATTTAAGGATTAATTTAACAAGTAATTTTGATGTGTAGTCAGATTTGGAAAGCATAGGTTTAAATATAAGATCCTGCCTCTCTCTTCACAGGTAATTTGGACCAAAATGACTTTTACACAGCCAATCTATAATCTGGTCAGGAATGGATAGAATGACATGGTAAAAACAAACAAAAAACCAACTGTCTAAAAGGGACATCAACAATAATTAGTTGAGACAACTGGATTCTCTCACTGTAGTATAACTATGAGGTGCAATAACATTAATTTATTAGTATTAGTATGTTTAAGAGTAGAAAAGAATCACAGAGAGAAATCCCACAAATGTAAGTTGTGAGACCACAAAGACTAAAAGTAAATGGTCATACTATAACATAAGACAAAAATTAGAGGAGAATATGAATCAACAAAATGGCACGGGGTGATGAATTTTGCCACCAGGGATTATAGAATCTCTAGAAGCTGCCTTCAGTTTTGAACCATCTTCTGATTCTCCAACCACATCCCCATCTCCAGGGTCCCAAATTTAGGGCTGAGCCCAGGATCCAGGGATTGTGATTCCTCCCTTACTTCTACATAAGTTATCAAAATAAACTATCCTATTAGATCAGTGATTTGACTTGGTATATTTTCTTTGTGATAATAGAGACAGCCTGAGATCACGGATGCTGTGACAGTCATTGCTGATCATCTCTCAGTGTCCATCCCCCATTCTTCCTTTGCAGGGCACATGGCTGTTTGTAATAAAGTCTACATTTCCCAGCCTCCCTTGTAGATAAGTATATTCATATGAATAAGTTTTAGGCAATGTGATATAAAGGGAGGTAGTATTCAATTTTAGCAAGTGCCACTGGCACATATATTTCATTACCTTCTTTTTTTCTAGAAAAAACCCAAACTGATGGCTGGGGCTCAAGCAACCATCTTGGGCCACGCAGTGGAAGCCATATGTTGATAATGGCGGAGCAACAGATAGAAGAATAATACAGCGTATTATAGTTCCTGGTATTGTAGGAACTGCCCCTCTAGCCCTGGACTCCTTCCTTTCCTCCAAGATATGTCTCTAAGAAGCTGAAAAATAGTGAAGTTGGCCCACGGCTCTGTAGAAATATCACACTTTCAGCACAGATCCTACTATCATCTTTGAAGCAGAATACCCTATTAGGAGAAGAACACTCAGCATCATCCGCTTTAGTCACCCTTTAATCACAGAATTAGCACAAACCCAGACCATCCACATCAACAAGTCTCCACTGCAGGACCTCTCTAATACTAAAGGCCACCTTTCCCTACTAATACCAGCCAACAAGTGCTGCTGTGCCTGAAAAACCAACACGAAAGGCAACAGTTCTCAAATGTTGGTGTGCAGCATCAATAGATACAAAGTATCTTAATGAAGTATCTGTTAAAATTCAGATCATCAGGCCCAACCCCTAGAAATTTATATGTAGTAGGACTGGAATTTGCATCTCATCCAGTACCTAGGTGATTCTGAAGCAATGGTATTTTGGCTACCCTTTGAGAAAGACAATTACAAATCTGAATAATACATGAGGGAATTATCTATTAGTTAATTAATTTATCAGTAAAGACTGGTTTAATCCATACCAACATACACTCAGTTAAGAGGGATGAATCATTTAGGGCAGACAGTTAGACCTCGGCCTTCAAATGGCTGGCTCAGGGTTCTGGAGATATCAAATATCTACACAGAATTTTGCATCTTGCAAAATGCTTTTACATGTACCTAAGTCCCACAGAATGCTGTGATGTAGATATTTTTATGACCCTAATTCACGAATAAGAAAACATCAGGTTCCAAGAGTTAAAGGCTGGGGCTAGAGTTGCACCCAGAGCCTCTGATGCTGGTTCTAAGACTCCATCGTTCAGATCATGGCTATCTCATTAGGAAAGAGGTAAAACAATCTGGAACAAATAAGATACAAAGCAACTAAATTTCGATGAGATTTACGGCATGGGCAATACTGTGGCTGGAAAAGGTATGCAAGGGATAGCATAGGGGCACGTGGGTGTCTGAGGGTAGAAAACAAGGATCAAGAGAAATCTCTCAAGTAAGGATGAAAATGCACCACAGATAAGATGTCCTGACTTTGCAAGCTGAGCTGCAACCAGCCTTTCAACTAGAACTGGCAGCAAATAGTCACAAAGGAAAATTTTAAAAAGAGGTGATCCTACCTTGTCTATAATTGCCTGTGATAAAATGAACGTATGGCCCATACTGCTGGCCTGTGATAGATTATGGACAGGCTGCAGCAAACGTATGACCAGGGCTCCCCTAATTAGAAGTCTGCTTCTCCAGCCTTTCACAATTAGCACTGAACGATGTGAATGTCTTTGATTGTGTTAACCCTGGACATGAATATTTTATTCATTTGGACCACACTCAAAAATTCACATACTTAAACTACAATATGCTGTATTATGTTAATGAGAGAAAACTCTCCAAGGAAGAAATTGTACTAAGAGTGCACAATACATACTATTTACCAAGATAACAAGAAGATTGTCTGTCCTGTTTTTGTCCTGTTCTAAGTTATGTCTCTCCAAAATTTGCATTGGATAATTGATACAATTATCAATGTATAATTGATACAATTATATACATATCAATTCAGAAAATTGATATATGTATAAAACTGCATTAGAACACTGTTGCAGTTAATTATTTTGTTTGCAGAGGATCTGTGGAATAGTGACCAAATGTTCTGGTGGTTTGAGATAACCTGATCTGCTCGCATCTCCTTCATGTAGAGAGTTAGTGGGTCCACAGAGCACTAAAAGGGGTGAATCTTTTAGGAGAGAGAATTAGACCTCAGCTTTCAAATCACTGGCTTAGTGCTCTGGGGATGTTTCCAGTGAGTCATTGTGAGAAGAGAGGTATGATCATAAACCCTTCACATGAAAAGGTCTACAAGTTCCTGTGCAATCTGGTACCCACCCACTTTTCATCATCCACACCTCCTGTGGGTCTCTTTCTGGAGGACTTTGCTTAAGACACATTGGCCTTCTTTAAGTTTCTTGAAAATTCCAAAATCCTTCCTGTTCCAGGACCTTTGCATTTGCTAATCCTCTAGCTAGAATACATTTCTCCCTTTCTTCCTATGGCTAACTCCTACTCATTCCACAGGCATCAAAGTAATTGACATATCCTTGGAAAAAGTTTACCTGATCATCTCCACTTCAAGTTAAGTCTTCTGTCTACAAATCCCAGGGCTTGCATGGCTTCCCTTCATAGCACTTGATTCCATAAAAATATACAGCAATCTGAGTAATTATCTGTTTGATGAATACCCCCCCCCCACTACACCATAGTTCCATGTGGGCAAGGACCAAGCTTGTCTTCCGCATCATTGTATTCCTAGCAAAGTAGCTGGCATACAGCAGCTACTTACATTAATTGAATGAGTGAATAAATAAACATAACTTCTTTAAGGAAAAACATTAGCATGTTCCAGAACAACAGTATGTACAGCTGAGATCTGCTCACACACACACACACACACACACACACACACAGATGTACCTTGGGCCTTTAAATAATAGCATCGATTTTGTGAAAGATTAAACAAGATAAAAAACCATCATTTGTTCTATAACCATGTCCAAGGCACTTGGAAAGTGACTTAAATTAGTGACTCTAGAACTTCAGGGTTCAAGAGTAAGGCACACAACATTTGTTTAACGTGACATTTCCCTTTGCCCCAGCCCCTCCTTCAATGTTTCATAGTTAGTAAATCTGAGGTAGATGCTGGCAATCTGCAATAAACAAGCACTTCAGGAAATTTTAATAAAATGACTAATTTCTAAAAATATTTGTTGAGCACTTCATATGTGCCAGGCATGGCATGAAGTGATGGGGACACAGATGATGTCCAAGTTTGAGAGCCACTGAGTAAACGATGGCTCAGCGATTCTCCCTACCACTTCCAATGCTATAATTTCCATTTATTTGTGCATTCTGTACATATTTATTGATGACTTCTAAAGCCTAAAGCACTATACAAGTCTTACATGTGATAAATGTTCTCTTTCCCTCAAGTTTCTGTCAAAAGAAGTTCAGAAAAGAGGAACGTAAACTCATAGTCACATACTTATTGGCTATCTGCCAAACATCAAGCATTGAGAAACATTTTCCATGTTCTCAAATAGGACTTTTTATAAGTCATTCAGGTCTCTAAAAATTAATATAATATTCTTTACTGCTTACTAATTTTTAAGCATTGTGATTTTAAGCATGGGAATAACTTTAGTAAACACTAAAATAATATTTTATTGATTATTTCATTAAGTTATCACAGGAATCCTATGAGGCAAGTATCATTATTATTTATAAATAACTTGTTACTGATCACCTAGCTAGTAAATAGGATAAAAGGGAAAAATAAATGTTATAAATAGCTTCAATATGAGGCAGTGATATTAAGTACCCAATGGAACTATAGAAACAGAGAAGTAGGAGAAAACCATTTGAGAGGGGAAAATACAAAACAAGTGTGGGCACTACAATATACTTACTATAGAATTCATGATGAGGCAGTTTCACCTATGGCCCTAATTCATTAGTAGAAAGACATACAAAGGGACTTAAGACACTTTATGTCTCTGTTCTGCACATACAGCGTAAGCCATGCAGTAAATTTTCTTGTCAAGATGTTTTCTCTTTTGTGTCTGCCTCGTCCATTCTTCTGCAAGTGTTCAATCTGAGCTTATTCTCACAGCCATTCCACAGAAGCAATCTTCCCCTGGGCTCTATAAAGTTCAATATCTTAGCAGCTTTCCTTTGCAGAGGGGTACCACTGGTGAGCAGACAAACAGCCAAACAAGCAAGACTTGTTTCATACTTGCTTCGCTTAGGATATGTACTAGGTTGAATAGTGTCCTCCCCAAATTCATGTTCACCTGGAACCCTAGAACATGACCTTATTTGGAAACAGACTCTTTGCAAATATAGTTAGTTAAACGGAAGTTATAATGGATTAGGGTGAACCCTAAATCCAATGACTGGTGTCTTTATAAGAAGACTCTGTGACGACACACACAGGGAACAAGGCCATTAGACGATGGATGCAGAGATTGCAATGATGCAGCCACAAGCCAAGGAATGCCAGAGATTGCCTGGAGCCACCAGGGGCTCAGGGAAAGGCAAGGAAGGATTCTTCCTAGGAGTCTTCAGAGAGAGAAAGACCCTGCTGACACCTTGATTTCAGACTTCTAGCCTTCAAACCTGTAAAAGAATAAATTTCTATTCTTTTAAGCCACCGAGTTTGTATTTGTTTATTTTTTATGGTAGCCTTGAGAAAGTAATAGAGGATTTTATCAGAGAAACCCTCTGGCATAGGTCATTATGACAATGTACCTGTATTACTGTTACGCTTTTAAATTGCCCCAGTAGAATTTCTTCTGGTATGATTTTAAATAATGGAGACACATGACTGCAAAGTCACTTAAAGTAGTGACTCCTTAAGAGACATAAGCAACCTAACTTTGAAATTTAGGAGTTTATCAAGAAGAACGGCAAAAACCTTCAAATGTTTTTCAGATAGAGTTTTCCATTAGCCAAACCTGTATGTCAAAATGAGGGTCACTCGAATCATCTACGGGAGCCATCTCTGAGAAGAAGCAAAAAGAATTGCCAAAATGTGCCTCCACGGATGTTGGGATGCCTTAGGGTTCATGACAACAGAGATGCCTTCTTACTTTGAGGTTAGAGACAAAAGTAAGCTTTGAATAACACTATGAATGAACTTTGCAAAAGTATCTTTAGAGAATGGGTGACTTTGAAGAATGAATGATCCGTACAATGTCTCAATGAAGAAAGAGGGAGGTGCGTGCGTGCGTGCGTGTGTGTGGTGGAGGGGTGAAGAGTAGCAACCTGGCCCTTTCTTTCAGATCTCCTCTCTTTCCAGGAACAGACCACCACTGTTTCCAGGGTGATCACAATTGTTCAACCTGTAACAAAGCTAAATTTAAAAACATAAAAATGCCTAAGAAGAGTTTCAGCACAGTTTACATATATACCTTATGGGTTGTTACGCTTTGCAGTTAGAGGCAATGAACTTGAAGGGAAATATTGAGGACTTGCCAAAATCTGTGCAAATGAGACTGCCACATTTATACTTTACGCTCCCACGGAGTATCCTACCACATTCTGTATTCAGGAAATACTGTATCACACATTTATAACAGCAACAGGGCCTGTTTTCAATAGTAAAAGTATTAGTGTTTCTAGCATATGCCAGTGAACTCCATAATATCCCTTTCCCTGAATACATTTACTCCTCACCAATTAGTCTACATTTGTGTTAATTATGATGTTTTTAACCCAATTATACTTGCAAAAATAGTAATTTTTGTAATCTGGAAGTCAGGCAAAATTCTTTCATTCATCTGCCCCCTTCATCTAATATATGTTGAAACAGTAAAGGAAATGTAAGAGCATAGATGCTGGGGTCAGGGTGGTCTGGGTTCAAAATCTCAAGCTTTTCACTTTTTATCCATGTGATCTTAGAGGTTGGTTTCTCTTTCAAAGTCTTTGTTTCCTTATCTGTAAAATGGATATGATAATAGTGGCTTCTGTAGAGTGGGGTGGTGGACACTTACTCCACTTGACATACTTTTCCACAGCAGAGAAGAAATTTGCAGTCCCCTTCCAGGAGGGAAATCTACACAAGAGACTCTGCCAGTTTCTCTCCACACCTTCATTCATTCCACTCTTGGGAAGGAGAGGACTTAACTAATTGGTGAATTTAGGAGAAGGAACTGAGCATGCCCCGTGAACTCCTTCCTCTCTCCCTCTTCAGATCTGCCTTCCTGCAAAGAGGGCTGCAGAGAGTCTGTGTCCTCCCTGATGATGTCTTGGGGAAGGTCTGAAGCCAGCTGGCTATGCCAAGCACTGGGCACACGTCTTTCTAATTCATACGGGACGTCTGAAGAATGCAGCCCAGCTGATGAGCCAAGCTATGTTCTCTAATCAGCTCATCAGAAGTAAAGTGGTGAGAAAGGAAGATGATCTGGTTCTTGTAAAAACAACACCAGCCTCAAAGATGGGTTTTGAGAACTGAATGAGATAATGATGCAAAGCTTAGGAGGACGCCAAGTCCAACTTCAGCAATAGACACTACTGGCTGTTATTGTGACGGGTATTTTTCCTATTGATATCACCACCTCTAACGTTGTTACTGCTGCTGCTATTTTACTCTTATTGTTCTTGGATTGCCACCAGCCAAAGAGAACTGTGACTTATCATTAGCATAAATGGTTTGCACAGGAGTAAGGACACTGTCAAAAGGAAAGTGTGTGTCCAGTTGCTTAGTGGAGAAAAGAGAGAAAAATGGAAATGATAATCACAGCATTTGGCTCCCAGTTGCAGAAGCCTTTGGTACTCATACTGACCTCTTTGGAGGTGTTCTCTCCATTTCTGCTGAGAACGGAGGCTAGGTTCCAAGGAGGACTGAAGGCAATGTAGTGTCATTTGGTTCCGTGGGAAGTTCACATCTCCTAGTGCCCAGGACATGGAATCCTGGCTAGGATAGCATTCTCCTGACAAAGCAGCAGATAACGGAATGTCTCTGAGCCCGAGAGAAAGAGCAGAGAACTGAGAACTTAGCCTTAAGCACATGTAAACACCTCTTGTGGACACCAAGAAAAACTCCTCGGGTTGAAGCAGGTGCTTTGGCAGAAACTGAGTTGAGTCCCAGTAGATTCGAGCCATAAGCCATCAAAATGTGGGTAGAAATGCTGTGTGACCTCATTCATACACAGCGAATAATGAGTCCTAGAAACATCTGGATTACATAAGAATTAATATGCCAGCCAGACAATTAAATATCAGCTGAGGCAATACAGATTATGATTGGACCATCACTATAATTTAGTCTCATTTAGTGCACCATAATTAAGTAATTGAATAATAATAATATGTAAGAAAACATTAGTGCCTTAAATTACAGAGAGGTATACCAATACCAGTTCACTTTCTGGGAAAAGTGTCCCCCCAAAAAGTAGTCATTATTAAAACCCACTTTACAGACAGTAAAATATTAAGAGCAAGGAATTACAACTAACTTCCCAATTTCACATGAAAAGGTGAAACAAGAATATGATTGGTCTCTGGTCCTGTGGAATCAAAATGTTTCCATTCTGTCCCAATGTGCGTCTCCCCCAAAAGTCCATCCCTTATCTTCCATTCCCTGTGCCCTCCAACCTGTACACTCACACACTAAATACCAGTCTTCTAGTCAAAGGCACTAGAAAGTACAACAGTTTTTTGAGCTTCAAGGAATAAAGAATATTTACACTTTCTTTGTTTCTTCACTTTCAGAAACAGTCTAGATCCTAGTTTATAACTAAGGTAAGATCATACAGAGATCGTGATGAAGGGAGTAAGGTAATAATGGCTGGGAAAAGGGAAGAGAAAATGAGAGAAGAGCAAGGGTGTAAAAAATTCCAAGAAGGAAGTTATGATGCCACATTTGGAAATAGGTATATCCCAGTTCTGTGTTAAATTGGAGCAAAAGAAATAAAGGTAGACATTAGAATAAATTCTTGACCACAGTCAATAATTTTCAACGCTGAATTTAAACATGAACTTCAAATGGTAATTTTGTGACTGGATGATGTCTAAATCCATGATCCTTTTATGTTGGATCTTCTTCTGTTTTCTCTTAGGGTTATTGCCTCCATAATCTCATCTTTGCAATATAATCTGGCAGGTGTTCTTCAAATTCTCTTAATAGTTTGCTTACTTACAATACTCACTAATAACAACAATGGTTAACAGGTACTGAATGCTCAAATTTATGCCAGAAAGTATTATAAGTACTTCATATGTATTAATGTATTTAATTCTCTTACTAACCCTATGAAGATATAAATAATATTTTTTAAACTAAAACAACTAAATCACCGTAAGAGTAAATAAATTGTCAGGATCATGGAAACAAATAGTGAGGCTGGATACAAACTAAGGCTGTCAGGTTCCAGAGCCCAGAATCAACCACTATGCAAAGCTGCTTTGGAACATATATAAATGTGGACAAAAACAACTATACCCCAATTAAAAAAAAAAATTAAGGCTTAAAATTAAAAACAAACAAAACAAAGAAAATGTGGGTAAAAACTAAATTGGGCTATTTGTAAGTTCTAATTTCTTAAATAATCCATTTGTAATAATCTCAAATTTTGTATTTTTTATTCTTATAAGACTCGGACGAGTTTTTGCTAAAATTGACTAAACTTTTATCTCTGTTTGGATACAAAAGGTGGTGATTTGTGCATGGTAGAGTAGAAGTCCAAACCAGTACAGATTAAAAACTACAGGAAAAAGAACAAAGCAAGAGGCATAACCCTCCCAGACTTCAGACAATACTACAAAGCTACAGTAATTAAAACAGTGTGGTATTGGCATACAAATTATTATTATATATTTCTATATATATATTATAGCTCATTCTCTCTTTATTCTAAGTTTTCATTTATTTACAAATCTTAGAAAGGGATCTCTGATCTCAGCCCTACTTGGTTGTCCCATCAGCCTCATTTCTCCTTCAATTCACCATCACCATATTATGTTCCATGGGGATTCACTGCTGACATTGGAAGCTGGATAATTCTTCAGTGTGTGGGATTGCCTCATGTCATATAGGACCTTTGGAATTCCTAGCTTTAGGCACTAAATGCCAAAAGACAACTGCAGATGTTCCCACACTTTTCCAAATTTCCCTAGGTGCAGCCTTGCACTTCGTTAAGAGCCATTGGCCTAAGAGCCCAAAGCCAACCAAGTGGTATTTTGCACCAATTTTTTGTTTCTATATTTACTCACATTGCTCTGCCTTAGAGTTTGTGAATGTAGTCCCAACTACAAGTACATGACCAAAGTGGAAGTCCTCTAACATACTCTCTCAAGTCTACATAGTCTACAGGTTATCTCTGCACTGTTCCTGAGCTCCTTCTTCAGATAGAGTTGATATATCTTCACTGGAATGTATTTAGTTAGTTGAATCTTTTTAAGGATGGAAATGCATCTCAATATTTCATTACAGTCCTAGTAGATAAGTCTATACATTTCTAGGAATGAAAACAGTAAGGGCTTTACTTTGTTGGGAGAGGGTGGGGTGATCACTACATGTTAGATTTGTGCTAAACACTTTATATAAGTGAGCTCCCCAGTTTAATCTTTACATAAATTCTCCATGGTTGCTATTATTGTGCTCATTTTGAAAACAAGAAAACTGAGACTGAAAGATATTAAATAATTTGCCAATAAGAACATTAATGAAGGCAATAATTATACTTTTAGTAATAATAGCAACACAGAGGCCTAATTCTACTAGGTAAATATTAACTTCTCAGGCTTTACATGATTGAATTTCTATGGGTAATGTTTAGGATATCATGAGAGTTCTATAGGGAAGTTGTATAGGAGAGCTTTATTGGGCCCTCTCCAAAAATAATCAACTACCCTTCACTTTGCCTATTTATCTTATAAGGCTTGTTGACTGTAGTCAAACCTACCTTTGTCTAGCCAAAGGTCTAAATAAAGGCCTCTGGATAAAGTCCACTTTCTTAGAAAATAAGATACAAAATAGATGATCTAGAACATTCTAGAAAGAACTGAACAAAGCATCTGAAATTTGCAACGTCAAACTGCCATCACTAGTTGTGTGTGCTTATGAGGTTAGGCCTCAGTCTCTTTACTCACAAAGCAGGAGAGCTGGGTTCCCTCCCAGACTAAGTTTAAGGTTTGATGGCACTTACTTAAGAAACTTCTTTATTCAAATATTGCCTCAATTTTGTTCACCATTCTCCCAAAATGCTCCTGACCATATCTTGAACACACAAGAGGAAAAGAAAATGCTAACTCCCTTAGAAGTATGTTCAATTTTTGTGGGACTGGCTGGTGAAGAAAAATGGTTTGTAAGACTAAAGGTTCGGAGAAGAACACACTCTCTACAAGGGAAGGTGCATGGCAAGGAGTGTATGAAATCACAGTACAAAGGATCAAAGAGGAAAATTGCCTTTAGAGTGACAGGCTCTCCTTCAAGGAGAAGAAAAACCAAATATTTTATTCCTGCGGAGGCACCGTAGGGCTCATATTTTAGCCTGCAGAATTCCTCAGGATTGCTATAACTGAGCCTCTTGCAGGGAGGACCTATTAATCCTTTGCATGCTTTGCCGTTAATATCGTTTATTGGGCCACAAGAAGAGGATATAAACCTTTAATGTCACTTTTTCACACTACGGATTTTTTCCTTAAAAATTCAATGGTATCTGCCAATTTGATATGGTGCTTTAAGGAGGTTAGAGAAGCAGATGGCTGATTCTTAATGACTAAGTTTTTGCATCAACCAATGATTTGTTATTTGACGCACACTGCACAGGATAACAATGTTCCTTTTTAATGGAGTTAGAATATGCTACAGAAAGGGAAAAGGAAGAGTTTTTGCTGACAAATAATAAAGATTTGATTCAGAAGGGTCTGGAAGGAAAACAGAGCACTTACAAATACTAACTTACAAGTTAGTGAGCACTTACAAACACTAACTTACAAGCACTTACAAACTAACCAAAAGGTAAAATTCTGGAGGAGAGGGAGGAAGCAAAGAAGAACCCAGTATTCACTATACACTCAATGTCAATTGTGAACAAAATCTCAAGCAAGGATTACAAACGTTTCTTAGGTTAAAAAATGAGTCAGGCAGCTATTGCTTCAAATCTTTGGACAGACATTTGCACTCTGGATAACTTGAGACTGTTAGCTGACCGTTAGATTCAGTAAAAGTAAAATGCTGGTAGGAATAAATCTCATAAAAAGATGCTATAAGCGTTAAATTTAAAAGTGTCCATAATTAGTTGAACTCAGTAACTGATGCTTAGTAAATACTCATTTGTTCAGTGTCTGATATAAGTACTCACCAGATGCTTTCTTTCCCCCTACCCTCTGATAAATCCAAACAATTTGTACCCCTTTCATTATTTTCTGTCTACTCAGTAACACAGTGTTTGAGGACAATTCTTTTTGGTCATCTTCCCATGCCCCCACTCCCAATTTCAGGCATAGAACAAGACTTCAGGAAAACATAAAAGGAAGGAAAAGAAACAGGAGGCAATTATGAAAAACACTTCTTCTAAAGGGCTCAATATCAGAATAAAGAAGTACTTTAGAGTTTGAGACAACTGGGCACCAATCTGGGAATAAAGAGAAAAGACAAATATTGTGATATGGTAAAGGTAGAAATGGTTTAGAAGAAGTGGAGCAAGTTCTGCCATGTGTTGATGATGTGGTAATAAAGGAAAGGGAAATTCGGTATCTTTGTGAAGACAATCTGATGCAGCAAAAAGCATATATTGTATAAGATTATGCTTTTAATAAGATAGCCAGTAGCCACACGTGGCTTTTTAAATTAAACAACATTCAAAATTCAGTTCCTTATTCACACTAGTCCCGTTTCAAGCGCTCAATAGCCAGAGGTGGCCGGTGGCTGCTGTATATTATAGGCTATAACCCTCATTGCAGAAGATTCTGATGGACAGTTACTCTTTGACAAGATAAAAGGAGGACGTTTCTGCCTGTTTGTTATTTATCCAGTGACTATCTAGCGCCATTTACTCTTCTGCAGGTTAGGTATACATGGTGACTAAAGCCAGGTTCTGGCTCTCACAGAGTTTCCAGTCTAGTTGGGGAAATGCACAAAATTGAGCAAGTAGTAGCAATGCAATAAGCTAATCACTGGATATATGAAGGGCTATGGAAACAGTGAGGAGGGTGTAATAACTAATGTTTAACTGGGAAGACAACTGCTTTTGAAACATTGCTTAGGCTTTCATTAGCTGTGCAGTTTGGACAGGTTACTTAACTTCTCTGGACCTTAGTTTATTTTTTCACTTGTTCATTCATTTCTTTACATCCTACTTTCCTTGGTTTTTCAATAAATATTTCTTGAGTGCTTTTCATATATGTCACACAGAACTGAAAACATTTGGCACCACTGTAGTTCTGGTTAAAATATAACCCATTTGTAATGTCCAAAATGGTAAATATAATTAACACTGCTGTATGTTACACATGAACTCTGTTACAAGAGTAAATCCTAAGAGTTCTCACCAAAAGAAATTTTTTCTATTTAATTTCATACCTATATGAGATGATGGGTGTCCACTAAACCTACTGCAATAATCATTTCATGATGCATGTAAATCAAATCATTATGCCACATACCTTAAACTTACACAGTGCTCTATGTCAATTATATCTCAATAAAACTGGAAGAAAAAATATAACCCATTTGATCCATCTCATTTTTCTCTAAAGCAATGTTATTGCTTTCTCTAATCCATTTCATGTTGATCATATCCTGAGACTTTCTCTGAATTATCAGAACTGCTTCATTTATTCATTCATCCAATCATCTAACAGAGATTATTCAGAACTTGCTATGTAATAGGCACCGTATTAAAGACACATAATGGGAATGCCATGGCCTTTGTCCTAAAAAATCTAGTGGGATAGACAGGGACACAAAATTGCAATGTAATAAAGGTGTGAGCGATAGGACCTATGAGATAAAAAAAGGATGGAGGACTAACCAAACTTCAAAGAACGTAGTTCACCTCATTATTCACCCATAAAATGATGCATTTCATTGGTTTTCTGTCTTCAAACAATGATTATCGGCCAAATGACAGTCAACAAATATTATCAGCCAAATGACAGTCAACCCAAATGGGAAGTTTTGGGGGAGAGAATATGAGAATTCAGGGTCAATTACACATTAAGGATTTTTATGTGTATGGTTGATCAGAATCCACCTATACCCATATATCCACAAGTTAATCCTTGTTACACCTGATGATAAAAGAATTCCTTTCAGCAAACATTTATTGAATGTCTACTCAGTACCAGCATTATGTTACGGGATAGAAAAGACACAGAAATGTGCAAGGCTTGCTCTTTGCCCTCGGTGAACTTCTAATCTAAGTAAATACATTTGAAAAATTCTATCTGTGGCTAAAAGGATAGGCATCAATGTGTTTTAAGAAATCAAAGGATAAGAAACAGTATGCTTCCTAGAGCAGGTGGAATTCCCAACATGATATGATAGTAGAACTTTGACATAAAAAATGAAGAAGAATGACTCCAGAAAGAATAAATATCAAGAAGAAAAGGTCAGAAGGGAAATATAAGACTTTGATAGTGGTTCATTGGCCAAATATCATGAGTCTGATACTAAGCTACAGATCTGAAGTACGCTGCTTTATTTCATTTTTTACAACAGCACCATGATGTAAGTATCATTACACCATTTTAAAGATGAAGAACCTAGGTCTCAAAGAATTTACAATAGGTTATTTACCTGGAGTCACAAAGGTAATACATGTTCAAGTGATGGTTCAAACTCAAGACACTGACATCAAAGCCTTCTCACCTAGGTAGTAGAAATATAGATAGGCTACCTGATCATCTGAAGAGAAGTACTGAAAAATGTGATTAGAAAGTCTACCTAAGGCAGATAGTTAAGGGTCTTGAAGGCTAGACTAAAAAAAGCTTAATCTATTTAAATTTCTCAAAAAATCACTCCAAAGAAATTAAATACATGGAAAATTATTTAAGCATAACTTAAATTCAGTTCAGCAATGTTTCACAAGTTAAAGACAGGAGACAGGTAATAATAAAACACCATACCTACGTTTATACTTCTCAATTGTCTGAGCCTATGACGAAAGCCTAACAAAGGAGGTAGAGGAGGAAAGAAAAATTGGCTACTGAGTTCAAATACTGACAGGTATGTATACATGTATATGTGTTTATTTTTAAGTGGAAATGCCACGTTCTATAACCACACTATACTCACAGGCTTAAAGCACAGGACAAAGAACCTCCTTTTAGAAATTCAGGTGTCCTGCTATGGCAACAAAGGCATCACAATAGGTCCCCGGAAAAGGAAATAGAGGTATAATAACTATGCAAGCTGTCGTGCCAGGCAGTGACAAACAACTGATTAAGACCAAATTGGCCAGCTTGGGATGCTGACCAAAACTTGGCTCTTTCCTGAGGGCGCCGTTACCAGGACATATTATTGTATTTCTACAACATGGAAATTAACACATAGCACTAGGGTTGATTTTTGTCTTCTCCGCTGCTCCCCTCCCTTGAGAACAGCATCACTGTCACTCACTGTTGATTGCATTCTTGCCCTCTTCATCATCTATTCAGTTCACATTAAGTTGAAACTTTCAAGAGAGAAGTTAGAAGCATTCATGCTCTGTCCCTATTGCGGAACTTGTCATTTAAAAAACAAAGCAATAACCACACACACGCATGCATGGACACAATCACATCGCACGCATATGCTCATTGGCAATAATCCTGCAACAGAATAAGAGATCCCTGATGGAGACTGAACATGACAAATGGAACACAGTGGAGAGGCAAATCGCCAGAGGTATCAGAAGACGTGTTTTGGTGATGCCAACAGTGGCACGGTCATTTATTTAAATATCTGACAACTAGAAAGTTAAAGGGAACCCACCCCTGTCATTCACTTAGGCTGCTGATTGATTGATACCAACCTTCCTCTCCTTCCTTGGCATCTAATCATCTTCCATTCCTTTCTGACAAGGTCCCTGAATTTCCCCAAGCAAAGAGCTCATACCTAAGGCGAGAGCTTCTTATTAATTGTTCTAAATGGAGTGGAGATCTATAAAGGTCATGGTTGCTTTCTAACAAGCTGTTGCCCAGATCAAATGCCTTTCAAATGTGACTAATTATCGAATCGGTAGAGATGGCCCAAGTCTCTCCAGAGTTAGTCCAGGGAGCACGGAAGGTGTCTCTGATAACATAAGGGATGTGTATAAGTAACTCACAGGAACATTGTGCTACAATTGCTATATACATATGCCTTCTTCCCATGATTCATGTGAAACTAAATCAGGACCCATGTCACCACAGTGACAGGGGTATGGTTTTAATAGCAGTGGTGACAGCTATTTTCTTAGTCCAGACACCAGCTGGAGAACTGTACTAGAGAGAAAAATGCATGTGCTTTTCACACTTAAATTAGACATTGATTCTTATAATGTCTTAGACCACCAGTTAGAAGCAAAAGACATACAAGCAATGTAACATATAAGTAAGTGACCATTATTAAGAAAACAAATATAAAGCTGGCAGATTCTCTATTGTCTGAAATACTAGGAGGATGTTCTAATGTTGTCACTGCTGAATATCCATTCAGATAATAATATAGAAAACATATTATACTTCCTTAGTCAGAATGGGCTTAGAACACACCACCATTTTATCATGCAATATTTAAATCTCCAATCTCAAAATCTCCATCAGTAACACTATCCACCAATATTTGCCTTATTATCACCTAAAATATTAAATGATAAATGGAAAACATGACTGGAGCTCTCTGGAAAAATTAATGATGTTTTCAAACAAAGTAAATTCATAATTGAATAAATGTTTAATTACTTTTTTCAGGGGTCCAAATCCAGGAAGGTGTCATTTAAAATATTCTGTCATTGCTGGAAGTCTTGATAAAAATTTCAGAACGCATGTTTCCTATACGTGGTATATTTACAAAATAATGATATAACATGCACAAATAACTAGAGTGAATATTCTCATTTAATTTTCCTATTTAAACATTGTCCGAAAAGTTTCTTTTCTGTGTCATAGCAAAGAAAACCAAATACTAAATAAAGGGTACAAAAATATAAATAAATTATTACTCTTGAATCTCCCTAACTTATATTATCAATTTCTCCAGAATCTTCCAGGCTGTTGGAAAAGTAAACAAGCACCATATGCAAACCGAGTGACACCTAAATAATTTAAATATTTAATAGGAAAGGAGAATAAATTTAAAGGATATAAAAGAGAAGTTACCTTACCCTAGAGGGGTACTCTATATCATCATTACATGCCCCAATTTTTGATATATTTTAAATCATAGACAAGGATGGAAACAAGGAAAAGGAAGAAACGATGTCACTTAGGACCAAATCAAATCATTTCTATTAAAGTAACTTTGAGGCAGAGGGTAGAGGAGACAGTGATACTTTATATTACTCTATTCCCTTAGTGAGTATTTAATTAGCACCTACTGTGCTTCAGGCAGTGCAAGACTGAGAAAGTAAAAATGAATCTTGATCCTTCAGGGAAGATAAATATGTAAATACAAAAGGAAATAAATATGTAAATATACAAGGAAAACTAAGCATACAATGCTCTAACTGCTGCTTTACAGATACAATCAGAAACACTGCATCTCATTCACTGGACAGCTGTCCCAGATCAGGAATCCTAAGCTCCATTCTGGCAGCTTTTACAATGACTTGTAGTAAAGTTGGCCGTGGTCCACAGAGGATCAGCAAAAACGATGACGTTGGCAGAAAGACAGACTTATTTGGGAAAATTAAAGAAGCTATGGAGGTATTGCTTGTCTAAGTGAGCACATACTAAATAGTCTATAAATTTTGATGGTATAAATACCAAAGAGAAAAGTGGAATTAGAATTAGAAAAGGTAAAATTTTAGATATAAATCAGAGGGGAAAAAATGTAATGACAGATGCGAACTCTAACATGGAAAAAAATTCCTTCTCTAGAAAGGGTAGAATTTTGTCTCTTGCGTCATTTGATTTAGGTATTTTTCTCTCCTGGCTTGGCTCTAGGAAATACACACAATATTTATTTCCAGTACATTTCCCCAAACTCTGCTTTAGGGTTGTGTATGTGCTAAGTATCAAGATAAGTATTAAAGAAGAATAAAATAGAGGCCTGCTATAGGTTGAATGTTTGTGTCCCTGCAAAACGTGTATGTTGAAACCTAATGCTCAGTGTGATAGTATTAGGAGGTGGGGCCTTTTGGACATGCTTAGGTCATGAGAGTGGAGCCTTCATAAATGAGATCAGTGCCTTTACAAAGCTCTCTCACCCTTCTGCCACATGAGGTTACAGCCATGAGAAGATGCCTGTCTATGAGGAAGTACGATCTCACCTGACACCAAATTTTGGAGATGCCTTGATCTTGGACTTCTAGCCTCCAGAACTGTGAGAAATAACTTTTGCTATTTATAAGCCACTTAATCTATGGTATTTTGTTATAGCAGCCTGAATGGACTAAGACAGGGCCCTGTATTTAAGCAGTTTACAGTTTGAAGGAACTTTGTGTCCTTCCTATCACTCCGCATAGGATCCACCTCCTAAGTGATGCTTCTCTCAGGCTGGTAAAGTCCAGCAAACTCAGATTCCTTGGTGTTGCTAGGACCTTATCAAGCATGTCTCCCACCAAACTACAAAGTATTTCTCTTTTTCACTCCCCAACCTTTACTGTGCACATAAACACACACACACACACACACACACACACACACACACACACACGCTCTCAATCAAAGAAAATAACTCAGGCATTTTGTACAGTAGTACCTAGATTTAAAGGTATTTAATGCAACATTCTTCATCTTTACCATAAATGTTAAGGTTGAGAAATCTGAGATAAAGCATCCTAATTATACTCTGTGAATGATTGGTAACTTCAAATGTTAATTTTTGTGTGGCATGTAAAAAAAAAAAATTGTAAGAAAGATAGTTTATAGAAGGGAAAAGAACACTCCTATAATCACAGTATGGTAAAGGTATTTTTAGACAGCAGTGGTTTCCTAAAATCAATCAATCAGCAAATGTCAGCACACATCGTTCAGGACCCAGAGTCACCTAGTGAGCACAGCAGATGCTCCTGCCCTCTCTCTGGACCACAGATTCCTGGGGCTCATCCACACTTCCTTCCTAGGAGACATATGGGGGCAACGCCTGCACTGTGGGGAATTCACACTGCTTTTCCAATTAATGCAACTGCTGAGTCATTACTTTTTTTTTTGAAGTTGGCAAAATGTCTCTGGTATCAATTAAAGTGTGGTTTACACTTGTCAGATAACTGCAAAAATTAACCCTAACTGCAAAAATTAACCCTGACCAAGTAACAAACTATCCAACTCTTGAAGAAGTTTATACATAAAGAAATGATACATAAAATAGGAAATGTGTGTTATGTGCTTCCTTTTGTGATGGGCAAAATGTTAAGGACATTACATGCATTATTTCACTTAATCCTCATGAAATTATCACATTTAATCCCTAAAATAACATTATGAGGCATTTACTCTTGGGAGTCCCTTTTACAACTGAAGAATAGGAGACTTAAGAGTTGTTAAATTAATTTCTGAAGGTTGAAAAGCTAAGTGGTGACAGTTCTGTTTAATTTCAGTCTAAGTTTTTAACTATTGGGCTCTAATATGGGTGTGAATAGAATGCTGAAATTGAGGGATTCTATGCCAAGAAACAAAAGCACTCCAGAACAGTAGCCATAAGGATGGAAAGCAATTCAAGACTGCACCAGTTTTCTTATGGATTATATAAGTAGCACCTTTCTCATAATATTTTGTTGTTGTTGTTGTTGTTGTTTTTGCGGTACGCGGGCCTCCCACTGCCGTGGCCTCTCCCGTTGCGGAGCACAGGCTCCGGACGCGCAGGCTCAGCGGCCATGGCTCACGGGCCCAGCCGCTCCGCGGCATGTGGGAATCTCCCGGACCGGGACACGAACCCGCGTCCCCTGCATCGGCAGGCGGACTCTCAACCACTGCGCCACCAGGGAAGCCCTCATAATATTTTTAATATGCAAGTCAATGAAAGTTGATTTTAGTAGATATGACTGTGTCTTTAGTAACTTTAGAAACCGAGAAAAAAATGAACTGAATATTCCTGTATATGGTGACTGACTTACTGGGCCATATTGCTGCCTTTATGTGTTTCTTTGCCATCAATCCTTGGGTTTTCATTTCTCTGTCATCCAAGTGAGAGAGAGACGTCCATTTGCACTATGAGAAAACAGTCTAAACATCTACTCAGAATGTGTACTCAATCGTGTGTAGTTTTGCCCAGCACAGCGTTTTAAAGTTTGAGAACTTAAATGCTTTCACAAGAGCCATTTACTGGCCACAAGCCCCCTACACTCACTGTATCATATAGCCCTGATTCATTCATTTTGCACCCGCCGGGCGCCTATAAACAATGGAGCTGGAGAAGCCAGATCTAATCTAGGAGAAGCCTCTTACTCTTCATCGATGTACTAGATCCCTGTTCTGGTGTGAGGGCAGGTATGTGTGTGGCTTTGAGCAAGTCATCACATTTCTTCTGAAACCATCTTAGCACTCAGTTTCCTTATCAGTAAAACATGCAGAAATATAAATCTCTCAGTCGCTTTCAGTTCTCAAATACCTTTTCCTACTGGGGATAGTTCCTCTTTATGGAATAATACCAGCTAATCAATGCTAAATGATTGATAGAATTAGAATAATCATCATTTTTTAACTTCTAAAGAAATAATGGATCTAGATAATGATTACCTAAAATCGGTTAAGTAAATGGCTGGTGGAAACGTTTTAACAGATGGTCCTGCCTGAGAGCCATGTGAACCCACTGGTCAATTTTAACATCCTCCAAAAAAATTAAAAAAAGACATGTGGCTCCTATAGGAAGTACAGAATATGTACCAGTTACCAACTGTGTGTGCCAAAAGAGATCTTTAACTGGATAATTTCTCCATTGAAAATGTCTCTGCTTTTGTTTATAGATCACAAACACTTGATTGTTACCCTATTTGACAAAAAAGGTGGGAGATAAAAAGACATGGAGATCAACTTGAAACAAGGAACATAATTTTAGAAATGAAAAAGGGAGAAAAATTGGACTTAAAATTAAATCCATGTGAAAACAAGTTTCCATTTTTAAAACCTAATATGCATGAAACTTTTCCACGAAATACTATGTATAGCTTGAAATGTAATGCTTTATTAAAATTATCTGCCACCCTAAAATGGATGGTATTTAATTGGGAAAAACTGTATAAAAGCAGCACAGTTTACCCTCTTTTCATTAAATGTCCCGTGCAACTTGCTTACGAATCAACAAAAGGCATGAGCCACTTACCCTTATTGGAAAACAATCTAAGGCTACCTGGCCTTCCTGAGTCAGCCTGAGAGAGGAAAAGCATGTGCTGTTTAGCTTTATGAATGCAGTCACTCTACTAGGAGCCCTAAACTTCCTGAAGACAGGAAATTCAACAGAGACGCAGAGAGAAAAGTCCTGGAGATGGGATGGCGGTTCAGGCAACTAATTCTCAAAATAGAACTAACTCTCAAAGAGACAAGAGAGTCTTTACAGATCTATACAAACTACCTACAAAAGCTCCTTTCTCCTTTGTAAAAACAGCCTAACTTTGTTGTGAAACTATGAATAATGCCTAGTACATTGCTTGGAATATAGAAAACTCTCAATCAATATTAGCTATTGATAATGGTGTTACTTCTCATGGTTCTGAGCTTGAACAGACTATGCTGTGTTTAGGGGAAAAATTAAGCAAGACTGCTCCTCCCACCCCACAAACAAGCTACTCTCTCATCTAATTTAGCAATCAAAAATGCTTTTTCAAAAATTAAAATATGTCTTTTATATTGAAGTATAGCTGATGTACAATATTATATTAGTTTCAGGCATACAACATATTGATTCGGTATTTTCATGTATTACAAAATGATCACCAATATGAGTCTAGTTACCATCTGTCACCATACAAAGTTATTACAGAATTTTTGACTATAGTCCCTATATTGTACATTACATCCCCCATGACTTCTTTATTTTATAACTGAAGTTTGTACCTCCAAACCCCCATCACCTATTTTGCTCAGCAGCCTACCACCCTCCCCTCTGGCAACCACTAGTCTGTTCTCTATGAGTCTGTTCTGTTTTTTATGTTTGTTCATGGACGTTTCCTTCACTGTGTAAAAGCTTTTTAGATGGATGTAGTCCCATTTGTTTATTTTTGCTTTTGTTTCCCTTGTCTGAGGAGACAGATCCAAAAAAATATTGCTAAGACCAATGTCAAAGAGCATATGACTTATGTTTTCTTCTAGTTTTATGGTTCCAGGTCTTACATACAAGTCTTTAATCCATTTTGAGTTAATTTTTGTATATGGTGTGAGAAAATGGTCCAGTTTCATTCTTTTACATGTAGCTGTTCAGTTTTCTCAAAACTCTTTACTGAAAAGACTGTCTTTGTCCCATTGTATGTTCTTGACTCCTCTGTCAAAGATAATTGACCATAAAAGCATGAGTTTATTTCATGGCTCTCTATGCTGTTCCACTGATCTTTGTGTTTGTTTTTGTGCCAATATCATACCATTTTGATTACTACAGCTTTATAGTATAGTTTGAAATCAGGGATCTTTGCTCTTCTTTCTCAAAATTGCTTTGGCTATTTGGAGTCTTTTGTAGTTCCATACAAATTTTAGGACTATTGTTCTAGTCCTATGAAAAATGTCATGGATATTTTGATAGAGATTGCACTGAATCTATAGATTGTCTTGGGTAGTATGGACATTTTAATTATTAATTCCTCCAATCCATGTGTCATTTTCAATATCTTTCATCAATGTCTTATACTTTTCAAAGTACAGGTTTTTTACCACCTTGGTTAAATTTATTCCTAGGTATTTTATTATTTTTGATGCAATTTTAAATGATATTGTTTTCTTAATTTTTCTTTCTGATAGTTCATTAGTGTATAGAAATGCAACAGATTTCTGTATATTAATTTTGTATCCTGCAACTTTATTGAATTCATTTATTTATTTAAATAGCTCTTTGGTAGAGTTTTTAGGGTTTTCTATATATAGTATGATATCACCTGCAAATAATGACAGTTTTACTTCTCTTCCAATTTGTATGTTTTTTATTTATTTTTCTTGTCTGATTGCTGTGGTTAGGACTTCCAATACTATTTTGAATAAAATGATGACAGTGGGCATCCTTGTCTTGTTCTTGATCTTAGAGAAAAAGTTTTCAGCTTTTCACCATTGGATATGTTGTTAGCAGTGCATCTGTTGTATATGATCTTTATTACATTGAGATATGTTCCTTCTATACCCTTTGTTAAGAATTTTTATCAAAAATGGATGTTGGATTTTGTCAAATACTTTTTCTGCAACTATTGAGATGATCATATGATTTATGTCCTTCATTGCGTTAATGTGTTGTATCACGTTGATTGATTTGCAAATATTGACACATCCTTGAATCTCTAGGATAGATCCCAATACATCATGTTATATGATTCTTTTAATGTACTGTTGAATTCAGTTTGCATATATCTTGTTGAGGATTTTTGCACCTATGTTACTCAGGGATATTGGCCTGTAATTAAAAAAAAATTTTTTTTTGGTAGTGTCTTTGGGACTCTGTGCTTCCTGGACCTGGATATTTATTTCCTTCCCCGGGTAAGGGAAGTTTCCAGCCATTATTTCTTCAAATAAATTTTCTGCCCCTTTCTCTCTTCTCCATTTCAGACCTCTATAATGCAAATGTTAGTATACTTGATGTTGTCTCAGATGTCTCTTAAACTGTCCTCATTTTCTTTAATTCTTTTTACTTTTACTGTTCTGATTGGATGGTTTCCACTATTCTGTCCTCCAGGGTGCTTACGCATTCTTCTGTATCATCTAAACTGCTACTGATTCCCTATAGTGCATTTTTCATTTTAGTTATTGAATTCTTCAGCTCTCAGTCATTCTTTTTTATATTTTCTAATTCTTCATTAACATTCTGATTGTATTCCTCCATTCTTTTCCTGAGAAGTAATCATCTTTATGACTGTTGCTTTGAACTCTTTACCAGGTAAATGACTTATCTCTGTTTCATTAAGTGTTTTTTTCCCTGAGGTTTTACCTTATTCTTTTGTTTGGAACAAATTCCTATGTCTTTTCATTTTGTTTGATTTTTCTCTGTTTCTATGAATTATGTGAAACTGTTACGTCTCCTGGTCTTGAAGGGCTGGTCTTGTGTAGGAACATCCCCTATGTAGACTGTGTATGCCAGGTGGCTTTGGCAGGCCAGCTGGGGCTGGAGGGGGCACAGGCTGGCATGAGGGGCCCCCAGGATGTGCCAGGTTGTGCCAGGGAAACCTTGGCTGGATGACTAGAGTTGTAACAGGCACGAGCCAGGGCTTTCCTGGTTTGCACCATGTCTGTCGCCTTAGCAGGACAAAAAATTAAGCCATTTCTTTTACTGTATCATAGATGAGGGAAAAAAAACTCTGTTTTATAGGTGGAAAAAAAGTAAAGTTTGATGTCACAAGAGAGGAAATACCGCTTCAGCATGTGTCTTCACAAACAGTGTCAATAAGTTCTGATATCCTCTTGCAGCTTTTTCCTCTTTCCCTACATCTGCTGCTCAGGGAAGGTGTGTGGGAAGGGCTGGAAAGGTAAGAGTGGCTCATTTTCCTTCTCATCCCTGAGACCAAGGGCCTGAGTTCTTTCTTCAAGTCTCCCAGGAGTCCTGGTCCTTAGAGAGAGAGGCTCACAGTAGAACATTTTACTGTCAGATATGTCCTCTAGAAAAGCTAGCTTTAACACTTACGAAGATAGACTCTGGGAGAGAGGCAGAGGGTAAAGGTCCAATTCATCATCAGCTCTAGAAAAATACTAGGGAAGCTCATTTAGACAAAAGAGAAGATTGCACTATACATCATTAGTCTCCCAACTTTCCTTACGTTTGAATAATGGTGCTCTAAAAAAAAGAAAAAAGATGAAGAAAAAATTAAAAAGAAGAAATCTTCTCCGGCAATTTGATTATTAGGTCACTTCAAGAGAGGCAATTTAAGAAACCAGCAAATGCTGCTAAGAGAACTAAAATAATAACAAGCAACACTAATATAACACCTTTCCTCTTCAAAGCACCTTACAAACACGAAGTAATTAGGCCAATTAAAACTTGAAAAAGTAGCCTATTTAGACACAATCTTCTTTTCACATACAGTGCATCTGCTGGAAATGACTCTTCTGCCTTGTTTTCAATGCAAAAGATGCTCACAGGAAAACAAGATACCGATAAATAAATAGTGGGACTTAATTTCAGAAGGATCGGGGTCTAGAAGCATTTAAGGCGTTTAAAGCAGAAGTTTATTTCCCACGCTCTGATTCTTCCCTTAGATTCCCTACCATAAACCCTGTGTGGGTAGACACTTCCTGAGTAGCAGGTAGTTATGGATGGATGCTATCAGCAGATAACAAAGATGGGTAGTCCAGGGAATGAATGGGCAGAAGATCATAGGTTTGCCTCTTCATAATGAGTTAAGAGGAATTCCAGAATAACTGAGCAAACGGGCATTGTGTTTTAAGTTAGAAAGGGTTTGGAATTGGGAGTAAGGAGATTTAAGTCCCTGTTCAAGTTTAACCGCTAATTCACTAAGCGACTTGGGAAAAATCATTTTATCGTTTATGGTTTTGGCCTCTAAATGTGAAATGAGCTGTTTGATTAGATCTGTGGTTTTCAAAGCATGTTCTGAAGGTACCGTAGGTCCCCAGTGGAGATAGGTAAAAGCTCTGAGTTTCTCCTCTGGTTGAGGAAAAGTAGCAGCATTTTAACTCATTTTAGACATTAGATTTTCATGGGATGTGAATAGTTCCACATCTAATTGAGCAAGAAAATCACTGGATTGGATGATATCTAAATTCTCTTGCAACTCTGATATTCTGTGATTTTATGAAGGTTTTTAAACCGCATAACCTATAGGATATGTTTCAACGAGAACTTTCATTACATTAGCTTAACCTACTAGGATCAGAGGAGGAGTGAAAGACAAAGACAGTGTTCCTGAGTTCTCTCTTGTGCTCTGTAAATCAGGGGCAAGGAGAGTTATTTTTCTTTGATTTGTCTGAGCCTCGGTTCAGCAGGTGTTACCAGCAACCCCACCAGGTCTCTGCTCTCTCTCTTCCGGCTTCTCTGCATGCCCCTGTGCGGCTGATTTTGATCACCTGGGCCGCAAAGTTTAGGTTTGGGGAGGGACAGCGGGCTCCATTTTATTCCCCAGTCCTGACATCTTCTGAAATTTTTATATAAAGCTGCTATTCTCATTTCTCTGATTTACGAGTATGTCTACTCTGTGATCCAGAGCCCTGGAGGAGGAGAAGAATAAATGGAATGATTTGGGCAAATAATTTTCCCTTTGCTAATCTGCTCCCTTTTTGTCTGGAATCTAAGCTGCTTTTAGGAACCTTCCTTGACAGTGAATTCCAATAAACTGGTCTGTTAGCAGAACACTGAATTATCCCCGAAACGCTATTATTAATCTTAACTGTACAGTGAAGAAACTGATACTGAAAGGGTAAGTGGACAAAATCCCAAAGTTTGGGTGGTAGAGCCAAAAATGGAACTTTCAAACTTTCTGACTTCAACTCCCCAACTTTCTCCCATCACTAAACTGCTTTCCTATTTATGTAACATAGACCAGTAGCTCCGAGTCCAAACAAGGCAAGGTAAGTGTTGCTTCCTGTACTTGCTGTCACCTAATGTTTCTTGTACTTTCTCTTTAGATTCTCAGGGTTAGAGGACAGCGTGTCTGATGGACAGGGTATGGGTTGGAAGTCAGCACATCTGGCTTTGACATTAACATGTCAAGTGACTTCACTAACGTCACAGTCATAACCATGATGTGTCTAAATGGCTTTCTTATTTTGAAGAGTGAGAATAATACCTACCCCACTACTTCATAGTGCTCTTATAAGATTTTAACATACTATTTGTGGGAACGTATCAAAATTAATTAAAGTGCTCTACCTACCCCTGGTGTCATTTGAGATGTTTTAGTTTTTGATGTTTTCCATCTCTTGCAGCATGGCAACTGAGTAAAGAGCGGAACTAAAGAGTTTTCCAGGAGCACAGATTTCCTCAGTGAAACTAAAGGAGTCCTAATTCCAGATGGAAAGCATTTTGGCATTTCCTCAGAGAATACCAGTAGTGGATTAAAATAGAAATAGATGCTCCTTACTGAGTAAAAGTCTAGCAGCTCATTCACAGGCCTATCCATACTCTAATTAAAATAGCACAATTATCTAGGAAGTTGTGAGGAAAAGCCGCCGATACTATTGACTACTTTTGCGATGTCAACAATCACGGGGAATACTTAGTGACAACCTGAATTCCCATAGCCAGGATATAAAAGGAAAACAGTAAGTTATGGCTGTAGGATATTAGGAACGATTCCAGTAGTGGCTAAGAAAAATGGTCTAATAATCAGAGTCAACCAACAGCATGAGTTTAAACTAGCTGACCTAAGCAAAAGTCAACTGCTGATTGTAAACAACAGCTCCTTCGCTTTATAAGCCTAGACTCAGAAGCAGAGAGGTGCCTGAATGTGGGGTATGATAATGTATCCTCTGCCTCTGATTAGATCCAGTGATTCTTGAAACAGCACGTTTCTTACTAAAACACGCTACACAAGATTTGGGCCTACGTCTAAGCTTACTTCCTTGGTTGTCACTGGCAATGATGCAGGTCTGCAAGTCAGCAGATTAGCACAGGTCTTCCGGACTAGGGTTTGAAATTAATAAACTCAGCCCTAAGAGGCTTCCAGCTTTATCCAAATGGAATCCACTGTTTAAGTTTTGCCAACATCCAGCTTCCTCATTCTCCAATCATCAAAACCAAATATCAAAAACCAAACATACTTACACAAGTCAGTACTAGATTTTTTTCCTTTTTTGTTTGCAGTTTTATTGAGATATAATTGCCATATAACACTGTATTAGTCCAAGATGTACAGCATGATTTGATACATATAAGTATTATGAAATTATTTGCCACAATAAGTTTAGCTAACAATCACCTCACATAGTTGCACATTTTCTTTCTTATAATGAGAACATTTAAGATTTATTTATATTCTCTTAGCAACTTAAAATATACAATATTTTAACTATAGTCACCTTGCTGTATATTACATCCCCAGAACTTACCTATTTATAACTGGACGTTTTTACCTTTTGACTACCTTCACCATTTTCCCCACCCCAACAAAATAAGTTTTTATTTGCCCAGAAGAGAGTGCCCAAATGCCCATTTTATATACATTGTATACATTAATATAGCTTAATCCCTGCCATTCCCTTTCCATTGCTGTGGCACCTCTATCTACTGTTTATTTTCTCAAGAAGAACCATATGTATTTGCTAGATCACAGCTCTTACTTACACTCTACTAGAAAATTACCTGGCTAGCTTAAATGCTCCTCTCTACTTAATCTCAGCTTCATCCCTGTTTTAACCTACGTTGAAAATCTAATGCTGCCTTTTTTTTTTTTTTTTTTTTTTTTCTTAAGACAGGAATAAAGACACAGACCTACTGGAGAACAGACTTGAGGATATGGGAGGGGGAAGGGTGAGTTGTGACAAAGCGAGAGAGAGGCATGAACATATATACACTATAAAACGTAAGGCAGATAGCTAGTGGGAAGCAGCCGCATAGCACAGGGAGATCAGCTCGATGCTTTGTGACCGCCTGGAGGGGTGGGATAGGGAGGGAGGGAGGGAGGGAGACGCAAGAGGGAAGAGATATGGGAACATATGTATATGTATAACTGATTCACTTTGTTATAAAAGCAGAAACTAACGCACCATTGTAAAGCAATTATACCCCAGTAAAGATGGTAAAAAAATCTAATGCTGCCAAGTTAAAGAATGCACCTATCCACAGAATTACCAGATTTACACAGGCATATCTGGAATCTGATCTGTGCTCCTCTGAGACATATGTATTAACTTCTTCAAAAATGTGGGGAAACATGCTAATCTTTCAGACCTATTGTTGAGCAACAAAATCTGAAAACACACACATACACACACATTTTGTAGCTGTTTTGAACATGAACAGTGATTTCCAGAGACTCAAATCAAATCAACTAAGAGTTCTATGATATCTATTTTTTATTATGCAGTTCTATAATTTATTTAATCCCCCTAACTTCAGGAGGAATTCAGCTTTACATTTTTCTTAAATAGTATTTGACCTAAGGGCCCTTGACCTGGTTTCCAAGAGTAGCACCACTGGCTCTTGAACACTTTGATATGAGATATATTACTGTGTGTGTGTTGGGGGGGGGTGTTTATTAATGGGAAATTTCTGGGGAGAGAGTTATTGCCTGTATTAAGTTCTCAAGATTTCTGTGCTATTATCATGACTTTAAAAATGTTATGACCTACTGATAAACCATCTATGATTTAACTTATGATCATTCAATCTTTATAGTCTCTAAAATTTGTCATTATTCTGTCTCCACATATTAACCCAATTCATAATCTTTCTAAAGGTAAGAAATACTTAAATGGAAGAAAATGCCCTCCTCCAAATACCACCTGACCAATCATATTGTTTTAGAACCCTGGCATTCATGTTCTCCACCACTGTAGTAAATCAGAAAGATCTCAGAAATCAAAGTCAGAACACTGTCCTCTTAGTCTTGACTTGCTACTGTGTGGCATTAGCATCTGGGTCCAATGAGTCTGGCACTTTTCAGACAGTGAAACAGAAGAACCAGATGTGTATGCCTTCAAAGATGGGGCATGACTTTCCAGTTAGGCCCTTCCTTCTGCTCTTTCTCCAACAGAGCTGGCACTGTCAATGAATAAATGCTGTGCTCAGAGGCAGTGAGAGAATGCAAATGTCCAAGATGAGAACTTGCTTTATTAAGAAAAGAAGCTTTCCTATTATTGCTCTCCTTGTGAAATCAGACATTGGTAGGAAATACCAATTGAGCCTTCACTTAAACCAGGGTGATGAGGAACACATGCTCTATAGAGACAAGTACTGCCTGGAAGATGGCTGTAGGGAAATGGGATTTGTGTATACGTGTGAATTCATTACAAAATCTTTCATGACCTGCTTCAGGTCCAGGTGAAGGTCTGTGAGCTGACTGACAGTACCATTAAGTGGATTGGTAACTATCTGAACACTGCACCCAGAGAAGACTGATGAATTATTTGGGCACTAATCTTTAGGCAGGGCTCCACGCTTGAGTCGTTGGGTTCTATACTTGGCCCTGTGATATTAAACAGAATGTGTACCTTGTAAATTCGTCCATGACAAAAGATGGGGAAGTAGATAACAAAGGGAATGTTAAAATAAATACTCAGAGATCTTGATGGCTCGAGGAGTAGGCCAAAGATCAACAATATGAACTACCACAATCATATGATAATATACGGTAAAAAAGCTCTAAAATACAACACACATGGATTTAAAGGCCCACTTTACTGCTTAACTCCTATACGGGTCCAGCTAGATTACTTTCTAGGGCTCAGTTTTCTCATAGGTTAAACGGAAACAGTAAATTTTACGTTATGGGGTCACTGAGAAAGTTTAACTGTATAGCATACATTAAGGTCATAACATAGAGTCTAGAATTAAATTGCTGGAAAAATTTAGTTACAGGTAGTACATTAATTTTAAACATTATCTTCACAGATGAAAAGAGAGAAAATACCTGATAATTATTCATTAACTCACTTATCAAATATTTAGTAAACATATAATAAGTGTTTAAACACTCAATATATCCAGTGTTATGCCTGGTTTAGGAGGTACAAAGATGAACCAGTCCTGGCCTAAAGGCAGAGTTGAGGAATTGTAATGAAGAAATAAGGAATGTACAGGTGGAACAACAATTAACTGTACAATATCAATAGGCACATACTTCCTGGCCCTATAATCCACTCTTCCACTTGATTCTACTTGCATTAGGCAGGTCATGCCTCAGAATGTCCCCTTCTGAGGCACACTGACCCACAGAACCCCTGATGAACAAGCAGGGCTCAATAACTCCTACTACTATGGTCTAAATATTTATTCCCCAACCCAAATTCATATGTTAAAATCCTAACTCCCAACATGACGGTATTAGAAGGTAGGGCCTTCGGGAGATGCTTAAGTCCTGAGGATGGAGCCCTCATGAATGGGATTAGTGTTTTTATAAAAGCAGCCCCACAGAACTCCCTACACTCTTCCACCACGTGAAGACACAGGAAGAAGTTAGCAGTCTGCAACCTGGAAGAGGGCCTTCACCAGAACCCAGCCATGCTGACACCCTGATCTTAGACTTCCAGCCTCCAGAACAGTGAGAAATAAATGTGTCTTATATAACAAGGCTCACAGTCTGTGATATTTTATCAGAGCAGCCCAAACGGACTAAGACACCAACCCATGACACAGCCAAGTGGACCAAGCATAGATACCAGATCCACAATGCTTGCTATGCCCAAAGCTAAATGCCCTTCCTTAAGCCAGGAGATTCTCTCTCTCAGAAATTCGGATGAAGGAACAAGGAGAGATTGGTGCAACTGGCCATGGAAGCTGGCAATGGAAGGATGCAGGAGACAGAGTTGAGACTGGGAGGGGCCACATCTATATGACAATGATGAGACACTAGACATATGACTAAGCAGAAATACACAGGGAAAATCAGAAATGTCATGAGGGTGAGAGACAGCCAGAGATTAACTAATGCCAAGGGCTTCAGTTCCTGATGACATAATAAAAGCTACCTCTTCTTGAGCACTTTGTGCTAGGATCCCATCTAGCACTTTCTATACACTAGCTCACGTATCCATTACAAACTCTCCATGAGCTCAGTACTGCTATTTTTCCCATTTAACACATGTGAAAATTGAGACACAAAGAGGTAAAGTAACTTGTGAAAATTTCAAGGCTACTGTTTATTACAGTCAGGATTCAAACCCAAGTCTTAGGGCTTCAGATGCTACATTCCCAGCTGTCATACTCTACCGCTGCTCCTGTCCTTCTGTACCCTTGTAAAACCCCCTCTATCTTAAAGTGGTCTAAATGAGTCTTTCCTTCACTCACCAAGAAAGAAAATAAACTAACACAGCACCTTTGAACCTGACGGATTCAACTTCAAACAAAAGATGTGGGAGGTCTGCAATACTGTAAGCCTTTGATGCTGCAGAAGAACTGTTTTTTCCTCTCAGGGAGCATCCTGCTTTGTGTACAGAGCAGGACTGAATTTCTGAAGATCAGCCTTTGATAGTTTTTGAGGTGGCATTTTGGGATAATAGAACCTTGAAATAGTAATGAAGCAACTTTTCTTAAAAGCTTCCAAGTGCTCCACAGGAATCCTCTTATGAATGTCTACATCATTTCTCCAAAGAGATCTAGGGGCAATGCAGCCATCACCTCCTCACCATGCCACAAACAGAGGAGAAAAGTGATGCAAAGAGGTTCTCCTGAAAGACGTCTGAGGGGATAATAGATGTCGGTGCTCTCAGTGGCCACTATGTTGTAAGTTGTGTGATTCCATGACTGTTTTTTCCTCTCAACTCTGAAGCTTTAGAGAGAAAAGGCTACATCATTTTTCTTTCCACAAACAGTACCCAGTAAAGATGCGGCACATGAAAAATCATTTAAAGGAATGGCTTTCAATAAATGAAGGAACACACAAAGGAAAGAACAAATCATTTTGCTAATATGATTAGCAAAGGAAAGAACAAATCATTTTGCTAATAGTATATCTGCTTTCCAAAAATAAAAATGTATACACTTTTTAATTTAGTTGATTATTTTGTCTTACCAGAAATGTCTATATATTATATATGTTGTTATTTTATATTATTCCGCGAGATAGGCAGCATTCAAATCCAGGCTCCCGTTTCTTGGTTTTTAACCTTGGCCTCGTTAATTACGAGTTATTTAACATTCTTCTTCCTTAGTTTCCTAGAGTAAGAGATTCTCTAAAGGCTTAATAATTATACCTGCCTGACAGGGTCGCTATGAGGATTAACTAAGACATCAACAAACCCCTAACAGTCCCCAGCACAGGGTGAGCTCCAAGTAAACATTAGCCTTTTTGCTACAACTATTCAGTAGATAAGAAAACAAGTACAGGCATCTTCACAGTCATATTATAAAGTGCTTGAATGTGTGGGATGTATTGGGAGATAATAACATATAATAGCTATAGTGAAGTTTAGGAATATTTCAGGGTTAAAATTCCAACATGACTTTGGGCAAGTTTCTTTACCTCTCTGTGCCTCAGTTTACTCATAAGCAAAATGGAGATAATAATATTCCTTGTTACCCAAAGATGACATACTGCCTACTACCCCCATCTCTGAAGAAGGGTGGGAAGCCAGAGCCGCCTGCCATGCCCCAGCTGATACACACAGGATGACAGGGCAAGCCACACTGCTGAGCCCGCATGCCACAACTACTGAAGCTCGTGTGCCTAAAGCCCGTGCTCCACAACAAGAGAAGCTACCGCAATGAGAAGCCCATGCACCACAAAGAAGAGTAGCCCCTGCTCGCCGCAACTAGAGAACGCCTGCGTGCAGCAACGAAGACCCAACGGAGTCAAAAATAAAATATAACTAAATAAAGATCTTTAATAAAATCTTTTTAAAAGAAAAAAAATTCCCTGTACCATAAGATTGGAATTAATGAGCTCCTAGATATAAAGCTCTTAGAACAGTATGTAGTTCACATGAGTTCAATACAAGTGTTTGCCATTATTAACCATCACTATTATTATTACTATGTAATATAATATTATCCAGATATAAAATCCCACCCCCAGGCTTTATATCCTCTATATTGAAGACACCTCTGCAGCCTATACTATTTGTCTCTCTGATGCATACTACTACATTACCATCTGCCATGACAACTGTTGGTAACTTTGCTATTAACCCAGAGTTCAGATTCAGTAGGAGTGTATCAGAGAGACTGTAATTCAACAGGAAGCCAGAAGAAATATAGCTACTTTCTTGGAGGTATTTTGTCCAAACCTTCTGATAATATTTTTTTTTTCTTTAAACCTGCCCAGAGTAATTATGGCTCTTAACAATTGTTATAGCTCAGGAGCAAATGCTGGGTGACTCCTGCAAACAGTTTTATCAAACTGACATTCCAATAAATGTCCCTTGCAAAATGTCAAGTGAGATTTCTGAAGGGGAAAGAAAAATGCTTCTTTTCTTCTTCCACATCCCATGTTTATGTAGATCAAAAAGACACTGCATGGCTGTCCATTGTTTCAGCAATTCAGACACCTGCAATAATCCACAGAGAATCCTTCATCAGCCAAGTCTCCATTCTTAACACTGAGGATAATGTTATCAATTATGAATGTGGAATCAGCATCATGGCCGATCCTGGAAGTTGAACTGACTCGCAGTGATGTCCTCCTGAAGTTTTTTTGTTTTTGTTTTTGGGATTTTTTGTGGTACGCGGGACTCTCACTGTTGTGGCCTCTCCCATTGCGGAGCACAGGCTCCGGACGCGCAGGCTCAGCGGCCATGGCTCACGGGCCCAGCCGCTCCGCGGCATGTGGGATCCTCCCGGACTGGGGCATGAACCCGCGTCCCCTGCATCGGCAGGCGGACTCTCAACCACTGCGCCACCAGGGAAGCCCTTCCTGCAGTTTTAATTAAGCAGGAAGGAGCTCAAGGGTGTAAGGCAGAAGCAGAGTGAGACTGAAAACTGGCCCACTATGCAGGAGATTCTTGTTCCTCTTTGTGTCTTGAGTTTCATGTTATTCACGAAATAAATATTCCAAATTATATGACTTCACAGGGATACTTAAGGGCAGTTAATGAAGTCAACAGTGATTACAGTCAGTGAAAAGAAGAAAACTGCCTTTATGAGAAGGTGGATTACTCTCTTCCCTAGACGTGAGTGATTAGAGAAATAACCAAAACGTTGAAGAAAGAGGTCATGTGTAGAGCCATCTACCCTATTGTTATTAACCTGCTTCTTCCCCACTAATCAGATTCTGATTTTGTTCAGGTAACTGATAGCCATTGTCTCCAGAGGAGGCTCTTCAGAGCTCCACGGCAAATCCTGATTGACCTGAACCAGCTATGACAATCCAGCAGTGATAATCATTCTTGCCAGTGATTGTTTTAGGAATGGCCCTGTGGCACAGTTATTATCCATGAGACTTGTGGGGAGAGAGATTTGCCTGGGACACATCTTTTAAAAGTTTCCTCATTTTTCAAAAGAGGTGCCTGTGAGTAAATAGCTATGCGGGGAGGTGATGCTTGGGTTCATTGCAGCTAACCTGCAGCTGTGAATGTACGCATTTTAGGTCAAAGTCAAAATGCTCAAAATGGCAGAGCAAAAAAGACAGAAAGACGTGAGTCTTGAATGATGCCATATCTCCACTGAATTACCAAACCTAGAACTACTCCACCCCTGGTCATCTCATTATGATATAATAATTTCTGTTTTCTGTTAATCACAGCTAACTCACTTTAACCAATATTCTACTCAATGTAAAAAAAAAAAAAAAAATCCATACCATTATTTTAATTTATACTCACACCAACTTTCTCAAGTACTTTCCCCTTTTTACAAATGAAAACGAAAGCCCAGAACAAATAAACAGAAAAACAACAACTAAGTCTCAAAGAAAATAAATGATTTGTCAGCAGTGACCCACTGAGCAGGTCGTAACTCTGGAATGAAAGCCCATGAGTGAGTGATTCAAAAGCCTGTGTTCGCTACACCACGCTGTCGGGCAAGTTTCACCACTGGAATTCTATTCATTTCTATTTATTTCAACTTAGAAGTTTTTAGATGCCAGGAGACATACTAAATGCTAGGGGTGAAAATATTATAAAAATAATAATACCTATTAATATTAACAATACAGGGTGATGATAACCGGCAAGTCTGAACAGCACTGTTTGGGCTTCAGGTATTAATGGCCAAGATGGATTTTAAAGAAAGAACATAGAGATTTTAGGCAGATTAGTCAGGTTTGGTGGAGGAAAGGAATTCTAGGTAGAGGGAATGGATTATTTGGAGACCCATAGGTAACTAGCTGGTAGTGACGTATAAAATATGGAGAGGGTGTGGTGGGGAGCTACGTTAGAGAGGGAGTAAAAGCCCAGATCACGGAAGTTCAAGCTTGAACTTTATTCTGTGGATCACTGGTTTTTACACTTTATCCTTAACCTTTTCCCTTCAAACAAAGTCATATCTAAAATATTAGAACAGATAAAATAAAAGTCTTCTGGTTGAACCCATAGAGCACATCTTAAAAGTCACTCCTTGTGAATGAGGGGGGGGTCACCTAACGGTTTTAACTGTAGACGTCATGTAAAAAGAATGATGTCTTGGAAAGATTATTCTGGGGATAGCATGGAGGATAGATGGTTTGAGAAAGACACAGAGACAGAAAGTTCAGCTAAGAAAAAGGGAAATGGATGATGGGTAGCAAAATAACTTCCCAGACTCTCAGGTGTTCCATGCAGATAACAAATGCTCAAAATAAGGCATTGATGATGAGTCAGCATACACTTTGCCACCCAACTGCCACTCCCCATGCTTTATGGTAATCATATTTCAAAAAAAGTGGTGAGGGACAGTGAGATTGCCATGTCCATTATTAGCCAGTCATATATGATTGATGCCAATGTCAGTTCCAGGTAGATCTGATTAACTTAAGCCAATCAGAAAATCTTATCCCTCAGCCACAGTGACTGGTTTGGGAATAGTCATGTGATACAAGTCGAGCCACAAAAGAAGTTGTTTGCCGGAAGGTTTTTTTTGGAGGTAAGAAAACTTTTACTTTATTCAGAGAGCTATGAGAAGTGGTATCCTTCCTGCAGGATGAAAATATGGAACCTCATAGCCCTAGATGCTGAAGCAGACCATCTTAATTAAGAGGGAAGACCGACTGAAAACAAAATAATGTCATGGACAGGGAAAGTATAGACGTAAAGAAGCTGGTTTTTGATAATATCATTAAGCTACTTTAACACACCTCCATTGAAACCCTTACCGCTTCCAGATTTTTCATTTATTTGAGCCACTAAGTTTCCATTAATATTTAGCACACTTTGGGTTTAGTTTCTCTTTCTTAGAAGTGAAAGTACCTTAAGTAATACAGGATGGTAAAAAAAAAAAAATTAAGGAATTGATTTAAAATAAGGTAAAAATCAGTGCATCAGTGGCACTGAGTGACTAAATTTGGCATGAGGATAAGGACAGAGTTTGGGATGATTCCCAGTTATTTTGTGGCTTGTTTAGAGCAATGATCGTGTACCAACATGGGGAATCCAGAAGCAAAATCAAGCAGGGGAGTTGAGAGAAGTTACCGATTTGGGTTTTAGATCTGGGGTGTTGATACTCCTGAAGCATGTTTGAAGATTTATAAAGACAGTAGCTAAAAATGACGGATATTCTAAAACCAGTAACTGAGGGTGGGAATGGGAAGAAATTATGTAATCTAAACAGTAAATAATTTAAACATTAATTTTATACTGAAATAAATAAGAATATATAGTATAGAGAAAAATCAACTTTTTCATGATTTTTTTTTTTTTTTAAATAGAAGGCTTGACTTCAAGGATATTTCTTATCGTTGGCAGTTTCAGGCTGTGACTCATGCCTACCAGGGATTAACTATTCCAGTCCCTCTGCTCTAAGGAGTACTTTTAAAACTTTGACAAATGGATTCAGGGGTCATCATGATTAATTTCATTAAGGGACTCAGTGTAGCAGATCAACCTTCCAATATGACCTATAGCTATATGTAAATTTCAGAAAGATTGAGTTGGCAACTGAAACTCAGGAAGCAGGAGTTCTCAGAATGGTGTAAGGATCAGGGAAAAAGGCCAAAACCAAATTTGATCAGGTTCCCAGTTGCTACCTGGGCCTGGCTTTGGTCCATATTTGATTTTCTGGTAGGAAATCATTATAGACAAATTCAGAGATGAATCACTGCTCTGGGATTTGTTCATTTTCCAACAGGCTCTGACCCATAAGGGGGTGATTTGAGACCTTCACTATTGTAAACCTTTTGGGTGTAAATGAGTTCCAGTTGGCAAGGTCTCCATATAATTTTGACAACAAAAGTCTTATAGGGAATGCCCATAAGGCATTTTACACATCAAACAGCTCTCACTGAACAATGCTTTGATGAAATAATTATGAATGAATCAGAAGAAGTAAATTACCCTTGAAATAATAACAATGCATAGCATTTTCAAACTGTTTAACAAATAACTAATTATTTAATTTACATTCTAGCATTATGATGAAGGGATTTTGACTCCAGTTTTATAAATGGGGGAGCTGAGCTACTAGGAGGGGTGGTATACTCATGTCAAGAAGGTCAATCTAGAAAGAATGGTAATTGGATTTCAAGCAGCTGTTCCCTGAATGGGGAGGTGGGTAAAGGAGAGGTTGTCTTTAGGTAGAGCTCAATTTCCTTCCTTTCTCCAGCTTTTCAAGCCTTCAAAGAAGGCAATCACATTTTTTTTTTTTTTTTTTTTGCAGTACGCGGGCCTCTCACTGTTGTGGCCTCTCCCATTGCGGAGCACAGGCTCCGGACGCGCAGGCTCGGCGGCCATGGCTCACGGGCCCAGCCGCTCCGCGGCATGTGAGATCTTCCCGGACCGGGGCACGAACCCGTGTCCCCTGCATCGGCAGGCGGACTCTCAACCACTGTGCCACCAGGGAAGCCCGGCAATCACATTTTTTTTTTTTTTTTTACATTTTTTAAAAAGCTTCTGAATTGAAAATACTATTCTAAAACTGAAGATTGTTTGAAACTATACCTGATATATTTGTGGCTCCATAATTTGGGAAACCGGGTCCACTTCAGGGGAAATGTGTACCTTGCACAGCAAGGGCCAAACTCCAGATGGTTCCTTCAGGACAGTTACAAGAATCACTCAATAAGGACGTAACTATCACAGAGTGCAGTCAGAACCCGCTCGTGGCTTCTTCCCTGATCCCCGTCTCTTAACTATGTTGACCCCTTTTTCTGCTTCTTGCTCTTTGGTGCCTGACATAAAATGTAGCCTTTGATGCCTCATGTCCCTGGTGACTTCTCAGGCTGCATCCTGAGTCGGCATTCTGAACTCAAACTGAACACTGAAGCTAATACTTGTTTGCTGTTTTGTGGAGTTGACACTGTCCACACCTGGAATTCATTCTGCCACCTCAGTTCTGTGCCCAAACATCACCATGCAAACGGTCCCCAATATCATGTTATTTTGGGGGGCCATGGCAGCAAGCTGACAGCCCATGTTTGTGTTTCCTTTGACTGCCTGTGCAGCCCACACTGTTTGCAAAGACACTGTGACTAGGCAAGAGTTATATTCCTCTCAAAGAAGTAGCCTTGCTGCTTGTGTTCCTAACCCCTTTCTGCTTTATGTTTTTATATCGGCTATAAGGTTCAGTTATCTATTGTTACATAACAGACCACATAGAAATGGAGTGGTTTAAAACAACAATAATTTCCCACGGTTCTCTGCGTCAGGAATTCTGGCAGAGCTCATCCAGGAAGTTCTTTGCTTCACATTACATTGATTGGAGTTACTCCTACCACTAGAGTCAGCTGGGAGCTTCACTAGGGCTGGAATGTCCATGACGGCCTGTCACCATCCTAAGCCTCTCTCCGCACAGTGTCTAACCAACTGATGGTCTAGCCCAAGAGAGTAGTAGAAGCCCCCAGTCTTAAGACTGAGCATGAAAGTCCCAGAACATCAATTCTACTGCATTTGTTTGGTCAAAGGAAACTATAGGGCCAGCATGAAAAGGAGGAAAAGGGAAATAAATTTTATCTTTTGATTGAAAAGTGATATAGTTATATAGGAAGGGAAGGAATTGATAATTTCATCTTTGGAAATTATCTACTGCACATCTCTACAACCTCCGTTTGAAACTGTAAATTCTATTTTGAGTTTTGGTGGCAGGAGGTTTCTTGGAGTTCCTAGAGTTCATTAATTTGTTCAATCAGTAGAGATTTTCTTTTACTTTTTTTGTTGTTGATGGTTTGTTTTTTGAATACCTACTCTTTGCCTGGCACTCTTTTAGAACATGGGAACACAGCAATGAATCGAAGATATGGGATTCCTTCTTTTATAGAAATTAGAGGAAGAGCTTCAAGACGGCGGAGGAGTAAGACGTGGAGGTCACCTTCCTCTCCACAAATACACCAAAAGTATATTTATATGTGGAACAACTCCTACAGAACACCTACTGAACGCTGGCAGAAGACCTCAGACTTCCCAAAAGGCAAGAAACTCCCCCACGTACCTGGGTAGGGCAAAAGAAAAAAGAATAAACAGAGACAAAAGAATAGGGACGGGCCCTGCACCAGTGGGAGGGAGCTGTGAAGGAGGAAAAGTTTCCACACACTAGGAAGCCCCTTCGCGGGCGGAGACTGCAGGTGGCAGAGGGGGAAGCTTCGGAGCCATGGAGGAGAGCACAGCAACAGGGGTGCGGAGGGAAAAGCGGAGAGATTCCCACACAGAGGATCAGGGCCGACCGGCACTCACCAGCCCGAGAGGCTTGTCTGCTCACCTGCCGGGGCAGGCGCCGGGAGCTGAGGCTCGGGCTTCGGAGATCGTATCCCAGGGAGAGGACTGGGGTTGGCGGTGTGAACACAGCCTGAAGGGGGCTAGTGCGCCACAGCTAGCAGGGAGGGAGTCTGGGAAAAAGTCTGGAACTGCCTAAGAGCCAAGAGACCATTGTTTCGGGGTGCACGAAGAGAGGGGATTCAGAGCACTGCCTAAACAAGCTCCAGAGACAGGCGCTAGCCATGGCTATCAGCACGGACCCCAGAGACGGGCATGAGCCGCTAAGGCTGCTGCTGCCACCACCAAGAAGCCTGTGTGCGAGCACAGGTCACTCTCCACACCTCCCTTCCGGGAGCCTGTGCAGCCCGCCACTGCCAGGGTCACGTGATCCAGGGACAACTCCCCCGGGAGAACGCACGGCGAGCATCAAGCTGTTGCAACCTCACGCTGGCCTCTGCTGCCGCGGGCTCGCCCCGCATCCGTACCCCTCCCTCTCCCCGGCCTGAGTGAGCCAGAGCCCCGTAATCAGCTGCTCCTTTAACCCCCTCCTGTCTGGACGGCGAACAGATGCCCTCAGGAGACCTACACGCAGAGGCGGGGCCAAATCCAAAGCTGAACCCCAGGAGCTGTGCGAACAAAGAAGAGAAAGGGAAAGTTCTCCCAGCAGCCTCAGGAGCAGCGGGTTAAATCTCTACAATCAACTTGATGTACCTGCGTCTGTGGAATACATGAATAGACAACGAATCATCCCAAATTGAGGAGGTGGACTTTGGCAGCAACTGTAGACTTGGGGTTTGCTGTATGCAACTGACTAGTTTCGGACTTCTATGTTTATCTTAGTATAGTTTTTAGCACTTGTTATCATCGGTGGATTTGTTTATTGGTTTGGTTGCTCTCTTCCTTTTTTGTTTTAAGTTTCTTAATTATTTAATTTTATTCTTTTTTAAAAAAATTATTTTAATTATTTTATTTTATTTTATTCATTTATTTTTTCTCTCCCTTTTTATTGTTCCTCCCTTTCCTTCTGAGCCATTTGGCCGAACAGGTCTTGGTGCTCCAGCCAGGTGTCAGGCCTGAGACTCTGAGGTGGGAGTGCTGCATCAGGACACTGGACCGCCAGAGACCTCCCGGCCCACGTAATATCAGCGGGCGAGAGAATTCCCAGAGATCTCCATCTCAGTGCTAACGCCCAGCTCCACTCAATGACGAACAAGCTCCAGTGCTGGAAACCCCGTGCCAAACAACTAGCAAGACAGGAACACAACCCCACCCTTTAAGAGAGAGGCTACCTAAAATCATAATAAGTTCACAGACACCCCCAAAAAACACCACCGGCACGGACCTGCCCACCAGAAAGACAAGATCCAGCCTCATCCACCACAACATAGGCACCCGTCCCCTCCCCCAGGAACCTTACACACCCACTAAACCAACCTTAGCCACTGGGGGCAGACACCAAAAACAATGGGAACTACGAACATGCAGCCTGCGAGAGGAGATCCCAAACACAGTAAGTTAAGCAAAATGAGAAGACAGAGAAATACACAGCAGATGAAGGAGCAAGGTAAAAACCCACCAGACCAAACAAATGAAGAGGAAATAGGCAGTCTACCTGAAAAAGAATTCAGAGTAATGATAATAAAGATGACCCAAAATCTTGGAAATAGAATGGACAAAATACAAGAAACATTTAGCAAGGACCTAGAAGAACTAAAGAGCAAACAAACAATGATGAACAACACAATAAATGAAATTAAAAATTCTCTAGAAGGAATCAGTAGCAGAATAACTGAGGCAGAAGAACGGATAAGTGACCTGAAAGATAAAATAGAGGAAATAAATACAGTAGAGCAGAATAAAGAAAAAAGAATGAAAAGAATTGAGCACAGTCTCAGAGACCTCTTAGACAACATTAAATGTACCAACATTTGAATTATAGGGGACCCAGAAGAAGAAGAGAAAAAGAAAGGGACTGAGAAAATATTTGAAGAGATTATAGTTGAAAACTTCACTAATATGGGAAAGGAAATAGTTAATCAAGTCCAGGAAGCACAGACTGTCCCATATCGGATAAATCCAAGGAGAAACTCCATGACACATATTAATCAAACTATCAAAAATTAAGTACAAAGAAAAAATCTTAAAAGCAGAAAGGGAAAACAACGAATAACATATAACATATAATAACATATATATAATAACATATAAACTTATAACATATAAGTTTAATAGCTGATCTTTCAGCAGATATTCTGCAAGCCAGAAGGGAGTGGCAAGACATATTTAAAGTGATAAAAGGGAAAAACCTACAACCAAGACTACTCTATGCAGCAAGGATCTCATTCAGATTTGATGGACAAATTAAAACCTTTGCAGACAAACAACAGCTAAGAGAATTCAAAACCACCAAACCAGCTTTACTACAAATGCTAAAGGAACTTCTCTAGGCAGGAAACACAAGAGAAGGAATACACCTCCAATAACAAAACCAAAACAATTAAGAAAACAGCAATAGGCACATAGATATCAATAATTACCTTAAATGTAAATGGATTAAATGCTCCAACCAAAAGACGTAGACTGGGTGAGTGGATACAAAAACAAGTCCTGTATATATGCTGTCTACAAGAGACCCACTTCAGACCTAGGGACACATACAGACTGAAAGTGAGGGGATGGAAAAAGATATTCCATGCAAATGGAAATCAAAAGAAAGCTGGAGTAGCAATTCTCATATCAGACAAAATAGACTTTAGAATAAGGCTATTACAAGAGACAAAGAAGGACACTACATAATGATCAAGGGATCAATCCAAGAAGAAGATATAACAATTACAAATATTTATGCACCCAACATAGGAGCACCTCAATACATAAGGCAAATGACAAGAGCCATAAAAGGGGAAATCGACAGTAACACAATCACAGTAGGGGATTTTAACACCCCACTTTCACCAATGGACAGATTATCCAAAATGAAAATAAATACGGAAACACAAGGTTTAAATCACACATTAAACAAGATGGACTTAACTGATATTTATAGGACGTTCCATCCAAAAACAACAGAATACACTTTCTTCTCAAGTGCTCATGGAACATTCTCCAGGGTAGATCATATCCTGGGTCACAAATCAAGCCTTGGTAAATTTAAGAAAATTTAAATCATATCAAGTATCTTTTCTGACCTCAGCACTGTGAGACTACATATCAATCACAGGAAGAAAACTGTAAAATATACAAACACATGGAGGCTAAACAATACACTACTAAATAATCAAGAGATCACTGAAAAAATCAAAGAGGAAAACAAAAATACCTAGAAACAAATGACAATGAAAACACAACAGCCCAAAACCTACGGGATGCAGCAAAAACGGTTCTAAGAGGGAAGTTTAGAGCAATACAATCCTACCTCAAGAAGCAAGAAAAATCTCAAACAAAAATCCTAACCTTACACCTAAAGCAATTAGAGAAAGAAGAACAAAGAAACCCCAAAGTTAGCAGAAGGAAAGAAATCATAAAGATCAGATCAGAAATAAATGAGAAAGAAATGAAGGAAATGATAGCAAAGATCAATAAAACTAAAAGCTGGTTCTCTGAGAAGATAAACAAAATTGATAAACCATTAGCCAGACTCATCAAGAAAAAAAGGGAATAGACTCAAATCAACAGAATTGGAAATGAAAAAGGAGAAGTAACAACTGACACTGCAGAAATACAAAGGATCAGGAGAGATTACTACAAGCAACTATATGCCAATAAAATGGACAACCTGGAAGAAATGGACAAATTCTTAGAAAAGCACACACTTCAGAGACTGAGCCAGGAAGAAACAGAAAATATAAACAGACGAATCAGAAGCACTGAAATTGAAACTATGATTAAAAATCTTCCAACACAGCTTCCCTGGTGGTGCAGTGGTTGAGAGTCTGCCTGCCAATGCAGGGGACACAGGTTCATGCCCCGGTTTGGGAAGATCCCACATGTCGCAGAGCAGCTGTGCCCATGAGCCATGGCCACTGAGCCTGCGTGTCTGGAGCCTGTGCTCCGCAACGGGAGAGGCCACAACGGTGAGAAGCCTGCGTACCGAGAAAAAAAAAAAAAATCTTCCAAGAAACTAAAGCCCAGGACCACATGGCTTCACAGGCATATTCTATCAAACACTGAGAGAAGAGCTAACACCTATCCTTCTCAAACTCTTCCAAAATATAGCAGAGGGAAGAACACTCCCAAACTCATTCTACGAGACCGCCATCACCCTGATACCAAAACCAGACAAAGATGTCATAAGAAAATGAAAATTATAGGCCAACATCACTGATGAACACAGATGCAAAAATCCTCAACAAAATATTAGCGAACAGAATCCAACAGCACATTAAAAGGTCATACAACATGATCAAGTGAAGTTTATCCCAGGAATGCAAGGATTCTTTAATATATGCTAATCAGTCAATGTGATACACCATATTAACAAACTGAAGGAGAAAAACCATATGATCATCTCAGTAGATACAAAAAAAGCTTTTGACAAAATGCAACACCCATTTATGATAAATCCACCCAGAAAGTACGCATAGAGGGAACTTACCTCAACATAATAAAGGCCATATATGACAAGCCAACATCATTCTCACTGGTGAAAAACTGAAACCATTTCCACTAAGATCAGGAACAAGACAAAGTTGCCCCCTCTCACCACTATTATTCAACATAGTTTTGGAAGTTTTAGCCACAGCAATCAGAGAAGAAAAAGAAATAAAAGGAATCCAAATCAGAAAAGAAGTAAAACTGTCACTGTTTGCAGATGACATGATACTATACATAGAGAATCCTAACGATGCTACCAGAAAACTACTAAAGCTAATCAATGAATTTGGTAAAGTAGCAAGATACAAAATTAATGCACAGAAATTTCTTGCATTCCTATGCACTAATGATTGAAAATCTGAAAGAGAAATTAAGGAAACACTCCCGTTTACCACTGCAACAAAATGAATACCTAGGAATAAACTTACCTAAGTAGATGAAAGACCTATATGCAGAAAACTCTAAGACACTGATGAAAGAAATTAAAGATGGTACCAGCAGATGGATAGATATACCATGTTCTTGGATTGGAAGAATCAACATTGTGAAAATGACTATACTACCCAAAGTAATCTACAGATTCAATGCAATCCCTAGCAAACTACCAATGGCATTTTTCACAGAACTAGAACAAAAAACTTCACAACTTGTATGGAAACACAAAAGACCCCGAATAACCAAAGTTATCTTGAGAACGAAAAATGGAGCTGGAGGAATCAGGCTTCAGAGTATAGTACAAAGCTACAGTATTCAAGGCAGTATGGTACTGGCACAAAAACAGAAATATAGATCAATGGAACAGGATAGAAAGCCCAGAGATAAACCCATGCACATATGGTCACCTTATCTTTGATAAAGGAGGCAAGAATATACAATGGAGAAAAGACAGCCTATTCAGTAAGTAGTGCTGGGAAAACTGGACAGCTACATGTAAAAGAATGAAATTAGAACACTCCCTGACACGATACACAAAAATAAACTCAAAATGGATTAAAGACCTAAATGTAAGGCCAGACACTATAAAACTCTCAGAGGAAAACCTATGCAGAACACTCTATGACATAAATCACAGCAAGATCCTTTTTGACCCACCTCCTATAGAAATGGAAATAAAACCAAAAATATACAAATGGAGCCTAATGAAATTTAAAAGCTTTCGCACAGCAAAGGAAACCATAAACAAGACAAAAAGACAACCTTCAGAATGGGAGAAAGTATTTGGAAATGAAGCAACTGACAAAGGATTAATCTCTAAAATATAAAAGCAGCTCGTGCAGCTCAATATGAAAAAAACAAACAACCTAATCCAAAAATGGGCAGAAGACCGAAATAGACATTTCTCCAAAGAAGATATACAGATTCCCAACAAGCACATGAAAGGATGCTCAACATCACTAATCATCAGAGAAATGCAAATCAAAACTACAATGTGATATCGCCTCATACTGGTCAGAATGACCATCATCAAAAAATCTACAAACAATAAAAGCTGGAGAGGGTATGGAGAAAAGAGAATCCTCCTACACTGTGGGTTGGAATGTAAATTGGTACAGCCACTATGGAGAATAGTATGGAGGTTCCCTGAAAAACTGAAAATAGAACTACTATATGACCCAGCAATCCCACTACCTGGGCATATACCCTGAGAAAACCATAATTCAAAGAGTCATGTACGAGGCTTCCCTGGTGGTGCAGTGGTTAAGAATCTGCTTGCCAATGCAAGGGACACAGGTTCGAGCCCTGGCCCAGGAAGATCCCACATGCCGCGGAGCAACTAATCCCATCGCCAGAACTACTGAGCCTGAGCTCTAGAGCCTGCAAGCCACAACTACTGAGCCCACGTTCCACAACTACTGAAGCCTGCATGCCTAGAGCCCGTGCTCCGCAACAAGAGAAGCCACAACAATGAGAAGCCCGTGCACTGCAACGGAGACCCAACATAGCCAAAAATAAATAAATAAATTTTTAAAAAGAGGAAAATAAATTATCATTAAATAAGACTTGTTTTGAAGACTAAATCTTTGAGATTCATGGAGGTACATTAAAAAAAAAAAAAGAGTCATGTACCACAATATTCATTGCAGCACTATTTACAATAGCCAGGACATGGAAGCAATCTTTTGGCAGATGAATGGATAAAGAAGATGTGGCACACATATACAATGGAATATTACTCAGCCATAAAAAGAAACGAAATTGAATTATTTGTAGTGAGGTAGATGGACATAGAGTCTGTCATACAGAGTGAAGTAAGTCAGAAAGAGAAAGACAAATACTGCATGCTAACACATATATATGGAATCTAAAAAAAAATGGTTCTGAAGAACCTAGGGGCAGGACAGGAATAAAGAAACAGATGCAGAGAAGGGACTTAAGGACACGGGGAAGCAGAATGGTAAGTGAGAGAGTGGCATGGATATATATACACTACCAAATGTAAAATACATAGCTAGTGGGAAGCAGCCACATAGTACAGGGATACCAGCTCAGTGCTTTGTGCCTACCTAGAGGGGTGGGATAAGGCGGGTGGGAGGGAGACGCAAGAGGGAGGGGATATGGGGATATATGTATACGTACAGCTGATTCACTTTGTTATACAGCAGAAACTAACACAACACTGTAAAGCAACTATACTCCAATAAAGATGTTAAAAAAAAAAAACAAAAAGCAATTATATTCTGTCATCAGACTGACAATAAACAAGTCAACAAATAAACAATGACAATGAACATCTCACAGTGATATATGCTTTAGAGAGAATTAGAATTACGTGATAGAGCATGACATGTTTGCTCACGTTGATTAGAAAGCTGAATTAGGGTTCCCTGAAGGGGAGACCTTTAAGCTGAAACTGAGTGACAGGAAGGACAATGGCTAACATGAAGACCCAAGGCAATGACAACACTGACATGCTTTAAGAACAGTAGGAAGCCCAGTGAGATTGGAATAAGTGAAAAGGGAAGAATGCAGTGAGAAAGGAGAGCAGAAGGGTAGCCAAAGACCTGACTACTAAGGTCTTTGTAGGCAGTTGTCAAGAGTTTGGTTTTAATTGCAAGTCTGGTAGAAGCCATCAGAAAATTTTTAAGCATGTTTCTACTTTGTGTTTCTGATGTCAACTCTGAGAACTAGCTAATGGTTTGGATTGTGGGAGGTGAGAAAAAGAGAAATCAAGGTTAATTCTCATACTCTTATTTGAACAACTAAGTAGATGATGGTATTATTTGCTGCATTTGAGTTCTGTCTAACAACAGTGCAATAAATGCCTAGTGAAGTAGAGTTATTGTTATTGTTGTTATCATCATCATTATTATTATTATTATAACAAGCATCATTTTGGATTACCTTTCCATGGAAATGCCTTCTCATAGTAAGCTCTATGAGAGGGTTAGGAGAGGTATGCAAGGTATGCAAGGGTTAGAAGGTATGCAAGGGTTAGGTGGGTTCTCACCCTTGCTGATTACATTCTCTCCTGGAAAAGACTATAACCATATACCCTAGGAGCAATGCAAGTGTGAGTTCTTCTTTTCCTTTCCTTTCCCTTCATTTCTTCCTTTCTTCTTTCCTTCCATAAATATTCAGTTATCTATTTTATACCAGATATTGACGGACATTGAGTACACTAGCTTGTAGTCTAGTTGAGGAGGCAGATGTAATTAAATAGTCCCCAAAAGGTCTCAAGTTGAGATGCCTGTGACTTAGCAAAAGGCTACTTCTATCCTTGGTAAAAAAGCATCTGGGGAGAAGGGGAACCATCTATAAAGAGTACGGTGAGTGTCATTGGAGGAATGGGACTGAAGTATGACATATCCTGGGGTAGTTTAAATCATGAACACTTGATAGGATTGAGTAGTTGTGATTAAAATTCAAAAGCAAGAGAAGAAATGTGCCAATGGGACAAGCGCCGTCACGGAATGGGAAATCGGGAACGCGGTAGGTTTAGTAAAGAAGGCTGGCATAGCCACAACTTGTAGTTGAGTCTAGAAACTCCTGTGGACCTCTCATACTTTATGGGATCAATGGCTAAGTGAATGCCAACTACACAATCTGTTACCTTAGTGCCCAAGCTTGGGGCATCACCTTTGGTCCCAAGGAAGATAGCAAGAACATAGCCAGAGCAGTGAATAAGCAAGGCCAACTATGAAAGACACCCTGTACAGAATGGCAAAGCAACTGCAGTGGTGTATGGAGAAGACTCGTATTCCCTAGCTGCCTGGTGTTTGCAATCCAACTTACCTTTAAAGTGAACAAGGCCCTGGTGAGGTGAGATGGGAGGAGAGAAATGGCATCAAAGCAAGGCAATGGCATTCTGGCTACGCTGGGCAGATGATGGTGACGTGCAGTAAGCAGTTGGAGAGGATCAATCATAGCAGTTAAAGTAACCACCCCAGCAATACACAGCACAACTTTTGCACTGGACGTAAGGAAGCAATTGTTGTGCAGGGCATACCTTACAGCCTCTGGAACTACACTGTCCAAGTTGACGTCCAATTTCTGTACTTACTAACAAGTTCCTTCACCTTTATGTGCCTCAGTGTCCAACAGCAGTAGTAGGGTTGATTTTGAAGATTAAATGATATAATGATTGCAAACCTCAAAGACCAGCAGCTGGCACTAAATAAATGCTAGCTATTTTTTAAAAAATGCAATACCTTGTAATTTACAACTCATAGTAAGTGATTGGTAATTGTAAGCTATTACAGTCATTTTTACCTCCAGAATTAAAAATACCATACTTCTCCTTTGTTTCTTCCTTCATAGTAGGAAGGAAAGTAAGTAAAATAATAGACTTTTAAAAGAAATTTTGGTCACTTCCAGATAGCTAAAGAATGAACTCAGACTGCTGCTTGCCAGCTCCTAGACAACTACTGTACTTGCCCTCAGGAAATGGCTGTATTTCAGGGATTCAGAGGAGATCATGGTGACATACAAGCTACTGACCAAATGCACAGGGAATTGCCAATATAAAAGGCTCTGTAGATAAACAGATGTTTGATCCCCCTCCCTTCATGTGGAATCTGTAATCATTTATGTTAGACAGGAACAAGGTTCAATTCTTTTTATGTTCTTTTGGAGAAAAGAACCTGCTCATAAATAACCAGAAAGGATATGATTATAATGGAGATGTGTTACCCTAATGTGAAAAGACATTGTTTTCAAACACTTTGAGTGCCCCTATATTTGTACATAAATCATTTACTCTTGAGAGCAGGTCATTAAGGGCATTTAAGTACTACTTGTTCTCACCTTATTTTTTTTTTCCCACACTACAGGAATGATGTACAGAATTCACATGAGGAATACACTCCAATAGGTACATTCATACATAAGATTTTTTTAACTTTACTAAATTGTTGTGGCCCACCTTTCAACGGTTCAGAGCAGGTACTGCCAGACAAACTTGAATTACTTGATAAACTTAAAAACAAAATCATATTCTTTTTTCAAAGATTAAAATATTTACTTATATATTTATTATATATTGTACATTTACTTACGTATATTTCATATTATTGTATCATTGTATTGCTTTCATATTATGTATAGCTAACCTGCATTTGCACATTTCTACCGCATAAACAGATCATCTTCTTCATCCATTCATCATTCAACAACATTTACTGGGGATCTAGCAATACTATGTGAGGCACTTTTTAAGCACTATCGTTGGAAAAAAATGACCAAGATAAAATCTCGCGTTCCTTACAATTTCCAATATAATTTACGATGGGAAAAATATCAATACCCTAATAAACTTGGACACTTCCTCAAATAAAGTTAATTTTGAAAGAAAAAGACAGAGTGAGAGAAAGAGGAAGGAAGGAGAGATGGAGGGAAAGAAGAAAGGGAGGGAGGAAGGGAGAAAGGAGGGAAGGAAGAAAGGAAAAGAGGGAGGGAGGAAAGAAGGGAGGGAAGAAAGAAAGAAGGAAGGAAGGAGGTTCTTTCTGAGCCTGACTGGTCCACCAACAAAGGTAAAATTCAATGGGCAGCTGTATTAGAGATCTCAGGACAATTTCACCCTTTGTCAACATCTGCTTCATTTTGAAAGGTAAACTGAGAATCCAAATGTTCTTATACAAATATATGACTAGAAGGCTCTAAAATTGGTTATTTTGTCTCTCCACCTCCCTGCAAAAAGCAAGGTTTCTGAGACTGTGTGTGTGTAGGGGCACATGAATACTCACACACACACAGTTGAAGCATAGGTTTTTACTGCCTATCTACAGTTTCTCTTGAGAATTGATGAACCTAGCTCTGTTCGTACTAAGCCATGTAAACACATGCAGGTAACCAAATAACTAATTGATTAGTGGTGCTACCTTATGTGTATTTAAGATCATTCCACTTTAATGAAAATAGGTATTTAGAATTTGGGGATAAGCCTTTAAGGCCCACCTTTGCTTCTATGGTGGGCCATGCTCTCTGATTTGGTCTAGCATGTAATTACAGAGACATCTAGTGGTTGGATCCAGGAGTATGAAACCTAGAAGAACAATGCAAAAATGGACTCATTTCCCCCAAAGGGGCCGTTGACAATGTACCAGAGAGGGTGGTAACCAGTGGGAAAAGTTAGGCTGAAGTAGTGCATTATGCATAAATGGCTATAACCTGCTATTTTTGGAGCCTGGAAAATTTTAAGATGAAAATAAAGGAGACAATAAATAATAATTTCAAAATCAAAACAAAAACCGAGGTGAATTAACTAAATCACTATCTATAGTATGATTTCAAGATTCCTGCTTTACTCAAAAAGGGGCAAACTGCTTTGCCAATTTTATCACACCATACATGCCATATTAGGCACTGAAAACATGAGCATAAAGTTTTATTTCTATATAAAAATACAAGTTTTCCCGGTGAGGTGATACAATGGCCTACATCAGTCATTTACACTTTAGTGTGAATGAGTTGGTCGAAGTCTAGGAGTGAGCAAGAATAAAAGTCGACAAGTCTAAGAGAGAAGAATTAAATCAATGTTTTCCTGAGCAGGAGAAGGGACCCTGTTGCTCTTACACTACAGAAATGACTTGATTGTAATCACTGAAAGAATGTTGGTATCAGTGTTTAAAAAAATGAAGTGATTTAGAGGCTATTTTATAATTCTGAAAGTGGGAGAAGTAGAGGAAAAGTAAATAAAAAGATAAGAGGTAGGGTGAAAATAAATAAAACACAATAACATGCGCGCACGTGCACAAACACACACACACACACACAAACATGAAGCTTCCCTGTAATACCATCTTCATGATCCACGCTCTGGAGGAGCTGTAAAATGCAACATTTTTGCTTCATCAAAATCTAAAACCACTATAATGAGATCAAAATCAGGCCTGGCATCATTTTTTTTCCAATGGCAGAAGAGAGGGAAATATTATGATCAAGTCAGACTATCTTTATTAATATTGCCCAAAGCACATTCTAACCCATAGGAAATTGCCCACCTCTATCTGAAACTCCTCGAGACTGCAAATTAATAACAACAGTGGGACATCAAGTATATATCTCAACTGCTTTCTAAGAGATGCATAGAGAGGATGGGCAGTGTGTAAGGACGAGGAGGGATTCTAGAGGATATCACATGATGTCCTCTCAGTGCCCCAGTAAGACATCCCTATGTCCCCAAATAATGGGCCAACATCTTAGAAGGGGAAAATAATGTAAACCTTCAGAAAACACTAGAATATGAAACATGAAAGTTTACGAAATTCTTTGTTGTGAAACCTATAGCCTTTTACTTTCTGCTCATCAACAGTAGGCACCATCCCCTGGGATCTTCTGAGAAACGCACATTTTCAGGCCCATCTCCAGACCTCTGAATTATCTGTAAACATATTAAAATTTGGAAAGCACTGACATAAGATACTTTATAAGCCTCCGCGTTATTTGATAACACATTACCCCCCAAACTGCAGAATCTTCATCTTTAGTAGGGGTGGGAGCAAGGGGATATAGGCCTGGAAATCTGTTTAATAGGCTTCCTCGATATTTTGTTTTTGTAAACAATATAGTTTGAAAGCCTTATTCATTGCCTTCCATTGGCTTATCTGAGACTTTGAGCCAGATGATAAATGGTCAACTCTTTGGTCAAGTCACTTTGTTTCCCTGAGCCTGACTTTTGTATCTGCAAGATCATCTTCATAGGGTTGTCTCAGCCCCAGATAATACAATGCACAGGGAAGTAGTCTATGCAAGCAAATGCTACAAACAGAAGAATTCATTACTATTCTGACGTGCCTAAGGATATTCCTACCATTTGTGTCCTAATAGCTTCCACTCTTTGGAGACTGGGAAGGAGAGCATACTTGTCTTAGACTCAGCTTGGGTAAGTGAGACTTCCTGCTTAGAAAATATGCAGGAATTTTCTCCCATCAGTATTAAGAGGAGGATGTGGGGCAGCTTGAAGTCTGCAGATCTGCTCAGCTGCAGCTCCTCCGCGAGCAGCTGGTAATACAGCATGCATATCATGCTGGCTCAGCTAAGAATACTCTTTCTATTCTTGCCTGCTTTTTGTTTTGTTTTGTTTTCAGGTTGAGGTGTTAGGGAAAAAGCAGTATCTGAATGCAGTTCCCAGTTACCCTGCATTTAAGAAACCAGTAAATCCTCTTAGTCTTCCTCTGCCATGGAGAGCCTGGCCCCATCTGCTAGGGAGGCCGCCAACACACAAGAGACTTGGTGGAAATAAAAAGTACACAAGGTCGGGCTTCCCTGGTGGCGCAGTGGTTGGGGGTCCGCCTGCCGATGCATGGGACACGGGTTCGTGCCCCGGTCCGGGAAGATCCCACATGCCGTGGAGCGGCTGGGCCCGTGAGCCTTGGCCGCTGAGCCTGCGCGTCCGGAGCCTGTGCTCCGCAACGGGAGAGGCCACACAGTGAGAGGCCTGCGTACCGCAAAAAAAAAAAAAAAAAGTACACAAGGTCCCTGCTACTGGATTTCCACTTAGATAGGATATTGATACTGCCCATTATTGCAGTCAAAATCATCATAAGTACTAACAATGTTGCAGGACTAAAGATAATTTTATTATTCTAAGTTGCTATTATTGTATAAGGTATGCTACACATGCAAGAGATCATTAGTATTAGAATGGTATTAGAATGTAATTCCAGTAATATTCTATGGAGATACCACTACTGTTACTATGGGAAACTTCAGTATATATTAAAGAGAATTGATAGATACAGATTCAGGAGCCCAGCCCTCTCAGGCTTTGACAAAAATTATTAGACCCTGGCAGGCCTTACATTTCATTACAAAAGAGAACTAGTTGATCTATACTAGCATAACAGGGTATTGGTTTCTCAACATGAATTTTCTGATTTAATAGTGGTTAACATTTATTAAGTATCTACTAAGAGTCAAGTATCCAACCAGTTGCTCTATGTATATTATTTAAACTGACTAAGCATCTAAACCTTATGTTCCTCAGAAAGTTACGCTATAAGATAATGTTTTATCCTCACATGTTCGCATGATAGTCACATGGCTATGTGCCAATAAATATATTTCCATTCATAAGACAATTAGTATGTAGGTCATCATTTCCCAGATGGGTTTCATAGAGCACTAGTAATTTGCTAAATGTTAACAGATGTTTCATAAAAACAGTGTTCCATAGTCGATTAGGTTTAAAAAACACTGAATTAAATAAAATTAAACATAGTTGTTTAATACAAGCCTTTTTAACTTCTTCAAATATTAAGTTTATATGTCTTTGTAAAAGAAAAATAGCATGAACTGTTTCCCAAAGTTAGAAGACCTAGGGACACTTCCTTGTCTGAATATATAGTAATGTCTTGCTTTTTGAAAATATAATAGATGCATTTTATGGCAACTCTGTAAAGTGGACATATCCCCATTAAAAGAAGCCAAGAGCAGTAGAACCATGTTATTTGTCCCGATATTTGTCATAATTAATTTAGCCTCCCTGTTTTTCCTGTTGTTTTCGGTAGGCATTCAGGACAAAACTGGAATTTCTGGTAAGACTAAGGAAGACCAGGGAAGAAAATTAATGTTGAAGAGGATAGAGGTCCAGAACTTAGTCTGAGGCCTTGGGAATCCTTGCCTCCTTAACAGACCCTGGCATTTACCCCTGAAGGTAAGGCTGAAACACACTTTAAGTAACACTACCCATTTTTTTAAGCATTCACTCCCACCCCCTAACTAAAAACACATGCATTCTTACTACGTTTTGGTCTCTCATGCAACTAATCCCAATATTGTATTGTCAGATCTCATTTATGGAGGGGTAGGTCCACCCATGGAGAAACTGCTTGAACCAACAAATCATTGCTTGTCCACGTCTCACAGTGGCAGTAATCTCTCTGAACTTGGCCAGAAAAAGCAGAGAACCTTTTATAGAAATGAGTCACCAGCTTCCACTGCCTGATGTTGGGCAGAAATCTTGTAAGTGGGGATAATCTTCCTAGAGAGCCTATTTTACAACACTAACCTCTACTTCCAAAAGCAAAGCCAGTTCCATTCAGGTTCAAATTCTACATCTCCATATCATCTCTCTTTGCAGACCACAGCATATCTTCAAATGACCTATACCAATGTTTCCCACGAGCTGAACCGCTCATCCTTCAAGAGTCCCTAAAACCAGTACTTTCGACCTCCTGAAATGAAGTTTCAATATCTGGCATTTAAGAAGGGGGAAGAAACATGGGCAGATTTCCTAGAACAGATTTTAGTTTTGTAATCCAATAAATGCGATACATGACTAAATGAAAGGCACTATGCCATCTGCAAATATTTTAGGTTAGTCTCTCCATACTGACCTAATATACTCAATCTTTTTCAATCTTTCAACAGAAAAGACACTATTCCAAAATGCAACATTGTAGGACAACTTGTAAGCACTAGCTGAGCTTCCAGAAGTGGACATCATTAGAGATTGGATTTTATGAGACCTGACACAAATTCTTGCCCCCAACCCTACTCCAGCATCCTGAGTTAACTCATTTCTGCCAGTATAATAACAATGTTCAAAGGTCACCCATTGCTGACAAGGTCTCAAACTAATTAGATGTACAGTCTAGGCCCTTTGAAACTATCGTTTACCTTGTCCAATATAATCCCCAAACTTCTGCCGTCTTTCTTTCCAACCACACGTTCAGTTTCTTTCCATCTCTCTCTCTCTCTCTCTCTCTCTCTCTCTCTCTCTCTCTCTCTCTCACACACACACACACACACACACACACACACACACGTTCCAGGAACTGCCCTCTGCACCAGGGATTCAATAGGAATTCAGGGGAAAAAAGGATAGATACAATTCATATCTTCATAGATCCTACAAGCCTTTTGTAAACTCACCTCTAGAACTCTGTTGACAATCCAAACCCTTATTCCCTTAGAATGTCTTTTGCCCTAATCAAATGCCTATCTATTTGTTAAAAGTCTCTTCATTCATTCCATCATTTATTCTTCTTCGTTTTTTTAAACAAAATCCCCTGACTTCTTTGTTCCAGAGAGTATGAAGGTCCTGGGGATGAAAGATAATTATAATATGGCATCTGCCTTAGAGGAGCTCACAGCCTTATGAGACAAAGTAGGGGAATTGGATAAAAAAAAGAAAGAGATCAACAATTGTCAAGCAAATAACATTAGCAGGCACTGTACCTGCTGCTTCGATTCATTTTATTATTTGGTCTTCATATCAACATAACTTATTTATTAAATGATTAAATGGATATTTATAGTAAATCTATTACATTTCAGCCTGACTAGACACTAGGTGAAGAAGATTCCTGATCTCATAGATCTTACATTCTAATGGTATAGACAGACCAAATGTAGGACAATTGGGGGATAAATAAAATAACACAAATTATCAAAAACCACCCAAGGAAGAGCTGAGATGGAAGATAATACTGAGATGGCAGCTGCATGGAGCTTCCTAGCTTAATTAACTAGGTAGGGAAAGCTTCCCTGAGAAGGTGTTAAGTTGAGATCTAACACTGACAAAGAAACAATGAAGATCATCAAGATAAATGCCTGGAAGGACTCTCAGAATACTAACAAGGCTAGAGCTCTGAGAGGAAAGAGAAAATGGCAGGAGATGAAGTGGAGAAAAACAAGTACATTTCAAATCAATTAACATAGCACTCAAGGCCTTTTAAATTCTGGCTCCAACTCACCTTTTCCAACCTTAGCACCAAAGTTTTACAGAATCTTTAGTCACCCAGATCTACTTTTTCCCATTACCTCATCATTCATTTATTTAATATACAGTTGACCTTTGAACAACAAGATTTGAACTGTGTGGATCCCCTTATATGAGAATTTTTTCACTAAACGTATGCTATAGAGCTACACAATCCGTGGCTGGGTGAATCGGCGGATACACAGGGCCAACTATAAAGTTATATGTGGATTTTCAACTATGCAAGGGTTGGTGCCTCTAACCCCTGTGTTGTTTCTGAGTCAACTGTATACAGCTGGCCCGCCCTATCCACAGGCTCCACATATGCAAATTCAACCAACTGTGGATCAAAAATATTTTTAGAAAATTTCAAAGTTTCAAAAAGCAAAACTTGAATTTGCTGTGCACTGGCAACTATTTACATAGTATTTACATTGTATTTACAACTATTTATATAGCATTTGTATTGCATTATGTATTATAGGTTATATAGCAATGATTTAAAGTATATGAGACAATGTGCATAGGTTAGGCAAATACTATGCCATTTTATATAAGGGACTCAAGCATCCAAGGATTTTGGTACAGAGGGGTGTGTCCTAGAAACAATCCCCTAAGGACAGTGAGGGATGACCAACTGTATGCTGAATACATACTTGAGGACCATAGGTAAGGGCCCCAATTTATTCTAAATGCAAAGAGATGCTTTAAATTGATTGATTGGTGTTTTTAATTTTGTTCTGTTGAAGCAAGTGATAGATATTTCTGAAAAAGTCTTTCTGTTCACTCTATAGAGAACTGATTATAGGAAATAAGAGTGAAAGGGGGAAGAGACATTATTGACGTGGTGTTAGCCAATGATGATGTAAGCCAACCTGGGGCCAGGGATGAATGAGAAAGCAACTGATTCGAGATATATTTTAGAGGTCTAATTTATGATCTCCTTCCCATTTTTTAATTTTTCCTTTCTCATCATTAAAACAACTGTGTAAAATTTCCATCAGAAATCAAATGACACCTACCTGGAGAACAGCACCCTACACATAAAAAAATGCAGTCTAAAAGACTTTATCTCTAGACCAAAGATGCTATCTAATGGGGGGTGGGGGTGCTAGTTAATTCATTTATTATGATAATGCTGAAATACTAAATGGGTCATAAACATCCAGTCTTCTCAGGGGCAAAGATGGGAAAGAAACAGCTCTCTCTCCTGTTTTCAAGACTACTTGATATGCATGACTAGAGAAACTCAACATTGGAGCTGCATGGGAACTGAGACTCATGTCAGCTTTATTTACTGCTAAAATGTTCTCAGGTAATCTCCGTGTTTTGAGCAGAGTCAAGCATCCTGGATGAGGGATGGAGTCTCAAACTCTCCTCCCTTTTCAGCTCTTCCATTTTCTTTGTGTTGGTCTTACAGACTGAGGTGGAAGATAGAGGCAGAGTGGAAGAAGAAAATCAGTGCTCACTAGAAGGCAAGGTGGCTGAGACAGAAACACACACAGAGAACTGGGACTTCCTCTGGAGATGAGGCCTATGGAAATCTTTATACTGGGACCATCTGGGCCTCTGAGCCATAGCTGACCACTGTGGAAAACATGGCTTATGGGCCACCCAGAAGTTATTTTCAACCTTCTTTTTCCTTTCTACCTCTCACATGCTCTTCCCCAGCCTACCTTCCCGGTAGGGATGGCCATCTGCACTTCATTCTCCATCAGAGACTTAATTTGGGGGCCTTCTTTTTCTTCCAGCTAAAAAAGAGATTGATGTAGCTGATACGTATCCTCCCCCTTCTTCATTCTTTCTGCCTTGAATGTAAACTAGAGGATAAGAACTTTAGCAGTCATCCGGCAACCAAATGATAAATGCCAACAGAATCCCTGGCCCTGATAATATTAAGTCACAGAACCATGGTCTACAATTTCTGGACTTCCTGTTAAGTGAGAAATTTGAACTCCCATTAATTTAGGCTTCTGGAGTCAGATTACTGTTATTGGCAGCCAAGAGTTACCTTCGCTGGTCCAAACATCTTCTGTCTTCAGAAGTAAAACCACTTAGGAAAGTGGGGAAGAAAAAAATCCCTCATAATGCATCCACTATTAGTATCTCAGTATACTGTTATTCGGTCTTTCAAATTTACATATGCATGTATATTTTCCTTATATAGTTGTTATTATACAAACTCTTCCAGGTTGTAAATTTTAATAGCTGCCTTATATCCATGCATAATTATTTTACCCATATCTTTTTGTTTGGCATGTGGGTTTATGATATTTTTTACATTATGAACAATTTATGAGCACATTTGTGCATACCACATTTTTCATATTTCCTTAGGATAGATTTCCAGAAAGGGATCTAGGCAAATGAACAATTCTATGACCTACAACACATAAAGTCAAATTGCTTTCTAAAAGTGTTATAGCAATATATACTGCTACCAACAATGACAGTATCCACTTATTTACATTTTTTTCTACACTGGGTATCAACATTTAAAAAAAGGCTAATTTCATAAAAATAAGAACATTTTTTAAAGTGGTGATTTAAATTCAAGATACTCTTGGACATTGTTCTCTCTCTTAGCTGCCTCTTTCTTGCTATGAAATGAGCTACTAGATTCCTATACTATACAATCTGAAAGAGTCAATCTATCTTCAAAATGCTACTTAACAATTATATTACCTTATATATGCAGAATCTTCTGCATTGAAGAAAATGCTTTTGAGTCAGGTATGATCCCTATTCAATGAAGGAATGAAGCTGATTTCAGAAAGTGCATATGACGCGCCCTTGGTTGTAGACCTATGAAACGGAAGAACTTACGCTTTTATTTCAAGTCAAGGACTCTTTTCAGCTCAGCATATTACTTTTTTGCTTCAACATCGTGCTAAGCAAACCTCACAATATCAACCCTGACTTGGATGACTGATCTGAAAATAAATTAACAAAGGCCTAGAAGAAACCCATTAGTGGAAAGAAACAAATTTAACAGTATGAGTCTGAATTGTATATTACCTTTTCCTTTGTTCTCTGAGTATATGTTATGAGCACATGTAACTTCAGTGTGAAATAAAGCATAGAAGAGTTAAGGAAAACCCCAGAGCAGAGTGTGTTATGAGCAGAGTGTGTTACGAGTAGAGCAAAAACAAATTTTATAGATAAGAGAGAATTTTGTAAACCTTAATGCTATGGAATATTTATAAAAATAGGCAGGCCAATAGCTATAGCACATGGTGGTTTTGAAGAGAAAAAAGTAGCAATAATGAGTAAAACCTTTTTACCTATCTCCTCGGTCATCCAGCAGAATAGCCATTGAACCAGGACTGCTATAAAGTTGAAGATAAGCCCTAGGTTATCTTCTGGGTTACAGGTACCAGTGAGTGTTTACCAGTTGGTCTGCATTTACCAAACTTTTTAATGGAAAAAGACATTGGTTACATAAGCTTGAGTACAAAATCAAGTAAGGTAACAAGATTTTAGAGGAGAAAAAAACTGAGTCTAGTAATAGAAGGAAGAAAATAAAATTGGGACATGTTGTTGGTACGGGGCAAGGAGTCTAACTTAACTTCCATCCCTCACCCCTTAGATCTGGCAGTAAGCTACACCTCAGGATTAACAGAAAGTAAGATTTAACATGTAACCTTTGGTTCACCATATCTTTTTTCACATGTTCCAAGAAGATGCTGCACAAAGAAAACCCTGCATATCTCCCAAGAAATAACTCATGAGGCACTGATGAGAAAATTTCTTCTCCCCAGACTTACTTTCCTGACACCTTAATTCTGAATCAATTGGACCATAAAAGCAAATCAGGACTCAAGCCACCAATGGACATTCTGAAGCAAGCAGGATGTTCCCCGTGAGACAAGTGGTTTTCAATATCTACAGCACAATTTTCTTTCTGTTCTTGCAATAGAGTTGAGGAGAATTCCAACAAGGGATCAATTAAGGGAAGTGCTAAGGCTAAAAGGGAATGACAGAGGGCCAAAAGGAAAAAATGGAAAAGAAAAACAAAAGGAGATGAAAAATGAAATAGAAGCGTGGGGCTGGCCTCCTAATCCTGTTTACAGGTAGGATGTATAGTGCAATGAGAAGGTCCTGGGAGTGAAAGTCAGACAATCCATGTATGAATTCTGAGTTCTCCATCTATTGCATGATGTTGAACCCATCACTTAGTCTCTTAAGCCTCAGTATCCCCACCTGTAAAATGCAAAAATAACACCTTTCTCCAAGGGTTACTGAACATTAAATATGATCATATGTAAATAAAATGTACAAACAAATTACTATTTTATAATATGGTCCAAAGATGGTAATTTTTTCCTTCCTTCAAATAAAGATCTAAGCAGGAAGAAGGAATCCATCAAGTGTGAGTATGAATGAGCAACTCTGTGTGTGTGTGTGTGTGTGTGTGTGTGTGTGTGTGTGTGTGTGTGTGTGAGAGAGAGAGAGAGAGAGAGAGAGAGAGAGAGAGAAGAAAGAGACAGTGTGTGTGTACAACAATACCCTAGATATTTGGGAGAAATTCATTTCCTTTCTTTATTGAAGCTGCTCATAATGAAAATGACGTTACTTCTACCAAGTTCAGGGTCTGGCACATAGTAGGTTCTAAATATTTATTTGTTGAATACATAAAAACAACATTAAAAGTGAAGCTGAATGAATGCCAAGCAGCTAATTATCAAAGTCTAGATTTTCTATATAAGCAGCTCTGTCTTCACTGTACCAGGTTACTCTTTTTCAGGAAAACAGCTTAGGAAACTCACAAATCCATTCTTACCCCCAATTTAAATCTTAGGGAATAAATAATGCACGTGTAATAGGTAAGCCTGTTCCATTTTCCAGTTAACTACGGCTGTGTGATAAATCCTCCTAAGACACAGAGACTTAAAGATTTCTTCTGTCTAACCATTCTCCATATACGATGAGCAGTTACTTTGCTCCTTTCACCTTAATTCACTCATGCAGCTATGTTTAGCTAGAGAAGAGGCTGAACTGGAAGGCCCAAGGTGGCCTTATTCACATGTCCGGCAGCTGGAGCTGGCTTTAGATGACATGATAGGAGGAAAAAAGGAGGCAGAGGGGCGGGTCAGCTTTCCTCTGTGTGACCTCCACTAGGCTAGATGGGCTACCTTTCATGATGGTCTCAGAACAGTTCTCCAAGGGAGGAAAATGAAGCTACAGGCTTCCTAAGGCCTATCCTATTATGTAATGTCATTTCTCCCACATTTGAGCAAAGCAAGTCACAAGGCCACTCAGTTTCATGGAGTGAGAAAATAGATTCCACTTCTTTCTGGGAGTTATTTGGCATGGACATACCAGGATACAGGGAATCTGTGGCCATATTTTTCTTTTCACTACAAAGTATCAACGACAAGTATGGCCCTTTGCAGCCAAGAAGGCAACAAATACATTTTTGTTAGACTATATGCACAAAACTGTCTATTTTAAATTTAACAAGCAAAGTCATTAGGTACAGAGTAAAGTGCAAAGGAATTCTGAAGCCACAAAACTACAACTAAAGCAAAAATATTATGTTGAACATCTGATCAGAGGCCAGTAATGAGTTTAGAAGTAGAAATATTTTTTTTTAAAAAAGCAGGCGATGAGAGTAGGTCATCATGTTAATTATGGTGGTCTGGGCTTGGAAGCCATAATTTTAGCATAAACTTGCTGTGAATGTGACCGTATGTTTGGTAGAGTATAATTTCCTTTGAAACAGAATCTGTGTTTTCTTAAATCCCAGCTCTGACAACTACTAGCTGCATTATCACTTGCAAGATACTTAAGCTCTCTAAGCCTCAGTTTCCTCATCTGTAAATTAAACATAACAGTAATATTACTTGCATATATTTATACTAAGAATTGAACAAAATCTAAGTTTACCTCTGCTGCTGACATAGAATAAATGTTCACTAACTGGTTGAAATAAATGAGATATGTAACTAGCAAGTGCCTGGTTTCCAATTATGAATTCTCCTAAGCCCTCTATGAAACTGGTAAAATGCTGTAAAAAATATATACTTAATTATTTAAATTGTGTATTGTTATCTGAGCTCTAAAAGGATGAGATTTTAGAATCACAAGGGATTTGGTAGATAACTTGCCTTTTACTTTTGTCCACAAAATAGGTTGATTGAGAGAATTTGGGAAGCAAGGGCCCTGAGAATATATGAAGAATGACTTCTAAGAAAAACTTAGTAGATAAAAGTACTGTAACTGACAAGACTCCAAGGTCATAATACCTACAGAAGCGCTCAGGAAGGTAGGACATCCCTCAAAGCATACAATAAAATTTAATTAGATGTAGCATTACAATCTAACAATGTCCCAATTGTAACATCACATTCTGATTAGGTAAAAACATTAAATAGTTTTCTTGGAACCATAAAACAATGAACTTCCACTGATTACTTTCTCTTGAGAGACAGAGAAACTGAGCAAACCCTATGCACACATAAATCCATTTTGTATAAATATTTGTATATTTCATGATAATGTTAGCAACTTCACCTACTGTAGAGGGATGTGTGTGTGTGTGTGTGTGTGTGTGTGTGTGTGTGTGTGTGAATGTGTGCACACGTGCTTGTGTGGGTGGTGTGTGTTACTCACATCTTTTATGCATACTTGCAGTTTTGTCTTCTCTTCATATCAGCTTTGCTTCCTTAGTAGTCTTTCTCTCTGTTACTCCTTCATTAATTGGGCAAATGTGATAATTTGTAATGGGTCTCCAACTCATTAGCGTAATTTAGCCAGGTTCTACTGTATTTCACCAGACACACCAACCAGACTGCTGCACACATCTGTTTTTGGAGCTCTATTTCATAAGCATCCACAAAATTTCTGCTTTAAAATTGAGAAATGATTGCCCCTTAATCAGCTATTTGTTATACTGAGCTACATAAATATATGCAGTGTCATCCATAAATAATCTTATGACAGAATGCAGCAACAATTAACATACGCATAGAGCTTTAAAGTCTACAAAGCTTTTTCTTACATATCCAAACAAAATCCCAGGTATTCCCCTGTGAGGGAAAGTACTACATATTATTTAAATAACTTAGAAGGCAGAATACCATATTTCTAAACATAGCTATTTGATTCAGCTAGGCCTCTGCTATGTGATCTTGGCCATTTATTTAACCTCTCTGAGGTTAAGTGTCTCCATCTTTTTTTTTTTTTAATGTATATTTATTTTTGGCTGTGTTGGGTCTTCGTTTCTGCGTGAGGGCTTTTGCTAGTTGCAGCTAGCGGGGGTCACTCTTCATTGCGGTGCGCGGGCCTCTCACTATCGCGGCCTCTCTTGTTGTGGAGCACAAGTTCCAGACGCGCAGGCTCAGTAGTTGTGGCTCATGGGTCTAGTTGCTCCGCGGCATGTGGGATCTTCCCAGACCAGGGCTCGAACCTGTGTCCCCTGCACTGGCAGGCAGATTCTCAACCACTGCACCACCAGGGAAGCCCTCCATCTTTAACATTTCTATAATACTACCTCATATTTTTTTTTCAGGGTTTCAAATTTTTGATAATGAACATAAAGTTCCAGACACATAGTAAATGCTAAATAAATGCTAGCTATTAACATGCTCCAGATTTTACAGATAGGAACACTGTCCTTGTTTAAAGATGTTTACATCAAATAACAGAGAAATGAGACAGCTGTCAGTATATAACTAGGGTTGCAGGTTGAGAAGACTTGGAGTTATTATGAAAGGCAGTTCCTGCTTCTCACTCCTAGCAAGAAGACAGGAGAGTTGAGGACTAAAGTGCTATTACAAGGCAGGAGCTAGCGCAGACAACGCCTCTAATCTGAAGCCCTTGATGACTTAAAACCATGTACGTGTCTGGGACTGAGATTAGAACAAAGGGTGCAGATTTGAAAGCAATCAAAGATATCACCAAAGAAGGTGGACCTGAGACAGATGTTGGAAAACTTGGAGTAGAGGATGACACTAAAGGTATAAAACGCCAGAGAAGGAAACAGGCAATCAGGAAGTCCTAGCAAGCTAGCAGGTGAGACTGTAGTCTGAATAAATGTCAGACAGGAGCTGCTGCCTGACACTGACTTTTCTGCATCTTCTGTGGCCTCTACTTGGTAAGAGGGCAAGGGGAAAAGATGACAGAAATAGGGAAATATTTCCTTATATTCTGGACTCTGAAATCACTAACCATTTTGGGAGCTGGTACAGGTAAGTGAATACTGGGTTGACCAAAAATTTCATTCCAGTTCTTCCATAAGATGTTATGGAAAAACCCAAACCAACTTTTTGGCCAACGCAATAGATATCGAGGATGGTAGGTTTTTCTGGAACCGTATTCAGCCCCAGACAGGAAGAGGAAATTATCCCTTTTTCTGTTTCTGAATCTCATAGCTCTGTTCTCATCAGGGGACAGAGTCAAGATGTTATTTAAACAGAAGCCTGACAGGTGACTCAGCACTTCCCACCCCCACGGACAGTAATGACTAAAGAATCAATTTGATTGAATGGCTCCCTCTTGATGGGTAAAAACCTCTGTGGCTTCTTCAAGTAGGTGACATGGTCAGAATTAGAGCTGACCACCTTCAAAGAGTCTCCCTTTTGCTTCTCCTGGATTCTCACCTTGGATCCAGTTTCTAAGTCAAGAAAAACTGACATCCTATAAGAGTACCTGGCAAACTTCTAAATTTATTGTTGTGGAACTGTCATCCCTTGGCTTGAGAGAAAGAGAAACTGTCATCTACTTACAGCAGAAAACGTGTCCCTCAAATCTCCAAGAACTCCAACTTAAAGAAGTGGGATGGTCACAGAACAGCCTTTCTAGCAACTCTTCATGGCTGTGCTAAGTGCCATTCCATCCTGAGCTGTCAGCTTATAGACATGCTCCCTCTAGAACATACCATTAGAGAGGTTTGGACCATCTGTCTGCCCGACAGACCATCTGTATAAAGCACTAGCTCCCCTTCCAGAAAACAGAAAAGGGACATATTCAAATCTTGACAAGGAAGAAAGTGAGGACACTAGAGAGACGAGTCTTTGTACCTTTGCTTCCAAGCTCTCTTTATAGCGATCATTGGTAGAAAAGGAAAGGAGTCCAAGAAAATTTTGAAGGTAGAAAATATTATAGCAAAACAGAAAACAATTTTCACCCAAGAAGCATAGAAAAAATCAAAATAGGGAAAAGCAGAAAGCACTGCGTATAACTTTAAGTGTTTGCAAGGATAAAGTCCAGGATGGGAGGAATCAAGGGACACAGGCTCTGAGCCAGATGCACCCAGACAGACAGATGTCATGCACTGCAGGTAATGACTCATTTCCCAGGGCAAATCACAAGTTGTCTGAGGCTCAATTTCCTCATCTGTATCCTGAAAATAATGATACTCCCTTTTCACAACTGGGACATTCCCACCATATCATCTGTAGTATCATGGTGTTCAGTTCGTGATAGCCCTTGTGTTAATCTTGTGATTTTCTTAAGGACTTTTATAGGGCCCATCCCATATCTTTATTCTTACCCACCAACTACAGGTTTGAAGGGAAAAAATTACATTGTGTACAACTTTGTTTTCCATACTATAATATCACAGTAGACTTAGTGGGTGTTCAATAAACACACGTTGAATAAATGACACTATTGAAATGACAACAGAAGTAAAGGATGTATAATCCACAACAGCATTCACTGAGAACTCTGATTTACTTATGCAAATGGGACCTTGTGCTAGATCCATGATACAGTTCTTAGATTCAGGAGTAGAAATATATATATATATATATATGTATATGTATATATAAATGTATATATACACATACATATATATGTATGTATAAATTTCTGGGGTATATGCACATGAGTATATATGTGTTGTGTATGTGTGCATGTTTCTCCCCAGTCAAATGAGTCTTGGGAGAAAAACACGTACCAGATAGGGAGAACAGAATTCCATTTAGTCCAAGCTTGGAAAAAGTACACCAGTGCCTATAGTGATGGGAGAGATGAGATGAAAATGAAACTTGAAGTGGCAAAGACACAACCAGTAGAATCACGGCAGTAAGGAAAGATGGGTCAAGGAAGAGAAAAGAGATAGAGGAAGTAGCACTGACCAGATGAACACAGGAAGAAAGCTGTTTGTGTGCGAGAGAGACTCCAGGTCATGTAAATGTTTGCAGTCTGGAGACACTCAAAAACTTCTAACCGGCATGCATATGTGTTGTCGCTGTGGGCACTGGAGTCAGTACAGGTTGACTGATAAAAGGTTTAATGTGTAATAATAGCACAGGTTTCTTGGGAGATGAAAGATTCTGAGCAAAAGTCACACAGAAACATGGCTTTTCTGAAGAAGAGCGAGTAGAGTTTCATCCTTGTGTGTATTCATATTCAGTATGTTTATTGTCACTATACCGAGTAAACGTCTCCAACAGCAAAAAAAAAGAGCAAAGTCATTCATTCTTTGTGTTACTAATCATTGGCCTGTTTTCAGGTTTTCAGGAAAGAATTTGCCTTTACTAAAGTGATTGTTCAAAATGCTTGCACTTCACACATTTTTTACTCTGTTATCCCAACATTTGTCTCACTCTGTATGAAAAACTTTTCTTTAATGAAGCACTTGTTCCATATTGAGTATCTACAAGATTCCAGGTATATATAGTCAAAGATTTTCACTCAAATCATACTTTTCAAAAGAAGTACATCCTGAACAATTGTGTGTTTATTTGGGCCTTCCTTTTGTGACCTGTTACCTACAACATGAATATAAAAATCAAAAGCACCTACATAAAGGATTTTAATCTCCCATACAGGAATGGTTTACCACCAAACATTTAAAATGCTGATTTATTTTTGCTCATATATATTAAAAAAGCAACAGCTAGAACATCAGAAACTGAAGAAAAATCACTGAAAATATCTACATTAAATATTAAACCTAGAGAAGTTTTGCAGGGATGAGAGAAAAGGTAGAGTTGAAATTTTCTTTTTTCTTTGTCAGGATAAAGTCAAAGGAAGATGGTTACCTTTTCTCTTTATCAAGAAATCTTTCAGGGCAGGGCTTCCCTGGTGGCGCAGTGGTTAAGAATCTGCCTGCCAATGCAAGGGACATGGGTTCAAGCCCTGGCCTGGGAGGATCCCACATGCCGCGGAGCAACTAAGCCTGTGCGCTACAACTACTGAGCCTGAGCTCTAGAGCCCGCAAGCCACAACTACTGAGCCCATGTGCCACAACTACTGAAGTCTGCGTGCCTAGAGCCCGTGCTCCACAACGAAAAGCCACGACAATGAGAAGCCCGTGCACCGCAACGAAGAGTAGCCCCCACTCACCACACCTAAAGAAAGCTTGTACACAGCAACGAAGACCCAACACAGCCATAAATAAATAAATTAATTTTTTAAAAAAAAAGAAATCTTTCAAAATGTGACCCTTTCTCCTGTTTACAACCAAGCATTGAGCTGTATTCCCAAGCTCACAGCATTTTAGGATCTGACTTTAGAAAGCATTCCTCAGCTCATGAAATTCTGACTTGGTCCTCTTTGTGTCTCTAGTCTCCTTGAACGCTCTGCACCAAATCACTCCTTTTCTATCAACATGTCCCCCACTGACATCAATATTGCTGAAAGAACTTTGGGTCTGAGTGAAAAAAAAAGAAAAAAAATATTGCTGAAAGATAATTTTCCTCCTATTTCATATTTTTAAGGCCAGAGACATGGATATTCACTTTTTTGTTCATTGATGTGAGGTGACAATTTGTATAAGCCCTGGCACCGTGGAGTACAAGAAGGTTTATATGCAAACTGAGGTTGCTAAATTACTATCATAATCAATACTAGTACTACTAATTATTATTGTAAGTAAATAAATACAACTATTGTTATTATGAGATATCTTTTATTGAGCGCTGACTAAATTTCAATCTCTGTTCTAGGTCCTTTATAAGTTTTATTTTCCTTAATCTTTTTGTGACGATCCTACAAGGTGAGATAAGGAAATATGGGTACAAAGGTAATCTGCACAAAGTTACATAACTAATGAGTAGATAAACATGTTGAGAGATACTTTTCAAAGTAACGTCTGCAAATACAGCCCAATACTACTTACTATGTAATGTCATAGAAGAGACCTTCATTTCTTTACTTTGTTCCTTGTCTTGTAACTGCAGGACTTTTATACCATTGCCATCACTCCACATGCCATCAAATATTCCAATAAGACTTTGATAATGGTCAAAGTTTGAGGAGATCTACCTCAAGCTACGCATGCCTCCAGAGGCCACAAAAATGTGGCACTGATGATGCACTTTATCAGGGACCCACTGGTTCAGGGAAATGGCCCTTCAGAGGTCCCTTAGAGACACTGAGACCACATCTTTCCACTGACAGAGTGAGTTTATAATGGGAACAAGATTATTTGATTTGCATTTAGAGGAAGCTTGCTCTGCCCTGTCTATATTCAGGGATTTATGTGAAGAAGCATTGGGTTTGCAACCTAAACAACAAAACATGGCAGAGAAGAATATACATGGGCTCTGCAGTGAATCGGTATCTGTGGCAAAGAAGTGAATCACTTTTCACCTTACCTGTAATATAAGAATAATAATATCATCTTATCGATTTTTTGAGAAGTAAAAAATCTAACCTACTTAGAATAGTGCCTGGCACACAGAATACATTTGTTGAATATATGACAGAATTAATTATAATTTATTGTACTTTCTAGATGTGTGCTGCCAATGTAATCTGCAGTATATTGCACAGGAAATTTCCTTAGTTCCGTGCAGTACTCTAAACGTGAATCCTGATGCTTGAGGCTCTGATAGAGGCCAGTGAACTTGTGTTTGTTATTTTGACAAATTGATGTCCCTCTTCTCTTTCTCACTGTATGAGATTTGGAATGTAAGGAATGGGACCTTAAAATCCAGGAAGCGTGGATGTTGTCTTCCTTCTCTGCAAGCCATAAAATAGACTTCATCCATTCATGTAAGGATAAAAAGAACCCACAATCTGAAGGACAAAACCCTGCTCCTTTCGTGCACAGGGAAAGGCTGACTTTGCAGAACAGAAACACCTGGGTCAAGTGGTACCAGCCGTGCAGAGTTAGCAAAGCAGAATTGGACTCATCACTGACAGCTCAGCTCAGCTACATTAATAGGAACAAGGATTTTTACATCTTTTGCAATATGTTCTTGAACTAAATAGAGGTCATATACAATGACCTTGCCCCACAGAGGTCAGACTCTGGCAGGGGAATCTTGAGTCTGTTCAACTATCAAGTCCAAATTCTAGGAGGCAGCCTTGAAGACTGCAGCATGCCCTGTCCAAATGCAGAAATTGCAGCAGAGAGACAGGAGCAGGAACATCCTTCTACATCCCCCACAGCAATGATCACAGTGCTTGTACCTGGTAGGTGTTTAATAAATATGCATCCTTTCACTGACTGTGAACAAAACGAGATGTTAGATAAAGTGCAATGTTAACACCGCTTGCTGACATCTAGACTTGTGCTTCTGCAACCACATATGGGTGGGTGCACACGATTCTCACTGCTTACATTCAGTATCATTTCAGAAGTTGTAAGCATAAGTGAGGTGACATCTGGAAAGGGCACTTCGTTTGTTCCAAGAAAGGATCTGATGAAACCATGGTATGTGAAATGAGCCAATTTACAGAAATCTAGCTTTCCCTCTCTAGTTTTACTTAGCTCTCAGATTATATTTGGGGCTTTTGCCCACCTGCATCACTTACATAAATACACTGAATTAGTGTGGGCTTTCTAATTTTTAAGCCAGACAAAAGAGGAAAGAGACTGTATATATGAACTACCTGTAGAGCTCCAATTTCGTGTCAAGGGTTTTACCAAGGACTATATTATACAATCATTTATTCATTCATCACAAATGCCCTCTGAATGACTGATCGTCCCTCTTTTACAGATTGGATAGCTGAGTCTCTAAGAGATTAGGTATCTGACCTCAAGTCTGCCCATCTCCAAAGCCAGTTCTCACCACTACCATGTTCTCTTGCCATCATGATTCCAACTCAGCCTTTGAATCCTGGTCTATCTACCCCCCAAACGTAACTCAGTGTGACAATCATCATGACCTATGCTGTTACTACAAAAAAATACCCTACTGATACAAGTTCCAAGTGTAACTCAAATTCTAGTCAATAGCATCATTGAGGACTAGAGTTTTCTGAAGCCCACAAATCTTGTAAGGATCTGTGTATTCCTACAGAAAAGCTTAGAGAGTGCAAGTCTTTCTTGTCCTTTCTGGATACCCAGTGCCAATGGATTCAGGTTATCACACATTTTCTGATTTTTATGAATCTAAAATTGTACCTCCTATAATTTGGTCAATTACCTGCACATGCGTACATGCACACATGCACATGTGCGTGCACACACACACACACAAATCCACAAGTAACTAAGAATATACCATAGAAATTACTGAGAAGAGGTATAGTCAACACACATGAGAAACACCCAAATTACAACAATGCAAATATTGATTTTACCATCATGAAGAAAAGACCAGTACTCCTGCTTAATCAATTTAATTTAAAATTATATTGGTGACACTATGTTGTAGAGTCTTGAACCATGTATGAAATTATCGTTACTATAGTACTTTACATTTCTATAGCAATATATAATTACGGATCATTTTATTTTGCAATATTTCATAATCTTCATGACAACATTATGAGTTAAGAATGCTTTTTTCCAAGTCATATAGAAGGAAATTGGGGTTCTGAGACTTTGAGCGACTTACTGACCATTAAGCAGCACTGTCAAGGATTGACTGACACCTTCTGTTTCTCAATCCAGGGTTTCCGTCTCCTGATTCTAACTCCAGCCCCTGTTCTCCCCACCCCCCATCTTAGCTGTGATGACTGAGTCCCCAGTGGCAATGCAGATAATTGAGTGAATTGATTTAGTCAATTGCAAAGCCCCTGTCCTATTTGCACTTCAATGAATCCATCTTTTCTTTTGTAATTTATTGGGGGACCCTGAGAGGTTATTTTTAAGTGATGAAAACAACACAAGAACACACAAAGGCATCTGGCATCAGAGGGTGCATCTCTTTCATCCCCAAAGTTGGCATCTTCTGCTGTGAGCTGATGCTATTGCCTATTAGCATTAGCCCCAATCAGCATCAGTTCCAGGAGCTAACACACAGCTCCAGGCTGTTGTAATGACTCAGCAATCAAAACTTCAAGTTTAGTCGGCTGGGTCCTCACCCACCTCCAGGGCCAGAGCTCCAAGAGCCCCTTTTTGCTCTTCAACTTACTGGGTGATCTTTCTGGCTTCCTTTAAAGGTTCTCAGTAGCTGACTTTCCAGCTGTCAGCTCTGTTTGTTACAGAAGGAAAGAGCCATTCATGTGTTAAGTGCCCTGGGTCTTAAAAACACAAAAGCACTCTGGAGAATGTTGGGCATGGGTTGGCTTAGTTGAGCAAAGACCCACAGAAAGGCTGGCCAACTGACTGGAACTAAATAGACAAGGAATTAGAATTGACTTTATTCTCCCCAAATAAACTCAAGGCAACCCTTTACCAATTCATTTTTTAAAAAATATAACCCTGCATCTATTTCCTCTAGGGAACTTCAGCCTTTTCTTTGGCAACTCTGACACGTTAACTTCTACTGAGATGGAAAGCTCCCTTCCTTTTCCTTTCTTTTCTGAACTCCCTCAGCAAAAAAAAAAAAAAAAAAAAAAAAAAAAAAAAAAAAACCAACGCTGTTAAACTGTGAAACACTATCACAAAACAAAGCCGGAAAAGACAAAAGAAAGCCATGGATCTGGAGCCAGTCCTGATTGGAAGCTGTTTACCACTGCTCTGATGCAAGCTGATAATAAAGATACAAAGTTACAGTTGCCCAAGCAGCATCAGGAAAACTTGAGGTGCCAGGGAGCTGCTTTGCTCACTGCATGAGCTGTAATCAGAAAATCCTGAGTTGGCATGTACCCCACTTCTATTATTACCCTAAAGTAAGTGATAATGAAAGTGTTGCTATGGCTAGAAGATTCACTGAGTACAATGATTAAATCTCAAATACACAAAAGCCAAGATGTTATCTTTATTATTTTTTTAAAGATGGTGTTGAGAATAATCTATGCAATTAATTTTTACCAACAGCACAAGTCTAAATATACCCACACTGGGTGAGAATGTGAATGGGAGGAGGAACAGTCAAAATGAAATACCCTCAATAAAAAGAGGCACTAATTTGCCAACTTCCAGAAAGGCATTTTCAGAGGGCTTCTCTCTGTGCAGAACTGCCCTAACACAAAATAGATGACGTCAAATACTGGCCTCTGTACCTGGCACTGGTTATATCAAGAGCTGCGGGCTAACGAAGAGCTGACCGACCTAGAGAATGGCGATAGTCCAGGCAGAGCTGGGCAACCTCCAACCCCCTGACATAACCCACTGGCACTTGCAGCATCAGGGCTCTGCTCTCTCCCTAGAACAGTAAACTTTCTGTTTCTTGTTTACATATTGCACTTGCCTTCAGGCTTCATGAGTCCCAGGTTGTTTTCTCCACAAAGAAAATGAAATTTTACTGGGGGTCTCTCCTATGTTCAAGTCATTTAAAAATGATAAAATCCCCTCTCTTGATAAGGGAAATGTAAGTGGAATCTATGAGTAACAGATGAAAATATCCTGAGCAGAAATAGTTGATAAGAAAGACACATCATAAATTATACTGACCGGAAAGAGTTTACCCATAGGTTTGTTGTTGTTGTTTTTTTTTTTTTTAACCAAGAGGACAGTGTAGAGTAAGTATCAGTTACAGGATGAAAAAGGGGAGGGATCTTTTAACAGCTGCCCTCCTTTAACTGTTTCACTAATATCATTATGCAGAAAACAACAAATAGATGGCAGGGATAGCCTACGGCAATACCAGAGTCAAATCTCACGTTTAAGTATTTTTTATCTTTTTAGTTCAGGATTTTCAAAACACTCCTTTTAAAGAAAAAAGAAATAATATTATTGTTCTGAATATGATCTTTGACATCTCTCAACTTGGCTCTCATAAATCTTCGACCCAGTCAACTGTCTCTGAATAAAATCTTTCATGTTACAATTTGCACCATCTCTCTATCTATACACAGACATCCTAAGAAACACTTATGCATGCCCCCCCCCGCCTAGTTAACATACCTGTCATCTCTTCCATGAATATGTTCACAGTAACAGTTCGAGTTGGCTAACATTCCATGAAATATCACTACTCCTTTTAGAAGAAGCCATCCATATGCTTTGACTAAAGCTCTATTGCTTTCACTTGGGGTCTCAGCAGTTTAGAAGTATATTTACGAGTGATTCTCACTTCTTGGGAGAAGCTAAGGGGTGCCAATGCAGAGATAAAAATACTTGCAGATAGAGCAACACAGATGCTTTCACAATGAAATGGTGTTTTGTTTTAATTAAATAACCTCAGAATGGAAACAGGTAAACTATCTACGTTTCGCTTTGAAGGAAGGGGAAAGGAAAAAAAGAAAAAGAAAAAAAAGCACAGCTAACCACTGTGCTTTAGGAAACACTAAAGGACTGAGTTAGGCAAGATGTTTGACTGAAGTCACCTGAATTCCTGATGCTGCCTGCTTGCTCTTACAGCCAAGAGTAGACGATTAAGAGCAATTTGCAGCCACACTCCCTCCTCTAGGGACCACGTAGGGTAAGGGGATGTTCCAAAATGTGAGACACTAGTCTTAATCAAGCAACACTGCATCCAGAAAGGTTAATGAGATGCAATAGCAAGAGAATCAGTGAAAAAAAGAGGTTCAAAATACTAAACAATTTCCACTTTGTTCTCATTTGCTCCAATTAAGAGCTCCTGAAACAGCTTTTCTGTACTCCACACATTCGCCACTCCAAGACCAGATTTAACTATTCAGGAAAAAAATAAGTGCTATGGAAAAAAAAAAAGTCTGCTATTAAGTTATCATAAAAGTCCGGATGCACCCCCGACTCCCACCCTGGGTCTCTGGGCAGAAACACTTTTACCTCTCACTCAGAGCCCCTGCCAGTAGCTTTTCTGATTTTTCCCCTCAAATTTAAAGAGTATTTCAAGGAGGGAGAAGCCTGGAATTATTTTTTTCTAAATTTCATAAATGCAGAATTCACTGTGTAAATACTAGATAAATAAAGTGTGTAAAAATGGGAGGAAGGATGGGGGCATGGTTATACAAACGGAAATAATCCCCATGGCATGAAAACTGCCCCAAAATGTCACACAGAGTTCTTCTGAGCATTACAATCTCTAAAAATGTGCTTCTAAACTGCCTGTGGATTTCCGAAAACAAACAGAAAAACACAAACATTCCAGGAAAGCGAGAACCAGGATCTAAGTAGTCCCACGACTTACCTTCTTTATGGATCCTCAAAGTTCACCAGGCAAATTTAAAATCCTCTATTTATCTTGCACTACTTTCTTTTCTTTTCTTCTTCTTCTTTTTAAAGTCACACAGGAGAAAAATAATCAGTTTTCAAAGGTTCCATTGATCTGATCTTCCAGCACCAGCAAAAAATGTGTCCAAGAGACTCCGCCAAAAAGTAAGCCAAAAACTCATCAAAGGCAAAAAGAAGAAGGGAGTGGGGAAGGAAGGGGGTGGTGAAAGCTGAGGGGCTTTGGGCCGGGAGCCCAAGTACCCAGAGAAAATTTTCACGCTGTTGAAACCTACAGTACGATATACCTGCTTTGGCTGTCACACAAACACACACACACTTGGACACTCACACGTTCTCTTTCACGCAAAAGCAGGCACCCACACTCACAAACACGCACAAACACGCACACACTCACACAGACCCGTGTGATGAAACTGTCAGTGGTAACCTCCAATAGCTGCTGAGTGCTGCAGATGGTACGGCTCACTGCTACCTTCCCAGATCGGTGTAGGATCAAAAGAGCATCCAAAATCAATGGGGGGCCCCCCAGGACCAGGTAGATTCCGGATCCCTCTCCCCCAGGCAGATTTATCAAGCCAGGAGCGGGTCAATCAGCAGAGGTGTCTGCTTGCTGGGTGCCCCGGATTATGGCAAGGTTATTCATCTTGATGTGCTGCATCCTCCACCCCCAACATTCGGCAGCCTGCATTGAGATGACTGCCAGAGCTGTGTCTGTCCCTGCTCTACTGCATTTTGCTCAGCCCTCTGCTGCTGCAACTGAGACACGGTGGAGGCAGGAATACTAATAAGGTGGTTAGCTACAGTTTCTTCAAGGCAGTCGGCGAGCAGTACAGTCCATGTGTACTTCCCAGTGCTCTGTGTGTGTGCCTGGATGTCTGCAGGGACAGCAGCGAATCCATCACCGGCCAGGAGGCGAGATGGTTTGCATCCTGCCTGGGAGGACGATATCATCGGAATCATCACTGTCCTGCAACGGCATTGTCTATGACAGTATTTTGTCTGGGATAAAAAAAGGGGGGTGGGTGGGCGGTGTTAATGGTTTAGAAGCCTAGAGCTGGCATTTGAATGAGAGAGAGAGAGAGAGAGAGAGAGAGAGAGAGAGAGAGAGAGAGAAATGTCCAGGGAGACAAATTAGCTTTATAAATAAGCTCCAAGAAGACCAAGGCAAAATTTTAACATGTCACTACCCTGGCTGTTAAATGCAAATACAGAGCAATTTCAAAAACCAGCTACAACCTATAAATCTTGGAGGTGGCAACAAGTATCTGAATTTGACTGATGGGACGGTGGATAAATAGATTCCTGGTAATATAAAAAGTTTGCTCATGCAGTTTGCTTCCTACCCATTTACCCAATGTATGCAGGGATCTAGGTACGGTTCAGTCATTCTTAATATGGATTTAGACTCTATTTGTTCACAGTTTTCCACTAATGCACAGCTTTTATCATATAACTATCAAATTGTAGAGAATGTCTGAGTGGCACTATGTCACTATGGGGATTGGTTGACAACTGTCAACAGTATTACCATACATAACACTCTTATATGGAATTTTCAGGAAAAAAAAGTCATATCTCTCTTTTATTACTAGGCCATGAAAGAAAATATATGCAAATATGCTAAGTGAATAATTCCTCAGACTCTGGAAGGCTAACTTTTCCTCTTCTATAATTGGGTCTCATATTAAAGTACCTCTTCTTTAGACAAGGATACTCACTGAGTTCCTGAAATTGAATTAAAGTAGTATCATCTGAATAAGTAAGCGTTGGACAGTTGGAGAAGGCAGATAAGTGTGAATTATGGAGCACTGTAATACCAGATATTGCCAGCAGATGTCACAAATGCAGATGCAGGTAAAAGAATTCTACCAATTGCAAGCATTTTAATCTAATTTAGTAAACACAGATTTTAATAAAATGTATAACATTAATCTGAAACACTAAAGTTTTGTAAAATGTAAAGGTGCAAATAACTTGGAGAACAGCTTGCCTTTTGTTTTTTCCAAATGTCCCTCTCAAATCACTGTTTTCCATAACTCCAGTAGATGATCTGTTATTGATATTGGAATAAAAATACTACACCACTAACATTCGATTTGCATCTAACATTATTTCTAGGAGTTATGATTTTTGATTCTATAAAATACAGTATTTAAATATTGTCTAGGTTGTAACAGAACAACTACTAGATTAAACCATAAAACAGATAAATGAGAGGAAGTAAATTAAGTGATTAAAATTCATACATAAAATGTTTGTTTAAAGTTTCCATTTTAAAGCAATAATTCTGTTTCATCTTGATCATATTTATAAAAATAAGTTTAAAGGAATTATTCATGTTTGGGAGTTGAACATTATTAATAAACAGTGGCACATAGGCAAAATATATAAAGAATTTTTATCGGTCTTCATTAATTCCACCTATATTAATATGTGAAAGATTTTTAAAACCCAGCATATCATCTTGTCCTTTATTAATCTAATGCAATTAATTAGTACCTACCAAATCCCAGCCCTAATTGGCCCAAATGCCAATAAAAGAGTGTTAAAACCTTGAGCACTGAAATCCAGACAGACCTGGGTTCAAATTTCAGTTCTGCCTTATACCAGGTACTTAGTCTCTGCAAGCCTCTTTCTTTTTTTCCTCCTTTCACTTGCAATCAGGACATTAATACATACCTAATGGGATTACTGGGAGGACTGGAATGAACTAATTTTTATAATGTGCTTTGCATATTTCCTGACACATAATAAATGATCCACATATGTATTAGCGCTAGCACTACATATGTATTATAAATAAAGTATGTTTGTTTCTTACTATGTTAGCCCTGTCTTTGTGGGCTACAAGGTAAAACAGCTGGAATCATTTAATCAATCCTTTTGATGTTGACTGATTTGTTTTCTAATTTATTTTTACAAATAGCTGTTTCAATATTGTTTTTGTAAACCTATAGTTGAGTAATATTGGATGACTTTGAACATTTATTATACACACATACATTCATGCAGTTATCCATGTGTTCAAGGCTCAGTAAAACAGAAAAATCACTTTCTTGATTAATTGTCTGAGATGACTTTGCATCCAACAGAACATTTAGAAAGAAAATCTGATGGCAGTTTACTACTTCCCCATCAAGACCTCCTTTGAAGCCAACAGAACCACTAAAATGTAGATGCTTAACAATGCCAAAAGACCCAAGGAAACAAGGAGAGTTCCTAAATCAGCAATTCTATGACAGATTATAGCAGATTATTATTGCAACTCAGATTATCATTTTAAAACAGGTGTTTGGGGCTTCCCTGGTGGCGCAGTGGTTCAGAATCTGCCTGCCAATGCAGGGGACACAGGTTGGAGCCCTGGTCTGGGAAGATTCCACATGCCGCAGAGCAACTAGGCCTGTGAGCCACAACTACTGAGCCTGCGCATCTGGAGCCTGTGCTCCGCGACAAGAGAGGCCGCGATAGTGAGAGGCCCGCGCACCGCGATGAACAGTGGCCCCCATTTGCCGCATCTAGAGAAAGCCCTCGCACAGAAACGAAGACCCAACACAGCCAAAAATTAATTAATAAATTAATTAAAATAGGTGTTTGGATATACTGAATTTCATCAAATAATGGTAATGTAATCAATACTTTGCCAAGGAAAAGGAATACCAAGAATGTGACCCCTGTTGACTCAACATCTCAGGAGTTCTCCGGGTGAAACCTGAAACAGGTCCTGAACACAGAGGGCAAAGAGAGATCTAAAGAAAGGCAGCTCATTCCCCATTGGTAGGTGGCGACTTTAATAAGCATGGGAACTTACTTACAAGGTCCTTCTAGGGAGGCTGCAAGAGTAGATTTTCGCAGACACGGTCCAAATCTTAAAAGTTTATATAGACGCCTTAACTGGGTTCAGTCACATATCCCGTCCAGACGGTCTCAACATCTTACTCTCTCAAGGCTACATCCTCAAAGTGGCTCTGGCTACGGGAACAGTGGGAAGAATGAACACTCCCAGGACAGGGGCAGGTGAAAAGCCTCGGAATGACCGGGTCAGCTGGCGGTCATGCCCTTTCAGTAACCTCCTCCAGCAACCACAGGGCATCAGTTACATATCCATCCCCTCTGGGTGTCTTGAAGAAATGTGTTAGATAAAAACAAGTGAGATATACAATCAAACAGATCACCAGGGTGCCCGTTACTCTTCCTCCAGCCGCCTGCCAATCTACAGTAGGTTGAATAATATTTGTGCTAACACTGAAAAACAGTTTCTTTGAAATCTGATTTCTGTTTAAAATTAAACATGTCTCCTCCCTCATTCTGGAAGAGCTGAGTATCAGCAACAGTCCCTAGTTCTAACCTGAAAAGTGGTGTCTTACAGAGAACTGACACATAGTATATGTGAATTCCAGGAGAACAGGTCGCCTGTGACCATTTCCCTTCCCACGGCCAGAAAAGGCTTTTCTAGTAGAAGATGTTAGCGTTAGAATACCTCAACCTTTAAAATGTGCCCAGGTAATCTGGGACTTCTGGACAGTATGTTTGGATTAAGGGGGAAGAAATGCACCTTAATCTGCATTATTGGAAAATTCTAAATTTCCAGAGTTGGTCCAGGATAGTGAGTCAACAGCTACCATGAACAGTAGTAGATAAATGTATGACTTTAATATGCATAGGTTTTATTTCTTGGGCATCATTACTGAGTAGGAAATATCTCACCAGAATTAGTAAGAGTAAATTCCTCTTAGAATTCTTAGGTGAAAATTTAGATGTCTGTGTTCCTTTTAAACACAGACTACTTACAGCCTGTCACCATGTTTTTCTTTGCTCCCTACGTCCTAAGCTATGATATAAGCATAAGAACAGGAACTTAGTTTAGGATTTGTTCCCTCCTTGCCTTATTATAAAATTGGTTTGCCTGCAATCCAAATGTTCTGATTTAGCTTATTGGCCTAAAAGATTACATTCTATTATTGATTACATTCTATTATTCCATCTCTTGACACTTTTATTAATTATGCTTTGAAATTAGCTTGGATCATTTATTTAAAGTGTTTTAATCAGTTATTAAGGGTTGGGCATCATTTTATTTCTCAAATTATTTAGCCTTCTTGTTTATATCCAGAAATTGCAAGCTCAGATAAATCTAGCATAAATGTTGTGCTATTTGGATCAATTTCTCCCAAAGGTCTGCCTGGACCTTTATAATTACTCCCTCACATCAATCCAAAGAGTACATAATTGACCATATCACTTAACACTTGGTGCTTTACTATTTTATATACATAGCATACAACTTCAAAGGAACTTTTTGACTTTTTGTCCCCTAGAGAGAGCCTAACACAACTCCCTCCAAACCTCAGGTACCAGATAATTTTTTGCTGTTATTATTATTATTTTATTTATTTTTTTTTTGCAGTATGCGGGCCTCTCACTGTTGTGGCCTCTCCCGTTGCGGAGCACAGGCTCCGGACGCACAGGCTCAGCGGCCATGGCTCACGGGCCCAGCCGCTCCGCGGCATGTGGGATCTTCCCGGACCGGGGCACGAACCCGCGTCCCCTGCATCGGCAGGCAGACTCTCAACCACTGTGCCACCAGGGAAGCCCTTTTGCTGTTATTATTGATGAAAATATGCTAGACATAACTCAGGGACTTAAAATATCATATAATTGATCCTGGTTCTTCCTCTCAACTTCAGCCTTAAATAAACTAAAGATAGCCTATGTATAGATTGCTTGCTATTTGTGGTGCAATTAAATTATCACTTTATTAGTTATTCACTAATTCATAATAATTCCTTATTATTGTTTTAATACCTGTTTGAGTTATAGTGATTCTCCCCCTCATTCCTGATATTGAAAATTTGTGCATTCACTTTTTTTTATCAGTCTGCCTAGAGGTCTATCGATTTTATTGAGTCTCTCAAAGAGCCAGTTTTTTGTTTGATTTTCTCTTTTTTATTTCACTGATTTCTGCTCTTATCTTTATTATTTCTTATATATATATTTTTTTTCTTTGGATTCCATTGGCTCTTTTCTACTTTCTTAAAATAGAAGCGTAGCCCATTGATTTGAGATCATTCTTTTCTAATGCAAGCATTTACTGAAATAAATTGGCCTCTAAAATCGCCTTAGGCTGCATTTCACAAATTTGGATATGTGTGTTTTCATTTTCATTCTGTTAAAAATAGTTTTTAATTTTGCTTTTGGTTTCTTCTCTAACCCGTGGTTTATTTATAAGTGTGTTATTTAGTTTACAATCATTTGGGGATTTTCCAGATATCTTTCTGTTACTGATTTCTATTATTAATTAATTCCATTGTAATCAGAAAACATTCTTTGTTTGATTTGCATCCTGTTACATTTATAAACTTGTTTTATGGCCTAATTTGGCAAATGTTCTGTGTGCTCTTAAAAATAATGCATTTTCTGCTGTTGTTGAATGAATTAGGAACCATTGGTGTGATAATGCTGTTCAGTTTGTTTTCAGTTTATACTGTTTTTCTGTCTACTTATTCTATTATTTTTAATTCTTCATTGTAATTATGGATTTATTTATCAGCTATACCTGTTTTTACTTTGTGTATTCTGAAGCTCCATTACTAGGTACACAGATATTGAAAATTTAATAAGTCCTCTGATGAATTAACCCTTTATAGTTATGAAATGATCCCTTCGTCCCTGGTAATATTCCTTTGTTTAATAAAATTTACTTTATCTGACATCAATATAGCCACTGCAGCTTTCCTTGGGTTAATGTTAGCAGCACATCTCTTTTTGCATCCTTTTACATTTGACCTATTTGTGTCCTTATATTTAATGCAGGTTTCTTTTAGAGGCAAGATATAGTTGGGTCTTGCTTTTTTTTACCCAGTCTGACAAGATCTGACTGTTAATTAGGAATGGTTGAACCATTTAAATTTATTGGGATTATGAATAAAGTCTGATTAAAATCCACTATCCTGCCACTTCTGCTTTACATGTTTCTTCTGTTGTTTGTTTCCATTTACTTCTTTTTTCACCTTCTTCTGGATTGAATATTTTTAAAAATTCCATTTTGCATTATTTGTTGGTTTACTTTCTATACTTCTTTGTTTTATTGTCCTTCTTTCTTTTTTGGGGGGGCACATTGCTTTAGGATTTATAGTATATACCTTAAATTATCATAGCCTACCATCAAGTAATATCCCATTTCATGTACACCATAAATACACAAGGTTATACATTAATTTCCCCTCTCCTGGACTGTGTGCTATTGTCATACATTTTGCTTTCACATTCATTATAGACTCAACAATAAATTGATATTATTTCAAAAGAGTCAAATGATCTTTTAACAGGACTAAAAAATAAGAAAAGCATTTATATTTGCCTACATATAACTACCATTCCCAGTACTCTTCCTTCATTTGTGTAGTTACAGATTTCTATCTGGTATTATTTTCCTCCTGCTGGAAGAACTTCCTTTAACATATTTGGGAGCTGCTGGGGATGAAGTTTTTCAGCTTTTGTACATCGGAAAGAGAATCTGGCCCACTGTCTTCTTGCCTTCATTGTTTCCAAAAAAAAAAAAAATCAACTATTATTGTCCCTCTATACATAATGGTTCTTTTTACTTTGGCTACATTCAGATTTTTTTTTCTTCTTCTTCAGATTTCTATTGCTTAGTTTTCACTAGGCTTCTTGAATCTTGAATTTATTATTTTCATCAAAGTGGAAAAATTTTATCATTTCTTATATTTCTTCATAGGTTTTCCATCTCCAGCCCCTCTATTTTGGTGACCTCAATTTCCCTATTAGGCAGCTTGCCACTTTAACGCTGTCCCATGTCTCACTGCATCCTTTTGTCTTTCAGGGGTTATTTTCTGTTTTTTAGATTATTTCTATTACTAAGTCTTCAAGTACAGTCTGCCCTCAGTATCGACGAGTTTCACACCCGCAGATGCAACCAAGCACTGGTTCCACGGATTCTGTGGTTGGTTGAATCTGTGGATGTGAAACCCCTAAATACAGAGGGCCAACTGTATTCATTGTAAGACTTTGTTTTATATAAGGGACTTGAGCATGGCAGATTTTGTATCTGTGGAGGCTCCTGGAAACAATTCCCTACAGGTACTAAGGGACGACTACATTAATCTTTTCTTCTGTAGCATCACATATGCTATTAATTCCATGTAGTGTATTCTTTTATCTCAGATACTATAGGTTTCACCCATAGAAGTTCATTTTGGGTCTTTTTTGTATCTTCCTTAGCTCTCCTTAACATGCTTATGTTTTTATAAACTTTCTTGAAAATATAAAATAATGTAGTTTAATACCCTGTCTACCATGTCTTTCATCTGCATTATTTCTAGATTGATTTTAATTGATTGTTTTTCCTCTCGCTATGCACTGTGGATTACTGCTTCTGTGCATGCCTGGTAATTTTGATTGTATGTCAGGAATTTTTAATTGTTGTCTTGTTGGGTATGTTTTTAACTATTCTTGACATTTGTTCTGGAACACAGATATCTGGAAGCAGTTTGAACTTTTTTGTTCCTTGTGTTTAAGCTTTCTTGGGAAGAATCAGAAGAGTCTTTAGTCTAAGGATGATTTTTCCCCACTACTAAGGTCCTTCCGCATACTCTACCTGATGCCCAGTAGGTTACAGGATTTTCCCACTCTGACTTGCAGGAATATAAAGGTCCCTGGCCATGCGTGAGCCTTGGGGATTGTTCGCCTTGCTCTTTTAAGTGATTCTTTCCCTGGCATGGGTAGTTTCCTTACCACGTCCTCTGATGAGTCCTCAGATGGAAACTAGTATGCACCATCTGCAGATCTTCAGAGTTTTCTCATTCTACAGCCCATTCCTTTCAGTACTCTGCCCTGTGGACTCCAGATGGGTTGGACTCATTGGATTCCAACCTCTATTTCTTCAATTCAGGGTTACCGGTGGGCCCCACCTGGGTTCCTCCTCCCTACTATATGTCTTAGAAACTCCCTCCATGTAGTAAGCTGGGGAACTGGTAGGGCTTACCTCATTTATTTCCCTGCCCTCAGGGATTACTGTCCAGTGATGACTGTAGTCTAATAAAACTATTCTTATATTGTGTCCAGTTTGTTTTAGTTGTTTAAAGAGTGAGGGCGAATCCATTCCCTCCTAATCTGATTTGACTGGAGATGTCTAATTACTCATTCAAACAAACAAAAAAAATATATGACAACCTATTTTATGCCGGTCAATGTTCTTTGAGCTGGGAACACAGTAATGAACCAGAGAGACTGCATCTTCACAATCATGGAGACTCCATTCTATTGGCAGATGTCTTATAGCCAATAAGCCACTAAACAAACATATATAGAAATACCTTACATGGTTCAAGAGTTACAAAGAAAATAAAAGATTTTATGTGATAGACAGTGACAGAATAGAGGACTATTTTAGGTAGTATGGTCAACAAATCTACTCTCAAGAAGTGACATGTGAACTAAAATATTAATGATGAAGAGCCGGCATGCCGAGATCTGGGGGAAGTGCATTCCAAGCAGGAAAGTGCAAGTATAAAGGATTTTAGTCAGGAACAAGGCTGGTCCCACTACAAGGAGGTTCATTAGCTAGCTGGTCTCTTACTCTTTTATACACCTTTGTCTCTATTGTGTGATGTGGAGCGTCAATAACTGAAAGGTCACTAACATGGTTTACTGTTGACCATGGATAGATGCCCAGAGCTAGCACTTTGTCCAATAGAGATTGCTTTCAATCACTTCATCAACCTAACATGATGCTAGATACTGGATAACATTTTTCAAAATATTTAATTTTTTTAGACCAGTTTAAGGAGCATAGCAAAATTGAGGGGATGGTGCAGAGAGATTTCCCATATAACCCCTGCCCCCAAAACACGCATAGCCTCCTCATTTATCAACATCCCCACCAGAGTAGTATATTTGTTACAATCACTGAAGCTACATTAACACATTATTATCACCCAAAGTCCATAGTTTACATTACCATTCAGTCTCAGTGTTGCATGGAGAAGAGCTTTTAAATCCCTCCCTGTTGTAATCAGAGTAAACTAGGTTATACTGTAGTAACAACAACAACAACAAAATCCTACCAATCAATCAAAAAATTCCTTGCTCAATCAGTGTGTACTTTGCAGGTTGGTAAAAGGGCGTAACTCACTGTAGTAACTCAGGGTTTCAGCTCCCCAAAACTTCACCTTGATTTCGAAAGGTCAAGAAAATATCGCAAGTAACATGCTGTCTTCAAAAGTTTCTACCAAGAAGTGACACATATTACTTCTACCCATATTCTATTTATAAAAACAAGTCATATTTCCTCACCTAATTTTAAAGGGATGGAAAAGCACTATTCTACATGTTCATAAAAGCAGAAACATTTGGTTGCTCTGCTAATGATGACCACACCCTTTACCAAGGAATCTGGATACTCATGCCTCTAATGAAGCTGGAAGTTTGCCCTTACTTCATCAGATTCAGCTTGAATGTACCACTCACTGAGTAGAAGATCAGGTATTAAGTATATACTCATGTATATTCTCAATTTCCTCTACTTCCTTCAAATTCTAATTGCTAAAGTGCTCTACTAGTTTTCTTCCTGTAAGAAAGAAAGGGGTATAAAGGTGATGACTTACTCTAAGAAAAGTTCCAGCAGCTCTGAGAACAAATTTCTACATTTAAAAAGCTGTTCCTACTTGTAAGATTTAAAACAAAACAAAACATTTCTTTGGGAGACGACAGTTGCAAGAAGGTAGTATTAAAATATTTCAGGATTCTATTGTAAATTAAACTTCTTCAATGAGAATACACCCCTAAGAACAAAGAGATACGTTGGCTCTAGGGAATAATTAAGTATTGAGGCAGACGAAAATACTTTAGAAAAAAAATAATGCCTCTAACTTCTAGAGTCCAGGGTGTCTTTGCTTTTATTTCTCCTCAGGGGGAAAAAATGTATATGTACTTGAATCTAGGAAACTAGCAGTGCAACTAGAGATGGGAGCTGTTACATAATACAGAATATCTTTTTTAACTTTCTAGTCTATGTATTCCTTTTCCTCTTTAGATTCTCTTTGGGGTGAAGCTTATTTCTCACCTGATGATGGGTATCTTGCTCGTCACTTCGCTCCCGGCCTTGGGTGGGTGTCTTTAGTCTGCTCTTTCAAGGCCTTAGAGAGCATTGCGTGCTTTTTCTTGGCGCTTCTTTCCATAGATTTCTTTTTGTAGCTTCTCCTCACCTTAAGGAAGGGGGAAAGTAAACCACTTAACTTTAATTTTGGCCAAAAGAACAGCAGTAGATAATGAGCATGGTCTAACGCTTCCAGCCACACTCACCAAGGCTTGGGAGTTTTTTCCCACAGAGTTTGGCATCAAAGGCTAATAATTATAGGCAAATTTGGGGGGAGAGTCTCCTAAACTTACTTCTGACACAGCATAGGTTGGCACCGTGGCAGCTGAGGTGGGTGGCAAGTCTTCTGGTCTTCGGTATTACAACCGTTTCAGTACGTTTCCATAAAAGATACTGCCTACAATTTAATTATGCTTCTGACTCTTTCCTTAATAATCCAAATAGCATTGTCATGTTGGCTGATAAAAATACAGGTGCTAATACTTAACTTTAGGATTTAGGAGAAATTGTTAGGAAGGAAATACTTTCCTCTAACTTAGGAAGGCTGAATCATGTCTGTGTACACATACACAAACCCTTGCACCCACCTATGTAAGTATAGACTTTCTCCTTGTGTAAAACCCTGGCCACCCACTTTGGGTGATCACTTAGGATCTCCATTATTTTGGTCATTCTTAGTCACTCGCCCTCCAGCAGTTTCCAGAAGAATAGGTGTATTATATTGCCATTCTTTTCAGCTTCCTAACTAGTGCTTATGAAAAGACACTGATGGCTGGAATGACTCAAGGTCTATACTTAGTTACCTCCAAAGAAGTGCATTTTGGGCATGATGGGGAGAAAAAGCTTCCCCTGTATGGCTTCCTTGTTCATCCTGTGGTGTGGCTGTGGAGAAGAATTTGGAACAGCCTTTATCTCTCTTTCTTTTGTCCATATAATTAGCTAGGCAACTATCTGTCCTCAGCTTATTCTGAAAGATCCATCTAAGTACTAAATCCCCAAAGCTGATTATTGCCAAAACATTTTCTTCCAATGTCACTTTCCCATTATTCTTAAGAGCCAGAGGGTAGATTTTTCTCATCAAAATTTTGTTCCATATTTCCTGCTAGAACAGTGTAAGGCATTTTGAATTGTCTGTGATACAGCAGACCAAGAATTCTAAGGACATTATTGTTTCTGGGAACATTTCAGACTGAAGGGGAATAAGAAAAAATGTCACAGGTTAGAATACGTGATTTTCACATAGTTTGGGTTTTAATTTTTAGAAAATATGGGGAAGACCCACCCCACTTCCCACTCTCACCAGGTGTAGATAACTAAGCTTCTGTTTGTTATAAATAACATTATCTATTTAAGTTATGGTATATTTTTATGCCAGAACAATCCATAGATGACTGGTTAATTGAACAGCTTTTTAAAACTGTGAGTAGAAGCCACCTGTGGCATGATATTAATATGATCCTTGAACTAGGAGTCAAGTCTCTAAGACTTAGTAGCTGTGAGACATTAGACTCACTTTCTCTCTCTCTCATTTTCTTATCAAAAGCCAAATGGTTAGAATGAACTATTTGTATCACAGGCTTATGATAGGAATCAAATATGATGATACATATAAAAGCTTTGTAAATACCATTATAAATGCTACCAAATATCATTATAAATGTTAATATTATGACAAAGAATAACATACAAATTATTTTATTGAGTCATTTCCACTTTGAAGTAAGCTGTAAGAATAAAGCTAAAGTAAGTCCAACTCAATTGGGAATCTTGAAAGAAATATTCAATAAGTACCATAGTGTATAGCCAGGACAAGGACCAGGGTTAGACAGAACCAAGACATCCCACTGTATCAAGAAAACTAAGATTTATTTGAACAGTTATTTGAACATTTTTTCCAACTAACATGTGGTAATCATAAAAATAAACTCAATATTTTAATAGTTCTATTTTTTTTTTAAGTTAGCTGAATCCTTTCTCTGGATTCTATTCTGGTTCAGTGTACAAAGATTGGTCTATATGAGAATAGCTGAGATCAACAGTATCATCTGTATTTCATCAGCTCAATTCAGTTTGACTTCTATATATGTGTTTGTGTATTGTATGGTTTATAATACAGTTTAAAGTATAAAACTTGATCCCAGGGCTTCCCTGGTGTCGCAGTGGTTGAGAATCTGCCTGCTAATGCAGGGCACACGGGTTCGAGCCCTGGTCTGGGGGGATCCCACATGCCATGGAGCAACTAGACCCGGGAGCCACAACTACTGAGCCTGCGTGTCTGGAGCCTGTGCTCCGCAACAAGAGAGGCCGCGATAGTGAGGGGCCCGCGCACCATGATGAAGAGCGGCCCCCACTTGCCACAACTAGAGAAAACCCTCGCACAGAAACGAAGACCCAACACAGCAAAAATAAATTAATTAGTTAAAAAAAACAAAAAACAAAAAAAACCTTGATCCCATACTGCAAGTCATTACAAACTTTATTGGGAAGTTGTAATAAATATATCATTTTGTCAGACTATTTTGTCAGCACATTAACTGGAATTCTCATTTCCTCTTATTTCAAAGAGAGAGGTAGTTTCACAAAGTTTTATTTTTCCCATTCAATTAAACATTTAACTGGATATCTACTATGTCTCAGGTGCTGTGTAAAGTGATGACGGTGCAAAGAAGAATATGATAGAATGTCTGCCTTTAATGGGATCCAAATCAAGGAGGAAATAGTTATATCAAATAATTACTGGGCTTCCCTGGTGGCGCAGTGGTTGAGAGTCCGCCTGCCGATGCAGGGGACACGGGTTCGTGCCCCGGTCCGGGAAGATCCCACATGCCGCGGAGCGGCTGGGCCCGTGAGCCATGGCTGCTGAGCCTGCGCGTCCGGAGCCTGTGCTCCGCAACGGGAGAGGCCGCAACAGTGAGAGGCCCGTGTACCACAAAAAAAAAAAAAATAATTATTATTATAATTATTGACAGGATGATTGGTGATTAAACTTACAAGTTGGTCAATGCTTTCTGGTTTTTATTAGTAACAATGCTAGATTATTTACATTTTCCATCCTCAAGGGTAATTAATGCATATCTCTAAAATGATAAAAATTTTTCCAGGGGTGATTTGACAATTGGAAAAAAATAGTCTAAGTGAGGACTTTTTCCCTTTGTGTCTAGGGGAGGCAGGCACAATGCATCCTCCAGGAGTAGAAAAAGAGAAACATTTACTTTTTTTTTTTTTTCTCTCCATTTCTATGTGTTCATTTTTCTGCCTCACTCTTTCTTCTTTCTTTCACTGTTTATGGTTCACTCTCTCTTCTTTCATTTACCCATCCACCAAACTTTTACTATTCTGTGGGGAAACAGTGATGAACTAGGTAGAAAAGGTCTTTAACCTTGTGGTAAACTCTTAGAGTGTAGTGTAGGAGCCCCTGTTGGCTGAGAGCATGAACTCTAGGGTGGGACTTCAAGAGTTTGATGCTCACCTCTACCACTTAGCAGCTATGTGAATTTGGGCAAGTTACTAAACCTCTCTTTGCATCAGTTTCCTCATCTAAAATATGGGGTTATCATAGCATCTACTTAAAAGGGCTGTAACAATGTTGAAGTTCACCTGAGCCCTGTGCTTCTGGAAAGGAGAGTTGGTTAAGAACCCCTGTCCTCCCACCTCCATCCTATCCTTTCATGTTCTGGAAAATGGCTAATTTCAAAGGACCACACTGCCATCCACATTCTGAGATAATACTCAACTCCATCCTTCCTCCTGACTCACATAAGTTTCCTGGATGATTTTCCTTTCTATTTGGTCTGACCATCTATTGATCACTATAAACTGATTGATGAACCTAGAGACTGTCATACAGAGTGAAGTCAGAAAGAGAAAAACAAATATCATATATTAACACATATTTGTGGAATCTAGAAAAATGGTACAGATGAACCAGTTTGCAAGGCAGAAATAGAGACACAGATGTAGAGAACAAATGTATGGACACCACGGGGGGGGGAAAGAGGGAGTGGGATGAATTGGGAGATTGGGACTAACATATATACACTAATATGTATAAAATACATAACTAATGAGAACCTGCTGTATAGCACAGGGAACTCCACTTCTCTGTACAGTAGAAACTAACACAACATTGTGAAACAACTATACCCCAATAAAAAAAATAAACGGATTGATGATTTATAGACATCTTGTTTCTGTTGGGTAAAAGAGGACAGAGAATCTGGTTTATTGTTCTTTTCTGTTTGTGTATTTTGAGCCCATATAAACTGAGAATGTATACCCACTGAGAAGGGACCAGGTCTTTGAAATGGACCTCAGAACTTTGTTTATGCTTGACTTATGACTGAAATTTTAGAACTAAAACTATAAGCTCTTTGTATCTGTTTGTATGTTTATATGTCTGTAATTCAGAAAAGTCTTTCCCTCTAATTATGTTAATATGTAATATTTTCCTACCTCTGGATAATACTAATCAATTAGATTTTAAATCTCTTACATTAAAGGAGCTCTGCTGTGATTGGCTTAGAGATAAATAAATATTCATATAATTGGCCGTTCCCCATATTTCAGAAATTAGAGAAAATGAATCTCAATTTCAATGTGAAAAAAGAGGTATTCTTACAGAAACTAATTCAGAGACATTTTAAGAATTCACATTTACCTACTTTGTCAAACAAAACTACTTTAATACTTTTGGGTTAATACAAAGAACTATGTTTTATCTAGGTTATCCATGTTATCAGTATAATGTAAGTACACATTTTTATTCTACTTGAGTATGTTCTTTCTAAACAAAGATTTACTAATCAAATGAGCTAGCATTATTTCTACTTACTGTTTAAGATTACAAAAAAATTAAATTTGGGTTTAACCAAATTGAATCATTATTCTGGTGAACTTTATTTCAACAGTAATTATATTTTGTAGTATGTAATTTTGAAGATAATTTCCAAGATCTTTAAGTAGTTTAAAATCTCGACTGCTACTAAATTGAGCTACTTAATGGATATTCATTAGATAAGTAGATAATTTTGAAATAAGATAAAACTACTGTAACATAAGTTACAGAGCATAATTTTAAGTTTATATCATTTTCTCTCATGGTACAGAGAAGCTGCATATATTTGCGTCTGTTAACGAATGTGTTCATTTTTGGCATTTTGAGAAATTGTACTGTAAGATATGTCTCTTTGTTAAGGTAAAAAAGAGAGAAGTTTTGTCTTAAAGTTAAATGACTGATTCTTCCAGAATGAGAAGGAGGAATGTTTAAGAAAAAACCTGAATGGACATAGAAAGTTGTAGAAGGTTCATGAAAGGGAAATCTTATTTTTATTGGTTTATATAATGGTTTTAGCTAAGGTTTAATGGGCTTGTTTATAAGATTTTTCAAAACAATCTGTGTTTACATTTTCTCAGAGTATTCGTCTCTCTAAGAGGCTGTAAAAGGTTTTCCTTTACCTTCTGAGCAATCTGCCTGGGAGGCAAAAATTCTGTATATGAAAAAGTTCCTGTGCTTTATGTTTACTTTATCATTTTCCTGATTTTTGAAGATAACCAAGTCTTCTAAATTTTAAAAGTACTAAGATTCTTTACAATTGTGTTACCTCCTACATTTACTTTTAAAATCTTCTGTCGTCACTTTGATTAAATAGGAAGTCAAGTATTGTTTCTCAGTAACCCAAGATCCCACCTTTATAAAATCTTCTGACAACTTTTGATAGTTCCCTTTTCCAAATATCATATTTAGAACTGGTATGTTTTGCACTTAAAACTGTCTTGGAGACAAAGAAGACCGAGGATGATATGACAGTACTTTAGACTGAGAACTCAGGAGAGCCATTCTGTCTTGCCACTTGCCCAGATACACTCTAACAGAGGTCAGCCTACATGGTTTTTACAAAAAGTAAAAGTAACCATTGTCTTCTGCTCCCAAACAATGTCTATTCTCCAATGTAAATTATCAGATCCCCCTAAATTGTCTATAGGTTTTTCAGGAAAATATCCGCTGTATTCGAAATAGTTCTCTCCATCTGCATAACCCCTCTCCCCTTCTTTTTATCCTTTTTGAACTATACGGTGCTCAACCCAAGAACTGTGGGCTGCCAGAGTGCTTTTTGCCTCCACATATCTGCATAGTTCAACCCCTATCTTTCTTCAGTTTCTACTTGACCTTCATTTTATTAGATCTTGCTCAACCACTCTGCATGAAATGACAATTCCTCCTCCTAGATAACCCCTCCATCACATATTCATATACTGGCTATCTCCTAACTCTACTTTGTCGTCATAGTACTTATTAACACATTACCTGCTACATATGTATTTGTTGTATGTTTATCCTGGGACTCTCACCACTGGAATGTAAGCTCTTTAAGGAGGGGGAAACTTTTCTCTGTGTCCCTGCTATATGCCCAGCCCCTAGAACAGAGACTGAAAAATGTTAATCACTCAGTAAATATTGTTGACTAAAGTAATGAATTTATTAACTGCCCATCAGAGTATAATAAACTGGAGAACTTTATAAAAGTATATTAAACACAACTCTTGCCTTCAGTGAAGAAGTGGAACAGAGGAAAAAAAATAAAATTCAGAATTCAGAGGACCAAGCTCTGGAGACATAAGAACATTTTTCATAGATGTACCAGTGTATGGATACAGGGGCTTCAAGGATGTGAAGAAATGAGATAGAAATGGTTGGGCTAATGCTGCAGACTCACGGAATAGTGTGAAAATAATGCAAAAGAAAGCCTGGCTACTGAGATAACCTATATGAGAAAAGAATCTAAAAAAGAATGAATATAAGTATATGTATAACTGAATCACTTTGCTGTACACCCGAAACTAACACAACATTGTAAATCAACTATACTCCAATAAAATTAAAATATTAAAAAAAGAAAGTCTGGCTATTCTTTCTGCTATAGACCAAATGTTTAAGCACCCAGCTCCTCCCTCCATCCTACCACAAAATACCTATGTTGAAATCTGGGAGGTGATTAGATCATGAGGGTGAAGCTGTCATGAATAGAATTAGTGCCCTTATAAAAAAAGGTCCCACAGAGCTCTCTGACCCCTTCTACTATGTGAGGACACCGTGAGAAGACGGTCATCTATGAACCAAGAAGTGGGCCCTCATCAGACACTGAATCTACCAGGGCCTTGATCTTAGACTTCCCAGCCTATAGAACCATGACAGATAAATGTTTGTTGTTTACAAGTATACAGGGAAAAACACTCATGTGCATTTCTCCTATACTACTTACACAGAACTTTTCACTTCTGACACTTCTGGTCACCCACACAGGGGATTTCCATCAAGCAATTCTGCAACACCAGCTGGATGTCCCACAATTTAACTCAGTTCTGACACTGTCTACCTGAGGACAGCATCAGATTACACAAGTTAAGGGTTCAGTTCTACAAGACTGCCCCCCCACACACACACACACATATCAGACACCAATCCTAAGTCCAGGTTGTTATCTGTGCTTCTGACCTACTGGCTGTAAACTGGAAGGTCCCACGGCCCCTGCCTTGAGTTTGATTAATCTGCTAGAGTGGCTCACAAAACTCAGGAAAACACCTTACTTACTGGATTACCAGCTTATTATAAAATGTTATAACTCAGAAACAGCAAGAAAAGAGGCACAGGGCAAGGTTTGTGGGAAGGGGTGTGGGGCTTCGTTTGGGGGCTTGCCATTCTCCCAGTACCTTTTTGTGTTCACCAACTTGGAAGCTCTCCAAACCCCATACTATTGGGCTTTTAGGAGGTTTCATCATGTAGGCACAGTTGATTATTACTCCATTTCCAGTCCTTCTCCCCTCTCTGAAGAATGGGGCCAGGGCTGAAAGCTCCAAACTTCCAATCATGGCTTGGACTCTCTGGTGACCAGTCTCCATCCAGGAGTCCACTAAGAGTTGCCTCATTAGAACAAAAGACACTCCTATCACCCAGGAAATTCCAAAGAATTTAGGAGCCCTGTGTAGAAACCAGGGTCAAAAGACCAAGTATTAGAACAAGAGATGCTCCTAATAGTCTCATCACTTGAAAAATTACAAGGGCCTTAAGGAGCTCTGTGCCAGGAATGCCTAGTAGGGACAATATTTTTTTTCTATTATTTCACAATAAGCCATTCTGTCTATGGTATTTTTATAGCAGTCTGAATGGACTAAGACACTTTCATTTGCTTATTAAATATTTACTATATGCCCACCACTGTGTTAAGCTTTGTGGGGGTGGGGTGGGGAGAGGATGAAACCTACCCTTGATGATTTCATGGAATAGTGGGAGAAACAGAATCAAGACAAGTGTATTTACAATTTAGTCATAAGTGCTTAATATATTGTAACAAAGTGCGCATTTTACTATCATAACAACTTAAGCAGAATTCCCTCCTGAGGGGAGCCTGACTTCAGGAAGCTGTCTTGAGAAGCTGCTCAGGGTAGAAGGGAAGATACTGAAGACCTGGGTACCAGCAGGAACCAAGAAAACAAAAGTTAATGGAGAAACTGACTTTTTTATGAGACCAGAAAAGAAACTGGTTATGTTCCTGAGAGAGGTGTGGGAGGAGAGAAAAGAGGGTGGGCTTTAAAAGTATGGAAGAGATAGCATCCAGGAGATTTGTGAGTGGCTGCAGTTTACCTCTGACATGGGCCACTGAAGCATCTAAGTATGTGGATGAATAATGTCCAATTTGAAATAGGAGTGTTTCTACCTTCCCACAAATCTTTAGTAAAGTGTACTTGACTTAGAGATGCTTCATGTGGGTGGGTATTGCTGGGAAACAAAGAATAGGTCACAGGAAGAAGGGGTTCAACTTTACATCTCAGGACAGAACAGTCCAGTGGTAGCAGGAGCTTGGTGAACACAAGGATATAAGCTCCTGGAGAATGCCAAGGTTTTGGACTATTATGGGACTTGAAAGTAGGATGGAAAAGAGTTTCTTAAATAAATTTCAAGGATAGAAAGTCACTAATTGATTTCTAGGTTACAAGAGATGTTCAGTTATTATTGCAGCAAGTATGGAAGGCCAAACACGACCAGATTTAGGCCTAGGACACAGCAGCAAGAAACATAATACAGAAGAATGTAACTGTGGCACAGCAAGAATATCCTAATAAGATGAGTTTATCAAGTTGCCAGGAGTGGAGGTAGGAGAGAGGGAAAAGCATTCTAAAGAAAAAAGAACTGTAAATATTTTAAATTAGCAAATAAATAAAATAATAGTAAGAGTCGATGTCCTTTAGGCATGAGGGAAGAAGACAGGAACTAACATTGATTATGTCCCAAACACATGCCATTCATGATATCAGGCATCAGCATTTGATTCTATTTGTTGAATTTTCTTTATATACATACTGTAAAATTCACTATTTTTAATGTACGGTTCTACAAAATGTGACAAATGCATAGGGTAACCACCACCACAATCAAAATACACACCTGCTTGATCACACCAACATTCTCCTGTGCCTCTCTGTGGTCTACCCCTCCCACCGACAGCCTGACAAACACTGATTTTATTTTTGTTGTTATTTCTTATAATTTTGTCTCTCCAGAATGTTATAACAATGGAATCACACAGTATGCTGTGTTTTGAATCTGGTGTCTTTCATTTAGCATAATGCATGAGTCTCACCCATATTGTTGTGTATATCAATAGCTCCTTCCTTTTTACTGCTGAATAATAGTCCATTGTATGGACACATCATGGTTTGTCTATCCACTAACCACTAGAAGGACATTTGGGTTGTTTCTGCTTTGGGACAATTATGAATAATATCACTGTAAGCATCTGAGTGGAGATTTTTGTAGGAACATAAATTTTCATTTTTCTTGGGTAAATATGTAGGAGTGAGATAGATCGGTAAGTATATGTTCATCCATACAAGTAAATGTCACACTATTTTCCAAATGGCTATACATCAGTTGTATCATCATCAATCCAGCAATATACAGGAGTTTGAGTGTCTCTGTATCCTCACCAAAACATGGTACCATCCGTTTTTAAAAAGGGGATGATGACGATGATGATGATGATGTCACTGCCAAGGATTTCTGGGAATCATAAGAAGGCAGAAGAGTCAAGGAAAGATTCTTCCCTAGCCCCTTGAATGGGAGCACAGTCCTAAAGATACCTTGATTTTGTACTTACAGCCTCCAGAACTGTGACACAATAGACTTCTGTTGTTTCAAGCCACCAGTTTGTGGTACTTAGCTCTGGAAACTGTAGGAATCTAAAACATCTACTAATGATGTTGAGCATCTTTGCATATTCTCATTTATCAAAGAATATCTTCTTTGGTGAAGTATCTGTATAGTTTCTCTGCCTATTTTTCATTAAAATTTTTTAATTAATTATTTATTTATTTAGCTAGCTAGCTAGCTGGGTCTTAGTTGTGGTACATGGGACCTTCGTTGCCACGTGCGGGATCTTTGTTGCGGCATGTGGGATCTTTAGTTGCAGCATGTGGGATCTAGTTCCCTGATCAGGGATCGAACCCAGGCCCCCTGAATTGGGAGTGCAGAGTCTTAACCACTGGACCACCAGGGAAGTCCCTCTCTGCCTATTTTTTAAAGTTGGGTTGGTTGTTTCCTTATTATTGGGCTGAGAATTCTGTAAATGTTTTAGATACAATTTCTTTTTCAGATATGCAATTTTAAAACATTTTCTCCCAGTCTGCAGCTTGTCTTTTCACTCTCAATGGTGTCATGCACAACATAAATTTTAATTTTAATACAGTTGAATTATCTTAATTTTTTTCTTTGACAGGCAGTGAATTTGGTGACCTAAGAACTCTTCCTAATTTGAATCTGGAGCCCAGAACCAGTGTGTGTTCAAATACACATTAGGGGATATCATTCTCCATATGCCTTCTCACTAATAACCGTCCACATTCTTCAGGTTTTAGGAACTCCTTGTCTCGTGGCTCTGGCCAAACATAAGGAGTTCTTTCAAAGTTTTACTGCTTTCACCACTACTACCATAGCTCCAACTGAGGAAAAACATTGGGAAAAAAAGTGGGGGAAGTTTACCTTTTATCAGGGTGTTCCTTCAATTTTTGACTCCCTTCCCCAATCTGCCTACTTTTGTTTAATTTTCAGAGTGTGCAAATAGTTTTCTATTTTATTTTTGTTTTCTCCAGAATTTGGGGTTACAATCAGCAGAAAAAATGACTAGAGTGGGCTTACATTATCTTGGTCAGACTTTTATTTTTTATTTTATTTTACATATTTGTTTTTATTTTTGTTCAGGGAAAAGCTAAACCCACTTTTGCAAAAATATGGAGTGCTCATGGAGGTCACTGTGGGTGATAATGTGCAAAGGTAATTTGGCACTAGTTGAACAGAGGCTGACATGCCAACCTAAAAACTCTGGATTTCTATTTAGTAGGTTATAGAAAGCTATAGAGGAACTTGCATTCAAATGCCTCAATGTGGTTGGCAGTCCTTGAACACGGTCTTGCTGCCTTTTCCTTTTTTTTTAAACCATTCTGAAATAGCAGTGAAATAATTTCAAGTTTGCTTCCATATTCTAGTCCTGGCAGCAATCTTGTTTCCCCAGAAGGAGTTTCTATTACTGAAAGTGGCATTCAGGCACTGACAACCACACATTCCCTTATTATACGTTGCATAACACAAGAGAAGAGACCAATAAAATCATGGGCCCTACTTACAGTGAACCAACAGCATTTGGGCAGGGCTGGCTTTCTGCTACATGCATATATATCATAGATAAGATCACTGTAGATTAACTGATGAGCCATTATGTACAGGAGACTATGTATACCAAGCAATGCATTAAGCATTAGCATAAAAAGGCAAAGCCTTTACATTTTTTCTTTGCTTAATTGACTCATGGAGAACAATCCATGAGTCAGAAACACATACAGGGGTTTCTGGTAAATAACTATAATATCAGACATTAAACTGACATCTATTCTGGGTGACTGCCTTAGGCTGGGCTTTCCAGAAACATACCATGAGAGATTTATATGAAGAAGGTATACTGAGGAGTACTCTTGATCAAGACCCATAACGAGTGATGGAAACAGGACTGGGCAGAGGAAGGAGTTAAACAGTGAAGTGGTTACAACAAAGGGCCCCCCAGTCCCTCAGGGAATTTTGGAGCTGAGGCAGCCTTTCAGAGATACCCCCAAATCGAGTGGAGGACAGATCTTTACACTCTCCTACCAACTAGAGAGAAAGACGATTGGTCTGTGGGAATTTAGTGTAAATTGTGGCAAGGAAGTTTTCTTTGGTAGAGGACAGTCCTCAAGTGGAACTCAGCTGTGAGCTTCGGCAGCCAGCATTTCCGACAAGTAGGGAATTGGGTGTGTGATCCTGAAGGAGGCTCTGAGTGGTGCAACCACAGCATTTGTCACAGTGCCTTAAAGCAAAGTCAGTTTTCTCATCTGTAAAGTGGAACTAATAACCCATCCCAACATTATAGTGGGTAGAGTGGTTTATTATTTTTGAGGGGGGAGTACCCACTAAATAAATCCACTCTGAGGTTGGGCTGGGAGTTGTGTGTGCATGTATTCTTATTCTAAGCATACTGTCTCATGTGAAAGTAAGTTCTCCATAAATGCTATTGTCATTATTTTTCATGCAGTATACATTGCATAGAGGTATCAGTAATGGAGAAACCATTTTAACATCTTCCAGGAAACTGAGGTAGAGGAGTTGATGCTTTGCCTAATAATTTCCAGACAAGAAGATTCTATTTCTTACCCTTGCTGTAATTCCTTTGTGCTACAGTTCTTCATGTCAAAGCTTGAGAGATTTCAACTCAAATAAAATAAGCCAGACTTTACTTTTTTTGTTTGTTTTTGCTGGTTTGTTTAATTATTTGCTTGTTTTCCTACAAGTAGGCTTTTGCCTCTGAAGATCTCAGGTTTGTATATTCCCCGTTTTCTAGGAAGGGGGAAAAAAGACTGCATGTTCTGACAAGTCCTTTTAAATTAAAAAGAGAGAGAGTTTAAAATGTAATTTTAACACATGCAGATATCCCCATGCTGAGAAGACAGTTCTATTGTATTTTTCAAACATTAAAAAAAGAGAGAGAGACAGAGACACAGACAGCGAGGAAAATAAAATTAGGCCACGTTGGCATGAACACAACCGGGCCCTTGGCAAACCTGTAACACGGGCATTCCTGCCAGTGTGCAGCAGGGCACAAAGGGTCCGCTTTTGCTGATCAACACATATCATGGAGACCTCTAACTATGATATTTTAAATCAGAATGAGCAATACAGCAACTTTTCTTTCACAAGTGAGTCAATACAACCTGACATATACCATTAAGTTGAAATTTTGGAGGTATTTTTATTTCTGTTGGATGGAAGCTGGCATATTTATTTTTCATTTCATCATTTTTGGGTAAGATGATGATTTGGCCTGTTTGAGAGTGTGTGTGTGTGTGTGTGTGTGTGTGTGTGTGAGAGAGAGAGAGAGAGAGAGAGAGAAAGAGAGAGAAAGAGAGAGAAAGAGAGAGAAAGAGAGAGAAAGAGAGAGAAAGAGAGAGAAAGAGAGAGAAAGAGAGAGGGAGAGAGGGAGAGACGTGCGATTCCAGGAGAAACGAGAGTAGAAAAATTCACAGCTGCGTGCACCCTCCTTTCACTTGACAGCAGAGACCGGGGTGACTGTTTCCTCCATCTACTTCCTGACTCATTTCCAACAGGCCTCTACTGCAACAATTGTCACACCAACAATATTTTCTGTATAGCTAAGAGATTTCCCAATTCACCTATTTTGTGAAAGTCTGATTCCTAGGCTAACAAAAAAATGAGTACACTCTCCTGGCTGGCTGCAATAGAATCATGGAGTAGTCTAATTTAACAATAAGCATAATCGAGAAAAGACTATTTTACCTAAACTCAGAGTCACTGCTACTAAACAACCTGTCTACTTTGGTTCACCACTCCACTCACCTATGGAGCAATGCCCTTGACATGTTTTGTTTCCGTCTGCCCAGAATAGATGCTCTTCCTTCTGAAACGTTCCTCTCTCATCTCAGTCCTTCAGATAACCTTGACTTTGACCACGGTTCTGGTGGTGGCGGAGGGTGTGCCCGACCATGCCTGGCCAAAAAATATGTATTGTTTTACTTCCCTGGTCTAGATTATCCAATGACATTCAACCCAGGCCTTTCACCAGAATTCTTGGGAAGGTGAAGCTCTCTTTTCATTGGGATGGCTGAGCTTGTAAGATAGTTACCAGATACCGATGGCCATCTTAATATCACAGCACAGTAAGGAAAGAGCCTGCCTGAGATTGGACTCGAGAGAGAGGAAAGCAAAGATGAAGACAGACCAAGTTCTATGACGTTGAGTGCCTGGACTCAGATGCTTTTCAGTTGTGTGAGCTAATCAGTTCCATTCTGTGGCTTGAGGCAAAGTGAGGTGCTTCTTTTCTTTCTACTTAAAACTGAAAAACTCCTGTTGAATTCAGCTTATACTTGATATATCTTCATTATTCACTTAAAAATACTTCCAGGTTGGAGGAGCTCCACTTCCAAGCCACTCCTGGCCTGTCTCTGCTGTCTCACTAACTCCCTACAGGAGAGGAAGAGCCGCTCAACCCGCTGGCAGTTTTGGAGGAGAACAGGGCTGTGTACTTTCTCTTTTCATTGGGGAGCTAGCCTGCCCTCAGAGAGCTGGTGTTCTCTATCTGTCCCATACAGCAAGCTGAGGATATGGTGAGGCTTCCATTTTCCCATGCTGTCTTTGCCTGGAAGACAGTCTAAGTCTGTCTATTCTAGGATTTAGGGAGGACCACTTGCCTAACAAAATAAACTGCATACTCTAAGATAAACATTGTCAGGGTGAAGGTGACATTTGTTCTCTACCTACCTTACTTTGTGTTTATCCCTACGTTGAGTATGAACCCTGGCAGGTAAGAGAAATGTAATTTACTGTTTCTCTCAGTCCTTACCAAATTCCAACAAGATGGTATGTATAAAGATACTTAGATAAGCAAAGCCATTGCATGATTAAGGAATACCAAAGAGTTTGCTGTGTCTGGAATATAGAACACAAGTGTGAGAATGAAGAAATTAAGGCTTGACATATAGTCAGGGATCAAATTATAAAGGGCCTTCTGAGATATAAAGGAGCTCTACTGTATATGCAATGTGGAACCATCGAAGAACAAAATTTTGCCATTTGCAGCAACATGGATGGACTTGGAGGGCATTATGCTAAGTGAAGTAAGTCAGACAAAGACAAATACTGTATGATACCACTTATATGTGGAATCTAAAAAATACAACAAAGTAGTGAATATAACAAAAACGAAGCAGACTCACAGATATAGAGAACAAACCAGTGGTTACCAGTGGGGAGGGGGAACGGGGGCAATACAGGGGTGGGGGAATGAGAGGTACAAACTATTGGGTGTAAGATAGGCCCAAGGATGCATTGTACGACACAGGGAATATAGCCAATATTTTGTAATAATTGTAAGGGGAATGTAATATTTTAAAATTATATTAAAAAATAAATAGAATTTTAAAAACCAACAGAATTTTGAATAGGGGCAGTTAGATATTTTCCAAAGAACACTGTATCATGAGTGTGAATGAAATGGAGAGTGAAGAAGGAAAGAGGGAGAAAACAGTATAACAAGCTGGTACCCTCACCTAGACAACTATCATGAAGGCCCCACCACTGACCCAGCACCTAATCCAATGTCCAACATTCCAATGTCCTCAGTGTGTGTGTGTGTGTGTGTGTGAGAGAGAGAGAGAGAGAGAGAGAGAGAGAGAGAGAGAGAGAGAGAGAGAGTAAAAGAGTAACTCATCCAGATAAGAAAGAATGAGAGAGAAAAACAGAATACTAATAGAAAGCATGACATTAGATCTGGATTGGAAACTCCTAAGCTTAAGAGTTCTGGATTTCACATCTGCTAGTTCATGAGTCATACTTGAAACCATACACATGGGTTAGATTTCATGAGGAAAATTATGCAGCTAATGTTTACTGAGATCCTTACATACGACGAGGACCATTCTGGATGCTAGATCTTGTGTTGGCATCTAGGTTATAGACTTCCATCATTTAATAGGCACAGAGAGAGAGAGAGGGAAACATAATGAAGATTGAGCTGGAATGACCGGAAAATCAAGAGAAGCAGCTGTGGAGGATGGTGCTTTGAAAAAACTTTGAGAGGTTCATTACGAGTGTCCAATTTCACAAAGGGATTCATAACTTAGTAAATAAATACTGTCCTTTGGAGTAGTCAGGAAGTCAGTGATGTTCCAAATTAGAGCGGCAGAATTATGAAAAAAAGGTCAGGGCAACATGAATGAAGAAATAATGCAAGTTCATTAGAAGGAAAGACTGTAAAAGGGAGCATATTTTTTATGGGCCTTGAAGTCTCAATAGGGGTTCACCTGGAAAAAAGAGGGAGAAAACCATCCAAGCCAAGTAGAGTTTGAGCCACGTCAGGAGAAACTGCTTGACCATTTAGATGTTACATATATGTGGGCCGCATTTAAAGACCAAGGATGAGACAGTCCTATCTCCTTACCTAGAAAGTAGCTCAGCTACTGGAGCTGATCCCGTAGTAATCTCTGTGCCTCATCTTCCTCATCTGCTAAATGGGGTACTAATAGGGCCACCTCACAGGTGAACAGGTGATTATGAAGATTGAGTTAATGCATATAGAGCATTCAGAAAATTGCCTGGTCACAATAAGTATTCTTTAAATATTAACTATTGTTGTTGTTATTATTATTTAAAATTATGATGATGATAATGCACAGAGGCTCTCTTGGGATTAGAAAACATAACTAATTTCCATTTCCAAAGTGTTCAACCATATTGTTTCTATTTTGTATTTTATTTGTATGTTACAGAAGATACAAAAGGAGGCATACATTTTATAAAAACTGAGGTGCTCTGACATATGACTCTTGTCACTTTTTTTGGACTCTTGTCATTTTTTAAAGAATGTAATTACATTTGAGAATGATATTGATGATTTTTTAAAACTCATGGTATTTAGCGAAATTTTAAGTCCTAATACAAGAAGGTAGAATTATATAATAAGCCAGAGTGTACATAATTAATATAGGGCCTTTTATACTGTACCCTAAGCACTATAGATCCTAACTATAAAAACCTGTAATTTTCCCATTTTACACTTCGCTGATTCAAAGAAAGACAGACTGAGGGGGTAGAATACATAATGGATCTGACGTGAATCTAACTGACATGTGTTGTTATTTGGAGGAATAAGAAGAAATATTACATAAATTTTTAAAAATGACTTCTGTTGGCAGTGCATTCTTAGCTGGCAAGCCTCACCTCGGCAACCACCTAGCTCTGTGACCTTGAGAAAGTTACCTGCCTTCTCTGGGCTTAATAGGAAATCTGAGACATTACTGGATCATCAACTCAGCAAATCTCCTTCAGGAGACCATTACAAAAACCCCTCTAATAACAGGTGCTCGTTACCAGTCCACTGACAATCCCAGCCACATTCTGTCTGAAGACCAGGGACAAAATCACACCAGGTGGCATCTGATCCAGTTAAAATATACAGTAGCTTGGTAAATGCTTAATATTGAAAGATTTTAGTAATTCCAAAATCCTCCAACACCTCCTATGTCTTTTGAAAGCTGGTCTCTCCTTAATTTTATCTTTACTGAAAGTAGTGTATGAATAATGAATCTCAGAGATTCTTCTTTAACCTTGAGTGAGCATCCTGCCTTTGGTAGTCTACATGGACACATATGGATACAATACCCTGTAAATATCTACAACTACTTGGCAACCCTGGTGAAACCGTAGAAACATAGTGCCTGGGACTTAACAGGATCTCCATAAATACATGTTTAAAGAATGAATAAAACTAGATGGGGCATGATATAGGGCTAGGAAGATCACAGGATTTTAAGCTATTCCAACCTCAGATTAAATAACCAGCTCTAACCAATCTAAGTAGATTGTTTTGGGAAAATTGTTTCCACTCTCTGAGCCTGTAGGCTCATCTATAAGATGGGGATGATAATATCCACTCTTGGATATGCTGTGAAAATAAGAGATAACATGTTTCTTTGAATGTAGGTATGAATGTACATATTTTATTTATACCGTATACTAGCCAAGATCCTAGATTCTAACTTCCAAAAGACAATTCTAGTTAGCTTAAGCAAAGAGAGGATAGCCATAGAATTCAGGGGTCTGAAGCTGGGTTTTAAGTAAAAACAGATTCTGGGGATAAATATCAAGACTTTACTTTTGATCTGTTCCCCTTTCTCTGAACCTGCTTCACATTCCTTTCTCTTTTTCTAGAGACTCACAATTCTGGAATTTGCATGTTACTCGACTAGCCACTTCCAGAGACCTGTGAACAGTCTCTGAGTCTTAACTTCATTTGCAAAGCCATGGGAATGAGAATCAAAATTCTCCCGTTTCAAAAAGATGTCCATCTTGGCTCAATTTTCAGTGACCAGAGGACAAACTCCCATTTTACAGTAGTGACCACTGAGGGGATTGTAGATCAGGTTGGGGATGGATTTTCCAGATGGACAGTGATTGTGGACTGAGCAGATGCACTGTAAGCTTCTAGTCAATCTCTAAGTTTTTCTCCAAAAAGCATTCAGGACAGAAATAAGGTGTGTAAAATACCTCACACAATGCCTGGCAAATACCAAGCATTAGATCGGAGACCATAATTATTATAAAGATGAAATATAAAGATAACCTACATCTGTGTCTTCACTGAATCAGCTTTCACTGAACCCCATATTCCAGCTTAGACATTGGGCTTGTACTAGGAATAGCAAAGTGACTCTGGCCCCAGCTGTTGGGAAGCTAATTATCCCACAGAAGAGGGTGACTGTCTTGTTCATTTCTCCTTAACTCCCCTAAACATCGCCCTTTACAAACAGATTTCTCTCTCCAAGATATGGTAATCTTGCTATGTTTTGCAACTCAAAAGAGATGTTCTTTCTGTGCAATTCACAAAGTAAATTAATCCCATCTTTCCAAGCAAGTAACCATCCTGATTTGGAGCAATTCCATGCTCATGGTTCTTTTCATAAACTTATCTCAAAAGGCTTTTCAAAGGGGCATTACTGTTTTGAGCTTATATCCGACAACTGGGAAAACTAAAGTTGCTCTTATCGACAAGACAAAGAGACTGGGTTAGCTGATACTGCATTCCCTTCTTGACCTGAAAGGGATTACCATGATACATCCCAAAATAAGTGGGAATTCTCATGTAGTGAGGATTATATATCCATTAGCCATAAAGTATAAAACAAATATACTTTATCATTTTCTCCAGTTCATAGATAAAATACAAATACCCAAAATAAAATGGAAAAATTCCTCATCTTAAAGTCCAGTAAATATGAATTTCTGGCCTAGCTTCACTATCTTCTGAGTGTATGACCTTATATAAGCCTCTTCATCCTCGCTTGTCCTCAGTTTTCTCATATGAAAAAAGAGGGACTTTAGTTTTAAACATTCTACTATTCCTTTCAATTCCAAATCAGACAGTGTTACACTGGCCTCAGAATGATTTTGTGGGTATCAACTTCTGTTTTTTTGGCTAAATTAATAGGTATGTATTGTGGAGAATTTAGAATACACAGGTGTATGAACACAATATAAAAAGCATACCATCTTCTCAACATTGTAACTATACTTGAGGCAATCCCCACATCTCGAGTCCTACCACTCCAAGGTAGAAGTCAACTCAATTTTCCAGCCTAGGTCAAGACTTAGGTAATCCAGGCTCCATCAATAATGTGCACCTAAAGCTTCAGGCTTCCATTGGGAAGAGGGTGGCATAAGGAAAGAGACTCTATGTGGACTCCATTTCTTGGCATAGCCTGGCCAAGAGGCATGGTGCTTTCAGGAGCTGCCATGATAGTGGCTCAGTGGCAATGAAACCGCAGAAATGCATCTGGGGGGATCCAAGGAGCTCTGGTTCCTTACGTCTCAGCACAGAAAGAATTCAGTAAGAGGCAAAGTGATAGATAAGAAGTGATTGATTAGAATAGGACACTCGTGAGGCTTACAAGCGAGTGGGCGAGACGGTGCCAGGCCGAGCACTTAGTGGGCTACAGTTCTGTAATCAAAGGAAAAGTGGGGAGGGGGAGAAGACCACCTTCTCCCTCATTCTTGAGTAGACATCAAGCTTCCATTATCAGCTCCTCCTCTATGTCAGGCGGGGGAGTTTTCTTGTCCCTACATGGTTAAGCCAGGACTGTCATGGCACAGTGGAAATGAGCAAAAAGGTGGTAACATATGCTAAAAATGGTAAACCATCTCAGGTTTTAGTACAATGTCACCTTTTCCTTGTATTTTTTGTTTTTAGTGCATGCAGAGGAGCGTGTCCTAGGAAGCATTAACTTACTGAGCTCACTGGGCAGGATACGGGTCTCATTCCACCATTGTTTTATTGTTTGGGGGCATGTCTCATGCTTCTGTTGCATGGTTTTGTTGCTAAGCAAGCCTGCTTGGTTTTGTGGTTAAGCAAACCTGCTTTTTTGAGTGATCATTAACTTACAGGGGTCTCCCATACTCTTTTCTTCGTTCACAATCCCCTAGTGGGATTAACTCTTTAATTACCTACTCTGTCCCTTTACTCTTTTCCTATCAGTAGGGCCCATTATCAGAATCTATGGGAAAACCTTCTGGTCTCATGTTTAGTAATGGTAGGATTATATCTGCACCAATGCCACAGGGTGGATGAGGCATTTTATTGGCTGCATGGCCGCAAGTCATAATAATCTGACTCTCCTGGAGAGTCTAGGAGCTACTGTCCTTTACTTATAAAGTAAATTCCCTTTGTACTTTAGCTAGAGAGTTTGCTGGTTTCTTTGCAACTAAAAACTAAGTCACACAACTATATTCCTTTGTCAATAATCATTAAAAATGCCATTTTCAGGGCAATAAAATATGGTCTCATATACATACTGCAATATGCATTTAACTGTTCTTTCATTATTCCATGTTTTAAATACACTTAATTCTGTAATCTTCCTGAAATATATTTTGGTATGTGATGCTATTTAAACTTTAATATTTTCTCCCAATATTTAAGCAATAATCTCAATCATAATGGAAAATGATACTTCTTTCTGAATTTATATCATGTTTGTCAGAGGCTAGCATTTGTCTCTAGGTCTGATGTCTTATTCCACTATTTTGTCTGCAGCTTTTGGAGTCAGCAAAATGCTTCTAAGCACTGTATTCTTTTAATACATTTTAAAAGTTATACGGAAGTTCTCCCATGCTTCTTCTTTATCCAAACTGGAGACACTATTTGCACCTGCTTATTCTTATGAATAGTAATGTGTTTTAATGACTAAGCAAAGTTTCTTGCTGTAAAAGCTTTTAGTTGTTTGTGCGTGGGGTAATTCAGGAAATATAAATTTTAAACATTAATAACTTGGGATTGGTTGGAAAACAAGAGTCTGGATTATGGCTGTTCAACTTTGGGGACCCCTGAATTACACAACCCAAGATGAAAATGGAAAAACTGCAGCTGACGTCACACATGCTTGGCTGCTCTCATCTTCAGTTATTTGTTCCTCTTTTCTCTTCAGGCCAACTGGGCTTCCCCTCCCATGTTCCTTTCATTCTGTTTAGCTAATCTTTTCTAACCGCAGGAAGCCCTAAGATGCCTGAGACCGCCCTAAGCACTGGATCTTTCAGCAAGTTGGTCTCTGCTGACTGTGACCCTCCCCATCACAGCAAGCTGTCCTCTGGCTCCCTTGTACAGTACTGACCAACACAAACCTCTGTTTTGGTGTCACATTTTAATAGGAAATCTTTTGCCAAGCCATGACACCTCTGGGTGTGAGACTGTGCAGATAACTTCAAAGACTAGCCTTTCAAAGGCATAGCAAACTGGTGCTCAATCCATACCACATCTGAAAATCAAAATGGAGACCCTCATGTACCTTTAAAAATTATGCTTTTATTTATTTTTTGAAGGCTCTGGGAAAATGAGTTAAAGTCCAATATAATCTCTAATAGAAGTGGGACTTTAAGCCTCAGGCTTATTCTAGAATCAAAGGTTCTCACGTGCCGGTTCTATTTTAAACATCTGATTAATTACCTCAGGAATTATAATGACCTCAGATTTTAGTCTCAGCAATAATTTGCGGCACCGTTTAATTATTTATTTAGTAGTTTTGACATGTAGAACTGGCACTAGAAGCATAGGATTGAATAAAATAAGAGAAGGAAATCTCCGTCTCAAAAGCAAATTGTTGAAAAAAACCTCAAAGGTTCTGATAACTGCCATCTTCATACAAAATATTAGAGATGCATCTTCCTCATCTAGAACTGAGAAAAACGGTAAACTGTAGGTGTTCACTAAAAATAAAATTTAAAAATACACTTTCTATTTACTTAATACTGATACTTGAATTTCTTGGAGAGGCCAGAAGAGGGCAGGAGATGCTGTATGCAGGACTACATTTGCATTCAAAAAGTTCCTTTCAACTAAGATCCCAAAACTTATTTCAGAAGAATGTGAAGACATTTTGGGATAACCAGCTTGAGAAGAGTACTGCTGAGTCAGAACGAGGTACGTTACACCCTACACAATAGGGTGATTCTGTTTTATTTTCACCTCAGGCAACTCTCCTGAATTTTTTCCCCCGAACATAATAGTTTAATGAAAACAATAAGGACAAACATTTATTCAGTCTGCTACTTTACACTAGTAATTTGATTAAATCTACACAGGTGAGAGTCCACTATTGATCCCATTTTACAGATGGCGACAGTGAGGCTTGGAGAGGTTAAGGTCATGGGCACAATGTCAGATAGCTGTAAATCACAGTGCTTGATTTTAAACTTAAGCAATTGGACTCTGCTATGCTTTGAATGTTTGTGTTTCCCCTCCAAATTCATATGTTGAAATCCTAACCCCCAAAGATTATGGCATTAGTAGGTGGGGCCTTTGGTAGTGATTATTTTTTAAGAGTGGAGCTGTCATGAATGGGATTAGTGATCTTATAAAAGAGAACCCAGAGAGTTTCCTTGACCATTCTACCATGTGAGAAAGTGCTGGCTTGGAACCAGGAAGAAGGCTGTCACTCAACCAAGCTGGCACCCTTATCTCAGATTTCTAGCCTTCAGAACTGTGAGAAATACATTTTTGTTTATTATAAGCTACCCAGTCTGTGGGATTTTGTTATAGCAGCCCAAACAGACTTAGACAGCTTTCCGTATAATAATGACCATGTGATCATTCCAACACTACCAGGTAAAATGATCTACTTTTCAGGGCCTAAGTCTTAGGCCAACAAATGAATTGATCCTCATTTTTCTAAGTCTGATGTGATTCTTTAAAAAGCCATGTTAAAAAGCAAACAAAATCCTGACTTAAAGTCAACCCTGGACACAGAGCCTACTGTGATCTCCTGGGACATTTGCAGTCTCCCTGGAGAACTCCCTCCCTCTTCAGCTCATCGCTTCCACCTTGGAGCCCCAGTTCTTAGTGGCATCACTCAGTGCCCCCCCTGCTCCCTCCCTGTATCCTTGTATTAGAATGACTCTAGGTTAATGCCAAGCCAGCTAGCCTGGGCTTGATGTATTAATTCTCAGATTTTGATGTCATTCGTCTCTGGCCTATTTACCTTTGATGAAAGACCAATCTCTTTACAGCTAAGGGCAAACAAACTTATCTAATGGTAGAATTTTAGTTGGGGGTGGCAGGGGTAAGTATTCTGACCATTGTAAGTCTGGTCCTGATGAAACTACATATCCAGATCAGAGCCTTTATTCTTACTACCTTAGGAAAGAGATAAAGATCTTTGCTAGAGGATCTAGGAGTGGGATCCAGAGGTGAGAAATCATCTATTTGCTATCAGGTGCCTGTACAAAGATAAATTTTCATCTGGATATAACACAGGTTGAAAATTAAAAGTCAAGGTTGTTTTTGAAACTCTGCCAAGTGAGACTCTGTAATTGTGTCCTGTATCCAGAATAGCTTCACTCATCTTCAGTCAATACCCCCAGACTCCAGCATCACAGTTAATCTAATGCTCTGTGCGATAGGCATTGCAGAATGACCTGTTGAGTGATACAGAAAGCCATGCGGCTACTCCTATAGACCAAACCAGCGATGATGAGGGAAGAAAAGAAGGAGAAGAAAGAAAAGTAGTAATCGTAGCAGTGGTAGCAGAGGAGGAAGGGGAGAAAATGAGAGAGAAAAAGAATGAGAGAGAGGGAAAAAACAAAAGAAAACCCTCCTGGGGTCTCATCTACACTATATATACTGAAAGCCAAAGGCACTTAAATGAGCTACTGAATTCCTTTCATTTTTAATTGTGCCTTTTAATTATTTCACCATAGATATTTTATGCCATTGTATGTTGTTACTGTTCATCTTAATTAAGAATGAGGGAGAGAAAGAAGAAAAGCTTTAAGGAGAGAGGGAGAGATGAGAGGGAAAATGCGGCAGTGGGGGAGAACGAGGAGAAGAGGAAGAATAAGAGGAGGAGTTGGAACATAAAGGAGAGACAGTCCTTTGAGATCCTGAAATAGAACAACCTAGACTGGAAGGTAAGCTCATGGGCTTGAGTTTCCTCATCTCTAAAATGGGGATTGCAGGGCTTCCCTGGTGGCCCAGTGGTTGAGAGTCCGCCTGCCGATGCAGGGGACGCGGGTTCGTGCCCCGGTCCGGGAAGATCCCACATGCCGCGGAGCGGCTGGGCCCGTGAGCCATGGCCGCTGAGCCTGTGCGTCCGGAGCCTGTGCTCCGCAACGGGAGAGGCCACAACAGTGAGAGGCCCGCGTACCGCAAAAGAATAAAATGGGGATTGCAATGTATCTGTCCTTCAGAGTGGCTGGAAAACTTATATGAGAAAACTTATGCAAAACAATTGTCGGGGCTTCCCTGGTGGCAAAGTGGTTGAGAGTCCGCCTGCCGATGCAGGGGACGCGGGTTCGTGCCCCGGTCCGGGAAAATCCCACATGCCGCGGAGCGGCTGGGCCCGTGAGCCATGGCCACTGAGCCTGCGCGTCCGGAGCCTGTGCTCCGCAACGGGAGAGGCCACAACAGTGAGAGGCCCGCGTACCGCAAAAAAAAAAAAAAAAAAAAATTGTCAGAAAAACTTGGAATAATGCCTGGCATACAGTAAGCACTTAATGAATGATAGTAACTATTATTATTATTAATTATTAGCTCCTAGCTCCTATAACCCTTAATAAGTCAAAACTCTATAGAAACCTATTTCCCCTTGCACCACAATAGAAAAACCAAGTAATTTTGATGAACTGTAAATGCACCAAATTAAATGCCCAGGCATATGAATTAGCATAAGCAATATCTCTCCACAAAATTGGCACTCAATATCTCTCAGCACATAATCTTTACCATCAAAGGAATGAGCTACCTAAAATAAGCACATTAGTCAGCTACCAGACACAAGCAATGTTAACATCTACAGCAAGCTACAAATTATCCAACAGCCACAACACATGTTTCTAGAGGAAAATACCAGGGTACAGAAAATCAGACTTTAGGAGTACAAGGCTCACGGTGCAATCAGCTTCCAATGAGGAAATCAGGAAAAGACTGAACTTGGCTCTGGGAAAGGAGCTGGGAATGGGGAGAAATGTGTTCTTCTTCCTACCTGTAATTATATGTAAAGTGACACATTAAAGTTTATTTAATAAATTAAATTCAACATATATTTAAGTCTGCTTTTCTCAGGTCTCACACCCATTTTAATAAAAATCTAAAATATGAGCCAACATTTTTCAGGACCAAATAACTGACCAGCCTCATCTTGGTCACTACTACCCACTTTCTCCTTAATCAGGGTAAAATATTTATTAGAAAATTTTATAGCTTTAGAAATTTTAAGCAGATAACACAGAACATATTTTCTAATATTCTCATTTTAAACATGAGAAAACCTGAAGTTAAATGACACCCAAAATATTACTTCTTAGCAGCAAAAATTAGAATTTGAATTTACACCAAGGGTCCCATAGTAGTTCTAGTTCCATTTTGTCACTCTTCAGCTCTGTTCATACCGCCCGTGGCCCAGTTCCTGTCTTGTTTCCTCTTGCCCAAATCCTACAGCACAGTCCCATCTTAACTCCCTGCAACCCACTGAACCCTTTCTCCAGTTTCCACCCATGAGTCCAAGTATGCTTCCTCAAGTACATGTCTAATTTTGACTCTCCGGCTGGTGGCAACACTTGAATGACTCCCCAAAGCACTCAGTATATAGTCAAGAATATTTCACATGACATCGAAGGCCCTGTGCATTACATACCCTGCTAACGTTTCCCTCACCAGCACTCTCCCATTCCCTGCACCCTCTGGGCTTTCTAATACCTGCAGTTCCCCCAGGGCTAGACCACATGCTCCTGAACCCTTTCACCTGGGACTTCACTCCTGCCTGAGTACCTTTTCCCCATAAGCTCAAGTTTATACCTCCAAGGTCAGAAGTCCCTTCTTCCTCACCCACGTGACAGGCCAAGGGTTCTTTTTTTGTGCTCCCATGTATTTTTTTTTATAGCAATGATCACACCCGGGTGCAGAAGCCTCTTTGATTCTTTCTTTTTCCCTCTAGAGTGTCATTGAAGGTGGACACCATATCTTATTCATCATTATATTCCCAATGCCTAGAGCAAAGCCTGGCATACAATGAAAGTTCAATAACTATTTTTAATCAAATGACTTACCTCTCAAGCCTGAGATATTTTTGGTATTCCACCATATCTCCCTAGCACTTAATTATCTACTATTTGCTTCACATGGATTAGCCACAGCTCATCAATTATATGAAAGGCAACTTGAGGGCAGATAGAGTTTTACTCATCATTCTTACCTCCTTTGGGGCCAAGCCTATAAGGCAGCTTGCTATGACTAAAGGAGTTAAAACTTTTTATTTTTAAATCTAAGGAGTACTTTCTTTATCTAAAAATCTTAGGTAGAACAGAATGTAAAATTTTTAAAAAATCCACAGAGAAAGAGAGCAAGCTAGTGAGCTGCTCTGGTTTAAATGGAGTCTGTGGATTCCCATCCTCAAGGCCTGAGGCCATATCTCTAAAGGTGTACGTTTTAAAATGTGTGTCATGGGGCTCCCCTGGTGGCGCAGTGGTTGAGAGTCTGCCTGCCGATGCAGGGGACACAGGTTCGTGCCCCGGTCTGGGAAGATCCCACATGCCGCAGAGCGACTGGGCCTGTGAGCCATGGCCGCTGAGCCTGCGCGTCCGGAGCCTGTGCTCCGCAACGGGAGAGGCCACAACAGTGAGAGGCCCGCGTACCACAAAAAAAAAAAAAAAAAAAAAATGTGGGTCATGGTCCATTAGTGATGAGTGACATTAATTTACTGAGACACAATTTGCATTTACAAAATGCAAAAAGAAAAGATTAGGTTCATCATATATAGTAAAGACAAGTATTGTTATGGAAAATGACTTCTATTATTATTTACTTATATGTGGATCTCCTGTGTTTCTCAATCAAAGAATAAATTCAGGAGATCTTCTGTACAACATTGTGCCTATAGCTATCAATACTCTCTTGTACACTTAAAAACTTGTGAAGAGGGTAGACGCTCAGGTTAAGCTTTCTTACCACAGTAAGAAGAAAAGTTTAAAAAAAAGTTTGAAATCCACTACTTTAAAGTGCTTCTTAAAGCACAGGTGAAAATATTGGTGTAGTAAATTTGTTCCAAACTTTGGTTCACGTGGGGAAGACCTCCGTATTTGATGAAAATACAGAGTCCCAGCCACCACTGCTGTAGACTCTGCATCATGTAGTTTAGGTTGGATCCAGGCATTTCTATGAAGCACACAGAAGTCTGAAAACTGCTGGGCTCTTGGAAAGGACACATATATGATTAGAACCCCGGAGCAAAGGAATCTGAAAGTGTCTGCTCCCCTGATGTTCGAACGTATACCCTCCTGAGATGGAACAACTCATAGCACTCTAAGACACTTCCCTCTGTTTGTGGGCAGCTTCCACCCTTCACCTTGATTCTTGTGCCCAAGAGGATAAATTCAAATCTTCCTACCAGATAAGTTTTTTATTTATTGCACAGCTAGCCTCAATTTCCTCAACTCTCAAGGTGGTTGAAAGAGGTTCATAAAAGATCACAGTCAAACATACATTAACAGACATTGTAAAATGTAAACCATAGTATCACAAACAGTTTATCACCACAGTAGGAGTTCAGGAGATATTTTTTCATTAGCTGGGAGCTGATAAAGATGTCTCCTTACACTCCAAGCTAAGCACTGCCCTTCTCTTTCCTTCTGAATTAACTACTAGGTTAAGCTTTGTAAAACAGGGACCCTGATTTGCTCTCTGAATAGCCTTGGTGCTCAGCACAGTGCCTGCCGTTAAGTAAATATCTGTAGACTGAATGAACCCATAAGATGGAACCAAAATTCCTCTAAAGGTGGTGTATGTAGATGAACTGTGTCTCCACGGACTCTTTTCTTGGTCTCTCTCAGCCCAGTGCTCCCTCCTTCAGTCCTGAACTCCAATCACTCTCCTCAATAGGTACACATACCCTGGAAGAAGTAACTGTAGGATGGATGGAGTGCTAAAGTTTTTCACAGGCTCACACCTTCCTAGCGATCTTTAATGGCACCTGCAGTAGAAATGACATGAAATGGCTCTCTCATTCACAATGATCTGAGTGGCTCTAAAATAAACCAGATGTCTCGAATACTGGGACAGCCACAGGCATTTAGGGGCTCACACTTTTCCCAATCACTGGTAAAACATGGAGGCTCCAGCCTGAATTTATTGCTTGTGAAAAAAAAATGTTTTTAAATAAACACACTCCTTAAACAAGGAATCGAATCAGAGTCAATTTCAATCCTGTGCTCTTATATAGATTATCATGGGAATCTACACTGCAGGAATAATTATTTTGAAAACATATTGAGTCTATTTTAGTCCATTTTGTTGACTGTGATGCAATAGTGAGCAAATGCGAAAGTTAAAATATCATGCCTTTGATTTTTCCTACTTTACAAAAAGTTGTTCTATTTGATCATACTGGTCAGAGACATTGCTTGTGGTCTGAATGTTGGGCATTTTTTCTGGGCTACTCTAAATACAAATATTCTTTTATCCATGGAGTATGGTAATTCAAACCTCATTCCTGGTAAAAATAGGCATGTAGAAATATAGAAACCACAATGATAGTAATACTTAATGCCCTGATGATATTATGAATTAATCCCTCAAAGACTGCTAGACAATTATTTTACATGTAAAAGCTATGGAGACATTTTACATCATTTGAACAGAAGAAGCTAATACACTCTGTCTTCCAATTGTTGTTTTATCCCTATCTTGCCAAACTCTGCCTTCTATCTATTGACTCAGCCTCGTCCATCTGTCAATGATCTTTAAGAGCTTTGTTTCGTTGAAGACCCCACAATATAGGTACTACTATACAAACCGATTTGCAAGTAAATCAACTGTAACTAAGAGAACTTAAGCAACGTTTTCAAGATTCTACAGCTAAGCCACATAGTTAAGAATCACTATGTCAGCAGGGCCAATGCGGTATGTGTATGTGAACATGCCTGTGTGTATCATATCATAAAGCAGAAGCCAGAGTTTATTATGCTGCTAGATAAGGCTGCTGTTTGCCCTCTGACAAATTCCCATGAAAATACTTAAATCAGATACAGGGCCAACTACACAATCCGATGGGGTCCAGTGAAAAATGAAAATATGGGGCCCGACGTCCAAAATTTATTAATAATTTCAAAAATGGTGACCGCAGAGCATTAAACCAAGAGTCAAGCCATTTGTGACTGCATAGATCACACATCCAAAAAGCTGGGCCTGAATGTAGAACAGATTTAGTGTGAGGCACTGATAGAGACTGTAAAGGAGTGTGGAGATTTGACTTGACATATTAATCAGATTGTGCTGCACCAGCAAATAACCCCCAATCTCAGTGGCTTAAAACAACAGTCCTTTCTCACTCCCCAGTCAACGAGTCAGCAGCGGCCTGCCTGGACTTGGGTTCAAGTCTGCTCTCTATGTCTTCTATTCTGAAACCAAGCCTGAAATAGCAGCAGCTACCTGAGGCCAGTCTCCTCAGGGCCATGGCAAGAGTAAAGGCCAAACCATACAAGTGCATTTAAAGCCTTTGCTGAGTCACATCTCTTCACATTCCACTGGCCAAATAAAATCACACAACCAAGCTCCAGGTTGGTGTGGTGAGGATGAGAATGCCTCTTCCATGGAGGTGGGAAGGAAGGGTATTTGCTGAACAATCATATTGTCTCCCATGGTTGAGATGGTGCTCCCTTGAGAGTCTAATTATTAACTAATCCAAGCAGTATTTGGAGAAGATCTGGCTCTTGGCTCGAGATTCCAGGTTTGCCCCAAATGCAAAAGACATCAAATAGGTTTGTCTGCGTATTCTTTTTTTTTAATTAATTTTTATCGGAGTATAGTTGATTTACAATGTTGTGTTAGTTTCTGCTGTACAGCAAAGTGACTCAGTTATACATATACATATATCCACTCTTTTTCAGATTCTATTTCCACATAGGTCATTACAGAGTATTGAGTAGAGTTCCCTGTGCTATATAGTAGGTCCTTATTAGTTATCTATTTTATATATAGTAGTGTGTATATGTCAATCACAATCTCCCAATTTATCTCCCCCTTCCCCCTTGGTAACTGTAAGTTTGTTTTCTACATCGGTGACTATTTCTATTTTGTAAATAGGTTCATTTGTACCAATATTTTAGATTCCACCTATAAGCGATATCATATGATATTTGTCTTTCTCTGACTTACTTCACTCAGTATGACGATCTCTAGGTCCATCCATGTGTCTGCATATTCTAAGGACAGTTAAAAAGTGCAAACAAGGAGTGAAGAAAATAGACCTGTGAAGGAAAGCATAACCCTAGGACATGCAACTTATTCCCCCTCTCTGAAGTTGAGGAGAGGAGGACGTTAAGAGACAAGTTAAGTGTGAGGCATCTTAAAGGAAGGAAAGCCTGGGATTTCATTCACTGACACAATGTCCATTAAACCAGAGTTTATGGACCTTCCACATACAACTGGAGCAGACAGAGGCACATGAGAGGGGCATGGTGGAGTCAAGGAAGTGAGTGCTGAAGAAGCAACCTGCATTTCCACCACTTAGGAAGACAAGTTACCACTAGATGCAGGTAGCTAGGGGCTTACTCTGCATTGCCTTCCCTCAGGGGCATCTTCTGGATTAGGAGATTATAACAGCAAAATATTTGAGGAAATACCAACTGGAATCAAGGCTGAGAATTAGGGATGAAGATGCTGAGTGCCAGTCAGATATTTCAAGCCAAGACACTAAATAGGAGGGGACCACCACAAGATCTACTCAAAAGAACCAACAAATATGTCCCCAAGAAGGAACCCGAAGTTGGGTCCTTTTTGCACAAAAGGCAGGCATTTGGCATTAGTGTGGCTTCAACGACCTCAAAGAGCAAACAACAGCTACACAAGTGATTAGCGATTACTACTGAGAAAGGAGGAGACAGCTAACCTGCCATAAGGTAAGGCCATCCTTTCCTCTCTCTCTTCCTTATTTTGACGTCAGAGAAGTAAATACAGAAAAGCGGGTGAGGTCATGGATGGTAGAAAGAGAAAATGGGATGTATACAGCCCTGCTCCACTCCAAATCCTGGACTAGAACCACAAATCTAATTGATATCTGGAGGAAAAGGAGAGTTTTAGGTCACATATGAAGAGAAAAATTTTAAGCTCCACTAGAAATTTGATAAGGGGAAGGAAGTTATGTTAAATTTAGGGGATTTTTGTTTTGTTGGCATTGCATTACTGGAGTTTATTTATAATATCACTTAAAGTCATTATTTAACTTCTGGTACAATATATTAGGCGACCTGCCTGTGCATATTCTGAAATGAGAAATGGAATCCCAAGTGTCAGTTTTCAGCCTAGGGTACAGCAGGGCCTTGGAGTTAAATAATGTGCCGTTCAGGAATATTTCTGAGCTTTCCTGTGGCAGTCAGGGGGCAAACCGCTATCTACTAGCGGTGCCGGGAGAATCACCAGAGGAACAGGGGTTGGTTATTAGGGTAGGACGAAAATGGTTTAATGTGACGGGGAGGTAAATCTGACTCATTGGAGGTGAAATGTCAACAGGTTATAGCTTCTTATTAAAGTGACATCCTCCACGCGGCTTTATCAGTAACAAAGCAAAATTTTCATCTTCACCTTTCACATTGTATATTCTTTCGTTTTTTAAACAGCTTTATTGGAGTATAATTTATATACAAAATAACTGCATACGCTTAATGTATACAATTTAATGAATTTGGACATATGCCCATGATACTGTCAGCACAGTCAAGCTAATAAACATACCTATCACCTCCAAAGTTTTCTTGTGGCCCCCTCCTTTTTTTTTTTCTTTGCTGCGGTAACAACGCTTAACATGAGATATATCCTTCTAGCAAAATTTTAAGTGTATATACTGTGTTGTTGGCTACAGGCACGGTGTTGTACCGTGGAGCTCTAGAACTTACTCATCCTCCGTGACTGAAACTCTACATCCACTGACCAACATCTCCCTACTTCCCCCTCTCCCCCATCCTTGGCAGCCACCATTCTATCCTGGACTTCTATGAGTTTGACTATTTTATATGCCTCGTGAAAGCGCAATTATATAGCGTCTGCCTTTCTAAGACTGGCTTATTTCACTTAGCGTCACGTCCTCCAGGCATATTCAATCTTTCCATTCTAAACTATGCATGAGGAAGAAAAGACTGTTATTATTTTTCCTTCCCTCTCCCATATTCTTAACAGTACCTGTAGATGAGGTAAGAGTCAATTAACTCCAGGTTGCGTTTGTAGAAAGTTTTCAACCCAGATTTAAGTCCTGGTTAACTTTACTCCAGTGTTCAGATTTTTTCATCCCAATGACCATCATGAAGAATGTAGTGATATTATCTAATATTTATATAATAATCGTAACATTCACACCCAGCATAGGTACCCATTCTTTCCCTACACTGCATGGCCTGTAGTCAATATGCATTGGTCAAAATACATGTATAATATTTAATGGGGAATCAGTAATTGAATGAGATACTAAATGCTTAATATTTCATAAACTGCTACTGTCTTATTCTATTGGTAGAGTAGAAGCTACTAATCATTTTAAATGATAATAATTTACTCGACTTTACAAATGAGCGACATAACAACCTCAGTTTACTCATTCAGTTCCCAATTCATTTAATTCTTCTTTGTCAAGTTAATCTAAGATTTTCCCTCAAGTTATGTACCAGAGAGCAGACTTCCTTTTACTTACCAAAGCACTGTACTTTCTGTGATAGATTATTCATTCAGCACAAACTCACCTGCAGCCTGAAGCCAAGCCGTCTCAACCAATGCAGGGTCTTTCTGAGAGAGAAAATTAAATGCTCGGCGCGAGCCACTGAGGTTTTAAGGTGATTTACTATGCAGTATTTTTGCATAGCTGACTTACAAATTACTCCCAATCTTGTTTGAGAAGCCAGTAGGGAAATATACCTTCTGTAGGGACCCTGCATTCATTCACTCTCTGTGTTGCTCTAATGTTTCTAACTGCTGTGTGTTGCAGAAAGAGTGAGCAAGTGAAGAGGGAGTGGTATTATGTGGTAGAGCGAGGGGGTGTTTACGTGCTCAGCAGTTCTCAGCTGTCTTCCATGGAGAAATGCATGATGGATGGTGTTTACAGGAATGGCACATTCCCGTGAGGGTCCCTGGGAATTCTTGGCAAGCTAGCCGAAACTCTCCCAGCCCTTTTTCTCTAACTCAAGACAGCATATTGTCATAGAGGTAAAAGTGAAAGTGATGTTTTTTACAGAGATACTATTGAATCTACTTTAAAATGTATATAAAAATAATTGTCATGAACATCAGTATTTTAATATTCATCTGCCTGACAGCTAATATGGCTGAACTATGTGTCAATATAGCAGAGAACTATAGTAGAGGAATAGGTAGAAACATTCCTCTCGCATTGTATGCAAGCCTGTTATGTTCTACCTCAAGAGTTGAAACCATGCATATTACATCTCAAATTGCATACTACCGTATCTGGCATACAGCACACACTCAATAATTTCCAATCACTTTCTTCAATAGTCTTCTAAAGATAAAGGCATTAAAACTTCCACCCTTCTACACTAGTGAGAAACACTGATTTTGACCCCTGAAACTACTTTTTTGTATGATCTGATAACTTGTTGGATTTTGTAAAGGAAAAAATGTGAAACTCCCACTAACTGCTATTGGATCCCTTTTCCTGTTGCACAGTGTACTTCTTGTAACATCTCATGCCAATATCACAGTATTGTAAGCACTTCCAGTTATTAAAACAGACTCATTTCAACTATTACAACTGACTTAGTCTGGTCCATCTAAAACAAAAACACAATTATATGATAAGATCCAAGTAAATTAAATCTCACGTCTTATAGCCCTTCCCAGTTTCCATTTTGCCCAGTCTTAGGTAGGATGCTGACTCAAATTTCTAGGTAGAAGGATGTTCTTTTTTTTTTTTAGTTGCCATAGATGCAAGCCCCTTAAAATCGTTAAACTGGAGTGAATCTGATTCCCAGACTCTTGCATACCTTACATTTTTTTAACTTTTTATTCTGAAAGAATTGTAGACTTATAAGGTTTCAAAAATGTCACAAAGTAATGCTATAGTAAGGCTGCCAGAAAAACACTGGGCATCCACTTAATTTTGAATTTCATGAAAATAATAATTGTTTTAATATAAATATGCTCCAAATATTGAAAATAAAATACAAGACATCCAGATACCTTTGAATTTTAAATAAACAACAATTTTTAAATATAAATATATTCCGTGTACTCTTTAGGGCAAATCTCTAACAAAAATATCCATTACTTATCTGAAATTCAAATTTAACTAGGTGTTCTATATTTTTATTTGCAAAATCTGGTAATGCTACCTGTATTCCGTTCATCCAGATTCTCCAAATGTTAACATTTTACCACACTTGTTTTATGATTCTCTCCTTCTCAAGAAAAAAAAAAAGTGTAAGTTGAAAATATGATGTCTCTCTATCTCTATAAAAAGAATATCCTCTTACATAACCATAGTGTAATTTTTCTAATCAGGATAGTAATGCTGATACAAAGTGTTATCTAATCTAGGACCTTATTCAGACTTCCCCAATTGAATACCCTTTTTCCTGGTTGGCATCCAGGATCAGGCACTTGGTTTCATTGTCCTGTATCTTTAGTCTCCTTCAGTCTGGTAGTTTGTCCTTCATGTTGTTTTGACTTTTATGTGTTTGTCTTTCAAAGTTTTTCTTTTTCATAACCTTGGCCGTTTGGAAGATTACAAGCCAGTGATTTTGCTGACTCTCCCTCAATTTGCGTTTGTCTGACATTTCCTTATGATTAGATTCAGATCATACATTTGTGGCAGGAATCCTACAAAAGTGAAGTCATATTTTTCTCGGTGCGTCATATCAGGGTGCTTTACCTAAGGAGTACAAAATTGCTTAAAGAGTACAAAATGATAACAGGAAACACCAGTTTATCACAGCACCAGTCTATACCTACCATATTTAGAAACATAAGCCGATACCCATCCCCTGGTAAAGCTCTCCAAACAAAATGATGTTATCACCACTCAGTTATCTGTATAATCCAGACCCATCTTTTGCTAAAGACCAAGCAAAGATTTGTTTCTACCTGAGGCAAGGTGGGTAGATGAAATAAACTTTGGTTTCTTTCCTCTAGGATGCTAATCAAGCTGTGTCATCCAACCCCGATTTATGAGTTTAAACTTACTTTGCAGAGACTTCTATTCAAGAGATTCACAGTGGTTCTACATGTGGTCTTTTAAGGGGAAAACCACGCACAAAACCGCACTCAACTTTTATACTCTGTCCATTTTCTCCTTACACATTTTAAAGACTTGTAATGGTGGCATTCACAGCTGCTTGATCTTCTTGGAGTTGCCTTTTTTATCCAGGATATCCAGAACTCTTTAATATCCCTTTCACCTGTGAGCCTTAAGTTTCTGCCGCTCTAGTACCGAACAGGATCATGGTCTCTGCTATCACTTTTAAGCGGGTGATTTTAGTCTGGTGCTAAAGTGACTACTGCTGCTATTTCCTGCCACGGCACCACCTGAGCCTATAAAAACCTCCCTCATAGGAAAGGTTTCCACTTCATTCTGGATTTAGGTTTTGCTGAAGGATCACCCTCAACAGATTCTGTAATGCTTCTGATATTAAGCTGGTTGTATCACGAGAATGAATACCTTTGCTATGTTTTCTTTTCTGATACCTTGTCCTTCCCCAACTTTTAAATTTTATGGACTTGAATAGTTTATGTTACTTCAATGGCTGCTAAAATATCTTCAACATTTTTGTTCACAGTAGTAGAATATGGATATATTTCTAATGCTCTCTTTTTTCAATCCTCTATCACTTTGGGGAAACTTCTGTTGAGATTCTCACATATCATCCTGTCCCTTTCCTTCTCTCCCACAGGTAGGGCTAGATATGAGGACTTTTGTTCTCTTTGGCTTTTACGGTGTTTTCTGGCCCCTATTTTATTTTATTTTTATTTCTTAAGAGCTTATTTCACTAGATTTTGTCCTGTTTCATCCTCTATTTTGAAGAGATAGGATATTGATAATTTGCGGTCTGCCAAAAGAATTCATTGTGTAAGCAAATATGGTCCAAACTCAACTTTCTGAAGTAGAAAAACTCAGACAGGAACTTATTCTCCCTGCTGAATAACCCAGATATCAGCTTGGTCTATTCTGCTCTGACCTGGCTCCCCTTTAGTATGTTTCATCCTTCTTCATTTCCACGGAGTCCTAACTTCATAAATTTCTTAAACTTATTCCCTCAGGGCACAGAGAATATCTTTACCTTTTCCTATGGTAGCTGTGTCAACGTGATGGTCATCCCATAAAGCTTAAGATCATCTACAAGGAATGTTTCCAGTTGTTTTTTAGCCTCTAAGAGGTACCACTGAATGGTTTCTCTAGGACTCTTGGGGGTACAATTTCAGTCTCTCACTGAGATAATCTTTTTTTGCTGCTTGACTTATTTTAATCTTAGATATCCTTTCCATCTAAGGACAATTATAATGTCTAACCCTTTTCAGGTCCCCCTATTAAATGCAGTTCACCCTGGTGCATCTCTTTTCCCTTTCAAATGTATCTAGCCTGGATACCAATATCTAATTTCCTGTATATATCTATCTAATCTACTTGTCAATCTTTCTCAATGAAATAATCGTGCCATGTGTCTTTTTATTTTTCTTTTATTGCCTCATTGCTTTGATTCTGGTACTTAGAGTAAAATTTAGATTATTTTCTTTTCTAAGCAATCCAGTTCCACCTTGACTTCCTGAGCAAAACTGATTCTTTGAGACAGTGTTCTAACTACATGACTTTCTGACCTTTATTGGCTTATTAGCCATTGGGTTGGAAATAAAGATACAGGAAGTTGCTTTTCTAAGTTCAAAAAAAAACAATAGCCTGTGTAAAATAAGGGCTCTCATTACTTTTTATAAAAATTTCCACCTTCTAATAAATAAAAGCACAGTCAAGGACTCTGATATTTTCAACTGTATTCAAAAACTATGTAATTAACCTCTCTGGAGCCAATGTGAGACCATTTGGTGAGGGCTTAAACGCTTAGCCCTGAAAAAGCCCATGAGTCAAAGAGCTTTGCCCCAGTCCAGTTCTTTCTGTAGGCTCTAAACGCTGTTCAAAATAACATAGAAAGGAACAGAGCTTGGACGTTAGATTTTGTTTTGCCTTCTATGCCGGCAGGAGCCACACTGGTGTTTTGTGGAAGCCAGCTGCCTTTGTAGTGTCATATCGCATGTTGCAGACACAGGTGAATCACCAAATAAAAGCGGCAAAATACTGTTCAATTTTCCCATGCCAAGAGTCCAAACCAAGAGGCCTAGATACTAAAATTCTACTAGTTTGAAATAATTTTTGACTAGTAATAAAAGTCTTACTTTTCATTCCAACAGTTTCATTTACTCAGGTAAAATCTGTTTCTGCTCAAGTCAACCAGTATCACCTGCAACAGCTTAGTCTCCAATGCCTATTGCTTCTCAGTAAGGCCCAAGAAACCTGGTTTCCTATTAAACATTAGCTCTGCACCTATAAAAACTGGACACAATTAGCAGCTCTTACCTGTCAAAGTGGGTGGTCTTGTGTCATCCATGCCCAAATCCTCAGGCTGAAGTCACCATGCTCCGTTAGGTTATATCAGCAGCCTTCAAACCTGCGCCATCTTGCTTTCCAAATGTCAGCAGACTTTTAAAGCTGCAGACTAAGGCCCAAGATGTGGGTAGGTTCAGGGAACCGATAAATAATGCTTTTTTTCTCCTCCCGAGTTAGAAGTGATTCAGAGTTAAGCACTCTAGTTAGAGTGATCCTAAAATGCTAACATTGCCAGCTTCATTAGGGATAAAGCTGAATGGAGATGTGCTTAGCTCTGCAGTCACAATGGGCTCTCTAAAGTTCGCCTCTGAGGTGTTAAGCACAACCTACCAAGTCCTCAGCATAAAGGGACAGCCTCAGGACTCCCCCAAAGGGCAGAACACACATACTCAAGTAAGTTTGTTGTCAAGATGAACACCTCTGAAGGCCAGCAGATCCAGATGAAAAAGCCAGAGGAGGTTAAGGCAAGCTTCTCTGTTCTTGCTCTTAAATTCACCAGTCAGATCCGTCACCTGTCCTCCTTTGGGGAAGAACCGGGGAGTAGGAGGGAGTGTAAGAAGAGCCGGGGGGCTTCCCTGGTGGCACAGTGGTTGAGAGTGTGCTTGCCCATGCAGGCGGTCCGGGAGGATCCCACATGCCGCGGAGCGGCTGGGCCCGTGAGCCACGGCCGCTGGGCCTGCGCATGCGGAGCCTGTGCTCCGCGGTGGGAGGGGCCGCAGCGGTGAGAGGCCCGCGTACCGCAAAAAAAAAACAACAACAAAAAAAAGAAGAGCCGGAAACATTCTAACGACTTTCTCTCCCATGTCTGGAAGTGTGGCTCTTGGGAAATAGAAATTTTTGCCTCCAACAGGCAAAAATTTCACATCTTATAAACTTTTGTTAGCGGGGGTGCTTTCCTCCCGCCTCTTCACATGCCTGTGGGGAGGGATTTCCAATAGGGTAATGCCACTCATTTCTTCACTTATCTTCCCCACCTGAAGACAGTTCTTCTGATCGTGAAGTATGATAAGATTCAGCTGTGCTTGAAGACTGGCTCCTTCCTCTGTCTCCTCTCGGAATATTCTGCAGTCTCATTTCTTTCCTCCGTGGGATGGACCTGCAATTTGGAATAAGTTGGGCTGTGTTTGCAGGTACACGTGGCTGCATCTGCATCTCAGTCTCCAACAGCTTCAAAAGTCATAAAGCTGATATTTTCATCTCCATCTGTCAATCCCTTGTGTCTGCCTCTCAACTGCTTCTGAACTTAAGTGGAGAAAAGAGGGGGTACAGTTTATCAGGCCTCTTCAGCCCCAATAGTAATGTAGAGAAAATATGCAACAGTGCCTAGCCTGGGGCAGGCAATTAATAAATCTAAGTTCTCTTCCATTTTAAGCTAAACATCTATCATACAGATTCAAAGACCATGTTTTTCTAGACACCACCCCCTCCACCTTGCATATGATTTAAAGACTATTCAACTGGATAAAAATCAAGCTCTTCTCTACTCCTTCTATTATATTTTATTTCATCTGGCTAACATAGCACATCAATTATCTTCCGGCAAACTCCTTGAGTGTTCTTTTTCGTATCTCACTGTTTATCTACATAATCTGGACCCAACTGATGATCAGCCTTTTGTCAACTCTCACCACTCTAAACAGGCCTTGATGAGAAAGAGGGTTAGGAATACTCTGGCAATATGGTGTAGTTAATTTCTGTGAGCCCAAAGACAGCTAATGGGACCACAGAAGCATTGAGGGGAGTGGGTTCTCTGTAGTAAAATGGGTCAAATTTGTTTTCCATTATGAGTCTGCATTGTGCAAGTCAGTGTTATTGTATTTCTCTATCCTATCCAGAAAGCTCCTCTCATTCCTGCTGTGATGAAACAGGAATATCTGTCTTCCCTGAAAACAGACCAGTTTCTCAGCCTGGAGATATAACACAATGCACATCCCAAATGCAGCTGTCCTAATTTGCAATCTCCATCCCTCTCTGGACAATCCCCAGGGCCATTCTTTAATGACAGCCTTCACATATAAGAAGAGTTATTACATGGCAAATCTACTTCTGAATAGGGCTGAACAAGAGGAAATAGCTCTAAATTATACCAAATATTGCAGGCTGTACATTAGTAAGAAATCTCAAATAATAAAGCTCTTGTTGAACATGGATAAAGGTTATGACAGTATAAGATTATCCAGGTCATCCTTAGGAATACATTGACAGAAAGTCACTGTGTAGAAAGCTTTAGGCCTGAGTAGGGTAACTATCTGGCCTAGGTGCCACTGTTTCCCAGTTCCCTCATCATGACAGATATCACTAATTGATGCTGGAACTCCCATTGAGCCCAGACATGGCCATGGAATTACTTTCAATATTGTGTTTCAATAGAGTATTACCAATAGATCAAAGTAGGCACATGAGATAAAAATGTTGCCATCACTATTTTAGGCTTGCAAAGATGTCTTTGAAGTTTCAGATATCAATACTGGCATTCAGGATTTTATTTTCAAATATGCTTTCCTTTGATATAGTAAAGTGCATTTGTGAAACTCCATTGTCCTTTTAGTGTAATATATTCTCAGGAAAATGGACTAGCAATAATAAAGTTTCCGAAGATGGTGAGCCCAAGTATCTCTAGCCTAATCCTGACACATATTATACCCCAGAGGGAGGGAAAAAAACACAGCATGGATATTTAAAGAAAGATACTCTCAGGAGATGGAAGAAAAATCACTATATAATGCATTAAAATATTCTTATGTGATGTTCTCTTAAATATTTAGTAAAAAAAGAGGTACAGCCATTTTAAAGGAGGTTTTAGATGAAAATGCAAACCGACAAACAAGAGATAATTTCAAGCAGACATACACCAATCATTGATTATCATGGCTGAGAAATTGCCATGAATTTAAGAAAACTTAACAGAGAAAATGCAAAATCCACCAGCGTCATTTTGAGAGATGCCCCACTTTGGATAGATAGAGACTGCCCCAGCAGGGATATTGGAATGATTATATTTTGTGACTCTCCATTTTAATTCTCTTCCAAAGTAATCATAATATAAACAGGATTCATGACATAATAGAGCCAAGCAATGCAGAGGTCCTAATTAAAGTAATTAGAAAACAAATATTTTTGTACATGGAATATGTGGGACGAGACGGCAGACAAAATGGCCAGCCTTCATGTTGTAATTGTCCTGTAGCTTCAAAGCTGAAGCAGCTATGAAAAAGAATGTTGAAAGAGGAAAGATATTTGGTGTGCAGTTATGGTGTAGGTTAGAGAAACAGACCCAGAGACCGTCCATATCTGAGTCACATAAACTTCCGTATTATACATTCTTTTACGTGTTACCCTGTGTTTTAGTTTTCATTACATAAATATATACTCATGCACACATATGTAGCTCTTTGTAGTTGTCTACCAATAGCATCACATATTGTAAGTAACACGGGCTTGGGGCCAGAAAGACATGGTTTTGAGTCCCAATTCTGTCGTTTATTTGGTGTGTGACTTTGGGAAAGTTAATTAAATTTTATGTATGTTACTTTGAAGTCTTTATGACAATTCTATTCAACAGTCTTATGAAGTTACTTAGTGGAGTGTCTGACCTAGAGTAGTGATTTAGCAAAATTATTTCCACTGCCTTATCATAAAAAACGAATAAACTCAAATCACATAGACTGACTTAAATTTCATTTGTAGTTTATTTCCCTTAGAAACCTAGGAGGAATCATGCCAATGAGTTGCTGCCCCAAAACTCCTAATTTCACCTGGTGACGGCCACCGGGGTTAAGGTCTCCTAAAAGACATCCTGATATCTTTTGGGCTGGCCTTTGGGCTGCTAGTATCCTTTTATGTCATGAATAATACAGCACAGCAAAAGGGAGACAGATTGCCTGAGTTCAAACCCCAGCTCTAACCTCTTACTAGATGTGCACCTTTGAACAAGTTTCTTCACTGCTCTGTGCCACTGTTTTTGCATCTGCAAAATGGAAATAGTGATAAGTTTCTACCTAATAGGGTTGTCCAGAAGATTAAATGATTTAATGAGTGAAAGTACTTAAACATCATCTGACATACAGTCAACACTGTATAAACATCGTAACACTGTATAAACTTGGAGCCTGTTTAGGTTGTGAACTTGGTCGAATATCAGCTACTAACATGGCTCATCTGATGAAAATACAGTTCATTCAGGGTAAATACATTCCCTTCCTTACAATAAGATCTATGCTATACAGTGCACTAGAAATGGATTTACTCAATGGATTAAGACGTGTAAAGGGATACGTTCCCTGACATTTATTTCCTATGAATAAAAGTACCCATACTGAGAGGCAGACATACCATTTTTTCCCACTCTAAAGATGAGACTGAATTTCTGTGTATTGAAAGAAAGAGAAAAAAAAAATTAAAAGTAAAAAGAGAGAAAGAGAAAATAATCCTGGCAAATGGACCTGAAGTGAAAATCCTCTCTTATTTAGCAGTATTATTCACAGGTACAAAGATGTGGCCTTGTTTTCCACTGCGTGACCACGCAGTCACAGCCCCTCTTCTCTTTCTGCCTCTTTATTCAATTATGGAGAGCACATTTTGTAGTAGCCCTACATCTAAAAGGAATTTTTTTTTCTGATTAGATATTGAACATTACGATGGTCGGGCCTACTTACAAACAAGGGAGGCCTGAGTCAGTGGGAAATCTCAGCGACAAGGAACAGTCCCAAGGAGGCTATCCATTCCAGAAAAGTGACAAAGACACTTATAAAACTGTCTGAAGATTATAAATCAAATTGAGAGCCCAAAGAAATTACTGTATGTTGGATATATAAATATATATAATCACGTATACACAGCAATGATTCATGACATTGAGAGATGCAGAAAAGCTAAGTTTTAGGTTTAAATAATTCTGTTTCTCAGACATGCTTTTGCCAGGAAACAGGGAGAGAGGATGCAGCTCACTGCTCATTGGTCAAACAAGCATAAAATAAACTAGTGAAACCGGAGGATTTCAGGTGTTAGGCTAGGGAAAATGACGGCGGGGGACTAAGCAGCATCGTATTTAGCAAACCTGACCCTACTCAGGCCTCTCTAACAGCCCCTAGGAGGCACACTGTGGCATTATCCCATTTTATGGATAAGGACTCAATAAAATGTAGGCTAGTGAATCTCCCCATGGCTAGAGAAGAATTCGTTTTGGTGCTCCCTGTGGGGCTTAAGCAGCTGGGCTGTAGTAGAAAGTAGGGAAGACTTGGAGCCTGTCTAGGTTGTGAACTCGGTCAAATATCTTACTTCATTCTTAAAATGCTCAGTTTCTTTAACTGAAAAATGGTTTAGGTATTTTAATCATGCCTTTAGAGAACGCTTCACTATTGAGAAAAGGGTAGCCATATAATTGATGGATTGTGTCTACAATTGTAGCTAGTTTTGCCCAAGGTCATTTCAGTTCTTCTATATTTCCTATGTTACACCCATATCCCTTCACCTCCCTTACCTGTCACTCTGGCTGCTGTCAGCTCCTTCCCCCCAAGCTACTGTGTCTGGGCTATCAGAGGGATCTACCTATAATATGTCTATTAGCCCTTTGCTTTCCTGCTACAGACCTTCAGTGGCCCACAGAGCCAATACGTTCATTGAGCATATGTTTATGTTCTCTGCTGTGTGGTATAGAAAGGTTATAGCAACAAAATGAACATCAATTCATTGACTGGTTCATTTGTTCATTTAAGCAGCAATTATTTACTGAATGCCTACTATATGCCAGGCACTTTCTGAGCACTGAGGATGCAACAGTGAACGAAGCAGACAACAGTGTCACTCCTCATGGAGCTATGTTCTAATGGGGTAAACAGACAATATACAGATAAAGGTGTAAATATATAGCATGTTACATAGTGAAAGGACTAGGAAAAACAACAAACAAAGTAGAAAAGGAAGATATAAGGTCATGGGAGGATTGCTAAAATATCAGATAAGTTAGCCAAGGGCAACCTCAAGAAGAAGGTAACATTTAAGCAAAGACCTAAAGACGTGTAGCTATTTTGTACCGTGCCCTTTACATACCAAACAACTCTGTGAAGTCAGTGTGATTTCTCCATTTACAGATGAGGAAGCTGAGTCTAGTTAAATCTAGGATTGCTAGATTTATCAAATAATAATGCAGGACTGTCAGTTACATTTAAACTTCAGACAAGTATATTCCATGCAACATTTGGGATACTTATACTAAAAACAATAGTGTTGGGTTTCCCTGGTGGCGCAGTGGTTAAGAATCCACCTGCCAATGCAGGAGACACGGGTTCAAGCCCTGGTCCGGGAAGATCCCACATGCCGCGGAGCAACTGGGCCCGTGCACCACAACTACTGAGCCTGCGCTCTAGAGCCTGTGTGCCACACCTACTGAAGCCCGTGCGCCTAGAGCCCGTGCTCCACAACAAGAGAAGCCATGGCAATGAGAAGCCTGCGCACCGCAACGAAGAGTAGCCCCCCGCGCACAGCAACTAGAGAAAGCCCGCGCGCAGCAACAAAGACCCAACACAGCCAAAAATAAACAAACATTTAAAAAGTAAATAAAGAGGAGGAGCAACATCCTGGCGAAGTAAAGGGAAATAAAATAAATGGAGAACACATTTAAAAAAACAAAAGCAATAGTGTTGTTTATGGAGTTTCTGGGCTGGTAAATGACTGTGAATTGCCTAAAGAGATCAAAGAGATTATCGGTAGTACTAATACTATGAAACACTTACGTAGCATTTACTATATACTGGACATTGTTCTGCATTAACTCATCTAATATTCACATATTCATGTTAATTCTCTGAGGTAGGTACTATTATTGTTTCCACTTTAAGAATAAAAAAAAGCATAGCGTAGTTAACCTCTGATTATCAATCCAGGAACTGAGTTTGGAACTGAAAAAAGACTTTGTCACTTTGCTAAAGATCTAATATTAATGATAGAGTATTGTTTTGAAAAAGATTTTTATTCTTTTTTGTTTTCATCGTTTCTTACCTTACATACCATCTAAACAGAAATTTGTATTTCATGTTTATTTTGTGCATATCATTTTGAGCAGTTGCCATTTATTATATTCCTGGATTTCTTATATCTTTATCTTCAGTTCTTTAACAAAATTTTAAAATATACTCCTTTTCTCAGTTCAGGGACTGGCTGACCTCAGCTGGGCAGTTTTTATTTGAGGCTTTTCATGTAGTTGTAGTTGATGACAATTGATATGATTATCTGTGAATGGTTTCTTCATTCACATCTGGCATCTGGGCTGGATGGCAAGAACAGCTGGATTCTGGTCAGGCATCTCTCTCCACCTGGCTAGCCTGGGCTTCTTTACAACTTAGCTCTCTAGGGGAAACCAAAGAGAGTCTGGCTTCCCCCAGAACTAGCACTCCAAGGACACAGTCTATTCTTTACAAGAATAGATGAAGATGGTTAAAATACTTGCCCTAGATAGGTGATAGAGAAAGAATTTGAACTCAAACTCATATTACCCAAAGACTGATCATCTTCTTATTCTTCCATGCTAAAGCCTCAAGCTAGTGGCAGAGGATTTTATTCTACAAATAAATTTTCCCTCCCAAGTAGATCTTATTTAAATGTATATATAAATATATATCAAGTTTTCATATTTATATGCAAGATTTTTAACATGCTTTAATTACTGTACAACATGCTATACTGCATAATATATTTTTAAACAAAATCCAAAATACAATTAACTAATTAGGAAGGAAAGGACTTTGCCTATAAGCCAACATCAATCCTGAAGCATCCCTGCCAGACTCTTTTTTTGTCTTTCCGTTACAGTGTTTATCTCTAGATAAAAACTCAGAGAAAAATTCAGATGTATCAACTTTTTCAAGGAGTGTATTAGCTGACAAAGAAGGAAAAAATATTATAGATTCTCACTTTACAATCTGAGCTAACTTCCCTATGAATAAAGATCCCAGGGTAGAAGGAATAGCCTCCCTGATCCTTTACAACAGTGGAATTTTAGTGACAAAGAAAAAAGGAACGCAGCTACCTTCTGGTTCTGATTCTAATTCTACTTCATTTAAAATTTAGTTTCGATATTTGCAAGATACGGCTACAAATACAAGATAAACTGTATTCGAAATCCATCTTAATAATAGAAGTTTTTAAAAATGTTACACTTGCAGGATCTGTCCTTGTAGCCATGGAGTCCTGGGTCCTGGGAATGCTGCTGAGCATCGAGGAGGTAGAGACCAAAAGCACAGTGGCGTAGATGAGAAGAGCCACAGAGGGCACTTTGAACAGACACGAAAAGACAGATGGGTTCAAGGCGCAGTTTTTGAATGCCCTAGTAGGGAATGTCGATTTCACCCTGTGGACAACGTATCAACACTGAAGTCTCTGAGCAGGGTATTTCCTCAGTTTTCCCTTATTCTTATGGTTTAGAATAAATAAATCACCTGTGCTAAGGATGGATTGGACCGGTAAGTCACAAGATCTCTTTTGGTGTTCTCCTTGCTGTAAGATAAGGGAATCACCCTAGCTTTGTCTTGGGGTGGTCTATATTTCAGATGGTATCTAAATAGATAGATAGATAGATAGATATAGAGCCATGACCTCCTTTTTTTTTTTTTTTTGCGGTACACGGGCCTCTCACTGTTGTGGCCTCTCCCGTTGAGGAGCACAGGCTCCGGACGCGCAGGCTCAGCGGCCATGGCTCACGGGCCCAGCTGCTCCGCGGCATGTGGGATCTTCCCGGACCGGGGCACGAACCCGTGTCCCCTGCATCGGCAGGCGGACTCTCAACCACTGCGCCACCAGGGAAGCCCCATGAACTCCTTTTAAATGCCCCAAATTCTCTGTGGCACCTACAAAAACAAACTTTCATATACTTAAGTATTCAAACAGCTTCTTTCCTAAAGAATCACAGGAATGAGGCAATGGCCCCACATGATTGAGCATACGTTTCACTGGATGTGTTACTTCATGTCTTTCCTTAATGCAATATGAAATAAAGTGAAAAACTAGTTGGAAGATTTGATAGGCTCTTTCCATCTTTCTCAATGAAGAAAGAGTAAGCAACATTCAAAATAGATTTAAACAATAGCAAGGAACATTCTTTTTTCAGTAGGGACATTTTAAAATTCATATTCCATGCATAAGACTCTCACTGAAGTACTAAATTAAAAAGGAGTTATAATTTCCCAGGTGCTTCATTTCTGGGAACACCTCCTTTTCTGCAAGTTGTTCTAGTACTCCCTTGGCCCTGAACAGAACTTGATTCACGTTTTAACTATCAGAAATATCAAGTCGAGTATCCTAGAAAATAAGAGTATAAGGAGTACTACCAGGTAGACAAACTCACATTGTGGGTTGTTGTCCTACAAAGCTATGAAATCAAATGGCTCTGGTTTCAGTTAACTTGGGGATTTGATATACAAATATATTCAGATACTATTTAAAGAAACAGTCTAATTACAAAATAGGAAAATGTATATGAAGAGACCGTTCATGAAGAGGAAAAGAAGCACATGAAAAGATTTCAATGTCATTAGCCATTAGAGGAATGCATATTAAAACCACAGTGAGATGCTGATGCGCACCTATAAGAATGGCTAAAATTGTTAAAAAGTAACGACGACACTAAATGCTAGCAAAGTTATGGATAAACATTGTATATTGTTGATGGGAATGTGACATGGTATAGCCACTCTGGAAAACAGCTTTACAGTTTCCTTAAAAACTAAACATGCGGGCTTCTCTGGTGGCGCAGTGGTTGAGAGTCCGCCTGCTGATGCAGGGGACACGGGTTCGTGCCCCGGTCCGGGAAGATCCCACATGCCGCGGAGCGGCTGGGCCCGTGAGCCATGGCCACTGAGCCTGCGCGTCCGGAGCCTGTGCTCCGCAACGGGAGAGGCCACAGCAGTGAGAGGCCCGCGTACCGCAAAAAAAAAACAAAACAAAAAAACTAAACATGTAAATACCTTATGACCCAGCAATTAAACTTCTGGGCATTTATCCCATAGACACAGTAAATGATATTCACGCAAAAACTTATGTATGAATGCTCATAGCAGCTTTATCTGTAATAGCCAGAAACTGGAAAGAGATGTCCTTCAACAGATGGTTAAACAAACATTGGTATATCCATACTGTGGAATACTATTCAGCAATGAAACGGAACAAATTCTTGATTATACCCAACTACCTAGATGAATCTCAAGAGAATTACTGAGTGAAAGATGTCAATCCCAGTTCACATGCTGTAAAATTCCATTTAGATAACTTTCTTGAAATGATGAAGTTATGGAAATGGAGAACAGATTAGTGGTTGCCTATGATTACATAAGGTGAAGCGAGGGAGGAGGAAATTAGTATAGCTATTAAAATGCAACATGAGGGTTCCGTATGGTGATGGAAATGTCCTGTATTTTCATGGTACCAGTGTCAATATCCTGGATGTGATATTGTACTGATTTTACAAGATGCTGCCGTTGGGGGAAACAGAGTAAAGGGCTCATGGGATTTTTATGTATTACAGTGCATGTGAATCTGCAATTATCTCAAAATAAAAAGTTTAATTAAAAATAGGGCTTCCCTGGTGGCACAGTGGTTAAGAGTCCGCCTGTCGATGCAGTGGACACGGGTTCGTGTCCCGGTCCGGGAAGATCCCACATGCCACGGAGCGGCTGGGCCCATGAGCCATGGCCGCTGAGCCTGCGCGTCCAGAGCCTGTGCTCCGCAACGGGAGAGGCCACTACAGTGAGAGGCCTGCATATCGCAAAAAAAATAAAATAAAATGAAAGGGTACATCTCCTCTTAGCCAGCCCTCCTGTATTTCTACAGCTTCTCTTCCTTTGGATTACAATAACTGTTCCTTCCCTTTGCCCCTTCAGGCCTGCAGCTGGTAACATTTTCATGTTGTTGCTAGTCTTGGCCATTCTATACCATTCTTTGTTGATTTCCTTTAACCCTGCCCCAACCTTTGTTAATAATACATTTTTAAAAGCATTATTCTACTTGTTGCTACCAAAATCTGAATGACATTAATGTAAATATATTTTTCACCTGGCTTTACCTTCCGCTCCCAGGTGATGCCCTTAGTGAAAGAGAAGTTGTGGTGTGGTTAAAATAGCATATGAGTGAAGGTCAGGAGCCTGCTAATCACGTCCTGTGTGTCAGGCACAAAGTTAAATGATTTTGCATGAATCATTTCATCAAGCATCTTTCTGTCCAAGTCATGATGTTTTCTGCCATTACACTGTTAACACTTTTAAAAGCCTGGATTCTAGTCTAGCTATGCCCCCAAATCCTTGTGAGTATAATTTCCTTCTCCTTTTAAGCTTCAACATGGATATTTCATGACCAATGCTTAAGGGTCTCATCCAAACTCAAGAGCACACTCCTTTTATAGTCTTTCTTTTTTTTTTCTATTTCAGAAGTCAATGTTAGTGTCCCCACCTCTCTTAAGATGCAGCAGGAAAGAAAGTATGAGTGGAGCACAGTATCCTGGACTAGATGTCCAGGGATGCTGGCACTGACCCCATCTCCCAGTGTGACACTGGACAAGACAGTTAAAACTGCAGATGTTCAATCTTCTTACCTAACAATGGTGGGTAAAAGAATAAGATCTCTTTCCATTCTCATATATTATGGTTCTATGAAAGAACATATTTCTTCTTTTTTTTAATCCTTTTTTTGGTTTTACTTTTTACAAATTTTTCTATATTTTTGTTCTAGGGACATACTTCTTAATTTTTCTGTTCTGTGTAGCCAATCGTTTTTAACCAAAATGTCTGCCAGACTCAGAGAGTAAACATATATACATCTATCAAATTCTCATTTCATTTGCAATTTGTGTTCACACATTAGTATGAGCAAAATGTAGGACTTGAGTGACATTTTTTATTCATATAATTTTCTGAAAAAAATTCTTACCATCTCTGTTATTTATTTCTCAATTGATCTCTCTGAATTAGAAATTTTTTTTTAAAAAAAAGAGCCCTGAGATGCAATACTATTTCTATTGTTTAAAAGCCCACCAAGGGTCCCTCAATGTGGCTCATTTTCCATTTGGAAGGTCTTGTCCAACCATCCTGGAACACTTTACTTCACTTCCGTCCATCCCATGCCACCTCAAAAGATGAATGCTCTCTGTTTACTGGGGCTGCTTTATGTTCTTTGTATTGTGACAACCTATTTAAGAGAAATGGAACTCATGTCCTGCATAGGAGTATTTTGCTCTTGCCTTTAAATGGCTTGTACTCAGCCTGTCAGAGAAAGGAAACCCAATCCCATTTTCATCAAATATACACTGCAGAAACATTAGTATGAACCAGAGCTTGAAAATGGAGAAGCAATTGTTGTTGCTAATCAGACACAAATTTCACACAGAGACAATTGCTTTTTTCCTGCACAAATAATATATTTACTCATTAAATTCAGTCACACTCTCAGCACAATCTGATCAGAAGCCGTTTTTAGCGCAAGATGCCTCAGAAATGCTGGCTTGTGTCACACAAGAACACAAGCTCCTATCTACTTCTCTCTCAAGCAAGAGGAAGATGGAAAAACAAAAAAAGCAGCTACTATTTACAAAGCATGCAGTAATTGCCAACATTTACTAAACACTTTTTATGTACCAGGTACCGTGATAGGTGTTTGACTTCTTTCTTTTTTTTCCTCCTAGAAAAAACCTAAGAACTGTACACTGTGATGCCAATTTTCTTGGTAAAGTTAAATAACTTACAGAAGCTCACACTATTAAAAATGGCAGTAGAGGGCTCAAATCTAGTCCTGTTAGATGACAAAGACTATATACTCTCTCTACACATGAGATGGCTAAGAACAAATGTAAAAATGGTCTGCTCATCATCCACTCAATCATTCATTTACTTCATGACTATTTACTGAGGACTTAATATGTGCCAAACATTATTCTGGGAATTGGGATCTATCACTGAGAAAAAGCTATTATGATGCCTACTTTATAGAGGAGGAAGATAAAGAGTGAATAATCCACATCCACATAACTTAAAAAAATAAAATACATAGCATAGTAGAAAGTGGTATGGGCTATAAGGGACAAAAAGCACCGAGTAAGGGGGAGGGGGTGTGGGGTGTGTGTGTAGTGGGTGAAGGCTGGACACAATTTTAACTTGAGTGGTCAGGGCATACCAGATTGTAAAGGTAACATTTAAACAAATATTTGAAGAAGGCAAGGGAGTTTGATAGGTGAAAATTGGAGGAAGAATGCTTGCAAGAAGGGGAACAACTCATGCAAAGGCAGTAAGGAAGAGGGGCATCTTGTATGTTTGAAGAACAGGAACAGCAAAGAGGCAGGTACGTCTGGAGGAGAATGAGTGACAGGGTAAATAGCCGGAGTTGACCTTGGAGAAGTGACGTAAGCTAATAGAAGGCATTTGACTTTTACTCTGCATAAGATGTGAGCCATTGAAAAGTTTGGGGCAAAGAAATGACATTATCTGACTTTTAAAAGAATCATGCTGGGGAGTTTCCTGGCAGTCCAGTGGTTAAGACTTCGCCTTCCAATGCAGAGGGTGCGAGTTTGGTCGCACCCTGGTCGGGGAGCTAAGATCCCATATGCCTCGTGGCCAAAACACCAAAACAGAAAACGAAACAATACTGTACCAAATTCAATAAAGATTTTAAAAATGGTCCATATCAAAAAAATCTTTAAAAATAAAAAAATAGAAGAATCACTCTTGCTGCTGTATTGAGAATAGAATATATTGGGAGCAAAGTGGACATAAGGTGACCTGTGAGAAGGCTCATACAGGGTGATAACAAGTGGTAAAATTCTGGATATGTTGTGAAGGTGGGACAAATAGAATTTTCACTGAGATCAGATGTTTGAGAGCTTGAGATCAAGAAAAAGTGAAATCCAGGATGATCCAAGATTTCTGGTCTCAAAAAATTGAAGGCTAGAACTTTCACAACTCATTGACAAAGCCTGCAGATGGAACAGAATTTGAGAGGAAGATCAGAAGTTCAGTTTTGGACACATTAAGTTTGAGATGTCTAGTCATACATCCAATTGGTGGATCCAGGCAGTTGCACCTATCAGCCTGGAGTTCAGGATCTTGAGGTGTAAATCTAGCAGATGGTGGTACGAGCACGGAGACCAGATGAGATCATCAAGGGGATGAGTGTGGATGGAGAAAACAATAGGACTAAGGACTGATCTCTGGGACAGAACAACTGTAAGAGATCCAGGAAAAGACAAGGAACCAGCAAGAGAAGGTTAAGAAGTATTGTTGAGTGAGATAACATGAAAGTGATGAAAGTAATGTCCTGAAAGCCAAACAGTGAGAGTGTGTACAAGAGCAAGGAGTGATGACCACAGGCAAGTGCTACTCTAAGATTATATATGCATGTAATACATATATATATATACACCTATTTATATAAAGCACCAAGAATTAAGATGAGCCATGTTGGAAAAAGTAACATTCAAACAGGATCTAAAATCATTTCCATGTCAAGAGAAGTAGCTCAAACATTGGTAAGCAAGAACACTAGTGAGGGATGGTGAGTAGATGATATAATATGATGACATGAGATATCAATCTGGGGCTTTTAGGGAAAGATCTGGAAGCCTAAGTGAGGCAGAGAGATAGCTGCCCCACCGCCAGGACTAGTGGTTTGAGAGTAATGGGAGAGAAAATAGCCACACTTTAGAGGATGTTAGGGGATGCAGTGTTCTCAGAGAGCATGCAGTTTTCCTTCAGAGCAAGAAGATAAAGGAACGTCCATAGAACAATCTGTGGATACAGGGAATTCTGCTGATGATAGACTATTAATTCTAGAAGGCACACTGGAAAGGTTTTGGAAACTGGAAGTCATCAGGTAATAGGGAATGTGCAAAGTTTACAGAGATTTAAAATGTGAGAGACAAAGAAAGCCTGGGACTTCTTTCTAGTTATTCTGAGAGCCCAGAACTCCTCTGGCCTCCTGATATATAAGCTGGGGTGGAGGATAATGCTTTTTTTTTTCTTTTTTTTTCCTTGCGGTACGCGGGCCTCTCACTGTTGTGGCCTCTCCCGTTGCGGAGCACAGGCTCCGCACGCGCAGGCTCAGCGGCCATGGCTCACGGGCCCAGCCGCTCTGTGGCATGTGGGATCTTCCCGGACCGGGGCACGAACCCGTGTCCCCTGCATCGGCAGGCGGACTCTCAACCACTGCGCCACCAGGGAAGCCCGAGAATGCATATTTATAATGTTTAAAATGGGCTAGGCTCATAATTCTAAGGAGTATCTAACTTTTATACATTCTTCCCAGTTCTAATAAATCTAAGATTTGGTGGATATGGAAGTTTTTTTTTTTTTTTTTCTCACCTCCAATCCAGATTACTAAAAGGTTGGAGGGACTAAGGATTGGAAATGATCCCTCTGGAAATCGGAGGGAATCTACATATGTCTCTGTGAGGAAGAATGGTGTGTGTGTGTGTGTGTGTGTGTGTGTGTGTGTGTGTGTGTGTGTGTGTGTGTGTGTGTGTGTGTGTGTGTGTGTGTGCATTCATTGAGAATAGAAGACCAGAAAATATGTTCCCCAAAGACTACTCTTCTATTCCCCAGGTGATGAGGAATTGTGTGATAGGAGAGACTTTCTCCTAACAAGACTAAAAGCTAACAGGTTTTAGCCTTCCAGCCCAAAATAGCTGATAAGAATGAGCCTTCTTCCTACCCCTGCGCCTGCCTCTGATACTCCACAGAGCCTCCCAGGATGCACGGGATGCAGAGAGCAATGGCTTATCTTCCTGTGAACCTCTTTCGTATTCTTCCTTCTCACTCAGAAAGGGTGTGGGAGAATGGCTTTCAAGCATGGTCAGTATTCATTTCCTCTATGCAAGAATCTGTCACTTACCAAATCATTAGTCCATTCCATGCTGGATACCGAAATATTAGTTTTAATTCCATACCCTAAGATATTGGAGAGACTAATCAATTACAGACATTTTATCCTTTTATATGGCCCTTATTAATTCATAGATTACATGTAACTCACTGTCAATTTTCTTGACAAGAACATCAAAGGATTTCCTCTACTTTCTCCATTTGTGTCCAACTGACCTGCACTTTCAACCTCTTTCATAATCCCTGTGGACGCTCAGTCCCTTTCCATCCCTCGGCTATCACTAGAATACTCTCTAAACTTCTTCTGTAATTTGATTTTGCCACACAGCAACCTCAGTAATTGTTTGAATTCTCTTCACTTAGACATAACCCCCCTTCCTGGAATTTTATGATAATGCATGAGGCAACACAAGTGCTTCAAGAATTTTGGCCTCTTAAAAGACAATAACCAATGGTGGGTACTTACAACTCACAGAATCAGTGCAGTGGAGAAAGTGCTCATCTTGAATTCCCAAGGTATGAATACAAAACCCACTTCTATGGGTTCAAAAGGAGGAAGGTAGTAGGATGTAAGACATACTGTACAAATTTTAACATGTTGTACAAAAGTTAAATTATCTTTTCTTTTTGAGTCAGAAGCTGTAATATATAATCAGCCCACCTACCTCCCACAATTTCTACCCAGCTGTCAATACTGAAATTGTTCTTGTCCTTTCTGTCCTTACCTTTGACAAGTTTGATAATTTTTCTGAGTCTCATATTTCTCAACAGTAAAATCGATTATATATAAACACAATGTGTGCATGTGTGAGAGAGAGAGTTAAACATGCCTGCTACTTCCAGTGCCGCTCACCAGGTAAACAGGGGACCCGGAGTTCTGTCCAGGCTGGATTTCAAGGAACCTTGCTGGGCATGGACACATATAGTTAGCAAGTGTCTGAATGTCTGAAGGTCATGGGCCAGAACAAGATTCCAATTTGGGATGAAAGAAGGCCCAGAATACAAGGTTTAGTTTTAACACAGATAAGTGTCAAAGAATAAAAATTGGATTCAGTGGAAATGGCTGTCTCTACAGAGTAGACCTGATGAAATAAGTGGGTCCAGGGAGCAGACCAGGAAACAATGCCAAGAAGCAAAAATGGGATTATAAATATACTCAAACTAAAAGTGGGAGGGAGGCTAAGTTTGTTCAGTCAAGAAGGAGAAAGGCACACCATTCTGAGTCCAGTTACACAGGGATTGCTGATCTAACCAGATGTGTCCCAGATACTTCGCACCTCCAAAAGGATACTTGTTAGAAGTGTAGAAACATCAGATCCTTTTGATGACTGGTGAGGAATAACAAGACTGCCTTCCTAGCCCTAGGAGAGAAACAAACTGATCTTATCCCATCATTTGGAATAATGTGAAAACTGACTTAAAAGATTTTTCTTTTAAACATTACCACTGGTGTGATATAAATACATATGGTGTTTCATGGCACAGTCAAAATGTGAAAGGATGTTGTAGAGAATGCTCATTTTCTGAAATGCACTCTGCAGAAAGCTGTCACTCATGTGGCAAAGGAGAATTCTGGGTGGCTTCCTAAACAGGACTCCTGGTGGGTCTCTTTGTGCTATTGATCTTGTGTCATCGGTTCTCCTGTGGTTGAGTGAAGCCCAAAGGAGTTGACAGGAGAAGGAGCAGGTAAAGGCTTCGATTTCACGTCTTTTTCTCCTCTATCTCAGAATTATCCCAAGTGAACCAACGTCCAAGGTGTTCTTAGATATGCACTTCCTCAGCCCAAGCAAGGCTTAGGGGAGCCGGAGACCAGGGGCAGCCTCATCTGGTTTTCTCAGTGTACCTGACAAATACCACCACATTTTTTTTGTGCCATGAGGTGAAAAAAGATGTGACACACAGAGCTAATTAGTAAGAGGGAATCTGAAATGTACATCTATTCAGAAAGGATGAATCTCAGCGTCTAATAGCGGGTAGTATAACCGTGTTGAAGGAATATAGAATCTATAACAATTTAACTCTAAGTTTACATTCAAATTCTTCCAGTTAAGGGAAGTTTGTTTAATTTAACCCTCCTAAATTTGTTTTCTCATCTGTAAAATGGAGACAGCAACCGCACTTTCTGTTAACTTCTGATACAGTGAAAAACGAATTGCTTGGCCCAGTACTTGGCATGTAGTACATGCTCAACAAATGTTATTTTCATTCCCTGCCCTTTGCTCACCATGACCGTGGCTGTACGTGAATACGAGTTCCTGATTTATAAGCCCAAAGACCCTTCGAGTGAGATAAAAGCACTCTAAACTCGGGGTTTCCCATATTAAGATAAAGAGTTTTGATAGTGTCTCCGTCTTTGCTTAGAATGTCAACTGTTGCTTCCTTCTATTTAAATATGAGTCAGCTTCTAGATCAAATTAGATTAGCTTCTCCTCTATAAGATAGTCCTCATTTCCATCCTCAACCTCCGGTGAATCATTTCTTCTTCTGTAGCCCACGCTGTTTGCTTACGTACATTTGTTTCTTCTTCTGTAGCCTACGCTGTTTGCTTACGTACATTTGTTTTCTGATTCCATCTTGCCCTGCATTAGAGTTATCTCATGTTTGTGTTCATTAGGACATTCCAGCTTCCTTAAATGGCCTTTTGTGATTGCTCTTTGAACTAATTCTCTTAAACCTAATTCTATGCCTGATAACAATCATCTGTACTTATTATTAAAACTAACTATATTCTAAGAAGGGTTCTAAGTATTTCACTTGAAAGAGATCATTTAGTCCTCACAATGACTCAAGGAGATGGGCAGGATTCTGGGTCATCCCAATTTTACAGATGAGGAAACTGACATTCTTAGAGTTTAAGTCAGTTGTCCACGGCCACGTGGCTAAAACATTGTGGAGTCAGCATTCAAGCTCAGTCAGACTGCTTCCAGAAGCCACGCTTGTCACCACTATCCAGGTGATACAGCATGTTGATTTAGAACACAGGCCATTTCTTCCCCTCTCTGTCAGACTGAGACTCTCAGTAGAGTGACAGCACAGGAACACGAGTGCAGAGCAGAGAATGTGTCTTTCGGCACCTAGTGCATCAGTAAAGGTATTTAAATTAAACTGTCATGTTCCCTCCCACACACAGCGCAAGGATTTGAGTCATCCTTCAGGAGTAGCAGTGCGAGGCTGTGGGTAAACTACCTCATGCGGCACTAATTTGGATGGCAGTTCCCAGCCCAAATCTACATCTCACCACCAATCAAGGTGGATACTGTCTGTGCTGGGAGACAAATGATGTCAAACATCTGCTGGAAAACACGCCTACAGATTGTAACAAGCCGAGCTTACAAACAAGCGCAGGCACAGACACCCCAGTTACCTTGGTGGTGGGAGCCTTACGGGTCTCAACTGGATTCTTTCCGATAGCAAGGCAGTTTTCTTCAAGATATCATCTAGGCAAGGTGAGTGGGATGTACAGAGAAGGAAGGGCCAGAGCAGACCTGAAAGTAAGCTTTATTGAGTTCAAGGGACTATGCACTGTGTCAAGTGGTTTACAGATGTTATTTTTTATTTTTTTATACAGCAGCTTCTTATTAGTCATCCATTTTATACATATCAGTGTGTACATGTCAATCCCAATCACTCAATTCATCACACCACCACCACCACCACCCCGCCACGTTCCCCCCTTGGTGCCCATACGTTTGTTCTCTACATCTGTGTCTCAATTTCTGCCCTGCTAACTGGTTCATCTGTACCATTTTCCTAGGTTCCACATATATGCATTGATATACGATATTTCTTTTTCCCTTCCTGACTTACTTCACTCTGTATGACAGTCGCAAGGTCCATCCATGTCTCTACAAATGACACAATTTTGTTCCTTTTTATGGCTGAGGAATATTCCATTGTATATATGTACCACATCTTCTTTATCCATTCGTCTGTTGATGGACATTTAGGTTGCTTCCATGACCTGGCTATTGTAAATAGTGCTGCAAGGAACATTGGGGTGCATGTGTCTTTTTGAATTATGGTTTTCTCTGGGTATATGCCCAGTAGTGGGATTGCTGGGTCATAGGGTAATTCTATTTTTAGTTTTTTAAGGAACCTCCATACTGTTCTCCATAGTGGCTGTATCAATTTACATTCCCACCAACAGTGAAAGAGGGTTCCCTTTCTCCACACCCTCTCCAGCATTTCTTGTTTGTAGATTTTCTGATGATACCCATTCTAACTGGTGTGAGGTGATACCTCATTGTAGTTTTGATTTGCATTTCTCTAATAATTAGTGATGTTGAGCAGCTTTTCATGTGCTTCTTGGCCATCTCTACATCTTCTTTGGAGAAATATCTATTTAGGTCTTCTGTGCATTTTTTGATTGGGTTGTTTGTTTTTTTAATATTGAGCTGCGTGAGCTGTTTATATATTTTGGAGATTAATCCTTTGTCCATTGATTCATTTGCAAATATTTTCTCCCATTCTGAAGGATGTCTTTTTGTCTTGCTTGCAGTTTCCTTTGCTTTGCAAAAGCTTTTAAGTTTCAGTAGGTCTCATTTGTATATTTTTGTTTTTATTTCCATTGCTCTAGGAGGTGGATCAAAAAAGATTTTGCTGTGATTTATGTCAAAGAGGGTTCTTCCTATGTTTTCCTCTAAGAGTTTTATAGTGTCTGGTCTTTTTAGGTCTCTAATCCATTTTGAGTTTATTTTTGTAAATGGTTTCAGGGAATGTACTAATTTCATTCTTTTACATGTAGCTGTCCAGTTTTCCCAGCACCACTTATTGAAGAGACTGTCTTTTCTCTATTGTATATCCATGCCTCCTTTGTCATAGATTAGTTGACCATAGGTGCGTGGGTTTATCTTGGGCTTTCTATCTTGTTCCATTGATCTATGTTTCTGTTTTTGTGGCAGTACCATATTGTGTTGATTACTGTAGCTTTGTAGTATAGTCTGAAGTCAGGCAGTCTGATTCCTCCAACTCCATTTTTTTCCCTCAAGACTGCTTTGGCTATTCGGGGTCTTTTGTGTCTCCATACAAATTTTAAGATTTTGTGCTCTAGTTCCGTAAAAAATGCCATTGGTAATATGATAGGGATTGCATTGAATCTGTAGATTGCTTTGGTTAGTATAGTCATTTTAACAATATTGATTTTTCCAATCCAAGAACATGGTATATCTCTCCATCTGTTGGTATCATCTTTAATTTCTTTCATCAGTGTTTTATAGTTTTCTGCATAAAGGTCTTTTATCTCCCTAGGTAGGTCTTCCTAGGTATTTTATTCTTTTTGTTGCAATGGTAAATGGGAGTGTTTCCTTAACTGCTCTTTCAGATTTTTCATCATTAGTTTATAGGAATGCAAGAGATTTCTGTGCATTAATTTTGTATCCTGAGACTTTACCAAATTCAATGATTAGCTCTAGTAGTTTTCTGGTGGCATCTTCAGGATTCTCTATGTATAGTATCATGTCATCTGCAAACAGTGACACTTTTACTTTTTCTTTTCCAATTTGTATTCCTTTTGTTTCTTTTTCTTCACTGATTGCCATGGCTAGGACTTCCAAAAATATGTTGAATGATAGTGGTGAGAGTGGGCAACTTTGTCTTGTTCCAGATCTTAGAGGAAACACTTTCAGTTTTTCACCATGGAGAATGCTGTTTGCTGTGGGTTTGTCATATATGGCCTTTATTATGTTGAGGTAGGTTCCCTCTATGCCCATTTTCTGGAGAGTTTTTAGCATAAATCAGTGTTGAATTTTGTCAAAAGCTTTTTCTGCACCTATTAAGGTGATCATATGGTTTTTATTCTTCAATTTGTTAATATGGTGTATCACAAAAGTTGATTTGCATATTTTGAAGAATCCTTGCATCCCTGGGATAAATCCCACCTGATCATGGTGTATGATCCTTTTAATGTATTGTTGGATTCTGTTTGCTAATATTCTGTTGAGGATTTTTGCATCTATATTCATCAGTGATATTGGTCTGTAATTTTCTTTTTTTTGTAGTATCTTTGTCTGGTTTTGGTATCAGGGTGACGGTGGCCTCATAGAATGAGTTTGGGAGTGTTCCTTCCTCTGCAATTTTTTGGAAGAGTTTGAGAAGGATGGGTGTTAGCTCTTCTCTAAATGTTTGATAGAATTCACCTATGAAGCCATCTGGTACTGGACTTTTGTTTGTTGGAAGATTTTTAATCACAGTTTCAATTTCATTACCTGTGATTGGTCTGTTCATATTTTCTATTTCTTCCTGGTTCAGTCTTGGGAGGTTATACCTTTCTAAGAATTTGTCCATTTTTTCCAGGTTGTCCATTTTATTGGCATAGAGTTGCTTGTAGTAGGCTCTTAGGATGCTTTGTATTTCTTTGGTGTCTGTTGTAACTTCTCCTTTTTCATTTCTAATTTTATTGATTTGAGTCCTCTCCCTCTTTTTCTTGATAAGTCTGGCTAAAGATATCAATTTTGTTTACCTTCTCAAAGAACCAGCTTTTAGTTTTATTGATCTTTGCTACTGTTTTCTTTGTTTCTATTTCATTTATTTCTGCTCTGATGTTTATGATTTCTTTCTTTCTACTAACTTTGGGTTTTGTTTGTTCTTCTTTCTCTAGTTCCTTTAGGTGTAAGGTTAGATTGTTTGAGATTTTTCTTCTTTCTTGAGGTAGGCTTGTATAGCTATAAACTTCCCTTTTAGAACTGCTTTTGCTGCAACTCTTAGGTTTTGGATCGTCGTGTTTTGGTTGTCTTTTGTCTCTAGGTATTTTCTGATTTCCTCTTTGATTTCTTCAGTGATCTCTTGGTTATTTAGTAACGTATTGTTTAGCCTCCATGTGTTTGTGTTTTTTTATGTTTTTTTCCCTGTAATTTATTTCTAATCTCACAGCATTGTGGCTGGAAAAGATGCTTGATATGATTTCAATTTTCTTAAATTTACTGAGGCTTGATTTGTGACCCAAGATGTGATCTATCCTGAAGAAAGTTCCATGCACACTTGAGAAAAAAGTGTAATCTGCTCTTTTGGAATGGAATGTCCTATAAATATCAATTAAATATATCTGGTCTATTGTGTCATTTAAAGATGGTGTTTCCTTATTAATTTTCTGTTTGGATGATCTGTACATTGGTGCAAGTGAGGTGTTAAAGTCCCCTATTATTATTGTGTCACTGTCGATTTCCTCTTTTATACCTGTTAGCAGTTGCCTTATGTATTGAGGTGCTCTTATGTTGGGTTCATATATATTTATAATTGTTATATCTTCTTCTTGGATTGATCCCTTGATCATTATGTAGTGTCCTCCTTTGTCTCTTGTAGTAGTCTTTATTTTAAAGTCTATTTTATCTGATATGAGTGTTGCTACTGCAGCTTTATTTTGATTTCCATTTGCATGGAATATCTTTTTCCATCCCCTCACTTTCAGTCTGTATGTGTCCCTAGGTCTGAAGTGGGTCTCTTGTAGACAGCATATATATGGGTCTTGTTTTTGTATCCATTCAGCAAGCCTGTGTCTTTTGGTTGGAGCATTTAATCCATTCACATTTAAGGTAGCTATCGATATGTATGTTCCTATGACCATTTTCTTAATTGTTTTGGGTTTGTTTTTGTAGGTCCTTTTCTACTCCTGTGTTTCCCACTTAAAGAAGTTCCTTTAGTATTTGTTGTAGAGCTGGTTTGGTGGTGCTGAATTCTCTTAGCTTTTGCTTGTCTGTAAGCTTTTGATTTCTCCATCGAATCTGAATGAGATCCTTGCCGGGGTAGAGTAATCTTGGTTGTAGGTTCTTCCCTTTCATCACTTTAAGTATATCATGCCACTCCCTTCTGGCTTGTAGAGTTTCTGCTGAGAAATCAGCTGTTAGCCTTATGGGAGTTCCCTTGTATGTTATTTGTCATTTTTCCCTTGCTGCTTTCAATAATTTTTCTTTGTCTTTAATTTTTGTCAATTTGATTACTATGTGTCTCGGTGTGTTTCTCCTTGGGTTTATCCTGTATGCAACTCTCTGTGCTCCTGTACTTGGGTGGCTATCTCCTTTTGCATGTTAGGGAAGTTTTCAACTATAATCAGTTCAAATATTTTCTCAGGTCCTTTCTCTCTCTCTTCTCCTTCTGGGACCCCTATAGTGCGAATGTTGTTGCGTTTGATGTTATCCCAGAGGTCTCTCAGGCTGTCATCATTTCTTTTCATTCTTTTTTCTTTATTCTTTTCTGCAGCTGTGAATTCCACCATTCTGTCTTCCAGGTCACTTATCCGTTCTTCTGCCTCAGTTATTCTGCTGTTAATTCCTTCTAGTGTAGTTTTCATTTCAGTTATTGTATTGTTCATCTTTGTTTGTTTGTTCTTTAATTCTTCTAGGTCTTTGTTAAACATTTCTTGTATCTTCTCGATCTTTGCCTCCATTCTTTTTCCAAGGCCCTGGATCATCTTCACTATAATTATTCTGAACTCTTTTTCTGGAAGGTTGCCTATCTCCACTTTATTTAGTTCTTTTTCTGGGGTTTTATCTTGTTCCTTCTTCTGGTACATAGCCCTCTGCCTTTTCATCTTGTCTATCTCTCTATGAATGTGGTTTTTGTTCCACAGGCTGCAGGATTGCTTCTGCTCTCTGTCCTCTGGTGGATGAGGCTAGCTAAGAGCCTTGTCCAGATGTTGTTATTTTTAACTCTCTCTTTCTCTCTCATACACATGTGTGTGCATGTGTGTGTGTGTATTTGTGTAGTGCATATATATATAATTTCCTTGAGTCTATTCAGTTATCAAGGCAAGATTTTTTTTGTATAAAACGTCATAATTTCCCCATTACTTCAGAGAAATCCAGTAAGTAAATTTACAGTGAAGATCCTTGATGAAAACTATGAGTGAGCACCAGGCCCTGAGGACCTCAACCTGCAAGCCCCAGTGCAGTTCTGTCTTTTTCAAAAAAAAAAAATATATATATATATATATGTGTGTGTGTGTGTGCGCGCACGTGTGCATGTGTGTGTGTATCAGTTTTTCTGTTGAGATAAATGAGACTCAGAAGTTTAAAAATTTAATAACATGCCAAAGTTAAGGTGGGCAGAACGAGAGAAGGATTCAGACTCAAGTTGAGTCTATAGCTTGTTCTCTTCCTGCCTCACTTCAACCTCAAACAATGGCCTTCATAAAGGCTTATTATATTTTTATTCATTCATTAGGCAAACATGATTGTACCTAATAATCACCAGCATTGTTGTATGAACTGGGGATCAAACAGTATAAAACAGCCACAGTCCTTAGCCTCATGGGGAGGATGGAAAACAAAAAAAAAATCAATGTATCAGGTGGTGATAACTTCCATGAAGAAAAATAAAGCACAGTCTGGTGCATAGAGAGAAATGGGACATTCTATTTTCAAAAAGGTTGTCATGGAAAGCCCCTGATAGGACGGCACTGAACAGAGAGTGGAAGGATAGACTTCTAGAAGTATACATGAGCCATGCCAATTAGAGCATACTAAGAGCATTCTACCCAAAAGAAACAAAGACTCTAAGAGGGGATATATTTCAAATATCTGAGTTCACTCTTTTATAGGAAGAACAAAGGGGCTATTGAACCTAGAGCACAGTGAGAGAGGGAGAAGCAGTAAAATTTAGGACAACGAGATATCTGGGGTCAAATAAAGTAGCATGAGTTGGACACTTATAAGCCATGAGTTGGAAATTACTTTTTGTGTAGTGGGAGGCTACTGGTTTTGAATAGAAAAGTTACAGAATATGACTTAAAGTTACTCCTACTGTATAGAAAATAAACTAGTGTGTGTGGGGGGTGGTCAAGGTGAAAGCAGAAACACCACTTGGGAGACATCTGAAATAATCTAGGTAAGAGATCGTGGTAGAATGTTCCAGGGTTGTAGCAGTTGGGGTGATGTGAAGTGCTTAAAACTAGGATGTATTTAAAGATAAAAGTCTAAGAATGTATGGACAAATTTTATGTGTGATGTGAGAGAAAGAGAGAAGTCGAGTTCAAAATTTTTATTTAGGCAACTAGAATAATGGACCCTGCATTACTGAGATGGGGAAACTGAAGGAGTAGCAGTTATGTGGGCAGAATCAAGAGTTTAGTAATGTTTGAGATGCCTATTGAACTTCTCAATCAGGTTGGACGTAACAGTCTAGAGTTCAGGAGGGAGATCAAAAATATAATACACGAATGCAGATAAATTCAGTTACATGCCCTCTCCATCTTTCTCTAACCTTCCATTTCTTCTCAATCCCTCTTATACCATGGCTCCTGACTTTCTGTTACCTAATTACATTGGGTTCTTTTGGGAGTCTGTGAAAGAAGTGTGGCCTTTTTTTTTTTTTTTTTTTAAGAAAAGTACTCTCTTGAAAATGAAACAAAGTGAAGAGTCTTTCTTAATCATGCAAAGAGATATAGAAATATCAAACTTGCTAGTTTAGTTGGAGAGATTAGAATGAAACTATGTGAGTTAGAAGAGATATAGGAAGATCTATGAAGAAAAAAGAGTGGATTTCTATCAGAAGTGAGAAAATTTGCTCCAGAAGATGGATAGCAACTTATATTGAATTTTCCCTCAAAATTCATTCACCCTGCAAGGTGTTCAGTTTGACATGCTCTTCAGGGCTATGATGCTATTACACTAGAGACAAGAACATTCCATTAGTGACTTTAAATAGCAGAAAACAAGAATGGCAATTAAATTTTATACTTTTCCAGGGCTTCCCTGGTGGCGCAGTGGTTGGGAGTCCGCCTGCCGATGCAGGGGACGCGGGTTCGTGCCCCGGTCCGGGAGGATCCCGCGTGCCGCGGAGCGGCTGGGCCTGTGAGCCATGGCCGCTGAGCCTGCGCGTCGGGAGCCTGTGCTCCGCAATGCGGGAGGCCACAGCAGTGAGAGGCCCGCGTACCAAAAAAATAAATAAATAAATAAATAAATTTTATACTTTTCCAAAGGGAAGAAAAGTGGCCCTGCCAGGCCCAGAATATATGGTAGAGATACAAGAAAATCTAGGATAAGATTTGGTTTTGTGTTCAGACAGATTGAAGGCATCAAAGGTAGAGACAAGCTCCTTTTGGGGGCAAGAGAGAGAGAGAGATAGAGAGACAGAGACAGAGAGAGGGAGAGACAGAGAGAGGAAGAGACAGAAAGACAGAGAGGGACAGAGATAATGATAATTTGTGTTGTGGGTAACAAAAAATTACAAGGAAGGAAGGAAGGAAGGAGCGGGATAGAAAATATACCACAAGATGAAAAGTACTAGAAAATATTGTTTAACCTGAAGAAGAGAAGACATAAAACATATTTCAGGGATGGACTTCCATGTAGAACATGAGACTGCTATGTAATTTCGGAGGGCAGAAGTCACAATTGGCTAACCCCAGACTTAAGGCATCTGGCTTCTTCTCCCTGCTAGCTATGTCAACTAGAGCAAGTTACTATACCTCACTGTGCCTTATGTGTGTCTTCTGTAAATTAGAAATAATAACAGCACTACTACAAAGTATAGTGAGGATTAAATAACTTTGATAACAAATGAATAGAATAAGGTTTGGGAAATAAACCTTGGTATGGGGCTGGGTCCTAGTATGAAAAAAAGGGTAGAATGCTAATTCATACTTGATACAGGATAAGTCTGGCACTGAAAATGGTCAGTCTAATAGATACAAACTCAAAAAGGTATGAAGATTTCATCTAGATAAGCTACAGTTCAGGCTGGCCTCTAGTCCCAGCTGGAGAAACCAAGAGAGAAGCCCAGCCACATGGCTTGGTCCAACACAGAGTAGTCAGGGCAGACTCACTTGCCAGACTGGCTTTTAAGGATTTTTCAAATACTCCCCAGAATTCATCTTCATGTGACACTGAGGCTCCTTGTGTTCTCCCAGCAGTGACTAAACTGACTGCTGGATTTCAGTAGCAGAAGACACATACTGAAGGGTACCCATGATTATGGCTGAACTGACAGGGGGTCCTAGGACAGAAATGTTTCATTGCTGGAGACCTAATTTTTTTTTTTTTTTTTAACAGTAAGAATGAACAGAACAAGTTGTCAGGGAGATAGTGAGCACCTTGTTCCTGGAAAATTCAAACAGAAGCTTGAAAGGTCAAGTTATTACTTTGTTAAATGAACATTTGTTGAGAGCACAGGGTGTGGGATGGTGAACCATGGTTGAAAACAGACCACAAGGGAAATTGAAACAAAGATGTTTATTACTCACAGGTCCTGGAAGAAGCACACAGCTGGCCTCCAGAGGCCACATGGGGAGGGCAAGTCAGGGTCCCGGAAGAGAAAGAGGCAGGACATAAAGCACATGCCTTTATTAGGGTCCAAGGGTAAAGAGCTTTGTTGTGCCCTAAGGCTAGATTCATCAATTTAAACCAAAAGAAGCAAAGTTTTGGTAAACTCCATGAGGGTCTTATCTAAGGGACATGCAAGGGGAAGGCCCTGGGAAGTTCAAGGAGACTATTAATCACAAGGGCTATTAGTGAAATCCTATCAGGAACATAAATCTGCTTGTGACTCTGCTGGGGTACTCTACTTGGGGTACGTTCTTGCATGGGGGGCTAACATCAGTTTACAATCCCTGCAGGCCACTTGGCCAAACCAAGTGGATGCTGAGTCAGCAATACCATGGAATAGTTTAGGTAAATTCTCAACAGTCTACTTACTGAAGAGGTCACTGGGAACATTCATACATCAGGAAGGGGGTCTAGTATACTTTTAATGTTATACTTTCTAACTCTGGGTAGTGAGCTGAATGATAATTTTCAAAGACACCCACTCTTATTCCCTGAAATCTCTGTTATTGTAGGTGGTGAAGTTTTTGCAGACATAATTACATTATGGATTTTGAGATGAGATTTTCCTGGATTATGTGAGTGGGTCTTAAATGATATCACATGTATTCTTATGAGAAGAAGGCACAGGGATATTAAACACATACAGACAGAGGAGAAGGGAATGCAAAGACAGACCAGAGAACTGCAGCCACAAGGCAGAGAATGCCAACACTCCCCAGAGGCTGGAAGAAGCCACGAACGGATTCTCTCCTAGAATTTCTAGAGACAGTAGAGAGCCCTGCCTGCACCTTGATATGAATTTCAGGCCTCAGGAACTATGAGAGAATAAATTTCTGTTATTTTAAGCTACCCAGTTTGTGGTGATGTGACATAGCAGTTTCAGGAAACAAATCCACTCTGGTTCCATAATTTTTACAGACAAATATAAGTATGGATTATCTATCTAAAGATGGAGCAACAGCAATCAAATCCTATTTACTCTTTCCTATTTTATGTATTTCTTCATAAATATTTTCTTAATTAAAAATGTCCTTTAATCCAATTGTCAGATGTTACAAAGGGAATACATTTAACAGAATGAACACATTGGTTTCTCAATTTCGTCTCAAAATATATAGTGCCATGGGGAAGAAGTTCTCCTTAGGCAACTAGTAATGAGACTCTTAACGTTCTTTAAGTCAATCAATGCTCTAAAAAGGTACAGAATTATCAATTAAATATCTCAAGAGGAAACTGGAAGGATAAGGCAATTGCAGGTACTTTGAACATGTACTGATTAATATATTCTTGCAAGGAATATTGATGAGCCTTGTACTATGTAAAAGATACATTTTTGAATTTTTTTATTTTTTTTTAACATCTTTATTGGAGTATAATTGCGTTACAATGGTATGTTAGTTTCCGCTTTATAACAAAGTGAATCAGCCATACATATACATATATCTCCATATCTCCTCCCTCTTGTGTCTCCCTCCCATCCTCCCTATCCCACCCCTCTAAGTGGTCACAAAGCACTGAGCTGATATCCCTGTGCTATGCAGCTGCTTCCCACTAGCTATCTATTTTACATTTGGTAGTGTATATATGTCCATGCCACTCTCTCACTTCGTCCCAGCTTACCCTTCCCCCTCCCTGTGTCCTCAAGTCCATTCTCTACATCTGCGTCTTTATACCTGTCCTGTCCCTAGGTTCTTCAGAAACTTTTTTTTTTAGATTCCATATATATGTGTTAGCATACAGTATTTATTATTCTCTTTCTGACTTACTTCACTCTGTATGACAGTCTCCAGGTCCATCCACCTCACTACAAGTAACTCAATTCTGTTTCTTTTTATGGCTGATTAATATTCCATTGTATATATGTGCCACATCTTCTTTATCCATTCATCTGTCGATGGACACTTAGGTTGCTTCCACGTCCTGGTATTATAAATAGAGCTGCAATGAACATTGTGGTACGTAACTCCTTTTGAATTATGGTTTTCTCAGGGTATATGTCCAGTAGTGGGATCGCTGGGGCTTATGGTAGTTCTATTTTTAGTTTTTTAAGGAACTTCCATATTGTTCTCTATAGTGGCTGTATCAATTTACATTCCCACCAACAGTGCAAGAGGGTTCCCTTTTCTCCACACACTCTCCAGCATTTTCTGTTTATAGAATTTTTGATGATGGCCATTCTGACCAGTGTGAGGTGATACCTCATTGTGGTTTTGATTTGCATTTCTCTAATGATTAGTGATGCTGAGCATCCTTTCATGTGTTTGTTGGCAATCTGTATATATTCTCTGGAGAAATGTCTATTTAGGTTTTCTGCCCATTTTTGGACTGGGTTGTTTGTTTTTTTTGATACTGAGCTGCATGAGCTGCTTGTATATTTTGGAGATTAACCCTTTGTCAGTGCTTCGTTTGCAAATATTTTCTCCCATTCTGAGAGTTATCTTTTTGTCTTGTTTTGGTTTCCTTTGCTGTGCAAAAGCTTTTAAGTTTCATTAGGTCCCATTTGTTTATTTTTGTTTTTATTTCCATTTCTCTAGGAGGTGGATCTTGCTGTGATTTATGTCACAGAGAGTTCTGCCTATGTTTTCCTCTAAGAGTTTTATAGTGTCTGGCCTTACATTTAGATCTTTAATCCACTTTGAGTTTATTTTTGTGTATGGTGTTAGGGAGTGTTCTAATTTCATTCTTTTACATGTAGCTGTCTAGTTTTCTCAGCACCACTTACTGAAGAGGCTTTCTTTTCTCCCTTGTATGTTCTTGCCTCCTTTGTCAAAAATAAGGTGACCATATGTGCATGGGTTTACCTCTGGGCTTTCTATCCTGTTCCAGTGGTCTATGTTTCTGTTTTGGTGCCAGTACCATACTGTCTGATTACTGTAGCTTTGTGGTATAGTCTGAAGTCTGGGAGCCTGATTCTTCCAGCTCCGTTTTTCTTTGTCAAGATTGTTCTGGCTATTCAGGCTCTTTTGTGTTTCCAAATAAATTGTGAAATTTTTTGTTCTAGCTCTGAAAAATGCCAGTGGTAGTTTGATAGGGATTGCACTGAATCTGTAGATTGCTTTGGGTAGTATAGTTATTTTCACAGTGTTGATTCTTCCAATCCAAGAATATGGTATATCTCTCCATCTACTTGTATCATCTTTAATTTCTTTCATCAGTTTCTTATAGTTTTCTGCCCACAGGTCTTTTGTCTCCTTAGGTAGGTTTATTCCTAGGTATTTTATTCTTTTTGTTGCAATGGTAAATGGGAGTGTTTTCTTGATTTCTCTTTCAGATTTTTCATCATTAGTGTACAGGAATGCAAGAGATTTCTGTGCATTAATTTTGTATCCTGCTACTTTATCAAATTAATTGATTAGCTCTAGTAGTTTTCTGGTAGGATTTTTAGGATTCTCTATGTATAGTGTCATGTCATCTGCAAACTTCTTCTTTTCCGATTTGGATTCTTTGCATTTCTTTTTCTTCTCTGATTGCTGTGGCTAAAACTTCCAAAACAATGTTGAATAATAGTGGTGAGAGTGGGCAACCTTGTCTTGCTCCTGATCTTAGTGGAAATGGTTTCAGTTTTTCACCATTGAGAATGATGTTGGCTGCGGGTCTGTCATATATGACCTTTATTATTTTGAAGTAAGTTCCCTCTATGCCTACTTTCTGGAGGATTTGAATTTTGTCGAAAGCTTTTTCTGCATCTATTGAGATTATCATATGGTTTTTAGCCTTCAATTTGTTAATACGTTTTATCACATCGATCTGCGTATATTGAAGAATCCTTGCATTCCTGGGATAAACCACACTTGATCATGGTGTATGATCCTTTTAATGTGCTGTTGGATTCTGTTTGCTAGTATTTTGTTGAGGATTTTTGCAGCTATGTTCTTCAGTGATATTGGCCTGTTGTTTTCTTTCTTTGTGACATCTTTGTGTGGTTGTGGTATCAGGGTGATGGTGGCCTCGTAGAATGAGTTTGGGAGTGTTCAGCCCTCTGCTATATTGTGGAAGAGTTTGAGAAGGATAGGTGTTAGCTCTTCTCTAAATGTTTGATAGAATACGTCTGTGAAGCCATCTGGTCCTGGGCTTTTGTTTATTGGGAGATTTTTAATCACAGTCCCAACTTCAGTGCTTGTGATTGGTCTGTTCATATTTTCTATTTCTTCCTGGTTCAGTCTCGTAAGGTAGTGCTTTTCTAAGAATTTGTCCATTTCTTCCAGGTTGTCTATTTTATTGGCATCTAGTTGCTTGTAGTAATCTCTCATGATCCTTTGCATTTCTGCAGTGTCAGTTGGTACTTCTCCTTTTTCATTTCTAATTCTAATGATCTGAGTCTTTTTGCTTTTTTTCTTGATGAGTCTGGCTAATGGTTTATCAATTTTGTTTATCTTCTCAGAGAACCAGCTTTTAGTTTTATTGATCTTTGCTATAGTTTCCTTCATTTCTTTTTCATTTATTTCTGATCTGATCTTTATGATTTCTTTCATTCTGCTAACTTTGGGGTTTTTTTTTTGTTCTTCTTTCTCTAACCTTTTTTGCTGCATCCCATAGGTTTTGGGCCATGGTGTTTTCATTGTCATTTGTTTCTAGGTATTTCTCATTTCCTCTGTGATTTCTTCAGTGATCTCTTGATTATTTAGTAGCGTACAGTTTAGCCTCCAAGTGTTTGTATATTTTACAGTTTTTTTCCTATAATTTATATCTAGGCTCACAGTGCTGAGGTCAGAAAAGATACTTGATACGATTTTAACTTTCTTAAATTTACCAAGGCTTGATTTTTGACCCAGGATATGATCTATCCTGGAGAACGTTCCATGAGTACTTGGAATAAAGTGTATTCTGTTGTTTTTGGATGGAACATCCTTTAAATATCAGTTAAGTCCATCTTGTTTAATGCGTGATTTAAACCTTGTGTTTCCTTATTTATTTTCATTTTGGGTGATTTGTCCATTGGTGAAAGTGGGGTGTTAAAGTCCCCTACTATGATTGTGTTACTGTCGATTTCCCCTTTTATGGCTGTTAGCATTTGCCTTATGTATTGAGGTGCTCCTATGTTGGGTGCATTAATATTTACAATTGTTACGTCTTCTTCTTGGATTGATCCCTTGATCATTATGTAGTGTCCTTCTTTGTCTCTTGTAATAGCCTTTATTTTAAAGTCTATTTTCTCTGATATGAAAATTGCTACTCCAGCTTTCTTTTGGTTTCCCTTTGCATAGAATATCTTTTTCCATCCCCTCATTTTCAGCGTGTATGTGTCCATAGGTCTGAAGTCGTTCTCTTGTAGACAGCATATATACAGGTCTTGTTTTTGTATCCATTCAGCCAGTCTATGTCTTTTGGTTGGAGCATTTAATCCATTTATATGTAAGGTAGTTATTGATATGTATGTTCCTATTACCATTTTCTTGATTGTTTTGGGTTTGTTATTGTAGGTCTTTTCCTTCTCTTCTGTTTCCTGCCTAGAGAAGCTCCTTTAGCATTTGTTATAAAGCTGGTTTGGTGGTGCTGAATTGTCTTATCTTTTGCTTGTCTGTAAAGGTTTTAATTTCTCCATCGAATCTGAATGAGATCCTTGCTGGGCAGAGTAATCTTGGTTGTTGTTTTTTCCCTTTCATCAGTTTAAATATGTCCTGCTACTCCCTTCTGGCTTGCAGAGTTTCTGCTGAAAGATCAGCTGTTAGGGCTTCCCTGATGGTGCAGTGGTTGAGAGTCTGCCTGCTGATGCAGGGGACGTGGGTTCGTGCCCCAGTCCGGAAAGATCCCACATGCCGTGTAGCGGCTGTGTCTGTGAGCCATGGCCACTAAGCCTGTGCATCTGGAGCCTGTGCTCCACAACGGGAGAGGCCACAGCAGTGAGAGGCCCGCATACCACAAAAAAAAAAAAAAAAAAAAAAAAAGATCAGCTGTTAACCTTATGAGGATTCCCTTGTATGTTTTTTGTTGGTTTTCCTTTGCTGCTTTTAATATTTTTCTTTGTATTTAATTTTTGATAGTTTGGTTAATATGTGTCTTGGCATGTTTCTCCTTAGATTTATCCTGTATGGGGCTCTCTGCGCTTCCTGGACTTGACTATTTCCTTTCCCATATTAGGGACGTTTTCACCTATAATCCCTTCAAATATTTTCTCACTCCCTCTTTTTCTATTTTTCTTCTTCTTCTGGGACCCCTATAATTCGAATGTTGGTGCATTTAATGTTGTCCCAGAGGTCTCTGAGACTGTCCTCAATTCTTTTCATTCTTTTTTCTTTATTCTGCTGTGTGGTAGTTATTTCCACTATTTTATCTTCCAGGTCACTTATCCATTCTTCTGCCTCAGTTATTCTGCTACTGATTCCTTCTAGAGAATTTTTAATTTCATTTATCTTGCTCTTCATCATCGCTTGCTCTTTAGTTAAACATTTCTTGTATTTTCTCCATTCTATTTCCAAGATTTTGCATCATCTTTACTATCATTACTCTGAATTCTTTTTCAGGTAGACTGCCTATTTCCTCTTCATTTGTTTGGTCTCGTGGGTTTTTACCTTGCTCCTTCATCTGCTGTGTATTTCTCTGTCTTCTCATTTTGCTTAAGTTACTGCGTTGGGGGTCTCCTTTTCGCAGGCTGCAGGTTCATAGTTCCTGTTGTTTTTGGCATCTGCCCCCAGTGGCTAAGTTTGGTTAGTGGGTTGTGTAGGCTTCCTGGTGGAGGGGACTGGTGCCTGTGTTCTGGTGGATGAGGCTGGATTTTGTCTTTCTGGTGGGCAGGACCGTGTCCAGTGGTTTGTTTTAGGGTGTCTATGACCGTATTATGATTTTAGGCAGCCTCTCTGCTAATGGGTGTGGTTGTGTTCCTGTCTTGCTAGTTGTTTGGCATAGGGTGCCCAGAACTATAGCTTGCTGGTCGTTGAGTGGAGCTTGGTCTTAGCGTTGAGATGGAGATCGCTGGGTGAGCTTTTGCCATTTGATATTATGTGGAGCTGGGAGGTCTCTGGTGGACCAATGTCCTGAAGTCAGCTCTCCCACCTCAGAGGCACAGGCCTGAAACCCGGCCAGAGCACAAGGACCCTGTCAGCCACATAGCTGATTTAGTCCTCTCTGCAGCCATCTGATATAGCTATTTGTGGTAAGACAACTAGTTATCCACCAAAGAGCAATCTCCCACTTTTTCCAGAGTAAGAGAATTGTAGCTCTAAAAGATGTATTTTCGTACAGACAATATGGTGATGAAAAAATCATAGAAATCTTCTTCCTTCATGAAGCATTTTACATCATTGAATGGGAAAGGTAAAATATGTGTAATTTGGAAGTAAATAAGATAATCTCAGATAGTAGTAAGTGATATAGAAAATAGCAGGTTATGTGATAGAGAATGTCTGGTGTAGGTAGTGGAGGTTACAGATGGTGGAAGAGACATTTGAGTTGACACATGAATAGGAAAATCTAGACACGTGTTAATCAAAGGATGCAATGATATGCATATCAATCAATCGGCTATATTTAGTATATGGGGAGAAGCAGCAAAATTATATTAAAGGATGAAATATTTTCCCATGAGAATTATGCTATTATTTCCATGTGGGAAATAACATGAGAGAAGTAAATCTTTATAAGAAACATTGGTCTTTTACATCTTTAAATATTCTCCAAGGAAAAGTTTTTATACTTTACTAGACTACACCTGTGATCTTCTAGATATTGTGTATGTTTTTAAATAGACTTGAATCTCCTATTATAACTGTTTTCATTTGTTGAAAACAGAGAACATCTGGCCAGATGATGCATATCCTATCACATTTGGGGCCAGATCTGAACAAATATTCACTAAGCTTTTTTAAAATCCATAAAGAAGCTATTAAAAAGCAATTGGGTTTTTATAGCTGGTATTCAAAGTTAACAGATAAGCAGTTTGAAAGGGGATGTGCTGTTGAAAAATGGAAAACAATTGTACGGTAATAAGAAGATCTGGACTTGGTTTTGCCCCTCAGTGGTTTTACAGACTTGAAAACATCATTGAACCTCTCTGATTGTCTATGTCGTCATCCCTTAAAGGAAAATAATGGGCTAACACCACTAAATTTCTGTCTCTAAAATTTTTTGAAAATATAATTTGTTTTCCACAAATTCAGAGCCAATCCTTTCCCTTTTTCTTATCCACGGTTTCTACCTCACCTATTCCAGGCTCTTTTTCTATTTTCATTACAAGGGCCTTTTAATTTTTGAATGGCTTCTTTGAAATGAATAAATACATTCAACTCAAATCACAAGGTTAGTGTCTTTAAAATGTTTTTTCTCTCCAGTAAATTGAATGTATGTTTTTTATGCACTAGACACATTTCCCTCCTCATACTTAGAAATACTTTTATGTTTTGTGGTCTCTCGAGCATTTTAAAAACCGTTCATTCAAAGTGGGACTGTTCTGGCTTGTCTCATGTTTCCAAGAATATACAGTTATTCTAGAAGGCTTTGATTTAATTCACAGGGATTTCCAGATCTATTTGGGAAAACTCAATAATGTCTTTTCCTTAGAGAATATTTAAAGATGTAAAGACCAAGGTCTCTCATAAAGATTCATTTCTCTCAGATTATTTCCCGTATGTGAATGATAGCATCATTCTCATAAGAAAATATGCCATCCTTCAATATAATTCTGCAGCTTCTCCCCATGCACTAAAGATAGCCAATTAATTGATATGCATTTTAAAGAAGAATAGTGGTGGGATTGTGAACTCAGAGTCAAAATAAATAGCCTTATTCTTTTACATACCTCATTTGTGAATTTGAAAGACTTGTCTTATTTAACTTTCAAATGCAGAGAATAAAAACACAGTAATACCAAGCATTTCTGAGTTCTTACTGCAAGGTGGGCTCTGTGACAATCACGTTATGTATAACACCTCATTTGTTATTCATGATACTACATGTAGGCATTCTCTTTTCAAAGACAAGCACGTTATGTATAACATCTCATTTGTTATTCATGATACTGCATGTAGGCATTCTCTTTTCAAAGACAAGGACTCTAACCTTTTGAAAAGAAGCAAAAGCTCCAGGTCACAGGGACTCTCAATCTTTACAGGGCTGTTGGACTGTAAAATCCATGTCTTAACATGTCTCTATTATAAATGCCGATTTCTATCCTCACAAGTTAGGCACACCTACTAATATACAGTGAATTGTTTAAAAACTATTATGCCTATTCAGATAAAAAAGATGGAGATGATAAAGATAAACATGATTAAAATGATGATGCTGTTGAAGTTGTCAGCCTCAGATTTAACCTTATGGGGGAAACTGATGTTTACAGAATTTGGCAATCTCTTAATTTGTAGTAATATCTGCTGCCCCCATGTGGTACACTGTATAACTATCCTCTTCTCAGTGCTTATTTCCCCCTCTGCCTGTGAAAAATATTCCTGTACTACTACTTGTCTTCCATGATTCTTTCTCCCTGCTCTGGAAGGGAAATAGATAGTAAGGAATCATGATTATGGTTGGATGGAACTTAATGACTGATAATGTGTTCATGTGTGTATCTGAGCATGTTTGTGGACTCTTTTAACAAGAAAAAAAGAGAATTTGTTGAAAACATATAGTGGAGGACTTTCTAATATAGAGGAGAAGCCATGAAACAAATTCCAGCGGAAAACAGTAGCAAGTCTTAGAAACTGTTATTCTATCTCTCTATCTCAACAATACCAGAATGAACAAACTCCAACCATTAACTCTACTCTTGCCTTGTTCATGTCAATTACCAGAGTCCTGGAAGAGAAGATCTAACTGATGAAACTGAGGTTAAGATCTAATCTCTTCAAAGTGCTAGCTGGAGAAAGGGCTGATGTAAGAGAAGGGACCTCCAGGATAGCTGCTGACTTTTGTAGTGGTAGCATGGGACATCTTGATTTACTGTAAAGTAAATAAGGATAAAATTTCCTGAAAGCATATTTAGATGACTTCAGCATGGAAAATTGAATACTGGGCAACCAAAACCCACAAAGCCCATTAAATGTATTATGTTACTAGTCACTTGAATTTCATTTAAATATAGTAGTTGTAGAAAAATAATGCTTTGGCATAGTGATATAGGGCTCTCATAGTGTGACAGTAGGAATTAGGAAAGTCACTGACTGATTTGTCAGTAACTTCATTTGCAGGGGTTTTTAACTTGTGATCTCTAAAGCCTAGGCATCCCATGAATGCCACCAAGGGGTTGTTGAACCAAAACATTGTATCTAAATATTTGAGAACATGTTTGCATGTGAATTATTTTTCTGGTCAGATTTCACATAATTTATCATATTCTCAAAGGAATCTGTGTTATTCCTCACCAAAATATAAAATATTTAATCTACTGTGAGTCATGTAAACCATAAAATATTTAACTAATGACAATTTCTGCCCTCAAGAAGTTCATAGTCGCATAATCTCTCTTCAAGGAAATAGATACATATAGAAAGATTGCTACAAAATATGATAAAATAGTTTTTTTGATAAATGGTATGGAAGGAAAGATTTCTACATGTGTATGGAATGTAGTAACTGGTATCAGACCAGTGCATGCACCTACAGACAAAAGGAAAGTTGAACAAAGTACAGAGATCATTTCTTTGGGTGTGATGAAGAGGAGGCAACATAAAAAGACTGACCAAGATTCAGTAGAGGAAGAACTTCAGAAAGATAAACTGACCTTCTGAAACTACTTTTATCCTGGGGGAGTTAATGATTCTGGCTGTGAGCAGGAGACCAAGAATCTAGGAGTTAGAACCCAGAAGGCTTTTGCTGAGTAACAGAGAGAAACAACAGAATTTCGGCAGATATTGAAAGGAGCAGAAGCACGTGACTAGTTCTTCCCTCAGTATACTTGCTAAACTCAGGTTTGTTGTGGGGGAGGCCATAACCTAAGCAGAAAAACAGAACAGAGAAAGGTTAGGGTTTGTGATCTGTCAAAGGACTGGGTTCCGCAGAATACAGCAGGTTCTTAGCCAAAAATCCTGGAAAGACAGCGGCAAAACCAAAGTTGACTCGGTCTTAAGAAGGCTTCAACCTAGCTTTAACTCAGCACCACTAAAGATTTGATTAACATAAGCAATCACTAGTGTGGGAATGGGTGAACTCACTCTTGAGAGTCATAAGATCATCTGCAGCCTCTACGGTTTTTAAACTACTGTCTGGCATTCAATTAAAAAAAAAAAAATCACTAGGCACACCAACAGACAGAAACTGGGAAATTGATGAAGAAATGAACAATTCCACCAGAAAATTATAATCCTTAAAAAAGAATCAAATGGAAAATCTGGAATTGATGAATATCAATAGTATCTAAAATTTTGAATTTATTAGATATGTCAATATGAAATGTGATTAATGAGTTCCAGAATAATTGAATTGAAAGACAGGTTTATATTATACAATCCAAATTTAGAATATAAAATAAAAATAAAGAATAGAAATTTAGAGACCCATGGAACTTAGAGAATACATCTAATTTACATGTAATTGGAGTCCCTGGAATACAGTACAGAAAGAATGGGTCAGAAATAAGTGGATTAAAGAAAAAAACACACAAACCAAAAATGAAACAAAAACTAAACCACAGGCTCATCATAACAGGTCTGCTAAAATCCAAGACAAAGAATAAATATTCAAAGCAACAAAAAAGAAGAAAAAAGAAAAAAAGAGATGCATTACCATTAAAGAAGTGGTAGTTGACTTCTCAGCAGAGATGATAGAGGCCCACATAAAATAAAAAGTAATAAACAATAAATTAATCTTAAAAGAGAGGTATGCTTTGATATTATTTATACATGTGGTTTTGTCATATAGAGTTGACTGAATTCCAATACAGACAAAACCCACAAAGATTCTGAAAAGTTGTATTGGCAAAAACATCCCGTTTGTATTAAAAAGACTAAAAATAGGAGAAGGCGGAAGATGGCGGAAGAGTAAGACGCGGAGATCACCTTCCTCCCCACAGATACACCAGAAATACATCTACACGTGGAACAACTCCTACAGAACACCTACTGAAGGCTGGCAGAAGACCTCAGACCTCCCAAAAGGCAAGAAACTCCCCACGTACCTGGGTAGGGCAAAAGAAAAAACAGAGACAAAAGAATAGGGACGGCACCTGCACCAGTGGGAGGGAGCTGTGAAGGAGGAAAAGTTTCCACACTCTAGGAAGCCCCTTCGCGGGCGGAGACTGCGGGAGGCGGAGTGGGGAGCTTCGAGGCTGCGGAGGAGTGCACAGCAACGGGTGCGGAGGGCAAAGCGGGGAGATTCCCGCACAGGGGATCGGTGCCGACCGGCACTCACCAGCCCGAGAGGCTTGTCTGCTCACCCGCCGGGGCGGGCGGGGCTGCGAGCTGAGGCCGGAGCGCAGGGAGAGGACTGGGGTTGGCGGCTTGAACATAGCCTGAAGGGGTTAGTGCACCACAGCTAGCCGGGAGGGAGTCCGGGGAAAAGCCTGCACCTGCAGAAGAGGCAGGAGACTTTTCCTTCCCTCTTTGTTTCCTGGGGCGTGAGGAGAGGGGTTTAAGAACGCTGCTTAAAGGAACTCCAGAGACGGGCGCGAGCCGCGGCTAAAAGCGCGAACCCCAGAGACGGGCGCGAGCCGCGGCTGAAAGCGCGGAATCCAGAGACGGGCGCGAGCCGCGGCTGAAAGCGCGGAATCCAGAGACGGGCGCGAGCCGCGGCTGAAAGCGCGGAATCCAGAGACGGGCGCGAGCCGCGGCTGAAAGCGCGGAATCCAGAGACGGGCGCGAGCCGCGGCTGAAAGCGCGGAATCCAGAGACGGGCGCGAGCCGCGGCTGAAAGCGCGGAATCCAGAGACGGGCGCGAGCCGCGGCTGAAAGCGCGGAATCCAGAGACGGGCGCGAGCCGCGGATGAAAGCGTGGAATCCAGAGACGGGCGCAAGCCGCGGCTAAAAGCGCGGACCCCAGAGGCGGGCGGGAGACGTTAAGGCTGCTGCTGCCGCCACCGAGGGGCCTGTGTGCGAACACAGGTCACTCTCCACACCCCTCTTCCGCGGAGCCTGTGCAGCCCGCCACTGCCGGGTTCCCGGGATCCAGGGACAACTTCCCCGGGAGAGCGCACAGCGCGCCTCAGGCTGGTGCAAAGTCACGCCGGCCTTTGCCACCGCAGGCCCGCCCCGCACTCTGTGCCCCTCCGTCCCCGCCGGCCTGAGTGCGCCAGAGCCCCCAATCAGCGGCTCTTTTAACCCCATCCTGTCTGAGCAAAAAACAGACGCCCTCCAGCGATCTACACGCAGTGGCAGGGCCAAGTCCAAAGCTTAGCCCTGGGAGCTGTGAGAACAAAGAAGAGAAAGGGAAATCTCTCCCAGCAGCCTCAGAAGCAGCGGATTAAAGCTCCACAATCAACTTGATGTACCCTGCATCTGTGGAATACCTGAATAGACAACCAATCATCCCAAATTAAGGAAGTGGACTTTAGGAGGAAGATCTATGATTTTTTCCCCTTTCCTCTTTTTGTGAATGTGTATGTGTATGCTTCTGTGTGAGATCTTGTCTGTATAGTCTTGCTTCCACCATTTGTCCTAGGGTTCTATCCGTCCATGTTTTTTTTTAAATTTTTTTTTCTTAATAATTAATTTTAATAACCTTATTATACTTTACCTTCGTTCTTTCTTTCTTTCTTTCCGTCCTTCCTTCCCTCCTTTAGACAACGAATCATCCCAAATTGAGGAGGTGGTCTCTGACAGCAAGATTTAGGATTTTTCCCCATTTACCTCTTTTAGTGAGGGTGTATGTGTATGCTTCTGTGTAAGATTTTGTCGGTATAGCTTTGCTTCCAACATTTGTCCTAAGGTTCTTTCCGTCCCTTTTTTTTTTTTTCCCCTAAATAAGAAGTTTTTAATTCAATAACTTTATTATACTTTATTTTATTTTTACTGTATCTTCTTTCTTTCTGTCTTTTTTCCTTCTTTCCCTCCTTCCTTCCTTCCTCCCTCCCTCCCTCCCTCCTTTCTTTCCTTCTTGCCTTCTTTCCTTCTTTGCTTCTTTCTTTCTTTCTTCCTTCCTTCCTACGCTCCTTTCCTTCTTTCTTTCCTCATACTTCTACTAATTCCCTCTACTTTTTCTCCCTTTTATCCTGAGCCTGTGGATGAAAAGCTTTTGGTGCTCCAGCCAGGAGGCAGGTCTCTGCCTCTGAGGTAGGACAGCCAACTTCAGGACACTGATCAACAAGAGACCTCCCAGCTCCACATAATATCAAACGGCGAAAATCTCCCAGAGACCTCCATCTTAACACCAGCACCCAGCTTCACTCAACGACCAGCAAGCCACAGTGCTGGAAAACCTATGCCAAACAACTAGCAAAACAGGAACACAACCCCACCCATTAGAAGAGAGGCTGCCTAAAATCATAATAAGGCCACAGACACCCCCAAACACACCACCAGACGTGAACCTGCCCACTAGAGAGACAAGATCCAGCCTCATCCACCACAACACAGGCACTAGCCCCCTCCACCAGCCTACACAACCCACTGAACCAACCTTAGCCACTGGAGACAGACATCAAAAACAGGAGGAACTACAAACCTGCAGCCTGCAAAAAGGAGACCCCAAACACAGTAAGATAAGCAAAATGAGAAGACAGAAAAACACACAGCAGATAAAGGAGCAAGATAAAAATGCACCAGACCTAACAAATGAAGAGGAAATAGGCAGTCTACCTGAAAGAGAATTCAGAATAATGATAGTAAGGTTGATCCGAAATCTTGGAGATAGAATGGACAATAGATTGGACAAAATGCAAGAATCAGTTAACAAGGACCTAGAAGAACTAAAGATGAAACAAGCAATGATGAACAACACAATAAATGAAATTAAAAGTACTCTAGATGGGATCAATAGCAGAATAACTGAGGCAGAAGAACGGATAAGTGACCTGGAAGATAAAATAGTGGAAATAACTACTGCAGAGCAGAATAAAGAAAAAAGAATGAAAAGAACTGAGGACAGTCTCAGAGACCTCTGGGACAACATTAAACGCACCAACATTCGAATTATAGGGGTTCCAGAAGAAGAAGAGAAAAAGACAGGGACTGAGAAAATATTTGAAGAGATTATAGTTGAAAACTTCCCTAATATGGGAAAGGAAATAGTTAATCAAGTCCAGGAAGCACAGAGAGTCCCATACAAGATAAATACAAGGAGAAATACACCAAGACACATATTAATCAAACTGTCAAAAGTTAAATACAAAGAAAGCATATTAAAAGCAGCAAGGGAAAAACAACAAATAACACATAAGGGAATCCCCATAAGGTTAACAGCTGATCTCTCAGCAGAAACCCTACAAGCCAGAAGGGAGTGGCAGGACATACTGAAAGTGATGAAGGAGAAAAACATGCAGCCAAGACTACTCTACCCAGCAAGGATCTCATTCAGATTTGATGGAGAAATTAAAACCTTTACAGACAAGCAAAAGCTGAGAGAGTTCAGCACCACCAAACCAGCTTTACAACAAATGCTAAAGGATCTTCTCTAGGCAAGAAACACAAGAGAAGGAAAAGACCTATAATATCGAACCCAAAACAATTTAGAAAATGGGAATAGGAACATACATATCGATAATTACCTTAAATGTAAATGGACTAAATGCTCCCACCAAAAGACACAGATTAGCTGAATGGATACAAAAACAAGACCCTTATATATGCTGTCTACAAGAGACCCACTTCAGACCTAGAGACACATACAGACTGAAAGTAAGGGGATGGAAAAAGATATTCCATGCAAATGGAAGCCAAAAGAAAGCTGGAGTAGCAATTCTCATATCAGACAAAATAGACTTTAAAATAAGGAGTATTAAAAGAGACAAAGAAGGACACTACATAATGATCAAGGGATCGATCCAAGAAGAAGATATAACAATCGTAAATATTTATGCACCCAACATAGGAGCACCTCAATACATAAGGCAAATACTAACAGCCATAAAAGGGGAAATCGACAGTAACACATTCATAGTAGGGGACTTAAACACCCCACTTTCACCCATGGACAGATCATCCAAAATGAAAATAAATAAGGAAACACAAGCTTTAAATGATACATTAAACAAGATGGACTTAATTGATATTTATAGGACACTCCATCCAAAAACAACAGAATACACATTTTTCTCAAGTGCTCATGGAACATTCTCCAGGATAGATCATATCTTAGGTCACAAATCAAGCCTTGGTAAATTTAAGAAAATTGAAATTGTATCAAGTATCTTTTCTGACCACAACGCCATGAGACTAGACATCAATTACAGGAAAAGATCTGTAAAAAATACAAACACATGGAGGCTAAACAATACACTACTTAATAATGAAGAGATCACTGAAGAAATCAAAGAGGAAATCAAAAAATACCTAGAAACAAATGACAATGGAGACACAACGACCCAAAACCTGTGGGATGCAGCAAAAGCAGTTCTAAGGGGGAAGTTTATAGCAATACAAGCCCACCTTAAGAAGCAGGAAACATCTCGAATAAACAACCTAACCTTGCACCTCAAGCAATTAGAGAAAGAAGAACAAAAAAACCCCAAAGCTAGCAGAAGGAAAGAAATCATAAAAATCAGATCAGAAATAAATGAAAAAGAAATGAAGGAAACAATAGCAAAGATCAATAAAACTAAAAGCTGGTTCTTTGAGAAGATAAACAAAATAGATAAACCACTAGCCAGACTCATCAAGAAAAAAAGGGAGAAGACTCAAATCAATAGAATTAGAAAAGCAAAAGGAGAGGTAACAACTGACACTGCAGAGATAAAAGAGATCATGAGCGATTACTACAAGCAACTCTATGCCAATAAAATGGACAATCTGGAAGAAATGGACAAATTCTTAGAAATGCACAACCTGCCAAGACTGAATCAGGAAGAAATAGAAAATATGAACAGACCAATCACAAGCACTGAAATTGAAACTGTGATTAAAAATCTTCCAACAAAGAAAAGCCCAGGACCAGATGGCTTCACAGGCGAATTCTATCAAACATTTAGAGAAGAGCTAACACCTATCCTTCTCAAACTCTTCCAAAATATAGCAGAGGGAGGACCACTCCCTAACTCCTTCTACGAGGCCACCATCACCTTGATACCAAAACCAGACAAGGATGTCACAAAGAAAGAAAACTACAGGCCAATATCACTGATGAACATAGATGAAAAAATCCTCAACAAAATACTAGCAAAAAGAATCCAACAGCACATTAAAAGGATCATACACCATGATCAAGTGGGGTTTATTCCAGGAATGCAAGGATTCTTCAATATACGCAAATCTATCAACGTGATAAACCATATTAACAAATTGAAGGAGAAAAACCATATGATCATCTCAATAGATGCAGAGAAAGCTTTTGACAAAATTCAACACCCATTTATGATAAAAACCCTGCAGAAAGTAGGCATAGAGGGAACTTTCCTCAACATAATAAAGGCCATATATGACAAGCCCACAGCAAACATCATCCTCAATGGTGAAAAACTGAAAGCATTTCCACTAAGATCAGGAACAAGACAAGGTTGCCCACTCTCACCACTATTATTCAACATTGTTTTGGAAGTTTTAGCCACAGCAATCAGAGAAGAAAAGGAAATAAAAGGAATCCAAATCGGAAAAGAAGAAGTAAAGCTGTCACTGTTTGCAGATGACATGATCCTATACATAGAGAACCCTAAAGATGCTACCAGAAAACTACTAGAGCTAATCAATGAATTTGGTAAAGTGGCAGGATACAAAATTAATGCACAGAAATCTCTGGCATTCCTATATACTAATGATGAAAAATCTGAAAGTGAAATCAAGAAAACACTCCCATTTACCATTGCAACAAAAAGAATAAAATATCTAGGAATAAACCTACCTAAGGAGACAAAAGACCTGTATGCAGAAAATTATAAGACACTGATGAAAGAAATTAAAGATGATATAAATAGATGGAGAGATATACCATGTTCTTGGATTGGAAGAATCAACATTGTGAAAATGACTCTACTACCCAAAGCAATCTATAGATTCAATGCAATCCCTATCAAACTACCACTGGCATTTTTCACAGAACTAGAACAAAAAATTTCACAATTTGTATGGAAACACAAAAGACCCCGAATAGCCAAAGCAATCTTGAGAACGAAAGAAGGAACTGGAGGAATCAGGCTCCCTGACTTCAGACTATACTACAAAGCTACAGTCATCAAGACGGTATGGTACTGGCACAAAAACAGAAAGATAGATCAATGGAACAGGATAGAAAGCCCAGAGATAAACCCATGCACATATGGACACCTTATCTTTGATAAAGGTGGCAGTAATGTACAATGGAGAAAGGACAGCCTCTTCAATAAGTGGTGCTGGGAAAACTGGACAGGTACATGTAAAAGTATGAGATTAGATCACTCCCTAACACCATACACAAAAATAAGCTCAAAATGGATTAAAGACCTAAATGTAAGGCCAGAAACTATCAAACTCTTAGAGGAAAACATAGGCAGAACACTCTATGACATAAATCAAAGCAAGATCCTTTCTGACCCACCTCCTAGAGTAATGGAAATAAAAAGAAAAATAAACAAATGGGACCTAATGAAACTTCAAAGCTTTTGCACAGCAAAGGAAACCATAAACAAGACCAAAAGACAACCCTCAGAATGGGAGAAAATATTTGCAAATGAAGCAACCGACAAAGGATTAATCTCCAAAATTTACAAGCAGCTCATGCAGCTCAATAACAAGAAAACAAACAACCCAATCCAAAAATGGGCAGAAGACCTAAATAGACATTTCTCCAAAGAAGATATACAGACTGCCAACAAACACATGAAAGAATGCTCAACATCATTAATCATTAGAGAAATGCAAATCAAAACTACAATGAGATATCATCTCACACCAGTCAGAATGGCCATCATCAAAAAATCTGGAAACAATAAATGCTGGAGAGGGTGTGGAGAAAAGGGAACACTCTTGCACTGCTGGTGGGAATGTGAATTGGTTCAGCCACTATGGAGAACAGTATGGAGGTTCCTTAAAAAACTACAAATAGAACTACCATATGACCCAGCAATCCCACTACTGGGCATATACCCTGAGAAAACCAAAATTCAAAAAGAGTCATGTACCAAAATGTTCATTGAAGCTCTATTTACAATAGCCCGGAGATGGAAACAACCTAAGTGCCCGTCATCGGATGAATGGATAAAGAAGATGTGGCACATATATACAATGGAATATTACTCAGCCATAAAAAGAAACGAAATTGAGCTATTTGTAATGAGGTGGATAGACCTAGAGTCTGTCATACAGAGTGAAGTAAGTCAGAAAGAAAAAGACAAATACCGTATGCTAACACATATATATGGAATTTAAGAAAAAAATGTCATGAAGAACCTAGGGGTAAAGCAGGAATAAAGACGCAGACCTCTTAGAGAACGGACTTGAGGTTATGGGGAGGGGGAAGGGTGAGCTGTGACAGGGCGAGAGAGAGTCATGGGCATATACACACTAACAAACGCAGTAAGGTAGATAGCTAGTGGGAAGCAGCCGCATGGCACAGGGATATTGGCTCGGTGCTTTGTGACAGCCTGGAGGGGTGGGATGGGGAGGGTGGGAGGGAGGGAGACGCAACAGGGAAGACATATGGGAACATATGTTTATGTATGACTGATTCACTTTGTTATAAAGCAGAAACTAACACACCATTGTAAAGCAATTATACCCCAATAAAGATGTTAAAAAAAAAAAAAAAAAAAAAGACTAAAAATATTCAAGTTCAAACATGTGCTGGCCTAAAAACTTGTATAGCCAGAAAACATCCTAAGAAACCATACTGGTCTCTAACACCAGTATATATATTTAATATATACCAGTGTATATAAGAAGTGTATATCCTATAATGTCTCTTTAGATATGACCAACAAAAATGGTGGAAAGAAAAGAATTATGGAGACGAACAGATTTGAGAACCATCCAAATGAGCAGATCCAGGGATCAATTAAGGAACAGTCCATGTCCCAAGGATAGCCAAATGCAGCGACGTTTGTCCATTGAGATTCCAGAATTTCTAAGAAACAGTGATTGTTATATGTTCCCTGTTCATCACTCTTCTAAGTGAGAATGTTTATTAGTTTATTCTGTCCTTGAGCTAGGCATGTATAGGACTGACTTGTCTTTTTTTCCCTCTAAAGGTTGCAAACAGGAGGAGGAAAATACTGACCTGATATAAAGCATCAAATTCTGGCCTCTGAGCTTCATACCATGATCAGATAAGACTTTGGGAGTGTCTTGGGGAATGAGTAAATTTTGTGTGTTTGAAGGATATAAATAAATGTCATCAAGAGAGCAAACTGTGATACACTGTGTTGTTATTCCCAATGCTTCACTATTCCCCGCATCCATATGTTTGTTAAGTGATTTTGTAGCACTTTTCGCTAAAGATGGGGCACATGTTGACGTTGGCCTTAGCTGTATGCTTTGACCGATAAAATATAGATGGAAGTGACATTATTCTAGTTCTCAACCAAGACTGGAAGAACAATGCATGTTTTCACCCATTTCTCTTGCATTTCTTCCACTGCCATAAGAAGAAAATGCCCTAGGTAGCCCACTGATCCAACAAGGATGAGAAATATGTATAACCAACTTTTAGCAACTGGAAACTCAAAACTGATGTTGTGAATATAAGTTATTCAACCACTGTTGAGTGGCAGTATCCACTAAAATTTACCGTTTGTATATCTAGCATTTCTATTTCTTGGTCTAGACGCCGAAGAAATACATATGTCTATATATGCAAGACCACTGATGAATCTCATAAGCATAATGTTGAAACAAAGAAGCCATACCCAAGACAATTAATAATGTATGATTCCAAAAAGCTCAAAGGAGGTCAAACTAATCTAAGATAATAGAAATCAGGGTAGTGATTACCCTTGGGGAGAAGTGACCCTAGGAGAAATAAGGGGCTGTCTATTTGCTGCTAATGCACTGTTTCTTGATCTGGGACCTGATTTCCGGGTGTTCATTTTGTAAAAATTCATCGAGTTGAAGACTCATGATTTATGTCCTTTTTGTATGTATGCTATTCATAAACAAAACACGCATTAAAAATACTGTGGGAAGGGCTTCCCTGGTGGCACAGTGGTTGAGAGTCCGCCTGCCGATGCAGGGGACGCGGGTTCATGCCCTGGTCCAGGAGGACCCCACATGCCGCGGAGCAGCTAGGCCCGTGAGCCATGGCCGCTGAGCCTGCGCATCCGGAGCCTGTGCTCCGCAATGGGAGAGGCCACAACTGTGAGAGGCCCGCATACTGCAAAAAGAAAAAGAAGAAAGAAAAAGAAAAAAAAAAAAAAAATACTGTGGGAAGATTAATGGAGGATATTCTGTTCTTCTTTCACATTACCTCTACTTTTGCTGTCAAAAAAGCGTTAGTATCTTATACTTTAAAAATGAAGTTAATTAGAAAGTCTGATTTATTTATTCTTGGGTGAAGCAAAAATATGGATTAAAATACACATAGATTGCATTTATATTAAGCTTTGTATATAAGTAGGTATGCATCTGGTGTGGAGAGGGTAAAAGAAGTTAAAAAAAACATTCAAACGGGCAATGTTAGGAAAGGCAGAAAAACTGCAAACTATAAATTACATTGAATACACTCAAGGTGTTTTGTTGCAGCTAGTATTGGTTAGGCCATAGCTTGGGTTAGGCCCAGTCCAAATATATCAGAGCACTTAATAATTTCACAAATAGATTAATCCACAGTATGTGAGAAATGTGTCAAAAATGTTTGGCCAGTTTGGACTTCCTACTTTCTCAATCAGACAATGAGATTTGTCTGCAGCTTTTAAACTGCTCACAGCTTTGCTTCAGAAAGCTACTTCTGCCAGAGTAGAGACCAGAGTCACACCAGTTAGAAAAATTGTAAATTTTCAAGGCAAGAAATAATCAAAGCCTAAACTTGATCCAGGGAAGGTAATTTCAATAATTGTTCTTTTGGTAACACTCCTAAAACCATTCTATGCAAGCATCGGGCCAATTCCACTTCTTCATAGGAACAAACTTCACTAATAATTCATTAGAAAATATAAACAAGAAATAAAGTTCCTCTTTACATAGCAAAGTCACCATAGTGTTGTGTAATGACCAGACTCAGAGCCCCCATATGGGGCCAGAAATGTTTTCTCTCTTAACACTGTCTTATCCTCTCCAGTTTCTGCCACTATACTCCTCAGAGTAGAGTTCACTCTCCCATGAAATGCATATCCTACCATTGGGACTGTGGGCCAGAAAAGACTGTACATATGACCCACAGCAATAAAACCCACCTTTATCCCATTTATGGAGCGTCCCTTGGAAACACTTTTTTTCAAGTATAAAACAGATTATATCTTATCTCCCCCCAGAAGACAGCTTAAAGTTATTCTAGCATTTTACTTATTTCCTTTCTTTAGTGCATGAAAATTTCTGGAGATGTTATTATTGTCTCTTTACTTCCCTTAGGGTACAAAGCAGGTTGGTAAATTTTGCTGGATACGTAGAAATCCACCTGTGGATTTCTCTCTAGTCAGTTAGAATAGATACATAGTTCATAAAATAAAATCACAGAAGCACAGAATTGAAAGTTTAGAGACTATCTAGTCCAACACCCTTATTTTACAGATGAGGAAAGTCAAGAATAGATTTTTTTTTTTTAATTTGTTCCGAATCAGTCTCCTAGTGACTAGCATCCTAGGGAGGGGAATGTAGGTCTCTGGAATCCTTTCTGTGTCAGAAACATTTTTTGAAAATAATTTTACTAGACACTTAATATTCTCCTACTCTCCTTCTTTTTAATTTTTTTTTTTTTTTTTGGCCATGCTGTGCAACTTACGGTATCTTAGTTCCCTGAACAGGGATTGAACCCAGGCCCACAGCAGTGAAAGCGCCAAGTCCTAACCACTGGACCGCCAGAGAACTCCCTCCTATTCTTATATACAAAGATCTAAAATATGACTTTCTTGCCTATCTACCTATATATCTATCTACCTATTGCCTATCTATCTCTAGACAGATAGGTAGACAGATAGATAGGCAGATAGGTAGATAGACAGGTAGATAGGTAGGTAGATAGATAGGTAGGTAGACAGGTAGATATATAGGTAGATAGGTAGGTAGGTAGGTAGATAGGTAGACAGATAGGTAGGTAGGTAGATAGATAGGTAGGTAGGTAGATAGGTAGACAGATATGTAGATAGGTAGGTAGGTAGATAGGTAGACAGATAGGTAGATAGGTAGGTAGGTAGGTAGATAGGTAGATAGGTAGGTAGGTAGGTAGGTAGATAGGTAGGTAGATAGGTAGGTAGGTGGGTATGTAGGAATGAGTGCCTCACCTGTGTGTGACATTAATTTGGTTGGCATGTACTTTTTTGGGGATTTGGCACGACAACACTTGTGGAAAATGAAAATAAAATACTGGTGTTTATAAATACCCATACATATATGCAAACAATACCACATTCAGTTAAATGAAGCAGCTGAGGTATGTATTTAGTCAACTTAATATTTAGTTAATTAGGATCTCTCTTATTAAAACTCACACCTGGTGGAATATATATAATTTCTGGAGATCTGCCAAGGGTTTGCAGGCCACTGAAAAGTGACAGAAGTATGAGAGATCAAGTATGTTTCCCCAAATTAAATTTTTTTCAAGTGTGCAGAAACAAATCAAAGTAATTTTTAGGACAGTGGCAGATGTCAAAATTTTTCGAGAGGTTCCATGCCTTATGAATATCCACTGAGTGCCTGAAAGGATTGCAAGACCAGGAAAGTATGTTCTATAGGGAAGTGCTGACAGGCTGATGGCATATGATATACTTGCTTCCTGCCTTTATTGTGGAGTCCATGAATGCAAAGGGAACTCTATTAGGGAACAAGAAAGGAAAAAATGAACAGCATGGTTATGGGCTGCATGTTTGTGTCCCTCTAAAATTTTTGTGTTGAAACTCTAATCCCCTGTGTGCCTGTATTTGGAGATGGGGCCTCTAAGAAAGTAGTTAAGGTTAAATGAGGTCATAAAGATAGGGCCCAGATCATACAGGATTTGTGTCCATACAGGTAGAGACACCAGGGAGCTTGCTCTCTCCATGCACACATACTAAGGAAGGACCATGTAACGACATAGCAGTAAAGCAGCCATCTATGAGCCAGGAAGAGAGCCCTCACCAGAAAGCTAGCCCTGTTCTGGGACTTGATCTTGGACTCCCAGCCCCCAGAACGGTGAGAAATGCTGGTTAAGCCATCCAATCTGTGATAATTTTTTTATGGCAGCCCGAGCAGACTAATACAGGCATAAAGAAATGCTTCTCCAATCACCCAATTTATTCTACTAGATACATGAGCTCTAGGGACTTGAAAGAAAGGAAGGAAGCACTTCCCTTTGAGGAATAAATCACAAAGTTAGGTACAAGTATCACCTACACAGAATCACTTAGTTGCTTCAAAACACATGCTTTCAAACATGCTCAAAATTAGCCTGACGTTGAACTGGGAACCTGTGTTATTAGCAAGATTCTGTATGAAACTTCTGAACAATACATTTTGATAACTGCTGTCTTAGGAAGGTAGTAAATGTCAATTGAAGAAAGGTCTCATGTGACTTACCTTACAGTTTTGTCCTTGGCTCATTCTGTTTAAAATATTCTGGAATGAATGAAAACCTACATCTAGAATAATAAACAATGCTTTGAATGATGCTAAAATATGATGAAGAAGACTGAACCAAGATTTATAATAAATTAATAAAACAACCCATCTAAGTCATAAAATTCAACAAGAATACATGTAAACACCCTGGATTTGTACATTAAAAATATTTGATAATTTCATAATGAAGAAGATCCTATTGACTGAGATATTTCTTATTTATACCAGGACTCTCTTTTGGTAGCTATGGCCCTGCAGGGAACAGGTGTTGTGATAGCAATGAACTTGAGTGAATTCATGAGCTTCATGAAATTAATGTGCCACATGGCAGCACAACCATGTGACATCCCAAGCTCATCACAAAGCAGAATATTTTTACACGTAACATTTTAGAATCACCTCAGCCCCCAGACAGAGTATTTGTGTGAGTATGACTACGTGTGCATCTGTGTGAGGTGTCTGTGTGTGTGTATATGTTGTGTGTGTTGGTGAGGTGGGAAGGAGCCTGTAGGTTATAAGGAAAAGATAGAATCTGCTTCTAATTCTGAAAGGTTTATTCTCCGAGATCTTTTCCTGTTCTCCCCTTTAAGCTACATTATTTTTTAATTTCAACATCTGCCTATATGCCTTAGGAGATTTGATCTTTACTAGTGTTCTTGGCACTTTCAAGAGTTTATAGTTCAGGAAATATATGAAGATATGATTAGATGTATCATTTTGTTTTTTTTCACCAACCCAACCTGCCATGTGAGCTCTGACCATTCATATTTAATTTTCTTTTAACTTAGGGTAATTTTTAATAATTTGATCATGATTTCTGCTTAGGGTAATTTTTACGTATTTCAAGACTGCTTCTTCTCATCTTTTCTTTTCTGGGAGCCCTCTCCTTCTGGATGTCCTTAAGTTCACATGCTCGCTCTGCTGGGTCTCCCAGATCTATCCTGTAGGTCTCTTACATGTTTTCTCATTTTTTATATATCTTTATGCAGTTTTGCTTTATATATTAAGATATTTCTTCCAGCACATCTTCCAGGCCATGAGTGTATCATTGAAAATCATGGTTTTCTTTCCAGATTTATGTTATGGGACACAATGCAACCCACAACAAAAACTGCTTGGTTTTTTTCCCAAATGGCATCTTATTCAGAAACTCAATCTATAAAACAGATACATTGAGCAGATCTGGTTAAGTGAGAGTGGGGGCAAAGCACAGCTGACCTTGACTCTACCTCACCTGCTCAAACAGCCACTGAAATGCCGCCAAGGCACTTGCAGCCTCCTCAAAGCACAGTTTAAAAATGGTTATTGGACAGCTCCATTTCTGGACAGCTGTATGCTAAACCATGGTATGGGGAACCATAATTTATTTTAATAATCTGATTTTCCTAGACATTTCAATCATTTATACTTTTTTGTTACTAGCACAAGCAACATGGTGCTAAGCAACTGCACAGCTAAGTTTTGTGTTCATTGCTGATCATTTCTTTAGTGAAATTTCCTAAAAATTGAAAGGATTTTAAGTACTTAAGAACATTAGCACATGATGTCCCATGGCATCCTCTCAAAAAAAGAAAGTTGTTGTCCTAAATTAATTCTCTTCCCAGCTTCACACCATGTACTTTTAGGTTTAGCAGGCATTCATCACAGAATATTGTGCTTCAAGATGGAGTCATGTTGTTCTAAATTATTTTTAAGTAAGTGGAAGAAAACTACTGGCCCTGCAGCAGCCCTGGAATACCCCACCCCAAAGTCAGAGTCTATTCTCACTTAAAAGAAAATAGATTTGAAGCACTGAGAGGGGAGATATTAGGCAGAGAAAGAGCCTGTAAGCATACAACTCATTGTCCCACTGAGGCGCTGTATTCGTTTCCTAGGGTTACAACAAATTACTACCAACTAGTTGGCTAAAATCAAGAGACATGTATTGTGTGGAGGCCATAAGTCCAAAATCAAGGTGTTGGCAGGACCATGTTCCCTTTGAAGGCCCTAGGAAAGAATCCTTCCTTGTCTCTTCCTAGAATTTGATGGTGGCCAGAAATCCTTGGTACTCCCTGGCTTGTAGCTGTGTCATTCCGGTCTCTGCCTCATTCATAACATGGCTGACTTCCCTCTGTGTCCTCTGTGTCTTCAAATATCTTTGTCCTTACAAGGACATCAGCCATTGGATTTAGGGCTCACTCAATTTTGCCTGACCTCATTTTAACTTGATTACACCTGCAAAGACCCTATTTCCAATTAAGATCACATTCACAGATACCAAGAGTTCAGAGCTAAGTATATTTTGGGAGGAACACAATTTATTCTCTATCAGGCATTAACTGAATTCTGGAAGAAGGAAGGTTCCTAGGTTTGGGGCTGTTCTAAACAGAAGTTCAAGGGAGTCCCTAAGATTAAGCTGGCCTTCTTTAGATTCATGCAGTGTGATCGCTGACCCCTCTCCAAGTGACATCCTGGATTGGAAGCACTTTTTTGTGAAATGGAGCCACCGGCCACCTACTTTCTGCATCAGAAAGATAAACACACAATTTAAAGAAAACTCTACATTGTCACAGAAACTAATTGTATCCAGGTATAAGACAGGATTCTGCAGTGTGCTCTTTGCAATCGCTGGGCACAGAGAGAAGAGTGGAGTGTGCCCATTAAGATAAGTGGCACGTTTAATTATAAACTCAGAAACAAAGGTTTCAGAACATTCTGTGAGGGAGCACATCACATTTCCTGCACCTTTCAATACACCATACCTCTCTCCTGGTATTCACTCCTGTGTATAATCCTTTTCCCTTAAGTATGGTGGGCCCTGTGATTTGCCTCTAACCAACAGAATATAGCAAAAGTGGCAGAATATACATGATTATGTGTAGATAATTATATTACATAAGATTGTAGCACTTACGTTGGGAGGGTAGTCTCTCTCCCTTGCTAGCTTTAAGGACAGAAGCTGCCATGTTGGTAATGTCCATATGGCAGAGAACTGACAGCAGCCTCAGAAAAAAATCTTAGCAAGAAATTGAGGCCCTCCATTCAAAAATCCACAAGCAATGGACTGCTGCCAACAACCACTTGAGCTTCAAAACAAATCCTTCCTTCGGGAAGCAGCCGCATAGCACAGGGAGATCAGCTCCGTGCTTTGTGACCACCTAGAGGGGTGGGATAGGGAGGGTGGGAGGGAGGGAGACGCAAGAGGGAGGGGATATGGGGATATATGTATATGTATAGCTGATTCACTTTGTTATACAGCAGAAACTAACACAACATTGTAAAGCCATTATACTCCAATAAATATGTTAAAAAAATATTTTGTTCAAGCCTCTGATGAGAACTAACTCCCAGCGAACATATTGATTGAAGTTTTGTGAGAATCTAAAGAAGACCCAACTAGGTTGTATTCAGGCTTCTGCCTTACAGAAAACTGTGAGACAATAAATGTGTCTTGTTTCAAGTCACAATGTTTATGGTAATAAGGTTACATACCAATAGATAACTCATACATGGCATATGCCAACTCTGAGCATTTAGTTAAACTTCCTGCAACCCTAAGATTAAGGATTCTGAAAACACATTTGGATCCACCAAAAATAAGTGCCATAAGGTATTAGTGACGTTTTCAGTGAACATATTTATGAGAAGTAGTACACTTAATGCTTAAACTCCATCCTACTCTAACTTATACTCGTAAGATCAGCAAAAAACAAATGAAATGTTTCCACACATTATCTCCTGTCATAAAGGTCAATGCTGGTAGGCAATAGGATGTAAAGTTGGTGGTCATGAAAGGGACATGGGTGAAACAGGCTACGCGTGAGTACTTTTGCGTAAATTGTGTGAAGGGTTATGACTACAGAAAACTGGTCCAGGCTCAAAGACTCAGCTGTTACTAGGCTAAAGAAAACGGTGGTTTTGAAAGATGCCAGTCCAGTGTTTCTATGTCTAACCGCGTTTCAACAGAAGCTGAATTTCTCACTTTTTATGTGAAATTTCTTACTTTTTAAACATCAACTAATTTTCATGCACAGCTATTATATTAATCTTCTCACCATGTTTGCTGCGCTACTGTTGAGTCACAAGCTGCTACTCGTGTGCTTTCTTTCTAGAGTTCACAGCTTGATCCATTATGCAGCACGAAAGTTACCAGTGCCATTTCACTTCTACCCATTTGGAAGGCAATTATGATATAATCATCAACTTAATTTTCTCCAAGCTTATATAATTAAGTGGTAGAATGAATATCTAAGGATGACATGCATGGAATGCATCATATTGAGTTAATCATACTGAAGGCAAGACTCCGCCCTCAGTTAGTTTTGTGCACATACTTGCAATATTGGTGGGAGTTGCTTACGAATGTTGGTCCAAAGAGCTGCTGAAGCAGAAATCATGATATGTACATGGTAGTTTGTAATCCACATCAAGGTCTTACTTTTTTCCATTGATGATAATGAGCTCATCATTGAATAGACAATTCTGAATAATTAATTACATCTCCAGTTTGTCAGCAATATTGAAGAAGCACAGACTCTAGCATAAAGCTTGAGGATCAGTAAGGAAAGAAAGCATGTTCTTGTCCCCAGAAAGCTTATAATTTACCAGAGACAATGAATAAAGGTCAAACAACTATAAGTAAGTTACTGGTTTGTCATACAGGCTGATCTCAGAAGAACTTTGATAGAAAACAGCTTCATCCTCTCACCGTTTCTACAAATTCATTCTGTGGACTAATTGTTATTGTTCTAGTGGATGAAATATTTGAGTGGTCCCAAAACTCTTTTGGTAGCCAGCTAATAAATAAATTGTCCTTTTACTTTGGCATATACACTGGAAAGGTACAAATGCTTAATGATGGTAGATCTAGTTCTGGCCCACCTTCTTTGCAAGTTCTCAACAGAAGTTCTAGCACATCACTGTGGACCTTGGGGAAAGTTGGTACCTATTGTTTTATTGACCTTTGGTGCATCTGCTAAAACCACAGGAAAAGATGTTATTTACCATCCTGTTACCAATGCAATGAAGACAAATGTGAAAATATGTAAAGTTTTGAAATGAAAAATTATTTAATGCTAGAAGAGAAGGTCTATCTGGATTCAGCTAGGCAAGTATTGAAATTACACTCTATTGAGCACTTAGAGTACACACTGCATCACTTAAACCTCACAACAATCTTATAAAAATTTAAAATTGAATTTAAAAAAGCTGAGTAAGATTGACTGTGTTTCAACCCCCATCTAGTACAACTTGACGTCTGATCTTGGGAAAAGGGTTGAGCTTCTCTGATAGTCATCTGTACAATTTCTTCATCTGTTAAATGAAGATAATGATTACAACTAACAAACGATTAATCTATTCCAGGGACTATTCTATATATTTTACATGGATCATTTCATTTAAAACTCATCATAACCTTATAAGGTAAATACTACCACCATCATGCCAACTTTGCTAATGAGGAAAATGAAGATCATGGTGGATAAGTAAGTAGTTGCCAAGATCTCATAGCTATCTGGACCTCAGAAGCTTGTTTCTAAAACCAAGGATCTTAAATATTTTAACATATTCCTCACCTGCTATGGCTATGATGAAATTTAGTAATGCTTATAAAGTAACAGGAACATAAAAGGTTCTCAATTCGTAGTTGTACATATGAATCAGAGTAATAATATTCAAATAGGAAAATTTAGAAAGACTGAAGAGTTATTTCAAAGGAAAGATGACTACTGATTTATTTCCCATGTTATTTTATTCAAATATTTTTCACACCAGGGTATTCTTTTCTCATCATCAAAAGACCTCTGTTCTGAGCACAGCATCTTTAGGGCCCCCTGTGAGTTGGGTATTAATAGCCAAAGGAAAGAATGTTCTTCCTGCTCCAGCCTCTGCCCCCCTTGGAATTGGAGAATAGCCACTGGGATAAGCAGAGCCAATGCCATGTGGTATTTCCTAACAGCCGTGCTATTTCCAGTTGGTTTCTTTTGCTTTTAATGAGAGGAAACTTCTCTCCAATTTGAACAGCAATTCTCCATGGATCCTGCCTACAGAGCAATGGCAGCTAGATCTCACTCCAATTACAAATGGGAAGCTAGCTGCCAGTGAAATTTCAGAGTACTAGCAAGGTTATGCTCACGTGGAGATTTACGTTGGTCCTTGGTCTCCCCCATAGAAAAAAAACCCAGGTAGTCCTCTGGGGAAAGGAGGGGTTATGAGTAAGAAGGCATTCTTCTCTGCATGGTTCCTTATCTGTGACACCAGCACCAATACATGTTGATCAGGCCACAGCCAATCCCTGGGTCCATTCTTGGTAAATCATAACATCCTGGTTTTCTAAACTAAAAATTGGCATTTCTCATACAAGCTATGTAGCTTGGCTAGAAAACAAATGTAGAAGAAAAAGTGTGTGCATATGTTCAGTAGGTAAAATGAGAGATTTCTTACGCGTACACTAAACTTAAAATAAGATAAATAGAAATTTTAAATGATAGGGTGATATAAGACATTCAAGCATTGTAAAAGAATTTGGAATTATGACCATAAACAGTCATGAGGACATTACCAACATGAATTCAAAACCTGAAACAATTTTATGGTTGTAGAAGTTTTAATTGAGGTAATTTAGATACTGGTTGCCTTAAAAATTGGTACAATAGAGTTACTTCTGAAATATAATATTTTTAAATCAGTTTGCAGTGGGAGTTTTTATGTGTCTACATACACTCACAATTCATGCATACTCAAGTTTAATGTATAGAAGCTGAGGCAGCTGTGGTGTTCTGGGAAAGATCACTGAACTCAAAATTAGCAGACCTTGGTTTGAGAGCCAGTTTTACCCCTTGTGATTAGCACTTAGAAAAATCACTTAATCATATAGGCCTTGTTTTACATCATGTGGAGATTATAATGCCCACTTTGTTGTTCTGAGAAGCATAATGAGATAAAAGATATAAAAGTACATAATGTTTTATTTGGTTCATTGCAATAGTAGTTTCCAAATCATTCCCTTGGAAAATGAAGGCAAAAATCTATTATGAATCAAGCTTATTTTCTGAAAAGATAACAGATTGTGTAGTATGGTGGTTAAAATGTTTTCTAGTTAGACATATTTGAACACTTAATAATGTGTAACACTTATACAGCCCTCATTAAATCACAGTGGTCTAAGCACTTTACATATATAAGCCCATTTAATCCTGCAATCCTATAAGGTAGCTTAATATTGTTACCCTCCTTTCAAAGACAAAGGAAACTGGGTCATGAAGAGATAAAATAATTTTCCTAAGATCCTGCCTATAACCGGTCATTACATTTTTAAAGCCTCAGTTTCTTCCTCTGTGAATTGGCTATAATAATAGTCCCAACTTTTATTAGGTGAAGATGAAATGTGAAACTTACCTAAATTGTGTGGCATGCAGTAAGAAGTTAATAGTGTTAACTCTTAATATAAATTCTTAAAGATTATAAAAGTGAGGCTAGATGAGAGTATCAAAGCTTGAGTTTAGCTGCTAGAAACAGATACCTATAATAAACATGGCTTTAGAAAGATGTTGTGTTCTTGGTTTTTTTTTTCTCTCATATAAAGAGGGGACCAGAGACAGGCAGTTTATAGAGTTGATATAAATTAATACAACTAGGATCCTTCTATGCCTCTTTAAGGCTGTGCTTGTAAGCTTATGGTCACAAGATGCCTGCCAGGATTCCATCCATCAAATGCAGATTCCAGACAGGAAGAAAGGAAGGGCCGAAAATCTAAAGGGTTTGACCATTGAGTATGCCCCATTTTTAAGATTTCCAAGAAGTCCAGACCAATGACTGCATTTCATTAATAAAAATTTTGTTGCATGGTGGACATGCAAGGTTCCTTGAGTAAAGTGATGGAGAATGGTTATTGGATAGGCAATGAGCAGTTGTTGCCACCCAAGATTAAAAGAATCAGTTTCAGTGCTAATTGCTGGTAAATGCCTCCCTAAAGACAGTGGTGTGAACATTGCTCCAAATTTGCAGGTAGCCTTAAAAATGCAAAGCCAATTTGTTTATCAATGACATGATTATGCATCTTTATAAAATGAAAATCTTTTAATTTAAAATACATCAATTAGGGGCTTCCTTGGTGGCGCAGTGGTTGAGAGTCCGCCTGCCGATGCAGGGGACGCGGGTTCGTGCCCCGGTCCGGGAAGATCCCACATGCCGCAGAGCGGCTGGGCCCGTGAGCCATGGCCGCTGAGCCTGCGCGTCTAGACCCTGTGCTCCGCAACCAGAGAGGCCACAACAGTGAGAGGCCCGTGTACCGCAAAGAAAAATAAAATAAAATACATCAGTTATAATAAAATCCCTAAGACTTCTATGTCAGCTTCCTAGGGCTGCTGTAATAAAGTACCGCAAACTGGGGAGATTAAAACAACAGAAATTTACTCTGTCGCACTTCTAGAGGCAGAAAGCCCCAACTCATAGTGTCACTAGGGTTGGTTCCTTCTGGAGGCTCTAAAGAGAGAATTCATTCTGTGCTTGTTTTCCGTTTCTGGCGGCAGCTCGCAATCCTTGGCATTCTGTGGCTTGTTGACACACCTCTGTCCTCACCTGGCCTTCCACTCTGTGTGTCTTCTCTTTTCTGTCTCTTATAAGGACACTCCTCATTGGACTTAGAGCTCACCCTAATTACAGGATGATCTCATCTAGAGATCCTTAACTTACTTCTTCACAGACCTTACTTGCAAAAAAGGGCAAATTCACAGGTACCAAGAGTTAGTATTTGGACATATCTTTTTGAGACCACTATTCAACCCACTGTACAACCAAAGGACAGAGTGAAAGGGTTAGGGAGGTCATATGCATAGTGTCAAGATCTTAAGAGCTCAGACTGGAACAGGGTTGAGGTAGAGCCAAAGAGAAAACACGGCAGGAGTCCATTCATTGATCAGCGCTATCTGGGAGCATCACCATTCATCGAACTCCTTCAAGGAAAGAGTATATTTATCTGATCCCCCAAAGAAACAAAGGCCCAGTTATCCATGCTGAGATTAGTTTTTAGTTTATTCTAGGCGAACGGAAAGAGTAAGCAGATCTTTGTGTCCATGATTATTTTTTTCTTTCAGAACAGCACTGACTCCAGCATGTATGGCTTCCTCCCAATACCACTCAACTTTAAAAACTGCTTTGATGGAAACAGCGAAGGAAATGTAGGTAATATTTTGGTTGTTTTTCTTTATAACTGAAACATTTTGGAGGGTTTCTATACCAGGAGTCTGCAAACACATTTGTTTAGAGGGGTCAATGAAATAAGCTTTGTATTAAAAATGCATTACCCTCTCCACTTAACTTTTTTTTTCATTTCTGATCGAAGAAAGAGTTCAAGAATTATTTTCATTTTCCCTCACTTGAATTGTAAGAAAAGTGATGTCAAAGTTCCATGGAAAAATGGCAACTGATCCTAAATGTTAGTGGCATGGAGTCAATGGAGAATGAGGGGACTGGGACAAACTAGAGGAAGCTGGGCCCATCCTAAGAGGGACAGGTACGACTCAGCTATTTTTGATGATTATCCTAAAGGAATGAAGGTTTTGGGGGACCAGATCTTCTCAATATTTTTCGAAAAGTAGCCAGGAATGCTATCTTTTTATAAACAATGTTATAATTCTCAATTCTAAAATATTGGCAACTGGTTAGAAATTCTTCCTATTTTAATGATCATTGAGCAAATTAATCCTGTGCAGATCAAGCAAAAATTATGTGTGATAAATTCAACTTATAATCTCTGCATACACATATGTAGGTGAATGCACAGAGATACATGTTTCTGGCAAACATCACAATTCTATCTTATAAATCCAGGCACATGCATGTCAAGGAGACAATGACATCCCTGTCTTTAAGGAAACCTGCAGCAAGTGTATTTTTCTGAGTTCTGCATAACAAGGCCGTTTCTTGCTGAAGGAATATTTTTACATCTGATCTGGCATGTCAACTTGTTTATAATTGTCTTGTTGTTAGATGTTTGCTTAAGATTTTTCTTTTACATCTGTGGTTTGATATTAAAATGAGTTACACGGATCAGCCTGGGTTTCGTCAAAGTCACTTTGAGGGTCTTTTTTTTTTTTTTTTTTTTTTTTCCGGCACGTGGGCCTCTCACTGTTGTGGCCTCTCCCACTGTGCCACCAGGGAAGCCCTGAGGGTCTTTTTTTACACTTTCATATATTTGGCTGATAAAACGATGCTATTGTCAAAGCCTCCAAGACTGAGTACAAGACCAAAGTCTTAAACAAGTCTTCCTTTCACATCCTACCAAGTTCCATATTCTATTCAGGGTCTCACTGACAATATACACATTTTTCTTTGAAGATATTAGTCGGCCTGAATCTTGGAGGTACAACTTGTCTCCAAGGTCTTGGAATAAAATTCCATAGGTTCCTTGGAAACGTACTTTGTTCTGTTTTAAGTTCCTTGAAGAAAAGAAGAGAAAACAACTCTTCAAACTTTACAAATTAGGGTACCCTCTTATACTTGTGCCAGGCATTAAAAAGACAAAGCATTCAAGTCTGTAATCCTTCAACAAATAACGTTTTTATTGAATGATTAATCTGTGCTCAGCTTTGTGCTAGAATCTAAGACATCATTCATGTTTCCAATTCTCAAGCCTTGAACCCTTGAGAAAGGTTATGAGAATTTCCTTTATGGATAATGTATCCCTAAGGAGTCTCCAAATCCACCCTTTCTAACTCCTATTACAGAACTTCACATGCTGACCACGCTAATCCTCTAACTCGGAGTTCCGGTACTTGAAAATCCTGGAATTTCTACCCAGAGACGAATGAACAGTGCTAGGCTCCATTAACAATCCTAGCCTGAAGGTGCCCATGTCAACTCAAATTTTTCAGAAGTTTCCAAAGATATATCCAAATAGATGGCATGAACGTATTTTAAAGAAGAAACAAATATAATAGGACTCTTTTGTAACGCTAGTTTAAGGCACTAAAGGACTATCCACATTTCAGAAGGAAGGTTAAGAGGAACTACTGGAGGATACTGTGGTAAGGATGCCAGAAGTTCCAGGTTCTGGCCTCAGGCTATTGTGCTCTTCAGCCTTGAAAAATTCTCAAAGAACATAAAACACAAGAAATTAGAGCAAATTAATGTCAACTCCCAAGTTGTTTTTGAGCCCCACAAGTCAATGAAAATCTCTGGTGAGCCAGATTAGACTAAACAAATGAGCTTAGGAGATAAATCCACATTAGCATCTAGGCATACCACACGCCAGCTCCAACAGAGAAAGAGGCAGAAACAGAAATCGACCGCTGTGTGCTCCTCCTTTGCACCCCAGTGACTCCACCCTTCCATAAACACAGCCCAATCAAGGTTCTGAAGTCTCCCCAGTCGAAACAGAGTTTCTTCAACCTGGAGAGAAGTGAGGATGGGAGCATGTACAGGAGGTCTTGAAAGCATGCCCTTTCTTAGATATGAACCCCACTTCATAGACTCTAAGTTACAAGAAGAAATAGTCCATAGTTTACAGGACAGTCCCGTGTCATATAACGGTACTTTTTAATGAGTGAATCATGAAATGTGTAACAAGTGATTTCATATTTACAGCCTATACTCTTTTCCAATAATCAAATGTGCAGATCTGAAAATTTTATGTCTCTTATTAGAACATATATAGAATTAAGAAAATTGTTCTCCAGGTAAATGAACAAATAATGTCAACACTGTGCCACCACTGCAGAAACAGGGGTGTGTTCAAATAGCAAAAGCACGGATGAAGGAGGGATTAATTCTATGGGACATGCAGAGGAGCCAATCCCAGAAGATGTCACTGAGAAGTCTCTATCTACTGTAAAGGATAAGTAGAAGTTCAGAAGGCAGATGGGGGGAGAAAGGCTTTTCTGTCAGAGGAAGAAAAATGCTCAAAGGCTTAGAAACTTAAAACAGCACGGTATGTTGGAATGTGAGAAAATTGTTAGTCTGTATGACCTTATGTCTTGATAAACGTGAGGAGGGAGGAGAGGAATTTAGATGGTTCGATAAGTAAAGGAATCCAAGATTGTTTCTGGCACCTTCACAAAAGCCTAATAATTATATTACCTCTGCTCTGTGTCTTGATTTGCTTTTCCAAATACTGAGAAATAATTAGAAAGCAATTTTTTTCCAGTGAGAATCTAATATTTCTGTCTGGATTAATAACCTGCACTATGGAGGATATACTTACAGGAAACTAATGATGGCTAATCTCCAGCAGGAGCATGTACTAAGGGTGCCTAACCCCTGCAGCTTACCACACTGAAAAGGAACCATGTTGGGAAGTTAATTACTGGAGGGTAGGGAGTGGCCAAGAGGCCCTGAGGCATAAAATAGACGGAACCATGTTTGGGTTCTTTGGAACAGTGGGAATCTCTCATCATTTATGCCATTTATTCCTCCAGAATTTGCCCAGCACAGCTTGGTAATGCAAACATTGAACACTGGAGGAAACAAACAAGCAAAATAGATTAAGATGTCTATGTTTATTATAATTCAGAACAAGTGTAAAGTCATCCTAGAACATTTTGCAATGTGTACCTACTCCATGCACAAGATTAAAACAAATACCTTGCTTAGTTTCAATATTAAGCATAAGTTAGAGGAACTTTGGCATTGATTTTCGCAGAATGTATACTAGCAACCAGCTCATCATGCTAGAACCTTCTAATGTTGACCCAATATCATAGAATATTAAAATTGGTTTTGTTGCCATTACTATGGTACAAAATCTTCTATGTTGTTTTTATTATTTTTAAACTGAATTTCTCTTTGAATGTTTTCAAAACCAAATGCAAATTGGAGTGTAAGGTAAAGATTCTCATCCTCATCCATATCTTTTCCCCACTGCTTTTGTTTCTCATGTATCCTTCCAGATATGATTTATGTATATATGAGCAGCTAAAATGACACAACCTTTTTTTCTATTTTCATAAAAACAGTGGCATACATGATACACTTCAAGAAACTTTCATTTTTTTCACTCAAAAAATAGATATAGGCAGTGGCTGTACATAATGAACTTCATCGTTTTATACAGCTGTATAGTATTCCATTATTTGAGTGTACAAAAATTTATGTAACTAGTTCTTATTTATGGTCATTTAGGATGTTTCTTTAATAATGTCACAATGAGTAACTTTGTTCACTTGTAATTTTGAACCCACGCAAGAATATTTCTAGGATAAATTTAAGAAGTCTAATTAATTGTGTTTAGAAATGGGCAAAAGACATGAACAGATTTTTCACCAAAGAGGATATACAGATGACAAATAAGCACATGGAAAGATGTTCAGCATCATTAGCCATTAGGGAAATTAAATTTAAAACCACAAAGAGATATCACTATAAACCTATCAGGATTACCAAAGTGAAAAATAGTAACCACACCATATATTGGTGAGGGTGTGGAAAAATGGGTCACTTATACAATGTTGGTAGGAATGTAAAATGCTAAAGGCACTCTGGAAAAACCCTTTGGCAGTGCCTTAGAAACATGGAACTACCCATTGGACACAGCAATTGGATTCTTGGGCATTTATGGCAAAGAAATGAAGACTTATGTTCACCAAAAAGCTGTACAAAACTGTTTAAGGTAGTTTTATTCATAAAGGCCCCAAACTAGAAACAACCCAAATGTCCTTCAATGGATGAATTGTTAAACCATGCTACACTGAGTACTACTCAGCAATGAAAAGGAACAAACTATTGATATATGTGACAATCTGGATAAACCTCCAGATAATCATGCTGAATGAAAACAGCCAATCAACACTGTGTAATTTATACAGCATTCTAGAAAAGTCATACTTAAAGAAATGGAGAACAGATTCATGGGTTAAAGGTGGTAGGGGTGGGAAGGAAGTATATATGGCTATAAAAGGGCAATACGAGGGACCGCTGTGGTGATGGAAATGTTCTGCATCTTGACTGTATCAGTGTCAACCCTGGTTGTAATACTGCAAGATGTTAACCACCAGGGGAAAGAAAATGGGTAAAAGGATACAAGGGATCTCTCTGTATTATTTCTTACAACTGCACATGAGTCTATAGTTATTTCAAAATAAAGAGTTTAATTACAAAAAAAGTCTATTTGTAGTGTCAAAAGATATGTGCAATTATACATTTAGTAAATATAGCCAGACTGACTTCATTTTTCTTTTCTTTTCTTTTTTTAAATTTACACTCCAGCTAGTGGTGAGTGGGAGAATCTTGGTTTCAACACTTTGTGAATTTGTGTCTCCAAATCCAACAGGTAAAATGGTGAGGTTTTCATTCTTTTTCTGAATGTGTTTCTCAACCAGAAGAGACAACTGTGCCATTTCCCAATTAAAACAAAAACAAACAACTTCAATGACAAAAATAAAGTAAGCTCCCTCTTATATTAGGAAAAAAGAATCTAACATAAAAGCACCAGTGAAGTGGATTCAAAATTCCACTTCCAGCAAAAAAATGTTAAGTCTTTTGTTTTGTGAGAATCCTGCTGGTGACCAACAGTATTAAAGGTGGATCCAAAAGTGGGTGACAAGAGTAGATTAACGTAGCCAGAGTTCTTTAGGGTTTTGGGTTTTTGGTGGGTTTTTTTTTTGCATCAATTTAATTGATTTCATTTACTTACTGTTAGGTTCGAAATGTCCATATATTACATACATATTCAAAAAACTGACTTTATGTCACATATGTCTTCCTGCACCTGGCGAAAACAAAAGGCTCTTCCTGGTTTTGAGAGCCCATTTATTAACATCCAAGTAACAAGTAGGCAGGAAAAAATCACAGTGAAACAATTAAGAGCAATTATCACATTATTGAGTTTTGAGAGGCATTTCAGCTTTAGGTAATTGATGTCAAACCAGCTGTGAATCAAATAGATGTACTTATGACCTGCTAGACGTTTCTAGTGCTTCCAACAAGCTAGCTCCAGCAAGCCAAAACGTTGCTTTAGGAATTTCCAAAAATAAAACAAAAGGTAAACTAAGAGTTGCTTGTTTTTTTGTTGTTGTTGTTGTTTTTCTTTTTTGTCTGGTAGACAATGATGTTACCTGGTGTTCAGAATTCAAATGTTAATGGGCATGTTAATCACCTAAGCATTTCGTTAATGGGGATTCTGATTCAGTAAATCTGGGGTGCGGCCTGAGATTTTGTCTTTTTCACCAACTCTCAGGTGATGCTGATGCCCCTGGTTTATGGACCACGTTTACAATAGCAAAGGTGTAGAGAAAAGGAATATGACTCAACTTGGTACAACTTCAATCTTTTATATCAGACTCTGAGTTTACTGGGGGCTTATAACCTCTTCTTGCATGCATATTCCCAGCCAGATGAACTATAATCTCTGCCATTTTCATAAAAAGAACAGAAAAGTAAAACAACTTTGATGTCTTTCCCATTATCAGAAAAACATCAGAAGAGAAAATTCAAAAGTATCTTCCTATAAAAAGGACAACACTTGATAGTAACTATATTAGTTTGCAGGGGCTTCCATAACAAAGTGTCACAGATGGGGTGGCCTGAACACTGGAAATTTATTCTCTTATAGTTCTAGAGGCTAGAAATCCAAAACTGAGGTGTTGCCAGACTATCCTTTCTGAGGGTTATGATGGAAGAATCTTCCAGGCCTCTCTCCAAGGCGTATAGATGGCTGTCTTCTTTGTGTCTCCTCACATGACTGCCTTCTACATATGTCTTTGTACATCTATGTATTTCAAATTTCCCCTTTCATTAAGGATACCAGCAATATTGGATTAGGGTCCATCCTAACGACCTCACCTTAATTTGACCAGCTTTGTAAAGGCCCTATCACCAAACAAGGCTACATTTTAAAGTACTGGGGAATAAATAGGACGTTAATATGTGAAATTTGGGGTGGACACCACTCAACCCATAACAGTAATTTTCCTTTAATAGTTTCTTTCTGCCCAAATCTTCCACCTTAAAATGGAACAATTATACTGTTGAAACAATGACATTTAGTAGGCATAAACAGAAGTAGAGGCATCACTCCACCCACCAGCTGATAATTTCAAAGATGTATATTATTTGGAGTAAATGTTGAAAGAACCTTCCATTTAATGGCTGGAAAGACAGGCAAATTAAGTGTATGAAAGTATAAACATCAAGCCCCTATGACTCACTTAGATCTGTGACTTTTCACTCATTAATAAAGGTCAGATTATTTATACAATGGGGTAAAATATTTTCTCATAAATTAGTTGACTATTAAATTATTTCAGTGGTAGACTGGAGTATTGTCCCTAGTCATAGCAGTCAGGGTCTTGCCAGGACAAAGAAACCACTCCAGTCATTTGAACAGGGAATTTGTAATATAAACAATTATAAACTAGGGAAAGGTGGTTAACTAAAAGAAAAGATAAAAAAGGACTCTAAGGGGCACACAAGTAGCAAATGCAGGAGGCATGTACTACATTTAAGGGAGAGGGAGAATGAACAAGAAAGGAACAAGCTACTTAGAAGAGTTCCTTCCCTCGAGGCTGAGATTCAAATGCTTTGGAGAGGGTGCGGCTTCCTGACCACACCACAGGAACAGGCAGCCTGCTGGTGGTGAAGAAGCCTGCCCAGGATCAGGAGCTGGTGTACAGAGAGACTTGCTGGAGGCTGAAGGCTGCACCTGACCTCTGGGCCTCTGATGTGGCTGCCACACACTGATCCTCTGTCTGCTACACCAAAGAAAAACAGCTCAGAGGAACCAGGATACTTTTGCTATAGAAAACACAGGACATCAGTGAAATTTAAATTTCAGATAAACAATGAATAACATTTTAGCATAGGTATATTCCCTGCAATATTTGGTACATCTTCATAGCACAAAAAACAAATTGTTCGTTATTTATCTGAAATTCAAATTTGCCGAGCATCCCTAATTTTGTTTGCTAAATCTGGCCACTTGAACCAGGAAGGAAAAACCTTTGCTCCTGCTGTGACTTTGCAGTATCTCTCCAGCGCCCTCTATTGACCAAGCTTAACACTGAACCCACAGGACTAACGTTTACAGGGTTCAGCTCCAGTATCACAAAGTCAGTCAATAAAAATGCAGATTTGGAACAGTGTCAATACATTGATAATAGGCATATCAATAATTCCCTTCCCCTAAGTTTTCTGTTAAAGGGATAGAACATCCTTGACTGTTACAATGTGATTTGCAGGTTCACCTCACCATTGAATAATCACATCTCACCTCACTAAGGTTGAGTTTGATCATATGATGTGTATTGGTCAATGGAACATGAGCAGATGTAACATATGCATCATCAGAGCAAAAGCTTTAAGAAGTCTTGTGAGTTTCCACAAGTCTTGATTCTTCCCCTCTGCCAGAAAAATGGTACATCCCACATAGCGACTGCTTCTTCAGCTTGGACCCCCAAGTGTGGAAATGCTTAGGGCAGAGTTACAGCATCTCACCCACAACTGCTGACAAGCACTGTGAGGGAAAAGATCTGTTTGTTCCTAAAAGCAATGAGGTGTTTCTTTCTTTTTTCAACTGCAACAAGGCTGACTAATACACTTCAAAATATAAAGCAGTGGTTATACTGCTTAGCATACTGTTTAGCTTTGGATAAAATAAGCAACATGCCATACAACATGTATTTTGAAAGTAGATTTGCTTTCCAAGTAAAGTTTTATTATATAATAATCAATGTCATAATAAAACAACCTAAAAAGAGCAGATAACCACTGAAGGACATTAGCAGGAAAGGAGCATTGCCAGACTCTGCGAAGGAAGATTACTCTCATGCAGTGTTCAGCAAACTTTTTCTGTGAATGGTCAAATAGCAAATATTTTAGGCTTTGGAGGACAAATGGTATCTCTTACAATTACTAAACTCTGCTGTGGCTGTGTGAAAAGAGCCATAGACAACATGGATATGAATAAGTGTGGTTGTGTTGCAATAACATTTTATTTTCAAAAGTAGGAGATGGGCAGGATTTGACCTAGGGTCATACTCTGCTGACCACTGCTCTGGTGAACTCTTCCACTCTTACCCCTTGACAAGCAATCCTCTACATGAAAGCCAAAGGAATCTATTTAAAATATAAAACAGATCACGTCTTTACCCTAATTAGTAACATCCAGTGTCTTTCCAACATACTTAGGATAAAATGTACACTCATCTGAGAGCTCTAAGACTTTGTACCATGACCTCTACTTTTGCTGCTCCTTGACTAATTTTCTTAAGCCATCGTGAATGTCACTCTGCAACAAATGGCTTAGACACCATTTCTGATCCTTGTCGTCTCTTGTTCTCAGCACCATTGGGGGACATCAGCTCTTGCTGGACCCTGACTGAATTCACACAGGTACACCTTAATAGCAACTTCCTTTATCCTTGCCCCCAATGTGCCTCACACCTCCTGCCCCAGTGCATCTCTATTGATTTTGAAGTGTGAAAAAACAAGACTTCCTCTTGGTCTAAAGCATGTACATCCCAGAAGTTCAGGGGATTAACACCCTCTGGTGCAAACTCCCTTGATCAATTGGCAAAGGTGGTTGATGGATAATTTTTCTCCCTTTTTCTCCTTGAGTTCCAGTTTTTCACTTGATTTATAGAGGATGGTTCTTTAAGGTCAAGCAAACAGTCACTCTTAGCAGTCAGCTTGATTCCACATCCTCATATTGGCTCGCCCGCTTACTACACTCCACGCCCCTCGTGCCTTACTTCTGCTCCCTGGTTTTTCACTTTCTAATAGATGTGTGCACATAGCCTTTGGCCCAGAGGCTGATATTTGGAAACAAAAACTGAGGCACTCCATCTCACACTCATGGTTTTCTAGCCATCACTGCCCTGTTGTTTGTAATTGGAATGTTCAAGCTTGTCCCTATCCTAGGGTACTTGCCCTTGCTGTTTCTTCTCCTCCTGGGTCTTTCCTTGAATGGTTATTTCATGTCATTCAGACTTCAATTCAGCTCAAATATCACAGCCTCAGAAAAGCTTCCCCTGACTACTAAGTCTAAACAACTACCCTACCGCTCTGCACTACTTGATTCAGTCAAATTACGTTCATACCATTTATAACTCTACGAATAATTCTAATTGCTGTGTTTGATTGCTTTGTTTATTATTTTTCTTTCCCCACTGCTTCTAGTCAATTCCCAGTATGTTGTAAGCTCCGTAAGAATGGAGACTTTTTCCTCCGTGCTTACCGATGCATCCCTGCACCTAGAACAGTATCTGACACCTAAGAGGAACACAGTACATATTGTTTAATGAATAAAGATAAATACAAACTAGGGAGAAGGGCTGTGATTTGAAATCCTACTTCAGTAGAAAATGTGACACTCATAGTCAAAGAAGAACATCAAATAGAAAAGGAAGTTTATCACTGGAAAGTAGATCCACTGTCTCTGAGATGGGTAGAGCTAGACCTACACTGAGTCAGCCAAAATGCCCAGAGAACATGTGGAACCCTAAATGACACAGAAAGCTTAACAATGGCTTTAGGAATCTGAGTCGCCAATTGCATTATCTAGTGTGTAATCTCCACAAGAGAAGGCTACACAACAACTGTGTCAACTCTTTCACACTGGAGTGAATACATGAATACGGGAGGCAGAAGCAGCAGCTTGAAATGTCGTGTATGAAAGTTTTCTGAGTGACCAATGCATCCTGAGTCACACCTGGGAATATCAGATAAATGGTTGTGAAACAAACCCAAGCATTCGGTCACTCTCAGGGAATCACTGTAAGAACTTAGTATATTGCAAAATGCATTTCCCTCTTATGCTGATGAGAGCTGAGCTATAGGGATGTGCTTGTTATGGCTTTGAGAAATGAAGTTTCAGAAAAATAAGGATAATTAATTGCAACTCAGAATAAGGAAACTTTCCCCCAAATCTGCTGCAGGGCCCCATACTTTATCCAAGGCTTAGGTAGTACAGAGTGAGATACAGCACAGATTACCTACAACTTCCTAAATTTAACAAAATAAAAATCCAGCAAATATCAAAATCTTGAAATACTGTCTCATTTTAAAATGGTTTATATTCTAACATTGGAGAAATGTCACAGGCAGCCTGTCCCATTTTCAATGAGATTATTCTTTTATTTCGCTTGCTTTCTTATGTCTATCACATCATATTATCCCTTTTTGATTTTCTATATATTTATTTTAAATTGTTCATTTAGGACAAATGGTTTTGAAAATGGATAAAAATGATTTATGTATTACATCATTATCTTTATCACATAATTGACTTCAAGTCTGATATTGTGTCTGGTATGCAGCAGTCACTCAGTAAATGTTTCTAATGTCAGGAATTCCTTATCCAGCCTTGGATTTGATGTATCACTGCTACCAAGTGACACTTGGGGGATCGGCATGGTAATTCCCTCCCATAATAGCAACTTTATGTAGCAGGATACTATTGAACTCCTTTCTGAAGACGCACAAATGATTTCCTGTAGCAAAGAACAAAGATATGACTATTTATGCACCAGAACATAGGTTTCTTGACTGCAGCTGTTACGATGAATTTTAAATGCCCTGAGACACTAAGTCCTCTTTATTGCATATTGCAGGTGGAGGCTCAAGTCCATCTGCTCTCAAAAGCAATAACAACCTGACCTAAGTCAAAACCCATTCTTCTTAGATGAGCCTCACACAGGACATGAATCCACTGGAGAAATCCTGGAGACCGTCCTTACTCAGAATAGATATTCTTTTCTTCTTCTCTCTCTCTACTTTTTCTGCCATCACTTGAATAGAACGAGATAAAAGGTCATTAAAGTATGCAGGTAGCACAGTCTATAATGAAAAGATTAAGTCCCGAAAAGGAGGGAGAAGTGATTTCTCAGCTGAGAGTTTCACGTCTGGTAGACTGAGGGCAGGAAAAAACTTAGAACAAGCATTGAAGAAAAGTCTACTTTTCCCTCACATTTGCCCTAATCTGAGTATAAAGATTCAAAAGAACCAGAGAGAAAAGGGAATGAATCATTCATACGGCCTTTAAAAAACTCAACCAACTCTATTGAGAGTTGGGGGGGGAATGTTATCTGAACATAAAGCTCTTGAATGAAACTCGGCTGACCTGTAAGGACCCAGCAGAGGAGGTGCTAAAAGCAAGAGCCTAAGCTGGCGCCACACTAGAACTGAAGGAAGTCCCAGCGAATGCACGCGCCACTGCTGGGTGCCACACCTCCCCAAGAAACTCAAATCAACCCTTGAAGCAGAGCCTTCACTTTAGTCACTGTCTTGAGCATCATGCCCGCTCCTAATTTAAATATTAGTTAAAACTAGCCCCCAACTAGTAAAATACCCTTTTTAATTAAAACGCTGTGTCACTGTGGAGATCTAGTGGGTTTTCCTCGTCACTGAGATCAGTAGAGAAGTTTAATCAAATCCAAAATAATGAATCAACTCTCTTATGCCCTTTGTAATCTCACTGCAACACACTGCACTTCAAGGCCATTACAATACATTTATCTTTAATGAATAATAAATGGTACATTGGTATTGACTGAACAAGCGATTAACTAACTTTTCCATCAGTAGAGGAACACAGAAATATTTTTAATTATTAATAAACCACAAGCTTTGCTTGTCAGGTACAATCATCTTTTGGTAAGAATGACTTATTTTCCTTTTTATTATCAGAGACAAGTGGAATCAACTGTCATTTCAAACCACCTCTGGTCATTCTCCAGCAGAGAACTGACAACTTCCAGCCTCACTTCTTACCAGATGTAAAGGGCAATAGATTTGCAAAAGAAAAAAAAAGGATGAAAAAAGTGCTCATTTCATGTAAAAAGCAAAGAAAGAAGGTTGGAAGTAAAATTATGTTCTCAAACTTCCCTATGCTGATTTAAAAGGATAGATGTATTAAAGGTACTTGTGAAATATTACAGGACAAATACATAAAATGGCTAACACTGTAGAGAAGAGACATACTGTGCATAAAAGAGTTTATCCTTGTCAAAAGAGAGAGGATACATACATACACACACAGAGATACACACACACACACACATATACACATATAAAGAGAGAGAGAAAAAAATTGAAACTATATATGGAATAGAGTGGCAAGCTTTGAAATGAATGTAAGAAGAGAGAAAATATGAAAATAAAACACTTGAGAATTATGATAAAAGTAACTCAACCAGACGTGCTTCAAGATGGCAGAGGAGTAAGACCTGGAGATCACCTTCCTCCCCACAAATACATCAGAAATACATCTACGTGTGGAACAGCTCCTACAGAACACCTACTGAACGCTGGCAGAAGACCTCAGACTTCCCAAAAGGAAAGAAACTCCCCACATACCTGGGTAGGGAGAGAGAAAAAAGAAATAACAGAGACGAAAGAATAGGGACGGGACCTGCACCAGTGGGAGGGAGCTGTGAAGGAGGAAAAGTTTCCACACACTAGGAAGCTCCTTCACTGGCGGAGACGGGGTGTGGTGCGGGGGAAGCTTTGGAGCCACGGAGGACAGCACAGCAACAGCGGTGCAGAGGGCAAAGCCGAGAGATCCCTGCACAGAGGATTGGTGCCGACCAGCACTCAGTAGCCCGAGAGGCTTGTCTGCTCACCCGCCAGGGCGGGCAGGGCTGGGAGCTGAGGCTCGGGCTTCTGTCGGATCCCAGGGAGAGGACTGGGGTTGGCAGGCAGAGCCTGAAGGGGGCTAGTTCATCACAGCTAGCCAGGAGGAAGTCCGGGAAAAAGCCTGGAACTGTCTTAGAGGCAAGAGACCATTGTTTCGGGGTGCAGGAGGAGAGGGGATTCAGAGTACCACCTAAACAAGCTCCAGAGACAGGTGTGAGCCAGGGATATCAGCGTGGACACTAGAGACGGGCATGAGATGCTAAGGCTCCTGCTGCAGCTACCAAGAAGCCTGTGTGCAAGCACAGGTCACTGTCCACACCTCCCCTTCCAGGATCCTGTGCAGCCTGCCACTGCCAGGGTCCTGTGAGGCAGGGACAACTTCCCTGGGAGAATACACGGAGTGCCTCAGGCTGTTGCAACATCACGCCGGTCTCTGCCACCGCAGGCTCACCCTGCATTCGGTATCCCTCCCATCCCCTGGCCTGAGTGAGCCAGAGCCCCTTAATCAGCTGCTCCTTTAACCCCGTCCTGTCTGGGAGGGAAACAGATGTCATCAGGAGACCAACAGGCAGAGGCAGGAAAAAATCCAAAGCTGAACCCCAGGAGCTGTGCGAACAAAGAAGAGAAAGGGAAACTTTTCCCAGCAGCCTCAGGAGCAGCAGATTAAATCTCCACAATCAACTTGATGTTCGCTGCATCTGTGGGACACCTGAATAGACAACGAATTATCCAAAAATTGAAACGGTGGATTTTGAGAGCAACTGTAGACTTGGAGTTTGCTTTCAGCATCGAATTTGTTTCTGGTTTCATGTTTATCTTAGTTTAGTATTTAGAGTTTATTGTCATTGCTAGATTTGTTTATTGATTTGGTTGCTCTCTTACCTTTTTTTTTGAATATATAGATATATATAATTTTTTTCCTTTTTCTCTTTTTGTGAGTGTGTATGTGTGTGCATCTTTGTGTGATTTTGTCTGTATAGCTTTGCTTTTACCATTTGTCCTAGGGTTCTGTCTATCCTTTTTTTTTTTGGATAGTGTTTAGTGCTTGCGATCACTGGTGGATTTGTTTTTGGTTTGGTTGCTCTCTAGTTTCTTTCTCGTCCTTTTTTTTTCTTTTTTTTATTACTATTTACTTTTTAAATTTTTAATAGTTTTTTATTCTTTATTTTAATAACTTTTCTTTCTTTCCTTCTTTCCTCCTCCCTTCCTTCCTCCCTTCATTTCCTTCCTTCCTTTCTCCTTTCTCTTTTTTTTTTTTTTTTTTTTGCGGTACGCGGGCCTCTCACTGTTGTGGCCTCTCCCGCTGCGGAGCACAGGCTCTGGACATGCAGGCTCAGCGGCCATGGCTCATGAACCCAGCTGCTCCACAGCATGTGGGATCTTCCCGGACCGGGGCACAAACCCATGTCCCCTGCATTGGCAGGTGGACTCTCAACCACTGTGCAACCAGGGAAGCCCCTCCTTTCTCCCTTTCTTTCTTTCTTTCTTTCTTTCCCACTCTCTCCCGCTCTCTCTCCCTCTCCCTCTCCCTCTCTCTCTTTCCTTCTCCCTTTTCTTTGGAGCCGGGTGGCTGAAAGGGTCTTGGTGTTCCGGCCAGCTGTCAGGCCTGTGCCTCTGAGGAGAGAAATCCAAGTTCAGGACATTGGTCCACGAGAGACCTCCCAGCTCCACATAATATCAAATGGCGAGAGCTCTCCCAGAGATCTCCATCTCAATGCTAAGACCCAGCTCCACTCAACAACCAGCAAGCAATAGTGCTGGACACCCCATGCCAAACAACTAGCAAGACAGGAACACAAATCCACCCATTAGCAGAAAGGCTGCCTAAAATCGTAATAAGTTCACAGACACCCCAAAACACACCACCAGACGTGGACCTGCCCACCAGAGAGACAAGATCCAGCCTCATCCACCAGAACACAGGCACTAGTCCCCTCCACCAGGAAGCCTACACAACCCACTGAACCAACTTTAGCCACTGGGGACAGACACCAAAAACAATGGGAACTACGAACATGCAGCATGCGAAAAGGAGACCCCAAACACAGTAAGATAAGCAAAATGAGAAGACAGACGAACACACAGCAGATGAAGGAGCAAGGTAAAAACCCACTAGACCTAACAAATGAAGAGGAAACAGGCAGTCTACCTGAAAAAGAATTCAGAATAATGATAGTAAAGATGATCCAAAATCTTGGAAATAGAATGGAGAAAATACAAGAAACATTTAACAAGGAACTAGAAGAACTAAAGAGCAAACAAACAATGAAGAACACCACAATACATGAAATTAAAAATCTTCTAGAAGGAATCAATAGCAGAATAACTGAGGCAGAAGAACGGGTAAGTGGCCTGGAAGATAAAATAGTGGAAATAACTAGCACAGAGCAGAATATAGAAGAAAGAATGAAAAGAATGGAGGAAAGTCTCAGAGACTTCTGGGACAACAGTAAATGCACCAACATTCGAATTATAGATGTCCCAGAAGAAGAAGAGGAAAGGAAAGGGATTGAGAAAAGAAGGGATTATAGTTGAACACCTACCTACTATGGGAAAGGAAATAGTCAATCAAGTCAAGGAAGGTCAAAGAGTCACATACAGGATAAAGCCAAGGAGAAACACGCCAAGGGACATATTAATCAAACTATCAAAAATTAAATACAAAGAAAAAAATATTAAAAGCAGCAAGGGAAAAACAACAAATAATATACAAGGGAATCCCCATAAAGTTAACAGCTGATCTTTCAACAGAAACTTGGCAAGCCAGAAGGTGGAGTAACATATTTAAAGTGATGAAAGGGAAAAACCTACAACCAAGATTACTCTACCCAGCAAGGATCTCATTCAGATTTGACAGAGACAAATCTGTCTTTACAGACAAGCAACAGCTAAGAGAAATCAGCATCACCAAACCAGCTTTACAACAAATGCTAAAGGAACTTCTCTAGGCAGGAAACAGAAGAGAAGGAAAAGACCTACAATAACAAACCCAAAACAATCAAGAAAATGGTAATAGGAACATACATATCAATAACTACCTTAAATGTAAATGGATTAAATGCTCCAACCAAAAGACATAGACTGGCTAAATGGATACAAAAACAAGACCTGTATATATGCTGTCTACAAGAGACCCACTTCAGGCCTAGGGACACATACAGACTGAAAGTGAGGGGATGGAAAAAGATATTCCATGCAAAGGGAAACCAAAAGAAAGCTGGAGTAGCAATTTTCATATCAGACAAAATAGACTTTAAAATAAAGACTATTACAAGAGACAAAGAAGGACACTACATAATGATGAGGGGATCAATCCAAGAAGAAGATATAACAATTGTAAATATTTATGCACCCAACATAGGAGCACCTCAATACATAAGGCAAATGCTAACAGCCATAAAAGGGGAAATTGACAGTAATACAATCACAATAGGGGACTTTAACACCCCACTTTCACTGATGGACAGATCATCCAAAATGAAAATAAATAAGGAAACACAAGCTTTAAATGATACATTAAACAAGATGGACTTAATTGATATTTATAGGACATTCCATCCCCAAACAGCAGAATACACGTTCTTCTTAAGTGCTCCTGGAATATTCTCCAGTATAGACTATATCTTGGGTCATAAATCAAGCCTTGGTAAACTTAAGAAAATTGAAATCGTATCAAGTATCTTTTCCAACTACAATGCTTTGAGACTACATATCAATTACAGTAAAAAAAAAATCTGTAAAAAATACAAATATATGGAAGCTAAACAATACACTACTTAGGGGTTGGTGGGAGATAAAACAAACAAACAAAAAAAAAACAATACACTACTTAATAACCAAGTGATCATTGAAGAAATTAAAGAGGAAATCAAAAAATACCTAAAACAGGGCTTCCTGGTGGCGCAGTGGTTGAGAGTCTGCCTGCTGATGCAGGGGACGCGGGTTCGTGCCCCAATCCGGGAAGATCCCACATGCCACGGAGTGGCTGGGCCCGCGAGCCATGGCTGCTGGGCCTGCATGTCTGGAGCCTGTGCTCCACAACGGGAGAGGGCGCAACAGTGAGAGGCCCGCATGCCGCAAAAAAAAAAAAAAAAAAAAAAAAAAAAAAACCTAGAAACAAATGACAATGAAAACACAATGAACCAGAAACCATAGGATGCAGCAAAAGCAGATCTAAGATGGAAGTTCAGAGGAATACAGTCCTACCTCAAGAAACAAGAAACAACTCAAATAAACAACCTAATCTTACATCTAAAGCAATTAGAGAAAGAGAGAACAAAAAATCCCCAAAGTTAGCAGAAGGAAAGAAATCATAAAAATCAGACCAGAAATAAATGAAAAAGAAATGAAGGAAATGATAGCAAAGATCAATAAAACTAAAAGCTAGTTCTTTGAGAAGATAAACAAAATAGATAAACCATTGGCCAGATTCATCAAGAAAAAAAGGGAGAAGACTCAGATCAATAGAATTAGAAATGAAAAAGGAGAAGTAACAACTGACACTGCATAAATACAAAGGATCATGAGAGATTACTACAAGCAACTATATCTCAATACAATGCACAACCTGGAAGAAATGGACAAATTCTTAGAAAAGCACAACCTTCTGAGGCTGAACCAGGAAGAAATAGAAAATATAAAAAGACCAATCACAAGCACTGAAATTGAAAGAGTAATTAAAAATTTTCCAACAAACAAAAGCCCGGGACCAGATGGCTTCACAGGTGAATTCTATCAAACTTTTAGAGAAGAGCTAACACTTATCCTTCTCAAACTTTTCCAAAATATAGCACAGGGAGGAACACTCCGAAACTCATTCTACGAGGCCACCATCACCCTGATACCAAAACCAGACAAAGATGTCACAAAGAAAGAAAACTACAGGCCAATATCACTGATGAACATAGATGTAAAAATCCTCAACAAAATAGTAGCAAACAGAATCCAACAGCACATTAAAAGGATCATACACCATGATCAAGGGGGATTTATCCCAGGAATGCAAGGATTCTCCAATATACACAAATCAATCAATGTGAAAAACTTATTAACAAATTGAAGGAGAAAAAACATATAATCATCTCAATAGATACAGAAAAAGCTTTTAACAAAATTCAACACCCATTTATGATAAAAACCCTCCAGAAAGTAGACATAGAGGGAACCTACTTCAACAAAATAAGACAACATATGATGCACCCGCAGCCAACATCGTTCTCAATGGTGAAGAACTGAAACCATTTCCTCTAAGATCAGGAACAAGATAAGGTTGTGCACTCTCAGCACTATTATTCAACATAGTTTTGGAAGTTTTAGCCACAGCAATCAGAGAAGAAAAAGAAATCAAAGGAATCCAAATCAGAAAAGAAGAAGTAAAGCTGTAACTGCAGATGACATACTATACATAGAGAATTCTAAAGATGCTACCAGAAAACTACTACAGCTAATCAATTAATTTGATAAAGTAGCAGGACACAAAATTAATGCACAGAAATCTCTTGCATTCCTATACACTAATGATGAAAAATCTGAAAGAGAAATTAAGGAAATACTCCCATTTACCACTGCAACAAAAAGAATAAAATACCTAGGAATAAACCTACCTAAGGAGACAAAAGACCGGTATGCAGAAAACTATAGGACACTGATGAAAGAAATCAAAGATGATACAAACAGATGAAGAGATATACCATATTCTTGGATTGGAAGAATCAACATTGTGAAAATGACTATAATACCCAAAGCAATCTACAGATTCACTGCAATCCGTATCAAACTACTCATGGTATTTTTCAAAGAATTAGAACAAAAAATTTCACAATTTGTATGGAGGCACAAAAGACCCTGAAGAGCCAAAGCAATCTTGAGAAAGAAAACTGGAGCTGGAGGAATCAGGCTCCCAGACTTCAGACTATACTACAAAGCTACAGTAATCAAGACAGTATGGGACTGGCACAAAAACAGAAACATAGATCAATGGAACAGGATAGAAAGCCCAGAGATAAACCCACACACATATGGTCACCTTATCTTTGATAAGGGAGGCAAGAATATACAATGGAGAAAAGATAATCTCTTCAATAAGTGGTGGTGGGAAAACTGGACAGCTAAATGTAAAAGAATGAAATTAGAACACTCCCTAAGTCCATACACAAAAATAAACTCAAAATGGATTAAAGACCTAAAGGTAAGACCAGACACTATAAAACTCTTAGAGGAAAACAGAGGCAGAACACTCTATGACATAAATGTCAGCAAGATCCTTTTTGACCCACTTCCTAGAGAAATGGAAATAAAAACAAAAATAAACAAATGGGACCTAATGAAATTTAAAAGCTTTCGCACAGCAAAGAAAAACATAAAGAAGACGAAATGACATCCCTCAGAATGGGAGAAAATATTTGCAAATGAAACAACTGACAAAGGATTAATCTCCAAAATTTAAAGGCAGCTCATGCAGCTCAATATCAAAAAAACAAGCAATCCAATCCGAAAATGGGCAGAAGACCTAAACAGACATTTCTCCAAAGAAGATATACAGATTGTCAACAAACACATGAAAGGATGCTCAACATCACTAATCATTAGAGAAATGCAAATGAAAACTACAACGAGGTATCACCTGACACCAGTCAGAATGGCCATCATCCAAAAATCTGCAAACAATAAATGCTGGATAGGGTGTGGAGAAAAGAGAACCCTCTTGCACTGTTGGTGGGAATGTAAATTGATACAGCCAGTATGGAGAATAGTATGGAGGTTCCTTAAAAAACTAAAAATAGAACTACCATACGACCCAGCAATCCCACTACTGGGCATATACCCTGAGAAAACGATAATTCAAAAAGAGTCATGTACCAAAATGTTCATTGCAGCTCTATTTACAATAGCCAGGACAATGGAAGCAACCTAAGTGTCCATCGACAGATGAATGGATAAAAAAGATGTGGCACATATATACAATGAAATATTACTCAGCCATAAAAGGAAGAAAATTGAGTTATGTGTAGTGAGGTGGATGGACCTACAATCTGTCCTACAGAGTGAAGTAAGTCAGAAAGAGAAAAACAAATACTGTATGCTAACACATATATATGGAATCTAAAAAAAAAAAAAAAATGGTTCTGAAGAACCTAGGCTCAGGACAGGAATAAAGATGCAGACACAGAGAATGGACTTGAGGACACGGGGAGGCAGAAGGGTAAGCTTGGCCGAAGTGAGAGAGCGGCATGGACATATATATACTACCAAATGTAAAATAGATAGCTAGTGGGAAGCTGCCACATAGCACGGGGAGATCACCTCGGTGCTTTGTGACCATCTAGAGGGGTGGGATAGGGTGGATGGGAGGGAGATGCAAGAGGGAGGAGATATGGGGATATATGGATATGTATAGCTGATTCACTTTGTTATAAAGCAGAAACTAACACACCATTGTAAAGTAATTATACTCCAAGAAAGATATTAGAAAAAAAAGTTACTCAACCAAACAGAACGTAAGGACAATAATTTCCTAAGGCAATTGTCACAGAGTTCAGATATAATAATGGGGTGGGCCATAACTGAGATATTTATTTGACACGTTTATTAAGTTCCCTTGGATTTTCAGAACCTTAGAGATATAAGAACCTATACTAGGAATTCTATATTCTATAACAGTGAAGCAGACATAGACTCTGTCCTCAAAATTTTTATAGCATTTTGGAAAGGAAAAAAGTTCAGAAGTCATCTAAATTATGGAATACCTCATTCAGTGAAATCAGCATTTCATATTCAATTTATGTCTCTGATATTTAACACAATGCCTTGCACACAATTAGAAAAATATAAGTTTATTCAAGAAGCATTTACTGAGTATTTATTATATGTTTCATCAAAATGTCAGACATGCAAAGATAAACATGATCCTTGATCAAGTCACAGTCTAACAGAGACATGAGATAATAAACATTTGTTTAATTAAATTTAAAAATGTATGGGCAGTCAGTGCCCATCAGGGAATCTGAATCTGAAGAATTCTAAAATGGAAAATATCACAAGAGTCATGGGAGATTGTAGGAAAATCATAGTATAATGACTGTTTAATCACACTTCATCATTAATCACAATGTGGTGTGGCTCCAAGTAACTTAAAACCTAAGAAGGCTTAAAAAATAGGTGTTTCGGGACTTCCCTGGCGGTCCAGTGGTTAAGACTCCGTGCTCCCAATGCAGGGGGCACTGGTTTGATCCCTGGTCAGGGAACTAAGATACTGCATGCCGTACGGTGTGCCCAAAAATTAAATTAAAAATACAAAAAATAGGTGTTTCTTCTCATCTGACAAAACATTGGGGGGTTGACAATTGCTTGTGAAATTTTATTAACTGAACAAGCTTCGTCTCATGATTACAACAGTATCATCTGAACATTTCATCATCATACCGTACTCAAAGACAGGAAGCAAGGATGCTTCAAAATACAGAGTCACTTCCTTCTCACCTTCTTTGAGCAAAAGTCTTTTCTAAGGCACACCCCCATTAGACAGCTATCATGTCTCATTGGTTAGAATAGCTGCGTGCCTATTTTTAGATCAATAACCTAAACCAGGTGTCGCTAACCCCCTGGCCATGTACCCCTAGCAGTCCGTGTCCTGTTAGGAACCAGGCTGCACAGCAGGAGGTGAGCAGTGGGTGAGCGAGCAAGCAAAGCTTCGTCTGTATTTACAGCCGCTCCCCATTGCTCGCATTACCGCCTGAGCTCCGCCTCCTGTCAGATCAGCAGCGGCATTAGATTCTCATAGGAGCGCGAACCCTACTGTGAACTGAGCATGCGAGGGATCTAGGTTGCATGCTCCTTATGAGAATCTAATGCCTGATGATTTGAGGCGGAGCTGAGGTGGTGATGGCAGCACTGGGGAGCAGCTGCAAATACAGATTATCATTAGCAGAGAGGTTTGACTGCACAGAGACCATAATAAATCAATTGCTTGCAGACTCATATCAAAACCCTATCAGTGAGTGGCAACTGAAAACAAGCTCAGGTTTCCCACTGATTCTGCATTATGGTTAGTTGTATAATTATTTAATCATATATTACAATGTAATAATAATAGAAATAAAGTGCACAATAAATGTAATGCTCTTGAATCATCCAGAAACCACCCCTATCCTGGTCAATGGAAAAATTGTCCTCCACGAACCCAGTCCCTGGTGCTAAAAATGTTGGGGAGCACTGACCTAGACCATCTTTTCTGAGAAAAAAATATCAGGTTACTGTTCTAAGGAAGAAGACAGAAGGCAGATTTTTGTGGGACATAAAACAATCAGTACCTGCCACAGATCTTTAGTAAATGAAAAAGGAGCTGTGCACAGAAACAAATGAGGCCGTACATGTCTGATAAACAACGTGAAAATGGCAGGTATAAATGATGAGGGTAGAGCACCCTACAATAATAGACAGATTGTCTACACCAGAAGGCATCTGCAATGTGCCAGGACCAATGTGAAGAATTTTCAATTCTATCCATACAAAAAGAGGAGAAAAAGAACACACAGGAAAGTACTAGAGCAGATGGTGTACTTTAAGTCAACGAGTATTTATTGAGCATCTGTAAAGATTTTTACTAGGAATTGGAGAGAGACCATTCAGAAATTTGTCTTCCTCTAGTATTTTGGCTCCTCTGCTGTTCTTGGTTTCCTGAAATTCACTCACTATATATAGGAAATGGTGTATCTGAATTTTGAGATTTAGTATAACTTAAGGGTAGCTAAATAATAGCCCCTGATTTAAAAAAAAAAATTGAGAAGGCAGGTTTCTAAATTGTCTATAGCATAATCAGATCTCCCCAACTGGGTGCCCAGCATCCCGGTACAGTGGGTGATGAATGCACTGATGTATTGTTTGCCTCATCCCCTGAGGCGGCCAAGGGGCTGTTACTGCCAGCGGACTCTTCTGTTTACCCCAGTGTGCCTTATGTATGTTATGACTTACAGTGCTCTGTGATGGGAAAAAAAGTTGGATAACCCTGCCATAAGTGAGAGTCTGATATTGGTCCCTGAAAACTTCTGGATGAATGATTAATTCCATAGTTTTCATGCAACTGGAAAACAGAGGAATGATCATTAAAGGTCAACATCCATCCACTAGCATACAAACTCTCAAACAAATGCTGCTAACATTTAAATAAGAATAATACCAAAGGTAGGCTCTCTAATAATGTAATAGAAGTCAAGATGAGGCAATGCCCTCTAAATCCTAACAAAACACATTAAGATAAATTAATTAAACCAAGTCAAGGAGTTGCACTCGTGTTTTCAGTAAACAAACATTTTTTTTTGAGTCCTGGCTGTCCTGGTTCCCGCCCCATGACTCCAGGAACACAAGCCATGCTACCTCTCACTGTGTACAGCCCTCTTCTGTAGAATAGAAAAATTATACACTGTCTTTTTCACCAGGCATTTTCATGGAAGCAGTGGCATTTGAGTGGAGCCATAAAGAAGGGATGAGATTCCCATATGTGGAGCTGGGAGGACAGTCCAGATTGCAATACTATAACAATCATGGTGCTTACCTTCATAGGAAGAAGATGCTTGCTAGAGCTGGATGGATACTATAGCCTACAGGGCAAGAACTAAGTGACAAGGTCTGGCCAGTATTAGAAGCTGGGAAGAAAAGATTGTTATTAAGTTAGGGTTCTTCTGAATTTGCTGTGGTTCCTTGAGTAACCCCCTGGAATAGTGTTAGGAAACTGGTTGCTGCACCACACAGGGGGCTGTCAGAGGCTGTCCAGTGCTTGCAGACACACCCAATCAATGAGTGATGAACCCCTGCTCCAAAGGCTCAAGCGTGGGCATTTAGGTGACCCATGAAGTGGCCTGCCTACCAAGGGTCTGCCAAACTGGGATGATAGATATGAGATCCGCATAGCTCTCTGGCTCCCTGACAGCTAGTTCAGCAAGTAAGCCAAGAATGTTCCAAATGAAGATGAGAGGACACAGTAGTGGATCCAGAGAACATAAGAGATGCAAACATAGAGAAAGCAATGTGATTTCTAATGGCTTTTCCATTTTACCAAGAGCTGAACTGAATCCATCCAAGTAACCTCCTTTTCATAAGATGGCTAAAATAGGTTGCTGCTTTTCTGTAAGGGAAAAAGACAACTTGTAGAGGAGAACCGTGCTACAAGGCTAAGAGAGAAAGAATAAAGCATATGCAGCTCTGCCTGAGCAGTGGCTAGGAATGCAGTAGATCTGGTAGGTACGGGTTTACACTCAAACACACACACACACGCACACACACACACACACACACACACATTCATAGCAGTATCTTTTAACGTTCGATTTGTTCTGAATTTAATTAGCCAAGCATACAAAATTGTTGGAAGCAAAGGGACTATAAAGGCAGGTCAAAGCAATTATTTCAGGAAGTCTTCCCTTGTTCCCCAAAGTTTCGAAAGGAGACATGCAGCTGTCAGTGACACTGTTCAGAAAATGTATTATCTTTTCAATTCTGGATTATTCTATGCTTAGTGTGGCCCTGTCATTTTATACCTAGGCTTGATACCATTGTTCTGGAAAATAAGTAGTGATAACAGCAGGGGCTATACTGGCCCTTACCAGCTATGTGACTATGCCTGAGTTTCTCAATCTGTATGTGTCTTCCTTTCTTCATCCATAAAATAAGGAAAACATCATTTTTATCTAATAATAACTTTTAAAGTATAGATGAATATACAGAAATACAACAATACCTGGGATTTAATAACTATAATATACTATTAATATTATATATTAATATTTATGATTACATGAAAAATCTATGACTTTCCTCTAAGGAAAGATTTACTAACTCTCCTGGTTAGTGGACTCTTCCGGTTTGTAAATCAAAGACACCATGTCCGTATGGTCATAGCCTTACCTGGAGGGACAGACAAGAGTCCACCCCTGGAATTCCTGAAGAATATTTCTGCCACTCCCTTTATATCCTCATGAAAACCTGGTCCCCTGCAATAGTATTTATTTGATCTTCTCAAGAGCATGGTTCACATAGTCCTGTCTGTCCCCACTGTATACCCAGTGGAAATGTATATAAGCAATTCTACTGTTCTTTTACATTTCTCTCTTTAAACTAAAATCATCCAAAAAAGCAGTAAATTCTTAAGGGCAGAAATGGTGATTCATTTATCTCTGTGTCTCCAATGCCTGAAGGATAACAGGCATTGCTTTAATATTGGCTGAGTGGTTAGTTGAAGAATGAATGGATGAGAGTAACAGAAAACAAGAAAACAAGGTTGGAAAAGAAGACTGTAGGGTCTTAGGGCTTTGTAGTCAGACAAATGGATTGATTCTCAATTTCACAATTTTCTGGCTATGTGATTTTAGACAAGTTACTTAATCTGTTGGAGCCTCAGTGTCCTCATCTGTCAAATTAGGATTATAATAAAATCTACTTTATAGGACTCTGGGTGAAGATTAAATGTGAAATCCATTTAAAGTGCCTGGAATAAAGTTAGTGCTTAATAAATGTCAGTCACTGTCCTTTTTATTCTTGGTGTTATCATCACTGTGTTAGTGACTATATAGCAAAGAATCTGTTACAGGATATCATAATGTTTTAAAATATTATGTGATACAATGGAGAAATTTTACAATCCTAAAAAACTACAAAGCCTACATAAGTAGAGTCATGATACATTTTAAAGCATTATGAAAAAATATGTTTAAACACCAGTTACTATAATTAGCTATTCCAGCTTGTTTACCTTCATATCAGTTAAGGTCCATTCAAGAACACCAAAACTACACTATGCATTTCAATAGATATAATTTAATATAGGCAATTTCTTATGCATGTATCCAAGGGCTGAAAAGTAAAAGAAAGCACTAAATGAACCAGACATAATAACGGAAGAAAGCAACTATCATCCCTAAGGCTGGGGAGAATAAAGGGCAGTGGTTGGAGTTACAGAAACCTGAAGAAGACAATCTCTTAGAAAGAACGCTGGAGGCTGGAAACAACAGCTGCTACTGAGGTGAAGGATATTTCTGGGATGCTGAGATGATGTTGACGGACACAAAAAATGAAGAAAAGAACTAGTCCTTTCTGCCCTCCTCCTGATTTTCAATCTCCTACTAGTACTGCCCATTGGCAGAAACTTTGAGTAAGACAGCTGGTGAAGAAAGAGCCCCACCATCACAGAGATTTGGAGCTGAAACATGATAATTTAATAACTGGCTCAGCCTTATGCCTGCTCTACCTTAAAAGAAAAAAACAGAGACAAACTTAGCTTACCTTTACTTTACCTTCCATTGCTTATTTCAATCCTAGCTTTTTCCCTTCTCAAAAAGGCACTTCCACATATTTTACTATATTGTCACTCATAGGCATCCTGCAGTAAAGATATTATCCCCAGTATCCCAGTATAAGGATCGAGAATATGCAACTTAGAGCAGTGCTTCTAAACTTAACGCACAAACAAAACCACCTGGAGATCTTGTTTTTCAAATTCTGATTCAGTGAGTCTGAGGCTGGGTTTGAGAATATGCATTTCTAACATACTCTCAAATACATTGAGGCTGTTGGCCCAGGGACTACAGTTTGGATATAATATATATTAAAAGGAGGATCCACAAATCACTCTCAGGTTTAATGATAATACGTATTATGTGTTCACCACAGCAAATCCCCATTCAGTTCACTTAATTTTAAATACCACAAATTTTCATTAAAATAATGATTTTCTACTATTACTATATTAAATTCTACTTCACATTTATTATTAGCATGATTGGGCAAGAAAGTATGAGCAGAACATGTCCTTTACATATCAAAAGCTTATGATAGTTTATATACATGTTTATAGATTATATATACTATATATAATTATATATACACACATATATATACATATATAATGTGTAGATGCCTTTCAGAGATAAACTAAAATTTAATTTAAAGTTCATTGTCAGGTAAGCATGAGATTTATGAATCCTTCTCCTAATAGTTCCCTCTGGTTTTGATTCTCAGGTTTGACCTATGCTTAGAAAGCAGAAAGTTGTATCAGCAGTTATGGTCTCAAAAGTGCCACTCTCCTATTCGTTCCAAAGTGCAGTTTAGTGCTACAGTTGCTGACTTTGCCTACAAAATACACTGTGCTCCTGCTAGCATTGCAAATTCTAAAGATCAATGGGCTGGTTACACCGAATTCCATTAGCATCAGAACTGTCAGCACAGTTCTGATGACTGAATCTCTGCAACTTGACCAAAGGTACCTTGTTGGCCAGCTTCACTGTGGAGTAGGGAGCCATGCAGTTTAGGCAGACTAATTTTTGGATTGCAAACTCAGCCTACTAAGCGTGGGTTGATACTTTTGCTTAGATATACACAGAGCCAATGTCATTTTTTTTTTTTTTAATTTGGACTTCTCAAAGCCAGAAAATGCACTTAAAAGCACATTTTAAACAGTCATCAGTCACAATCTTTGTTTCTCACAATTTAGTGTAAATAAATTAGTACATCCTTTTTATGCACCATTAATTTAACTGTTAACTCTGTAAGAAGATTAGATAATTGGTTCATACTCTAACTCATGGTTCAGAAAGATACAAAATGATATCAAAGTGTTATGTACCTTGTATAGCTTTATATAATAAACAAAGAGGACTAAACATGGAGTTTAGCACAGCAAGTTTTGCTAATATTCAATCATTCTAAAATTAATCAATTTGAAGGATAACAAGATGCCAGAACACTTTACTTTTATAATTTTTATATTTTATTTATATTATTTATTATAATTTACTTACAATAAATTATTTATTATAATTTATTTATAATAAATTATTTATTATAATTTTCAGATTTCTATTTTCTAAATAAAACTTAGCTATCAAACTTATTTCTTCTAATTCTGCTACTCTGTGTCCCCTGCTAAATAGTATATTATTTCAGAGTACAGGCCATGCCATATCCTCCCACTTTTAACCTGGAAGCACCTCCCCTATCATATGTTAAGCAATCATCTCACTACTTATTCCACCATGCCTTTCAAACCCTTCCTAAAATGTTATAAATTTCTGTTTTACCTCTAGATGTAATGTCCTTCTTTGTTAGACATGTTTTTCCTATCGTTTTTACTTTTAAAAATTAACTTTTTAATTTGATATAATTGTAGATTCACATGATTGTGTAAAATAATACAGAGAGGTCCCATGTACCCTTTACAAACCTCTCCCAATGGTAACGTCTTGCAAAACTATAGTATGATATCACGACTATGATATTGACATTGATGCAGGCAAGATACAGAACATTTCCATCACCTTAAGGTTTCTCCATGTTGCCTTTTAGAGCCGTAACAGTTTCACTCCCTTCTTCCTTATGAGGCAACCACTCATCTGTTCTCCATTTCTATAATTTTGATATTTCAAGAATGTTATATAAATGGAACCATACAATGTGTAACCTTTTGGAATTAGCTTTTTTCCCTCAAAATAATTTTGAGACTCATACAAGTTGTTATGTGTATTGATAGTTTGTCCTTATATATTGCTAAGTGTGTATTACCCCTAGTGTGGATTACCACAGGTCAATTTTACGATTTTACAATTTTTTGTACAATTTTACATTCCCATCAGCAGTGGTATTTGTCAGCTCAGGTTGCCATAACAGAATACCATTATAGACTGGGTAGGTTAAAGAGCAGAAATTTATTTCTCCTAATTCTGGAGACTGAGAGGTCCAGATCAACCTACTGGTCAGTTCGGTTTCCAGTGAAAGCTGTTTTGTTGGCTTGCAGCTGGCCACCATTTCATGGGTCCTTGCATGGTGGAGAGAGAGAGTTCTGGTATCTCTTTATATTCTTACAAGAGTACCTGCTCTATAAGATTAGGGTCCCACCCTTATGACCTCATTTAACCTTTATCAACTCTTCACAGGTCTTTTTCCAAATACAGTCACATTAGGGATTAGGGCTTCAACATATGAATTTTGAGAGGACACATTCAGTCTATATCAGACACTTTGCAAAACGATTTGGCAGTTTCTGTGAAAACTAAACATGCAATGAGTAATATGATCCAGCTGTTACACACTGGACATATACTTCAGAGACATGAAAATTTATATTCCACAAAAACCTGTAATAAATGTTCATAGCATCTTTATTCATAATAGCTCCAAACTAGAAACAACTCAGAAGTCTTTAAATGGGTGAAAGACTCAATGACCTGTGGTAATCCACACCAGGGGTAATACACAACCAGCAATATATAGCGACAAACTATCAATACACATAACAACTTGTATGAGTCTCAAAATTATTTTGAGGGAAAAAAGCTAATTCCAAAAGGTTACACATTGTATGGTTCCATTTATATAAAGTTCTTGAAATGTCAAAATTATAGAAATGGAGAACAGATGAGTGGTTGCCTTATAAGAAAGAAGAGAGTGAAATTGTTGACTATAAAAGGCAACGTGGAGAAACTTTAAGGTGATGGAAATGTTCTGTATCTTGCCTGCATCAATGTCAATATCCTAGTTGTAATATCGTACTATAGTTTTGCACGACGTTACCATTGGGAGAGGTTTGTAAAGGGTACATGGGACCTCTCTGTATTATTTTACACAATCACGTGAATCTACAATTATATCAAATTAAAAAGGTTAATTGCATTGTACAATTTTACATTCCCATCAGCAATGTATGAGTATTCAGCATTTGGTGCTGTCAGTACTTTTTTTTTAATTTTAGCCATTCTGATAGGTATTTAATAATATCTGTTGTGGATTTTAATTTGCATTTCCCTAATGACTAATGGTGTTGAGCATTTTTTCATGTGATCTGCGCCACCTCTACATTCTCTGGTGCTTTGGTGAAATGTATGTCCTTGTCTTTTGTACATTTTCTGATCAGATTGCTTGATATTTTTCACTTTTAAGTTTTGAGTATTCTGTATATGTTCTATAGTCTAGCTTTTTGTAAGATATGCAATTTTCAACTATTTTCTCTGTGGCTACAGCTTTTCTTCTCATCTTTCATAGCAGTAAGTCCCAAAACAAAGTTTTAAATTCTGATCAAGTCCAATTTATCATTTTTTTCTTTTATGGATTATAAGTTTGGTGTCAAGTGTAAATTTATTTTTTTTGCTTAGCCCTAGACCCAAAATTTTTTTCAATTTTTTTCTAACACTTTTATAATTTTAGACTTTATAGTAAATACACATTCCATCTTGACTAAATTTTTGTAGGTGTGATATTTAGGTTGAGCTTTTTGGTTGTTGTTTTGAGGGAATATTTTTTGGCCATGAATGTCTAACTGCTCCTTAATCATTTGTTAAAAAGGCTATTGTTCTTCCACTGAATTCGTTTTGCATATTTGTTAAAAATCAGTTGAGCATAATTGAGTGGGTAGATTTTTGGGTTTTCTATTTAGCTCCATTGATCTCTGTGTCTATCTCTCCACTGATATCACAGGTTATTATTACTGTAGAAACATTGAAACCAAGTAGACTGATTCTTCTTACTTTACTCTTCTTTTTCAAAATTGGCCTCATCGTTCTAGTTTCTTTGCCTTTCCCTATAAACTAATCCACATCAGCAAAATATCTTCCTGGGATTTTGATAAGAATTGTGTTAAACCTGTATATCAATTTGAGGAGAAGGATATGTTTACTACATTGGGTCTTCCAACCCGTGAACATGGTATGTCCCTCCATTTATTTAGATCTTCTCAGTTCCTTTATCAGCATTTCAGCATACAAATCCTGTTCATGTTTTCTTATTTTTATAACTAGGTATTTCATTTTTGTCACTGACTGTGAATAGTAGAGATTTTCCATTTTGGTGTCCATTCGTCCATTGCTAGTATATAGAAATACACTTTCTTTTTGTATGTTTATTTTGTATCCTATGATCTTGCCAAATGCATTTTTTACTTTAATTTCCTTTTCTTGCCTTATTGCACTGACCAGAACTTCCAGCCCTTTGTTGAATAAAAGTGATGAGATCAGACATCTTCACCTTGTTTCTGATCCCAGGGGAAAAGAATTCCGTCTTTTGCCATTAAGTATAATGTTAACCATACGGTCTTTAAAGGTGTTCTTTCATCAAGTTGTGGAAGTCCTCCTCTATTCGCATTTTTCTGAAGAGTTTTTTTAGTCATGAACGAGTGTTGAATTTTATCAAATATTGTTTCTGCATTGAATGATGCAATTGTGAGATCTTCTTTAGCCTGCTAATATGGTAGACTGCATTAATTGATTTTTCATATTAGGCTTGGATCCCTGGAATAAAGTCCACTTGGCCATGGTGTATAATTCTTTTTCCATGTTGATAAATTCAATTGCTAACGTTTTGTTTAAAATTTTTGCATCTATACTTACCCAGATATTAGGCTCTAGATTTCTTTTTTTTTTTGGTACTATTGTTGTCTGGATTTAGTATTAATAGCTTTATAAAATGAATTGGGAAATATTTTTTCCTTTCTGATTTTTTGCGAAATATATTGCATAGAATCAGTATTAATTCTTCTTTAAAAGTTTTAAACAATTTGCTGCTGAAACCATCAGGATTTAGACATTACTTTTGTGGAAGTTTTCTTAAATTATAAACATAATTTCCTTAATAGTTGTGAGACTATTAGAATCACCTACTGCATATTATGTGAGTTGTGGCAGTTTGTACATTTCAAGGAATTGGTCCATTTCATGTATGTTGTCAATTTTTGTTCATAGAGTTGTTCATGGAATTCCCTTATAACACTTTTTTTTTTTTTTTTTTTGCAGAACGTGGGCCTCTCACCGCTGCGGCCTCTCCCACCGCGGAGCCCAGGCTCCGGACGCGCAGGCCCAGCGGCCATGGCTCACGGGCCCAGGCGCTCCGCGGCATGCGGGATCCTCCTGGACTGGGACACGAACCGATGTCCCCTGCATTGGCAGGCAGACCCCCAACCACTGTGCCACCAGGGAAGCCCTCCCTTATAACACTTTTGATGCCTGCAGTGTCTGTAGTGATATATTTTGTTTCATGCCTGATATTGGTAATTTATGTTTTCTTTTTGCTGTTATTCCTGTTACTGTCTTCTCAATTTTATTGACTTTTTTCAATAAACCAGCATTCTGTTTCATTGACTTCCTGTATTGCTTTTTGTTCAACTTTCTTGATTTTTTTTGTATATTTTAAAAATTGTGGTAAAATATACATAACAAAAAATTTTCCAGTTTAGGCATTTTTAAGTACAGTCCAGTAACTGGTAACATTAAGTACATTAACATTGTTGTGCAACCATCACCACCATCTACCTCCAGGACTTTTTCATCTTCTCAAACTGAAACTCCATATTGATTAAACAATGACTCCCCACTTCCCCTCCCCTGGCAACCACCATATTACACTCTGTTTCTATCAATTTGACTACTCTACCTACCTCATATAACTGGAAACATAAAATATTTATCTTCTTTTGACTGGATTATTTCACTTAGCATAATGTCTTCAAGGTTCATCCATATTTAGCTTCTGTCAGAAGTTTACAGTTTCTTGATTTCTGCTCTTATTTTTATTATTTTCTTCTTTCCGTTTGCTTTGTGCTTATTTTTCCCTTCCTTTTCTTAGATTATTGCTTAGATTAGATTAAAGAAGCTTAGATTATTGAGTGCTGTATATTTCCCTCTCTGCATGATTTGCTGTGCTCCACAAATTTTGATATGTTGTACTTTCATTTTCATTTATTTTAATGTGTTTTTAAAAATTATTTCTTGCCACTTCCTGTATTTACCCATGGATTATTTAGAAGTGCATTGTTTAGTTTCCAATATTGAAAAAATTTCTGTTATTTTCTTTTATTGATTTCAAGTTTACTTCCATTGTGGTCAAAGAACACACTCCGTATGATTTCATTTTCCAAAAATTTGTCAAGGTTTTTTGTGTGTGTGTGTGTGGTACGTGGGCCTCTCACTGTTGTGGCTTCTCCCGTTGCAGAGCACAGCCTCCGGATGTGCAGGCCCAGCGGCCATGGCCCATGGGCCCAGCCACTCCGCAGCATGTGGGATCCTCCTGGACTGGGGCACGAACCCGTGTCCCCTGCATCGGCAGGCAGACTCTCAACCACTGCGCCACCAGGGAAGCCCTCAAGGTTTGTTTTATGGCCCAAGAAATACTCTTAGTATATATCCCATGGGTACTTGAGAAGAATGTTCATTTTGCTATTGTTGGGTGAGTTTTCTATAAATGTAGATTAGATACAGTGAAATGATAGATTTTGTATATCCTTATTGATTTTCCATCTAACTTTTCTTTCAATTTCTGAGAGAGCAATATCACAGCCTCCAGCCGTAAGTGTGAATTTGTCTATTTTTCCTTTCAGTTATACCCATTTTTACTTCATGTATTTGAAGTTCTGTTGTTTGGTACACACATATGTACAATATGTCTTTTGTGGTGGATTGTCCCTTTATTATTATGTAGTTTTCTTATCTGACTCTGGTAATTTTCTTAAATAATGTTTGCATGACATATCATTTTTTTCTATTTATCTGTATTGTTTTATTTGAAATGAAGTTTTTGTGTGCACCACTTAGTTGGGTTAAGTTTTTTAATCCACTCTGTCCACCTCTCTGTTTTTTATTTACTGAATTTATACTGTCTACATTTAATATAATTATTGATATATTAGTGCTTGTCTATCATTTGATATTTTTTTCTGTTTGTACTCCCTGTTTTTACTTTTCTGTTTTCTCTTACTTTCCTGTGAATTAAATGAACATTTTTTAGACTCCATATTGTTTTTCTATAGTGTTTTTGAATATCTCTTTATATATATATATCGGATAGATACATAGATAAAGATATCTTTATATTTTTATACTAGTGATTGTCCTCAGTATTCAATCATAAGTACAATATTTATCATAGTCTTCTGGTGTCAATATTTTACCATTCAAGTGAAGTGTACCTTACCTTTCCCATTTATAATATAATTTTCTTGGATATTTCCTCTACATACATTGAGAACCACAAAAAAGTGTTATAATTTTTGCTTCATGTACCAAACGTAATTTAGAAAACTCAAGAGGAGAAATAACATGTATGCACTTACTCATATTTTTACTCTTTCAGTTTTTATTTCTCCCTTTTTGATGTTCCAAGCTTCCTTCTTTTATCATTTTCTTTTTTCTGTTTGGAAAACTTTCTTCAGCCATTTTTAAATGTAGGGTTGATGCTGATGAATTCCTTTAGTTTTTCTTCATCTGAAAATGTCTTATATTCCTCTGCATTCCTGAAGGGTATTTTGGCTAGATACAGAATTCCAGATTGGTAATTCTTCTCACTAGGCACTTGAAAAATATTATTCTGCTTTCTTCTGGCTCCATGTTTTAGAAGTGTGTTGTCATTCAGATTGTTTTTTTCCCCTGCCAGTAAGATGTCTTTTCTCTCTCATTGTTCTCAAGACTTTTTCTTTGTTTCAGTGGTCAGAAATTTGTCTGTGTTGTGTCTTAGTATGATTTTTAAAAAAATTTCCCTCTGGAGTATGCATAGCTTCTTGACTCTTTATGTTTATGTCTTTTGCCTAATTCGAGGATGTTTCTATACATTACTTCCTCAAGTTCTTTTTCAGCTCCATCTTCTTTCTCATCTCCTTCCAGAATTCCAATGACATAAACTCTCATCTCCTTCCAAAATTCCAATGACATAAACGTTAGAGTTTTGTTATTGTCATATAGGTCCTTGAGGGTTTTTTTTTTCTACTTACTTTCTGTCTGATTTTCAGGTGGTTGATTTCTATTGTTTTCTCTTCAAGTTCACTGATTTTTTTTCCCCCTGTACCATCCATTCTGCTCTCATCTCCATCCACAGAGTTATTATTGTGGTTATTGATTATTTTTCAGTTCTAAGTTCTCCATTCATTCTTCATATTTTCTATTTCTCTGCTGAGACTTGCCAGTTGTTTATTTGCTCCAAGCATATTTGCTATGGCTCATTGATGCATTTTATTACATAAATGGCTTAAAAATCACCCCTGTAAGTTGGCCCTATGTTGTTTACTTCTTCACCACAGGCTTAGTTCTTTTTGCTTAAAAGTTCACCAGCACCAAAATTAAAATTTACATATCCATTTGTTTAAAATATAGCCCACATGAGCAGAGTTTTAGCCATTTAAAGCCTGACTGCTTTGCACACTCCATGAAACTGTATCACTGGCTTCTTCAAACATTACTCTGGCAGAGGAAGGAAGAGTCATAGTCAAGTGGAGAAAGAATCTAACCCCACTCACCCTCTGTTGATACTTGAAGGGTAGCTCCTCCTTACTGCTTGGTGGAGTTCAGAATCCTGGCTCCCCACCAGATCTCCCCTTAGGAGAAAGAGCTTGAGAGGGACATATATGCCTCATTACTTCTGCCCTTGTAGCTGTCACTGACACAATGGAGGTGACCTTATTACTGCTGGACGGTGGTAAACGTCCTGAATCTACATCAGCCCTCTTTTGATACCATCCAGCAGGGAGAATGGGGTAGATATCTTGGTTCTCTATTCAGCTTTCTCTGACAATTCCTTGATGGTGGGGGGAAGGGGCTGGCACACCTTGTTACAACCTGGTGAGGATGGAACTCTTGATTTTCCTCTCAAATTTTGCTGTTGTGAGTGGAGGGAAGACTACAGTTTTCTCTGTGGTATTTGGCTAGAATAGGTACTTATTGCTTAAAAGATTTTGGCCCAACTAGCATGATTTGTTGGGCTTTTCTTTTTTTTTTTTTTTTAATGTGTAGGCACCCATTTGCATTTCTGGATTTCCAACTTCTTCAGCTTCAAGTGTGGGATATATAAGGAAGAAAGAAAAATCAGTGATTTCACCACCATGTCATTTCTCAGAGCCTGTGGCTCCTAACCTGTCTTCTTTTCTCCATCTTTCAGTCTATTATTATGTTCACTTTATATATAATATTCGGGGTTTTTAGTAGTACGTAGTGGGATAAATATGGAAAAAAGCATCTACTCTATCTCTCCATCTTTTCAGAATAAAAAGTCTCTTTTTTTTTTTTTCATATTTTAAGACTTGTATATAAGGGGTCTTATTCCTTGTCTTATTCTTTCCTAGGTTCTCTTGTGACTAGCACAACAGTTCAAACATGGCAGCCAATGTTTATTAAATTAATGAAGAGGTGAGTGTATGGTATGGTCTCTCAAGATTTTTTACAATATAGATCACTTCTTCCAGAGTACCTTCTGTTAAATCTTCAAACTGAGAATGTGCCCTACAATGTACTTTCATATTATCTCTTACGTCCCTCTAACATTGCATCACCCCATCGTTATTGTATTCATTCCCCCTGCTACACAGCAAGAACCATATATTTGACTTTCTCTCTTCAGTTTTGGTGGAGACTTTTGGTCATAGTTATAAGATACATGAAGCCAGGGACCATGTTGGCATTGGTTCATGGCTCACAGGTATTCCAGAACTTAACACAATCCTCAAGTACATAGTACTTGTTGAACAAATGAATGAAATAAAAAATGAATGAGAAGATAATAGGAACTCAACAGATTATGAATGACTCCATGTATCTGTTGCATCTGTTACATGAAAAATCTATCCAATATGCCTTCCCCAAAACGTCAGATTCTCCTCTTTGGATATCAACATTTATGGATATCAACATTTCTCTTTGGATATCAACACATTTTTCTAATTACATTAAAATAACTTCTGCTACATAAAGTCTTTCTTCTTGAACCATTTCAAAACCTGAATAATAAACTTGTTTGTGAATTACCTACATAGTATTTTTCCCCAAACGCTTTAAAGAACTTTAGTGCATGTTTGTCATAGTTTATGAGACAGCAAGAATGTAAAGGGACATGGCTTCTTCATGTGATAAGCGTTAGTTAACTGTGCCTGAAGGGCTCTTTTGGAGGCTAGTCTAGAATATGCTTTACTTGCTAGTCTCATAAATGGCCAAACCTATTGTTATTCCCTTAGTAATGCAAAAACACTTCATAAATGATTTCTCTGTACTTTATTTCCAAGTCTCAAATTCGTATCTAAAGCTCCAAAACCCAAAACAGTAAAAAAAAATCTTCTAGAAGAGTTATTTTAAGTGTTGTAAGATTCCCATATGAACATCCATCTTACATAGTTAATTATTTAACCTCTTATTTGCATGCCAGTTTGTTAAGCATTGCTGAGAGTGAGGCAAGAAAAAGAGCCGTAAGGCAAGAATACTCGTCCTTTACACACAGTTCCAGGGAAACACACTGAATGACAAAATGTTACAGAAGGAGAGGAAAAAGATTTCTCTAAAATCACAATGTCACAAAAATAGAGACAGATTCTGTTCCCCTAATATAATCCATTGCCACTCATGCCATTATATGAAATTGAGGTTAGGCCCTGGTGTTTGACCTCTGCTCTGGAGGTTATATTTTAGAAGTTCAATCTTAAACTCATAGGATAGGTGAAATATAGATGTTTTGATATTGCCATAATCTTTATAAAGTAGATTTCCTAAGGGGTTCCATGAAGTTGGAACGTATGAATCGTATGTGATAAAATAAAGATGACACTCTCACAAAGACTCATTTATACAGATGAACACTCTGTATTAAACTTCAAAAATTGTAGGGAGAACAGAAAGAAATAGGAATTAGTCTGAAATTTTATTTTATGAGGGCTGATTTGTAAAATAATTAATGAAGACTGTTATCTACCATTTAACAATCAGAAACTGTGAGCATAGCTTGTATTATGTAATCAGGAAAACACAATCAACTAATAAACTATTCTCAGGTAAAAATTTCATGCTGCTTATCTTTTTTTTTTTTTAAGTGGATCATAACTATATCTACTTGAAAGTACTAAGAGGCCCTAAAAGTGTAAAAAATATTCTTTATATGATTCATATTATAGCATGGCCTTATCTATTGATAGCTGCCCATTTGAAGATAGTTGTGCATTTCTGCAAATATCTATACTGAATACTCATGCATGGCTTAAAATATACTCATTTTGTATTTACCATTTTGAGACTGTATCTTAGATCAAGTCAGAAATAATCTACCAAACCCTCTACCATAGGTATTTGTGTAATAAAGGTTGACGTATTTGAAAACCTATCCCTCGGTCTGTATGTATAAATGAGTAACCACTGCCCAGTTGACCCATTTAGCCTCTGTTGTATCTAGTCACCATACCAAGCACACTTTAGTAGTTTCAAGTAATGGCGATAACTAAAAAAATTCTTAGGACTTCTCTGTCAGTCATGAAACATATTGAAACTACTTTTTTTCCCACTTGCTAGTCACTTCTCTACTTTAGATCATAAATTCCTTCAGATTACATACGAAGCTGTATTTTCTGTTTTTTAAATTACCTAAGGGCCATAATTTCTTGATTAGCTTCCTCTCGATTTCTAAATGATTAGACTATAATCGCTAAACACATAATCTCTAATGTAGAAACAATTTATGCAGTCAAATTATTCTGACATACTAAGCCCTGCAAGGAAATGTTGGAGGAAGGCCACCATTCACACTGTATCTTCCTAGGCATTATTTTAGCAGTAGTTCTCGGAAAGAAAACATATCTTCTATTGAGTAAGGCATAGTTTATCTATTGCCAAAAAGAAAGCACTGAGACCTCCAAATAAGCCTGGCAATAACCAAATCTATGAGCCATGAACATGAAAATCCATTTAATAATTAATTCTAACCATAACAGAGAACTCCATTCTGCAAAAGAAAATTGGGAATATAATGATCTAACAATGTCTGTTAAATGAGATTCTTTCTTACTGAACTTTCTAATATTCAACCTCTTCTTTCGGACACTGAGCATTCCAGTCAGACAAAAATAAAAAGAACATGAGCCTCCCCTTCATGTAGAAGGGCCAGTTCATTTTGACTATCTGAGCTTCACCACTGGTGGAAGACCCTTGTATGAAGGGGCAAGTGGTTTAGCTCTCAAATGTAGAACTAAATGTCATCCTTGAAGTTCCACTTATGTCTACTTTATGTAAGGAATCTGTTTCAGGGAGATGCCTAACTAGAGCAGCACAGGGTCCCTTCAGGGGAGGCCCTCAGGAAGACTCCATCAAAGTGTAAGAACCAAAGTACAAACACTTCATCAAAATATAACCACTTATTTTGCATAAGTTCTTAAGAAATATAGGAAATTCAACTGAGATTTCTGTCCAGAATTGTAACATTCATTTCTCAGCTCCTTATCTCTAAACTGGGAACCAATGTAGATTCCAGCTAAATGTGTCTGACAAGCATTTAAGTTGTAAGAATAGTGATTTATGTTTCTAAAATACATAGCGTATTAATTTATGTGACTTTATATGAGAGAAGCTCTGTATTCCCCACTAAGTTCTGGCCGTCTAATTGAGTATTGAGAGAGCTGCTGTCTAGGAGTGGCTGGTGAAGGGTTAATTTCTTACTTCGACTTCTGTCTTAAAAGAGGACAATGCAAATAAGGGGATTAGCTCTGACATGTGTACCCACAAATTATTTGCAAAATCTAAAATACTTGACCTAGTTTAGTATCAAAACACAGTCTGATCTTTTTTTGGGCTGACAGTCACTTAGAATTGGCAATAATTATTTTTTTATTTTTAAACATTAAAAGCATTGATTTTGCTTGTTATTTTCCTCCTATTTATTGTCAATGTAATATATGCTTATTGTATAAGTTTAGAAAGTATAGAAAAGCAAAAGAATGTTGAAAAACAATCTCACTGCATAATCACACCACACAAGTTAGTAACTTTTGGCATATCTCCTTTTAGTCTGTTTCATTGTACATATGTTTTACATATGCTCAAATTGTATATACAACACTTTGTCCTGTGTTTTTTCATTTAACATCATATTCAGCATTTCTCTTGTTATTAAAAAACTCTATAAATAGCATTTAAGTGCCTTTTTTCCTAATTTATTAATTAATTAATTTATTTTTGCCATGTTGGGTCTTCATTTCTGTGCGAGGGCTTTCTCTAGTTGTGGCAAGCGGGGGCCACTCTTCATCGCGGTGCACGGGCCTCTCACTATTGCGGTCTCTCTTGTTGCGGAGCACAGGCTCCAGACGCACAGGCTCAGTAGTTGTGGCTCACGGGCCCAGTTGCTCCGTGGCATGTGGGATCCTCGCAGACCAGGGCTCGAACCCGTGTCCCCTGCATTAGCAGGCAGATTCTCAACCACTGCGCCACCAGGGAAGCCCCTTTTTTTCTAATTTAAAACTACATTAGTACTCTAATGTTTTGAATAATACTGTTGCATATGAATTATATTGTTAACTAAACTATCAGCGTTTTATATTTTAAATCACACTACCAACATACAAATATATTAAAGAATATAAAATATGTGGCATATATATTAGTTTTATTTTCTATTGATATGATAGAGCAAAGGTAAAAAGAGTTGCAATTCAGGATTTTTCAGACTAAAAGAATTTTTCATTTTTCCTCAGCAGTCCTAAATTCATTTGAAATGTTGTTAAAAGGTAGCAGATAAAAGAATTTTTCAGTCTGATGAGTTCTCAGTAGAAAGGCTGAAAAGTCATGATCTCCATGAAAAATGATAGAGCCATTTTACTTGTGAAATGACTTCCACTCCAGGGTAGTACTTTATTTTGCACATTTTATCAGGGCATTATTAGGCATTTTTGCAACCATTTGACTCTGCCTGGCTCACTTCTCTGAATGGAACAGGCTGACCATACAGAAGAAGCAGTCCTTTTCCAATAATTTCTACTTAGTACTGAGGTATGAGTAGGATCCAACTTCTCTTGGAGTTCTGTGAGTTTTCATGGACAAAGCCTACTATTCCAACTTTGTAAGGATAGGATTTTCTGAAATTGAAGGAGATCGCCAAAAGTGAAGGAAATTTTACTGAGAATCTCTCCTCCTTGTTGTGCCAGATGCTCTCACTTGTGTTATTTCATTTGCTCTGCGTCTGTTGGGGGAGGAGAGAGTTGGCTTTTTTTCTAGTTGGCAATGAGGTGTCATAGAGGCAGCAATGTTCATATGAAGGTAACAATGTGAAATCTGAATGACTAAATTCAAATGAAACCAAACGAAGAGCAAGAAGGGAAAAATAGGACACTAAGGTGCTGAGGACGGAGGGTAGAGAATACAGGAGGACGTAGGTAGGTAGAAGGAAGGCAAGCCAGGAAGAATTTCTAGAATCTCAGGGTAAGTTAATCAAGGCGGGTTTGTTCACAGTTCCTCTGGGCTTCGGCGTGAAATATGGGAGCTATTAAAGGGGTTAACAAGAACAGACCAAACAATCCATGGGTTATCCCTATCATCACCTCTGTACTAAACCTAGACTGAAAAGGCCATAAAAAGGGAATGGAAGCATTTAGAAGGACAAGGAAACAAGAAAGAGATGAGTTAACTAAATGTGGCTGAACTCTGAACACATCAGTATGAAACAGAATTTGAAGCATGTTACAGAAATTTGATGTAGTGAAAATGCACTAAGGGAAAAACAATTTAATCAGGTTGCTCCCAACAAAATCTTTTACAGCTCTACTGGCGCATCACAGAAGTAGCAACATCATGACTATTTAGCACACAAACTACCATCTCTGGAAGACAGAACGATAATGAATGGAGAGCATTTCACTCCAGTAATGACGAACCAGCAAAGCAATCTTGCCAACAGTAGTGGTTTTCCCCCTCACAAATCCATTTGTTTTTCCTGTGTTGGAAATAATATTGTAAACAGAATTTAATGTGATGGTGGTATTGGAGGGGGGAGTTGTAGACTCAACTCCCCATAACTGCACCATTACTTTCTTCCGTGGTGAAATACACAATGCTGTGTTAAACTTTCGATACTGACTGTCACTGTGTGCCGAGAGACAGAAAAACTGAGAGATCAACCTTATGATGTAGGAAGATACTCCTTGAAATTAAAGGACACATTGATTCAAAGGATTGTTCTGCCCCTTTTTATATTTTCCACCTTGGTCTGTGACTTAACCACTCTACCTCTCAGTTTTAAATCAGTATCATTAATAAAACATGAAAAGCTTTTCTTTAACATTATTACTGAAGTATAATATTCATAAAGAAAAGTGTACATATTCAATTGCATAACTCAACAAATTAAAAACATCTGTGTAACCAGTGCTCGGATCGAGAAATAGACCCCAGAAGCACCCCTTCCAATCACTCCGCAGTCCAAAAGAAAGTATTTTACTATCTCTCACAGAGTAAACTAGTTCTTATTGCTATTGAATTTTATGTAAATAGAATCATACATTTGTGCTATATTGTATTGGGCCTCTTTTGCTCAAATTATGTTGTCAAATTTCTCCATACTATTGCAATTTTAGAAGTTTTTAATAAGATGATTTTTGTGAAAATAGGGCAATGATGAATACAGAAAAAAGCTCAATTAATAATTTTTGCTATTGTTACAGGAGCTAGGTTATAACAAGTAATAATAAATAAAATAATTTTTTAAAAACAGTAGTGGTAGCACTAGCTCAAGAGTACTTGTGAAGAATGTCACTCTGTTGAGGACAGCCCTGCCAACATGCTACACTTTCTACTCAGTGTGGTCTAAAAGCACAAGGCACCCTCTCAGAATAGATTCTGAGCATGACTGTGTCTCCTCACACAGGTAGATGAGAGTGAGGCAGCTTTTACATCCAAGTGTGGGCTCTGTCTACACAAGAGGAACTCTGACATTCAAAGAGATAGCACGCATTTATCACAATTGTCACTTGCTATTAATTTATATTCCCTTTATGCATCCATTCAAAAAATAATTAGGATTTTATGCTGCAGTAAATATGCTTGTTCATCCATTAGTGCAAAGCAAAAGATTAATTGAGTTACAATGGGAATCAGGACTACAATACTCCGAGCCACAATGATAACAGTGACAGCTGGGCTGCCCACAGTACTTTGCTCTGATAATCTTCAAAAACAAGTGTAGATGGGAAAATAATTAAATCACTGACAAGGCAGCACCAGCCTTATTTTCCCTCTTCTTGCATTCAGCTTACAATCACCCAACAAAAAGGTTCTCACTGCATATTAAGAAGGGGCCTTTTATTTTTTTCACCATCTCCAAATGCCCTAGTTTAACATTAGTAATGAGCTGGATTACTAACAGATCTCACTTATACCATTTATCTCAGCAAGCTAAAGGAGGGAGAGGGATTGACCTGATCCAGTCTCTGGTGAGTTATCTACTGAGAAGCCAAAAGACAGGGCAGGCTTTATGGACATGTGTCCAGTGCAGTCACATGGGGCCCAGTGCTTAGTTTAATGCTCTGTGGTCACCCCCCTTAAATGCTTAATAATTTTTTAACAATGGGCCCCAAATTTTAATTTTGCACTGGGCATCATACATTTTGTAGCCAGGCCTGCCAATAGATGTAAAACTAATAACATAATCTCTCTCTCTCTCTCTCTCTCTCTCTATATATATATATATGCATATATATAAAATATATATAATACACACATATACACACATGTGTATGTATGTGTGTGTGTATACTCAGATATATATCAGTGAATACATCCATACTCATACTCATTGCTGCATCTCCCCAAAAGGAAAAAAAAATAAAATAAAAAACAAGCTCTCCTTTTCCCCTTTGTTTCCCTGGTCGATTAAAAAAAAAAAAGAAGAAGAAGAAAAAAGAAAGTGGTGATACTGAATGGAAACAGAGCATCTGGTTTTTGAGGAGACATCTGAGAAGGAAGAGATGTGCTATACTTGTACTACAATCGGCTCCTGACTACAGATACTTCTCTATGGTTCAAAATATACTGATCATTGTTTTAGCAACAATGGGAGTTAACAACGTTTTAAACCTTGGGCCGGAGTTTATATTATTCAAGAAAACACCTGTGCAGTGGTTTGAATAATGATCTAGCCTACTGCACACCCCCCACCAGAAAATAAAAAGAAACGGTTACAGAAGTGCTCAATTCAAAACTTCATTCTTTCATGTCTAATCAAGGTGACAAGAAGTCAGGGAACTACTCTCAGCTCTGACATTTCCACAAGAAGTAACTAACAGATGGTCTTGATTATAACCAAAATGTTTAGATAATCATCTTCGATGAATCGTTTATCAAGGCGGCTCCTCTTATGGCAGTGACTTCTTCAGAGTCCCCTAAAGACCTGACCCGTTAAGCAATTGCTTGATGACATCATGTGTCTACTACTCAGCTAAAAAGTAGCTAGAGCTTATCCTTCTATACGATTTTTTTAATCTTATGTCTTTAAAGGCCTTTGGATTTGCTAAATGTTATTAATGACAACTTTTCTTCTTCAAGTTGGAAGATAAGAGAGGCAGTTTTGTTATTGATAGGGGCTGAGGGCTTCAAAAATAGGTCAGGTACAACAACGAATGAGACAGCCTGCTTCAGGGAAAGGGAAATGCAAATTAACTACTGAAGACGTGGGTCAGTTTTAGCCCTGGCAGCAGCTGCTGAATAATTAGGGCCCAAAGGCCTTCATAAAGGTTATAAGTCTTGCTACTATGGCTAACCAAATCTGCTTGAGTAGTTTTCCTTTCACTATGGCAATTATGGGGTTTTAACTCACTAGGTAGCTGATTTTGTGGCATGTACATATTCCATGTGTCGGGGAAAATGAGCTTCCAAGGCTCCCCTCCGGACCACTTTAGAGCTATGATCATAAATCCTCACTAAAGGGAAACTGGTTCTTAGCAGAAGCAGTTTTAGGAGTGGGAGTAGAGTGAAAGGTGGGAGGAGGTAGTAAACATTTCATAAGCAATGGATCTGTAAACCCAAATTGTAATACAATACGCAATGTAACATAATATCATGAACTGGGATATGTTGTATTTTGATGTCATATAACATACATTTCATCTTTTTTGGTTATTACATTACAGATAAGCATTCATTCTAGATTTTGCCAGATAATTTTGATCCTGCTTAGATGCATTTTTCCCATAAATAACCCCTCCTTTCCGAAGTGCCCGCTGTCACAGCTGTGAAAGCATGGGCCTTGTATCTGTAGCTTTTCTTGTGTAACCCTGCGCCTCGAGTCTTTTTCTCACTTGTTGCACTGTCAAGTTTGTCTGCTCCTATTCTGACACAAAATCTGGTATTAGGATGGGACAGAGCAGCCAATGGTGTGAGAGAAGAAATGGACTTGATTTCTGGTGGTACCATTTCAGTTCTGTGAGTTGGGTGATTAATTTCTTTGAACTACAGTTTTCTTACTTTTGAAATGGAGCATTACTAGCTTTAGAGGTTTTTTTATGAAAATCAAATGTAAAAATTTACAGAACAGTTATTTTTTAAGCTTAAATATATTTGTCTATCATCTATCTATCTGTCCATCCATCATCTATCATTGCCTTCTCCTTATGTCTTCCGTCTACCGATGCACGCATTTACTTTATCCTGTCCTTTATATGAAGACAGACATATTGATAAAGCTTAAACATTTCAATTCACATCTTTATATAAAATATAAAGTCTATTTTACTAATACATACTTGATATAATTTCCAGGCACTTTTGACATTTAATTAGTAAAAGGAAAAAATAGTTACAGAACATTGTTTTAATGGGGCCAAAGAAGATATTCTATCCACAGTTGAGCATATAATAATCCTAGGGATTGGTACTATTGGCACTTATATCACCAAAGGGCCACTAGTAAATGAAAGTGTGTTTGCATCTCCACAGATTTTACATTCCATACCAAGGATCTCGGTTCAGCAAATTGTGTTTTATTATAGACAAAGCACTTTTAACAAATAATGTTCTAAAATATAGATATTTAAATAGAAATGTAGAATTCATGAATTCATTAATAATTTTCCCTAACCAAATATAGTCAATATTTTTTTTTTTTTTTGGTGCACAAGTGCCTCCTACATAGTGCTTTTTCAGTTGGTGAGACTTAAAGTACTTTATATTGATTAATAGAATGTCTTATTGTTGCTAAGAGACCTGGCCCAGGATTATGCTAAATTCTGAGGAATCAGAGGCAGGATATGGGTAGTCATCTGCGGAAAAGGGGATGTTGGGAGTCAAAAGTTAGAGTCAGTGTCAGGGAAAATTTATAATTACAAATTCATCAGCCTTCTCCGTTGTGACCTAACATGAAAGGGTAATTACCTTTGATGTGGACAATGAATATTTATGGAAATCTTATGCAAAGTGTACATTTTAAATATCTAAGATTACTTTAATTCTGAAATGGTGTACATGCATGCAAATGTGGATTCAAGATAGGGTCCCTAATCCCTGTCCCCTCCAACACACCCACTGACCTGAAGGATATCACTTAGTTCCTCCTAGATAGAATTTCAGAAGCCAGCCATTATGACAAGCCAAAATAAAATCTATTATTATAGATTAATAGATAAAGTTCTCCATACCATAGAGAGTTTATATGAGTACTACCTCTTAAGGGCTCAAAGATGTAGAGACAGCAAGAGAGTGATCTTAAGTTATAACCTCAAACAGTATCTGGCACAGAACCCTGATCCTTATAGGTAAGCTTATCTGTGATTAAGCCACGCTGACTTAAAGAGTCAGATTCGGGGCAGAGAGAAGTAAAATACCTGCATCAGGTGACTCTCCACCTAATTTCTACTTGATCTAATATAGGATTGGATTCATGCCTCAATATTTGTGACTGTCCCAAGAGTGGAAAGGCAGTATAGAATATTAGAGATGAGTTCAAATGTTAGTAATAGACAAATATAGACTCCAACCACTTATTAGTTGATTGAATTGAGCAAGTTATTTAATTTCTTTGAAACTCAGATAAAATTAACAGCTATTGTCAGGATGGAGAAAATGTGTCTAACATTATTTGCATATTATTTACTATAAAATAATACTCTATAATGTTAATTATTACTATTATTATTATTATTATTGTAAAAAGAAGAAACATCTTAAATGTGGTACATAATCACAGAGACTCTAATGCTCTGATATTTGGGGCAGAATATTTTTAGCGTAATATTCAAGTTTCCCATATACCATTTTGATCTGATGTGGTATAGACCGAGAGTCTTAAGATCTTCTTTTGGAAATCCATCTTCTATTTCCTCTTTCTTCAGCTAAAATGAACGGACATTTGTGTGGATGATTTGGTGTCTACTTTTTTATGAAACTGTTCCTCGTAACTCTGCTCAACTCTGCTCACTTTGTTGACTGCCCATGGTGTTAACTGTACAGAATGTGTTAGCGCATTTATTTTACCTCTTCATCAGAAGGTCTCTGCTGGGCTTGTGTGCATATCGCCTTATTAACACATCTGTTAAATTCTTGTAAGTCAGGCATTTTGCCTTATGTCTCCTCTAGGTCTCCCATGGCACATAATTAGCACATTCTGGAAAGATACTAAGTCATGTTGAATCAGAATCCCATATTCACCTTATTTTTGGTAAAATTCCCAGTTGAATTTCAACTACTTCCTTTCAAAATGCAGTTTCCATAATAGTATATAGTACTCCACTAATGTCCTGATCAAAGCTACTTCAGAGTTACTGCTTACTATATGCCTGTTTCTAAATTCCAGAGTCATCAAGGGTTTTGCTTTTGTATCTTTTTTAATTGCTAAACTATTATGACTTCTTTATATCCATACATTATTCAGTTTATGATGTAGTTTGATATCTGGGTTTAAGTTTATCACAATGCAGCCATTCTATAAAAATACCTTATTTTATCATTTGGGGAATGTTATGATTATAATGCAAGGAATATCATGTTAATTTGTTCAAGAATTATCACATTTTAAACTTAAGATTTTAAAGATTTCGTAGTAGTATTTCCTGCTACATAAGCCTCAGACCAAACTTGATTAGTCTTCTGCCCATTCAATTATTTCGAAAATCAGAGATTGAGTCCACAAAATGCATATGTCTACATGGCAGGTATTTTTTATTTTAACTTACAACTTTTTCCTATTTCAAAGAAATTAAATGGTCATTGAAGAAAATTTGGAAAATAAAGAGAAGTAAATAAATATAAATAAAGAAAATCCCATGAGATCTCCTATCTCAAAATGCCTACTATGAACATTTTTAAACTTTTTTTGGAACTAATTTTAAATTTACAGAAAAGTTGCAAAAATAATTCAGATAGTCTTCATATATTCCCTCAGCCAGCTTCTCCTAATGAGAGCAGTTTGCACAACCATAGTAGCAGGGATCAGAACCAGGGACTAACCATGGGTAGAATACTACTAACTTTTTGGCCATTATTCTCTTCCCTAGTTACCATTGTCTTTACAAACCTTGTACAAATTTCCCTAGGCCATATCAGACTGGAGAGCAAATATGGTAAAGTAACAGTAACAAAACTCTATTTCTCTGAATACAAACTCCCCTATAGAGGTGAGAGAACATCTGGACCTTTCACGTTTCTTTCATTCATTAACTGTTCACTTGCAACTTCCTAAGGACTGGCCATTATTTCAGGCTCTGGAGATAGTGCTTGAACAAAGCCTTCTCTTGGTGAAGCTGGCACTCCAGTGAGGGAGACAGACAGTACAAATAAATGAATTTATATTACAGTGTCAGGAGGTAATAAGTGCTAAGGAAATGCTTAAGCGGGATAATGGGATAGCAACTGATAAGGAGGGAGAAAATTATTTTACATAGTGTGGGTAGGGAAGATTTCCCAATCTTGTAGCGTTTGAGCAGAGTTCAGTGTCAGCCTGGTGACTATCTAGGGAAAGAGGTTTCCAGGCAGCAGCTGCAATGTTCTAACAGAGGAGCACGGTGAGCATATTGTAGAAGCAGCAAGAAGGCCCTCTTGACTACACTGGGCTAAGGGCAAGATAGGAAATGAAGTCTATCATGGGGCTAGGGATCAGATCAAGTGAAGTATACCTACCCCAATAAATTCCTCTCAACTTTTAGGCAATCCTCTGTGAACTCCGAAATGCACGTCTCTGGGCTGCAGCAGAGATTCTACCAGCTCTTCCCCTGGATTACAGTGATAATCCTTGTCGATTCTCATGACCCATGACCTTGGCTATATGTGGCAAATATGAATCTATGCTAGCTGGTTTCCTGTTCAGGCTATTACTCGAGACAGTGCCCTCAGGAGGTGCCCTGGCTCCCTTAATGTCACCTGAGAGACTGATTACACAAAGGGACAATGGCCAGATCATAGATAAAAGTAGAACCTTTTCCCACAACTTGCAGCCATCTGCCCAGGAAACCAATCCCTTACCTACAATAAACAGCCTAAGAAGTGAGCCTGCTGTTAAGTCAGACTTTCAGGAGAGCAGGTTGGTATCTCTAGTAACAATTCAGGAAGTTAAACAAGAACTTCTGTAACAGTCAGCCCAAGAGAGCAGCAGACTCTCTTGCTAGCACGCTCTCAATAAACAGCCTTTGTCTTTCTCATTTGGCTGGTATTTGTTTAATTCCACCCACCTTCCTGCAGTAGGAAAAATCCCTCCATCTCCTACTTCCACAGTAATAGATTATCCCTACATTCATACACACACACACACACACACACACACACACACACACACACACACACATATATAGATGAAGTTTGAAATATGTATGCGTATTATATGTGCAAGTTTCTTCCTTGAGAGTTGGTTGCGTTTGGATGACAAACACATACTTCTGCACATAACTGTTAATGGTTTGTATTCCTCAAGGGCTCAGTCCTAAACTCTCTCCTCTTTCCCTCTCTCTATTTCCTTCCTCCATTACTCTACCACTATAAAGATAACTTTAATTTATATTTTTGGCCCAGACATTTCATTTGGGCTTCAGACCTTATGTCCCACCACCTTTTGGGTTTCATACAGACACCACCAAGTCAACCTGGGTGGGTGATCTTCCTCCACAAACCTGGTACCCTTCCAGTGTTTCCAGTGTCAGTGAATGGCATTACCATTCACCTAGTTGAGCAAGCTAGGTGAACCTAGGTGTCATCACTGGTACCTTCCTCTTCTCTTATCCTCCGTCTCACACGCAGTCATCTATCCCTGTCAATTGTACCTTTTAAATATCTATCAATACAGTCGGCCCTTCCTATCTACGGGAACCCATAGATACAGAGGGCCGTCTCTACTAGACTATTTATATAAGGGACTTGAGCATCTGTAGATTTTAGTGTTTGCAGGGGTCCTGGAACCAATTCCCCAGGCATACTGAGGGAAAACTGTACTCGAGAGTTAAGGAACCATTTCTTTTTGCCGCTTCCATCTTAGGGTGAGCTACCTTCGTCTTTTACCTGGTCTTCTGGAATAGCATCTATTATGGTTTTCTAGGGCTGCTGTAACAAAGTACCCAAAACAAGGTAGCTTAAAACCACGTAAATGTATTGTCTCATCATTCTGGAGGCTAGAAGCTCAACATCAATGTATTGGCGGGGGCACGTTTGCTCTGTTGGCTCTAGGGGAGAATCCTTCCCTGCTCTTCTAGCTTCTGGCATTTGCTGTAATCCTCGGCATTCCTTGGCTTGTAGATGCATCACTCCTGGCACATGGCCGTCTTCCCCTTGGGTCTTCACATCACCTTCCCTCTGTACATGTCTGTCTCTGTGTCTAAATTTCCCACTTATATGGACACCAGTCATATTGGATTAGGGCCCACACTGATGATCTCGTTTTAACTTAATTACCTTTGCAAAGCCCTATTTCCAAGTAAGACCACATTCTGAGGTAAACGTTCTGGAGGTTAGGAGTTCAACATATCTTTTTGGGGGACACAATTCAATCCATGAAAGGATCTAAACTGGTCTCCTTGATATTCTCAGGTTGCCCAAGAACCCATTTTCCACTCAGTAATCCAAAAACAATTTTCAAAGTTAAATTGGATCAATTCATTTCTCTGCTTAAAATCCTTACCTGCTATTCTAATAGGCTTAGAATAAAAACAGAAGTCCTTTGACATGGTCCACAAGGAACTTCTTAGTCTGGCCCAGTATAACTCCTGTGCCATGCCCTAATCCCTCTCAGCACTGTGTCTAAACCAAAAGACACAAAAGAGATGTGTCTCTTCATCTTGTCTGTAATGTTCCCTATTGCCCCAGAGATCTTTTATATGGTGTTTCTTCTGTCTGGAATGCTCTTTCTTTCCTTCTTTTACCTAGCTTACTCATATATATCCTTAGATTCTTTTTATAGGAAATCCTTATTTAGCATGTCTCCTTTCCAGAATTACAATTTTATGCCTGTGTTAAAAAAAATGTGATTAATATCTATCCCTTCAACTAGACTCTGAGCTTTATTGAGGGCAAGGAATCATGGCTGGCTCTGCTCACCAATTTATCTCTAGTCTCTGATAAAATGACTGACATGTCATGGGTAGTAGTCTTTTGAAGAAAAAATGATTAAATAAGTCAGATGTGTGTAATTAGAGCAGTTCTCAAATTGTCTATGCTGAAAGACAAGTTGATTTTTCTCTATCTTTTGTGAAATAGAAAATATGCTTATGTCATCATGGGTCAGTCCCTAGCTTACGGAGTCTATCATTCTGAGATTTTGGAACTAAACCCATCTCTTTGCAGGACAAGAGACTTATTAATTTTAAAAAATAAAAACATGTGAAATAGAACTTTGCCATTTAACTTCTTCACTTGCCCAGAACACTGTAACCTGAACATTGGGCAGTGTTCAATCAGAGGTAACTGTTGGTTGTTCTTCCACTTTCCACTATTATCATGGCCTTTTTAAGGGGGAGCACCCCAACCATAAAGTAAGCTCAGAGTAGCTATTGATCCCTTTGATCAACTTAGCTGGTTACTATTTATCTGCCCAGCTACCATGAGTTACAGTGATTATGCAGGTGGGTACTCTCCATCTGAAAGTGGTGGTGACAGATGACATGTCTCCCAACTTGTCACAGGTTCTGACTGATAACCTAAGAGTAATTGCTGGTAATCCCACTTCTTCTGGGAAGAGATGGAAAATATAGGTGGATACATAGACCAAACTCTAGACAGGGGAGCCTTTATCAGCCAATACTCCAAATTACTAATAATGACCCTAAAACACAGTATTTAAAATCTTAGGACTTTCTCTCTTAGGAACAGCCATATGAATGTTTTCTAAACCTTGTTTGGCTTTTGTCAGGGTTTCTTTGAAACCAGAGAAAATGAACGAGCCAGTTAAGTAGGTGTTCTTTCTTTGTCACCTGGTAGAGTTTCTGGTGGAGTCCTGGAGTCCTGGTACAGTTTCTGACAGAAATTTTCTAACTCACGGAGGCCTACTCATTTGGAAATAAATTAGAATTATCTGTCTGGCACAAAATTACTTTTGCAGCAAGTGGTACATTATCCAAGACATTCATGGTGATCACTACTAGCTAACATTTCAAACTCAAAGAAGACAAAAGGAAAAATTCTGTGTCTACACCAAATTTTAAATCTTGAAGTAATGTAAGATTTCTGCCCAGAAGATCTGGATATTACATCAACCACTGACTTCACCAATAAATATTCATTGCATTCTTGAGGTATGAAACCTACTGGGTGAAATACGATACATTAGCCAAGGTCCTGAAAGGAAAGAGATGACATATTCTACCATAGACTACCAACTACCCCATGTTTTATCACCCTGCTCTAGTCCTCTTCCAGCTACATCTTTCTCCATGAATTAAAAAAAAAAAAAAAAAATCTATGGTCTAAGGAGTTGTGTCCTCTGGGAGCCATAGTCCTTTTTCTAGACCATGTTTCAGGTACCTGGCACCCCTGGAATTTCCTGTCCAAATACTCTGTATCCACTTGGAAGTTCTGCGAGGGCCTCCTCAAAAGTTTCAACTTGCCTAAGGCAAGATACACCACCAGTGTGCAAACCCATAAGCTCAAAGAATGTCCAAGAGATGGTTGTGTGTCTGCAGACAACTTGAATATCTGAGCTGGAGTGTCTGTACATACATGTATGAGGCCCCTCAAGGTGCTGGATGGTGTTTATGTAAAAGAGAGAGGCAGGTCAAGGTGTCTCCACACTCCAGCTTGGAACTTAAGGGGTCCAATAACCTTGCATTCAAACCTGGTCCCCCAGGTCATTTGTAATGTTACATTTATCAAGGTAGGAGAATGGAACATTCTTTAAAGAGTTTTGTAGAATGATTTAACTCTCCTAAATATTTCAACATATGGTATGTATGCCTCTATGTTCCTCTGCCCTACCCCATGTATGTTAGGGAAGATCTGCAGAGGACATACTCAGAAGCGCTGAGTAAAGAGAGTTTAATGAAGGAATATTTACAAAGATGTTAAAAGGATTAAGAGAAATCAGTTGCCAGAAATAGCTTGAATCTACTACCGTTCCTAAGCATGAAGGCAAGGGTGGGGATTTGTTAAAGCAACCTGGAGAGAAATCAGCTCAGGAGAAGGCATTCCCCAGAAGTTGGAGCCTTTAGCAATCTCTGACAGCCCACAGCCTGGCAGAGAGAGATGAGTAAATGAATATCACAAACCTCTCTCTTCTGCTCTCTCATCTCCTGGTGGCATCTTCTATTGGCTAAACCCAATCAAAAGCCAGATGGAAAAAGACCCTAGTCAATACAATCCAAAGAGTACGGCCTCCCAGCTTAGAGTGCAGAATGGAGAAGAGTAGAGAAAAGGAAAATGCAAATGAAGACTTTGAGCATAGGCTGGGGTCAAACAAAGTTCAGATCCAAACTTTTTCTTTTAGTAACTATGGGGCCCTGAGTAAGTTGTTTACTAATTCAAAGTCTTCATCTCTTCATCTGTAAAATGAGTCTCTTAATAACACCTCCATTATGGGGATGTAGGGATTAAATAAGAACATCTTTAAAGTGTTTAGCATAGTACTCAGTCCGGTAGATGCTTAATAAACATTACCTTACACTAGATGCTTGTGGAATTCTACAAGATGCAGTCAGTACTCTCAGTACTTCCAATCATAAACCCTATTAGATATTCATTCATCAAACATTTATGGAGTGCCTACTGTGTATCAGCCACTGTGCTAGACTATGGGGTATAGAAATGAACAAAACAGGTAAAAATACTTGCTTTCTTGGATGAATGAGAAAAAAAATCCCTGCTGTAATGTAGTTTTTAAACTGGCTGGGGGTACAAACAAATAAACAAGAATTTTCTATATAAAAAATAAGCACAAAGGATGTAACGTCTAAGGGCTCTAGAATCAGACTACTTAGCTTTGAATCTTAGATCTTCTACTTACTAAACTTTTTACTTTGGGCAATGTTCCAGTTACAGCAAAACTTAACAGTTTAAAACAATCATTTTATTACACTCACAGATTCTGTGATCATGGATTTAAAGAGAGCATAATGATAACTTATCTCGAGTCCATATGCTTCGAGCTTCATCTAATAAGTCTTGGAAGCTCAAGGTGAGGATGACTCAGGGCTGAAATCATCAGGAGGTGGGAGTCTTCATTCACATGTCTAGCAATAGACACTGGCTGAGACTCTGGCTCTGGCTGTTGGCCAGAGCACTATGGCCAGTCCTTTTTATCTCGGCTTTCTCACAGCATTACAGCCTCAGATCTTTTATCTGGTTACTGAGAGGTTCAAAAGTGAGCATCCCAAGAGAACCATTGAGAGTCACTGACACAGCTCCCAGTCTAGCTTTAGAAGTCAGAGACTACCTCTTCTTCTGTAGTCACAAGCCACCCAGAATCAGATATAGGAAACAGACTCCATCTCTCACAGGGAGATGATTTAAAGTCACACTATAAGAGAGCACATAAGATAAGAAACATTGTTGCAGTTAACTTGTGGAAAATACAGCCATGCTTAACCTCTCTGTAAATCTGTTTTCTTCATCTATAAAATGGAGATGGTATTAATACCTATTTTAAAAGATTATTATATCAAATAGGATGACACATATATGCTTAAATTGTGCCTGACATACAGCACATGATCAATAAATATTAGGTAATATTTTTAAGAACCAGATACTATTGAAAGAACATAGATAAGGTCCCTGGATTTGGTGGGAGGTCAGTCAAGTAAGATATCTAAATTTAGACACAAAAAACAGGTAAGAATATCCCAACCAAAGCAAAGAGCAAGGAAAAGGAAGATTTTTATTAAGCAAAGACTGAGATGCTGTAACAAAAAGGCCCAACAATACAATAACATAAAACACAAGTTTATTTCTCTCTTGCAGATAGTTCAAATGAGAATGCCTAGGTCAGCAACACAGCTCTTTTTCTCACAGTCAGTTATGGACTTGAGTTCTTTTCAATCTTTGCTTCTCAACTTTCTAAGGCATAATTATTGTCTGCTATCATTTTCAAAGCTGGTCATACAATATCTGGGTTCCAAGCAGTGGAAAATGTGAAAGAGGTGTACCCAATATATTCAGACTGAGTCCTAGAAGCAACACACAGCACTTCTTACATTTTGTTGGCAAATACTAGGCCATGTGACTTTACCTAATTGCAAAGATAGTAGGACATAAATCTAGCTGGGCAGCCATGTGTCCAATAAGAAGAATGGAATAGAAATTGTTGGAAAACTATCACTCTTGCATCCAAACTAAGGAAAAATAGCCCAGAAGCAAGAGAGAGCCTGGTGACTACAACTTAGTAGTTTACCAAATAAAATGGAGGGTAGAACAAGATGGGAAGAAGAATGACACAAAGTTGGAAGAGATGGAAAGAGTTAGATTACAAAGATCATTATGAGCCAAGTTAAAGAGTTTTTATTTTACATTAATAGGAAGCCAGTGAAAGGTTTTAACATGAGAGAAACGTCATCAGACCTGGAATTTCAAAAATCACTGGAAATCATGTGGAGAATGAATTAATGAAGTTAATATTTGGAGTCACAGAGATGAATTATGAGGATGTTACAGTAAATGGAACTTCATCTGTAGTTCTTAACATGGCATAGGAGAGCATGTCTAGGCAGGATGTACTTACAAAACAGGTGAATAAAAATATTACTTCATTTATTCACTGAATATATTTTTCATGTACATAATAAGAAACATTAATTAGGGCTTCCCTGGTGGTGCAGTGGTTGAGAGTCCGCCTGCCGATGCAGGGGACACGGGTTCGTGCCCTGGTCCGGGAGGATCCCACATGCCGCGGAGCGGCTGGGCCCGTGAGCCATGGTTGCTGAGCCTGCGAGTCCGGAGCCTGTGCTCCGCAACGGGAGAGGCCACAACAGTGAGAGGCCCGCGTACCACAAAACAAAAACAACAAAAAAAGAAACATTAATTAACTGATATCCATATATCAGAATTTATGGCCATATTTAAAAATCTACATTTATTTGTTTTGTTTAAAAATATCTCTACACTCTAATTTTAACATTTGGTAGTACTATAACTGATACTATATATAGTATGCAACCATTCTCTATGAAGTGACCTCCCAGAAATATGACTTCCTTTGAGCAAATACCACATTTGTTTGCATCCATTGCATATAAATAAGTTAATATACTTTAATTATCCTGGAATTTTCCACAAAATGAATCTTCTACTTTTCACTAACATTCCTGAGCATTCACATTAACTCACGTATAAATTTAATGTACAAATACAAACTTTATGTTCATTAACTCAAGTAGAAAGTTGACAAAATGACCCTGTGGCAACTATCAAAATGTAATATTAACTGTACAACAGATATCTGAAAAGAAGAATCTAGGTTTGCTTGTAGTAGTGCAAGTGATAAGTAAACCTTACTTAGATCTGGAGATTGAAAAAGGTAAATAAGAGGAGAAATGAAAGTTTGTGCAAGTTAGGAAGGCATAAGTTTTCGAAACAGATATATATGGGGTTTTTAACCTCAGTTCTGTCACTTACTAGCTGTGTTACTCTGAAAAAGTTATCTTACTTCTATAAGCCTATTTTCTTTTATTTAAATTTATAATAATAATACCTATTTTACATGAAATAGGAATATTGTGACTATTAGGTCAATTTATACACACATAAAAATGAGTAACCAAGTATTGTCATGATACACACTTCCTAGAGAAAATCTCCTTCCCTTTTACTCTCTTTTCTGGCATTTTGTTGGCAGCCAATCCCCGGCAACCAAGAGGAACTCTACAAAGCACATGAGTAGCCAAAATGTTGGGGATTTCATCTTTGCATTGAGAGCAATCTGTCAACACAGGAAGAGAACACTGCATAGAAATACAAAATGTAATGGACTTTTAATTTGCGAGAAAGCAATAATTTTAAATAAGGTGATAAAACAAAAAATTGAAAAATAATAATTCTCCATTTTTGGAATGATAGTATGATACAAAATCAATAATATTTTGAAGCCCTTTTATATAAATGCTTTAGAATTATAAACCTACTAAAAGAATAAGTGTAAGATGTGCCCTATCTTTTATTTCTCTTTCTAGAGTGAATTTACTTTTAAATGAATATAGAATGGTATTCAAAAGCTGCCCCATATAATGTATCAAAAATCCTAGAGGATAACAGAAATGCTCTAATTGAAGACAGCAGGAAAGAACTAGGAATATGGGATTTAACAGTAAAGCTAGATGAATCCAAATGTTAACATGTGTTTTAAAAAATCCAGTCTTCGGGGCTTCCCTGGTGGCGCAGTGGTTGAGAGTCTGCCTGCCGATGCAGGGGACACGTGTTCGTGACCTGGTCTGGGAAGATCCCACATGCCGCGGAGCGGCTGTGCCCGTGAGCCAGGGCCGCTGAGCCTGCGCGTCCGGAGCCTGTTGCTCCGCAACGGGAGAGGCCACAACAGTGAGAGGCCCGCGTACCGCAAAAAAAAAAAAAAAAAAAAAAAAAAAAATCCAGTCTTCAGTATTTAGTATGATTGTCATCCTTTGACATTAAAGACTGTAAATGAAGCCTTATGAGAAGAGTATTCAACATGTTTAACATCTGACCCATGTTTTCTAGGCCAATGTAATAGTGAGGATAACACAATTTTTCCTTAGATAACTTTTCTGTATTACAACTATTCAATTGAATTTAATAAACATTTATTGTACAAATGTTACATGAAAAGTGGAAGTCTAGATGGATATTGGGGGAAACACAGCAAATAAAATACCATGCCTTCTTGATCTCACAAGATAAAGGAGTTAGATCACAGATACATGTTGAGAAATTATTTTAAGGTTAACTTCACTTTTAAAATAAAACAAAACTTGAAATCACTTAATTTTCTTTAAAAATAAGAAATTTGGGGGCTTCCCTCGTGGCACAGTGGTTAAGAATCTTCCTGCCAATGCAGGGGACATGGGTTCAAGCCCTGGTCCGGGAAAATCCCACATGCCACAGAGCAAGTAAGCCCGTGCACCACAACTACTGAGCCTGCACTCTAGAGCCCGCGAGCCACAACTACTGAGCCCGTGTGCCACAACTACTGAAGCCCGCGTGCCTAGAGCTTGTGCTCTGCAACAAGAGAAGCCACTGCAGTGAGAAGCCCATGCGTCACAACGAAGAGTAGCCCCCGCTCGCTGCAACTAGAGAAAAGCCAGCATGCAGCAACAAAGACCCAACACAGTCAAAAATAAAATAAATAAATAAATTTAAAAAAAAAGAAGTTTGGGAGACAATGTATTATGATTACCTGAAGAAAGAGGACATTAACTTTATGGTAAGTGGGAGTAAAGGAAGTGCTTTAAAAAAGGCAGTATTTAATGCTGGCTTTGAGAGATGTATAGGAATTCAAGGGACAGAAGTAGTACAACTGAAAGAATAAATACCACAAATAAGGGCATGAGGAAGTAAATCTTCAGGGAAGAATAAGTCCTCTATGTTCATAGTGGAGTTTGTGTGCTGGGATGAGGATTGGGAAATATATAATTTTTAAGAAAAACATCTGAAAAGGGAGATTTTTTAAAATAACAGTGTACTGAGATACAATTTGGTACCATACTATTTATTCATCTAAAATGTACACTTTATTCTTTTAACCATGTCTACAGTGTTGTTCAACCATCACTGCAATCAGTTTTGAACATTTCATCATCCTGAAAAGAAAGCCTGGACTCATTACCACAGAAGTATGTGAGACTGAAATAATTTGGAAGAAGTTAAGATATGTAATGGTTATTCTCACTTTCTTCAGATTTGTTTAAAAATGTTTTAGAAACCCAAGTATAGAATTAGGAAATGCATTTTGTTAAAGAATAACAAGGATATTACAGTTTCTTAGTATGAATTTGACAAGAAAAGTATAACGACAAACCTGCACCTATGACAATTTAAACCCTAGAATACTACTGACTAGTGCATAGACAACCACCACTCTAGAAGCTGCAACTCTTAAGTTGACCATTCCTAATAATAATTAGCTTTTAACTAATAACCAATTCTTTTATTCATATGGTCATCCAAGTAATAAACTTGCTCAGGTTATAAAGGCCATTTCCATGCACCATCTGAGAGCAGTTCTCACAGCAACTCTACAAGGTAGAAAAGCTAAGGCTAGGAGAGGTACAAAGATTTCCCCATGTCATTAGAGTCACAGGTCCACTGACTCCAAAATCACAAGGGCATTTGAAAGGGCTAAAACACAGAATGCGCATTTTCTCATTCTCCTAGTCTTCCAAGGGAAGAGCTATTTATTGAACAAGGTTTAGATCAAATTCTATTCCCAATGCAAGTCCTTGGCATTGGACCTTGACCTGACACAAGCTTAAGGAATGTTTTCTCTCTTTCTAATGTGCCATACCATGTATATTTTAAAGGCTATGAGGACATATTATCTTCCTCTACTCAAGTCCTCTACCTTAACATCAGCCTCCCAACTGCATCAATAGTATTCTTAGTCTAAGATTCCAGCCTCCTTAATGAATGCTTCTTTTCTCTAGGCTAATTGTTTCTCTAACCTGTGGACTTTAATTAGGAGCCTCAGAATCCTGAATCTTAAGACCTCTTCCTCTTGAGCATTCATAGAAAGCTTATGTGGAGACACGGAGATGTATGGATTCAATGTGGCTTCCTTCACTCTTTGACATTTCCTTATTTTAGTGTCACCCTGATGGTTACAAATTTTGACAGGAAGAGACCATGGTGTTTCACTATCTTTCAAAATGTTGCCAAGTATTTCTTGGCAAACATAAAAGCCAGTCTAAAGAAAAAGGCCCATAGTAAATACATGGGATCCAAACACAGGTGAAGAAGAATTTCTTTGGAGATGATATCCTCCAAAAGGGGTATCAAAGTGATTTAGAAATTAATATTCATGCTGTATAATGAAAGTTCCTACTTTTGCCACTAAAGGAAGGATCACAGGGATGGATTTCTCCAGGTATGTCCCTAACATTGGCAGGAGTACAAATGGAGAGTTGTCTGCCATATGTCTAAATATTTAAGGATGTAAATCAAGCTCACTGTTAAAAAGTGTTCTATCTCTGACCTTTATAATGACCTGGAAGGTCAGATTTAAATTCAGAATTCTCAGATTCCTCAGAGTTCTCTGCTGCATGGGGAGGGCTGGCCTGGGCCCAGCAACTTTCTTTTTTCATACCTTGCTCCATGCCATTTGGGGGCCCCATCTGCATTTGGGGGAGTGACAGCCTCTAGTCACAAGTCCTATATAACCCTTCCCAAATAACCTTCTTTGAGACCTAGAAGTCAGGGCATCACTTGCAAATTCCACCCTGGAGGACACATCCAGCCTTGGAAGCTGTGTCAGGTTTAAGGAAGGCAGGGGATTCTTGTGCTCTGATATCTATAGTGTGGTGTAGACGAGGGCATGATGTAAGTTTGGGCACAGTTTTGGGGCCCCAGGAAATTATTGCATAATGGGGAAAGGTGTAAACAGAGGAGAGGCAGAGAAGACCCTTTAAAGAGCAGGATGCAAGGCTTGGTTCCCTCCTGTCAAGGTCTAAATATTGTCTCTCCTAGACATATACTCCAAGCATAAAATCCATTAGCTGCCCACCTTGAAAGTCATCATGCAACTAACTTCAGCTTCTAGCAAAAATGCAGTGGTAATGACATTAACTTAGTAGAGATCAAAGACGTCACCACGGCCCTCAATGAGCTCAGTCAACCAGAATAGATAGACAAAGGGATATGAAGTTCCAAACAAATTTAATACAATGATCAAAGACATAAAATAGTGAGTGCAGAAAAGTTAATCCCTTAAATTATCAATAAGTGGAGAAATAGCATACCTAGCAACAGATGAGGAGACAGTGGTTCAGAGAAGTTAAGTAACTAGCCATGTGTCACAATGATAATCCAGAAGAGATTTAGCCCCAGGTCTGTCCATCTCCAAAACGCCATGGTTTTTCTACTTCTTGGAAACTATCGTTAGATGTATGAAATTTCTATCAAAGATAAGCGCTTTCATCTCTTTTCTCCTTTATTTTCCACCAGAAATATTTTAAAGGACATCTTTTTAATAGAGAGTCTCACCTCATATGCACTCTTTATCCCCTTTCCACTGCTCCATTTCAGAAACAGCCAGGATGAGTTGCTTTAGTTTTGTTCATTTTTCCATTTTCCACAACCAATGCTCCCTGTTCTCACCTCTTATCCCTTTTACTTTCTGTCTCTACCAACATAACAGACTTCCAGAACACCAATCTGATCTGTGAAGCTCAGCAGGGAATACTGCTTATCTGGGGCATTTCATAAGAGGGAAGAAACTTGCACTTGAATAGCCAACTCTATTCCCTTCTGCATGCCTCACTTGGCTCATTACCCATTAAAAAAAAAAAAAGTCCTTCCTTGCTAGTTTCGCACTAGGTGATTATGAAAAGAATTAAGTGATGTGAATTTCTTAATCAGTTTCATGCTGAGAGAGGATCAGCAAGTTATAACAGAAAGAGAATGTGAAGGGAATTAATGCCCCATCTAGGTTGAACCTTTCTCTGTATCCACCAGGCAGGCCTATATACTCAACATTGTCAGCAAAAATAAACAATACATCAATGGATAAGTAAAACAGTAATCTTCAGTTATACCTTTTCAAATACTAGTTATCAGAGGCTGTGTATAGAATGATAATGACATTTGCAACTATTCTGGAATATTATATCTTCATAAAGGTAATATAAAATAGCTCCAATTGGTAATGCCCTACTTGGTTCCAGATGCTTTATATTTGCAATTTCTAATCTCTGCATTTCTCTAGTTATTTCTCTCCTCATATAAGAGATGAGAATAAAAGATACTGAGAGGTAGAGAAATTTCCCCAGGTCACACAGCTGATGAGAGGTAAAGATGGATTGAATCCAGCTTGCCATTGAGCCATACTGCTCTTCCAAGGTAAGCCAAGGACAAAAATAACCAAAACTTTGGGAGAAAATAATTCTAAAACTTAGGGGACAACACTTTGTTGTCCTGAAACTGTCTCAGTTTATTCTTTTTCCATAACTCAGAAGTCTCAGTGGTTCCTGGAGTGATAGCCTAACATGGTAGAAAAGGTGGGGTTCTTGGAATTAGATGGACCTGTGTTAGAATCTTAGTTCTCTCTTTAATTACTTGTGAGATCTTAGACAAGTCACATAATCTGAATCTCAGTTTACTCTTCTGGGAAATGTATATTATATATATAAATTCTAGTCCACTGGAAAGGCGAGCAAGAAAAGTAACTTTAGTAAACTTAGCTAAGTTTCTATAAGCTTTCATTCTGCAAAGAAGGTAGAAACATATCTCCGTCAGTTGGATGCCCCACCCTACTTCCTTCATTTTGGAAGTTGAGAAGGCTTACAAAGGTGTTAATGGTGAACAGTAAAGAGGAGTGATTCTAAGTATCTGTCTGGACCAGCATCCACTAAGGCCAGCATCATCTTGTATTGTGTATAGACTTTAGTTCACAAAAGTCGTCAGAGAGCCATCTACAGGCTCAGTGACTTTCTTGACTGTATTATTATCACTGTGGAGCACATGGAAATCCTCCTGATTTCAAAACATGCTGGGACAAGGGATCCTCTGTGACACTACCACCTCATCTACCCAGTAGAGCACTTGCCATTTCTCCCACACAGTCTTGCCTTACTGTTGGGCTCTAACCAGACAACAAGCCAGCAGTGGGCTTGCCTAATATATTTGTGTCTCAGAGAGCTAGTTTTGAAAACTCATTCTTTATACATCAAAATTATTGTCAAATAATGACGAAATGACATGAATAATAATAATGGTCAGAAAAAACGCATTCAGTGAAAATTTTCTTTTATTAAACTTTGTATATATGATCATACCAGTAAAGTAATAAATAATAAATATAACAGTACAAAAGAAAAAAGTAATAAATTTGTACTTTCTAATTAAACTGATGTTCCTTTGGGGGAAATTTAAAATAAATAGTACTCTTCTGCTGTGATAACACTACCATAATTTAATAACAATTACAATAAAGAAGTTGAAAAATCTCTATGTTAAAGATATTTAAATTCAGTAAAATATTTCATACATACACGCAACCAACAAAAATATCATATCTCTCAGTTCATGCTCTATTGAACTCTTTAAAATTTTAAGCACAAATAAAAATTTCATGAGTCACACATTATGGCAGAAGTGAAATAATTCAAGTTCTGTTACTCATCTTTGTAATTACCGCGCTATCACTGTTTATTTCAAATATTCCGTTTAAACACAGTATATGGAGTTAACTGCTGCAGAAGGGAGCTGGAATGAGTCTCAACAGTCACAAAGTTACTCTAGGAATGCATCTGCTTACAGCTGAGCATGTGGGTGGGGTTCTAGTAGTTTCCTAGGCCTGCTGTATGAAAGTACTTGGCAGTTTAAAATAATTGACATTCATTCTTTCATAGTTCTGAAGGTCAGAAACCCAAAACCAAGGTGTTGGCAGGGTCACACTCCTCCCGCAGACCCTAGGGAGGACCCTTGGGTCTTCTAGCTTCTGGTAACTGTCAGCACTTCTGGGTTTGTGGCTGCATCTCTACCACTGTCTTCATATGTGCTCTCCTCTTCTCTCTGTATTTCTTTCCTGTATGTCTCCTGTAAGTGTACTTGTCATTGGATTTAGGGTCCCCATTCCTCAATAATCCAGAATGGTCTCATCTCAAGAACCTTAATTATATCTGCAGAGATGATTTTTCAAAATGCACACAGGTTCTGGGAATTAGGATATGTGCATAACTTTGGGGGGCACCAATAACCCATGCAGAGAACAGCTGAATAACTGGGAGTTCTCTGAAATCTCTGAAATCAATATTTATTAAAGGATAACATATTTAAAAAGTATGAACTAATTGTAAGCTTAGGTATATATTACTAAAACCCCCCAATTACCTTTGTTATCCTACTGCAGGGCACGAGCCTCTCTGTTTTCCCATCCTATAAATGTATCTGATGGCTCACCACCTCTTAGAACGTGTCCCAGGGAGTGGGCACAGGGCCCCTTCCTCTGGGATTTACCCTCAATTCTGTCTCATTTTTTCCCCTGACTCTCATTTTTCTCTCATCCTAGAAAATCCTTTCCTACTGTGAAGGACAGATGGTAAAGAAAAGATGGGAGCAAGTGAAATTTAAACTTCTCATACTGTTTTCTCTCCAAGTTTTTCCTATATGCCAACAGTTAGATTCCCTTAGGAGCCTAGGTATTCTAAACCATACAGTCATAAAAAGTCTCTTCCTCTCTTGTTTTACGGTTCTCATTTTTTCCTTAAGGCATACCACTCTTTGGGAGCATTGCTATAGAAAATGAAAATCTTTATCTGCAGCTCTTTTGGGTTATTTACTATGTTCCCCCACTTGCAGAGTAGAGACATCCCCTTAAGGCTCACTTATTTCTCAAGTGCTTCACTTGACCAGAAGTTTAAAATACTTTTCCTTAGGCCTCAGGCTTTAGAATCTGCTTAGCAGAGTTAGCCTGAGCAAGATATGGCTACGCATGAGGTCTTGACTGCACGTTCAATTCCTACATCCACAGTAATCACCATATATATATATATATATGGTGATCCATATATATGGTGATGTATATATATGATGTTACCATGTAGGTGTACGCCATCTAGGTTGCAGGTTGATTCCTTTATCCTAATTACCTGTAAGAGACAGGGGTTTATGATGTCTAGAAACTCAGTGTTGCCTTCTCCTCTGCAGCCAACTATCCTCTAAATGCATGCTCCCTCACATGTTATGCCTCCACTGAAAATATACGCTATGAAGCACAGCACAGTTCCTAAACATAAGGGTTGGTGACAAAGAGCATGATTTAATCCTCGGTTCGTGCAGACCAAAGGACACTCAACTGCATCATCCTTCCAAACACTGCTCCCACCCATCAGCGCCTTAGCTGCCTTTTCATATTGTAACTGTTAGATCAACAGGATATGTGCCATACCTTATTCAAAACTAAAAGTATAAAGAATATCTCTTTAAAAAGTCAAGTTTTTTAATTCTGGTATCCTTCTCCCAAAACGTCTGTGAATTATTCTTTAAAAATGAGTTATTAAGCTTCTTCATTTGCTTGCGTTTCATTATTCATTCACCTCAGAGAGAACTAGAGCAGGCGTAATCAAGAATTCTATTTCTACTACTGAGTTTCAGTTTGTCTTCCATAATTTCATTATTATATTTTCCACACAGTTGCAATTTCCCTCTTTCTATACTGAGATTTACTATAAAGTTTTGGAATCATCCTGGATACTGTATTTGCAGAATGTAGTTGTGACAACTTTCATTGAAAGTTTCTTTTATCTTACATATGCTTTCAAGCAAGATCTATATTCTGCTGTATGGGAGAATGGGAAACTGAGTTTACCAAATGGGAGCTTTCTAAAAAACTACGTTGACGTTGTGGGGAGAGAGTGAGAGGGAGGCTGCAACTGTCAAGATTGTTTCCAGTGAGGAGTGTGCTATGTCAATCAAATAGGACCACTAGTATTTTCTTTCTAATAAAGATCATTCATAGTTCATAATACTTCAGAGTCCAGCAGGAAAACAAATCTGGAAATTAACGCCTTGCATTTAGAGGAATTATTACAGTTGAGACTGTCCATTTATTTGTTGATTTTTTTAAATTCATGTGGCCTCCCCTACATTAGTCTGTAAGCTTAGTGAGGGCAGGGACTATGCCTCTGGCTTACTTGTCTGTTTGGTTCCACAAAGTACTCCAGTGCCTAGTAAAAAAAAAAAGTCTGATACACAATAAGTGCTTAATAAATATTTGTTATGTGAATGAACTGTCTTCATTCCTTAGTAAAAAATGACAGCACTGAGATTGGGACTTCTGACTCTGATAGGAAAACTCACTATAATAATTAGTCTGTGGTTTTGTTGCTCATTGACTTCTAACAATTGCTTCAACTCTGCAAGATGGGTTTCTAGATGGTGTTGTAAACAGACATGATAATATGCATATGGTCTGATCTCAGGACCGTTTGGCGGTCCCTTAATAATGACATTTTCCACCAGTCCCAGGAATCCTGTCGTTAATCGGGTAACAGGTTCAAAAGCTCACCTGCTGTATCTACAGTTTGTCATCATTACTCATTCATTTGCCTGATTTGGATCATAAGACTGAAACCCTGGGAGCCTTAAAAGAGACCTGGTTCAGCAATAGTGCATATGCAAATTTTCCCCTTGGCATCTACAAATAGAATAACTGTGGTAACAGATGCCTTCTAAATTTGACAGCAAAAATATATAGCTATTTAAATATCAGATGACTACAGACGTTAAAAGGGAACTCCCATTATCTGAGGTCAAACAGCACAGAAGAGTCATAAATTCTACCTTGTTGATCGATTCATATTAAAGGCCATTGGATCTACCCACATCTCCCTTTGCATATACATGCTCCCTCCTGCACAAAGCTGTGGTGGTACTCTGAACATTTCTGGAATTAAGAGATGTGTACCTTTACTGGTCAAACTGCCACGTTTCTCCTAGTCTACCTTCCCAGCTTTATACCTCGGCTTTTAAGACTCTCTCTAGAGAAGGATCCTCCCATCAGAGACCAACCACTGAATAAGTAAAAGAATGGCTTCTAGCCAAGTTGATTTTCTACCACTCTAACTCATTATTTGCAACAAGTTAAAGGTAAAAACAAGTTAAATACCAGACTAGTTTAGCATATATTGAAAAGTAATACTTCAGGGAAATTAGTGAAAACAATAAATGTAAAATAAGGTCTTAAGCTGGCATTCAGAAGCAGCGCTGATGGAAGATGGGCAATGCTAGGAACGAACCCACACCCATTATGCAATAAACAAACATCCAACAACACCTTCGTTCACCCGCAATAACCTTCTCTATTGGATGCTTGAAATGCTTCAGAAAGGTATATTCATTATATCTCCATACCTTTCAATAGTCCCTTAGCAATGTCCAGAATGAGGTAATTTTAGAGCCATAATAAATTTTGGGATCCACTTGAATGAGGTGAGATTCACATTTCTTCATTATATAGTACAATCAACACAATTTGAATAAACATTTCCAGAGGTCTAAATCTGTAATGCAGACAGGGTCCAGCTTTGTATTACCAATCTTGGGGTTAAGGCTTAGGAAAAAGAGTGAATTTTATTTACAATGAGTTCTAGGTTCACTTAGCTTATTAATTCCCAGAGCTACATATATCAGTCAGGATCGGCTAGATTATACTGCTGAAAAAACACCAAATATCATTGACTTAAAACAACAGTGGTATATACCTCACTTATAGTACCTGTCAACCTCTGACTGGTTGGGCAATCACTCTACTCACTGTCACTGCATTCCACGCTGAAGCAGGAATCATTGTCAGGAAAGCAAACGTTGTTAGAAGGAAAGGAAAAGCTCTGGAGTGTCTTTGCACAAGTAATTAAATTCTCCTACTGGAAGTGATAGGTATTACTTTTGCTTATTACTTGTTGGCCAGGATTGTCACTTGCCCCAACCAAACAAGGAAGTTCAAGAAATATAATCCAATCCAGTGGTTGTAAAGTGACAAGGTAGAAATGGTTAATAAGCAGCATCAATAACCTCACTTCATGAGCGTTAGAACTTCAAGAGAAAGGAAGGAAGCATTAAAGGGATGAGAAGATGTCAAAACAGTATCCTCCAGTGGAATAAGCCTTAGCAGGGCAGAGTTTATCTCAGTCAGCCTTATTGTAGAGCTCCTATTATTCCAGACCCCTTTGTTTTTGCTTATTTGCCCTTTTCATTATCTAACATTCCCAGTGATATTCTACATTATTTTTTATCTTAGAATATCTTACAGGCTCCATGGGTAACAGATATAGCTGGTTGTTTTTGCTTCCTTTTTATTTGCAATATAGGATATACAACTCCTAAATCATCTTCACTATTGCCTCTGAAATCTGGAGTGGAGGGATACCTGTGACTTAAAGTAAAATATCTGGTGTCTAAAAATCAAAAGGACTCTGATTAAAAGATAATCTTATGTTGATTGACTTTTATATCAAAGCTTCATATGATCACTGGATGATTTCTCTGATTAAATATTATGAAAATGGAGAGAATGATTTGTCCATCTCTTCATATATCATGAATCTTTAGGAGAGAGAAATTGCTGTTATTAGAAAAGGAACTGACCAATATAAATGGGAAAATTTATGTCTTTGAGCTGCATTTGAAAGGCTATATTCTGTCTCCCTATAATATCGGCCAAAAGCACAAGATAAAAGCATTTTCTAAGATTCTGCAATGAAAATGAAGCTTAGTCTCTGTTCTGCATAAATTACTGGGTCACCACAAAGAGTTCAAGGTTACTGAAGGAGTGCAGTATTGACAAAAGGGAAATAGAGCTAGGAGGGGCAATTAAAATAGAGATACAATAGAAGGCAAAAGAAAATACATAGAAGAAAACACAGCAGGTTAAATGCATTATTTTATTTTCATATCAATATTGGCATTGAGGAAAAAAAAACATTATTCAATGGTTCCCCTGCTACCTCCCCCAGTAAGTGCAGAGAGATGCTACTGAATACCAAACTCTCCACCATAGGTCACTGTATTCAAGGTCCTCTGTGCAGTAAGTAGAAACGTTTGGCCCTTTGTCCTGGCTCCTGAGAGGTAACCTCTAAGCCCTTGGTACGCCCGGCCTGATAGGAGGGTCTTTATTTATTTGGGGCCTTGGGCCATACCAGACAGTCTATGCTAACAATGTGATTTATGGTGGCAGGTTGGGGGGAAGTTGGACTATGCTTACGAGCTCAACATCTAGAGAGGCTGGAGGCTAAGGTCAGCTATGTGTGCAACAAACAATACCCATGTGACTAAGCCCCAATAAAACCTCTAAACACAAAGACTTGGGTGAACTTCCCTGTTGGCAATCAGCTGTCACCAAGATGGTAAGGCTATGCATGGGATGGAAGTTGATAGCCTCTTGATTGACATGCGCCCCAATCTCTCTTTATAACACACCAACATTTTTTACCAGATACTAAATATGCAGCAAACCAAACCTACTGTTCCCTAAACTTCTCCAATTATACAACTTTCCTGGGAAGCAATCTAACAGGAAAAAAATAAATTTACTGAAACGCTGTTTCATTTGCCAAAATGTCAATTTGTTAATGACAATATGCCAAATTCACCAAAGACACTGACTTCCTAAAGACTTCTTTCTTCTTGGTTTCTATTAATAATCTTTATGAGAATTTTTATTTAATGGTTTGACAGATTCTAGGATGGCTGCAGAGTTAGAATTCCATGTCCAGATCCCTTGCCCCTTTGTTTCTCTTAGTTCCATGCTTCAGTTTTCCCTCCTTCTGTCCTTTATTCCCTTTTATGTAGCTCCTTGATGTTTCCTGCCCTCTAGGGCTTTTCAACTCCTTGGTCGCCTTTCTCTCTGCCTCTGTTTTCCTATTTTTTATCTATGCCAAACATCTTCCATCTGCCCCTTCAGATCGGTTTCCTCTTCTCCATTCTCCTCTCTTCCCCAAGACTGACCTGTATGGATGGCATCAGTGGGCTCTGCCCCAAGACTGACCTGTATGGATGGCATCAGTGGGCTCTCTTGCCCTCTGGCTTTCAGAAGGGTTAGGCCAATAGGAAACACTAGCAAGAAAATGAAAGAGAGCAAAAGAGGTTGGGATTATTATGCCTACAGTAGCTATAGCTGGCACTACCCACAGACTAAAAGTCACAGCCCCTGTCAGATAGCTCTCCAGCCAGCTCTCTCATCTACAGACTCCAGAAACTTCTCCCTCCCCTTAAACTTTCAAGACTAGGGGTGGCACACTAGTCTGGGGGTACTATTCCTGGGATACTGTACTGTTTTTGTGGTTTCCCTACACTCTATGGACACCTTTGAAATAGTCCCTTTTTATAGGCCTTTTTGAATTAACCTAATTTGGAAGTGTCATATATTTTTCTTTACGGAACACTGTCTTTTAGTATCCCTTACTCAATGTCCCTCAGTCTTCCACTTCTTCTCTGCTCATAATTTTTCACCCTTTGGGAGGGAGCAGTGGCTGAGACTCGACTATGGACTCATCTTCCTCTCTCTTCTCCAGCTCCCTTTACTTGCATGAGGATGCATGGTGGGGAGGGACTGAGGGATGCAGAGGAAGTCACTAGATGTAGGGAGATAGAGATGGGAAGGGGGTAGAAGAAAGCCTGAGGAGCAAATAAATAAAAAATAATGGTTAGCCTGAGAGGTAGAGAGAGGTCAGGAGGAGAGCAGGAGAGCCCGGAAGCTTGGTAACAACGGAATTCTGGTAGCCACAGCCTCCATCCTGCACCCATCCATTGTGAATGGCTAGAAACTCAAAATGTAACTTTAATACTTTTTTTTTTTCATTTGGTAAAGATCATTTGTTGAATTGATGTTTGACCAATAGATGAACTTTTTTTGTTTGCTTATTTTGCTTCATCTTATTCTTTCTCTACTTTTTCTTCTGAAAATACTACTCATTAAAATCCAAAGATCTGGTGTTAAGTGCCTCCAGTATTTTGAAACCTTGCATGCTGTCCCCCAAGACACACATTCTTCTGACTGTCCACAGCATTACCTTAGTGCTATCCAAGAAAAATTTCAGTGAGCAAAGTTAGAAAGTTAGGAAAATGTAATTGAAGGCTATTGAAATAGGAGAAAGAAAGCAGAACGCAGTCTGAACTAAACGCCACTGGAAGAAAGTGGAAGAGGTTTGAAGGAGCTGGAGCGGAGGGGGCAGAGCACAGGCCATTTCCTTGGGCCATTTCCTTGGGCCTTTTCCTTGGGCCATTTCCTTGGGCCTTTTCCTTGGGCCTTTTCCTTGGGCCTTTTCCTTGGGCCATTTCCTTGGGCCTTTTCCTTGGGCCTTACCCAAAGGAAAAGTAAACCTTCCTCTCTAGGACAGGGGGCTAAAAACATGGAGCAGGAAGTTAGGCTCTTGTCCTCCCCCACAGATTGGGAGACAGGGGTATTATCTTCCGTTGTGATTACATTTCAAAGGGATGACTCCCAAGTCCTTGAGAAAGACAGTCAGGGGTTATAACTGGCCAGTGCCTTTTGATTTTTCTAATGGGTGGAGAGAAGGAAGGGTTACTCACTGAGGGGGATCTCCCCTGCCCCCAGCCTCCCACCCCCTCACAACACCCACCTTCCAGCAGCCCACGCTTAGAGAGCTTGACTCAGGCCTTGGCTGACGCATTCGAGTTGATTCTTTGCTCCTCCACACAGGTAGGTGGAGCGTCACCATTTCTCACCTCCTGCCCTTCATGAGCCACAGCCTGCATGGGTGCTGACACCAGCACTGCAGCGCTCAGAGCCTGTGAGTACTGTGGCCCCATTTAGACCTGAGGCTGCAGAGCCAGTGGGGAAACCGAGGCTGGCCTCATCTCACCCACGGCATGATGCCCCCTTTCGGGCAGATCAGTGCGACATTCACCTGTCATCCCTGAGCTCTGGCCTTTTTTTGGTATGCATCAGTGTTCTCTCTCTCTCTCTCTATATATAAAGTCAATAGTTTGGATATGATTCAAAATTTCAGCATCTGTTTACATCCAAGCAGAGACTTTTTGGCCAGAGACTTTTAGAAAGTTTTATATCACTAAAGGGTAGAAAAAATTTATGAGTTTTCTAAAGTAAATGCTCCAAGAAAAGAGAGGGAAGAGACCATCTGGATTCTGTAAGGGTCGGCTTATGGGGGAGGGACCTAGAGTCAGGAAGAACATATCTCAAGTTTAGTCAAACTGATGGAAACTTTAAGGCCATCTTTGTCAGCGCTCTGTCTATTTTAGAGCCATTTATGTGTCTGTCACATTCCACATATGCATTGTGAGTTTTGCGAGGGCCTGAAACTTGCCTTGCCGCTATTCATACCTCTCTCGTGGGGCACTGTAATTAAAAGGTAATTGTATAGTATGTATTGAATCAGCATAAATACTAGACAGTGATAATTGTGTGTGTGAGTTCACGTGTCTGTGCTGATGCAAGGATTGTTTCCGAATTCATCCTATTCCTTCTCTTTTAAGGAGCTCCTTTGCCCTCTATCATGCACAGAGTTAGAGATGGAATTCTAATAATGCTTGAAGTACTCTAGTCTTCTGACCCTGAGATGTGCCGACAACTCATATTAATTGCCTATCTTGCTGACATTTCTCCGGAAGTACATGCCATTTTCTCACAGAAAGGCTCTGTCAAAATGAGGAGGTAAAGCAAGGAAGTCTGGATGGAAACACCAAGAGCATATTTTGATAGGGATACAGACGCTCCACCATCTTCTCAAATGTCAGTCTTAGAATCCAGCCTGTGCAGGGAAAGGTGAGAGAGGGCAGAGACGTGTGCTGAGTCCACAGGATGATTCCTGAGTCTCTGATCCATTGTGTGCTATGACTAATGCACTAGCTAAAGGACCACTTAGCAAATAACTCCTACACTGCCTATGCCCTCAAGTTTCCTCCCCAAAGATACTGAGTGTACATGATTTGCCCCTGAAATAAAAAAGCCAGGACTGATAGTCAGAGCTTCTGGAGTCTCTGCACCACATTGTAAAAATAAACAAAAAATTCAAAGGGTCTTAGGCTGCCTTAAGATTATCCTTTGAATGCAGAGCTGAAAGTGCTTTTCCTCCAGCTCTGATCATTAGTCTTTGCCTACCATAAATGAGAAATCAACACAATGTGCAATAGAAAGTCAGTCACTCTGGAGGGTCTTGCAAATGTGTTGGTCATTTGAAAGGATAAATCATCTCCAATCGCAACCCAGATTCAATGCAGCAGTAATCTCATTTGAAGCATTCTCATCTCAAAAATGGCAATACACTGAGTTGTTTGCTTAGAAATATGGTAAGAAAGGCTTTGCTCAACGTTTTATCCCTACAGTAAACACAGCCAAGGTTTTCTAAGGCACTAATCCCTCTGGAGCTCTTTGCCTAGTATGAATGCAAATGCAGGAGACCCTTGCCTCCAGCATGACAATAAAACCACCTTCTTTAAAGAAAGGAGCCCTAACCCTTCCTTCTTTGGTTTTTTCCTTTCTGCCTTCCATTGAACAGACTCGCTTGGTGAGTCTACTCTTTGTAGATGTAATCTGGTTAAAATGAGGTCATATTTGATAGGGTGAGTTTTAATCTAATACGACTGGCTTTATTTCAAGAAGAGAAGACAGAGACACAGGGAAGAGGACACCATGTGAAGACAAATAAAAACACAGACAATGGCCATGTGAAGATGGAGGCTGAGACTGGACTTATGCTGCCACAAATTAAGGACCCAGGGGGCTATTAAAAGCTAGAAAATGCAAGGAAGCATCCTTCCCTAGAGGCCCCAGAGGGAGCATGGCCCTGCCAACACCTTGATTTTGGACTTCTGGCCTCCAGAATCATGAACCAATAAATTTATGTTGTTTTAAGCTTTCTAGTCTGTGGTATTTTGTTACACAGCAGCCCTAAGAAGATAATACAAATGCTTAATTGCCTTTCAGAAAAGGAAGCTGGGAAGTGTCATAATATCCAGCACTGAACAAAATTATCGCTTGTCAGAACCTGGGGTTTCCCCCTGGGCTTCGGCAATGGTTCTGCCCAGTGAGAGGAAGGAGCCTGACAAGTCTCCGTTCAAATTCCAACTCTGCTTCTTGCTGGCCGAGTTATCTCAGGTGGGGATGTAGCCTCCATAAGCTTGCTTCCTCTCTGTAAAAATGGGTGTAATGATAGCTACTATGCAATGTTTTGGTTTTGGTTGTAGGATTACAGAAGATGATATATGTAAAACACCTCACATGCTAAACTTTCAGTCAGTCTAGGTTCCTTCCTTTTCTCTCTCCTTTATCTTCCTAGGCGTACACCTTCCCAACAACCACCCATCAACTAATCCCCACTGAGGTTCCAGCTGATAAGAGCTTCACATTTTATGTATCCCAGAGATATCTGTAATTTAACAGACAACTCTTAAAGGCAGAAAAGCCCTTGAGGTCAAAGCAAAGAATTCTATTAGAAAACTTCAGGCTTTTTGATAGGCAGTGGAGTACTTATCTTTTGAGCTGCAGAACTTTGCAGAAGGCAGTCAGAACACATCTAAAAGGCCTCTGGCCCAACTCCTGTGGCTATCCCTGCTTGTTAATCATTTCTTTTTGGAAAAATGATTCCTTATGTTTTCTAATCTGTTGCTTCTTTTTGTGCATTCATTTATTAATCAATTATTCCTTTATTCTTTTATTCATTCTCTCATTCAATGTATTAAGTACATAGTCTATGCAACACTTTCTAAGTTACAAAGATCAACTTAACAAAGCTACTGCTTGCTTTAAAGGAGCTTGTAGGCTAGCAGTCAAGAGGAGACACTCAGAAAAACAGATAATAAATATAATTTAGAAATTTCTAATATTCAGAACTGAGATTTTTATTTTTGTGAGTCCTTTCTAAGCAATCACTTAATCTCATAACTTTGTCTTTTCTCTTCTCTCCTCTCTTCTTCCCTCCTTCTCATCTTTTTTGCTCTTTTGTGTTTATTTTCTACCTGTCTTCTTCTTCTTTTTTTTTTTTTTTGTGGTACGCGGGCCTCTCACTGTTGTGGCCTCTCCCATTGCTGAGCACAGGCTCCGGACGCGCAGGCTCAGCGGCCATGGCTCACGGGCCCAGCCGCTCCGCGGCATGTGGGATCTTCCCAGACCGGGGAACGAACCTGTGTCCCCTGCATCGGCAGGCGGACTCTCAACCACTGCGCCACCAGGGAAGCCCCTTGTGTTTATTTTCTACCTTTGTTCATTTTAAATTTGCATTTATGAGAGTAAAAGCTGATGTGCCTGTAATAAGCCATGTTCTTATATTTGTGTGTATGTATGTGTGTTAGTGTGTACATCTGTGATAATCTACAAGTGAAATTTGTTTTTTCTCTCATATTAGTCTAAATTACTTATAAAGAGATGGCTCCTCCATTCTCTATTTTCTCTATTCCATGCAGCAAACAGCTGACAAATTAATCCTTTTAAAACAAGATTTTTCTATTTAAATGATTGCTAGACTTAGAATCCATATATCTGAATTTATGCTCTACCTCTATTCTTAAATACTTGTTAAGTCTTTTTTATCAGTAGTAAGACTAATAAAAATAGTAGTAGTAGTTTATAATAGTAGTAGTTTATAATAGCTGACACTTATTGAGTATTTATTTATGTACTACACACTGTGACAAAACTCAAGGAGAATTAGATTTCTATGTCAGTAATTCAAAGGGAAATATATTCCTTTTTTCATTTTTAATATAAGTTCTCAAAAGTTTTATAAGAAACAATAGCTTTGAAAGTCAAAGTATTGGATTTGCATGAAGCATGTGTTTCTGAGAAAAGTCTATTGAAAAACATAAAGGAAATCCTTACAGAAAGCAAGATATAGAGTAGATGCCTTAACAATAAACTGAAAAAGAAAATAAAGAATTATGTCCAAGGGGAACTAAATGAGGATCAACCAGCCTGGGAAGGGGCAGAAGACTGGAATATGAAGAGGCATGGTCTTGGATACCTAGGACAATGAGAGTGGACCTAGAGGTTGGAGAGGATCACATAAAAGGGAAAGAGTCAGGATTGAGAGACAGCCCAATGTTATCACTGTGACCAGAAAATTGCATATTTGAGGAACAATAGCTATGATAGTTAATTTTATATGTCAACTTGTCTGACCATGGCTACCCAGACTAAACATTCTGGATGTGTCTGTTAGGGTGTTTTTGCATTTGAATTGGTGACCTCCCCAGTGTGGGCAGGCATCACCCAATCCACTGAGGACCTGAATATAACAAGGTGGAAGAAGGAAGAATTTGTTCTTTCCTGCCTGATTACTCGAGCTGAGACATCCATCTTTTCCTACCCTTGGTGTTCCTGATTCTCAGGCTTTCAGACTCAGACAGAATTACAGCACTGGCTTTTTTGGGTCTCCAGCTTGCGAGACAGTAGATCGTGGGACTTCTCAGTCTCCATAATTGTATGATCCTATATATAATCTCCTATTGGTTCTGTTTCTCTAGAGAACCCTGAAAAATACAATGGCTATAATTTGCATGCATACATGTTTCCATGTTAGCTCTTCAGATGCCAGTGTCTTCCCTCTTTAGCTGCCTGCAAGACAGCCCTGGCTTTCTCGGCAGAAAAAGCCTAAGTCTTTGATGATTTCCTTCCAAACGGATCCACAGAAACATCCCTCCTTCCAGTAGCTCAGAAAACTTGTTAACACGTCAAACATACCTGAAGCAGTTAAGATGCTTCAGAAGAAAAGACTCCAAAATCTGTAACTTAAACAGAATGGGCCTAAGTGGCAACTTACCACTAAAAACCAACGTTGATTTATGTAGGGATAGCACCTGTAATATATTAACCGCTGAATTATCTGGGCATAGTTTCAGACTCTACCCATTTTAGAATGCCTCATGAGTAGAGCAGCACACCTAGACTAAAAGTAAATCAACCTCCCACACACTTCAGGATCTTTCAAGATGCCAGAATGTGCCAGAATGTGCTCTGGGATAAAGACTATCCATCTCAAACAGTTTAGTAATAAAGATGGTGATCAGAATTAATCCTAAATCACACAATCTTCTCAGTGGCTTCTAAACTTATGGGGACACATTTGAGAGTTCCCCTATCTCACTGAGGAGGGGGGCGGGGGAAGATGAGATGAAGTGGGGATTAGAGTTTCTAACAATGACCACAACAATATATTACATTCTATATCTAATACAGTCTTCTGCAGTGTGACTTTGCCATGCTGTTTTAATTGCCTTCTATTCATCCCATCCGTTAGGGAGGGATTCCCACCCTTGAAGATGGCTGAACACACAATACTCAACAGTGGACAGATGAGATCAATAGCAGGTTATCAGTCACATATATTCATAGTCCCAGGGAAAGGGACACCACGTGGTATACACTGCCACCTGGGGGCTGCACTTGGGAACAGAGTGAAAATCCAAGGGCTGTGAGAGGCAGGCTTTGCAGTACCAAGAGGGTGATGCTGACCCCTGGTTCAGGCTGCGCGGTGTGACTGGCTTGTTAAAATAGTTCTGCAAGCTGTCAGGAAACAGAAACAAACTACTCAGAAATAAGTAGGAACTGTGCCTGCTCCCCTTAATAAGGAGGGTTGTTTGGTTAGGACACTTTATCTGTGAGAGCAGAGTAGGGAAGGAAACTTGCAGTTAGGCCGTTCAAGGTGAGGCCCTGGTTTTATCAGATGTCAAGACAGCATATAGCATTGGTCCTTAATTTTAAGCCTTACACAACATGTGCCTCCCTAAAGGGGAAGTGTCTAATCCTCTTGTAATCAAGAGAATGTGGTGAAAGTGATACCATATAACTTCCAAGAGGGTAGGTCACAAGAAACATGCAGCTTGTTGGAATGTTTCTTCTCTGGACAGTCTTCTCTCGGAATCCCTTTTGTGATACATAGAAGAACAGATGAAGGTGGCCAGTTGAGAGTCCCTGGGTGTTCTGCCTGTATGGACTGCCATTTGGAGAAAAGAAAAAGAAGAGGAAAAGGGAAAGAAAACCTAAAAACCTAACCATATGAACAGAGCATCTGTTTAAACCCAGAAGATATTAACTTATCCTTATATTGTAAGATGAGATAGAAGAAACCAGAAAGAAAACAGAAGAAATTTTACTTTTTTTTTTTGCACATCTCGTTTATGCTGAGGGAAAATATACTTGCCACTTATGTTTCTTCAGTCTCAACATTTAACAAACAATTAACACATGCCTATCATGTGGCTGTAACATCCCAGTTTGGAGATGTCCTTGGGGTCTGGAACAAAGGGAGCAGAGCTAGGGACACCTTCTAGGAGCCCACAGCTGACCCTGCTGGGCAGGAAAGTAACTGGAAGAATACAATGCATTGTAAGAGGTTCTCTTAGGTGTTTGGCATGGTGGTAGAACAGAAGAGAGGCCCTCCAGCCTCTCTAACTGGAGGCCCTCTCTTAACTGGAGAGTCAGAAAAGGGAAATGGAAGTGGTTAAAGCAGATTGATTATATGTTCCTCCTAGTACTCTTAATACTATTAATAAGCTGCCAGGCATCCTGTAGATGTGAAGTAGAATAACAGAATTAAGAGATCATTCTTCTGCTCCTTCATGAGTCATCCCCCCACCCCAAACTTTCCAGATTGTCTCTACTTATAATCTCAGTGTTCATCTTCCATTACTCCTGGAGCAGGCCTGAGTTTTATACAGTCAGAGGGCTGTACCATTCCAACATCAACTTCCTTTCTATTAAAGTTTGTTTCCTTGCTCTCAGATTCAAGAAACGAGTTTTGAAAGACCACATAGTTAGGGGAAAAGATTTGCCATAGGTTCGCTAACGTCACCCTGTCTAGGGTAAAACATCCTTCCCTTAAAATGGGCTGTTCGGGCAACATGGTTCTTAAAGTCCCTTCTGCTCTAAACTATAAACCTATGAGATATTTAATAGAGAGAAGAAGAGAAAGCACTGGTATATTTGATTTGTCAGGCTTATACACATGGGAACATTTCTTAATTTCTCTTCACATTATATTTTAATCTTGGTCTTTGTAAATTGGGATTACTAGTGTCAGTATTACTATGTTTGTATCAATCTTGGTTGCAAGTGACAGAGAACAAATATACTTAATGTAGCAGAAACGTAATCTATTGAAAGTATAAAGGGTAGTTCATAAAATGAAGAATCGTCAGGAACGAAGGAAAGCTCCCCAGTTATCAGAAAGTCAAGAATGGGCAGAATGCTGAGGCAGCTAAAGTCATTAGTACCACAGCTATGGTCACACTAGCACGGGAACTGCATGGTTAATACTGGGAGCCACCACTAGCCCAGATGTCACGGGCACCACGGATTCTGGATCCATCTTTGCTTTCTAGCACTGAGCATGCTTCATTGTATTACTGGTTCCACTTCAAAGTGACAGGGAGAAATATCCAACTGGCCAAGCCGAGCTCATATGCCTCCACTGTACCTATAGAGGATGGGGAAAGGAGTCTTTGGACCTCTTTATTTCTGCAGTAGTGGGCTATGTTTTCACCAGGTCTCTCATATTTCACCAGGTCTCTCTACAACTAAGTCATTTTTGCACTGTAACCTTATGAGAAAATTCCAGAAGTCAAGTGTGGTATGTCATGCCTTGCAAACAGTAGGTACGCAGTTCCTGGGGGCTATATTTAGGAACTGGGCTACCCTGGCTACCTACCCCATTACTGGGGTGTTAAAAGTATCTAAGTTCATCAAGGATGCTAATGAGACCCAAAATACACAGTCTCATGGTTCATGAGAAGCAAACACAGCCAAGTGTCTGAGCTCAGCACGGGCCAGAGAGCGCTGAGGCTCAAGGTTTTAACAGCACTATGGCAAAAGCTGCAGCTTCCCATACCCCAGTCCCTGGTGGAGACTCTGCTTGGTAACCCTCCTCTCTAAAGCCTGTCAGCAGAATCCGTTTCAGAGACGGTGAGCAGCTGGCCGCTGGGGTAAGAGCTCTATCAACTGCTCTTGGTAACTGCTGCCTCTAGGGAGCTGGCCTAAAGAAGCTATTCATTTCCTCCTCTGTACATCCTCAAACAAAATGCTTATGGTAAGAGGTTTCTCCTTTTTTTAAAAAAAATTAATTAATTTATTTATTTTTGGCTGTGTTGGGTCTTCATTTCTGTGCGAGGGCTTTCTCTAGTTGTGGCGAGTGGGGGCCACTCTTCATCACGGTGCGCGGGCCTCTCACTATCGCGGCCTCTCTTTGTCGCGCAGCACAAACTCCAGATGCGCAAACTCAGTAGTTGTGGTTCACGGGCCCAGTTGCTCCGCGACATGTGGGACCTTCCCAGACCAGGGCTCGAACCCATATCCCCTGCATTGGCAGGCAGATTCTAAACCACTGCGCCACCAGGGAAGCCCCTCTCTTTTTTTATTAAGGATCGTGATAGCAGTAGAATCCACAGGATTTTTTTGTTTTAAGAATTTGTGAAACACTTTCATGTGTATTGTATCATTTCAACCTTACAATATCCGTGGGGGAAACTAATACTCAGAGAGAAGTAACTTGCACAAGGATGCTCAAAGGGGCAGATGGGTAATGAAACATAGGGCTGTGTGACCCCACAGTCCTTATTTTCACTCTACCGCTTTCTAAACCTGTCACAGTACATAAGGAAGTCACATAATAAATGTCTAGAAGGTCAGAGTTTAAGGAAATTTTTTTATATATGTATAATCTATATTCTTTTTTTGATTCTTTTCCACCATAGTTTGTTACAAGATATTAAATACAGTTCCCTGTGCTATACAGTAAATCCTTGTTGTTTATCTCTTTTATACATGGTAGTGTGCATCTGTTAATCCCATATTCCTAGTTTATCCCTCCTCCCCTCCTCCCCTTTCGTAACCATAAATTCATTTTCTATGTCTATGAGTCTGTTTCTGTTTTGTAAACAAGTTCATTTGTACTATTTTTTAGATTCCACATATAAGTGCTATCATATGACATTTGTCTTTCTGTCTGACTTACTTCACTTAGTATGATAATCTCTAGGTCCATCCATGTTGCTGCAAATGGCATTATTTCATTCTTTTTATGGCTGAGTAATATTCCATTGTATATATGTACCACATCTTCTTTATCCATTCATCTGTTGATGGACACTTAGGTTGCTTCCATGTCTTTGCTATTATAAATAATGCTACAGTGAACACTGGGGTGCATGTATCATTTTGAATTAGACCTTTTGTCTTTTCCAGATACTATATGCCCAGGAGTGGGATTGCTGGATCATATGGTAACTCTATGTTTAGTTTTTTAAGAAACCTCCATACTGTTTTCCACAGTGGCTGCACCAATTTACACTTTCACCAACACTGTAGAGGAATCTGAAAGGGGAACTCTTAAATTCATTTCTTAAATGAATTAGCAAGTGTTTGAGAATGAAGTCCCTGGAGATTACATAATTTTTCCATAAAATTATCTAAGTACAAGGACCACCTTGAAATAAGGCTCTGAGACTAATGCAGTGCTACAAGACAATCTGCACAGTTGGAGCTGTTATGTTTGTTGGTTTGTTTTCAAATGGAGACTGCATTCATATACTCTGGGATCTAAGGCTCCTAACTTGGAATCCTGGTCTGCGTCTTCTCTGCCTTCTCAACTGCTTGAAGCCTCAGTTTTCTTATCTGTAAAACCTACATTTGGGGTTTGCCATGGTTGATACTTATCATGACAACTTTCCCCTCTATAGAGCCTCCTGTCCTCTGGATTCCAGGGAAGTCTACTATGAATTCCCTAATTACCTGCAGAATACAAGAAGGCCTGGCTTCCATCCATTGTATGTGGAGGTGGCTAATTTCCTTCTGATTTTGACCCTAAGCTCCATCAACTCCAAAGCAGCACAGGCACCTTAGAAAGAAGGAGGGAGGTAGATGTCAAGATATTCACTCCACTCTGCCCGTGTCTGAATCAGAGCCAAGCAGCAGTATTACCAACTTTCATTCTTTTTGCCCAAGATTTAGGAGTTGTCTTCATATTCACTTGATACCAACTTCCAAAGCTAGATGGTGTTCCTATAAGGCCATACAAATGGGGCCACGGAGGATTCAAGAATAAAGCAAGCTCTACTAGGGGGTTCTATGCATTTCAATGGCTTTGATTTTGCTAGAGATTTGAAGGTTTTTGAACTACAAAGGTAATTGAGATCTTCCTTTATTAGCTGAACTTTGTGGAGAAGTTCATGGGAATTCAGAGTTGTTTGATGAGCTGATGTAACCTGTTTCTTGGAATATCACAACCACATGGGACAAAGTTAAAGTCAAAGACATCAGTCATGCATTCTTTGCATTCTTCTAGAATCTGAACTTGAGGTGCTCAATACGTAAGGCCAAAAAGAAGTGAGTAAACACAGGAAAAGGGCAAGGGTAGAGGTAAGGACATCTTGACGTGGGAGCCAAGAGGAATGAACAAAGCTCATGTTCTGATGATCTCAAGCTGCTGACTTGTAGTGCAACTTTTCTTTGCCACAAACTAGTCTAGAGAATGGTTATCTTATCAATTCAGGTCCCTTTCAACCATGGGAACTTCACACTTTAGGAGCTGACAAAGGCCTTGAAGAATGAGTAGGATGTCTGTCAGTAAGAGATGAGGGAGCATTCAGTCAAAGGAAACAGCCTAGGGGTATGAAAATATACATTGTGAACCATCAACAAATAATTGGGTATAGGGCAACTACCATTTAGTGAGGGGAAATGACAGAGTTATAGCCATAATTCAATTTACAAATGATATGCTTTAGTCGTAAGATATACCACATCTAGACCTCAAACATGATACACTTAAACTTTGGTGCTTTTGTATTTCTTACTGCTTACTCTACTTATTAAAACGTTTTAAGTGTCCTATCTTACACCATACATAAAAAAGTAACTCAAAATGGATTAAAGACTTGAAAATCTGAAACCAGAAACCAGAAGACTAAAACCCATAAAACCTGAAACACATAAAATGGAACCCTTGTAAACTGTTGGTGAGAATGTAAATTGGTACAACCACTATGGAAAGTAGTATGGAGGTTCCTCAAAAAATTAAAAATAGAACCACCATATGATCCAGCAATTCCACTTCTAGGTATACATGTAAAGAAAATGAAAACACTAGCTCAAAAAAGTATGTGCATTCCCATGTTCACTGCAGCATTATTTACAATAGCCAAGATATGGAAACAACCTAAGTATCCATCCACGAATGAACAGATAAAGAAATTGTGATATATTGAAGGAGCACAGAATATGCCACCCCAAAATATGCCATTTTGGCATATGGATTATTTTGAGCAAAAGGCAATGCAGCAGACTCAGGAAAAACTTTGACCTCTCCCCTAACTACCTAAAAGAATTTAGATAAAGGGCCTGCACCAGAAGAAAAGCTATTACCAGAGGTAACTTTTTTATCTGAAAGATCTATCTGCATGGCAGGGCAAACTTCTAATTACCAAACATCTGCTCTTATCATTCAGTGAATCATTCTCCTCCCCTTTGAAGCCCCAGAATCCTATCTCATTCCTTAGCTCAGGATGGCATATAAGCCTCAATTGCCCAATTTGCCCTTGAGTCTCATATCTTTGGGTCTTCTGTGTGTATAAAATTAAATTTGTTTTTTCTCCTGTTAATCTGTCTTATGTTAATTTAATTACTAGACTAGCCAAAGAGAGGAAGGAAAATGTTTTCTGTCCCTACAATATATATACAATGGAATATTACTCAACCATAAAAAAGAACGAAATCATGCCAATTGTGACACCATGAATAGACCTTGAGGGCATTATGCTAAGTGAAATAAGTCAGAGAGAGAAAGACAATACTGTGTGATCTCACTTACATATGGAATCTAAATACGAAAAAAAAAAAACCCTTATATATAGAGAGAGAACAGATTAATGGTTACCAGAGATGGGGGGTGGGAGGAAGTATAGATTCTGAATAAATTTATGTAAACTTTAATAAAAATGCAATCATAGATCCTATAATAAAAGAGGTTTTAATTATCCATGGTGTTATGCTTGGGTGATTAACTATGACCCCAAACCTGAAAAAACTGACAGTCTAAGAGTCACACCTGTGAGCCATTTGCACTGTGAATGTTGTAGAATCTTAGGTAGGGAAGTAGGGACATATCAAGTGCCATAGCCTAGCACAGTGGTTCTCAAAGCCTGAATTCTAGGCCAGGAGTAACAGCATTAATTTGGATCTTATTAGAAATTTAAATTCTTTGGTCCCACCCCAGACCTGCTAAATCAGAAACTCTGGGGATGGAGCCCAGCATTCTGTGGTTAACAAGCCCTCCCAGTGATTCTGGTGTGTGTTAAAACAGGAAAACTACTAGGCTGGTGGCTAGGGATACAAACATTCTCAATTCAGATCATAGCTCTGCTATTAACAGCTGAGTGAGCATCGGGCAAAATAATTTCACTATGATTGTTTCCTTATCTAGAAAAGGGGGATAATATTAACACATGCCTCAGAGGTTTATTGTGAGAATTAAATGAGTCAACATTGCCTGACCCCCTACTAAGCACCATCTAGCTCTTGCCTTTAGGGTAGAAATGGCACGAACTTTCAGTTCTGCCTTGACCTCTCTTTTAGACCTTGGAAGCACTGTTTTTTAGAACTGTTGGACTATTTTCAATTATAAAATGAGAACAATCACCTACGTCCCTTTAATGTTTGAAATGGATTCTTCAGTAAGGAGCTGCTTTTCTGTCCTTAATGGGAAGAAAAATATCCCTTATGTTTCAATGATGAAAAAAAAATACCCATTATACCTGATCTACTCTTACCACAAGCCTCAGGACACAGTTTCCAGAGTAAATTATAAGAGCCACAGGCAGCAACTATTGCTTTTCAAGCAGCTCCGTAATCCATCATTCTGCCTTCACTTATATTCCCCGCAATTCACCTGGATGCAAAGAGGTTTCTACCTAACTTTTAGCAAAACATTAGGAATTCAGGCTCCGAGCTAAAATCCTTGTCTTCATTTTGTTTAATATTTTGAAGAATCTGACTCTTTAGTATTGATTGACTGACCAAGCAGGCAATCAAGATGCTTAATCAATAACAGTCACTCATTTGGTGCCTTGCTGTCCTTCCAGAGCAATAGGTGGTTAAGCTCCTTTGACCTTCTTTTTTAATTAATTCCAGACTTTATTAATAAGCCCCTTACAAGCCTCCAAAGCCCTTCAAAATTGCATCTCTCAAGAAGGAACTGTTCCCCCTGGATTTTCCTGAAATCAATGAGAGTGAAGCCAAAGCCACAGGAGGCAAAACTGGTGTGATGACAGAAGGACAAGGGGGAGCTGGGTATGTCCCATGAGCTGACCTGACAGCTGATGGATGGAAGCCCAGACCCTGAGGTAGAGCCCTGGAGAATGCCCCCACCCCTGCTATTTGGCTCAGGGCTGAATACAGGAATGGCTAATTGGCATTGCTTCTGACTTCATCGCTTTTGCCCAGAAGCAAAAGTCACTGGAACAGGAAAAAGTAATTTGGGTTCCCAGAAGAAGCACATGTAATTCTGTACGGTGCACTCAACTAGAAGTTCAGAGAATCGACTGCCAAGTGGCTGCCCCTGCATGGACCTCAGTTTCTTCATCACTCAAATGACAGGATCTTCCTGGATGGTTTCTTGAGTTCTCTACCTCTGAGCTTCCATAATTACTTCATTTCTCAGAGCTACTTCTCTCACTGCAGACATAATTACCAGGGCAAGACTTGTGTAGATCTGGGTCCTCTGGACAGACGCCAAATTCCATTCCTTTATGAATTGTTTCACGGCCCATTACAGATGTTCCACACAAGTGACCATATTTGCCTCTTCTAGTCAATAAAAACATATTCAGATTTCAAGGGCTAAAAATCCAACATTATATATATTTCTATCACTTAGAATCTTATTTTTGGACAAATAAGAAAGATTAAAAGTAAGAATGGTATAACCTATAGCTGTACACACCACCTAAAATAGACAATAATTATATTTTGTAAAATTTGCTTCATTTCTTTTCTTAAATTATGAAAAGATACACATTGTAAATGAACTTACAATGCACTCTGCTTTATCTACAATTCCGTTCTAGCAAATTTCCTTCCATCCCCAGGCAACCGTAAATTTTATGTGCGTTATTCTAGTACATTTAAAAATACACATGGATATATTAATGGATTGATAGAAAGATGGATAAATTCATGAATGCATAACAATCCCTGATAGATATGGATAGGTAAATAGACAGACAACACTCATTTATATATATTTGTGTATAGTATTATCTATGGTTTTAAATTTGCATATATATTATATGTATCATTCTTCAAATAGCTTATTTCCCTCAAAACTTATGTTTGAGATGACCAATGCTATAAAGAAGTCTAGTTCATTCCTTTTAATTGATGTCAAGTATTGAATTATACAAATATATCATATTTCATTTTCCATTTTTCCAGTATTAGATTTTGATCATTTGTAGCATTTTCCTATTATTGAAAATGGTGTCATAAATACCCTTGCACAAGTCTCCTATTGCACATTTTAGAGAATTTCTATAGAATATAATCCCAGAAGTACAACTGTTAGTCGTAGGGTTGCACATTGACAATTTTAGTAAGTAGTATTGTAAAACTGCTCTCCAAAGTGTTAACATGATCCTGTGATTCCATTTTCCCATATCTTTGTCAACACTTGCTACTGTTAAACTTAACTTTTGCTAGTCTAATGGATGTAAAATGGTGTCATATTTGTGTATTTCATTTTTGTCTGTTTGCAGTTCCTAGATCATTGTAGTTGAAAATTGTTTCATGTTTTCATGTTTAATGACATGTTTCATGTTAATAACATTTCTTCTTCTATTAATGACCTATTCTAACCCTTGTTTTCTTATTCAAGTTATTTTATTTAATGACTTTTATGAGCTATATATATACATAACCTATAGCTGTACACACCACCTGTTATGTACATTGTAAGGTAATTTTGATTCAATACAGTCAATCTTTGGAGAAACATAAAGGAACTGTTACTTTGCTCTTTCTTGATTGTTAGTTTCTTCAAAGGGTCACCTTATGATATTTGAACACACAATATTTTCTTCCTTTAAACTGATCTCCTAACTCCTCATGCCCACAACTGGGAAAAACAAAAAACAAAAACAAAAAACAAAAAACCAACCTCCCTGACATTGTTAAGACTCATATTGGAAGTTCCAGAATCTAAAATGTACCATTAGGCCTTTAAACAGTTTCATTTCTTCCTCTAATCCACCAACTGTTATGTTCATAATTAACTGACTATAAATCCTTTTGCCAGCACCCAAATGGGTCCCAACTGCAGTAAAAATTAGAGAAGGGAAACTTTATATAGATAGTCACTACCCCTAATTTAGTCGTTTTAATGTGGATGGGTGGATGGGAAGTATCACACTCTTGACATAAAAGTGAAGTGAAGGAAAAGGGGCATACAGAAGGAAATTAAATTATTGAGCTAATACAATATTAGCACTTTGCTGCTGTGAACTCACATTACCTTATAAGAACACTTTAATGGAAGTAACAACATCCCCATATTATAAGATAATATACTGAATTTCAGAAAAGTAGTTTATGTGTTGATGGTAACAGAGCTAGAAGGTGGCAGAGTCAGATTTCGATTCGATTCCAGAAGACTCCCTTAACACACTCTTGTCTGTACACTTGTGTCAACTGATCAGGAAGTTTGAAATCTGAGCCATATTAGCACAGTGGAAATAGTAAAAATAAGCATTTTCAACATAAATGTGAGGTTTAGTGCTTTTTACTGTTTAACCTTTACAATGTGTTTTCCACGCATACTCTGAAATGATAATCACATCAATGTCATAATACATGGGTGAACATGTATCCAAGTTTGCCTGAAATACATGCCTATTGTCTTGAGTCCTGTTCAGTTCAACATTTAACCTAGGTTTTTCATTTTTTAGTAATGTATTATTAATAATACTTGCATTAAAATTTTACTTTCAGCTCCTGTCATAATCTTGTATAATAATGGATGAAACTCATGTGCAATGAACAGAGTTCTAACTTTAACATGTGGCTATCTGGAAGATTACCAGTGTGTTTTCACTCTTCTTTTCCAGATATAATATCTCACTTCTGAGGGCAGAATGCAAAAATTTTCTGATAAAATAATTATAATAGGACATGTAGTTTGTGGAGTCAGCGGGTATATAGGAACTCTCTGTACTTTCTGTTCAATTGTACTGAAAGCCTAAAACTGCTCTAAAAAAATAAAGTCTATAAAAAAAAAAATGGACATGTAGGAAAGAGCTACATTTTTCAGGTCTAGAGGAGTAGTAGAAGTTTTTACTGCCCCTGCTGGTCACTTGGAATACCAGCCACTTATGTCAAGATTTGTGCCATGACCTTTGAGAACTGGAATCCATGGAACCTCCAGTTAGTCAGGTCAATGTGAAATTATAGGTTGATGTGTGCTTGAAAAATGATCAAGAAATAATAGCTGTGTTGTCCTATCAAAAATTGTAGTCTTAATGTTCTTCTTAAGTGGTTTTGATATTTATTTAATGTTGCATATCTATATATATATTTATCTAATTTATTGTTTGGTAGCATTTTATTTTTTGCAATAAATCATTTGATATAAATAAATTTAAAAATTTATTTCCAGAGTTTCCACTTCTTAAAAAGTTGGTAAAAGTTTAACTTGAATAAAATATTAATTGGTGTTACCATCTACTCTCAGGAGAGAAAAGCTAGAGGACACAGATCTGCAGAAGTAGCATCAGTATTTATTTAAAGAATGTTGTCCATTTAAAGTGAACTATACTTGAGATGACAAATGTGTCCAGCTACCCAAGGGAGAGTAACATATCATACTGCAAACTATGACTTTTCATTTAGATCAATTGACTTTCTCTAAGTGAATACATATCCAACTTTTCATAGGTAGATAGGAAAAGTGAAGGAAGAGATGACAATGTTGACTCCATCAACAGAAGAACTTCACAAACAACTGAATGATATAAGTGTTATATCAGCACATGCTTCAAATAGAAAATCAGTTAAGTCCAATAATGGTTCAACTTTTTTCATCTAATTCATAGCATCAAAGTAAAGTTTTACAAGTTCATTTTCTTGAAAGCAGCAGTGTGAACACTATTAAAACACTCAACATTAGAGTTAAATATTTTGGTTTTGCAAGGATAAAAATACGAAACACTAAGTTGTTAGAGTACAGTGTTATGGTGAAAACAATGGTCTTACTAAAGTACAAAACCTATTTATCAAGAAATATACCTAGGGCTTCCTTGGTGGCACAGTGGTTGAGAGTCCGCCTGCTGCCGATGCATGGGACGCGGGTTCGTGCCCCGGTCCGGGAAGATCCCACATGCCGCGGAGCGGCTGGGCCCGTGAGCCATGGCCGCTGAGCCTGTGCGTCCAGAGCCTGTGCTCCGCAACGGGAGAGGCCACAACAGTGAGAGGCCCGCGTACCACAAAAAAAACAAACAAAAAGAAGTATACCTAGAATTTCTTGTGGTACACAACTTAATAATTGCACTGAAATAGCTGTAGTCAAAATTTGTAAATACTTTATGCACAGAAATAGAAAAACAACTATAATTTTTGTGTGTATATGGTTGATGTTGCATTAAAACATATTTCAACATGAATTTATCTGGGCCTTCTCTTTTCTGTCATCATCAACTGGATTTTAGCAATGTTTAAATATTTCAAGAATTACTTGGAGGGCTTCCCTAGTGGCACAGTGGTTAAGAATCCACCTGCCAATGCAGGGAACACGGGTTCGAGCCCTGGTCCGGGAAGATCCCACATGCCACAGAGCAACTAAACACAACTACTGAGCCTGTGTGCCACAACTACTAAAGCCGGCGTGCCTAGAGCCCGTGCTCCACAACAAGGGAAGCCACTGCAATAAGAATCCCGCGCAAGGCAATGAAGTGTAGCCCCTGCTCACCGCAACCAGAGAAAAGCCCGCGCACAGCAACGAAGACCCAACACAGCCAAAATAAAATAAAATAACAAAATAAATTTAAAAACAAGAATTACTTGGATATCAATTTAAGTGTTCTGCAATGGTATTTAACTTGTTTTATAACCAAGACTTTGCATTCCATTCAAAATCAATTGAAAATCTTTAATCAGTTTATTCAAGAAATAAAAGAACAGAAATGTTCAGCTTCTTAAGATTTAATGAATTGCAATGACTAAAAATAAAGCTTGCAAACAGGGAAAACTTGAAATTTACTACTTCAAAGGTAACAGTGGATTTGAGCAAATTAATTGTGAGAGTTCAAATAGAATACAGGTTCTAATATTAAAACTCTATAGTTTAATTTTATAATATTTCAGCTTTGGAAAGCATATATTCATGGAGATCTTACTTTCAATTTTAATCATTTATTTTCTACTCTGCAAAGGAATGGAACTGAGAAGACCTATAATTTTCACATCTAAATCTGGTAAAATATTCAAAACAATTGAGACACATTTCTAACAAGTATCGTCATGTAAAAACATTTGTTGAAGACAGCGCTCTGAATGAATATAAGCAAAAAGACAATGTAATCAGAGTTGAAAGGAGATATAAACTGTTTTGGAATCATTATTTGGCTCACCTTCAAGCCTCTTCAAAGTTTTATTGTAATTTCAGGTATGTGAGACTTTGTATCTCCTTATTTTTTTTAAAACAAGTTTGAGTTATATTTTTTTATTACTGTCATCAGAAAGAATCCTAACCATGATAAATGATATACATGTTTTTCTTATTATGATATCTGAATAAGGAAACGTAGTTTCACTAGTTGTCTAAATTATTACCATTAGAGTTTTTTTTTTTAATTCCACTTCTCCTCAATCACCAAAACTATAGAATCTGCTCATTAAGTGTCACCCAATTTTCTAATCTCCGAACAATCACCATCTTCCTAGTTTCAACTTTCATCATGTTTTTCTGATTCATTTTAATAACATCTCTCCAATTCATCATCCACACATCTTTAGAGTTCTCTGGAGAAAATCTGCTGTTATGGGTTTGTTTAAAAATTCTTTGTTTCCCACATCCTTCAGGATGAAATCCAACATACTTGGTATGTTTACAAAGACCCTCCCATTGTTAGTCCCTGCATGGTTTTCCTGGGAAAATTTTCAATAAGCTCCTCCCTTTCCACTGTGCTATATCCTTCATGCATAGCCTGTATCCCAGTGCCACAAATTGCTTCCCATCTCTCAAACAAATGAATTTTTGGAGATATAAGTGTTTTCACATGGGTCTTTTCCTCTTCCTGGAATCTATTTTTCTAACTTGTTCACCTGAATACTTTAAAGATACAGTGCAATATTACTGGCATCGTAAAGTTTTTTTTTTCTTAAAAGTTGGATGAACTCTCATCTGATCTTCTACAATACTTTGTAAATATTATTAGAGCATCATTCACATTGATTCAATATTAAATTTTAGTCAGTTTCTTCCAATAAAAGATATGAATCTTAAGTGACTGTGCTTAACTCACCAGTGTATCCCCACCACCTGAGATCATGACAGACACGGGAGGTTCTTATTAGCTACTTGAGGAAAGAAAATTTAAATAACTGAACATACTTTGGATGAATTATTTATATATTATTAAAATTCTCATATTTTGGAATGCTCCTTTCCTTATAAAACATTGATCTGCTTCTGTAAGCTGCAAATCATCCTCAAAGCACAGTGTTTCTCAGAGTTATATAACCTAAAGAATAACCATGTCCATATCCCACAAATATTCACGCATGCTTTCCTATAGTGGAATTAGCCCAGACCGAATACCATACTGAGAGCATCTATTAATATAGATTAGTCAGTTTTACAAATGGACTATGGTGTATTTGCTAACATACTACAGAGTCACATCAAGGTAATTAAGACTGAATCTATTAAATTAAGTGTAGCCAGGGCTGTACCATTCTTGCTTCTAAATAATTTCTTTTTAATCACTAGTCAACCAGAAAATATGGTAATCATCCACGGGTGTATTAGTTTTCTATGGCTGCTGTAACAAATTACCAGAAACTCAATAGCTTAAGGCAATACAAATGTATTATCTTATAGTTCTGGTGGTCAGAAATCCAAAATGGGTCTCAGGGCTTATATCAAGGTATCAGTCGAGCTGTGCTCCTTCTGGAGGCTCTAGGGGAGAATCCATTTCCTTGCTTTTTCCAGCTCCTAGACGTCACCCTGGCTCATACCTTAGCTCACTGTCTTCTGTCTCCATTTTCAAAGTCAGCAACATCTGTCTAAGTTCTTCTAACACTTCATTGCTCTGGTTCTCTTTTCTGTCTCCCTCTTCCACTTTAAGAGCTCCTGTGATTACACTGGGTTCATGCAGATAATCCAAAATCACCTCTTTATTTTAAGTTTAGCTGATTAGCAACCTTACTTTCATCTGCAACTTTAATTCCATTTGCTGGGTACTGTAACTATTCCAGGTTCTAGAGATTAGGATGTGAACATCATTCAGGGGCTATTGTCCTTTCTATTACAATGGAACTATTCAGGAGCAACATGGTTTTATTTGATCTGAAATAATGATGAGTTCCTCTGAGGAATCTGCAAAGAAAGACTGGATTCTATCGAATGAATTGGGAATTGCGTAAGTGGTCAGACTGCATATATGGAGGCTGGGCTTACATGAGGAAGGGTTTAAAACTGTTTCCTCCCTACCCTCCTCTCTCTTTTTCCTTACCTCTTATTCCTGAAATGTTTACTAAAAGACTAGTATGTGTTAGGCCCTGTGATAGTTGGACATAAAACAACAAAAGAACACCAAATTACCATGATTGGAGAGCTCATAGTACAACATACAAATTGACAATCAAATAATTATAAAATTACATGACAAGTGGACTGTCAGGCTCTATTATGTAACCTTTCCTGTTCTCTACCTAACTTCCTTACTCCTATCACTGGGAGGTTTACAATGCACATCAGCATATTACAAAAGCTGAGACTTCCTGCAATAGGGAAATCCTCCACAATTTAGTTGATTAAAAATAAAATCTTTTTTTTTTTTTTTTCTGTAGTGGGCCTATTTGCTTCCCAACCAATCTGTTAAACATACTCTGAGAAACACTCTTTTAAAAGAAAAGAGACACAAAAATTATTAACTTTACTTGGTGTCATTCAGAGGTTGAGCCAGCCTACTGGAAAATGGAAACAGCTAAGTTGGACTTAGGCTGCAGGCGTCTTGGAAGAAGAGCCACACAACCCCCAGACCCAACACCGCCGCCATTTAAATGTGCACGTCCCTCCGTACATCTCCCTCCTACGGAGAAGAGAGCTTACTTCCCCTCCCTGTGAACCCAAGTTGGCCTTTCAACTATCTTTGACCAAGAGAATGCAGCAGAGTGATGTCTGGAGCCTTAAGATGACAGGCAGCCTCCACTTCTCTCCCTTTTAGTCAAGTTGCCATGCTACAGGAACCTCACGCCACGTGGAGGGGAACTAAGGTGGCCCTATGACTGGCTCCAGATGAACACTCAGCTGACAATGAGAATTGAGGTCTCAGATATATGACCTAGCTTGATCTCCTCCTGAGAGATGAGGCCCCAGCTCTTTGAGTTTCTCAGGCTGACACTATGTTAAACGGAGATGGACTTTCCTATTGAGTGCTGCCCAAATCGCAGATTCATGAGTAAGTAATAGAATGGCTTTTGTCAATAATTAAATTTCAAAGTGGTTTGTTACACAGCAGTAGATGATTGAAAGATATACCTTGAAAAATGAATAGAAATTTGGCAAGTATTCCTAATATAAGAAATACCACAAGTGAAGGCATACATATAAATGAGTATGGCATGTTCCAGAAACAAGTAGCTCAGTGTGACTGAAATGGTGGGTACAGGAGGAGAAGTAAATGACCTTCAGGGCTATAGAGGTAAATAGGGCACAAGTAGTAATGGTTTGGGGACTAGCATAACACTTTAATTAAATCATCCTGAATATATCCTGTGGTGTCATTTTGTCTGCTCTGGGTTTTTCCTTTCTTCTCCTGGTAAGAGCCCTCTCTTTTTCCCTTTGGGCCAGTCTCAGTGTATATGTCTTGGGTGGTGCAAACCTACATCAACACTCTCAAAACCCAAAAAATGCACACTCATAAGAGGCACATGTTTGACCAGTCAGATCGTCCCATCCTTCTGGCTCCAGTGCAGCTAAGGGATGAACCCATGATTCAAGCTGAATACCTGGGTTAATCTTGAAATTTTGTTTGGGTTACCACAGATGCTAAACTGCTAAATAGCAAATCTGAAATTTCAAGAAAGAATTAAGCAAAATGGAGAAATTAGGGTAAAACTAGAAATAAATAGAATCCTATGGAATCCTAGATTCAGCTCAGATCTGGTATGTTAACCAATTGAAAAAAAATTTTTTTCATTTAAACTGGTTTGAGTTGAGTTTCCGTCACAACCAAAAGGTTCCAGATTAAAAAATAGAAACATAAACAAGTTTTTAAATATGCACATAATATGATTGGCTGAGTTCTAGAAAAGCAGCTCTAGCTTTAGTAAGGAGGAAATGGCAAAACAAGGGCAGAAATTGCAGACAATGAAGGTAATGAACACTTTCTCAACCATAATATGAAGTGAGGAATTTAATTTTTAGTCTTTCCTTCAATTGAGAAACTAAAGACAATCCAAGGGAAAATGAGGACATAACTGAATTGTCAAGGAATATAAGTATATAATAATTCACATTTTAATCAGTTGTCACTCACTCATTTTATTCATTCAATATTGATCTCTAACTCTGACCATAGATTCTCAATCCTGCTGCTTATTAAATCAGATTTCTGAGGTTAAGCATGACTATTAGCATTTTTTAAAAGATCGTCAGGGAATTTTTCTGCAGCTAGGATTGTACCTGGATAAGCATAAAAATTTTACAATAACTTCTTTAAAACACTGATTCAACAGCTCCACCACATTAACATTCTTATTCAGTAAGATTGGGACAAGGTAGAGAATCAGTATTTTCCAAAACACATTAATAATAACTTCTACCTACCAATTTAGCACTTCCCCATTCCTGAATCTGTCTTAAGCAATCTATCAGTAAATCAATTTCATATCTGTTAGCTTAAAAGGATCTTGCCCTACTTCTGAAGATACAGTAGCAAGGAAGTGGGAGGGATCATGGGAATTTTTGTGCCCATTAACTAGCCCCCTTTTGAATTGGTCTACTTTATGCAACAAAGCACAGACTTACAGGCACCCCTTTCTAGACCTTTAACAATTCAGATATCAACAATAATAGCAGCCGTTCCTTTAGTTAATTAACTGGGTCCTGGCAGCTTACTTTGTTTGTGCCAAGAATTCCCACACTGAGAAAGTTCCTAGTTTAAAAAAGAAAAAAAAAAAATCACAGCAAGATGACCACTGTGACTGAAGCAGACTCAAAGAAAAAGAAAATCAAGAAATTAGATCAAAGAGTCTGCAGAGGGCCAGATTGTATAGGGCCTCACAGGTTAAAGAACTTTATTCTGAGAGCAATAAGACACCATTGAAGAACTTTCCCTACAAATATAACTTCATCTTACTTTTAATAGGATCATTCCAGCTGTTCTGCTTAGTAGACTACATAGGGCAAAGAGAGACCAGTTAGAGGGCAATTACAATAATTTGTACAGGAAATGATGATGACTGTAGGTTTGTCCAAAGTGACAGATAACAGTGGACATGATTAGAATTGGCCAGATTCTGCATATGTTTTTAAGGTTGAGTGAACAGACTTTGCTAATTGATGGAAGAGGTGGTATAAGAATATAAGAGACAGGAGTTAAGTTTGACCCCAGAATTTGAGAACCATGTAGATAAAATGAGGACTCTAATTGAAATAGGGAAGACTGGCAGAGGAACAGGTTTTAAGTTGGGAGATCAGAAGCTAATTTTTAAGTCTGAGATTTCTCTTAGCAATACAAACAAATATATTGAATTTTTAGTTAGATATCTGACCCAAAAGTCCAGGGATCAGTTCTGGGCTTAGCCTATAAAACTTAGACCGATAAGCATACAGGTGGCATTTGAGGCATGGGATTGGATGAAATCACCATGGTAGGGAGTAAGATGTAATCCAAGAGAGGTTTAAGACTGATTCCTTAGGCAGTCCCACATTAAGACAGAATATGGGAGAAAGAGGAGCCGGCAAACAAGACTGAGCAGACTGCCTTCAACACAGCAAGAAGAAACCATTAAGTTGTAGGGTCCTGAAATTCAAGTGAAGAAATTGTCATGGAGGAAATAATGGTCACCATGTCCTAACTGCTGGTGACATGTCAAGTATGGATGAGGACTGAGTTTTGTCCATTTGTTTTTAGCAATATATCTGCCAGTCACTGCCTTAATGAGAGTTATTTTGGAAGAATGCTCGGAGCTGCAACCTGGCTGAACTGAATTCAATAAAGAATAAGAAGCGAGAAATTTGAGACAATGAGTAGAAAACTCTTCTGAGGAACTTTTCTGTGAAGGAAAGTAGAAAAATGGACATGTAATTGGAAGATATTATAAGGTCAAGAAAGGTTTCTTTGTGTTTTAATTGAGAAACATACTTTTTCACGTATACTTTAAAAAATTATAAAGAGAAGAACTGATGGTCTAGGAGAAGGCAGAGTGAATAGCTAAAGGAAATTGATCCTTGAGAGATGGGAGACAAATGAAGTGAACTTTACTGTGATGGCTAATTTTATCTGTCAGTTTTACTGGACTAAGGAGTATCCAGGTAGCTGGTAAAACATTATTTCTGGGTGTGTCTGTGGGGATGTTTCCAGAGAGATGAGAATTTGCATCAGTCGACTGAGTAAAGATTACCCTCACCCACACTGTGGCCATTATTCAATCCACTGAGGGCCTAAATAGAACAAAAGCTGAGGAAGGGCAAACATGGATCTTCTCCTGCCTTCAGACGTAAGTGGTCCAGATTCTTAGGCCTTGAGATTTGCAGTGAAACTATACCACTGGCTTTCCTTGGTGTCCAGCTTGCAGATGGCAGATCATAGGACTTAGTCTCCACCATCATGTGAGCCAATTCCTCATAATAAATCTCTTTCTAAATATCTAGCTAGCTAGCTATCTAGCTATCTACCTAGCTAGCTAGCTATCATCATCTACCTATCCGTCATCTTCTACTGGTTCTGTTTCTCTGGAGAACCCTGACTAATACAGTATGAAACTGAATAATGGGGATTTGCACAAGTAAGGGAGGCCAATGAAAGCTTTCCAGAGGATACCTCTGGAGAGGAAATGTTTGGAATTAAATGAAAAGGAAAGATGGCCAGGATGGGAAGGGCTTTCCACAAACAGGGAGCAGCCCATGTGGGCTTACAGAAAAAGTAAATATTGTTGTGTGGGCCTATAAAAGCCAGTGTGGTTGAAATGCAGAAATCAAGAAACTTGGTTATAAATATGGGATAGTGGTTGTTAAGACTTGTTAAAGAAACAATTTTGTTTCTCTATAAGCACTAGAAAATCAGTCAAGGATTTCAGGGGCCGTGCAATGTAGAGGTTGAAATGATTGGCTCTATGCTTTAACAAGGTAATTCTGGCTGCAATGAGGAAAATGGATTAAAGAAACACCAGTTGTTATGGAAAATATATTTCTTAGCCCAGTATTTTCTACTTGACCATACTCCATTTTGAATTATTCCTTACCCCATGTTCCTAAGTCTTGCCTTTTCAAGTAGATGTTCATCTATCCTAGGGAAGGCCATTGAATTTTTATTTCTTTCTTCCCTATATAGCCACCAGGGAAGACTTCAAAAAGCTGAGATTCAATCTTAGAACACTGGTGCTTAAAATGAAGTCTGTGGCATTTAGGAGATAAGAGAGGACTTTTATGATCCACCAGATGTTAGGTTTACAGTTTTATCTTTTACCATTCTCTCTCTGTATGTTGTATTTTAATTGAATTAAACTACTTATTTTTCCTGAGAAACACCATGCTCTTCTTCAGCATTTTTGTAAATTTTACTGTTTATTCTTTCTTATTTTTATTTGAGAACCCACCATTATGCCAAGCACACAGTAGGGTTTTAACAAATATTGTTTTAATTATTTTGTTTTCTTAACCATTCCTAGTTCAACAGTGGACACAGCATGTTTAATGATGACAACAAGCAGAAACAGAGCACACAAAGGAACAAGGAAAAGCTGTGAACGTCTCTGAAAAGTTGTGACAAATACAAGAAAATGTTACTAGGGGTGAAAAATTACATATTTTCTAAATGATTGGCAAATTATACACATAAAGTATTAGAGCAGATACCAAGAGGGTTATGGATTTTGTGCTCTGGAATAAGAACACTCAAACAAAGATACTTAGAAAAATAAATATTTGGTTAACTAATAAAGTATGTATTTGTACTCATCTTTATAGTGAACTCATAAAAGGGAATGTCAATATTAGCATTCAGGATATCTCCCCAGACCCAGCAATTTCCCAAGCCACCTGGAGATCCTTGTAGGCTGTTGACCCTGATGACTGCAACCTGGACAAAGTGGATTCACTTTTTCTGGGAAACTCATTATGGCTAGGCTCTGTACATTTGATTTCATAGGTGTTTATTACTTGATATTATGTGGAAAATCTGCCAGACAATGTTCCAGGCTAACTATTCCTTCTTTATTCCTCAGTTATCAAAAGAAGAAAGGAAAATAATTGTCATAACACTTAGATCAACTCATGGATAGAAAGTTCATAGAAAATTTTCACCTTCTGAGTATTTCCATTGGATGAAATATTAATGAATATTAGCTGTTTAAATAACATATTCTCAGATGTGGTACTTCCTATAGTATAATTAGGGGATGGATCATTGATAATCCATTTCCCAAACAGACCATATGTACCTAATAAATTTAAGATTCTGGGACAAATTGAAATGGATAAGATATTCAGGGTCTAAAATATGAGATGACCTCTAAGTGCTTTTTTAATTTTAATTTTTGTATTTTCAGGAACCAGTGACTCCAAATATACACCTTAAAATATAAGGTTCAAAGTTGAGCCATGTTGATAATATATGCCTCTGATGTTATGTGATAAAAATGGCACTTAATCCTGTGGTCTTCCTCCCAAGAACACACGACCCCAATATAATCAGGATAAAGACGACAAATCCCACTGAGAGACAGACTAAAAAATACCTGGCCAGTACTCCTCAAAACTTTGAAGGTCATCAAAAACAAGGAACATCACAGAAACTGTCACAGCTAAGATGAGCCTAAAGAAACATGACAAGTCAGTGTAATATGGTATCCTGGGTGGCATGCTGGAATAGAACAAGATACTAGGCTAAACTAAGGAAATCTGAATAAAATGTGGACCTCAGTTAATAATGATGAATCAATATTGGTTCATTAATTGTAACAAATATACCATACTAAATAGGATGATAACAATAAGGAAAAATGTGTGTGGAATGTATGGAAGCTCTCCCTATTACCTCTGTATTTTTTCTGTAAATCTAAAAGTAAAATATCTAAAATAGAAAGGTTAATTTTTTTTGAAAAAAGGACGCAGTTACATTTGAATTTCAGATAAGAAACACTCTTTAGTATGAATTTGCCTGGTGCAATATGTAGTGCATACTTATACTAAAACAACGTTTTTCATTTATCTAAATTTCAATTTTAACTTTATCTTGCAATTCTACATCTGGAATAGCTGCATCTCAGAGTAACATTCATCTTCTACAAGTTCCTCCTCCAGTCTTCCTCATTGCCTCTAGGACCAAAATCCAAGTCACTTTTAATACAACCTAAGCAGGGAAGTGTGAACTTTGCCCCAGGAAGAAACAGCCTACTATTAAAGGAGTTACAGTACCTGACAAATGTGTACCAGCATGAACCAAGGTGAAGTGTAGAGAATGTTGTACTAGTGGGGCTGTGTCACGGACAGGGAAGCATTTATTGGTACCATTTAAATTAGGATTTAGGATTTAGGATTATGTCAAGAACAACCAGAGCTGCTTCTAATGTTTATTAGAATAGTTCTTTAAAACGTAAATAGGACCGTGGTTTAGTTGAGGTGGATGTTCCAAGCTCCCCCGGCAGAGTACGAAGGAAAGCCAGAAGTTCAGGAAATTGCGGCTGTTAGAAATGAGTTATCAATTAAGACTTAAGAACCTACCCCTTGAACATTTTATCCAGAGAATGCCTACAGTGGTGGCTCTCAAAATTTAATGTGCATCCAAAGAACCGAGGGATTTTGCTGAAATGCAAATTCTCATTCAATATATCCAGGTTGAGCATGAGATTATTCTGCTGGTGTGGGAACCACACTTCTAGTATCAAGGGCTTAATAGACACTCCCTCTATTAAGGCTTTGTGAAATACAGTGTACAGGGGGCACCAGCCTATCTGAGAAGCTTGATGTTACCTATCTTCTGAAGGCTATGGTTGACAGTGAGAGATGCTGCAAGGTAACTGGTATTGCCAATATTATGGGGACGATAAGATCTCAGGATGACAGACTGCAGCTGACGATACTTAATGGACAACCAACCAAAGTAAAAAAAAAAAAAAATTGCCTTGACCTGTAGGAATCTAAGATGATAACTAATAGATAATGATGCTACTATGAAGAAAATATATTGGCACTCAACTATCGTGTTTGATTTATATAATCACCAAAAAAAAAAAAGAGAGAAAGAGAAAAAGAGGCAAAGGAAGGAATGGAGGGAGGGAGGAAGAGAGAGAGAAGCGTGGTTGGGGGAAGAAGGAAGGACAAAGAATGTTTAAGCATGCTTAAGGAAACACGTGAATATACACACATTGCCACAAAAATTAAAAATTTGTATTTTACTTTTTTGATTCTGATTTATCTTTATCCAAGATAGGAAGTTATGTTGTTATCACTCTCTATTATGGCACTAATTTAGTTCTAAACAATTTCTAAAGACTTTGTAAGCAGAAATGTTCCTTCATTATATGTAGATATTTACTTCTACCCATTCTTGGACTTCCTCCTTTCTCAGTGTCTTGACTTACGTATTCTAAACACTCAACTACAAAATAGTTTAAAGTTCCTCCTCTGGGTTCTCCTACTTTACGCAGAGCTTAAATCATTCATGAAATGGTATGTGATTTTCTTTAATAAGGTAAGATATAGTTGGTATGTGTGTTACTTTTTAAAATTTTTATTGAAGTTTAACATACATAATGAAAAGGATACATATCCTAAGTGTGCAACACAATGGATTTTCACAAAGTAAAACACATTCCTGCAGTCAGAGCCTGAATCAAGAAACAGAGCACCACCTGCATCCCAAAAGTCACCTCATGCCCCATCTCTGTTACTAACCACACAAGAGTAACTGCTATCTTGACTTCAAGGGGAAAAAATAATGTTCCCTCTTTTTCAACTGTATGTGAATGGAATCATATACATGTACTACTCTTGTGTCTGGCTTCTTTCCTTAGTATATTGTTTATAAGATTCATCCATCTTGCTGCATGTAGTTGCAGTTCATTGACTCTCATTACTGTATAATATCTCATCGTATTTATCCTTTCTATCACTGATGACTGTTTTCATTATCAATCTATTACACATAATGCTGCTATAAACATACTTGTATAATGCTTTTGGTGAACATAACTATGCAGTTCTGTTGGGTATACACTAAGGAATGGAACTGCTAAGTCCTAAGTTATGAGCTAGTGCAGTTTTAGTGCATCCTGACCAACCATTTTCTAAAGTGGCTATATCTCAATTTATACTCTCACCAGGAAAGTATGAAGATTCCATTTGCTTCACATCATTACTTAACATTTGAAACTGTCTGACTATTTTATTCATTTTAGTCACTCTGGTGGTTTCAATTTGTATTTCCATGATGGCATATAAAGTTTAGCACATTTCCTAAGTTTACTGGCCATTTGGATATTTTTAAATGAAACGTCTGTTCAAATCTTTGCACGCTTTTGGTGGGAATGCAAAATAGTGCAGCTGCTATGGAAACAATGTGAAGGTTCCTCAAAAAATTAAAAACAGAACTACCATATGAGTCAGCAATCCCATAACTGGGTGTTTACCCAAAATAATCGAAATCAGATACTAGCACTCCCATATCCATTACACCACTATTCTCAATAGCCAAGATGTAGAAATAACCTTAGCGTCCATCCACAGATACAGTGTTCAGCCTTAAAAGGAATGAAATTCTGCCACATGCGACAAACTTGAGGACATGATGCTAAGTGAAATAAGCCAGTCACAGAAAGACAAATACAGCATGATTCCACTTATTTGAGAAACCTAAAATTAGTCAAATTCACAGAATCAAAGATTAGAATGGTGGTTGCCAGGAACTAGGAGGAAGGGCAAGTGGGAAGTTACTGATCAATGGGCATAGTTTCAGTTAAGGAAGATGAGTAAGTTCTAGAGATCTGCTATAAATCACTGCACCTATAACCAACAATATACTGTTGTACACTTAAGAATTTGTTAAGAGGATATATCTCATATTAAATGTTCTTACCACAATAAAATAAAATTAAAAAAAAAATTTGTTCAAGAATGTTGTTCATTTTTTGTATTGACTTATTGTTTATCTTATTTATAAAGTTCTTTATTCTAGATATTATTTTTGACAGATATATGCAAAAAATATTTTCTCCTATTTGAATTTACTTTTCACACTCTTAATCATGTCTTTGACATAATTTTAATTTTAATGTAATCTATTTATCAAGTTTTCTCTTATTATGAGTAATTTCTGTTCTTGTTTAAGAAATCTTTGGCTACCTTAAGGTAATAAAGTTATTTTAATATTTTTTCTAAAAGTTTTATCTTTTTCTTACATATTTAGATCTAGAATCAATTTTCATATATAGTTTAAGGAACAGGATAAGATTTATTATTTTTCTATATGAATTTCCATTTACAAAAAAGACTATTCTTTTCCCACTGAAGTGTAGTGTTTCCTTTGTAAAAATTAGGTAACCATAGATATGTAAGTAAGTAAGTCTATTCCTGGTTTTCTATAGTTTCAGTGGTCAATTTGTCTATATTTATGACAATTTCACATTGTCTTAATTACTACAGTGTTATATATAACAGGCCTCAATATGATATTAATCTAGCTTGTTTATTATTATTCTATAGTGCGTTAGATATTTTGTGTTCTTTGCATTTCTTTGTAAATTTGAGACCCACTTCCTTAATTTTCACACACACATGCTTGCAAATGCATGGACAGGCATGCACACACACACAACCCTGCAGGTAATTTTATTTAAAATGCATTTATTTTTCCGGATCAGTTTGGGAAGAATTTATATCTTTAAAATATTGAGTCCTTCAATCCATGTATGTGAAATGTCTCTCCATTTTTAAAGTTAACTTTACTGTGGTATAACTTACATATAATAAACTGCATCCATTTAAAATGTACGACTCACTAAATCTGACAGATGTATGTACCCATGATGCCACCACTACAATCAAGATATGTAAAATCTCTCTCTCTCTAAAGATCCTCACATTCCTTTGCAGTCTGTTCCTCCTTTAGCTCCCTTCCCCGGGTAACAACTGATTGGCTACTTGTCACTAGAAATTACTGTGCATTTACCACTATTTAAAATACACGGAATCATACACTATGTACTCTTTGTATCAGCTTCTTTCACTCAGAGTAACTATTTTGATATTCATCCGTATTGCGTGTATCAACAGGTAGTTTCTTTATATTGATGTGCATTATTCCACTGTATGGAACTAACACAATTTTTAAAAATACATTCATCTGTTAACAGGAAGTCTGGTTGTCTCCAATTTGGGTCTATCCTGGACAAGTTTCTGTAAATATTCTTGTACAACTCTGTGTGAACATATGTTCATTTTTAGGTGAACACTTAGAAGTTGAATCTCTGGGTTATGATAGGTATATATTTGTGTTTTTAAGAAATCATCAGAGTTTTCCAAAGTGGTTATGCCATTTTATAGTCCAGGAGAATGCAAGAGTTCTTGCCCTTTAACACTTTTAAATAAACAATTTTTATATTTTACCTGACTCTCATGCTATTATTGGCTACAGTATAACCTGCCTACTATACAAGCAACAGACTATTTCACTTAATCTTCACAAAATATACTGGTATATATATTATTATATTTTTACATTTTATGAAACTCCTGTATATAAAATTTGAGCTGAGTGCCTAAATGTTCACAGCTAATCAGTGGTGGAATTGGGATTTGAATTCATATGTTACCACTACGGTTTGATATCTCTTATTACCCCATGTCGTTTTTTAAAATACAGTCTTTCGTAAGATAAAGATTTAAGGATTTAATTTTGAGGAAGCATTGTAATCTTAGGTAATTTTTCCCTACGGTACTGTCAGAGAGGCAAAGTAGCATTGTGCCTATGAGAAGCTCAGTTTCTGGATTTACATCTTAGCTTAGCTGTTTATTAGATACATACAATTGGACAGTCTTTTAAGACTCAACTTCCTTACATTTTAAATGGTTGGAATAATAGGACTTTTCTTACTGGGCTGTTGTGACAATGCAATGTGATTAACGAAGGTAAGTGCTGATCATAGTTCCTTACACATAGGAAAAACCAATAAGCATTACTGCCTCCAATACCCTAGTGCTAAGTGAGTAAACAAGTCAAGAGCAGAACAATCACATCAAACAACAGTGAAAATAAGAGGAAAAAAACTCTCTTGAAGAACTAATTTATTTTATAAAATTTATAAGATTTTAGACTCTCAAATATTAATGTTAATATCAAAATATATAATTATATTCTTTAAGTTCTCCTTTATAAAATTTAAATTTTAGCATGCGCTCCCTCTGAAAGTAAGAGCTGTAACTGCTACATAATCCTAGATTTGCAAGTGGGTATATTCCTCATCAAATGGAGAGAACCATATGTAGAATAAAGCCAGAGAGAAAAACGATCACTCAGGACGTGGTGAACAAGATGTAATTGTCATTGTAAGCGTACCTGAAACCAGCCTTAACCTGAAATGGATTTTTTTGTTTCTGAGGTAGTTTGCATTAGATTTCTATAGGTTATACTCGAAAGAGATTTACCTAATACACAGATTCAGTATTTTTGCTGTATGATCAAACATCCCTTTTCTGAGATCCTTTTTCTCATTTTAGTTTAGCTATGCATTCCTTTAGGAGCTCTCACATTTTACTACAGATGTAGGAATTATCACTGAAAAGTTATTAATAAAGAAAAAAATTAATAAATAATACTTAATTTGCTTTGAGGTAGACTTTCAGGCATCTCTTTCCCAACACAAATGTTGGGCATGACAAGTCACTGTGCTGACAGATCAGGCCCTATCTCATCCTGTCACTACGTGCCTTTCCACTATTCCAGTAGACTTTTTAAAAATATTGTTCATTATCATTCATTTAGAATGCTTTTGTTTGAGGAGTATTTCAAATACATTCTTGATGTCATGTTTAATGGGAAGTTAGAAAGGGAAAGTTTCAATGCTCTTCGATAAAGAAGTCACAGGAGACAGTAATAAAATCACATGTTCTCCATTAGACACATCTGAGCCCAAAAGGGCAGGACTTAGTTTTTGTTTTTTCCAGTTTTTGTTTTGTCCATTTTATTTATCGATGCACTCTTAAAACCAAGAACAGTGACTAGAATGTATTAGGCATTCAATTAATTTTTGTTGAGTAAAGGAATGCTTTAATCCAAGTTTCGTCACCTACTACGTTTCATTAGACAAGTTACTTAACCTTTCAAAATGTGTTTCCTCCAAATGTGAGACTTATAGTATTCATTAGGAATTGTTGGAAGATGCAGGATTCTTTAAAAAATATGCACAGTAATACTAAAATATAATCCATGGTAGAAATACAGAAAAAATAGTTATACATGTATGTTTTGAGCAGCTTGATTAAAGCAGTTTGATTTTTTAAATGGGTCAGGAGGGGTAGACTAGAGATTCTAGTGTTTTAGTAACAAGATTTTATGAGTGCTGTGCTTCTTGACCTACTTCTTGAATAAGGATTTCAGTGAGTGAGAGGATTTGGCTTACAAGAATGGAAAAGAAATGATGTACCAGCCAGGAGATCTCACATGTGTGAGAGCCTGAAAGTATAGGGATCTAACCCCTTATTGGATTTATCAACCTTCAGAAATAATTCTGCTACACTTTTGGACAATATTTCTGGATAGATGTTGGCAGATGTTTTGTCTATATCCAGTATCTGCCAGCTTCAATTAAAGTCCATTTCTAGGACTAGAAGGAGAAAAACAATTTTTTTTTTAAATTGACAGTCCCATAAGTCTATACTCATGTCCATGGACTCTAATATCCTGAAAAAAGAAATATGAATTATCCCAAATCCTGTTTTTTTTTCTGTGTTAATATTTATATACCACAATCAAATGTTTAGCAAGGAATTAATTTGGCACTCTCTCTATAACTGTATTATTATTCTTGCTGCCCGCATCCTTTGTGTGGTCTAATTGTTTTGCAGTCCAGGCCAATAGGATAATGATGCTTGTAAGATAACTTTATTCTCTGAAATAAATGATTTAATTATTTGCTGAAATATACAAAACTGATATCTAGTTTCTAGGTTTTCATTAAAAGGGAATATCCTTCTTTATATTCTTTTCTCTGAAATCTAGTTTGTCTGGTATTAATACAGCTGATTCAGCTTTCCTTAATGAGTATTAGCATGGTATATATTTTTCCATCCAACCAAATTACTTTAAATTTATTTATGACAATTATTTAAAATGTGTTTCTTATAAGCAGCACATGCTTGAGTCTTTTTTTAAACATCTTTATCGGGGTATAATTGCTTTACAATGGTGTGTTAGTTTCTGCTTTACAACAAAGTGAATCAGTTATACATATACATATGTTCCCATATCTCTTCCCTCTTGCATCTTCCTCCCTCCCACCCTTGAGTCTTGATTTTATATATAATTTGACAATTCCTATCTTTTAATTGATATGCTGAGATCATTTATGTGTAAGGGAACTACTGATATTAGTTTTAAGTCTATTAGCTTGTGATGTGTTTTCTATTTTCCCCTACTGTTCTTAGTACCCTTTTTTAAATTTATAATTCCATTTTATTTCTTTTGTTGGCTTATTATTTACAACTTTGTATTTTTCATATTAGTGTTACTTTAGGATTTATAGTATATATCTTTATACCAGTATACCTTCAAGTGATATTATATCACTTTATGCAAGGAATAAATATTAAAATTTGTATACTTTCATTTCTCCCCTCCCAACTTGCATGCTTTTTTAGACATTTTATTTACAAATATGTTATAATTCTCACAGTAAGTTTTTATCATTTTTGTTTTAAAAGTCAGTTATTTTAAAGGGATTTTAATTGTAATAAAAAATCTTATATCTTTACCTACAGTTACAATTTCTAATATTCCTTATTCCTTTGTGATGATCCATATTTCCAACTGGTACTATTTTCCTTTTGTCTAAAGGACTTCCTTTAAAATTTTATGACATGAAGGTCTACTGCTGATGAAATGTTTCATATGTCTGAAGAGGCCATGTTTCACCTCCATTTTTAAGAACTACTTTCTAGGTTAACAGTTTTAATTTCCTTTCAGAACTTTGAAGATGTTGCTCTACTATCTTCTCACTTGCATGTTTTTCTGCTGAGAAATCATCATTATCTTTGTTCCTCTCTATCTTTTTACTCTGGCTGCTTTAAAGATATTCTCTTTATCATTGCTTATGAGCAATTTGATTAAAATGTGTCTTCAAATAGTTTTATTCATATTTCTCGTACATTGGTTTTCTTAGATTTATGAGTTACAGGTTTCACCAAATTAAAACATTTCTGGCCATGATTTCTCAAATATTTCCTCTCTTGGGGACTCTAATTACATATATACTAGGTTTCTTGAAGTTCTTTCATAGCTCACTGACAGTATCTTTTGTTTTTAATTTTTTTTCTCTGTGTTTCATTTGGAATGGTTTCTTTTGGCATGCCTTCAAGTTCACTAATCTTTTCTTCTGCAAAGTCTAATTTGCTAGTAATCTCATCCAGTGTCTTCTTCATCGCAGATATTATAATTTTCGTTTCTGTAAGTTCTATTTGATCCTTTTTTACATCTTCCATCTCTCTACCTAACTTTTTGCGCATCTGGAACACAGTTATATTAACTGTTTTACTATCCATGTCTGCCAACCCTAATATCTGTGTTACTTCTGAGTCATTCTTTTAATTTCTATTTCTTCTTTGTATGATCTTTATTTTCCTACAGTTATCTAGTACTCTTTGATTAGCTGCCACACATTGTGAATTTTACTTTTTTGGATGCTAGATATCTATATGCCCAGAAATATTTTTGAATTTTGTTCTGTGACATGGTTAAATTACTTGTAAACAATTTGATCTCTTTATACTTGATTTTAAGATTTGTTGGGTGGGGGCAGAAGACCTAAGTAGACATTTCTCCGAAGAAGTCATACAGATGGCCAAGAGGCACATGAAAATATGCTCAGCATCACTAATTATTAGAGAAATGCAAATCAAAACTACAATGAGGTACCACCTCACACCAGTCAGAATGGCCATCATTAAAAAGTCTACAAATAATAAATGCTGAAGAGGGTGTGGAGAAAAGGGAACCCTCATAAACTGCTGATGGGAATGTATATTGGTGCAGCCACTATGGAGTTCCTCAAAAAACTAAAAATAGAGTTATCATATGATCCAGCAATCCCACCCCTGGGCATACACCCAGACAAAACTGTAACTGGAAAAGATACATGCACCCCTATGTTGACAGCAATACTATTTACAATAGCCAAGACATGGAGACAACCTAAATATCTATCGACAGATGAATGGATAAAAAGGATGTGAGATATATATAGATATATAGATATATAGATATATATATATATATAGGAATATTAGCCATAAAAAAGAATGAAATAATACCATTTGCAGCAAAATGGATGGATCCAGAGATTATCATACTAAGCAAAGTAAGTCAAAAAGAGAAAGACAAATCCAATATGATATCACTTACATGTGGAATCTAAAACACGACACAAATGAACATATCTATGAGACAGAAACAGATACACAGATGTAAAGAACAGACTTGTGGTTGCCAAGGGGGAGGGCGGATAGGGAAGGAAAGATTGGAAGTTTGGCATTAGGAGATGCAAACTAGTATATATAGGATGGATAAACAAGGTTCTACTTTATAGCACAGGGAACTATATTCAATAACCTGTGATAAACTATAATGGAAAAGAACATGAAAAAGAATATATATATATGTATAACTGAATCACTTTGCTGCACAGAAATTAACATAACATTTTAAATCAACTGTACTTCAATGAAATATTTAAAAAATGATTTGTTGGGTGGGACTAGAGCAGTGTTGGTCTAGGGCTAATTATTCTCCATTAATGAGGTAAGGACCTTGTTAGTATGCTACCTGATGCTCCAATAATCATGAAGATTTTCTGTTTTTCAAGTGGGAACACGCAATATCACCAGTCCTTTTCGTGCTCTAGTAAGCATTGCCTCTGATTATCTCTGAAGATCTTTCTCCATTCCGGGGTAGTTCATCAAATGCATGTGTGAATCAGAACTCTGCTGAATATTTGAGGAGCGCCTAACTGATATTTGGAATTCTCTCTTTGTGGGATTCCTTCTGGTTTGGGACCATGTCCTATGAACTATAGCTCTCTCCCTCTTGTCTCCTTGAACTCTTAACTCCATCTCCTCAACTCTTGGAATCCACCTGCTTTTTCCTGGATCTCCCTCCTTGCAACCCAGCCTGGAAACTCTCTGAAGATAGTACATTAATAAATTGGGACAATAGTATCTTAGTCTGTTCAGGCTGCTATAACAGAGTTACATAGTGGCTTATAAACAACAGAAACTTATTTCTGACAGTCTTGGGAAGTCCAAGATCAAGGCACCAGCTGATTTGATGTATGATGAGGCCCCTTGTCTTCCTGGTTAATAGATGTCCCTTTTCTCACTGTGTTCTCACATGGCAGAATGAATAAGGGAGCTCTCTGGGGCCTCTTTTATAAGGACACTAATCCTATTCATGAGGGTCCCATCCTCATGAGCTGATCATATCTTAAAGTCCTTACCTTCAAATATCATCACATTGCAAACTAGGTCTCAACATATGAATTTGGGGGGAACACAAACATTCAGTCTATAGTACATACTATACCAAGTAGCCCTTCTTCACAGCATGAATTATAATTGCAAATTGGCATCTGTTCGGGTGGTGATTTGGTATTTGCCACACACTAGACTCTAAATTCCATGACAGCAGAATCCTTATCTGTTGTCAGTCACTATTTCATAATTAGCAACTAACACAGTTCCTCATGTGTAGTAGATATAAATAATATTCTTAAATGAATGGTCTTAACACACTTTACATCTATATTCTTTTTTTGGAAGTTTGGACTGTACGTTTCACCATAAGACCAACTCCCCTTTTAGCCTGAGGGAAACTTAGCCTCTGGGAATGGCTTAAACTCCCTATAACAATGAAATGCTGTGTCTCTTGCCCAATTTTAGACATATTAGGAAGAGTTTCTTTAACAAAATTGTATCTTGCAAATGAGTTTATTTTTGTTTGGATTGTAGTGATTCTGTAATTGTAGATTAATTGGTTCCATCTGCTCTGTGATTTTCCAATTAACAAGTAATAGCTTTCGAAAGTTAGTTCATTTCTGACATGTGTAGGAATGTATTTACGATGGTAATTTTTCCCCTTAATGCTCTCTGTTGCTACTTTTCTTTTATTTTTTTTTCTCCTTTTCAAGTCCTGAGGCAAATTGTACATTTTTCCTCTGTTAGTTGAGGCCTTTCCAGGACAAATCTTCCTGAACAGGGCCATAAACTTTATTTGCAATTGGTGTTCTAGGTTCATTTATTATTTGCTGCTGTTCCTAGTACTGATTAATTACAGTAATTTTTAAGGCTAGAGATGTTTTATAATTCTTCTTACTTAAAAAATTGACTGACTGACTTATTAAGTTTCTTCCAGCTGAGTTTTCATACTAATAGAGATTCCTAACTGCAGAATACCTGCTGTAAGTGGATGGGAGGAAAGGGGAGTGAAGGGGAGAGCTTTCAAAATTATCTGAGCATAAATATTCAAGTCTATCACTTCCTACCAGAAAGCTGACCTTGGGCATTACATTACGTAATTGTAGGTATTATGAAACATTTGAAGTTTCTGGAGTATCTCCTTTCCTCCTCTTCATCATAAATACCACATAATCCAGGTCAAACAATCTTTAGAACCTCCAGGGTGTAATTTATATGATTTCGCTAAACAGTGACAAACTGTGGGATATAACAGAGAAACTGGTCTAGTAGCCAAAAACTTTCAGTTGGATCAGTGTTTCCTCAGAAAAACAAAAATAATGTACGCTAAAGAATGAGATCTCAGACTATGAAGTGATATTGCTTTATCAATTTATTCATTCAATGAGTAGTTTTTAACATTTACCATGTCTAGAAACTATTCTAGGTGGTTGGTGTACCTCAGTGAATAAATCAATCATAGATATCTGTTCCCTTATAAAGCTTTCATTTCATTACAGGAAGGATAAACAATACAGAAAATAAATAAGTAAATTAGAGATTACCACTTCACACCATGACAGAGTAACAGAGACTGGATTTATTTTCCTGCTTAAAAATAGAAACAGACAGAAAAGCAGGCAAAATATAAGAAACAAGGGTTTTCAGACATTAGACAACAGGCAGAACAAAACTGTGATACCTGAAAATTAAACAAGGTTAGCCCTATGTTTTCACAAATTAAATGTATGGAAGCAGTTTCCAGACCACAACGCAGAGAGGAAGACTTCAAACAGGCATGTTTGCTGCATAGAAGATTCAAAGGATAGACTATTCAGAGGAAGATTGCCAGAATTTTGGGAACAGAGCATTGTAGATGAGGAAGAGACACAGAGAGGGATGCCTGGAGAGTTTCATGGGGGTTCCCTCAAGTCTTTGGCTGAGTACTGATTTGTATAAGCATGAGAAACAACCCAAGACAGTGCAAGAATAACCAGGAGGAGTAGACCAAGCAATTCCAAAAGCTAACATAGCTATGAATAGTTCATGTTTCTTCCAGCTGGGTGAGAAAACTTTGTAGTACATGAGGCAGGGGGTGGACTTCAGGTGGGTATCACTTTCATAATGAGGCTAAATTAATCCTAGAATAAAGCTTGCTCTGCACCTGTTCTCCCAAAGTTTAAAAGCAAGACTTTAAAAGATAAAACTGATTCCAAACAACTTAATTGTGTGTCAAAAAAAGACCCACCATTATGTAAAGGAATATAGCAAAATCTAGCACTCAATAGCATAAAATTTACATTTGACATCTAATTAAAACTAATCAGGAATCCAAATGAGGAGAAAAATTTGAAACTTAACCAGGATAATGTCAATACAAACAGATCTAGAAAGGATAGATATGACAGAATTTGCAGACAAACATGTTAAAACAGCTATTATAAATATCTGCATATGTTTAGGCAGGTAGATAAAAATATAAAAATGACTATAAAAGAAATGAGAAATTTAACAAAACACCTACATGAAATTTCTGAAATTGAGACATCAATATCTGAAATGAAAATACACTGAAAGAGATGTAATGACAAATTTGAATGCTGCAGAAAAAAGATACAGCTATAGAAACAATTAAAAATAAAGCACAGAGTTAAAAATAAAAGATTGAAAAAATTTTAAACCACCTGTGGTAAGTGGTTAAATATATGTGGAACTGGAGTCTCAGAAGAAAGGAAGAAAGACAGAAAAGATATTTGAAGGAATAATAATCAAAAATCTTTCCAAATTTTATAAAATTACACAACCACAAAGATAAGAAGGGCAATGAAACACAAACTAAATAAACATAGCAAAAACAAACCAGGGCAGAGAATAATCAAATTGCTGAAGACCAGTGATAAAACAGACAAACAAAAATAAATAAAAGCAGACATAAGGAAGGGTAACAGAAGAGCAAAGTTAAGAAAAATAGTAGATATCTCATCAGAAACTATTCATGCCAAAAGACAAAAAGGGGAAACATCTTTGTACTATAAAATAAACCGAACGATATATCCATTGAAAACATCTTCCAAAGTAAAGGTGAGAGTCCCTCCACAAACAGGCTATGGGATGGAAAGTAAGGGGTGGGGTAGTGGAGGTTGGAGGAAGGGGAGAAAACTTCATGGATATTTTCATTTCTTCTCACACTGCTGTATCTGTTTGCAGAGGGGTCAATGCCTCCTCCAATAAAGAAAGGGAAGAGTGTGATTCTCTTGGACACCTGGAACAGATTTCTGAGGAACTGACCTACTAGACTTCATGGTCAGCTCTGTGGCTCTGCCACTGTAGATTCTGCTCTATACAGACAGCATGCACAACACAATCTTGAGCCCTGCTCTCAGTGGCAGAGGGAGATCATGAATGTGATTCGGCTGGTAGCAAGGTGTTGACCATGGAGGCCTCGGCCACACTGAATCACATGATATAAATCATATGATGTAAACTCCACTCTCATGCTGGGGGAGAGAGTATGGATGCATGCTGGCATCCTCTCACCTGCATTTGAATTCGGTTGTTAAGGCATATAAATATTACATAATAACAAAGACCCCATTCCTGTCTTTCATAGTGAGTAGGTCCAGGAGCAAAGTGCTCACGTGTAGAACTCATTTAGGGTGCAGCACCTGAGACAAAGTATCAAAGCCCAACCCTCATCTCCATCCAGAATGGCAAACAGCAGCCAACTGTCATGACCACATCAGTGTGCAGTGACTTGGGCCAGCTTGTACCCTTCCCATTCGATGCCTTCATAAGCACAATTAGTTTGTGGAGAAAAGAGCCAGACAGCAGCTCCAATCCACCATGCATGCACCTGCCATTTCACATATTAAACCAGAGGGTGAGACATGGGAGTTCATTCTTGGGAGTTCTTTTCCCCAGATTCTCTGAAAATTGGGGACAACCTTAAATCAGATGACATGACCAAAAACCAGGAAGACGGTACTGTTATGCTTGACCAGTCTTTCAGTGCTCAAGAAGATGTCTAAGGGGACCAGTTCCTGTGATACCAGTACTGATAATACGGCATAGTTGCCCATGGCATCACAAGCTGAAACAAGTTTTGTGCAGAAAGATGCATCTGAGAAGAGTAGTTTTTATTGTGAAAATCTTAAAGTTGGCCTCTGAGAAAAAGCACATGAGAATGGTGTCCAAATCAGAACACTTGGGTTCCCTGAGCCTCAGGAGAAAGAGAACAATGTGGGCTCCCAGCAGAAGGCAGGGAATCCGGTGGGGTGGAAGGAATAGTGGTCAGCGCTGAGAAGACAGACCTCGGAGTTTTTCAGTTCTCCAGCCTGGCACTGGCAGAGTAGATCACATTCATATATCAGAAGTTACAAATACCGTGGAACATAAGCCTACTTTTAGCATTTCAAATTACTTTAAAAGAGCAGAAGGAGTAATATTAGCACAGATCAGAACAGTGACAATAATATAAGTCACTAGTGACTTCAGACAGGAGTGTGAGGCATTTTGTTTCTTGAATCCAGAGGCTGGGTCTACAGGTTGGTTGGTCCTCATGTGTCCCTGGATCTCATGTGGAAAACCTGTTCAATGAACTTACAGATTCCATTTTGTTAGGCCTATGAAGGAAATGGTGGGCTGCCATGAACAGTTTGGGATCTATTTTGCTAGGTCTGACTAGGCCTCCAATTTTCTACCTACAGGATAATGATGGGTTCCCCAAGGAGAGGAGTCAGTAACATTCCATAACATCACCTCAATGCAAGTTGTAACTTCTGTCAAGAACTCTTAGATCCTGAGAACTCTGCTGCATCCTCATTAGAACATGGTCATACTTGCCAGCTTGGCCTTCCACCTACAATGAGGGCATCTGTTCCCTGCATTCTTGGGCAAAGGTAACTGTTAACTGCATATATGTGATTATTATAATCAATGGTAATTTACTAAAAAACAGGTTTGATCATTGTTGTTTATCTAAAAACAACATATGCAAAGGGATTCACTGTTTGAAAATATCTCTATGGTCTTGGTGAAACAGGAATTAGGAACAGATTCTAGATAAACAGAAACACAGTCCTGTCGTGATTCACACATGAAACATTAAAAAAAACAACAACTGCAAAAATGGAGACTGCTTCAGTGCTTAGGTTGACAAGAGACAAGGTTCAAAACGTTTGCAATCCTATATAGTTTGTGTACCCCAGACGGATAATAGTTTCATGGATGTATTCTTATCTCATAACTTATTAAGTTGTATACATTAACAATGTAATTTTTTCTTTTAACATCAATCATACCTCAGTAAAGTGGATTTTTTAAAAAGAAATGAAATGCAATAAAAGGGGAGACATTCTCATTAAGAAGTCAGTTAAACGGGGCTTAAATTTTTCCCAAATCTATTCTCAAGCATCTTTACCTGCCTAGGATTCCAAATGAATGGTCACCTCTTTACACATGGGCAAAGAAATTGAAAAGTCCAGTTCCCCAATTGAGTTAATGTTATATTGGGTTCTCTTGCTTAGTTCAAGTCACCAATGTGGTAGAAACTGGGCAATCACAGACGTGCATTAATGGGGTCATTACCTATAAAAGCATTTGTAAAGTCAAGAAGAAGTGGTCACTTTGTCCCTTTGGGGAATTTTATTCAGACAGTAGAGGAAGCTTATTAACTTTATTTTTGGTTTCTTTCTAATCAGACTGTGCCTCTTTGTTCATACCTGCTCCTTGATGTCAAATCTCAGGAGTGAGAGGAAAAAGGAAGGGGTAACCATCATCTGCTTAACGCTTTACACCATAGGAAGCCAGCAAACGTGGATTGAGAACTAAGATTCTTCTAAAACCACAGAAGCCATAAATAGGTATGGACAGCGTCAAGTTTCAAACTAGATTGTCAGAATTCCAAGACTTCAAAGTCCATCAGGTAAAAGGGATTCAGAATTCACTTAAGACAGTTAAAATGCTGCTTTAAAATGATTTTTCAATTTAAGGTATTTTGCAGTCTTTATGCTTTTCATCCTTTGCATCAACAGAAAAGTGTTGTTGGAACTATTACCTAAATTTCATCACTTATTTAAAGTGCCTCTTTTTTTTTTTTTTAAAGAGGACCAATGCTGTGAACACAGTGATTTTCTTTCTTTTTTTTTTTTTTAAAGAAGATGTTGGGGGTAGGAGTTTATTTATTTATTTTATTTTTGCTGTGTTGGGTCTTCGTTTCTGTGCGAGGGCTCTCACTCTTCATCGTGGTGCGCGGGCCTCTCACTTTCGCGGCCTCTCTTGTTGCGGAGCACAGGCTCCAGACGCGCAGACTCAGTAGTTGTGGCTCACGGGCCTAGTTCCTCTGCGGCATGTGGGATCCTCCCAGACCAGGGCTTGAACCCGTGTCCCCTGCATTAGCAGGCAGATTCTCAACCACTGCGCCACCAGGGAAGCCCCGAGTCACGTCTCTTTTTATTTTTCTTCTGTAAATCATGAATGCTTTGTGGTGATGACTTCAATACAGAGATCGCATATGGAGTTGGTATATTCATCATTTGTCTCCCTAAGTCATACAAGGCCACTCAGAAAACTTGCTTGTCCTTCTTAACTACAACCAAACTGCCTGACTTCTATTTCAATTAATATGTGCTTCTGTGTTGTCTGAAGAAAAAAAAATCAGTAAATGATTTATGACACTAATAATAGAAATAATATTTTGTCGTATTAAGAGGTGTTATTTTTGAAATTTACCCCCAAAAGCATCATTTAGAAAGGATCACCCATGATTTTTTTTTTCTTTTTCGTGTGTTCAAAATAAGATGGACTTTGACAAGTTTTATGTGTGTCACAAATCAAGTTTCGAAAGAGTCATTTTAAAGATTCATTTAATAATTCATGGAACTATGAAAGGATAGCAATTAGGGAAAATATAAGTATATATCATATCCAAATAAAATTAGACTAGATAAAATAATTAAATTGATCAAATCATTGGAAAACTCAGTATAAAAGAGAATATTTTGTACATCTGGGAAGAATAATTTTGAAATAACAAAATAAATTACTCAAAGAAAATATGGAAACTTCTGACTATATTATATATGTATGTATACATAATTAAAATATAACTATATCTGTAAAAATTAATAAATAGAAAAGCACAAATGTTCAGGCAGTTCAAGGTCTTTAAGAACATGTTCTGAACCATTAACAGCATCTATGGGAGTACAACTATATGGAACTTTTACATTGTAAACCATACATTTACAGATTTCACTTTTTATAACAGATACAAAATTTTGTAATTATAAAATAAAAAGATTTTAGTTAGATTATATAAGAAATGTAATTTGATATCTAAAATAAGGAAGGGCATTTAGAGACCCAAATCTTAAGGTTGCGATTCTCTTTTTCTTGTGAAATAATGTTGCTGAACTTTTCTTGACATCTTAAAAGACCCAGGTTTGCTTTGATGTTTGGGTGATGACTGGGTAAAGACTCATATTTGATCTGTCATTTCCACTCTTAATTACTGTGGAAGATGGCTTACATACTGAGAAGAGAATTCTTGTACAAACGGGGTGGATATTTGAAGAGAAGCAAAATTTGGCATCAAGTGAAAAACCACAGATTCTTAACGTTATTTAAATCACTTTTTAGATTTAGTCCAATGAAAACATTTATGTGAAACATTAAAAAAGCCAACACTTCAAAACCAGGGAATTTGCTTTTGATCCCTTTTGCTGGAGTAATTATTGATACTTGAGATTACAAGGAGTCTATGAAAAATACTCTTTATCTATATTTGCATATTAATGAAGGCAGATGGTATTTCAGAAAAGAAAGAAAATAATCCTACACTGAGTGATCTCTAAGTATCGCTTTTGTCTAGATGCATGTTGGGGTTTTTTTTCTTTGCTTGTTTAAGGTCAAATGCTCTTATATTTTGTGGTTGCATTTTTAAACCAAAAATGCATGTTTAAAATTTCTGTAAAACCCAGTCATTTCTTTGCAAGTAAACCATCAAATTCAATTCAAGTGCCCGCTATAAAATAGAATTTCTGCAATATTCTGTGGTTATAAAGATGGTTAAGACAGAGTCCCTGACTTCCTGAATTTAATTCCCATCATTGTAGCTAAGAAGCTACTACAAAGATTGTTTTCAATTCCATCTTTTGTGATCTAAGATATTGTTAGATATCTGATCAAGGTATTGTTAAAAGCACACTCTTCAGGGTCACTCCTGTAAGCTTCCCTTTCTTCTTCTTATCATAGATTTTGAAGGCTGGATGAAAACATTAACTTTAATAACAGCAAAAGAGCAATGGCAATAATATCTATGGAACACAGGAACTGTGCTGAAGAACTGAAGACAATGAAATGATCTCATCCTATTAATAATCCCATGTCATTTCTCCAGAGAAGACATACAGATGGCCAGTAGGCACATGAAAAGATGCTCAACATCACCAATTATTAGAGAAATACAAATCAAAACTACCATGAGGTATCACCTCACACTGGTCAGAATGGCCATCATTAAAATGTCTACAAATAACAAATGCTGGAGAGGGTGTGGATAAAAGGGGACCCTCTTACACTGTTGGTGGGAATGTAAGTTAATACAGCCACCATGGAAAACAGTGTGGAGGCTCCTCAGAAAACTAAAAATAGAATTAACATATGATCCAGCAATCCCACTCCTGAGAATATACCTGGACAAAACTATAATTCGAAAAGATACATGCACCCTTATGTTCACGGCAGCACTATTCACAGTAGCCAAAACATGGAAACAACCTAAATGTCCATCAGCAGATGAATGGATAAGGAAGATGTGGTACATATATACAATGGAATACTACTCAGCCATAAAAAGAATGAAATAATGCCATTTGCAGTAACACAGATGCAACTAGAGATTATCATACTAAGTGAAGTAAGTCAGAAAGAGAAAGTCAAATACCATGTATCACTTATATGTGGAATCTAAAATATGGCACAAATGAACCTATCTACAAAACAGAAACAGACTCATAGACACAGAGAACAGACTTGTGGTTGCCAAGGGGGAGGGGGGCAGGGAGAGGGATGGAGTGGGGGTTTGGGGTTGGTAGGTGCAAATGATTACATTTATAATGGATAAACAACAAGGTCCTAATATATAGCACAGGGAACTATATTCAATATCCTGTGATAAACCATAATGGAAAAGAATATGAAAAACTGTCTATATGTGAATAACTGAGTCACTCTGCTGTACAGCAGAGATTAGCACAGCACTGTAAATCAACTCTACTTCAATTTAAAAAAAGATATAATGTTGGAAATGGAAGTATCAGGTATGAAGCAAATGATTTAACAACAATTTTACCATCAACAATGGAGGAAGGGGGACAGTAAGAATTTGTCAGCATTTATTTTAAAGAAAGACATACTTTATCAAGTCACCATGAATATGTCTAGCACTGTTCATGTCAATCCTGTTGGATATTTATCAATACATTGAATTAAACAGAAAAAGAAACTGTGGCCTTTAAAAAAAATAATCCTATGTCAGAGGTGCTCTATGTGTCCCCATTTTACAGAAGAGGAAACTGAGGCACAAATAGGTTAACTAACAAATAGCAGAGTAAGGGTTTTAGCCAGGAGCCATCTGACTCCAAGGACCTGATACAGCATCTCATCCAGTTTCTTGCCAAGGCTGGTAGTACTTCATGTAGTTAAAAGGACAATTTTTGGATTTACTTATAATTTGTTCAAACCCCTAACTGCCCCTTGACATCTGTGTGACTCTGCAAAGCATCTGATCTCTCTAAGCCTTGTTTCCTCCTGTATAAAATGAGCACTCTAATATCTAGTTAAAGAACTCCATGAGAAGTAGAAGAGATGGTATGTGTAAAACACTCAGCACAGTGTCTGCACGATTTTAAGCTCTGCATATGTGGTAGCAGTAATTATTATTATTTTAAACATGATTTTATAGATAGCCAAAATGAGTCAAAGAAAAAAGAACTACTCACTCAGAGTTAGGTGGTATCGGAACTTGAACCTAGGTCTCTTGAAAGCCAGATATATCTCATCTCTCAAAGCAGTTACAAATTCCATGTGGTCCACAGCAAAAACATCGTATGTCTGGAAACATATATAAAACTCTTTATTTCCCTGTCAGGCAGTTTCAGATATTCATATTCTTAAGGCTGATATCTGTCAACAGCTGACTAAGCTGATCGTCCAGGGTTCCATCTGCTCAGGTGGAGTCTATTCAGTAAACCAGACCCCCCTATTCACACGTGTTCAGTCTGCCACCACTAGATCTCTTTGACTCTCCTGTCCCAATTATGAGTCCATCCCCCTGTTGGGTTTCAATACAAATCACCTCCTGCCTGCCTTCATATTTTGAACTGGCTTCATTTCAGAGAAAATAACGTGCACCATTTAGGTGAAGGATCATAGAGTTTATCATTATCTGGGGAGATTTCTAAGCCCCAGTTAAAACTAGTACTAAAATTGTGCTCAATTTGGAAGCAAAGGTCTTAAAAATAGAGTGTATCAAATCATCATCATTAGAATAATAACAATAGTTGTGACTGGCAAAATAGTAGATACTGTTCAAAGTGTTTAAATATGCATCATCTCATCTGGTCATAATAACCAACTTGCATATTACCTCTTTTTGAACAAGAATGAAACCAAGGCTCAGATACTTTAAGAAACTTACCTGAAATCACACAGTAAGAGATAGGGCTGAATCTCAAATGCCTGATTGGGACTTTTTCTAATTTACTGTATTCTGTCTTTCTTTCAAGTGAAATGCTTTCATCTTTAAATGTACATCTTAGGGCAAGGCAAGAGTTCCTACCCATGAGAAGGGGTTATCTTCACAAGACATCATTTTACTTGGCCCAGAGAGAATTTCCTACAACCATTAATAGAAACAATTAAGATTTCCTGTTTTGAAGTCTGTGATAAAATATATCCTGTGGCCTTTGCACAAAATTATTTAATGTGATATAGATATTTGTAGTGAATTTAAATCTTACTTCAGCGATTTGGGTGAACTAATTTCCATTTTGAGCTCCTCACCTCCTTTGTTTCCCATGATTATGGCTTAGGTATTTGTGTTGTGTTAAGAAACAGGGCATGAGGGCAGGGAAGAGGTTGATTTGGTCAGTTTCATCTGACCATGTGGAAACCCACTAAGATATACACATCCTTGGTGTTTAGGTTTCATTGGCAGCACAAAGGCATCACCACTTCCTGTTCTCTTGGCCACTTTAGACTCAGCTGCACTTCCTGCCATGTTTCTGGCCATCTCAGGTATAAGAAAATCATCAAATCATTTCCCTGCTTAGGGGATGATGAATTCTGTAAGTATATCTAAGGTCTGATCTGCCAAATACCTCCCAAGACATATTTTCTCCGGTTGCATTCCTTAGTCTTAGAAATGGAACACAGGTCTTCTTGTTCTCACATTCCACAATTGTATCTGAATATTTAAGTGCCTCTCTGGAACCTGTAGAGGAGGTTAGGCCTCTTTCTCAGGGACTCACCAATCACTGCATTCTCCTGGCTCCTTCTCTGATTAGCCTTCACTACCATGACCTCTACCACTTACCTCACAGCCTGGACAATGCTTTTCTAGCATAAATTATGTAAGAAATTGACCACTCATGTACTTTCCTAAGTAGTTTATTTAGGATGATTGTGTTTTTACAACTCAAAGCTAGAAAGAACCTCATCTCTTCTGTTTGTTGTCAAATCCCTTCTTAAAGGCGACGAATGCAGAAAGGCCTTCTGCTCCCTGTGTGGGATTGCAATGGGGGAAGCCCAGGATGTTAATCAATATTCCCAGAGGGCAACTTTCCCCTGGATATGCACTGAGAGGTATAAAGCTGTATATGACAGAGAAGGAGAATTATTGGTAGAACGTCAGAACTAAGAGTTGGGCTTCCCTGGTGGCGCAGTGGTTGAGAGTCCACCTGCCGATATAGGGGACGCGGGTTCATGCCCTGGTCCGGGAGGATCCCGCATGCCGCGGAGCGGCTGGGCCCGTGAGCCATGGCCGCTGAGCCTGCGCGTCCGGAGCCTGTGCTCCGCAACGGGAGAGGCCACAGCAGTGAGAGGCCCACGTACCGCAAAACAAAAAACTAAGAGTAAGTGAAATGTGGACTGTCAATTAAAACAGGGTGAGCATATTAATACAAAAAAATCTAATAAGAATTTTTTAAATCTTTAATTTTCCCTTAGTGAATGGGGAGTGGTGATGCCGTAGGCATCTCGCTTGTAGTTAGAAAAATTTAGGGTATGTCTTAGTTTCACAATTTACTCTCTGGATAACGCTGGGACACCTACCTATCTTCTATAAGACAGAGCTTCTTTCATAAACAGACTATATATAGGGCGCTTTGGGGACAGTGCATACGCAGAGGCTACACTACTAAAGAAATAGTGTCTCCTAAAAATAGGTATAGATGTACTTGCATCTTATATAAGATATATATATCTTACAAGCTTAGGTGAGGTAATATGGGGAAGTTACCTTATAACCTAGGAGACTCTGACCCTGTGGAGACGCAGCAGATTCGAAGGAAATATCACCGAACCAGGTCGATCCGCCAGATGCCCAGTGAGGCAAATGCTGAGAAGCCGAGGTTCACAGCCCACAGAGAGGTTACTTACAAGGCAGCCAAACGAAGTTAGGGGAGAACAATTCTCAGGTCTGCCTCCCCCAAGGTGAGGGGGTTCGGATATGTATGGATAAGCAGGGTGCTCTTAGGCATTGGAGAAAGGCGACAGGGAGAAACGAGCGAGATACTCGGTGCTCGGAGCAGGCGCATCTAGGAAACACGCTTCTGCACATTCAAAATGGCGGCGCTTAGCGTCCGAAGAGGGTGGAGTTTTCCTGCCCTGTGAAGTCAAAAGGCCATTAAAGCGACAGCTGCGCAGGCCCAGTTTTAGGGTCGGCGGTCCCAACCACGCCCTAGCAGGCTTGCACCGGGCAGCAGCTGACGCCGAATACCTAAAAAACTGCTGGGCTGCGTGAGAGTGGGAAGGTATGCAATTAAAGAGAGGGGAAAAAGAAATAAAAATCCCCCTCCACCACAAAACTAAGGCAGTGTACAAGCAAATGGGTTTTAACAAGCTGTTTCCCATATTGGTTGTTCTGTAAGACAAGTTCAAGAACTTCTAATAGTCATCAGCTTCTGTGAGCTCCATGGGGCACAGAACTACTCCATGGTTTCATTATCTGTAAAAATCCATCAAAGGATATTTTTAAGAGTGAAAAAAGTGATACATGGAAATTATATATATAGCTATAGAGAGAGATATGTCTGTGTATAAAATTTAGCCTTTCTGGAGGTAAACATCCAATAAACTTAGGAATTATGATTTTTAAAGTAAATTCCCTTTTGAGTTGTTGCCTACAAATTCCACGTCATCCATATGCCTCTTTTTGTCTTTTTCTTCTAGATTAACATATCTCAGAAAAGGGAGAAGGGAGCTTCCAGAACACATCCTATAAAGTTGTAACCAGTGAATCCTTAGTATCTTCCAATCCCGGTGGAGCCGGATGGCATGTGTAGCTGGGGAGCAGTTGCTTCAAGCCCTTGTTCTTGGCACTGAGCTGCCTGGTTAGGCTGCGTAGCTGGGAATTACATAAAGTGACAGGATTCTGGCCTACGTCCTTTCCCCTGTCAGAGTCATCCTAACACCATACACAAAAATAAACACAAAATGGATTAAAGACATAAATATAAGGCCAGACACTATAAAATTCTTAGAAGAAAACATAGGCAGAACACTGTATGGCATAAATCACAGCAAGATCCTTTTTGACCGACCTCCTAGAGAAATGGAAATAAAAACAAAAATAAACAAATGGAACCTAATGAAACTTAAAAGCTTTTGCACAGCCAAGGAAACCATAAAAAAAGACGAAAAGACAGCCCTCAGAACTGGAGAAAATATTTGCAAATGAAGCAAATGACAAAGGATTAATCTCCAAACTTTGCAAGCAGCTCATGCAGCTCAATATCAAAAAAACAAGCAACCCAATCCAAAAATGGGCAGAAGACCTAAATAGATATTTCTCCAAAGAAGACATACAGATTGCCAACAAACACATAAAAGGATGTTCAACATCACTAATCATTAGAGAAATGCAAATCAAAACGACAATGAGGTATCACCTCACACCAGTCAGAATGGCCATCATCAAAAAATCTACAAACAATAAATTCTGGAGAGGGTGTGGAGAAAAGGGAACCCTCTTGCACTGTTGGTGAGAATGTAAATTGATACAGCCACGATGGAGAACAGTATGGAGGTTCCTTAAATACTAAAAATAGAACTACCATATGACCCAGCAATCCCACTACTGGGCATACACCCTGAGAAAACCATAATTCAAAAAGAGTCATGTACCACAATGTTCATTGCAGCTGTATTTACAATAGCCAGGACATGGAAGCAACCTAAGTGTCCAACGACAGATGAATGGATAAAGAAGATGTGGCACATATATACAATGGAATGTTACTCATCCATAAAAGGAAACGAAATTGAGTTATTTGTAGTGAGGTGGATGGACCTAGAGTTTGTCATACAGAGTGAAATATGTCAGAAAGAGAAAAACAAATACCGTATGCTAACACATATATATGATATCTAAATTAAAAAACAAAATGTCATGAAGAACCTAGGGGCAGGACAGGAATAAAGATGCAGACGTAGAGAATGGACATGAGGACACGCGGTGGGGGAAGGGTAAGCTGGGACGAAGTGAGAGATACTACCAAATGTAAAATAGATAGCTAGTGGGCAACAGCCACATAGCATAGGGAGATCAGCTCGGTGCTTTGTGACCGCCTAAAGGGGTGAGATAGGGAGGGTGGGAGGGAGGCACAAGAGGGAGGAGATATGGGGATATATGTATACGTATAGCTGATTCACTTTGTTATAAAGCAGAAACTAATACACCATTGTAAAGCAATTATACTCCAATAAAGATGTTAAAAAAAAAAAGGAAAGTATGTCTATTTTTCTTAAGTCTGGAACTGGAAAAAGAAAAGAAAGTCAGCTCAGATAAGCATTCCCTGTACTTGGCACTAGTGTGAACCCTTCAGAACAAGGATTTGCATCCACTGAAATTTCCAAATCACTAAGAGCATTTCATTATCCCTTGTTTAAAATTTCTCCCTTCTGCTGCAATATTGGACAGGAATTAAATTTGGTTTTGGAATCGTTCTGTTTTCAAATGTAAATGAAAATGCCATTTGCTGTCAATTTTGATAAGTCATTTATATGTAAAATCTCCCTCTCTTCAAGGTATGGCAGCTGTTTGGAGATTTGATGAATCATTTAACAAGAAAAAACAAGTAGAGTGAATAAATGTTCTTTTCCTTCCAATCTTAAAATATGTGCAATTATTTTCATTACAGTGTTCATTTGTGTTGTCTTTCATCACTAATTTCATTTAATGTTTATTAATACCAACAAAATAAACATGAAGATAGACATTTAGAAAAAAATATTTATGATATAGGTTTTAAAAGGCAACCATTTTGCAGATGTGGAAATAGAATTCCTGGTATTTTCATCTACTAGTTTTTGATTACCAAATAAATGTGGAAACCAGTGAGAAGTCATAAGGACTTCACTACAGGAATTCACATTCTAAATCAGTAGTTCTCAGAATTTGGCATGCCTCAGAATCACCTAGAAAGCTTAAGAAAAAAACATAGATGCCTGGACCACATGTCAGTTTCTGATTCAGTAGGTCTGGGATGGGATCTTACAATTTACATGTCTATAAAATTCCCAGGTGATGCTTCTGTTGCTACTCGGGGGATCTCTCACTGAACACTACTCTAAACTATTTTCATAAGCATATTAAAGTAATATGAGTGAGGAAAAGGAAGACTATATATTAAAATTTTGCTCTGAATCACTTTGTTCTCACAATAATAGGCATTTTTGTCTTGTTTGGGAGGTATGCAAATTAAGGCTAAGGCGTGTTAAGCAACATTCTTGAAGCTACCTAAGAAGGGACGCAGCTGGAATTCAAAGGGAGGCCAATGGGATTCTAAAACTCGTTGGAAAATTCAAAACACTTTTTAGGGAAATGCATTTAATGTACTTAAGAGAAGTCATTCTAATGATAAATGGCTACTGCTACTCAGCCCCAGCTTCAGGGAGATAATAGGAAGCAGTGGAGATTATGGTGACCTTTAGAGCGAATCTCTGGCTCAGACAGTGTAAATTGTTACCAGGAGGGTTATTATAGAACTGTGCCACCCCCCCGCCCCCAAATTATATGCTGAAATCCTAACCCCCAGTACCTCCGAATGTTACTGTATTTGGAGACAGAATCTTTAAAGAGGTAATTACGATTAAATGAGGTCATATGGTGAGCCTAACCTAGTACAGCTGGTGTCCTTATGATAAGAGAGATTGACACACAGAGAGATGACCATGTGAGGACACAGTGAGAAGGTGCCTGTCTGTAAGTCAAGGAGAGAGGTCTCAGAAGAAACCAAACCTGCTCACACTTTGATCTTGGACTTCTAGTCTCCAGAACTGTGAGAAAATAAATTTCTACTTTTTAAGCCATCTAGTCAGTGGTATCTTGTTATGGTAGGTCTAGCAAACTAATATGACTATTGTGTGTTAGCCAACTACATCTTCAGATTGTTTCAGAGAAGTCAGAAATCTGGAATATATGTAAAATCTTCTGATTTTTAAATCTTGGCAGCTAAATCAAATTTATTTAAAACACTGCAAGACAAAACTCTGCAGGTAAAATAAAACAGGGTTAATTTCCATTGTCTGTATGGAGGTTGTAGCACATAATGATTGTTTAAAAAATATTAGTGTTCCTTTCCTCTCAGGCAATAGTAAAATTTTGTGGCATTGTTAGAAATATAGTCATTTATCTTGGAGAGTTTCTCCTGGAGTTTTGGGAGTAGAAACCACTTAAACTTGCTTTGTTATCTTCCTTTCTTGTCCTTCCAATTTGAAGCTGATACTAGAAGACTCTCTTGAGAGAGTTGAGATTTAGAAATATGGAAAGGGAGTCAATTTCTGCAAATTTCTGAGAAACAAAGAAAAGCACCAAAAAGAAAGCGAATTTCTGGCAGGTAGAGAAATTTTGTTTTCCAATGAAGAACTGCAACATGGTAGCCATGGTTGTTGTGCCTCTTTCATGACACCTCAGTGAACACTTATCAGAAAAATACAAATGGACAAAAGCAGATCCTAGTTACCCATTTTCCAAAACACAGGCAGAATGATGGGAAAGTTGATGGAGAGATTCTCATCTCCTTCCGAGTAAAGGATGGATTTAAAAGGCAATGTGGGGAAAGTACTAAAGGTGATGTGCAGGAATCTTAGGACAAGCTCAGTGGGAATTTGAAGTCTTTCTGTCTTTGAACAGAAAAGAAAAAAAAAAAGAGGCAGCAATTTAAAAAGTCATTCAACATCAGAATCTCTGATACTGACCACCACATTGCTTTCATTAAGTCTGAGTCTCCCTGCTGTTTGTGTTTACTGTAACCTTGGAGAAAAGACATTTCCTGCTACAATGGAATCTCATTAGGGTGGTCCTCAAATTTTTTGACTGACACCCCCAATAAAAATATTTTTACATTGTTATTTAATACACATATACACATGAATATAACTGAAAAAAAATATTTTATAAAACAATGAAACATTTCTATGTATGATATCTCAGTATTTGCTTTTCTATTTCATGTTTTTAAAATACTGGTTACAGTCACCAAATTGATTTTATGACTCTCTAAATGGGTGGTAATCCACAATTTAAAAACTTAAGATATTGGAGAAACTGCTTTAAAAAATTTAAGAAATTGAAAGTACCAAGAAGAATGCATAGTCTGATAATTCAGTTTGATCTGTGCATATCCATAGAAGTTATTCTTAGATTGGTGTAACAGATAGACTAAATGTTAAGATTCAGGAATAAGTTGAGAACATACCACATTCCATGTACTTTCCTAGGTGGCTGTATAAATGAGCACAAAATTGTAAATAAGGTCCCTTCATCACGGACCTTTCTTCTTACAAAGAAACTATTAATAACACATAACTTCATAATATAATGATGGGTTGTAATAAAAACCATGAATAAAAATACAACTTCATGAGACAATGGAAAATCACTGGTAGGAGTATGTTTTTAGATAATGTAGTCATAGTAGAGTTTCCAAAAGTGGTGACTTTTGAGAAGAGACCCGAGTAAAGCAAGGGAAAGAGGCATATGAAGATTGGTCTAGTAAAGAATGTTGAAGGCAGGTGGAATAACAATGTAAAGTCCTGGAGGCAAGAATGAGTTTGGTGAGTTGAAAGAACAAGGCTAAAGGTCTAATGTAGCAGGAGATAAAATTGGAAGCATACACAGGAGCCAGTGATATAGGAATTTTCAAACATATATATTCAATTTTCAGAATAGTATGGAAAGCCATTGCAGAGTTTTGAGGAGAGGAGTGGCATGAGCTATCATAAATTTTAAATGTTCACTCTGGTTGCTTTGAGGATAATTGACCATAGTGGGGAAGCTTAAAGACAGGGAGACCAGTTCAGAGACCTTAATCCAAGTATTAGTGATAGATAAAGACAGTTTTTATTATAGTGGGGCAAATAGATTCAAGATATATTTTAAAGATAAAGCTGGCAGAATTTTCAGATTTACTGGAATAGGAGTATAGTTAAGAAATGAGAAAAAAATTTAAATGACATCAAGGATTTTGGCCTGAGTAGTTGAGTACATGGTAGTGCCCTTTACTAAAATGAGAAAGACTGAGAATGGAAAAACTGGAATAGAAATCATGAGCTCTGCTTTGAAAATTATATATTTGAGCAGTCAGTTATACTTGTAAGGGGCTAGGGAGTGAGCAGCCTAAAGCTTGAGAGAGAGTACACAGCTAGAGCTACATGTTCAGCATTTGGATAATATTTAAAACCATGAAATTAGGTAAGGTCGCCTCAGGGAGTATTGAAGATAAAGGAAAGATGAATTCCAAGACTGGTTCCTGAAATATCTAACCTTTATCATTCAGGAAATGGAAGCAAGTCTAGCTGAGGATAATGAGAAGAAACTGTACATAAGGTAGAAAGAAAATCAGGAGAATTCTGTGTCTCAGAAGCCAAGTGAAGAAAATGTTTCAAGAAGGATATTCATTATGTAAAATGCTACTGAGAGGTCAACAAAGACTAAGACGATATATGACTTTGGCAAGATGGTGGTCTCTTATATCAAGGTAATTTCAGTGAAGTTGTGGGGAAGAAAGCCTGCAGTGAATGGGTTCAGGAGAAAATGTGAGGTGAAGAGAAGAAGACAATTAGCATAGACTATACTTTTGAGAACTTTTGCTGTAAAATAGAGAAGAAATGATCAGATAATTGCCAATACTTTTTTGAACAATGATTCTAGACATGTTTTATTTTTGATGGAACCTATTATGGTAGGCTTGCATTCTGAAGGACATAATCCAGTAGGAAATTCTGTGATGACACAGGAAAGGGGATCCTTAACTTCAGAAGCAAAGTTTTTGCATAGGTGACAATGTACAATCCAATAAACAAGTGTAGAAATATTTTGATAAGAATGTAGAGTCCATTCATTTTAACAGGAGGGAAGACAAATTTATTGGCACAAATGCAGGATCACTGATAGACCTTGTGGTGGGAAGACAAAATAGTTCACTTACGATTGCTTCTATCTTCTCAGGGCAATAAGAGGTAAGATACCAGTCAACGGCGAGAAGAAAATGAGAAAGCAAATTGACTAGTAGGCTTCCCAGAAGTACTGAGATCTCACTTGCAGCTTATGGTCGTAAATTCCAAGACTAGAGGGCATAATATGTTTTTCTCCAATTATGTTTTGTAAGAGGAAAAGAATAGTTGGAAAGTTATATTTTGCCAGATGAGTAAAATGAAGAAAGGGAAGGGAAGGAAGATAAGGAGCTGAAGTGTGTGTGTAAGGGAGTGATTTTCATGATGGACTACCGAAAGTAAACTGTGGATTGGGAGAGTTGAGGAACCAACAGTGTTCATGGTAAGTAAAATAATAGTAAGTTCAATGAATTAGAGAAAAGATGGGATTGAATAATTACTGGAGTAATTATTACTCCAGAATAAATTAGTTGGAAGTGTTATCATAGATTTTGATGTTTGAAACTAAGATTTTAGAGGTTGTACAGCTATAGATAATAATAAGTTCTAGTCTACACTTATTGAAAAAGTAGCCAAGGGATAGAGAGGAAAATAGAGCTTGAATTGAGACAATCAAACACTGAGACACTAAATTGCTGGATGGATCACCTCTGAAGATGTTCAAGCATCAAGAATGAGGGTGACCAAGTGCTGAAATCTTCAGTGATTAAAGAATGTTCAAGATGTCTACAGATGACTTCATATAACAGGAGTACTACGGGGTATAATCTGATGGTATGTGCTTCAGAAGAGCTGTATTTGTCCCAAAAATAAGGAAGAAAAGTACTTCTTAATATAAAATTATGAAACAAGGATACCTACCCCAAATCTAGGCCGGGTAGTAGAAAGAGTTTTGCATCATCATCATCAGTATTTGTGGTAGTGATAGCGTTGGTACTGGTAACAATACCACCACCACATACACACATGTTTTCTTATTTGTTAAGTAAGGTTCTCCAAAGTCTCTTTTAGATCAAAATATACTATGCCTTCATGAATCCATGATTCCACCTAAGGAAGAAGCACATACACTTAGAAGATAACTGGTTGAGATGAGTGCATAGAAAACCAGGAAGAAAAGAGCTCCTTTCTTTCTATTTCCTATCAAACCTCTACCTAGGACAGCGCCTGACAAACAGTAGGAACTCAATACTATTTTTGGGAGGAAATACAGAAAATCAGAAAGGAAGGAGGAAAGGTTGCATATTAGGCACTCGTGCCAGCTCTGTCATGTCCACAGCTCCAGGAATACATATCCCAATACTACCATGTGAGGATGGGTAAGGTCAGGGCAGGGAGCTCTCATATCAGGCAATGAGGCAGAGTCTTCATACAGAGAGGGAAATGAAATCTCCTTGGTCTTAAAAATTCCAAAGCTCCATAGTGGCTGTGCTTATTTTCTCCTAATTTTCTAGGGAAACAGGCAGTAGAAGGAAATTGTGTTCCTGACTCAGTGACATTTAGCCATGGCCACTCCCAAAGTTTTGCCTGCTTCAAAGAAAGTTATCTTAGGGACTTCCCTGGTGGTCCAGTAGTTAAGACTCTGCACTTCCACTGCAGGGAGCGTGGGTTCGATCCCAGGTCAGGAACTAAGATCCCACATGCCGCGTGGACAATAAATTAATAAATAAACAAATAAATAAATAAATAAGAAAGTTATGTTAGACTATTTTCATAAAGCTTTGTCTCCCTGGAGTAAGCTGCTGTATCCTGGGGAGAACCTCTGCTCCATTCCACTCTGCACTGTTCTGCAATACATTTCTCAAGCAGCTTCCATCCCAGAGGAACCCACAGCTATTGCTTCAGGACCAATGGCACTTAGCATTTCCATGGTACTTATATCCTTGAAGGAACTCTGCAAGCATCAACTAATTAGTCCATAGAAAGGCACTGTGGGAAAAGCATGCTTATTCACTTTTAGGAAGTGGCTACTTAAGTGAAGCAATACCAATGCATCCACTTACAAGGTTACAGAGGGAGTTGGAGTAGGATCTGGAGCTTGTTAGAGAGTGCTCCCAGAGGTTGTGATAAACGTGATTACAAATTAACAGCGTCATAGTTAAACAATGGTGACATTCCTTGAATCCCTTGGTGAAAATGATTATATTTAAAGAAATAGTATATGAGTTAATATAAATAAGGAAAGAGGACCAATTTGATACTAACAGGTAAATAGCTCTAAAAGGGTAGCTATGTAAGGGTGAGACTCATTAATCTGTGCTAATGCTTTGTGAAGTTGAAAACCCTCTCTCTTTCACACATTGAACATGAAAAATAAAATAACTTTCCTGGCCATACTATTTCATGTCAGTCTATTTAGACAGTGTCTTTTACAGTCATATTATCTATTATTCTACCTATTTATGCATTCATCCAAGAATGTGTACTGAGGGCTTGATATATACTAGATATTCTGCTGACATTGATGGTAGTGTGGTGTGTAAGACAGGAAAGGTCTTCATCTTTAAGGTGTTTCCTGTTTAGTGAGAAGACAGGAAACTAAATGAGCAATTACCATGAGATTTGTGATTCTATGTCAGAAGAATAAGATACCATGGATGTGGTTAAAGATGGATCAGAATCAATCCCAGAAAAAGTAATATTTAAGGGATACATATTTTATGCATATGAGGCAGATAAAAGGATGATTTTTACCTAGATTTCATAACAGTAATAAGACCTAACTATTGACATGTATACTGTTTGATTATTTACACTGTATCTTCAAATTTATTGTCAAATTAGATGTCCTAACCTCCATGAGAGAATTGGGATTATTGTCAAGTGAAAGACCTAAGAGAAAAGAAGCCCAGAAAAGGTAAAGAAGGCAAGACTTGAAAACTGAAAAGTGTCAGAGGTCCAACTTAGGGTCAGGATTTGAATTTTGTTTACAATGATAATCCAACAAAACCTGATGAAGAAATTAGCTCACCCATTCTCAGGCCTGATTTAACCAGAAAATTCCTTCTCTAGGAAAGTACATTCTATGAGCTATTTTAACCAGATGCCTAAGTTTACGTTTTGCTCAAAATTAAAGGGAATTTTTTCTTATGCAAGAGAATGTAACAGCAATAGAAGTATGGGACTTTGCTTCATAAACAAGTGGTACTCTTACACACTGGATAATAAAAGCGCCTAAGAGGACATATCAGACCTCTTCATCAATATAGCCAGGTAACCATGATTTTCTCAGCTTTGAAATCATGGAGCAGCAGCATAAAGTGCTAAGAGTAAAAAGGCTCTTATTTAAAACACAAATATCCGTGACAGTAGCAGCAGTATGTAACATAGAACTGGCCAGGGGAAGTGGTTTTTGAATAATTGTTTCTAATGCATTTCCCTGCACTGACAGTATTAAATATCTGTCTGGCAGAAACTCACAAGTAGTCCTGTGTCTTGAACATTTCCATAAATCAGCAGTATTGCCTTGGAAACACTCAGTTTCCCAGCACCCTCCATTACAGTGAAGCAGATTGGGGCTGAATAACAGGCAGTTAACTGGAACTCTGGTCATTTGCCTCATTCTGCTACCCTGCACCAAGCTTTTTTTGTTTGAATCAATTCCCCATCTTCCAGTGCTGAAATAGAAGTTGGTGTTTCCAAGAATCTCTATGACCAAATCTCTATGTTTGCAAAGATGGTGATCGCTATATTCATGGTTACATACACCAAACAAAACATTTGGCACATTCATTAACAGCATTTATTGAACAATTATTTAGCTTCTCCTTTTGCCAGGCCTGGTGCTTCACATGGAGACAGGCACAGTCCCATATTCTAGAGAATCGATTTTGATCCAATAGTCACACAAATACATGTAGAGTTCTATAAGACATATAGTTTTACAGTGTCTGGTGTTTAATCCATTTGGAGTTTATTTTTGTGTATGGTGTTAGCGAGTGTTCTAATTTCATTCTTTTACACGTAGCTGTCCAGTTTTACCAGAACCACTTATTGAAAAGGCTGTCTTTTCTCCATTGTATATCCTTGCCTCCTTTATCAAAGATAAGGTGACCATAGGTGCATGGGTTTATCTCTGGGCTTTCTATCCTGTTCCATTGATCTATCTTTCTGTTTTTGTGCCAGTACCATACTGTCTCGATTACTGTAGCTTTGTAGTATAGTCTGAAGTCAGGGAGTCTGATTCCTCCAGCTGCGTTTTTCTTTCTCAAGATTGCTTTGGCTATTTGGGGTCTTTTGTGTTTCCATACAAATTGTGAGATTTTTTGTTCTAGTTCTGTGAAAAATGACATTGGTAGTTTGATAGGGATTGCACTGAATCTGTGGATTGCTTTGGGTAGTATTGTCATTTTCACAATGTTGACTCTTCCAATCTAAGAACATGGTATATCTCTCCATCTGTTGGTATCATCTTTAATTTCTTTCATCAGTGTCTTATAGTTTTCTGCATACAGGCCTTTTGTCTCCTTAGGTAGGTTTATTCCTAGGTATTTTATTCTTTTTGTTGCAATGGTAAATGGGAGTGTTTTCTTAATTTCACTTTCAGATTTTTCATCATTAGTGTATAGGAATAGAAGAAATTTTTTATCTGAATAGCTTATTTATCTGAATATCTGCGGATTGAGCTGACTTTCATCACAGGCCTATGTGACAATACCATCTGGGCTTATTCCTCAGTTCTACTTTGTTTGTTGGCTTCATTCTCAGACAGGCTCACTGTGTTACACTTATGCTTATGTGCCACGTTCTTTGTTTTCGTCGTATTTTCAAATGAGGTCTTCACACTTCAAAAGTCTAAGGACTGCAGATCTAAAGATGGAGGCTCTGCATAAACTGAGAGAGGTGTTGTGCTGATACAGAAGAAGTGAGAAGTTCCACAGATACCTGGGTAAGTGTGCTTCTTCTCATTCAATAATCAGTATGAAATGGATGGGAAATCAAGTAAGTGCTGCATCTTTAAATCACATTGTGAGTTCTGAGAGACAAACAACCCAGGGTATTTTTCATAAAACCTGGAGAAAACTTTCATGTTTTCCCCAATTAGTTGTAAAGGGCTTCCTGATTTGTCAAATTTAGCAATTCAGGGCTACCATTCCTTCTTCTCTCTCTCGTTCCCTTCTTTAGTTCCTTCTTCCTTCCCTTATCAATGTGTATTGATGTAATGTTTTGCTTTCAATAGCTGCATAATATTTTATAATATTATCAATTATTATATATAATTTATCCACTGTTTCCTTATTTATGTATAATCTTAATTTATTTTGCTGCCATAAAAATACCAAACTAAATACATTTCTTTATATATAAATCCTGAAGTACCACTGTTATATCTGTAGGTTAGATTTGCCACATGAAGTTTGTTGGAAATATTGCTTGAGCAGGACAACATCCTTTCACAAAGACTATATATAGTTTTATTAAAGTTATGACTTCCTTTCAATAAAATGTTGTTATTTCTTAAACTCCAAAGAATTTAATTTCCAAGGATGATCCAAAAGATGATTATTTAGAGTCAATGAGGTGGTTTCATTAGAGTGTTTTAGCAAAAGTTTCAAACTGGCTCTTTGCTTATTGACGGGCAAAGGGCATTATCTCTCTTCCTTTCGACACTTTGCTTCAGGATCTGACCAATTTCTCACTTTGGACAAATAAAATAAATGAATGCTTGTGGGGTTTTTTGTTTGTTTGTTTTTGTTTTTTTTAAATTTAGTGTCTTTCTTAGGATAAATTTATTTTAAAGAGGGGATCATTGTACCATTCACCCATTTCATGTGAGATTGCCTTGTATGCTCATATCACAAAATTCTATACTCTCACATATAATTCTCAGAAGACAAGCAGCTCAGATTATCCAGCTCCTAACTTCCATGCCCATTCCTGATGCCCTCATCTGTTTTGAATACTTCATTTTTCTCCCATAATACTAATGATGCAATCAATATTTGGAACACTTCACGTGCTTATCTCATTTCATCTTCTCACAACAGTTATCTGATACCGGTAGTCTTACAATTCCCAGTTTAAATGTAGGAAGATTAACACGGTTATGTAATTTGCTCAGGGTCAGACTTAGTAGGCTGTGGAGCCTGGATTAAGCTCATGAAATATAGGCTAGAGCCTCTACACTTAATTTCTAAGAATTGCTGCTTGGAACAATGTTGACTTCCAGTAGGTACCAAAAATCAGCATCATTCAGAGAGGCTTGAGAAAGGTTTACATAATTTGCAATGAAGAAGGGCAACAGGGACCTCTCAGCTTATAAAAACAATCCATGTCTCCTTGGTCAGTTGGTTTTGAGATGGATGTGGAGAAAGATAATTTATTAGGTCCCAGACTCCATCAGTTTGTTAAGTGTATAATCACAGATCTGCATTTCTAGGGCTACCATAGATAGAACTTGTAATTAGTCTGGATTGACAGCAACAAAATGACCTTTTTTATACCTTCAAGAGCCAATCCACCACTGTCCAAACCCAAGAGGGATCATGAAAGGGTGGGCAGTTGCCAAAAAAAAACTGATCTAGAAGGAAGTTAAGTAGGCATTTTAAGTTTTCTATTGCTTTGGTCTTGAACTACTTGGATTACCTTACTCTGGTCCTGATTGAACAAATGCCCTTCCACTCAGATTAAGGCTTATTTCTGGTTATTAAAAACCACAACACCTCTTGGCTCTGTTGTAGCCTCAATTTCCAAATTCAACGTTTCTCTGGACATTTAAACTTTAGCCATACTGCCCTGTGCCTCTGTTTGGACTTTCAGCTGCTATACGGTCAATTACTTCTAGTTGCTGCCAATAACCCAGTCTTAGGAGATGACTGTGCAAAGACTGCTGACCTGCACTATCTGGTCCTCTTAGGTCTCTTACTCAATCCTGATTTCTAGGTACTCCAAGCAAAGCTTCTGAGTCGGTGAACACATCTACATGCTGAGAGAGTGGCATGCCCTAACTTTACAGGGACAGAGCACCTGTTCTCAAGACACTTCTGGACCTTGCCCTATGAATCTCTTCATCTGGCTGTTCATTCATAGTCTTTAGCATATTCCAGAATTCATGCTAAGAATTTAATAAGCACTGTCACATTTGATGCTCAGGAAAATTCTGTGAGGTCAGTTCACTCATTATAACCACTATGAAGATGAGAAAACTAAAGGTCAGAGATGTTAAGCAGCATTTCTAAGGTCTCACGGCTGGTGAACAGTGAAGCAAGAATTTGACTCCAATACTCTCAACTTTGACATTTACTCAGGACAAGGAATATGCATATATAATTTTCTACACATAGATAATATATAGGTCATTCTAAAAAGTGTATTTCATTCAAAAAATTCCATCCCATAAGTTAACAAAGCTTATGAACCCAAAATAGGTATTTTTAAAGAAAAGTATTAGGGAAAACAGATACCCCCAACTTTGCAGTCCATGTCTTGGTGCTCAGGCATCCCTTACTTGGCCACAGAAGAACGTTAAAGAGAAATGGAAAACCCTATTAGTTGGCTAACTAAATTTTATCTGGTGAATTAAATACAGTAAATAGATAGTATTTAACTTCTAAACAATAACAAAGAGATTTACTTATGGTTGTTCGAAAGGCAACACTTGTAGACATCAATGTAAGATCCCAGGAAGACCAAGAAATCTGAAAAAAAAAGGTCACATTTTAAAATAAAACCAGAATATCCAAAGCTAGTCCACAAACCTTGATGACTTCTTAGGGCTTCAGGTGTTGGATAATTACCTGAGGAATCCACTTAGCATAACCACCCAGAGGGCTATCATTTGAATTGTCTAAAATTTGATACATTCACTTTTCTTAAAGTTTGAGATAAAATGAAACAGAGTATTGTGGAAAAAAAAATCTCTAATAAGTTCCAATTACCCCTTTGGACAAAAACTCTGCTGCAGAAGGGAATAACAGTTTCTTTATTCCCACATTGTATTAATACTGCAGGTGGGTCAGTTAAAAAGAGCCAATCGCACAGTAATTAACGTTTTTAAGAAGCCAAGTATTTCAGACTTCATTTCAGCTCAGGAGAATGTGCCCATAATAAAAAAGTTCCATATGCTGGCACATGGAGTAGGTCAGGCACTTTGGAGGCAAAAGTCCAAATCAGCAGGTGTGTTACACATTTTCTATTTAACACATTTTTTAAACATGACTTCTCGTGAACTGTCTTCAATCTAATGCTCTATTCACTACTCCTTCTGATTTTGATATGGGTTTGAGTACAATATCTGTGTTGTGTTATGAGGCACATCCAATTTTTTCACCCGTCTTACACGTCTCTTACAATGGATAAGGTAATACCATCAACAATGGCATTTTAATCTCTCCTGTCCAATCTGGATTAAAATGTGCTCTCATCTTTCACCCATATTGCACTACCTATATGCTTTTGTCTTTCATTCCTCCAATATTGGAAAGCAGGGCACATGTTCTCTTATGATTAATTATTTTGACAATATTTCAGTGACCTCACAGAGTCATTGAAATCATTGCATTCCTGCTTCTGTGTCACTGAAATATATGTACCTCAATTCATGATTGGGGAAAACAAACAAACAAACAAACAACTTCCTAACTCAGTCACCATCAGACAACTCTTCTCTGAAGCTGTCAAATCCTATTAAAATAATTGTCCTTTTTTTTTTACTGTAGCCACTTCAAACACACCTCCCCTAACATTTCTTCCTGAAATCAGTAACAGTGAGGCTGTTTAGATGCATTTTTTTAAGCAAAAGTCCAGAGGGAGCAAACTGGAGGAATCTATACAGGAAGGAAATACAGAATCTGAAATAACATTTCACTATGACTCATATGAAAAAGACCCAGAATCTTCGGTGAGCAGTTAACAGGCTGCTTAGTGAGTGTTTATGACACGCAGAGCTTTGTGTCCCATCATATACAATCCTCTGGTGAGCCATGCTGCTCAAAGTGGGTCCTGTGTATTGGGGCAGAGAGTTGGTAAGGAGATAGGCATAGAAATTGAAAGTTAACACTAGGAACTCTTATATGAATGTAACAGAAATTTTACCTCACTTGAATCTCAAAGTTTTTAAATACTTATATTTTAAACTCTTTGTTGTGTCTTTTTTTCTAATAATTCATTTTTATTGTATTTGATAAACTATGGTTCTGAGAGGGAGTGGAAGAAAAATTGGTCCTTACCACAGATAGTGGGAAAGCACTACAGAGAACCCAGAGTATTTCTTAATCAGCTTCGTAGTCCTTCACTGCACCCTGAAACACATATAATAATATGCATTTAATATGTATTTAATAATATTTTTGAGAGCCTATTACGTGCCAGTCTCCCTTGATATTTACCACATGTTACATCATTTTTACTTTATCTCCTATACATCCTGCGATGGTTAATTTTATATGTCAGATTGACTGAGCATGGGATGCCAGATTAAGCATTATTTCTGGGTGTGTCTTTAAGAGTGTTTTTCCAGATAAGATTAGCATTTGAACTGGTGAACTCACTGAAATAAATCACCCTCCCCCAAAGTGGGTAGGCATTATCCAATTCATTGATGGCCTGAATAGGACAAAAAGTGGAAGAAGGGAGAATTCCTTCTTCCCTGCCTTCCTGCTTGAGTTAGGACATCAATCTATTGCTGCCCTTGGATTGAGATTTTTTACCATAGGCTCCCCTGTTTCTCAAGTAGATTGTAGGACTTCTCAGCTTCCATTATCATATAAACTAATTAATCATAATCAGTCTCTCTTTCTCTCTCTTGTCTCTGTGTGTATATATATAGTGTATTAATTATATATATATTAATTCTTTTAATTCTATTAATATATTATTAATAATAAATATTATTAATTCTGTATCTTTGGAAAACCCTAATACATATCCCAAGACAACAAGGACATGAGATAGCTAGAAAGCAAGGTACCATTTACATTCATGCCTTGTCATTCCAACATCCTCATCTCTTGCTGGATGAATGAGCTCTACTGATCAGTAGCATGAGAATCACCTGAGCACTGGTTAGAAATTCAGAATCTTAGGTCCCATTCCAGACCTTTTGAGTCTGTATCAGTATTTTTCAAGATTTCCAGGTGATTTGTATGTACATTAAACTTTGAGATGCATTGGTTCAGACTGTTGCAGGGACTCTCAAAAAATGAGACACGTCATCGTCTCTAAGAATGAAACGAACATTAAAAATTTTTATTGCAACGTACAGTGTATTTCATTAGTCAGGGCTTCAGCTCACAAAGAAAAATGCCAGCATACACCTAAGTCCCTAATTTTGATTCATTTCGATTCCAAACTTATTCTCAGCAGTCTTTTGCTACTTGTTTGGCAGAACTTGAAGAGAACAAGAGGAAATCCTAGTGCTTGCCTGGAATTCATATTGGAAAAGATTCAGAAATAAATCACCCTGGGCACTTTCAATTTAATATAGGCAAATTCAGTTATTCCATATGAACCCTGATATAAGATAAGAGGGAATTGGGCAAGAGACTTCTCTGGTCAGATTTAGTATTAATTTAAAAAAAAAAAAAAAAAAGAAAAGAAAAGCAGGGCCTAAAAACCAGTGGAATGAGCATTTGCTTGAAGAGCTCCTAATTCTAGATGTCAGCTACAAAAGATCTTATAATGAAAGAAAGGTTCATTCTTTAATCAATTCATACACGAGGTGTTTTTCTCTCCAACAGAACTAGGAGCTCTTGAAGGATCATGCTAAGTATAATATGTTCCTAAAAACCACTGACTCATAACACCTATTGCTGGTCTCTTCTTCCCCTAGGCTAACTCGTTTCCTTGAATATGTTTCTGCTGTTGCAATTTTCACATCTCCCAGAGAGGCAACATGACATGGGGAAAAGAATATACAATTATATCTAGAGACAGACAACCTTGGGTTAAATTACCAGCTCTGAGACTTGCAAGCCATGAGTCCTTGAGCAATTTGATTAACCTCTACGAACTTCTGTGGTTACATGAATACCAAACTTGCTACGTTGTAAGAATGGCAACTAACACAACAAGATGTTTGGTAAATGACTATGCAGTTACCATATATATATATATATGTATATATATACATATATATATATATATGCTTTTTGGCTACACTGAGCTTTGAATTCCACAAATTCTTTATCCCTAAAATCTCTGTTGATTTACATAGCACTTGGATTGATTGTGGAATGGAAGTTGGATGAATAAAATAATGAATGAATAAATGAATAAATGGAATGGAAGGGCTAAACATTAACTGAATTACTCTGATAGAATATAATGCCCAACGTTCTTGATTAGTCCTGGAGGTTATCCAGTCTCAGGTATGTTGTTATCCTTACAGTTGTAACTTGATTATAATGCAATTTTACAGTTCCAGTTTATATGCTAACTTCTCCCATTTGAGAAGCCTTTTCTAACCAGGTCAACCATCTTGTTTTTTCCTTCCTGTAAATCTGCATAATCCATATATCTCAAATACTCATTTCATTTCATTCATGTGAATTCAACAGTTATGCTAAACATTGTGTTCTGGGAGTTCCTTGAGGTAGGCTCATTACAACCTTCTTGAAAATAAACCTCAGTGCAAACAGCTTTTCTCTGGGGAATTAGAGCTGTTGATGTTCATGAGTTAGGTACATCTTCCACCTCAGGAAATGGCAATAGCAACGGTCTCTTGAGAGTGAAACACCCTAAGGTTATTACAGCCCAATTCTTGTAAGTTATTTTAAACATTGACTCACAAGCTCAGAAAAATCTTGGCAAGATAGATCAGAACGAGAGTCAGAGTTTGTGTAGGATGTAGCTGTTTGAAAATGAAGAAGCTCAGATAAGACGTAATATAGAGAAAAAAAAATTCACAAACAGAAATCCTGATGATGGGTGGGAAGTAAGGAATGGGTGTTGAGGAAAGCAATGGAAAAGATGAGGAAGTCTTTTTGTAGCAAAGTACTTAGGAATGACAGACATATATTGACTAAGCAGAGTAAAAGGTGTGATACACAAACAGCAACTAATTTATGATGAGAAATAAGTAGCAGATAAGGGGCTGTTCTTTGCTATCGAAGCAGGTAGCTGTGCATCTATTTTTGGAAACTTATACTCAATTTTATCCAGCTAATCTCTCACTTTTATTGCCATTATTTTCAAATGTTTTTGAATAAAATATTTAAGAACTGGCTGTAGTTTGCCTTTCTTGCTGTGGAGGAGGAAGAAATTTTCCTCTACACTTCTAGATTCTTCTGGCTGGTCTAAGAATTAAATTGGAATGAGCCAGATTAACAGGAGAAAATCTAACAGAAGTTTAACAATGTGTATACATGGGAGAGACCCAGGAAAACTAAATAACTCACCAAACTAAGTTTTTATGTGTGTTTTTTTGTTTGTTTGTTTTTTTGTTTTTGTTGTTTTGGCCAAAATGGCCAAAGCCCTCACCTTAAACACCATCATCAGCTAAAGATAAAAGAGGATGTTGGCAGGTAATGGTTTGGGACTTCAAAGGGGAGGAAGGCAATTTACATGGAGACGGAAAAACAAAGGTTTGGTAAACAAATGTTTGTCGGGCCAGTCAGAGACAATGAGACACAGGAAGGAACTTTAACACACAGAGTTTGCTAGGTTCCTCCCTGTCTACACACCTAGTTCATACTAGAGCTCTCTACAGTCATAGCTCCCTTCTGGGGACATGTTCTCCATCTACATTATTTTAGGCAGTTGGAGGAAGGTCAAAGGCTCATCCTGAGTCTTTGGGGCTTGAAAAATAATCAGCCTAAATAAATCCTGTGCCAAAGAGACACAATTTGAGGTGGTAAATTTTGCTTCCCTACATCTCCTCAACTCCTATCCTTCACCACACACTCCCCACCCAGCCTGAAACTATATTTGGTGTCAGTTTCAAGTTATTGCATTGCCTTAACTGACCATACTCTTTTATTTCCCCTTGGTGCTAAATACTGTGATAATTAAATGAGGCAATTAACTGCTTAGTTCATTGTCCTTTGTATAGTCCAGGAGTTGGCAAACTTTTACTACCTAATAAATTATATATAATATTATTAATATATATTAATAATATAAATATTATATAATAATATAAAATTAATAATATAAAATTAATAATAATATTATTATTATTAATAATAATGTTTATTATATTATTAATATAATATAATATTATTAATAATAATGTTTATTATTAATAAATAATAAACATTTTAGTGTATGATAAGGGCCTAAGGTCTTTGTTGCAACTACTGAACTCTGCCATTGCCATGTAAAGGTAGCCATCAGCAATATGTAAACAAATGATTATGGCTGTGTTCCAATAAAGCATTGTTTACAAAAACAGATAGCTAGCACGCCTAGCTCGGATATGACTCAGATTCTCTGGTTTACTGACCTCTTGTATGGTGTCTGGTACATAATAAGTGCTCAATAAATATAAACTCTGTGCGCTACCAGTTCCCTCCTTTAGAATGGTATTCTCCCCCTGTCTCTCCTGTTCTTCTAGGGAAATCCTACTAATTTTTTTCATGTGAATCCTTTCTCCAGGTAGATTTTCCACTATTATTTTTATTATTATAACCCAAAATTTAATCCTATTTATTGATGTTTTCAATGTGCCAGGTACCATACTCACTGCTTTAAAAGTATTATCTTAATGCCATCTTCACAAAGCACCATGCAGTTAATATCATGACCATTTTCACAGAAAAGGAAGTTATTGTGTAGAAAGATTAAGTAATGTACCCAAAGCCACTCACCTTGTAAATACTCCTTTCTTTGTGCACCCACTACCAAATAAAATGTGTGTTATCTATTAATTACGTTGGTTAGTCATTAAGGTAAGTTTACTCTCTCTGTCTTCTTGGCTGTGTCTGAAGGCAAAGTTCTCAGTTTGTGTAAATGAATTTTGACATTTGTTTCAAGATTTTTCCCAGTTCCTGATTTCTCCCCATTCAAGGTCAAAAGCTCCTGAAATCCATAATTAAATACAAAAACTCAATTAGGGTTTTCCAAGAAATAACAATAGAAAATACAAAGAAAGGTTATGAGACAAGAAGGATAAAATGAGATCTAACATGCATCAAACATAGATATGCATAGAATAAAGTGAATGAACGTGGGAGAGGCAATATTTTAAAAAGAGAGAGAAAAATTAGAAGAAAATTTTTAAGAACTCATAAAAGTCCTATATCTTCTAATTCAGGAATCATAATGAAATCTAAAGTAAGGACAATAAAAATAATCTACAAAAGATTTATTGTAGGAAATGTTCAAAACCAAAAGACAAAGAAAAACTCTTATAGGAAGGGAGAAAAAGACTGATTATATATAAAGCAGCAATTATTAAGCTGATACGCATTCATCAAGTGAAAAATTTTAAACCAGAAAGTAAAATAACATTTTCCAATTGCTGAGAGAAAATAACTCTCAACCTAGAATTGTATCTTCCAGCTAAAATATGATTGGAGAATAAAACGAAAAGAAAATGATCTGAGAAGTTAGGTATTGACTGTACAACACTCTAGCAGTATATTCGATTTTAGAACTTTGCAACTTATAAAAACCTGAAATGTTGAACAAAAATAGCATTTATGAAGGGAATAAGAAGATTGAAATTTAGATGTTCAAAATCCTCATATTATTTGGAAGCAGGATCACAAAATTGAATACATTTAGACTTTGTTAAATCAAATATCCATGCTCTCATTTTAATAACTAAAGAAATAAATAAAATAGTAAATAAAAATAAACATGCATAACTTCAAAATGTATAAAATGGGAAAAATTTAATTAAAAATTTCAATTCAGTATAAAGCAGAAAGCAGAAAAGAATGTATAAAATATAAAATAATATATAAATTTTATATTATAAAAATGTAAAATAAATAAAGATAAAAAGCACAAAACTTAAAACAGAATAAAATATGACAATGTGAATAAATCTAAATATATCTACAATCACAAGTATTAAGTTAATCAGTATTATTATATTATATTATATATTAATAAGAAACTAATCAGTTAAAAGACAGAGATTCTCAGATTAGATTTTTAAATCTAGGCTTATAGTTATTATATCCACACTTAAAACATAAGGATAAAAGAATACGAAAATTTTTAAAAGATGGAAAAATAGGAAGAAGGCAATTAATAGATAAAATAAATGAGATGACTATATTAATATCAGAGAAAATAAACTTTAAGACAAAAAAATCTTGTTGGATCCTAAGAGGTTTAATTTGAAATTTAAAATTCAAATCTCATAAGCAGCCAGTGATTTAACATCCAAATATATAAGGCAAAATACTGCATAACTTATAAGAAAAATATAAAGCTTTCATCAGCTTCAAAAAACTTAACACTTTTCTTCGAGCAATTGATATATCATTGTAAGGATGCAGTAGAAGAAATAATAGACATATACTGGGCCCTACATTCGGTAGTTTACTTCTCAAGCAAAAATTGAACGTTATAGCCAATAAACGATTATTTTGCATACAATGTCCTCTGATCATAGTGTAATTAATTTAGATGCCACTATCAAAATTATAACTAGAGAGAAAGAACATGAACCTAGAAATGAAAATGTTATATATTATTAAATAATAATATTTATTTAATAAATGTTTCATTCTAGTGTACAGATATGCTTTTTTTCTCATTTTGCTATATATATAAATTGTGTTAATAATACACACTTTTGTTAGTGTCCAATTTTGAACTGTTTTGAATATATATAATATATACAGTATGTATACATACAGCTTTATTGAATGTATATATTCTCTACATGTTGTATATGTAGAAAAAAGATAGATAGATAGATAGGTAGATAATTTCCCATAAAACTATTACCACAAATCTGGATAATGATAATTTCTACTACAAATGGTAGTCACAAAACGAGTCTGTCCTAAATCCTCATCTCTTTTGCTCACTTTTGACCTGCACTGGTGTATCTCAATGGCAAATACTTTTTCTCCTTTCTCCTTAGACATGAGGAGCAAACCTTATGCTAACTGGATCTAGCTTCTGCTTTGCTTGGCTCAGGCTAGTCCATCCAGCTCTAAATAATTAAATATATAAGTTCCAGAGTCACATAAACCTTAGAGGATGTTGGACACTTACAGCTTTGTAACAATGAGGCTTGAGATCAGAAAGCTCCTAGATTTTCTCATCCACTTTAAACTCTGAAATTCTATCTCAAAGATTCCTTCACTCAGCGAAGGGGAAATTGACAGGATTGCTGTCAAGGTCTATTCCAGGGAAGGAAGCATTTTCACCTTTTCAAAACCTCTTCCTGGTGTTAAGTGAGTTTCTTCTTACCTCAGAAGTTGGCCTAATTGATATTTCTGCAGCACTCACATCATCTCTCCTTTTCTCTATTTTCCTCCATCCTACAAACCTTTTGAGAGGCAGGAGAATGATGAAAGAGATGGGGCCAGTACTCTCAGAGATGGGTTGAGGCAATGGGTAAATTTGAATTTAGATTCTATTTTTCCCAGACCCTATGCTCATTTTACCTCTTCTGGCTTCAGCCCCAGCTCCTTGTTCTTGTTTTATTTCCCTTCTGCTGTTTCTTTCCTTGAGTTGCATTTCTTATGCCAGGTGGGACAGCTGAGCACTGTGGAGGCGTGAGATATGGAGGCTGGATGAGGCTGCTAATGATGTACTCTGGCAAAGCCATTCCATTCCAGCCTCAGTGATGGCATAGCTGGAGAAAAGCCCACAAAAGTGCTCAACTTTTCTCATGAGTCTGAAGTTTCTTCTGAAAAAGTGAGATTCGATCAAATGGTACAGTAAGACATCTGTTTCCTCCAGCAGTGACTTCCAGACAGGGTAACATAATATTGATATTAAATAGGGCCCAAGACCAGTGCCTTACTGAACTGATCTAAGTTCTGATTGCAGTTTTTAGTCTTATTTGAAAGTGTATGCACACTCCAAGAAAATTCAGGGAGGATGTGAAAGGTCATGCATTTGCTTGTCAACAAATATTTGTGAATATTTACCAAAAATGTCATGAATTTGCTTAGCAATAAAATGTCTATTATGTACCAGGCAGTTTGCTAGGCTCCACCATCATTATTTATTTGTGGGCCACAGAGAATTGTAGCTAAATTCGTGTGCATGTCTTCCTGAGTTATGGGAAATATTTCCTATGAGATTCACATTTCTCAAGAGGAGAATGGCATATAATGCAATCATTAAGTTGCTGAAGCCACTTGAACATCTATCTGCAAGATGACTTGCACATGACAAGGGCATCAATGACACATCATGGCTTTGGGATAATGTCCTGGGACATTTACTGGTTGTCATGTGCAGAGATCTCTTATCAACTTAGTGGTGATATTAACAGAAACATAAGGAAAAGTAGTGCACTTATTTTTCTAAAATAAAGTTTATAGAGAAATGACACAGTTAAATCTAAATGATGAATAAATAATAACTCTACACCATTTTGCCTATTGACATTTCAATAGCAACTTACTTATTTAAACTGGACTCATTAGAGTCTTTTAGAATAGCTAACACATATCAACAACACCCAAAGAGTCATAGGAACATTAAACCAGAAGTGTAATTTATCTTGTGGTCAAGTTCAACCATACCATGTCATTCTGTACTTGATACAGAAGCTGAATATTATGTAAGTTTGTAAAATGCAATTGTATTTTATCAATTTTTAACAGCAAGATCTCCAGAGATGCCAGGATGAATCAGTCCTTCCCAGACATGTCAAAGTCAGTCTTTCAAGCAAAGAACTGGGTCCTGATTTGGGGAATGACCAACATGCCTATTCCTATTTGGCTGCTTCTGTCTCAGAGTGAATAGTAGTCCAAGAATTTGAGATGATGCTGGCATATGACTGGAATTTCTCTGCTAAACCTTGCTCTCACAGAAAGATCTGAGATTCATTCACACTCTATGAAGTAACTAAAGAATATTTAAAATGCTAGAAAACAGATTATAGACTTTAAAAGTGCATCCCTTAGTTTGCAGGTCCGGGCACCAATTAGTTTACCTTGGAGTTATAAAAATCAAATATATCATGAAGGCAATCTCATACCTTTAAAACAGGTAACAATTGGTTGGCCCTGGGGAGAGAGAATTAAGGAAGAGAAAGAAAAGGAAAGAGAAAAAGAAAAAAAAAAAATAGGAGGGATGATTAAAGATAGCATAGGGACACAGTACAAATTGAAACAAAAACCCCCAATTAATGTGTGGCCATGATGTTAAATTGTATGTAAAAGAGGTAAATTGCATTATCTGTCATGTCACTGGAATGTATCCTTCTCAATCAAAATGACCTCTTCTAACCCCCTTGGCCATTTTCCTATATTCCTTAGTTTGCTATTCTCCTGGCCTTTTCTCTTCATTATAATATTTGAGGCATACTTTTTGTTCAAGAAAAAGAGAAAGGATCTTTGAACTGTACCTTGAGGTTTTCATAGGAAAAGCGTGAAAGAAACTCAATGGATATGCTAAATAAATACTCCTTGAGTGAGCGGCTTGAGGTTGTGCTCTCAAACTTTAACTGAATAAGACTTTTGCAAGATAAACCACGAATTAATGCAGTTCTTTCCCAGCTGAAGTATAAGACTGTATGTGTACTTGAGTGTTATAGATATTTCCTTACCTCTTTGTGTTTTCTTTCTTAAAGAATATTAAGTTTCTGATTCATTATTTTAATTTTTTTTCAACATTTCTGAGACTAGCGTTTCAGATCAGCTAATCCTCAATGTAAACGTGCTTTTTCTAAATTCCTTTACTGGAAAATTCACTAGTGTCTTGGTAAGCGACACACTTTAGGATGAGACAAGTTTCAGTTACAAGCTATGCTCCTTATTAATTATATGAATTTAGATATGTTATTAACTTCCTTAGGTACAAGTTTCTCATCTATAATTTGGGGTATTAAATGAACTCATCTCATAGTGTTGATATGAAGACTAACAAAACAGGGCCTCAACAGAGTAGTTACTTAAACCCTGAGCTCGCTGTCTAGTACAGCCTGACTTATAATGCAGATTTGAATTTGCTGTAATTATCCTGAATGGAGATCTTCAGATATGACCTAGTGGGAACAGCACATCATAAATCCCAGATGAGCAAAACGGGGTCTTCTGCTAGACAATCTGCCTCCATGCAGCCCAGGGCTTACCTTTTTGATAAGACTGGAAGCCACCAAACAGTGTTCTCAGCTATTCTGCTATGTCAGAGAAGGTTTGGGTTTCTTGACTTTAAAATACCTACCCCTTTTTCCCATCTCCATATATCCTCCCTTAAAGCCTTAGACTGTGTTATATTGGATTCCTTGTCTGGAAATTAATTTAAAAAGAAAAATTCTTACACTCATGATTCAAACAGTAAATAATAGCTACCTACTCTGGCTCCTACTCTGTCGAACTATATAGTCTGCATGAGTTGTGTTTAGGCTTCATGACACGATTTGTTTAAAGAAAGATTGTCTTTTAGTATCTAACCACCTCCACAAGGGCTCTTTCATTTGAAAATCTCGGAGTCAGGGAAGGCCCAGTCCATATTTATACCCCAGGCAGGCTAGTAGTCTCATACCCATTTAAACTCTTATTTCACTAATGTTTTTAATACTTATTTGGAGGGAAGGATAAATGCTATGTGGAGTAAAGGCAGAGGGTGGCAAAAGAGGACAAGTACTTACAGTTTGCAGGCTCTCTTTTATTTCACTGAGAAATTCAGCTCAGGTTCCAAAGTTGCAAACTCACCATCTAATCAAACACTCTATAGTTAGCTGTATCTAGTCTCCTCAGAAGAAAATTTAACAGTGTTTGTTCTCAGTATACAACTCAGGGAGTCACCAACACCCCTCCCAAAAAAGTAGCTTACCAAAGTAGTACTTCCAACCATTTGAGAAGTCCATCTTGTTATATTTCCAATATTTATGTGTGTGTATGTATGTCTCTGTGTGTGTGTGTGGGTATTTGATCACTGTCCCTTTGGGTATTTCTCTGGTGTGCAGAGTACATTTTGCCTCCAGAAAGCTATGGAATGGAACATTCCGTGCACGTTAATCAAATCACCCACAATCCCACACTAAACTCAAAAATAAAATTCATGCCTTTTTAATTCCTATTTCAAATTAAGTCCAGCCACATTCCACTTAAAGGCCTTCAGAAGTTCTACAGTAAGATTAACTGATAAAAGAAGATACTCATCATAAAATGTCTATAACAGAGATGCCCCAAAGTAGAAATTAAATCCCTTCCTCAAATCAAATTACTGCGAATAAATAAATTCAATATTAAATCCCTTTGCTGTTGTAAATTCAAGTCCAAAGGAAATTATCTTGTTCTTATGTGTTAAAGCACAAAAAGAATTCAACATTCTTAAATTGTCTAAAGAAATTTAAATTCTTGCCTTTTTTTTTTTCCTGCTTTTTCTCAGCTAGATGTCATCCTCAGGCCTGGGTGGAGTTGAAGTCTTGCCATCACTGCTCTTTCCAATGTCTTCTATTGGAATAGGTATATGTATTCATTTTCTGAGTTGTCATAACTAAATATCACAAACTGGATGGTTTAAACAACAGAAATTTATTTACTCACAATTCTGAAGGCTGGAAGTTCAAGATCAGGGTGTTGGCAGGTTTGGCTTCTTCTGAAGCTGCCTTCCTTCCCACTGTGCCCTCATATCGTCATTCCTTTATTCATGCATATGTTGGGTATCTCTCTGTCTCTGTGTTCAGGTATCTTCTTCTTATAAGGACACCAGCCATATTGGATTAGGGCCCACCTTAATGACCTCACTTTAAATTAATCACCTCTTTATGACCTTATCTCCAAATGCATACACTCTGAGGCACTGAGGATGGGGGTGGGGGGGTTTGGGGGGGTGGGAGGGGTGGCGGTTAGGACTTCAATGTGTCAATTTTGAAGGAACACAATTCAGCCCATAACAATGCAATCCTTCAGGATTTCAGAAGTGTAATGAATTCCATGCCAATTCTCTCAAGGGTTCAAAGCACCATTCCAACTCCCAGGAAATAAAATAAAATAAAATAAATGAAATAAAATATATTTTATTTTATCAGCTATAATAGTTCATCCAAGAATCTTTATTCCTGAAATTTAGCATTTGATGTTGCCAAAGTCTATTGCAGTGACTCAGTGATGCTCACTGGTGGCAGGCAGAGAAACCCTTCCTTGTATAAGCTTTGCCAGAATGCCAATCAACTTAGGTCTCCCTGGAGACCACCACCTGTTAGTTTATTGTCAGTTGGGAGACATCTTCCATCAGTAGGTTATTTCCATTTATTTTACCATTTGTCTGGGAAAAAATGCAACCGTGTATAGGATCTCTTCAAGCAGAGTGACTTTCAAGACAATTGTATTTTATTAATCCTTAAAATTTGCAAAAGCGGCAGCCACTTATTGAGGTATAATATATTTTCATCCAGAGTATTAAAAGTCTCTTGGTTTTCTTTCTTTTTTTTTTTTTTTTGGTCCCATATCTCTGGCAGCTTCACGGTGAGCTGGGGGAAACTTTACCTGGTAAAACTATCTGCTCATTCTCTTGTGAGTAGGCATTTCATAACTCTGCCAGCAGCTTTTGCCTCTTGCTATAATTGCTAAAGCCTATGTTTCCTAGGGAATTCCCAAGCTGCTGTTGATACTTTGGAAACTAGGGGCACCCTGACCACCAACGTCTCTGCTTATGCTTTGCAGACGCTGTCATTCTTCAACTTTTGAATGTTCCAGACACTCACTGAGCAGCATTTGCTTTGGCTACATCTTTTTCGTAAGTAGTGGCAAATGCCTCTAGTATTCTGCTTTCTTATTTTATTACTTTGTACTTTCAGAAAGTTCACCGACTTGACTTCCTAAGAGTTGAACCTGCTTATTAAATTTCATCTCTTTTTGTCTTTATTTTATATCTGGCTAGGGCTGTTTGCTGGAAGTAAGTGCTTTATTTTTGTTACTTTCCTTGGTTTTCTGGCCCTGACATTTGTTTTTCTAACATGCTTCTTTACAATTTGCCTTATGGTAAGATTTAGTAAAAATTCATAAGTAATTGATATGAAATTAATGAGTTCTGTCAAAAGCATCTATGCTTACCTTAGTGAACTGGATCAGCCTACCCAGTGAGTAGTCTCCTGTCAGAGAGCCAATAATCCAGACCTATAGGTGAATAAAACATTCTCCAAGCATTAAAGAAGAGAGACACTTTTATTAACAAAAGAGCAAAACCAAGCTGGTCACAGATTTCTCCTGAACAGAGCAGGAAACTCCAATGCTCCGATGCTCCAACTCCCAAATATATTGAAGAGCTAAATGTAGAATAAAATGTCTGAAACCAAAAACCTAGGAGTTCTTTAGAAGTGCTAATAGAAGCAATGCCTTATATTGTTTTAATTTAGGTGGATGAGATGAGACAATATATGGAAAGGACTTAGAAGTACAGATACATAATGACAGAGGTAGTGGTAAAGGATGTGACTTCAGAGGCATGTTTTCTCTTTTTAGGATGGGGAAGGTAGAATTCATAGGAAAATTTTGCTAGATTTGGTTCCATGTAACACTTTATAATTATTTCAATATTATAAAATAATTATACCAACTCGAAGAGGCAAATGGCAAATTGAAAAAGGTGTGTGTATTTTATTTAGCAAGTGATTAATATCCTTCAGCAGCTATTTTTGGGAGAACTACAGTATCTAGGTAATTCAGAGACTTCTGTCTTTTACTATCCCCTCTTCCTCTCCTTCCTGGCTTTCATGGGGGAGCGGGGGGGAGGAAAGCTTTTGAATGTGAGATTAGAGTTTTTTAAACTAAATAAACTTTTCATTAACTATTTCAAATATGAAAGACTGTCCAAAGTGCTACTAAGGGATGTACTATCTTCTAGGGATAAAAGAGTTAACATGACTTAACTGGGGTAACCACTCAGTAAAAATCAAGCAATTCCTGTTTGTGTCTGAACTGATTCAGATCACAGAATACATCATTTTATATACGTCATGCATGAACACATACATTAAAGAGGCTGGACAAACTATAACAAACACTGAATGTTAGCCACAGCTGTCTTTAGGTGATAAGATCCATAAATACTCTTTAATATCTTCCATGCAATTTTCTGTATATTCCCACCAACCATGATGTGTATGCATTAATTTTAAAGGTAGTGAACCAAGGTGTTATAAAAAATGTGAGTGGGTGTATGCAAAAGGCACACTTTATGGTTAATATATATATATATATATATACCCACACACACATATATATTCTTTTTTTTCTTGCAACCACTTAAAACTTCTTGCTGCCAGGCAAGTCTTGGCACAGAAAAACTTTGGGAGTTACCAGCAAAAACCCACCCTCTGCCAATCACTCCAATCAGGTTGCACAAACAGCCCTTCTGACACCACAGACCAGCGACAGTGAAGATGTAGGGGCGTGAAGGGAGAACCCAGTGACAAAAGCCCCAAATACATATTAGGTAACAAAGCATATTATGGGAGTAGTGTGGGAGAGAAGAGAATTCTGCTGAACTTCAAATGCTCCCATTAGACCAGGGGGCTATGAGTATTTGTGCAAAATTCTCAGTCTCCGGCTTATCATTAAAATAGAGGCTATGTGGTTTAGATTTTCTGAATATAGATTTTAAAACTAGGCAGTAACATATCAGCTTTGTGAACTTGAGCTATTTGTTTCAGCTCATTGTTCCTCAGTCTCTGAAAATTAGAAGTACTGTAGAAGCAATGTCTTAGAATGTCTCAGTTTTGAGTGAATTAAATGAGATAATACTTGAGAAGAGTTTTGAGGTGAAGTTATATAATAATAGAGTTAGTGGTTAACAAAGTGACTTCAGAGACTCATTGTCTGGATTTTTATCTCAGCTCCATCACTTGGGTAAGTTTTTAAACCTTTCTGTGTTTCAATTTCCTCATTTGTAAAATAGCGATAGTAATTGTACCACTACGTGGGGTTATTGGGAAGATAACTGAGTTCATACATAGCAAGGTTTAGAAGAATGCCTAGCATTTCTATAAATGTCAGATCTTTTTCTGTCACCATTTTATAGATGAGAAAACTGAGGCACAGAGAGAAGTTAAGTAATTTGCTCAATGTCACCAGTGAGTCAAATGGAAAAGTTTGTGCTCAAACCCAGGCATCTGGCTTCATAGTTTATTTTCTTAACTATTGTACTGACTGTGTTCAATATATATTAGGTATTATTTTTATTGTTAGTAATTAAGTCAGAGGTGGCACACAAGTATGGCCTCAAAACATTTTCTAAAAACTAGAAAATAAAGGAAGATGAAGAAATGAATACTGCTCATTTCTTGTATAGTGGCTATTGCTCCTATCTATCTATCTATCTACCCATCTATACATATCACATATAATCCTCCACCTCCACGATGCATGTAATATGATTCCCATTTATAGATGAGGAAACTGAGCCTGAGGAAAGCCATGCCTTAATTATGGATGAAACTGGCATTAGAATTCCAATCTAACCTCAAAGCCTGGGTTTTTCTATTACACGACACTACTCCAATGTCTTAATATTTGTTCTGATGTTCAGTTTGCCCCCAGCATAGTCACTATACTCAGAATCTAGGGTTTTTCCATATTTAGAGTAACCTGCAGAAGACCTGTCCATTGCCTTGGTTCCCCTGCAAGTCTCAGACTCTGAGGAAAGACAGAAAGGGGGGGGGGGGGCGGGGAGGGCGGTCAGAAGATGACAAAGTGAAATAATCATGACCTTCTCTGCTCAAAAGAACACTTTCCAGAAAAACAGAAATCCATCTTGGGTTCATGATAAAAATAATACAGTAGTTCCCATCTTCAAAGCCCTTTGATATTGCTAAGGGTTCTATTGGGCAGAAAACATCAACACTCTTTATTCTCCTTTGATCTGGATCTTGGATTATTTGACATACTGGTGCCCAGAGTTTGCAGTCTCAAGGTTTTCAGAGTAGTTACTCCAAAGGGATACTGTCTACGCTTCATTTCTGGGTAAACACTTCAACCTCATGCAGGATAGACAGGATTGCATCTGTGTAGGCATTTATTGGTTGCCTCCTCAGCTTCCATTTTTTCTTCCAGCAAGCGTGGAATTTCCTTTTGGTAAATTACTTCTCTACCGTTGTGTTACAACCTTACTTTTGGTGGAGACTGACCCCATTCCTAGCTTCAAGTGTGGAGCCTTATTGGTCTAAGCTAATCCTCATGTTGCATCCCCTCCAGCTACAGCAGTTTGTTCAGGAATGGATGCAGGATCCAGTTTGGGCCAATGAAAGAGATGGAATCTCAACATCTGAGCACCAGTCTGCTGGGACTCTCCTCTCTCCTTCCTTGGAGCTGTATGGGTGGGTGTGCAAAACATTCTGGAGCCTGGAAATGAAACAGACCCTGACAAGACATGGTGAGGATGTCACTGAATGGCAGTTACAAGCCTCAGTAGGGACCAGCTCTATCTCCAAACTGTTTCAGTTTTGTGAGCCAATAAATCCCACTTGCTGCTGATGATTTGGATTGGGGTTTTTCTGTTACTTAAAGCTATAGAGAGACGTCAACAATAATGTATGTCATCAGAACGTAGGTATCTGATCCAGCAACCCCTGCAATCCTAATTAATGGTTTTTATGGAAAAATGAATCAAATATCACACAAATTAGAAATGCAAATCTTCTCTCACAGAAAAAGGAACACACCTAAGTCTTCTTAGTTTCAGCTGCAAATGACTAATCTACTTCTTCTAGTAATATAACCATGAGTGGCTACAGGGTAGACTGCCTCTCGTTTCAGGTATTATGACACCAAAGCCATGGCACAGAGTAATACTGTTCCTTCCTTCCCTGCTTTAGAGAGTCTGCTGAAAATAGTGGCCTCTCCGAATGATCATGTTGCTATCCTGTGCCCAAGTGATGCAATAACATTATAAACTAGTCTCAGGTAGATAGGGTAAGCCCCAGGCTCTGAGTGTGTGATAGCCAGTATGACACTAGACTAAACTGAGAGAAGTTATGTGAATTGCTAAAGAGAGAAACTGATATTCCAAATATTGTTGTGGTCTAGTTATAATCATTATGCTTTTGGATTCCTAAAACCTCCATTTTCAACATTTAGAAAAGTGTGAAAAATCATATATGAGTAGCATCTACTGTGTATACTAGACATCACCAAGACAGAGTCTACATATATTTGTAATATGTGTGTGTGTGTGTGTGTGTGTGTGTGTGTGTATACACAGGCACTGAAATTTTTCATAAATACTTAGTGAAAGACTTTTATCTTTTTAAAATATGAAGAACATTAATTCAAAAAGATATGTGCAACTCCAAGTTCACTGAAGCATTATTTACAACAGCCAAGACATGGAAGCAAACTAGGTGTCCATCAGTGGATGAATGGCTAAGAGAATGTGATATATAATGGAATATTATTCAACTGTTAAAGAGAAGGAAATCTTGCCTTTTGCAACAACATGGATGGACCTTGAGGACATCATGCTAAGTGAAATAAGTCAGACAGAGAAAGACAAATCTCTATAATCTCACCTACATGTGGAATCTTAAAAAACAAATAAACAAACAAGCAAACTCATAGATACAGAGAACAGATTGGTAGTTACCAGAGGTGGTGGGATAGGGGGTGAGCAAAATTGGGTGAAGGTGGTTAAAAGGTACAAACTTCCAGTTATAAATAAATAAGTCCTGGGGACGTAACGTATAGCATGGTGGTTAATATTGTATTTTATATTTGAAAGGTGCTAAGAAAATAGATCTTAAAAGTTCTCATCACAAGAAAAAAAATTTGCACCTACGTGTGGTGATGGATGTAGCCTAGCCTTGTCACAGTGATCATTTTGCAATACACACAGATATCAAATTACTATTTTATATACCTGAAACTAATATAAGGTTATATGTCAATTATATCTCAATAAAAAATAAAATAAAATAACAAAATGAAATAAAAAGGGTCACCAAAAAAAGACCAAACCCTAAAACTGATATCGCAAGCAGTCTGAAACAGTTCAGAACTTCTCAAGACAATCTTTGTAACAAAGTGACAGTGGTGGAGTTAGGACTTCAGGAAATTTTAGTATACAGAGCCAAGATGACTCTGAATCCCCAGAGATATCAGTAAAATAAACATGCTCTTATTTGCCTTAATATTGCTGAAAAACATTGCTGCATCCATGATCCGTTAGAAATAATGTAGTAAGGATTGTGAAATGAAAGTTTATGGTGAGCACAGGTGGTCTGTGGTAATCAAATGGTCAGGTAAATCACTCTCTCCAATCACATGCTTCCATTCTCTTTTTGCTACCCAGGGACATTGCTATTATCATGAATACAACTTGGAGTTTGGAAAACTGCTATTTGCAACTTTAAAGTCAGAAGACAATCCATTCACAATTCCAACCAGTGGAAATTGTGCTGTATGCAGTATATTTCAAAGAGATCTGGCTTTGGAATCAGAAACATTGGACTTAATCCTGGACATGTATCTTCTGTTAGCTGCTTAGTCTTGGATAGGTTATTTAATCTTAGAATGCATAAATTTCTCCATCTATAAATTCATATATAAAATGTGGTATGAGTATTAGATATATGCTTATCGAATTCCATGAGAAGTATTTAATGGATAACTCCATTGTTTAGTCGTTCAACGCTTAAGGCCACTGGGGCCCTCCACTGCCCACCACAGCAAAAAGAAGCTATTAATTCAACAGAGAAATTCTAGTGAAAGCAACTTGTTTTAAAGATGGTGGGTGCGCTGATCAGAGGGTGGTCTGGCTAGACCTAAAAGTATGAAAATATGTTTCAAAAGAGTATGAATTTCTTCCCCTTGTTTAATTAGAAAACACTGCTTACTAATCCATACCTAATCACCTTGATCTTGCTTATTCAGTTTAAACTTTTTTTCCCCCAATCTAGGAGAATGCTCACTATTCAGAGAAGCATAGGGGTCCCTTAATTATTGCAAAACAATGTGGAAAGAAATCAGAAGATACAGGTTTCAGAGCAGCCTCTACTAATGCTGAATACTTTACTTTCCTCATCTGGACCATAAAATAATCACCAGGTCCCAATCAGGTATAAATTCCTGTTGCTGCCTCTGTTCACCTTGTAAAACACCCACTTCATTCACTGCTATTGAACAAGAAGGACATTTTAGAAGAATGATTTTAGCTTCATTGTTCAAAAAGACCAAACTGCTACTGAATAAGCCACTGATTAAGAGTTGCTTCCAGTCTTTGCCATAATTCACACCATGGTTTAAAAAATCTAATCACTATTAATTATAACCCAGATGCAAAATAATAATAACAGATAACTTTTCTTGAGTGTTTTCTTGTGCCAGGGACTGTTATAATCAATTTACATATATTAACTAATTTAAACTTCCCAACCTAGTCTAATTGGTTAGGTATTACTATTATTATAAACCTCATTTTAGACGTGAGAAACGGCAGGCACAGAGAATTAATGCAACTTACTCACGTTTTTTTCACTAGTAAATATTACAGCCTGGATGGGAATGCAGACAGTCTGTCTCCTGAGTTCAGTCTCCTATTGATTGCAGGACACAGCAAAATATAATTGTTACCTCCTCATTTTTCCCATGCATCTTTTGTAATATTAGCAGAACCATGTTATATATTATAGCTTAGAAATATCAAATCACAAAACTCTGCCCCCATATTCTTTTCTGCAAAAAAAAAAAAACTATCAAAAATTACAGGCAGTATGTAGACAGTCTGGTTTATGAGAACACCTAACGAATAAATAGGAAAATTATAAAATTGATTTTTAATGTTTAGTGTGGTTTTAGGGAAGTTCTCTTTTATGTTCACTGAAATGATCCAAACATCTGAATACAAAAAGTTCAGGACCAAAACCAAACAAACCCCAAAACAAACAAAACAACAACAACAAAACAAAACTAGAAACTAAAAGAAATTAAACTATTACGAAGCAAATTTATTGTTTGCTTGTAACTAAATGAAAGAGTAAACACAAAACTGTATCCAGGCTTCCAGGAAGCTGGCAGAAGAGTAAGACGCGGAGATCACCTTCCTCCCCACAGATACACCGGAAATACATCTACACGTGGAACAACTCCTACAGAACACCTACTGAATGTTGGCAGAAGACCTCAGACCTCCCAAAAGGCAAGAAACCCCCCACGTACCTGGGTAGGGCAAAAGAAAAAAGAATAAACAGAGACAAAAGGATAGGGACGGGACCTGCACCAGTGGGAGGGAGCTGTGAAGGAGGAAAGATTTCCACACACTAGAAGCCCCTTCGGGCAGAGACTGCCGGTGGCGAAGGGGGAAAGCTTCGGAGCCGCGGAGGAGAGCACACCAACAGGGGTGCGGAGGGCAAAGCGGGGAGATTCCCGCACAGAGGATCGGTGCCGACCAGCACTCACCAGCCCAAGAGGCTTGTCTGCTCACCCAACGGGGTGGGCGGGGCTGGGAGTTGAGGCTCCGGCTTCGGTCGGAGCGCCGGGAGAGGACTGGGGTTCGCGGCGTGAACACAGCCTGCAGGGGATTAGTGCACCACGGCTAGCCGGGAGGGAGTCCGGGGGAAAAGTCTGGACCTGCCGAAGAGGCAAGAGACTTTTTCTTCCCTCTTTGTTTCCTGGTGCACAAGGAGAGGGGATCAAGAGCGCTGCTTAAAAGAGACCAGCGCAAGCTGCGGCTAAAAGCGCGGACCCCAGAGACGGGCATAAGACACTAAGGCTGTTGCTGCCGCCACCAAGAAGCCTGTGTGAAAGCACAGGTCACTATCCACACCCTCTTCCGGGGAGCCTGTGCAGCCCACCACTGCCAGGTTCCCGGGATCCAGGGACAACTCCCCCAGGAGAACGCATGGCGAGCCTCGGGCTGGTGCAACGTCATGCTTGCCTCTGCTGCCGCAGGCCCGCCCCGCACTCCGTGCCACCTAAGTGAGCTGGAGCCCCGAATCAGCGGCTCCTTTAACCCCATCCTATCTGAGTGAAGAAAAGACGCCCTCCGGCGACCTACATGCAGAGGCGGGGCCAAATCCAAAGCTGAGCCCCTGTGAGCTGTGAGAACAAAGAAGAGAAAGGGAAATCTCTCCCAGCAGCCTCAGGAGCAGCGCGGATTAAAGCTCCACAATCAACTTGATGTACCCTGCATCTGTGGAATACATGAATAGACAACGAATCATCCCAAATTGAGGAGGTGGACTTCGAGAGCAAGATTTATGATTTTTTCCCCTTTTCCTCTTTTTGTGAGTGTGTATGTGTATGTCTCTGTGTGAGATTTTGTCTGTATAGCTTTGCTTCCACCATTTGTCCTAGGGTTCTATCCTTCCATTTTTTATTTTTAATTTCTTTTCTTAATAATTATTTTTTATTTTAATAACTTTATTTTATTTAACTTTATCTTCTTTCTTTCTTTCTTTCTTTCTACTTCTACTAATTCTTTCTTTCTACTTTTTCTCCCTTTTATTCTGAGCTGTGTGGATGAAAGGCTCTTGGTGCTGCAGCCAGGAGTCAGTGCTGTGCCTCTGAGGTGAGAGAGCCAACTTCAGGACACTGGTCCACAGGAGACCTCCCAGCTCCGCATAATATCAAATGGCGAAAATCTCCCAGAGATCTCCATCTCAACACCAGCACCCAGCTTCACTCAACGACCAGCAAGGTACAGTGCTGGACATCCTATGCCAAACAACTAGCAAGACAGGAACACAACCCCACACATTAGCAGAGAGGCTGCCTAAAATCATAATAAGTCCACAGACACCCCAAAACACACCACCAGACGTGGACCTGCCCACCAGAAAGACAAGATCTGGCCTCATCCACCAGAACACAGGTACTAGTCCCCTCCACCAGGACGCCTACAAAGCCCACTGAACCAACCTTAGCCACTGGGGACAGACACCAAAAATGACGGGAACTATGAACCTGCAGCCTGCAAAAAGGAGACCCCAAACACAGTAAGATAAGCAAAATGAGAAGACAGAAAAACACACAGCAGATAAAGGAGCAAGATAAAAACCCCCCAGACCCAACGAATGAAGATGAAATAGGCAGTCTACCTGAAAAAAAATTCAGAATAATGATAGTAAAGCTGATCCAAAATCTTGGAAACAGAATGGAGAAAATACAAGAAACATTTAACAAGGACCTAGAAGAACTAAAGATGAAACAAACAACGATGAACAACACAATAAATGAAATTAAAAATACTCTTGATGGGATCAATAGCAGAATAACTGAGGCAGAAGAACGGATAAGTGACCTAGAAGATAAAATAGTGGAAATAACTACTGCAGAGCAGAATAAAGAAAAAAGAATGAAAGAAACTGAGGACAGTCTCAGAGACCTCTGGGACAACAATTAAAAGCACCAACATTCGAATTATAGGGGTTCCAGAAGAAGAAGAGAAAAAGACAGGGACTGAGAAAATATTTGAAGAGATTATAGTTGAAAATTTCCCTAATATGGGAAAGGAAATAGTTAACCAAGTCCAGGAAGCACAGAGAGTCCCATACAGGATAAATCCAAGGAGAAATACGCCAAGACACATATAAATCAAACTGTCAAAAATTAAATACAAAGAAAACATATTAAAAGCAGCAAGGGAAAACAACAAATAACACACAAGGGAATCCCCATAAGGTTAACAGCTGGTCTTTCAGCAGAAACTCTGCAAGCCAGAAGGGACTGGCAGGACATATTTAAAGTGATGAAGGAGAAAAACCTGCAACCAAGATTACTCTACCCAGCAAGGATCTCATTCAGATTTGATGGAGAAATTAAAACCTTTACAGACAAGCAATAGCTGAGAGAGTTCAGCACCACCAAATCAGCTTTAGAACAACTGCTAAAGGAACTTCTTTAGGCAAGAAACACAAGAGAAGGAAAAGACCTACAACAACAAACCCAAAACAATTAAGAAAATGGGAATAGGAACATACATATCGATAATTACCTTAAATGTAAATGGACTAAATGCTCCCACCAAAAGACACAGATTGGCTGAATGGATACAAAAACAAGACCCATATATTTGCTGCCTACAAGAGACCCACTTCAGACCTAAAGACACATACAGACTGAAAGTAAGGGGATGGAAAAAGATATTTCATGCAAATGGAAACCAAAAGAAAGCTGGAATAGCAATTCTCATATCAGACAAAATAGACTTTAAAATAAAGACTATTAGAAGGGACAAAGAAGGACACTTTGATCAAGGGATCAATGATCAAGGGATCAGTCCAAGAAAAAGATATAACAATTGTAAATATTTATGCACCCAACATAGGAGCACCTCAATACATAAGGCAAATACTAACAGCCATAAAACGGGAAATCAACAGTAACACAATCATAGTAGGGGACATTAACACCCTACTTTCACCAATGGACAGATCATCCAAAATGAACATAAATAAGGAAATACAAGCTTTAAATGATACATTAAACAAGATGGACGTAATTGATATTTATAGGACATTCCATCCAAAAACAACAGAATACACATTTTTCTCAAGTGCTCATGGAACATTCTCCATGATAGATCGTATCTTGGGTCACAAGTCAAGCCTTGGTAAATTTGAGAATATTGAAATTGTTTCAAGTATCTTTTCCGACAACAACGCTATTAGACTAGATATCAATTACAGGAAAAGATCGGTAAAAAATACAAACACATGGAGGCTAAACAATACACTACTTAATAACAAAGTGATCACTGAAGAAATCAAAGAGGAAATTAAAAAATACCTAGAAACAAATGACAATGGAGACACGACGACCCAAAATCAATGGGATGCAACAAAAGCAGTTCTAAGAAGGAAGTTTATAGCAATAAAATCCTACCTTAAGAAACAGGAAACATCTTGAATAAACAACCTAACCTTGGCCCTAAAGCAATTAGAGAAAGAAGAACAAAAAAACCCCAAAGTTAGCAGAAGGAAAGAAATCATAAAAATCAGATCAGAAATAAATGAAAAAGAAATGAAGGAAACAATAGCAAAGATCAGTAGAACTAAAAGCTGGTTCTCTGAGAAGATAAACAAAATTGATAAATCATTAGCCAGACTCATCAAGAAAAAAAGGGAGAAGACTCAAATCAATAGAATTAGAAATGAAAAAGCAGAAGTAACAACTGACACTTCAGAAATACAAAAGATCATGAGAGATTACTACAAGCAACTCGATGCCAATAAAATGGACAACCTGGAAGAAATGGACAAATTCTTAGAAATGCACAACTTGCCAAGACTGAATCAGGAAGAAACAGAAAATATGAACAGACCAATCACAAGCACTGAAATTGAAACTGTGATTTAAAATCTTCCAACAAACAAAAGCCCAGGACCAGATGGCTTCACACGCGAATTCTATCAAACATTTAGAGAACACCTAACACCTATCCTTCTTAAACGCTCCCAAAATATAGCAGAGGGAGGAACACTCCCAAATTCATTCTACGAGGCCACCATCACCTTGATACCAAAAGCAGACAAAGATGTCACAAAAAAAGAAATCTACAGACCAATATCACTGATGAGCATAGATGCAAAAATCCTCAACAAAATACTAGCAAACAGAATCCAACAGCACATTAAAAGGATCACACACCATGATCAAGTGGGGTTTATTCCAGGAATGCAAGGATTCTTCAATATATGCAAAACAATCAATGTGATAAACCGTATTTAAAAATTGAAGGAGAAAAACCATATGATCATCTCAATAGATGTAGAAAAAGCTTTTGACAAAATTCAATACCAATTTATGATAAAAACCCTGCAGAAAGTAGGCATAGAGGGAACTTTCCTCAACATAATAAAGACCATATGTGACAAACCCACAGCCAACATCGTCCTCAAGGGTGAACAACTGAAAGCATTTCCACTAAGATCAGGAACAAGACAAGGTTGCCCATTCTCACCACTCTTATTCAACATAGTTTTGGAAGTTTTAGCCACAGCAATCGGAGAAGAAAAGGAAATAAAAGGAATCCAAATTACAAAAGAAAAAGTAAAGCTGTCATTGTTTGCAGATGACATGATACTATACATAGAGAATCCTAAAGATGCTACCAGAAAACTACTAGAGCTAATCAATGAATTTGGTAAAGTAGCAGGATACAAAATTAATGCACAGAAATCTCTTCCATTCCTATACACTAATGATGAAAAATCTGAAAGTGAAATTAAGAAAACACTCCCATTTACCACTGCAACAAAAAGAATAAAATACCTAGGACTAAACCTACCTAAGGAGACAAAAGACCTGTATGTATGCAGAAAATTGTAAGACACTGATGAAAGAAGTTAAAGATGATACAAATAGATGGAGACATATACCATGTTCTTGGATTGGAAGAATCAACATTGTGAAAATGACTCTACTACCCAAAGCAATCTAGAGAGTCAATGTAATCCCTATCAAACTACCACTGGCATTTTTCACAGAACTAGAACAAAAACTTTCACAATTTGTACGGAAACATAAAAGACCCTGAATAGCCAAAGCAATCTTGAGAACGAAAAACGGAGCTGGAGGAATCAGGCTCCCTGACTTCAGACTATACTACAAAGCTACAGTAATCAAGACAGTATGGTACTGGCACAAAAACAGAAAGATAGATCAATGGAACAGGATAGAAAGCGCAGAGAGAAACCCACACACATATGGTCACCTTATCTTTGATAAAGGAGGCAGGAATGTACAGTGGAGAAAGGACAGCCTCTTCAATAAGTGGTGCTGGGAAAACTGGACAGGTACATGTAAAAGTATGAGATTAGATCACTCCCTAACACCATACACAAAAATAAGCTCAAAATGGATTAAAGACCTAAATGTAAGGCCAGAAACTATCAAACTTTTAGAGCAAAACATAGGCAGAACACTCTATGACATAAATCACAGCAAGATCCTTTCTGACCCACCTCCCAGAGAAATGGAAATATAAACAAGAATAAACAATTGAGACCTAATGAAACTTCAAAGCTTTTGCACAGCAAAGGAAACCATAAACAAGACAAAAAGACAACCCTCAGAATGGGAGAAAATATTTGCAAATGAAGCAACTGACAAAGGATTAATCTCTAAAATTTATAAGCAGCTCATGCAGCTCAATAACAAAAAAAACAACCCAGTCCAAAAATGGGCAGAAGACCTAAATAGACATTTCTCCAAAGAAGATATACAGAATGCCAACAAACACATGAAAGAATGCTCAACTGCATTAATCATTAGAGAAATGCAAATCAAAACTACAATGAGATATCATCTCACACCAGTCAGAATGGCCATCATCAAAAAATCTGGAAACAATAAATGCTGGAGAGGGTGTGGAGAAAAGGGAACCCTCTTGTACTGTTGGTGGGAATGTAAATTGATACAGCCAGTGTGGAGAACAGTATGGAGTTCCCTTAAAAAACTACAAATAGAACTACCATATGACCCAGCAATCCCACTACTGGGCATATACCCTGAGAAAACCATAATTCAAAAAGAGTCATGTACCAAAATGTTCATTGCAGCTCTATTTACAATAACCCAGAGATGGAAACAACCTAAGTTTCCATCATTGGATGAATGGATAAAGAAGATGTGGCACATATATACAATGGAATATTACTCAGCCATAAAAAGAAACAAAATTGAGCTATTTGTAATGAGGTGGATAGACCTAGAGTCTGTCATACACAGTGAAGTAAGTCAGAAAGAGAAAGACAAATACCGTATGCTAACACATATATATGGAATTTAAGAAAAAAAAAGGTCATGAAGAACCTAGGGGAAAGACAGGAATAAAGACACAGACCTACTAGAGAATGGACTTGAGGATATGGGGAGGGGTAAGGGTAAGCTGCGACAAAGCGCGAGAGAGGCATCGACATATATACACTACCAAATGTAAGGTAGATAGCTGGTGGGAAGCAGCCGCATAGCACAGGGAGATCAGTTTGGTGCTTTGTGACCGCCTGGAGGGGTGGGATAGGGAGGGTGGGATGGAGGGAGACGCAAGAGGGAAGAAATATGGAAACATATGTATATGTATAACTGATTCACTTTTTTATAAAGCAGAAACTAACACAGCATTGTAAAGCAATTATACTCCAATAAAGAGGTAAAAAAAAAAAAAAAACTGTATCCAAAACAGACAATAATTTCTAATTTGTTATTTGTTTAATTTATAAATTCTGAGGAATTACTTTTAATAATTATTTAAAGTGATATTTTATTTTTATGATATATATATATTTTTCATATTTAGAAAAAGCCAAGGGTCCTTCTGGAATCAATGGGACTGGGCTGTCCCTCATCTTTCTTTTATGCTTCAAATATATTTTATTTTCCCCACCTCCATTCTAAATTAGCCTGTTATTTTATCCATCTTGTCAAATCACTGTTCTCCATCTTAGAAAGGAACAGAAAAGCTAAAGTGATACATTAATTCCTGGTAATGAAAAGGGGTATATTTACTGGCCTTTTTTTTTTTTTTTTTTGCAGTACGCAGGCCTCCCACTGTTGTGGCCTCTCCCGTTGCGGAGCACAGGCTCCGGACGCGCAGGCTCAGTGGCCATGGCTCACGGGCCCAGCCGCTCCGCAGCATGTCGGATCTTCCCGGACCAGGGCACGAACCCGTGTCCCCTGCATCGGCAGGTGGACTCTCAACCAGTGTGCCACCAGGGAAGCCCTGGCCTTTTTATATATAATGTAATAACTTTATGTCTCTAAAGTCTAAAGAAAGGAGTGACAACAAGAACAGTCCTAGAATAATAAGTCCAATTAAACAAACAAAAGAAGGCAAAAACAGAAAATTTAAAAAGCCAAAGAAGAGCCTTTTACATTATTCTTTCTTCCCTGATTCTGCTTCATTTTCAGTTTTTCAAAACAGAAGGAAAGAAGGAAGGGAGGAAAAAAGAATTCACATAAAACCAAACGTTCCAGAGTCCGGGGAGATGGTGGGTAACATGTTTTCTTAAAATGTTTCTACTTTCTCACTTATGTTCTTCACGTTTGGCTTTTTTCTTCATCCTCCCCAGGCACCTGGGCTTTGATGGAGAGGCAACTCAGTAGCTCCCATGAATCCAATGCCACACGTTACCTATATAATTAGAGGCCACATCATAATTACTGTCATGTATATAATCAGTGTTCCTGCACACACTCAATTACTCAAGCCCTATTGCTGATTGATAGGCAGAAATATGTTTTGTCTTTCATTTTATGAGACAGGCAATGGATGTAAATTTACTGTTTTGCGCAGATGCTATCTCATCATAACATAATTAGTCAATTAATGAACAAATATTACTGAGCATTTAATACGACTCCAGAATGTGACACAGGCTTGTTGCCCACGGCTAAGTGGATAGAATACATTTCCTGATGATGTAGTGGCTAGTACTAATTTTAACTTTTGCCTGAAATAGAGTAATGTATTACAAATGAAAATGCATGTTGCATGTGTAAGTTTTGCTTAAATACTGATTTGTAATTCTAAAAGAAAAATGGAAGACGACTGTAATAAAGTATCAAAAATATGGGAAGTATGTATGTTGTGAACCTGCTTTATGTATCAAACACTGGTTTGACCTGAATGGGTGCCCTTTGTGTCTAATTGGACAGAAGAGTTGAAGATCTACAGATGAACCTGAGCATAGCGGGTACTGTACTTAGCATATGGCTGGTAACAAACTTATCAGAACCAGTCACTAAGATTCACATTACACAAGAGAGGAAATGCTATGGATGCAATAATATTTAGATTCAAAAAAACTTTTTCTTTGCACCAAAATTAAGCATAAGATATCTTCCCAAGCCACATTTTCTGTATGTAAACAAAATGCCTGAGAATCCAAGGCCCCGATATTGTTTTCATGTCATTAGAACAATGTTCATCTTTTACAATCTTTAAAATTGACTCAATAGGTAATTTTTCCTAATCTCTGTTATTAGAGATTTGCTGGTCCTTGAAGCAGTATTGCAGAATGAGGGTCAGAATATGGAAACTGGAGCCTGACTACCTGCCTTCAAATCCCTTTCTATCATCTATTCATTCCTGTAAATGTAACTTCTCTTTGTCAGTTTTATCATCTGTAAAAGGATCATGATAATAGTATTATGTATCTCCTAACTTTTTGTGAGAATTAAATTAGTTAATCCATAGAAAGTGCTTAAAACAGAAGTAAACCCTAGATATAGTTTTAGCTATTATAAAATGTATTTTGTCCACCCAACTGGGGTAAAAGGAAAAGGCTGAATGTTGAGTAGGGGGTGGAAGCTGCGGGGTAAGAGAATGGAGAGAAAGTACATAAAAATACTTTCTAAAGGTCAAAATAGCTCTTTCGTTAGTCACTGGACAGATTTTGTTTTCTTAGAACTACAGGTCTTGAATAAACACTCCCTAAGACAGCAAGATGAGAGACCCCAGGCTATGGAGAATAGACGGCGGTGGGGCATCAGGAGTGAAAAAGGGAAAAAAGCTGGTCATTTTCACCAATGCGACAAGTTTGTCTGCAACATAAAGTGTTTGACTTTAGCCTCATATTTTAAGGCACATGTTATATATTTATTTAACAGACGAGTAGATTGTAGCGCAAATTCATCTTTTGTGCTTTCTTTTACGTGTTTCCTAAGCCATATTGTAAAGTCATACACTAAAAGTGCTTCCTCTTTTTGAAATGAAGATTTTAAGATAAATGAGAATTTTTGTCACAGATATTATCAGCATAAATGAGACAGAATAAAAAATGTTTTTTCTTTGTTTTCCCTTGAGGATGGTAAAAATAAAATAAAGATGACTTGCACAAAGACCACATCAATAAAAAATATTGCCAGGCATCCTGGGTTTAAAGTCCTTTCTCAATGTGTGATCTTAATCAAATTGTTTAATCTTCCTAAAATTTGGTTTTCCTATCATAAAATGGGGATCATAATAGTCCTAGTTTGTAGAATGTTTGAAACATTCAAATGAGTATATACAAAGTTCATAGAACCGTGCATATAACTACCCACCGATGTTTGCCTGTCTAGTGTCATCATCAGCAATTGTGAATGCGGTTGAGCACTTTTGTGGGTAACATTCCATGAACTTGTCTGGTGTCCCACGCTCTTGATCTTAAAGTCAAGTCTACTTGCTCCCAGCCAAACCCACGTGCCCTGGATGCATTCACAAACACAGCAATAGACAGAGGGGCTTACTGCAGCCATCCTTCTGGAAAACTACCAAACTATACTAACAATAAAGATACTCATTTTGAAAAACTCAGTATTTGCCCTTACATCTTTTTTAAACAAGAAGATTTTAATGCAGGGAATTGTTTACACAGGTGAAGAGGAGCTGAAAAGCCAAAGGGGGAACAATGAGGTAACCCAGAAATTGACAACAGCTAGAAATGTCTACCACCCTCTGCTAGAGACGCAAGGGAGGGGGCTCAGAAACAGAGCCCAGAGGCTGAAGTCCCTTGTTGGAAGTTGGATCTATGAATGGTTTATCCTGTGGGAGCTGAAACCACCAGAAACATGCAGATGCTTCTGGAGGTACCACCCGGACAGAGAGGGGGGTGGAGAAACTCCCAAGCTTCACCCCTCCTCCCACCACCCATCTCCACCCAGTGGCTCCCATAAGCCAAAGTCAGCTGACGTGGGAGCCTGGGAAACTCAGGCTGCAGGGGATCTAAGAATCCTTAGATCTAACGCAGACATAGAGAATGGACTTGAGGACATGGGGAGGGGTAAGGGTAAGCTGGGACAAAGTGAGAAAGCGGCATGGACATATATACACTACCAAATGTAAAATAGATAGCTAGTGGGAAGCAGCTGCATCACACAGTGAGATCAGCTCCGTGCTTTGTGTCCACCTAGATGGGAGGGGTAGGGAGGGTGGGAGGGAGACACAAGAGGGAGGGGATATGGGGATATATGTGTAAGTATAGCTGATTCACTTTGTTATACAGCAGAAACTAACACAACTTTGTAAAGCAATTATACTCCAATAAAGATGTTTAAAAAAAAAACACAAAAAACAACAACAACAAAAAAACGAAAACAAAACAAAAAACGAATCCTTAGATGTAAGCTGAGGATTACCCCCAGAACGAAGTAGATAATAAAGAGAAAAAATAAAAGTATGCTCTGGCACACGGCCCACGCTTCAGTCTCTACCAACTTACCAAACTGGTCTTCGGTTTCATGGCTGATATTGTAGTAAGCACAGATATCGAACATCTAATGATTGCTAATAGAGATTTCCATCTTCCTTGCCCTTACTTTCAAGGCTGGAAGTAACTTGGAAGGCTGGGGGGACAAAAAGGAAGCAAAGATGTGCCTTGTACGTCTCTGATCTGAGATCTTCTCTGGTGCTTCACATATTGTCTCATGTGACATGGCTTTAGCGTCTTTAAATTAGCTTAGCTTTTAGATATTTTACCAAGTTAAAACAACGACTGAGTTATGAGTCAGGATACCTGGGGCAGGAGAAATGTCCATGGTCTCTCTCACCCTTGGAAATACAATAGCAATGAAAATCATTTTCTTTTCTGAGGGAAGAGACATCTCTTTTTCATGATAAAATAAAAAGTGGAATTTATACAGCATTATTTATCCTATAGTCGCTGCAATTAGGAATCCCAGTTAGCGGAGCAATACCTTGGTTCAGAGAAGCATGGGTTCTGCCTTTTCAGAAGACTAAGTTTCTGTTCAAACCTTTTCCTTTTAGACATCATTTTGCATGAGAATGAACTTGCTCTGCTTCCCCTCCTACACTCTGAGCTCCTGGAAGCCAAAGACCAGGCTTCGCTGTGTGTTTTACTCCCATTCTCTAGTTATCAGCATAGGTCCTTAATTTTAACAAATCAATCAATCAATCAATTAATCGATTGATTCAAGAAGTTCTGAAACCTCTTCTGAACAGTCCCACTCAGATCATATGATCTTTTGCTATATTTCCTAAGGATCAGATATGACAGCTAGACAACTAAAATCTTCCAGAACAGTCCAGATTTTGAATAATCTATGTTACTATTATATCAAATGTCAGAAAATATGTGTCAGCTTTTGGCTTGAGAAATATCAGTGCAGGGGATAAACTTCATACATCTGGGTCCAAAAACTCTGTAACTTCAAGACCCTCTACTCACCCTTAGTGCATTAGGCAATGTGACACAAAGCAAAGAGTATAACTTTTGTAATCTAAGTGTCCTGGGTTCAAATCCTTGTTCTATTCTTTATTAGAGGTTTTCCATGATTCTTGTTGCCTTTGGAAAACACTGTTCAATCAAAATCTTACATGGAAACCAAATACATATCATAGATAAAGGTAGAATTTTCTCCTGGGAGCAAGATGAAAGACCCAGACCTCAGCCCACTTGGTTTTCCCTCTATCAGGCCTAACTCACTGCTGTTTCCCACTGGGCCCAGAAGGGCAAAGTTCTGTGGGACAAAGTTTGAAAACCACTGATTTTGTCTTTCAGAATTTGAGTTTCATCATCTCCAAATTGGGAATGAAAATACTTACCTGAATCAAGTGTGTTTATCATGAAAAGTTTTCACAGCCACAGCATTGATTTAGTCTTTCATCTTCAGATGCTGTCTTACTCTTGGAAGCTTTTTCTAGCTGGGAAGAATAGATTTGTAAACAGTACAGTTTTCAATTCAATAAGTCCTGCCTCCTCACATTTTCTCCAAATTCTGCTTGCAAATTAAACAGTATTTTCTTTAGCTTACTTCTTTCTTCCTAGAGCTTGACATACAGAGCTAAAAAATTCAAAGGGAAGGGAGTTAGACTCTAGTTTTTGATGTAAAGTGGACCATGGGTGTAAGAGATGAGTGAAATGGATGGGGGCCATCTTTGCAGACAATTTACCACAGTCAGACACAAGATGACCCTAGGCAACAGTTTTACCCGTTGGTTCCCACACACAAAACATGGATCACCAGTTTTGCAGCCTCCGATAGCAGTTTGAAATATTTCCAGCCTTCGCTAACAGTTCTTGCCAACCAGTCTCAAAGCCAATGAAACATATTTTCAGTTTTTGTTACCTACACACAAGTTCTGCTACTAATTTCTATATCAATTACTTATTGATACCTGAAAAACCACCCCAGAAGCAAAAGGTAAAACAACAACTATTATATTTGCTTAGGATTCTCTGGGCTAGCAATTTGGGTTGTGTTCAGCCAGGTGTTTTTTTTTTGCTGGTTTCACCGGGAATACTTTATGGACTTGTACTTTTATGCTCGCTCAGTTGTGACCACACGATCTACAATGGCCACACACATGTGCCTGGTCTTTGTCAAACTGTCAGCTATGGCGTCTCTGTTCTCTTCATTTCAAGATGGCTAAGCCAGGATCATTGCCATTTGGTCATAGTGTTCCCTCTACCAGCAAAAGAGGCTAAGGCCAAGTGTGCAGACACCTGTCAAACTGCTGCTTATGGAGCATTTGCTACAGTTGCAATGCCAAATTCAAGCACAGATCCAAAGGTTGAAGAAATACATTTCTTCTCTTGATGGGGAGTGTGCCAAAGCCAAATTGCAGAGATGTGTGCATACAAGGATGGGAAGAACTACTGAAGCTCTCTTTGAAAACAGTCTTCCACAGATTTATTGTAATCAATTGTGAGCTGTTTTTAGAAAATGTATTTTTGTCCTGATAATTAAGTAATGAAGCCTAGGAAAGTCTCATTTATAAAAATGAGTAATAATGGATTCAAAGTTGTTCAGGAATTGTTTCTCAATGACTTGAATTTAGAAATACTTTCTTAGAGGTGAGAAAGGAATGTGAAATTGTATCTTATATCTTGAGAAGTATTCCTTATCCTAGGGTCTCTTGGCTGAAGGCTAAAATATCCTTGGAAGAATACTGACAGCTCACAATTTCTTTTTATTTATTTATTTATTTTTTTCATGACACATTTTTTTTTTCTTAAATTCCATATATATATGTGTTAGCATACTGTATTTGTCTTTTTCTTTCTGACTTACTTCACTGTGTATGACAGACTCTAGGTCTATCCACCTCATTACAAATAGCTCAATTTTGTTTCTTTTTATGGCTGAGTAATATTCCATTGTATATATGTGCCACATCTTCTTTATCCATTCATCCAATGATGGAACTTAGGTTGTTTCCATCTCTGGGTTATTGTAAATAGAGCTGCAATGAACATTTTGGTACATGACTCTTTTTGAATTATGGTTTTCTCAGGGTATATGCCCAGTAGTGGGATTGCTGGGTCATATGGTAGTTCTATTTGTAGTTTTTTAAGGGAACTCCATACTGTTCTCCACACTGGCTGTATCAATTTACATTCCCACCAACAGTACAAGAGGGTTCCCTTTTCTCCACACCCTCTCCAGCATTTATTGTTTCCAGATTTTTTGATGATGGCCATTCTGACTGGTGTGAGATGATATCTCATTGTAGTTTTGATTTGCATTTCTCTAATGATTAATGCAGTTGAGCATTCTTTCATGTGTTTGTTGGCATTCTGTATATCTTCTTTGGAGAAATGTCTATTTAGGTCTTCTGCCCATTTTTGGACTGGGTTGTTTTTTTTGTTATTGAGCTGCATGAGCTGCTTATAAATTTTAGAGATTAATCCTTTGTCAGTTGCTTCATTTGCAAATATTTTCTCCCATTCTGAGGGTTGTCTTTTTGTCTTGTTTATGGTTTCCTTTGCTGTGCAAAAGCTTTGAAGTTTCATTAGGTCTCAATTGTTTATTCTTGTTTATATTTCCATTTCTCTGGGAGGTGGGTCAGAAAGGATCTTGCTGTGATTTATGTCATAGAGTGTTCTGCCTATGTTTTGCTCTAAAAGTTTGATAGTTTCTGGCCTTACATTTAGGTCTTTAATCCATTTTGAGCTTATTTTTGTGTATGGTGTTAGGGAGTGATCTAATCTCATACTTTTACATGTACCTGTCCAGTTTTCCCAGCACCACTTATTGAAGAGGCTGTCCTTTCTCCACTGTACATTCCTGCCTCCTTTATCAAAGATAAGGTGACCATATGTGTGTGGGTTTCTCTCTGCGCTTTCTATCCTGTTCCATTGATCTATCTTTCTGTTTTTGTGCCAGTACCATACTGTCTTGATTACTGTAGCTTTGTAGTATAGTCTGAAGTCAGGGAGCCTGATTCCTCCAGCTCCGTTTTTCGTTCTCAAGATTGCTTTGGCTATTCAGGGTCTTTTATGTTTCCATACAAATTGTGAAAGTTTTTGTTCTAGTTCTGTGAAAAATGCCAGTGGTAGTTTGATAGGGATTACATTGACTCTCTAGATTGCTTTGGGTAGTAGAGTCATTTTCACAATGTTGATTCTCCCAATCCAAGAACATGGTATATGTCTCCATCTATTTGTATCATCTTTAATTTCTTTCATCAGTGTCTTATAGTTTTCTGCATACAGGTCTTTTGTCTCCTTAGGTAGGTTTATTCCTAGATATTTTATTCTTTTTGTTGCAATGGTAAATGGGAGTGTTTTCTTGATTTCACTTTCAGATTTTTCATCATTAGTATATAGGAATGCCAGAGATTTCTGTGCATTAATTTTGTATCCTGCTACTTTACCAAATTCATTGATTAGCTCTAGTAGTTTTCTGGTAGCATCTTTAGGATTCTCTATGTATAGGATCATGTCATCTGCAAACAGTGACAGCTTTACTTCTTCTTTTCCGATTTGGATTCCTTTTATTTCCTTCTCTTCTCTGATTGCTGTGGCTAAAACTTCCAAAACTATGTTGAATAAGAGTGGTGAGAGTGGGCACCCTTGTCTTGTTCCTGATCTTAGTGGAAATGCTTTCAGTTTTTCACCATTGAGGATGATGTTTGCTGTGGGCTTGTCGTATATGGCCTTTATTATGTTGAGGAAAGTTCCCTCTATGCCTACTTTCTGCAGGGTTTTTATCATAAATGGGTGTTGAATTTTGTCAAAAGTTTTCTCTGCATCTATTGAGATGATCATATGGTTTTTCTCCTTCAATTTGTTAATATGGTTTATCACATTGATAGATTTGCATATATTGAAGAATCCTTGCATTCCTGGAATAAACCCCACTTGATCGTGGTGTATGATCCTTTTAATGTGCTGTTGGATTCTGTTTGCTAGTATTTTGTTGAGGATTTTTGCATCTATGTTCATCAGTGATATTGGTCTGTAGTTTTCTTTCTTTGTGACATCTTTGTCTGCTTTTGGTATCAAGGTGATGGTGGCCTCGTAGAATGAGTTTGGGAGTGTTCCTCCCTCTGCTATATTTTGGAAGAGTTTGAGAAGGATAGGTGTTAGCTCTTCTCTAAATGTTTGATAGAATTCGCCTGTGAAGCCATCTGTTCCTGGGCTTTTCTTTGTTGGAAGATTTTTAATCACAGTTTCAATTTCAGTGCTTGTGATTGGTCTGTTCATATTTTCTATTTCTTCCTGATTCAGTCTTGGCAGGTTGTGCATTTCTAAGAATTTGTCCATTTCTTCCAGATTGTCCATTTTATTGGCATAGAGTTGCTTGTAGTAATCTCTCATGATCTCTTTTATTTCTGCAGTGTCAGTTGTTACCTCTCCTTTTTCATTTCTAATTCTATTGATTTGAGTCTTCTCCCTTTTTTTCTTGATGAGTCTGGCTAGTGGTTTATCTATTTTGTTTATCTTCTCAAAGAACCAGCTTTTAGTTTTATTGATCTTTGCTATTGTTTCCTTCATTTCTTTTTAGCTCACAATTTCTTGAGAGACTATAGAATCAGACTTTAAAACTTGTAGGAACAGAGACAGCTAAAAAGAATATGAAGCAAAGAACCCAACAGTGGTCTGTTAGTAGGTATAGTGCAGCCTTTACTAGGACATAATGAAATCTCAAACATTCTGAGTATATTTGCCTCTCTACATCAGTTTTAGTTTCCAGAGAGCAATGATCTGAAATAACCGACCTTTGATCACATACTGTTCTTTACTCAGCTGAGGGCCAGGCAAGTGGATATGGTTTTCATGAACGAAATCCAGTATGAACTAGATATTTCTTCAAAAGGTGTTTATGGTCTCATAGGGAGGAATAAACAGATGCTGGTAGCCAATAAGCAGCAAATGTTACTTACTGTGTCTAATGAAGGTGGTCATGCTTGGGGTAGAGGTATCTGACAAGTCAGTCCCAAAGGGGCAAGCAAAAGTTTGATAATTGTTTCTTTAAATTGTTGAAAAGCATATGATAATTTGCCCTGATTTCGGGGACAAGAGAAACTTCTTCATTTTCCTTCTGGATCAACATTGAAGACTTTAGGTCTTGGCATGGAGCATGTGACTAGAGTGAACAGAACAACTGAAAACACTTTATTTATTATAAGTCCTGTGGATCATTTTCTGTCCTTTGGGATTCCTGTCACTCAGGAAAGGGAAAGAGGCAAAGCATCACAGTACCTGATGAATTAGCACACTGTCTCTTGCAGCATCATCCCCACCTGCCTGTGTTACCTGCCCTCTCAGCGAACCCTGCAGGGCTGAGGTCCATAACTCCACCTCCAGATGTGGCTGTCTGTTGTGTGGTGGTTTGGAATCTGATGACTCGACACCATCATCCCAGGTAACAGCTGGCTGTCTTTGGATTTCTGTCATCTCCTAATGTTTCATTAGCCTCTCACAGCTGGCCTCCCTATGCACAATCAGCAGTTTGGCTAATCTCTCCCTGATCTCTCCCCTTCCTGCAGGATGTTCATCATTAATGCATCCTTGCTCTGCTCCCCCCTCCTCTCAGCCTACCAGTGCTCTCTATTAGTGCATGCTGTGCCAGAGGCAACCCATCCGCTGTCTGCTCAGCACCAGCTTTGCTGTGTTTCAGCACTGTTGGGCCCTAAGGCAGAGTGTGTCCAGGACCATTAGATACTGGGTTGGAAGCACTGTTAGGATACCTACTTGTGTATGAACGTGAGCTCTACGAGAGCTGAGCCCTCATTCCCTCATTGACCTGCTAACATGCTCTTGTTCAGACTCCAATATTTGTAAGTTGATGCTCCCTTGCCTGGCTATACCTCAAATTAATTACAGTAATAAAAACCACAGCAACAGTGGTTAATACAATAATAATTAAAGACAATATCACTGGGGCTTCTCTGGTGGTGCAGTGGTTGAGAGTCCGCCTGCCGATGCAGGGGACACGGGTTCGTGCCCCGGTCCTGGAGGATCCCACATGCCGCGGAGCAGCTGGGGCCCGTGAGCCACGGCCGCTGAGCCTGCGCGTCCGGAGCCTGTGCTCCGCAGCTGGAGAGGCCACAACAGTGAGAGGCCCGAGTACCGCAAAAAAAAAAAAAAAAAGACAATATCACGATAATAACAATAGTCAATTTCATGTCTAGGGTGTTAACTGTCTGAATCTGTGCTAAAAGCTAGTCTCCGGTTAAATTCTAACATCTCTGTGAGTTAGGCAGTGCTGGTGAGGATATACCAGGTCACAGAAAGTTTAAGAAAGCTGCCCAAGGCCATCCCACTGGTGAGAAGATATTGTACTTGATCCTGACTTCCCTATTTTCTTTACAGCTTAAACTTTTAACCATTATGCATAATAATAGAATAGCTACCAGGTATGTTGCTTGGGCTTTTACCTGTATCAACATTTCAAAATTAAATGTTATCTAGTATTCACACCATTAGAAAGGTTGATATAAATTAATTTGGTCTATTTAAATATACAGTACCTTAAGTTTGTGTGGATTTAAAAATAAAACATCAAAAGGAAACATCAAAAGAATTTCCAAGTGTAGTTCTTCAGATAACCAAGGACACTTCCTCCCTCTCTTCTATTTTGAAGGGCAGTGTAAGTGGAAAGGTTTAAGAAGCACTGATGTTTTGAGACTATTTGATTAATAATTACTTCCTCAGTCAGAATAAATTAGAGTGTAACCTGCAAGAAAATTGGGGTCATGCCTACTTAGCTGTCACAATGCTTAGGATAGTACTTGGCACACTGTGGATATGCATAGTTGTTTAATGAAGAAGGGAAGAAAAGAAAGAAAAAAGAATGATGGAGGAAAAGAGGCATCTCCAGTGTTGACAAACCCATTCCTATCAACAGTCAGTACAGACAGTTCACGTCCATGCTGGTGGTTTCCCCATGTCTCTCTGTCTGGGGGCATTCTTTGCAAATAGGAAAGTTAGTCCTCTAAACTGGGTAGTTCAGAGTCCAGAGAGTTGAATCCCCAAGAGGTTCTCTTACTGAGTAATTCAAGTTTGTGGATAAATAACCCAATTTCTCAACCCCTCAATGAATGACTCTGAGTGGAAGGAAGAAAGAAAGAAAGTAGGAAGAAAAACAATGGAAGAGAGTATAAATGAAGAAATAAAAACAGAAAGAAAAAGAGCAAAAGGGAGGAATGGAAACAAGGAAGAAGGGAGGGAGGGAAAGAGAGAAAGGAAAAAAATGACAGAAAGGAAAAAAGAAAGAGAGAAAACAAAAGAAGAGGAGAAGAAAGCTAGAGGGGAGAATAGAAGAAAAATAAGTGGAAAGGAGGGAAGAAAAAAGTGAAAAAAGAAAAAAATGAGAGGCCCACAAGGAAACAAGGAGAAAGAGACTAGGTAGCAAGTAAGAAAGAAAGGACCTTAAATATTTATAAAAAGAAAAAAAAAGGGTAGTGATTTTGAGCAGAAGAAACAGGGATTTAGAGACTCTGATGTGGGGAGACAAAACTTTTTCCTAAACAAACTGAAATATCATCGTGTTTCTGTTCTTTGGTGCAAAAGAACGTTTCTTCACGTCTAGTTATGATGGCTAGCTCAGTACTGAAGAGCATATCCTGGATTATAGCAAGAAGGTCTTGTTTGTCTCTTGAAGGACTGCTTTGCTTGTCTTCCTGTACACATGCCAAATTTCCCCTATGTATGCATGTGTCTGGGGTTCCTTCGTTATTTCCCAAGAATGGCAAGCATAGAAAATACTGGTTGGGACAGCTGTAGGTTAAGCAGTCACCACCTGGAGCATCTCAGTGCATTTCAGGAGACTGGGGACAGGTGTAAGGTATGTTCCCTGTATCAGGGAAAACTCAGAAGTCAGAAACAAATTTACTGAACAAGACAAATTCCTGTCATTGGCATGATATTTCCATGATGTTAAATATATTCTTATTTATGAGTGAGAAAACTTTATCTGTCTCAAGATAATTGTTTATAGCCCAGCCCTCAGGAAAATTATTTTTGTTTTCTTTTCAAACTTTTACACTTTAAGTACTTATTTTATTTCCCCTAGACCGGAAAGATTGACCCAACCTGAAAGACAGGAGTGAGAATCAAGAATCAACCGTTTAGAGTCAGCTCTGCCACCAACTTGTAACATGGCCTGATGAGCTACTTCATTCCCCTATGTCTTCCTCCAGAGAAGTCTGGATAAATTCCTCAGTATTCCAAGTGAGCTTTTTAGAGCACCTTCTTGGGCCTCCAAGAACTGGGGAGATGGGGAGGGAGCCAGACCCTATAGCCATGCTTCACCTAAAGCAATCCTGATGATTGATTTCTCCATGTTGAGGTTTGAATAAGTTTTCATTCAAGGAAAAGTTTCTGCTAAAAGTATAAATAATGTTAATATTAATGTAATATTAATTACAAAGTAATAATATTAAAAATATTTAAGGTCCTTTTTGAGTTTTATTCTATCAATAAATTCTAATTCTATAAACAAGCAAATAAACCAAGATAAATATCCTGTAGTAAGAATTTAAAGCAAAAATGGCATTTTCTTTAAATGGAAGTGGACAAAATTATTTTAAAGTAAAATGTAAGAATATATTAAATTATAGAGACACTTGTAGAGACACCTGACAAATATGTTTCTGTGGGTCTGATGACTCTTAAAACCCCTTGTCAATTTCCCCAGCAGACTAAAAGGAGGGCTGCTGAGCTTTCTGAGAAGCACTGCAAAGGTATGTCTTCAGAAAGGTAGTTTAGGGGATGTGCCGCCTTCCCATCTCTGTGCTCTTATCAAAATGTCAGAGGAGCACACATGCTGAGATTTCTTTCCCCTTCCACGTGCATTAGCCCTCAGTTTGTGGATTAGATGGCTATCACGGAGACTGAGAGTAGAAAAAGATATTAAAATATTTCTTGCCTTAAGTTCCCTTTGTGTTTTGTCCAGGCCACAAGGGAAGACAAAAATGCTTCTCTCCAGGGTTGGCAGTTTCCAAGAGATCAAGCAGAGTGTGGGTCAAGGAAGAAGCAGCTTCTCAGGGACCCTCACGCTCCAGCAGTTTTCTTGATCCGTCTAGTAAAGAAGCAGGAAAAGGTGAAAGGTATTAAGGAGATGAAATGTCAGGGTAGGTGGGAGTTCCTTGCTAACTTGGCAGCTCCAAATTGGTTTAAGAAAGGGTCCCTGGGTAAGAGCAGCAATTATGTGAAAATGGAAGTATTCCTGGATATTTTGAACGCCATCAAATACTTCACCATTTCTATGACTCCTAGGGACAGCAGACTGTGTTTTGTTTGCTCTGGGGTTTACAGTCATAGCCCCTTACATCAGGCTTCAATTCGCACCTGCAGATAAGACATTGTTCTGGGCCTCTCAGGCTCCCACAGATCTTCTGAGGTAGATGGAAAACTTTATCCCCAAAGAGAGAAAACTGTCTCTTTGCAAGTAGACTGTTCTTATCAAAGAAAATAAGACACTTTATTGTAAACAACGATCAATTAAAAATCCTGGCTCTACCTTTACTAGCTGGGTGACCATAGGCAAGTTACTTCATCTAAGTCTGTTTTCTTATCTGTAAAATATTTGTAATAAAACTTAAATCATGGGATTGTAAACTTGCAAAGAGCTTAACACATTACCTAGTACATAGTTTAATTTTGTTACTAACAAAATTCAAAGCACTCTAATAGTGTGGAATTACACTATGGGACCTAAGGAAAAGACACAATTATAAATGTTTTCTGAATGTCTCAGTTACCAATTGGTCCTTTTATATTATTTTTGGTAATAAGTTATTTAAAGCAGGGGTTCCCAAGCCCCGGTACTGGTCCGCGTCCTGTTAGGAACCGGACTGCACAGCAGGAGGTGAGCGGTGGGCGAGTGAGTGGAGCTTCATCTGCCGCTTCCCATTGCTCCCCATCGTTCCCCATCGTTCCCCATGGCTCCCCATGGCTCCCCATGGCTCCCCATCGCTCCCCATCACTCACATTACCACCTGAACCATCACCATCCCTGCCCCCCACCACCCCGTCTGTGGAAAAACTGTCTTCCACGAAACCGGTCCCTGGTGCCAAATTGCTGTGGACCGCTGATTTAAAGTGTTATCCAATCCTCATTGTCACTATAAACAGTCTGTATCTATTGTCAGTATGTAACAATAAACATTAAAAAAGATTTGAATAACAAGCTTTTTTAAGTAATAAGGAGTCGTTGAATGTATTTGAGCATGGGATTTGTTAATTCCTTGAACAGATATCTAACACATGCTTGCCATGGGACAACCACTCTTCTAGAAAACAGTGACAAAGTGATGCAACAGACAAAGCTCGTAAAGTTTACATTCTCCTGGTGATAAAGTGAGGAAGGATGTTCTATAATAAATGATAAACTGGCAAAAAAGTTCAGGGATTTCACAGAGTGAAAAGAAAACTGAAGAAGGGGTGGTGCTTCGAAGACTATTCCACTAGTCAGGTAACAGACAATGTTTGCTATACCAGAGTGATGGCAGTCAAAGAGTCAAGGAGGAAATGCGTGGAGGAAGGCTTAGATGGATGGAAAGGTGATAGGAAGGAAAGGGGAAATGTTGATTTGAAGGGAGGGTAAAGCTTTTGGTTTCAAAGTATTGACAAAGTGTCCCGTTACAGCAGCCATAAATGGGAGACTGTAGCTCAGGAGAGACTTCAATATTTTAGCTTAATTTGAAACAGGATAGTTCTGAAGTTGACAACATCATAAAAGGGCAGAGTAGAATGAAAAAAGAGAAAAGCAATTAAATAATTTTATATAATTCATCACCCTCAAACAATGAAGAAGGTAAATGAGATTACCCAGTAGAACTTTTGGGAAAATCAGCATGTTGGAAACGTCTACATTGAAAACTGCTTAAAATTCCCAAAACACCTTTTCTGTTGTTTTACCAAAGGGAAAATATGTCACAATCCATGACAAGAATTAGAATTTCCTCTGAATGTGCCATGGAAGAAACAGCTATTTACTCAGCCAAAGTAGTTCAATAACCGTATTGCTTAGAAAATGATTGTTTCTTCTCTGTAAAAATGATTTTCCATTTTTGCAAGAAATCCAGGGAACTGACTCAGTTTCTCTCAGGTAAATACTAAGAGAGGTCTGAGTTTACCAAACAAGAGTCAGTGCCTCACCTTGAGAAGGGGGGCATGTTGAATTGAGCTAATAAACATTATTCATGTATTCCATTTTAAATCGTCACCAAATATGCTGCTAGGCTTTTGTAATGGAGAAATGTAAAAAGAAAAACTAAGTCCATGCATTATTTAAATATAAAAATATAACACTGTGAACAATACTGTGGATATACTGGATACAAACAAAACGCAAAATGTCAAATGTAGGAGTATAATTAAAAAGAAACTTAACACATAAATGCTGAATGCAGTATATGTGTAAATATGTGTGTGTGTGTGTGTGCATGTATATATATATATCTCCAATTAAGACAAACTTTAAATTGCCAAGTAAATTATCCAGTCTTTTTAAAGAAGGTATAGGTCACATTATGATTTAATGATGAGGGAGCACTTTATAGAAGTATTATTTTACCTTGTACCTTGAAAGGTGGGTATAATTTGTGTAAACTTGTAGAGAAAACAAAAAAAGAAAAACCAAAGTGTCCTTGCATATTGATTTTGCTTGAGTGAAACTGTGGAGGCCAAAAAAATGTGAGATGTGGGTAGGGGACAGGACATGGTAAATAGATTTGACCTTTGACATCTGGTAAAGACATGAGCATCTTGGATGTCTGGCTGAGGTCTGTCAACTTTATCATGTAGACCTCCCAGAGCTGTGGAAGGTTTTTGAGCAGGAAGAGAAGTAGAGTTTAAGGGGAATAATATGGCAAAAGTGCAGATAATAAGTTGGAAAAGGGAATGAATGGAGTTAGGACAAGCAGCTATAAAGTTCCTTTCAGAAGGTTTGGCTTGAGACAGAACACAAAAAGTATTCCAATATTTCAGATTTCAAATTGTGACTGGAAGTATATACATGAAATGTGGAACCTTATACAAACTGATGTTAGCTGGGTTATCTGGGGACATGGCTCCCTCTTCCCACCCAACTCCTGAAGGATACAGCAATCTCTCTCTGTAGTTGGTGCAAGAACACCGAAGAGTTTTGACTACTGCTAATGCATCCTAGATGTCTATCTTTCTAGCTGAATAAACAGCTTAACCTCTCCATGCCTCAGTTTCTCACTCTATAAAGTTGATTTAGTAATAGTTCAATAACTGTAGGAAAAGCTTAAATTAGTTCACCTATGTAAAGCAAACAGAATGGTGCCATGTACATAGCAGATGCTGTATGTGTTTTAGCTACTTTTATTATTTATTACCAATAAACCAACACATTCATTAGACCCATGACCACCTTTTAAAGTCCAAACCATGCAAGGACCATGATCCAGGGTATGACTTAAAAAGTGATTATTGTGACTATATCTTTGTGCCCCCAACAGGGTTTTTATTCAATGAATTATATCTTTTCTTCTAAATTTTACCTACTTGTTAAGAGTAGGGTGATGACATAATATTTGATAGTCCCTAACCTCCATCTGTAAAGATACTTTAATTTTTTCCTTCTGTGGTTTCCCGCAAACATAAGTAATTTAAACAGAATGTCTATGCATTTATGCAAGATACATTGATTGTAATGAAAACAAACATAATGCATTAATAAAGAAGGGACTCAAATTTATGGCCCCTGATACTTCTGGACTAAGGATTTATCTAATAACGCATTCTTTGCCTTTGCCAATAACGCACAGCCATGGAAAATCCATATATGTATTTATTTTGGCCACTTCTCTTTTCATATAAAGAAGATAAGAAGTTACACTGCAGGAGGCTGTGCCCATTGGGAGGATTTCCCATCTCTACTGTCTTTAAGGACCACTCTATATGGGACTGTAACACAGCCAGCATCCATTTCTGGCTCATACAATATACCAGGCTTACATAAACCAAGCTCATAATTCTTCTTCCTTGTCTCACAAAAGGAATCCCATGTTACCAATGGGTTTGAGCTGAGGGAGCAGCCACAGTGTGATAGTGGAGACGTTATAGGGTTCTGGGCCAACTCTTTGTGCACCCTACCTGTGTTTCCAACCCAGCTCTTGCATGATCCTGGCTCTACCACTTTCATCTTATCATGTATTGTTGCTGCTCTATCTCCGCTGATAGAACTAAAAACTATAAAACTTTTATTAAAGAATTTTTTTAAACACAAATAATTTGAAAGACATCCATTTTCATGAATTGGAAGACTTACTATTGTTAAGATGACCATACTAGCCAAAGTAATTACAAAATCAGTCAGTGCCTATCAAAATCCTAGTGGCATTTTTTTTTATAGAAATAGAAAAACAATCTGAAAATCCATATGGAACCACAAAGGACCCTAGAAAGCCTAAGACATCTTGAGAAAGAAGAGTAAAGCTGGATGCACCACACTTCCTGATTTCAAAATATATTACAAAGCAACAGTAATTATAAGAGCATGATTCTGGCATAAACACAGATATATAGACCAATGGAACAGAATAGAAAGCCCAGAAATAAAACCACACATAAACAATCAACTGGTCTTCAACAAGATTGCCAAGAATACACAATGTGGAAATGACAGTCTCTTCCACACGTGGTGCTGAGAAAATTGGATATCCATAGGGAGCTTTTTTTTTTTTTTTAAGTGAATAATTCCTTGTTGGAAATGGATTTTTTTCAGCTTACATCATAATTCTCATTGGGAATCTTGCTATAAATTTATAATGTTTTTCCTGTCACAGAGAGTTTTGTACCAAAGGGTTTGCTCAGCTTTACGGCCCAAGCAACAAGTATGTTTGCACTAAAGTCTTCTTGTCACTCCATATGGAACATAGTTGTATTTCTAGGTATGGAATATGCTGCTTCTAGAAGCTGAAGATATTGCCAGACATTATACTTTCTTCTTATTGGTGGGATTAAGAGAAACAGTAATTTGTTATTTTGGATGAGATTTCCTGATATAATCTCCAAATCTTCATAGGCTTTATCTCCCACTTTTGGATCCAATATTCTTACCAAGGCCCACGATCTACTTGAAACTTCTTGCTCATATGATTTGATTAACATTGTGTTGGTGGTACACCGGGCCAAGGTAAGGTTACGTGGAATAATCAGATAGTCATACAATACGATACAATAACAGTACAGAGGGTGAGGGTATTAAGCATGACACTGGGAAAATGTAAACGTATATTGTTTTCTATCTTCTATGATGATAAACTGCTTTACGCCCCCCCTTCTTGGTAGAGATGGAAAAGAACTTCACTGCCAATCAATGACTATGTGCATTTGAGATCATGTTAATCTCTCCTGGCAAGTAAACATTTCATATTGACAGAGCAGCTGCAATAAGAAGTGCTATTTGGTTGAGTTTGGGGAAATCTATTTTCATACTCTAGAACTGGTCTGATTTCTAAAGGGAAGATGTAGAAAGTTAAATGTGGACCACACCATTCATCCTTTAGGTCTTTAAGAATACCATTAATCTCTGCTATTTGGGGGTGGGGGAGTGTGATTATGCTTCTGATCTGCTATCCTGGTTGAGGATTGGAGAGGAGGCAATTTCAGAGGATTTCACTTGACTTTTCTTACTATAATAGCTCTTAGGCCATAGGCCAAGGAATAATGTAAGTGTTGTGTAAATTATCAAGTACGTCCATTCCAGTTAGCCCTTCCGAGACTGGGAAATAACCACAGGGTAACTCCATAGACCTAATGGATCACTGTGAGCTGGATATAGATAAAGATTACATTTATCACCTGATTCTCATATTATTCCACTCTAATAGCATCAATTAATAGCATCTGAGTACCAGTGAAAACTCAGCCCCTGTGACCAACAGTTCTTACATTGTCTGGTCATTCTCTTTTCTTAAATGTATGATCTTAGTTACTGAACAAGGGGCGAGTCATTACTAAATATATTTGGTGTTGCAAATTCTTTCTTCCTGATGAGACAGGCTCATCTTCAAACTGGGCTCTAGATCTGAAAAGTGCCTCAGATCATAAAACGAGTCAGAGGATCTCTGATTTCTGTTATTTTAGTGTTCTGTCATCTCCAGTGGTATCAAAGAACCCAGTTCTGTTACACAAAGCATCTTCTGCTGTATGTCTAACTTGGAGAACAGAGCCATCACGGAATTTCCCATGCTTCTAGCCCCCTCACCAATGCATTATTTTTTTCTTAATAAACTTTTATCTAAATTTTACTTATTTATAGTTTTTATTTATATTTTTGTGAGAACACTAAAGTTCTAATCTCTTAGCAAATTTCAATTACATGATACAGTATTATCAACTACAGTCACCAAGTTACACATTATATCTTCAGACTTTATTCCTCTTATAACTGAAAGTTTGCAACCTTTTCTCAACCTCTCCCTATTTCCCTCACCCACCCTTCCAGCCCCAGCAAATACTTTTCTACTCTGCTTCTATGAGTTCAACTTCTTTTTCTAGTTTCCACGGATAAGTGACACCATGAAGTACATGTGGTATTTATCTTTGTCTGGCTTATCTCACTCAGCATAATGACCTCCAGATTCATCCATGTTGCTGCAAACGGCAGGATTTCCACATTTTTTAAGGCTGAATAATATTCCATTGTGTTTATATTATTTTATTATATTATATTAATCCCTATATATGTGTATGGATTATATATATTACATATGTGTATATGGATTATATATATTACATACGTGTGTATATATATAACATTTTCCTTATCCATTCATGCATTAATGGACACTTAAGTTGGTTCCATACCTTGGCTATTGTGACTAATGCTGTGATCAACATGGAAATACAGATATCTCTTTCACAGAGTTATTTCATTTCCTTTGGATATTAATCAAGAAATGGGAAAAAAAAAAGAAATGGGGTGCTAGATCATATAATAGCTCTATTTTTAAGTTCATTAAGAAATCTCCATACTGTTTTCCAAAATGTCTGAACCATTTTATATTCTCACCAACACTGAACAAAAGTTCTCTTTTCTGCACATCGCTGCCAGCACTTGCTACTGTGTGTTTATTTTATAGTAGAAATCCAAACAGGTTGACATACTATCTCATTGTGTTCTTTTTTTTAACATCTTTATTGGAGTATAATTTCTTTACAATGTTGTGTTAGTTTCTGCTGCATAACATAGTGAATCAACTATACATATACATAAATCCCCATATCTCTTCCCTCTTGCGTCTCCCTCCCATCTTCCCTATCCCACCCCTGTAGGTGGTCACAAAGCACCAAGCTGATCTCCCTCTGCTATGCAGCTGCTTCCCACTAGCTATCTATTTTATATTTGGTAGTGTATATATGTCCATGCCACTCTCTCACTTTGTCCCAGCTTACCCTTCCCCCTCCCAGTGTCCTCAAGTCCATTCTCTACATCTTTATTCCTCTCCTGTGCCTAGATTCTTCAGAACCTTTTTTTCTTTTTTAGATTCCATATATATGTGTTAGCATATGGTATTTGTTTTTCTCTTTCTGATTTACTTCACTCTGTATGACAGACTCTAGGCTCATCCACCTCACGACAAATAACTTAATTTTGCTTCTTTTTATGGCTGAGTAATATTCCATTGTATATATGTGCCACATCTTCTTTATCCATTCATCTGTCAATGGACATTTAGGTTGCTTCCATGCCCTGGCTATTGTGAATAGAGCTGCAATGAACATTGTGGTACAAGTCTTTTTTTGAATTATGGTTTTCTCAGGGTATATGCCCAGTAGTGGGATTGCTGGGTTGTATGGTAGTTCTATTTGTAGTTTTTTAAGGAACCTCCATACTGTTCTCCATAGTGGCTGTATCAATTTACATTCCCACCAGCAGGGCAAGAGGGTTCTCTTCTCTCCACACCCTGTCCGACATTTATTGCTTATACATTTTTTGATGATGGCAATCCTGACCAGTGTGAGCTGATACCCCACTGTGGTTTTAATTTCCATTGCTCCAATGAGTAGTGATGTTGAGCATCCTTTCATGTGTTTGTTGGCAGTCTGTATATCTTCTTTGGAGAAATATCTGTTTAGGTCTTCTGCCCAGTTTTGGATTGGGTTATTTGTTTTTTTTGGATATTGAGCTTCATGAGCTACTTGTAAATTTTGGAAATTAATTTTTGTCAGTTGCTTTGTTTGCAAATATTTTCTCCCATTCTGAGGGCTGTCTTTTTATCTTGTCTATGGCTTCTTTTGATATGAAAAGGCTTTTAGGTTTCATTAGGTCCCATTTGTTTATTTTTGTTTTTATTTCCATTTCTCTAGGAAGTGGGTCAACAAGGATCTTGCTGTGATTTATGTCATATGATGTTCTATGTTTTCATTTAAGAGTTTGATAGTGCCTGGCCTTACATTTAGGTCTTTAATCCATTTGGAGTTTATTTCTGTGGATGGTGTTAGGGAGTGTTCTAATTTCATTCTTTTACATGTAGCTGTCCAGTTTTCCCAGCATCACTTATTGAAGAGGCTGTCTTATCTCCATTGTATACTCTTGCCTCCTTTATCAAAGGTTAGGTGACCATATGTGTGTGGGTTTATCTCTGCGCTTTTTATCCTATTCCACTGATCTATATTTCTGTTTTTGTGCCAGTACCATACTGTCTTGATTGCTGTAGCTTTGTAGTATAGTCTGCAGTCAGGGAACCTGATTCCCACAGCTCCATTTTTCTTTCTCAAGATTGCTTTGGCTATTTGGGGTCTTTTGTGTTTCCATGCAAATTGTGAAATTTTTTGTTCTAGTTCTGTGAAAAATGACATTGGTAGTTTGACAGGGATTGCACTGAATCTATAGATTGCTTTGGGTAGTATTGTCATTTTCACAATGTAGATTTTTCCAATGCAAGAACATGTTATATCTATCCATCTGTTTGTATCATGTTTAATTTCTTTCATCATTGTCTTATAGTTTTTTGCATATTTGTCTTTTGTCTCCTTAGGTAGGTTTATTCCTAGGTATTTTATTCTTTTTGTGGCAATGGTAAATGGGAGTGTTTTCTTAATTTCACTTTCAGATTTTTCATCATTAGTGTATAGGAATGTAAGAGATTTCTGTGCATTAATTTTGTATCCTGCTATTTTCCAAATTCATTGATTAGCTCTAGTAGTTTTCTGGTAGCATTTTAAGGATTGTCTATGTATAGTATCATGTCATTTGCAAACAGTGACAGTTTTACTTCTTCTTTTCCACTTTGGACTCCTTGTATTTCTTTCTCTTCTCTTATTGCTGTGACTAAAACTTCCAAAACTATGTAGAATAATAGTGGTGAGAGTGGGCAACCTTTTCTTTTTCCTGATCTTAGTGGAAATGGTTTCAGTTTTTCACCATTGAGAATGATGTTGGCTGTGGGTTTGTCATATACGACCTTTATTATGTTGAGGTAAGTTCCCTCTATGCCTACTTTCTGGAGGGATTTTATCATAAATGGGTGTTGAATTTTGTCAAAAGCTTTTTCTGCATCTATTGAGATGATCATATGGTTTTTCTCCTTCAATTTGTTAATATGGCATATCACATTGATTGTTTTGCATATGTTGAAGCATCCTTGCATTCCTGGGATAAAGCCCATTTGATCATGGTGTATGATCCTTTTAATGTGCTGTTGGATTCTGTTTGCTAGTATTTTGTTGAGGATTTTTGCATCTATGCTCATCAGTGATATTGGTCTGTAGATTTCTTTTTTTGTGACATCTTTGTATGGTTTTGGTACAAGGGTGATGGTGGCCTTGTAGAATGAGTTTGGGAGTATTCCTCCCTCTGCTATATTTTGGAAGAGTTTGAGAAGGATCGGTGTTAGCTCTTCTCTAAATGTTTGATAGAATTCGCGTGTGAAGCCATCTGTCCTGGGCTTTTGTTTGTTGGAAGATTTTTAATCACAATCTCAATTTCAGTGCTTGTGATCAGTCTGTTTATATTTTCTATTTCTTCCTGGTTCAGTCTCAGTAGGTTGTGATTTTCTAAGAATTTGTGCATTCCTTCCAAGTTGTCCATTTTATTGGCATATAGTTGCTTGTAGTAATCTCTCATGATCCTTTGTATTTTTGCAATGTCAGTTATTACTTCTCCTTTTTCACTTCTAATTCCATTGATTTGAGTTTTCTCCCTTTTTTTCTTGATGAGTCTGGCTAATGGTTTATCAATTTTGTTTATCTTCTCAAAGAACCAGCTTTTAGTTTTATTGATCTTTGCTATTGTTTCCTTCATTTCTTTTTCATTTATTTCTGATCTGATCTTTATGATTTCTTTCCTTCTATTAACTTGGAGGTTTTTTGTTCTTCTTTCTCTAATTGCCTTAGGTGTAAGTTTAGGTTGTTTATTTGAGATCATTCTTGTTTCTTGAAGTAGGATTGTATTGCTATAAACTTCCCTCTTAGAAATGTTTTTGCTGCACCCCATAGGTTTTGGGTCGTTATGTTTTCATTGTCATTTGTTTCTAGGTATTTTTTGATTTCCTCCTTGATTTCTTTAGGGATCTCTTTGTTATTTAGTAGCATATTGTTTAATCTGCATGTGCTTGTATTTTTTACAGATTTTTTTCCTGTAATTGATGTCTAGTCTCACAGAGTTGTGTCGGAAAAGATACTTGATACAATTTAAATTTTCTTAAATTCACCAAGGCTTGATTTCTGACCCAAGATATGATCTCTCCTGGAGAATGTCCATGAACACTTGAGAAGAAAGTGTATTCTGCTGTTTTTTCATGGGATGTCCTATAAATATCAATAAAGTCCATCTTGTTTAATGTGTCATTTAAAACTTGTGTTTCCTTATTTATATTCATTTTGGATGACCTGTCCATTGGTGAAAGTGGGCTGTTAAAAGTCCCCTACTGTGATTGTGTTACTGCCGATTTCCCCTTTTATGTCTGTTGGAATATGCCTTATGTATTGAGGTGCTCCTATGTTGGGTGCATAAATATTTACAATTTTTATATCTTTTTCTTGGATTGGTCCCTTGAGTATTAATGTAGTGTCCTTCTTTGTCTCTTGTAATAGTCTTTATTTTAAAGTCTATTTTGTCTGATATGAGAATTGCTACTCCAGCTTTCTTTTGACTTCCATTTGCATAGAATATCTTTTTCCATCCCCTCACTTTCAGTCTGTATGTGTCCCTAGGTCTGAAGTGGGTCTCTTGTAGACAGCATATATATGGGTCTTGTTTTTCTATGCATTCAGCCAGGCTGTGTCTTTTGGTTGGAGCATTTAATCCGTTTACATATAAGGTAGTTATCAATGTGTATTTCCTATTACCATTTTCTTAATTGTTTTGGGTTTGTTATTGTATATCTTTTCTTTCTCGTGTGTTTCCTGGCTAGAAAAGTTCCTTTAGCATTTGTTGTAGAGCTGGTTTGGTGGTGCTGAATTCTCTCAGCTTTTACTTGTCTGTAAAGGTTTTAAGGTCTCTGTCGAATCTGAATGAGATCCTTGCTGGGTAGAGTAATCTTGGTTGTAGGTTTTTCCCTTCATCACTTTAAATATGTCCTGCCATTCTCTTCTGGCTTTCAGAGTTTCTGCTGAAAGATCAGCTGTTAACCTTATGGGGATTCCCTTGTATCTTATTTTTTTGCTTTTCCCTTGTTGCTTTTAATATTTTGTCTTTGTATTTAATTTTTGATAGCTTGGTTCACATGTGTCTTGGCTTGTTTCTCCTTGGATATACCCTGTATGGGACTCTCTCATTTCCTGAGCTTGATTGACTCTTTCCTTTCCCATATTATGGAAATTTTCAACTATAATCTCTTCAAATATTTTCTCAGTCTCTTTCTTTTTCTCTTCTTCTTCTGGGACCCCTATAATTCGAATGTTGGTGCACTTAATGTTGTCCCAGAGGTCTCTGAGACTGTCCTCAATTCTTTTCATTCTTTTTTCTTTTTTCTGCTCTGTGGTAGTTATTTTCACTATTTTATCTTCCAGATCACTTATCCATTCTTCCGCCTCAGTTATTCTGCTACTGATTCCTTCTAGAGAATTTTTAAATTCATTTATTGTGTTTTTCATCATTGTTTGCTTGCTCTTTAGTTCTTCTAGGTCCTTGTTAAACGTTTCTTGTATTTTCTCCATTCTATTTCCAAGATTTTGCATCATCTTTATATCATTATTCTGAATTCTTTTTCAGGTAGACTGCCTATTTCCTCTTCATTTGTTTGGTCCGGTGGGTTTTTACGTGCTCCTTTATCTGCTGTGTGTTTTTCTGTCTTCTCATTTTGCTTAACTTACTGTGTTTGGGGTCTCCTTTCCGCAGGCTGCAGGTTCATATTTCCCATTGTTTTTGGTGTCTGCCCCCTGTGGGTAAAGTTGGTTCAGTCATTGTGTAGACTTCCTGGTGGAGGGGACTGGTGCCTGTGTTTTGGTGGATGAGGCTGGATCTTGCTTTTCTAGTGAGCAGGACCACATCCGGTGGTGTGTTTTGGGGTGTCTCTGAAGTTAATATGACTTTAGGCAGTCTCTCTGCTATGGGTGTGGTTGTGTTCCTGTCTTGCTAGTTGTTTGGCACAGGGTGTCCAGCACTGTAGCTTGCTGGTCGTTGAGTAGAGTTGGTTCTTTGTATTGAGATGGAGATCTCTGGGAGAGTTTTGGCCATTTGATATTACATGGGGCTGGGATATTACATGGGGTTCAATATCCTGAACTCGGCTCTCCACCTCAGAGGCTGAGGTCTGACACCCAGATGGAGCACCAAGACCCTGTCAAGCCACACTCTTCAGAAGAAAAGGGAGGGAAAAAAAAGAAAGAAAGGAAGAAAAAGAAAGAAATAAAAATAAAATTATATAAAATTATTATAATAAAAATATTATTAAAAATTAAAAAGTAATTTAAAAAACAAAGAAAGAAAAGAGCAGCCAAACCAAAAGACAAATCCACCAATGATAACAGCACTAAACACTATACCTAAAAATAATATATATATATGGACAGACAGAACCCTAGGACAAATGGTAAAAACAGAGCTATACAAACAAAATCACACAAAGAAACATATGCATACACACTCAGAAAAAATATGTATATATTAAAAAAAGTAAGACAGTAACCTAATCAATAAACAAATCTACCAATGATAATAAGCTCTAAATACTAAATTAAGATAAACATAAAACCGGAAACAAATTAGATGCAGAAAGCAAACCCCAATCTACAGTTGCTCCCAAAGTCCACTGCCTCAATTTTGGGATGATTTGTTTTCTATTCAGGTATTCTACAGATGCAGGGTACATCAAGTTGGTTGAGGAGATTTAATTCGCTGCTCCTGAGGCTGCTGGGAGAGATTTCTCTTTCTCTTCTTTGTTCACACATCTCCTGGGGTCCAGCTTTCTATTTGGCTCCACCTCTGCCTGTAGGTTGCCTGATGACATCTGTTTCCTGCCCAGACAGGACGGAGTTAAGGTAGCAGCTGATTAGGGGGCTCTGGCTCACTCAGGCTGGGGGGAGGGAAGGATACTGAATGTGGGGCAAGCCTGTGGCAGCAGAGGCCAGTGTGATGTTGCAACAGTCCAAGGCATGCTGTGTTTTCTCCCGGGGAAGTTGTCCCTGGATAACGGGACCCTGGCAGTGGAGGGCTGCACAGGCTCCCAGATGGGGAGGTTTGGATAGTGACCTGTGCTTGCACACAGGCTTCTTGATGGCTGCTGGAGGAGCCTTAGCATTTCATGACTGTCTCTAGTGTCAATGCTGATATCTGCAGCTCGCGCCTGTCTCTAGAGCTCATTTAGGTGGTGCTCTGAATCCCCTCTCCTCACGCACCGCGAAACAATGGTCTCTTGCCTCTTTGGCAGCTCCAGACTTTTTCCCGGAATCCCTCCTGGCTAGCTGTGGTGCACTAGCCCCCTTCAGGCTGTGTTCATGAAGCCAACCCCGGTCCCCTCCCTGGGATCTGACCTCCAAAGCCCGAGGCTCAGCTCCCAGTCCCCACCCATCCCGGCAGGTGAGCAGACAAGACTCTCAGGCTGGAGAGTGCTGATCGGCACCGATCCTCTGTGCAGGAATCTCTCTGCTTTGCCCTCCGCACCCCTGTTGCTGCGCTCTCCTCGGTGGCTCCGAAGCTTCCCCCCTCTGCCCACCCCCTGTCCACCCCCTGTCCCCACCAATGAAGGGGCTTCCTAGTGTGTGGAAACTTTTCCTCCTTCACAGCTCCCTGCCAGAGGTGCAGGTCCCGCCCCTATTCTTTTGTCTCTGTTTTTTCTTTTTCCTTTTGCCCTACCCAGGTGTGTGGAGTATTTCTTGCCTTTTGGGAAGTCTGAGGTCTTCTGCCAGTGTTCATTTGATGTTCTGTAGGAGTTGTTCCACATGTAGATGTATTTTTGATGTATTTGTTGGGATGAAGGTGATCTCCATGTCTTACTCTTCAACCATCTTGAAGGCCATTTGTCTCTCATTGTGGTTTTGATTTGCATTTCCCTAATGATTAATGATGTTGAGCACCTTTTCATGTACCAGTAGGTCATTTGTATATCTCCTTTAGAAAAATTTCTATTCAGGTCCTTTTCCCATTTTTTAATCAGATTTTTTTTGTGGGGTGGGTATTGAGTTGTATGAGTTCCATGTGTATTTTGGACATTAATCCCTTATCTGACATGTAGTTTGTGAATATTTTCTCCCATTCCATACTTTGTCTTTTCATTTTGTTGATGGCTTCCTTTGCTTTGCAGAAGCTTTTTAGCTTGATGTAGTCCCACTTGTTCATTTTTGCTGTTGTTGATTTTGTTTTTGGTGTCAAATCCAGAAAATAATTGCCAAGACCAATGTTAAGGAGCATACTCCCTATGCTTTCTTATAGGAGTTTTGTAGTTTCAGGTCTTATGCTCAAGTTCAAAACCTATTTTGAGTTGATATTTTTTTGTATTGTGTAAGATAGGGATTTCACTCATTTGCATGTGGATGTCCAGTTTTCTCAACTCCTTTTATTGAAGAAATGATCATTTCTGCATTACTTATTCTGGGAGACTTTGTAGAAAATCAATTGACCATATGCATGGGTTCATTTCTGAGCCTTTTGATATGGTCTGAAATCAGAAAGTGTGATGCCTTCAGTTTTGTTTTTCTTTCTCAAGATTGCTTTGGCTATTTGAAGTCTTTTGTGGTTTCATATCAATTTTAGGATTGTATTTTCTATTTCTGTAATAAATGCCATTGGAATTTTAATGGCAATTGCATTGAATCTGTAGATTATTTTGGGTAGTATAGACATTTTAACAACATTATGTTTTCTAATCTATGGACATGAAATACCTTCCCATTTACTTGTGTTTTCTTCAAATTATTTTTTTTTGAGTGTACAGATCTTTCACCTCCTTGTTTAAATGTATTTCCAGGTATCTTATTTTTTTGATGTGATTGTAAATGGGATTATTTTCTTAATTTCTCTTTTCAGTAATTCATTGTGAGTATACAGAAACTTGTTCAAATTCCCACAGTTAGAACACTATAGCACTGGGATTTAAAAACAGATTTTTCCTTTTGAAGATTGGGCTCCTAACCAGACTGTGGAACTATCTCCTTTCCTCTCAAATGGTAAGCTTCTCTCTTCTCAGATGGTGACCCTTTTAAGGGCAAGATACTTGTTTCTTCCTGGGTTCTCATATCCTTGATGTCCTAAACCACCCTGCTTTGAGGGGGCTCCAGTCTAACAATCCAAGACTTTGAAGAGCTTTAGCAAATGCTATTTGATCATCATTATTCCTTCAATCATTTCATGTCTCATATTTAGTAGGTATTGCTTATTTTTCTTTACTATCCTTCTCTGAGGAAGCAGAGGCTATGTTTTGTTCACACAGATATGCCCAATGCCTAGCAAAGTGGCTGAAATATTTTGATCGTTCTGTGTATACTTGATGAATAAAGGAACTCTTTTAAGTTCCAGCATTTCATTTACTTTTATCATCTTGTATCAGCCTAGGACCATGACTCACAACACAGGAGTTCAAGTCATGATTCTAACATTCTCTAAACATATATCATTGGGAAATTTATTGAAAATATCTGAGCTCCAGTTTACCATCTGTGCAATGACACATCTACTTTAAGACCTTAATCTAGGGATAACAGGAGATAACATATATGAAAAAGTCTTATAATTATAAAGTATACATAAATAAAAAAATTGATTACAAATAACTAAAAATAGGATACACTCTTTAATCAACGATGTTTCTGGAATCTCCTTTAACTTCTCGTCTATACGAATCACTTATCATTTTGATGTTAATTTGCTTTTCACAAGTCTACATTTTATTTCTTCAATTATAAATGGTGACTTAAGGGTTAGACTCTGTCTAGTTATTCCCTTGCATTTTCTTCTGGATATATTCATAGAGCACTGCTCATAGTACATACTCAATAAAACTCTTGAGTGCTTTAGAGTTACCTCAATTACTTTTTTTTTTTTTTTGCAGTACACGGGCCTCTCACTGTTGTGGCCTCTCCCGTTGCGGAGCACAGGCTCCGGATGCGCAGGCTCAGCAGCCATGGCTCATGGGCCCAGCCACTCCGCGGCATGTGGGATCTTCCCGGACCGGGGCACGAACCCGTGTCCCCTGCATCGGCAGGCAGACTCTCAACGACTGTGCCACCAGGAAAGCCCCTCAATTACTTTTTAAAACAAAATTCATTTGAGACTTTTATTTTCTTTGCTAATATACAAAATGTCACCATCCCTACGTTCTTTCAGATTGTGCTTCATCTGGTTATTTCCATCCATTAAATATTCTTATTCTTTACATATTGTTTTTCTTCTGGAATTGTCAAGTCTCTCTTCCTTAAAGCTTTTGACTGATTGGACTTTGATCTCCAAGGGGACAGAGTGTGGGTAAAAAAAGAAAAGTAAGAAAAGCATAAGTAAGAGATAGTAAGTCACAGGTAATATTGACTGAGAAGGAGCAGAGGGATTTTTCTTTGCCTTTCAAAATCGACTCAAATTTACTTTTGAAGTAATTTTCAGCAGGAAATAGATTACAAACATAATTTTCTCAAGAGATCATCTACTTGTTTTTATCCTTTGTGCTTTTCAAGGAAACACAATAGATGGGTGGGACTCGTGAAGCCAAAACTGCTTTCTTAAGCAGGAGGATGAGCTCAGAAAAGGAGGTTCTGCACTCAGGAAACTCTCCAGTGCCTTGAAGATTGCAGCTTCCTGAAGTGGCGTTTATTTCGTCTTGGGATTTAAACGTGCTGAAAAAGAACCACTTCCTGAATATACTGCCAAGGCACACGGAACAATCCAATGCACATGTAATCGAAAGTGAATGAAGTGCAACTTGGGAAAAGATCTACAGGGAGCAAAAACTACAACTGAAGCAAAAATTCTTTGCTTTGATGACAACTGAGTTTGTACCAGATGGTCTCTCAAATGGACAGTGGTCTGCATTCTTTTCTCTACCACTCTCGTTTTCCTGAAATGTATTTTTATTTACAGGAAAGTTAGGATGTGGCTGACCCAGTAACTTGGAGGCAGAAAAGCAAGACACTAGAGTAAGTGCACTCGAGCATCATTCTTCTTAAAAACTGGAATCATCTCTTTGGTGATGTTTGTTGTCATCGTCATTGAAAATTTATTCTGTGACCCCCAGCTCAACACATCCAGAGCAGAATCAGACAATGCAGGTATTCGGATAGGGTTCAGAAGACTGATCCAAAGTTTTCTCTTTTTGAAATTGGGACTGTGTTATTCAATCATTGCTTTACCTACTTTTGCCAAAAACTATACAGGGTACAAAAAATTGAAGCAAATACTGATTAAAAATCTAAACATAGATCGAATTCTTGAAAGTGGCACTTTGCCTGCTAGTCACATGACCTCATGCTAGTCCTAGTGTGGCATTAATTTGTACAGTATATAATATAGTATAGACCTTTGCCAAAACACTTTCTTTCTCTAGCTGTAAAATAATGCAGGTCATAAAATCATGAATGTGAATTCAGAGATCTTTACGGGACCTTTCAAATTTCTCTGGGTAATAGACTCCTTTGAGGGTCTGATAAATTCTCTAAAAATATACAAGCACACAAAATTTTGCTCTCAAATTTAAGAGTTGATGTACCTGTGCTCTGAAGAAAATAAAAGAGAGAACTCCTTTTCTGAACTCATCTAGTTAAGGATACAAAATATGTACAACTGAAATGACTTGAGAAGTATATAAAGTTACAGTTACAAATTCAAATGTGACTATAGGGATGTCAGGCAAGAAATATAAATGTGTAAAAGGACAACGACAACGAGTCAATGCATCCCCATTATAAAGCAATGATATTCATAGATATATGGATACATAGATAAATATAAAAATAGACAGACACATATATATATACATGCATGCATATATACATAAAACATGCAGAAAAAAGAGTAACATTTCAGTGATTTCTACCACCTTGTGATCTTTGAAAAAGAACACAGCTATGAAGCAAATAATGCCATGGCAGATGAGGCCTGGGTAATGCTCACTGGAGTTAGGAAAAGGGTTAAGACACAGTCTTATGATGCAGAGGTTACAAAACCAGGCTTTCTGACGCAGTGTTAGAAACAGTCACTGCAGTCAAGATTTGCCCACATTTTATAACATATTCATAAACAGTGCCTTAGAAGACATTGATATTCATACATATGCTTTGAAAAAATGCTTTAATTCCTAGAGGAATGGCCATGTTTTCCAAAATCTATGTCTTATGGGAACATGCCTGCTTTCCAGTGTGTGTGCATCTGCTCTTTCAATGGTGGTGGAATTACTGCCTCTTACTCTCTCTGCTGCTGCTGTTCAACATGCTTTGGCTCCACACTCGGGCTTTGAAACTAGGGTTGTTTGTGGATTCTGTTGGGTTTGATGAAGAAGAGAGCGAGAGAGAGAGGAAGAGAGAAGCTTTAACCAAACAAAAATTCAAATCTGCAAATGAAGTTCCGATTGCTCCAAGTGAAAGCAGATAGTCACTAAGTATGACAAGGAATGTATTTTTATATTATATTTAGGAAATTTGTGAAAGCTGATGAGGCTTTTCCATTTGTTTCCCTGGACAATGACATTGCATTGCCGTGAATGCTGCATGAACATATATAGTTCTTCTTTTTCCTCTTGTCTGGATTGTAAGTTTATGGACTATTTATCCTGATCTGAATAGTTATAGAAGGTACCTGTGGTTTTTAATGGAGGTTAATCTCAGTGACTGCTTGGCCCAAGGTCATCCCAAGTCTAGTGAAGTTGTAAGTTGGCTCTGGAAAAAGGTAACATGTTTGCATACACCTCTGTTGCTCTCTACCCAGGTGTGTCATCAGGGGGAGCTGTTTAAGCTCTCTAAGTCTCAGTTTCCTCATCTATAAGGCAGAGATAATAATAGTACTCCCGTCATATTATTTTGGGAGAATAAAATAGTCAAAATAAATTACTTAGCATAGTACATGGCAAATGGCAAGGTCTGAAAAATGTTAACCACTGTTATTATGTCTTGTTAATTCTTCTTTGGAATCGGCCCTAACCTTAACCATTAAGCTACACATATCAACTTGTGAAATCCCACAAACGCTTCTAGAATAGCAACTCTAAGTCTATGCCCTAGTTCTTGTGTGTCAGTAGCACTGCCTTTCGATATGAGAGACTGTATCTATCAATGTAAACTAATCAATCAAGGCCTCAGAGTCATAAGTTTAACTTTAGGAAAAGATAGACTTTATCAGGAGTATGATCAGATTCTATTTACATCAGCTACAAAAAAAAAAAAACCCAAAATATTAAACATTACAAAAACATTCATATAACCAAAAGAAATATATACATGTGTGCATATGTGAATATATCATACATGAGTATGCATGTGAATGTACAAATAATCACACATACAATATATAAATTTATGTGTGTATAATATATACATACACCATGTATATGTGTATATCAGACACACACACAAGCATGCCTACATGGCTTAAATAAAGCATGATTGAGAAAAATAAATGCTGGTTTTCCATTTCATCTCTGAGTAGTGATTCTCATAAGCCCTTCCTTATGACTCTGCTTTCTCACAGTCTTTCTCCCACTCTCCCCCATGGTCACCACCCCTCTTCCCAACCAAATCCTGGGTATGAACTTCCATATGATGACAAAGTTAACTTGGGATCCTGAGATAGCTATGTTGACTACACATTAGTTTTGTTGAATTTGCAGGTAATCTCTTTTTATGATTTTTAATTTTATTATTGAGAAGGTTGCCTGTTTTAACATCTTTCCAGTGTCTTCTTCGCTCCACTTAACTTTTGTGCTTCACAGCAAAAAACCATGTTCCCCAGGGAAAAGTCACTTTTGGTTTTCTAATCATACAAATTAATGTGTGATTTAGCTCAGTGGCACTCTTGGTAGGAAGCATCCACCCCTGTGGGTCATGTTAGAAATTAGTATTAGGATAGTATCTCTGCTAATAGAAGACAGGAGTGGCTCCATTTCATCTGATCAGCTGGAAGCCTCCATTTTTCAAAAGCGCTTAATACCAAGATATGCACACAGTTCCTTATTATCCACATTCAACGGCACTTAGGGGCTGAAGGGACATCAAATTATAAAATCCCATTGCTCTTTTCTCCCATGGGCTCTGTCTGCTACAAAGTGGACTGCACTGAGTGTGTGTGTGTGTGTGTGTGTGTGTGTGTGTGTGTGGTGACATGGAGGTTGCTGTCCTTTGCACAGACTATGTGAAATTGTTCAGGTAAATAACATTTGAGGTTAGCTGCTTAGTCTGTTTGCTTATTTATGTGTTGTTTCTGTCAATTGGATAGAACCTATATGCCCTGGGCATCTCTTTTGGTGACAGCTGTGTCTTATTTATTTCTTCAAGGATTTTATCTAGTTGCCATTTTAGTTCTTCCAATAAATGCTTCTACTTTATTTATATCACTGAGAGCTATGCCTTGGGCACACATTGCTCAGTAAGAGTCTTCTGTGTAGCTTGTTCTTTCATACAGAGCACATTGTAGCTAAATGAAGGACTTAGGGGAAGCCTACATTTTAAAAATACCCCCTCTGTTATATTCTATTATTATAAGATATTGGGTATAATTTCCTGTGCTATTCAGTAAGTCCTTGAGGCTTATCTAGTTTATGTATAGTAGTTTGTATCTGTTGATCCCATACCCCTAATTTGTCCTTCCCCCCCACTCCCTTTTTTCCCTTTGGTAACCATAGTTTGTTTTCTATGTCTGCGAGTCTGTCTCTGTTTTGTATATAGATTCATTTGTATTATTTTTTGGTTCCACATACAAGAGATATCTCAATGCATTCTCACATGAAAGAAAAAGGACAGCTTTTTTTCTGGACAGCTCCCTGGGAGGTCCCTTTTCCAAGGGCACTAATCCCATTTGTGAGAGCTCTACCCTCATGACCTAATTACCTCCCAAAGGCCCCATTTCTGATACCATCGCATTGGGGATTAGGATTTCAACATATGAATTTGGGGAGGAAACAAGCATTTCAGTCCATTGCAGACCACTTCTTCCTCAATCTTGGTTTTTAATAGGATATCTAATAAAACTCTGAGTAGAGTATACTTTGGGAATTGATGTCCAGGAATAAAATTTTCATATGAATGAAAGTTAAGTATACTTATAATTTTTAGTTAGCCAGAAGAAATGAATAATTGCAGAGAACAAAGAGTTAATAAAAGTGCCCAATAGTTGTTTAGATCATATGAAGATTGACCTAAGGATAGGAATCCTTTCTGAGGAAAACCTTTTCCCATCATAGCTGAGGCCCACCTTTCTGTGTCTCCCCTGAAATAGTCAGCTGAGACAAGATGGAGAAGACCATAAGGAGACATATTTTGTCTTTGTTTATTTTGCTCTTGTCTATTTTGTTATGACGTCCTCTCTTTCTCCCCAAAACACAGAATTGCAGTTAAGACCTCAACAAATACATTTCAATATCACTCTCTCCACTAATATTGCTGTCATTATTCCTGGAGTTCTCAATACTCAAATGGATACTTCTTTCAAAGTCCTAGCCTCTCATGCCTTGATCTCCTCTCTAACATTCTTGCACTCCCCTCACCTGGGACACTCATTCCCTTGTTATTGCCAATGATTGACCCATCTCCATCATTTAGGTTTCAAGCCTTCCACTCTGAGCATCAGTTGCATCTTCATATACACTCTTTCTACTAACATAGATTCAGTATGTCTTCATATTTATAGGAGTCTGTACTCCATTGCTCATTCTCAGTGTTAACTGTCTCTCCAATAAGTCCTCACGGTCCTTCCTGTATAGCTTTGCCACCATGCTCCATTGTACCACTGACTGTCATACACTTACTCTCTTGCCCTTCTCTTCTTTTTCAGAATGACTGAAACATCTCTGAAATAAATTAACATCTCCATTTCATCTAGCTTATTCAGGGTGACTTATTTCATAGAACAAAGCTACAATTAAATGTGCTTACAGAAAAAAAAAAGGTGTACAAGTCTTCAGAATAATTAAAGCATAATTTTATATATATATATATATATATATATATATATAAAATACAGTATGTGTACACACACACACACATACGTACTTATAGCAGAACTAAGGAATAGCAGGCATCTTTGATGAGAGGGAGAGGGGGCAGACTGGGAGAAAAGTCTAAGAGAGAAACATACACTATATCATATAGACTATATTATATGTATTTTTATACTTGATGAATTTCTAACCACACATATATTATCATCTTGAAAATAAAAGAAAGAAGTCTGGGGGAATGGAGACTTTTTAGTTAGTGCATGGAAGGGTTGTCTTCTATAGGCACTTAGAAAGATCATAAAATGGTGATTGATTTTCAGAAATAAAATAAATATGAGGGAAACCAGATGGACATTTTGAACATCTAAAATACTTCAGGTTAGATGGTAATGTCCATAAGTAAATGTCACTCTTGCCTGGGATCAGGATGTTTTATTCATGTTGGATTCCAAATACCCAATAGAGCATATAATATCTAGTAGCATCTAAATAAATGCTAGATGATTAAATGAGTGACTATAAATAGGAACATGGTTTTGAAAATTAGATTTGGCTCTCCTAGACAGAGTTTAAGGAAATATTTATTAAGCAAGCAAGCTCTACCTATTTGTGTAAACTTTGGCATGCCATTTAAAACCTTTATCATTGTTCCACATATTGGACTGGCCAAAAAGTAATGAATATGTTGTTCCATAAAGTTCCTGATGAAAGTGAAAAATGTGTCTTTTATTTTTACTTAAAGCAGAGCAAACATTTTGGCCAACCCACTATTTTATCTATGAAATACAGTTGATAATATAATAGTATTTGCTTCAGAAGGTCTTCATGAGGATTAAAGGAGTTCATTTATTTAAAGCATTTCAAAAATACCAGATGTATAGCAAGTCCTCAATAGTTGTTCCCCCTTGTTATCTTTACACAGTTCTTTTTTTAAAAGACATTGGTGAAAAGAGAGAATGTGGTTAAGGTGGAGAGCAAAGAACAGCCTCATCTCCCAAGATGAGTACAAGGTAATGGGATAACTCATATGCACGTGTGAATTTGGTCAGGTAATTTATTCACTGATAAATATACTTTGGATCTTTGGAAATAGCTTAAAGACAATTACATGTTAATTCCAATTTTTACTGAAAAAGAAGTTGTCAATGTTTATCTCTCTTCAAGTTAAGAGCCCTTAGATGCTGGAATAAAATACATAGCCTGTAAAATACCATGGTGAGAACCAACTGAGGCTGTCTCTGAGCAACTATTCTTTAGATTAGTGCCAAGTGGGCTGGGTTGGTACAGGAGCAGAATCAGCTTTGAACTGGGAGGAAGCATGAGAGGATGGAAACAGTCAGGAGTTTGAAGCTTGGCAGGTGAAGAAGGCAATCAGGCTGGTGATCTGATGTCTGCATCCCCAGGGCAGGATCCCTCTTGGCCCCCAGGCTACCCACCATTCATGTTCCTCCTCTAAGAAGAAAACACGGACCAATGTGGCAATATGGTCTGAAATAATGGGAGAAGTCAGAGAGCCACCTGGCACACAGGTAATGGCATAACGTGTATTTCAAAGGCACATGTGCATACACATACTTTCCTATAAAGAATTAATAAGTGATTTTCAGATGTTGGCCCGCTCCTAACATACAGTGGTAAGCGCTCATATTGTAGTAGGTGGAGATAGGCATTAACAGAAGGGCTGAGATGGATCAGTTTGCCTCTGCCAACTTTTCCCTGAGCATATATATATATATTTTTTTTTCCTTGTCAGAGATTAACTTTTTGTGACACTTTACACATAAGCTTTAAAAAACATGTGATGTTCAGCATTCATAGTTTGCTTGAAAAGTACTTAGATATGTATGGATTCTACTCAGTTAAATTCTAAGACAAAATGAATAAAGACCTGGAGCACACGACTATTGCTTTAGCTTGGCTGTCTCTCATTTCTCCTTCTTTTTTTCTTCCAGTTTTATTGACATACAGCACTGTGTAAGTTTAAGGTATACAGCATAATAATTTGACTTACATGAATTATGAAATGAGGACCACAATAAGTTTAGTGAACATCCATCATCTCATATAGATACAAAATAAAAGAAATAGGAAAAATTTTTTCCTTGTGATGAGAACTCTTAGGGTTTATTCTCATAAGACCTTTCATGTATAACATACAGCGGTGTTAATTCTATTTATCATGTTTTGCACTAGATCCCTAGTACTTATTTATCTCTTAACTTGAAGTTTGTACTTTTGGACTACCTTCATGCAGTTGTCCCTCCCTGCAACTTCCACCTCTGATAAACACAAATCTTATATATTTTTCTATGACTTGGTTTTTGAAATATAATTGACCTACAACATTATGTTAGCTCCTGGTATACAACATAGTGATTTAATATTTCTTACATTTCAAAATGATTACCATAAGTCTAGTTATGATATGCACCTTACAAAGATATTACATAATTATTGACTATATTCACCATACTGTACATTTTGTACCCATGACTCATTTATTTTGTAACTGGAAGTTCTTACCTCTTAATCTACCTCACCTCTTCCTTTCATCCAGCTCCCTCTCCTATGGCAACTATCTGTTTGTTCTCTGTATCTATGACTACGTTTGTTATGTTGGTTTATTTGTTTTTTGTTTTTTAGATTCCACATATAAGTGAAAACATACGGTATTTGTTTTTGCTGTCTGACTTACTTCACTTAGAATAATAGCCTCTAGGTCCATCCATGTTGTCACAAATGGCAAGATCTAATTTTTTTGATGGCTGAATATATTCCATTTGGGGTGTGTGTGTGTATATATATATATATATATATGTATCTATATGCCACACTTTCTTTATCCATTTATCCACTTATGCACACTTAAGTTGCTTCCATATCTTGACTATTGTAAATAATGCTGCACAGAATATAGGGGTGCAAATATCTTTTCTAATTAGTGTATTTGAGGGTTTTTTGGTAGCAGTAGTAGTCCAGTTTGATCCTTTTGCATATAACTGTCCAGTTTTCCCAACATCATTTATTGAAGAGGCTCTCTTTTCCCCATTGTATATTCTTGCCTCCTTTGTCGTAGATTAATTGCCCATATGAGTGTGGATTCATTTCTGGGCTCTCTATTCTGTTCCATTGATCTATGGGTCTGTTTTTGTGCCAGTACCATACTGTTTTCATTACTGTAGCTTTGTAATATAGTTTGAAATCAGGGCATATGATACCTCCAGCTTTGTTCTTCTTTCTCAAGATTGTTTTGGCTATTCGAGGTCTTTTGTGTTTCCAAACAAATTTTAGAATGATTTGTTCTAGCTCTGTGAAAAATGCCATTGGTATTTTGATAGGGATTGCATTGAATCTGTAGCTTGCCTTGGATAATATGGTTATTTTAACAATATTAATTCTTCTAATCCATGAACACAGTATGTCTTTCCATTTGTTTGTGTCATCTTCAATTTCTTTCATCAGTGTCTTCTGTTTTTCCATGTGCAGGTCTTTACCTCCTTAGATTTATTCCTAGGTATTTTATTCTTTTTTTATGTGATTTTGGATGGGATTGTTTTCTTAATTTCTTTTTCTGTTATTCTGTTGTTATTGGATAGAAACTCATCCATGAATTTGGTAAAGTTTCAGGTTACAAAATTAATATACAGAAATCATTCCTTCTTCTTTTGGTAATAGCACCACACTGTCCCTTCAGAATCTATTCATCAGTTCATTCATTTGGCACATATTCATTTGTGACAAAGTAGCAGGCACTATTCTTGGTGCTTAGGATACAGCAATAAACAAAGTGTGGGGGGCTGTGAAATCTCCTCAGGGAGTTTACATTTCAGGGCAGCAGAACATGGACAAACTAAGACCTATAAAATATGTAGTGTGTCACATAGTGGTAAGTTCTGTAGAGAATAGTATAGAGCAAGGAAGACGTGTGGAGAGGTGGGCAAGGGCAGTGTTATAAGTTTATGGAGTGTGTAGGAAGGTTTGATGAACTCTTGTACTTAACCATGGACCTGAAAGAGGGAAGGGAACAAACTGATACATGAGTTGTGTGAATCACATTGTAATCTATGTAAATTGCACTCTCTGGCAGGGGACACAAGCTGGGCTAAATTACTGTTAAAATAAGACCTTTTCTGAAAGCTAATGTATAAACTTGAGCTCTTGATAGCTGCCTTGGCTAACATTTTGGAAGAATGTACCTAAGAATTACAGAGGAAATCAAAATTAATCTCAAGGCTCTTGACTCAGCCATGACTTTAGAAATTTCTTAAAAGTATTCTTTTTATGCACACTAGTTTGAACTAAGTTTCTATCACATACAAATGGAAGAGTCATGTCTTACAGCTACTACTAGATAGGTTTATTTATTATTAAAGAAAATGTAAAATTTATGTATGTGTGTGTATCATATTTCCTTTCTCAATTCATTGGTCAGTGGATACTTGTTTCCATAACTTGGCTATTATAAATAATGCTGGAGTAAACATGACTGCAGATATCTCTTCAAGATACAGGCTTCATTTCCTTTGTATATCTACCCAGAAGAGGGATTGCTGGATCGTATGTTAGTTCTATTGTTAATTTTTTGAAGAACCTTCATACTGTTTTCCATAATGGCTCTACCAATTTCCATTCCCACCAACAGAAACTTGCTGAGTAGAACTAACTGTTCTTAACACACACACACACACATACACACACACACACACACACACACACACACACACGGTACTTATAAACAAAATGTAAAATAGAAAACACTAATGTTGCTTAACTTGAAGAGCCTAAAACTCCAGCCCCCTGATTCTTAAGAAGCGAGCATAGATCCAACATTTGCCTTATTCTGAGTGAGTTATACCCTAATACATTGCAGTTAATTGCCTCTTCTATTCTGACCCTATATATAATCCGGCAGCCACACTGATTTTTATATCATTGCTGTGTTGCTGTAAGGATCCTACTCCTCCTACTATAACACACTGCAGTCAAGAGAGCCAAATAAATGGAAGACAGGTATAGCAACATAATAAATCTTGGTACGAATATCAAGGTATGCACTCCAGCTCTAAGGCAACCTGCTAACAAACTATCCACACCATCCTACTCATTCTGAACCATCGAACTTAAAGCAGCTTATTCTAGAGGTCTGCAGGTGATGATGACTAAAAATTCCAGGTTGAGTTATAAGTGCAGTGGTGGGAAGCTGACATGCCTTTGAACAGTGAGACTTCTAGGTCCTGGAGAGAATAGGATCTGGAATGGATAAACTTTGATAGGCGTATACAAGTAGGGATGACTCAGGGTGTGAAGCAACAAAATTGTTCTGTATGCTGGAAAGAAAGGTTCAAAAGCTCAAAGAGCTTTTTTAAAGAAAGAAAACTAAAAAGGAAAGGAGTGATATTGTAAGGGAATGAAGTGAAATCCACTTATTAGTTATTTTCAGAATCATTCAATGTGATTTAGCATTTATAAAAAGTGGGAAGCATATTCTGAATAACTGGACACAAGAAAGATTTCCACTTTATGTTTGTCGTTATTTAAACATTTCTTTTGAAGATAAGATAGGAAAACAAGGAGAGAAAAATACTCTTAGAAAAGAGCAAGTGAACAGTTACAATTTTGTTCTCCTAAATGAAGTATTACATTTTCCCTCCTAATCTGTATGAGAGAAAAGCTTCAAAAGGCCCTTTAGCTTTAGCTCAGAGCACATACTGCTCTTCCTCAGTGGGGTTTGAAAATTCAGATCAGCAATTATTCCTATTAAGTAATCACCCCTTTAAATATTTCATCAAGATGTTGGTTGCTGTGCCCATCTGTCTTGTCCATATTCAATTACAGTGGCCATGATTCTTTTATGGGGAGATGTGTGTAACTTTTCAAACTGCCTTAAATTTTTCTCCTGTAAAATTGACATTTTATAGGATTTTCATAGGATACAAGTCATAGTAGGCATTGAAATTCTGTCCCTTTATTCTTTTTCTCATTTTTTAAGTCAGGGCCATTTCCACCTACATACACAGAAGTTGTTAAGAAAAGAGGTGTCATGTACCAAAATGTTCATTGCAGCTCTGTTTACAATAGCCCAGAGATGGAAACAACCTAAGTGTCCATCATCGGATGAATGGATAAAGAAGATGTGGCACATATATACAATGGAATATTACTCAGCCATAAAACGAAATGAAATTGAGCTATTTGTAATGAGGTGGATAGACCTAGAGTCTGTCATACAGAGTGAACTAAGTCAGAAAGAGAAAGACAAATACCGTATGCTAACACATATATATGGAATTCAAGGAAAAAAAATGTCATGAAGAACCTAGGGGTAAGACAGGAATAAAGACACAGATCTACTAGAGAATGGACTTGAGGATATGGGGAGGGGGAAGGGTAAGCTGTGACAAAGTGAGAGAGAGGCATGGACATATATACACTACCATACGTAAGGTAGATAGCTAGTGGGAAGCAGCCGCATAGCACAGGGAGATCAGCTCGGTGCTTTGTGACCACCTAGAGGGGCGGGGTAGGGAGGGTGGGAGGGAGGGAGACGCAAGAGGGAAGAGATATGGGAACATATGTATATGTATAACTGATTCACTTTGTTATAAAGCAGAAACTAACAAACCATTGTAAAGCAATTATACTCCAATAAAGATGTAAAAAAAAAAAAGAGACAGAAAAGAGATGGCAGGCAATTATGTTGCTATTTCTATTTGCCAATCTGATATGTAATAAAGCATTCAGTAACAATTAAATTGTGAAACTTCCCAAACACACAAAGTGACCAACTTAAAGATTAGAAATTTCTTGCTTATCTGGAAAGCAAAGAGTAATTCAAACATAAATAGACCTGAGGTTCAAGTGCTGCTTTGTGAGGAGAACCACATCCACTCCATAACTCATGCATGTCCTTTCCACTGTTTCTTACTTCCTTAGGAAACTGAAGTCAAAGCAACCTTGAACTAATCCAAATCATCATTCTCATGCTCACTGGAAATGCACATTAGGTTTTAAGATCTAGCCAACATATCAGAATCTTCCATTCTTCTTTTTGTAAAATGTAAACAACGTCCGCTTAATGGATTTCTCCATGTTAGGAATTCTAGCACATGGATTCTTTTCATGCTCACTGACATTTCACATGTTGCATTTTTTTTCCAACATGAGGCATTGAAAGTTTAAAGACTTAAGAGGTTTCGGGTGCTGCAAGTGTTCACGATATGGATGGGAAGTCACCCAGGCTGACAACAGGAGTCAGAATAGTAAGGAAGGCTGAGGCAGCTATCCTTGTCTTAAGCAGGTGAAAATGAGCAGGAATGAAAGGAAAACCAGTAGATGGCAAAGAGGAATAAAGGGAGTCCTGGGGAAATGCCTGGGATTTAATCCCCTCGGGTATAAATCTAGTGACCATGCAATCCTAGTGCTTCAGAGACAATTCTAAGGCCTGGGAAATGCTTTCCAGATGCACACTAGTCTAGAAGACAGGAAAAGTTGGCATTTTTATGTTCTGGTTACTAATGAAATCTGTCCAGGCTAGTAGGAAAGGGAAAAACACTCTAGACAGCTTTTTAAAATCAACATTAGTTGTCCTGCTAAATACTCTGGAAAAAAAATTAGAGCCTATTTTGCATGAATTGTTAACTTCTAAAAAGAAATGGATGGGGATCAAAATAACTCAGTAGGGATTGTTCTCTATTAAAGAACTCAAGAGAAAAATAAAATGGAAAGGAGAGAACAGGTAGTAAACACAGGCAATAGAACTCTGAGTCTCTGACAGAATCTGTGTTTTATAACTCTGTTTATTTATCGGCAGCCCAGGTGGGATCACAGCAGAATACAGTCTCAGATAGCGCATAATTTATTACGAGATTTAATTTCAACCTCCCTCAACAGTGTGGGGTTTTATCTCTGAAAAATCAGCAATGGGAGGATACATATTAACTAGAGCAGCAGTTACTACTTGTTGATAATTTTAAAGCCTGTAGACAAGGCTATTTATTCCCAGCCCCTGGATCTGTAGTAATGGACATCCTAATAATTGATGCTCATCATTAGTTGTTGACTGTGAGTGAAATGTGTTGGAGGTTACTATCCTTTCTCATTGGAAGATGAAGCTACCTTTTGTGCTGGAGAAAGCCATCTCCTGTGATGATTCAGAAAACCTGGATTTAACTTTCAGACCTTCTGCAAAAATCCAAACCGCTCTTAACATAGATTCTCAAGGCAAAGAGAAATGCAGAAGAAAGATCAAAGGGTTGAATTGACCCTTTGCTCAGTGGAGTTCTTATACAGCTCAGTCTGCCAAGGGAAAGCATGTGACAAAATGGCTCCCCTGTCTCAGGTCCTACAGCTTATGTTTATTTAACTAGCAGAACAGGTCCCATGGTCCAGTACCTCCTGACTCCCTCCATGGACATCACTCCAGTCCGTGCCATCAACATTCCTTGCCTAGATAAGGCGGTCGTGTCCTGATTGGTCTCATTGCTTTCCTTCTTGCTCTCCCTAAGGTCTCTTTTCTATACAGCAGCTAAGGAGGTTCTTTTAGAGAGTAAACCTGATCACATCACTCACCTGCTCAAAACCCACTGGCAACTTTATTTCACATTCATAATAAAATCCAGACTTTTGGCATGGTCAACAAAATCCTATACAGCCTGGCTCCTGGTTCTTGATTATTCCTCTGATGTCACACTTACTGGCTGTTCCTTCACTCACTACAACCAAAAGACTGGGCTTCTGCCTATCAAACAAGTTCTGTTCAGAATAATGATACATACTTTTGCCTATGCCTAGAAGACTCTTTCTTGGATACGTCCAAGTCTTGCTCTATGGCTTAACTCATATGTCTTTTTTTGGACGCCAATCTCTTGAGCCAACAGATGTAAAATAGAGACATCCTGGTTGCCACTTGCTTGGTTTTTCTTCACAGCTCTTATCATTTTCTGTGTTTAGTTTCTATCTTCCCACTCCTTTGAGGGCAGAATATTATTGCTGCATTTCTACTGCTTAGAACGCTTCCTGATGCATAGAAGACACTCAAGAAATATTTGATCAAGGGATAAAAGAGAAAGAAAGGGTGGGAGGGAGGAAGGAAGGAAGGAATATAGAACCTAAATTAAAAAAAAAAAAACCTAAGCAATTCAGAGCTTATCTCCTTTTATAATTTATTGCCCAAGACTATGAAATAAAGAACTTTATTTAGCATACCAAGAAAGTACATGTAAATCCCCAACTCCTGAGATACTTAAGACATGCAAACCTATTTTCCTCTATTGAAAGAAGCAGATATTTGTGGTAGGAATGACTGTGTGATGATAAAGAGGAGAAGCAGTTTTAATAGTTGCTGATTTGTTTTGTTTCATTTTAGTTGACTAACAATTCACTGACAAATAAACACACACACACACACACACACACAAACCTAAATTTAGGGAGAAAAAAAAGCCAGAGAGAATGGAGATTGTCAGTTAGCACCATCTGGCCAGCTGTGAATCAAAGCTTGTAAATTGTGATCAATTACATTAAATAACATGGATCTTATGCTGCAACTATCAGGGCTCACACTGATTGTTAGGAGAGAACTTACTGCAGAAACCTTCTTATTGATACTATTCATGTGCCTAATTTACTTATCTAGTGTAAAATCCAACAAACAACCAGAAACACCTGTATATTGTGGATAATTTCTTCCCAGTTTCAAGCACTGGAAAATAAAATTAGAGCAAATATTTTGTTCTACCTCAACTCACCATCTAGTGGCAACGTAGATAAATGCAGGCCTCTTGTTTAGAATAACGTCCTTGCCACAAACATTTGTTTAGTGTTTACGATGTGCCAGGCACTGTGTCTAGTACAATACTAAGCCTGGGTGCTTGATACTTAATGACAAAACTTCAAAATGGGTATTATTGTCTCATTTGTAGATGAGGAAAACAAAGCTGAGAGGAATGGACACAGGAAGTAGCCCAGCTGAGAGGTGAAAGAGCCCATATTCCCATCCAAAAGTGTCCCTGCCCTTACCTATCACATCATAATGCCTCTCATTAAACTGGAGGTATAATCTATGGCTACGTAACATTTTTTTTTCTTCTGGATAATTAGCCTAACTTGGCACAACTGACAGATAAATAGGTATGATATAATCTTAGTAAATTTCGATTTCCAGAACAATGCCACTTGGGCCACCTGGTTATTAATCCAGAAGGTTTAGGGGATAATTTCTGGTGTCTGCACATAGGATGCAGACCGATGAACCTTAAATAATGGGAACTTGAAGACGTCAACAAATAACAATTGAGTTCAGTTCTCTACAGAAGTAGCTTCCACTAAGCAATGGACATATTTCTGGTTTAGAGACCAAACACATTTTAGTTAAAGTGACAAAACAAGAGAATTTGAATGTGTATCATTAGCAAATATAAATAAAACATTACAGACAACTGGTAAAACAATATGCAGATGGGAAGTGTATATACAAAAGCTGAACTCAAAGAGTGTGAAATTGTTAATGTATTTTGGGACACATTAGGGCTATTTACCATACTCCAACTCTCATTCTTTAAGGTGTGGAATATGTTTGGAATGTTCTGTGCTTTGCAGTCAGGCATGGCCACCTGTCTTTCTTTAGCCAATGGTGTATGAGAGAAAGCTTTGCATTTCCCTTCCCAGGGCCAAGCAGTTCAAAGCTAAGTGCACAATTCACTTTATCTCCTTTTTCCTGGCACAGTGATGGTAAAGCTCATGACAGTGGAGGCTCTCATCAGCTTGGGTCCCTGATGAAAATAAGGAAGACCAACTCCACATGCACATGTGGTTGAGTGAGAAATAAACCTGTGTTGTTTTAAGCTATGGAGATTTGGACATGGCTTGAAACACATGAGCTTGAAACAGCTCATCCTGAAAATAAAAGTCCAATCTGACATTATTTAGGACAGAGGGTCCTCTGAGTATGACCATTTCAGGTTCATCTACGAAATGAAAATAATTTCTTGGGTACTCATCTTGGTACAATGAGCCATTGATATTGCTTAATTAACTCATCTGTATCTGATTATTCTTAACCAAAATACCTTCCAATGAGAACGTTTCTTACCATGTAACCTGCAGGAAGATGGTACACTAATATGAAACATCTGCCCTGCTGGTCAATTATATTTCTTCATTATTAAACTGATTCCTTGGCACCCTAAACTATTCATCAGAGTTCTATCTGTTCGGTTAATATAGCTCTGGCCCTGAGAGGCAGACTGCGTGAGTGAGGGTCCATTGGCTAAAATAGGTTTGAGGAACAACCCAACTGCTTCTGAGACAGAGATGGAGAAGGAGAAAGAGAGGGAGATAAATTGCCTAGCTATTTCTAACAAGATTCTTGTTTAAATTCTGGTCTCATGAGATGACCAATTGCTCCTCAGTCCTTCTGAATATGATGAAGCAAAACATGTTCATAATACTATGTCTATACTTTTAATCAGTGCTATTCAGACATTTATTTCTGGTCAAGAAGTCAGGTGGGACAGCAGGGATTGGATTTCCATATTGCCTCATGTGCTTGGATATATTGTTGAACAAATAACCTCCTCCATCAAATTGACAGGTCTTTTTGGTTAACTTGTTTCCATAATAAATGTTCCATCACCTACATCTATTTTTATTAAACAAGGTGCAATGAGGAAAGAGAAGAGGTTTTATACAGTCAGTGGGCACTTCTGTTTTCAGCAGCTATTGTTTTTTTTAATTCTTGATTTTATATCCTGTTAGGATAATGTGCACCAGATTATGAATGTCAGGCTTATAATAAGATTATTTTCTATTGTCATCCATTTTCATAGGATTTCACAGACAGGTTATATTGGTTGAGACCCACAAGTATTTGACAGCACCTGACTTATAAATTACTCCATCCCTTCAGTTGTTGATTGATTTCTGGACATAAATAACAAAGGAAATGCCAGGGTAATAATTCATCCATTCTTTTTGGTCACGACATGTGTTTCAGAAACATTGTTTATTTTGGTTGGGTTCTGACTGGACTTATGATTTATCTGGCCCTCTGCACATACTGCTTTTGCTTTTGTTCTTTCAGATTATTGTCCCCAGGAAGGAACAGCAAGAATCACACCAAGTCCAAAGCTCTATACACTAATGACCACCAATTCTGAACTGAATTTGCTAGAAAGAAGCCAACTCTTGAAAGAAAGCATTAGCTAAATCTATTCATCTGTTGGATTAATTGCAAACCCCTCAGCCTAATATGCAAGACTTCTCATGGCGTTGCCTTTCATTTGTTCATTGCTTCCCTACCTTATTTCCATCATCCTTTCCTCCTTCCTTCCCGGCTCCCTCCTTCCTTCCCTCTTTCCTTAATAAAGCATTCATTAGTGTCTAGAATATGCTTCTTAAGCTCAACTGGATATTTATCACACTCTAATATTTCATTTTTCTCAAACTTTTTGCTCTTGCTAGCAACTTCTCTATGTGAAATGCTCTCTTCCTTTCATTTTTGATGAACACCATAAGTAGTCTCTATTCTAAAGCTATTAGATATATTCCCTCTTCCGCTACGTCTTCAACAAACACATGAATCTGTATGTAACTCTTTACTTGTACCTCCCTCCTATGGCATTTACCAAAGACTTCATTATTTTAGAATTATTTGTAAGCTCTATGCTCACTTTTTTAAACCATCTAGGTTGTTAGCATGCTAACTGCTTACGGGAAGAGATTTTGTCTTAACTCTGATACACCTTCAGTGCCTTCCATTGAAGATATATATAAAAAAAAAAAACTACATGAAACCCCAAATGATAACAATAAATACTAGAGAAAGGTCACAACACTAGGGTGCAAATGTATCAGAGTTTGAGACTTCCCTCTGTAATTTACTGACTTGAAATTCTGAAGACCTCTTTGCATCTCAATTGCCTGCTGTACAAAGTGGAGATAACTACAGTTTTTTTTTCTCCTTGGAGCATTTATAACTTCAAAATTTATGACCCTAATACATACCTTCTGTTAAATGATTCAACATCGGATAAATCAGAGCATCTCGCTATCACAGGCAGAGGCTTTAAAACATGCAGGGATAATTTTACAGACTCTCTGGATAAAAGATTCAACATATCAAACCTCTTTAATGTAATAATAGCAGATACTCATTATTGAGCACTTCACAAATGGCAGGTACTGTGCTAGGTATTTTAGATTATACTCTCCTATCCTCACCAGAACAAATAAACAAATAAAAGCAAGTAATGGTAGACTTTATTGCACTTACTTTACTCGTGAGAAAGCTGAGGCACAGTTAGGTTAAGCACTTGGCCCATCCAAAGTCAGAATTCAACCAACATCTCTCTGATACTCTTTCTGCCAAATACACAAATTAAAATTCTTGTGTAGTCTATATACATACATTAATTGGTATCAATACATAATATATTTTGGTGCTTTTGTTGGCACAGAGCGTAATTAATGTTTTTGAGTATCTCGTGTGAGTTCAATTTTTTTCAATTAACTTTTAGACTTGAAGGTAAAGACCTTTGTTATTGCCACCGCTAATAAGTGACATTTTAATTAACTCTATAGTAGCTAGTGACAGTGCCTGAAGGGGCATGGAACCCACAATGCACTCTCTATTTCCGATCTCCCTAGCCCAATACAGCCCTGCTGCTACAGCTCTGACTGTGAGTTGTATTTCAGGTAGTGGATATTGTTTGCACAGAATCCCCCATGCTCTGTTCTTTTCCAGGTGCTACATGGTATGAGTCAGAAGCCTGGAATTAATGATGCAGGCTGAAGCCATGGAACACAGCCAACCTAGAGACAAACAAGAGGGTGTATATCAAGTCCTCCTGCAAGATCCTGTCATTCTAGCCTGTGACAGCCCAGACACAGGGACCAAGACAAATTCTCTATGTTTTATGGAGTTCTCTCCTAGAAATAGCTCAGTCATCCTATTGTAGAAAAGATGAACCAACGCTGCTGCATCTTTTTATGTGCATAAATGCCAGTGTCAAAAGCGCACTTGACAACTGACAAAGCGTTCACAGCCACTTGTTTGATCCTAAGCACGCTCTGAATGAGGTATTTCTCCTAACCTCTTCGTTACGGCAAATGGTTGGTGTTCTCTTAATTCAATCTTTTATTTCCTTTTAAAACACTTCCCACCTTCATTTTTCTCCTTGTAACTATTGTAATATTTTTATACATATCCACTAATTTTATAAGTAACATGCAGTCTCACATTGTGTATGTATTCCTATTTTACATAAATAAACAGTGCTGTACAATAGACCACATTCTGTACATATTTTTTTTCCTTCACTGCTGTATTTTTAAGATTGATCCATGATGCTGTATGTACATCTACCTTTTTATTTGACCTTAACTGATGCATAATTTACAGCGTGTGTGTCTGTTGTATATAAATTTTCCTACCCCGGTGATAAACACATAGACTGTCTACAACTTCATCCTTTTCCAAAGAATACTGTACTGAACATTCTTATACATACACCCATGTGAGCCATTCTCTAGGAGATTATCCAGCCATAGAAATCCTCAGAGAAAATTTGACTAAATATTGCTTTAAAGATATCTAGAATTACTGCAACAGTCTGGGCTCAAAGAAGCAATGTTCAGGATTCCTGTAACTCCACACTCATTCCCAAAATTGGCGTTACACAGCTTTCTAATTTCTCCCAATCTGATTCATGCAAAGTGATATTTAATTTCTATTCTGTTTGTATTGAATCTGAAATCATACGCCTTCCATAAAGAGAGGGATTTTTGACTATGTTTAATGATGTATCCCTGGGGGCTACTTTTGGCAGGGCGTATGTTCTCAATAAATGTTTATTGAATCATAAACTGATGATCTGTTTGTGCATTTACTACTACTACTACTACTACTACTACTACTACTACTATTACTACTACTACTACTACTATTACTACTACTACTACTACTACTACTACTACTATTATTACTATTACTACTACTGTTTTTATTACTATTTTGTCTGTTGGGTTTTCTGCATTTTTCTCTTGACTTGTGTGAGTTCTTAAGATATTCCAGATATAAATGATTGTAAGTTTTATTTAATCTTTTCTCCCAATCTGTTACCTTTTAAATTTTTTCACACTTCCTTACCATAACAAAAATCCCTAATTTTAGTATAAACAAATAAATAAAATGTTTGCCATGTGGTCTATTCTTTGGTATGATTATTATTGTAAAAAGCCTTTTCCAACTTATAGATTATAAACATGTGCTTCTCACTTTCTTAACTTTAGTAGTTTTACATTTCACACTCTGTTTTATAATCCATCTGGAATATACATTTATACGTGGTATTACAAAAGACCCCACTTGATTTTTTTCCCCCATATTTTGAAGCACATTTCACAACACTATCTGTTAAAAAGTCTGCCTTTTGCTCATTGATTTATAGAGCCATATTTATCTTATAGTGAGTTTCCCCATGCACATGGCTCTGCTTCTGGGTTCTCTATCCTACCTCATGTATCTTTCTGTTACTTTTTGCACCAGAAACATACTCAGTCTATTATTTTTTATACATGGCTTTGTAGTATATACTTTTCTTTTTTCTCTTTAAAAATTTTTTTTTTTCAAAATTGGCTTAGCCGTTTGTGTACTCAATTTTTCATGTAAATTTAAAAACAAGTTTTTCAAGTTCATAAAAATTGGATTTTGATTGAAATTATACACATTTTAGAAATTAATCTCGGGACAATTGACATATTTATAATATTGGCTAATTTTACGCAAAGCATACAATGTCTCCACTTATTTTGATTTTCTTTTTCTCTTTTAGTAAAACTTTAATTTTTTCTCCATACTTTAATGAACTCTTCAATTCCTAGATATTGTGTGTTGGTTTGATTTTCTATCTTCTAATGGAACTTTAATTTTTTCTCTGTTACTGTCATGAATTCTTTGTTAATTCCTAGACATTGTGTGTTGGGTTTTGTATAGTATTTTTATTATGTTTTCCATTTATTTCTGTAAGTTGATCTTATACTAGCGACTTTCTAAACTGTTTTATTCCTTAGTTTTTCTAAGGTATTTCTGTCTTCTGAGAATAATGGAAACCTTATCACTTGCCTTTCAGCCCATATCACTGGCAGGTCTACCAGTAGTATACAAAAGAGTAGTCATGATAGTGTCACTTCAAAGACTTGTACAGTTTCTGTCTTGCTTAGTCCTCTGTAGCACCACACACATCTCAGTCTACATGAATGGTGTCCTTGGAGTTGTGCATGGTAATGACCTGCTCTTCTGTAGATATTGTCCCTGAGCAACCTTGACTCATCTCCAGTTGCAAAGACAGTGCCTGAATTTTCCATTAGGAATAATATTTGCTGCAGGAATTTGGTAAATAGCATGTAATCAACTTAAGGAAGTTCCTAAAGTTCAAAGAGTTTTTTTTAAATGCTTTTTCTTTATTGAAAAAAGAAAACATGATTTTTATTTTTCTTCTTTGGTTGATAAACTAGGGAGGGACTTCCCTGGTGGTGCAGTGGTTAAGACTCCACGCTCCCAATGCAGGGGGCCTGGGTTCGACCTGGTTGGGGAACTAGATCCCACATGCATGTGGCAGCTAAGAGTTCTCATGTCATAACTAAGGAACCCACGTGCCATAACTAAGACCCCGTGCAACAAAATAAATTAAATAAATAAATAAACTAGGGAAATTACATTGATTAATTTTCTGATAAGTGAAAAAAGTCATGGGTTAGATATGACTTGATCACATGTGTTTTAATAGATTACAGTTTTTATTAAGTAAAATTTTATTAAGTATTTTTGTATCCACATTCTTCCAAAATAGCTTTACTATTGTGCATTCCCACCAGCAATAAATGAGAGTTCCTGTTGCTCAATATCCTTGTCAGCATTTGCTATCGTCAGTGTTTTGGAGTTTGGCAGTTCTGTTAGGTAGGTAGTGGTATCTCGCTGTTTTGATTTTCAATTCCCTAATGGCCTATATATGATTGTAACTTTTAGTATGCTTATTTTATATCTGTATATCTTCTTTGGTGAGATACCTGTTCAGGTATTTTGCCCAATTTTAATCACACTGTTGGTTTTCTTCATACTGAGTTTTAAAAGTTCTTTATACATTTTGAATAACAGTTCATTATTACATGTATCTTTTGCAAATATTTTCTCCCAGTCTGTGGCTTATCTTTTAATTCTTTTAATTCTCTTGTTTTTTTACATACCAGAAATTCTTCATTTTAATGAAGTTCAGCTTCAATTACATCTTTTGTGGTTCATTCATTTCTTTGGTGTTATATCTAAAGAGTTAACATGATACCCAAGATCTTCTGTTTTCTCTTACATTATCTTCTAGGAATTTTATAGTTTTGCATTTTACACTTAGTTATATGATCCAACTTAAGTTAATTTTTGTGAAGGATGTAATGTCTGTGTCAAGTTTCATTTTTTTGCATGTGAATGTCCAGTTGTTCCAGTACCATTTGTTGAAAAGACTATCTTGTTCCATTTTATTGCCAGTTCTCCTTTGCAACGATCAGTTGACTATACTTATGTGGGTTTATTTTGGGTTCTCCATTCTGTCACATTGATCAATTTGCCTCTTTTTTCACCAGTACTATACTGTCTTGATTATGGTAGCTTTATACTAAATCTTAAAAGTCAGTTAGTGTCAGTCACTTGTTCTCCTTCAACACTATGTTGGCTATTCTGGATCTTTTGTTCTCCACAGAAACTTTAAAATCATTTCAATAATATCTTCAAAATAATTTGCTGCAATTTTGATTGGGATTGTGTAGACTCTATAGATCAAGTTGAGAAGAACTGACATCTTTAAAATATTGGGTCTTCCAACGCATGTGCATGGAATATCTCTCCTTCTATTTAGTACTTTGATTTTTCTCATTAGAGTTTTATAGTTTTTCTCACATAGAGCTTGTACATATTTGTTAAATTTGTACCTAAGTATTTCACATTTTGGGTGCTAAAGTAAATGGTATTATGTTTTAAATTTCAAATTCCACTTGTTCATTGCTAGTATTATAGGAAAGCAGCTGACTTTTGTACATTAACCTTGTATCCTGCAACCTTGCCTTGTTTCTGACGTTGCTAGAGAGAAAGCTTCAAGTTCCTCACCATTAAGTATGATGTTAGTTGTATGTTTTTTGTAGATATTCTTTATCAAGTTGAGGAAGTTCCTTTTTATTCCTTGTTACTGAGAGTCTTTATCATGAATGGGTGTCAGATTTTGTCAAATGCTTTTCCAGTGTCTAGTGATATGATCATGTGATTTTTCTTCTTAGCCTACTGATGTGATAAATTACATTAATTGATTTTCAAATGTTAATATGTCTTTGCTTACTTGGGACAAAATGTGCTTGGTCATGGGCTTTTTATACATTGTTGGATTCAATTTGCTAATAAAAATCAACAACTCTTCTTAGATCCTTCAGAGAATTCAGGTCACAAGGCAAACTGCTGCCTCCAAAACTGGAGACAAAGAGAAAATTACAGATAATTACAACTTACCAAAGCAGAAACCCAGGAGCAGAAACCCCTGGAGGACCAGTGCCAAGGTAGGACAACCTCAACTAGAACTGACAAACTGCTGGGGGCTCAGTGTTGAAAAGCTTGGGATTTAAAAACTCCAGAGGAGCCCGGTCATAGAAGGATGCCTACACTTCACGAGTTTTATGTCCAGGAGTTGACCAGGTTCTCACAGTGAATACTGAAGAAAAAATCTCCCTGTGTTTCATAAAGGGGAGAGGAAAAGCAACCACTTGAAATAATCCTGAACCGTCTGTTTTTCTTAATAAGACCTGCCCTAGGAGAGACCGTTTTATCAGAGCCTAAACATGCACACTTAATTTAGTCAAATGAAATGTAATATAGTCCTTGGAACTCAATGGAGACAAACTGCTAAGTAGGCAGTGATGATCTTAAGAACTCTCCAGAACTCTCTTCTCAGTTCCTCTCTCCTCTATTCCTACTAATAGTTTATCTATGTTCTTTTCTTGCTCCTAACTGTTACAGATTGCTCTACAAAAATATTATTAAGTAAAAATAGCATAGCTCATCCAAATTTGATTAATTTCCCAAATCTTTACCAAGAAATATATCTCTAAGTTGAACATTAGAAAAGCATGCAGGGTAAGTTTAGGTGAAGGTTCCTTTACAGTGCCCAGAAATCATGTAATCATAGACAGAGCCAGCAAGCTTATCTTGAAAAAAAAGAAGTGGATCCAAATAAACAAAAACAGTCCTGAGTTTTTTCTATATGGAATCATGCATTATTGATTAAAGGCACAAACTACGTGGAAATGGATGCCAGAAGATAAGAAAATGAAAACACTCCTAATAATGGGCTCTAGGATTATGTGCTTAAAACATTTCTCTCTCACCAGCTTATCAGACAACCAAAAAATTGAAAGGAATTTACATTGGAAACAGAGAGACACTTTTTGATGGTTACACTCTATGCAGCATTCTGGAAAAACCAGTTACTGGGCAGTTATGTTGCTCATTAGATGATCAGCGTAAACAAATAACATGGTTCAGCATCAATCACCTGCTTCTCCTAGAAGCATAAGGAGCTTGGTACATGGGGAAGGAGGAAGCGTTCTGGACAGGACTGCCTCTTCTGGGTCTGCTTTTGAAAGCAGCTGTTATTTTACATGACATATATAAATGCGTTCATTTGAGAGGCTATCAAGATGCCCTCAGTGACACATTGAAGGGTAGGAAGAGGGAAAAAAAGAGGAGAACTCCATCTGTAAATCCTTCATAATAGTTTCCACGACATAGTAAGCACAGGAAGATATTGGCTATCAGAGCTGAATAAAGATAGTGAGAGATAAAAGAATTATTATCCTTGGTAAAGAGTAAAAAGAGGGGGCTTCCCTGGTGGCGCAGTGGTTGAGAGTCCGCCTGCCGATGCAGGGGACACGGGTTCGTGCCCCGGTCCGGGAAGATCCCACATGCCGCGGAGCGACTGGGCCCGTGAACCGTGGCCGCTGAGCCTGCGCGTCCGGAGCCTGTGCTCCGCAACGGGAGAGGCCGCAACAGTGAGAGGCCCATGTACCGCAAAAAAAAAAAAAAAAAAAAAAAAAAGAGTAAAAAGAGGGACAAGAGGCAGAATCCTCCAGGTTGGATGCTTGCTATGGTCAAAATGTCCTTGCGCATGGAACTCAGGAATTACGTCATTCCCACTATCACAATGTGACCCCTTACACAAGCACACACTCACACACATTATCAGAGTTTCTTCTCCCTAATATAATATCCAAGAATCCCTAAGGGAAAAACAGTGTGATTGTCTTAAATTTTATCTAACCCATTATATCAGTATTTCTCAACTGGTAGTAATTTTGCCTCTCACCCGCTGGTACCATTTAGCAATATCTGGAGATAATATTGGTTGTCACAACTGAGAAAGGTGTTATTGGCATCTAGTAAGTAAAGGCCAGGGATGCCGCTAAACATCCTCCAATTCTCAATAAAACTGGAAAGAAAAAAATATCCTTCCATACACAGGACAGGTCCCTTCTAACAGAAAATTATCTAGTCCAAAATATTAATCATGCCCAAGTTGAGAATCAATGCAATATATGACAGTAGATGAAATCAGCTGTATGTGAAAGATAGAGCGCTGTCACTGTTTTGTTTGATTTCCTGACATTATATAAGAATCATAAGCTTTCACTAATAGATATTAGAAAGAAATCTTAAATAAGATGTCATCTCTCAGGGACAGATCTAATACTGAAAAGAGTGCCTGGTCAGATTGTACTTCTCTCAACTCCATAGAATAATGCTGCATTATAATCAACAACATCATATATTTTAGCAAAGCAACATAAATCTATTCCTGTTTGTCACTTTGGAGAAGATGCAGTGGAGAAGTTATAGTTATCTTATCACTGAGATCTTTGCCCTTCTTCTCTTAGAACTTAACACTTTAATACTTCAATGATCAGGGGCACAGCATTGCTGGAGTAAGTTAAAGGGATTCATATATGCCTTCTCTACAACTAAGTAAGCTTTCACCAAGACAATTGGTATAAAGTCCATAGGCCCTCTGATTTAGTCATTAATTATCTCAAGATATGTATTGACCTACTACATACTACACATTTTGCTAGACACCAGAGCATCGATAAGAGGACAAATACCATCCTTTTCCTCAGAAAACGCATATGGTCTGTGTGTTGCTGGGGTGAAGAGAGGGAGGGGAGACAGTGTTCACAGACAGGTAAACACGATTATTGTGATAGGAAAAATAATCTTCCCTCCACCAACAGAAGTCTACTACCTAATCCCTAGAATCTGTGAATACATTATCTTACACAGCAAAAGGGAAGTTGGTTAGTGGATAGAATTAAGATTGTTAATCAGCTGACCTCACAATAAGGACTGGATTGCCCATTGAGACCCATGGGGGTATTTTGACCTCCAGACCTGTAGGATAATAAATTTCTGTTGTTTTAAGCCTATACTTATGTAGGTATTTGTTACAGTAGCAATAGGAAACTAACACAAATGCCAAGCGCTTTGAAGAGGAAATACAGAGATGCACCTAAGCAAAGCAAAGGTATGAGGGGTGTGTGTGTGTGTGTGTGTGTGTGTGTGTGTGTGCATGGCAGGGTCTCTGTGGCGGGGTGGCGAGGGGGAGGTTAGGGAATCTGTCAAGAAAAACTTTCCAGATGAAATTCTAAACTGGATCCTGGAGGATACATATGTGTTGGTCTTTTGAAGAAGAGTGGAATAGTGTTCCAGGCAGAAGGAATAGCAGCAAAGGCTTGGAAGTGAACCAGAGATTGTGCTTCTGGCGAAGTATATTACATTGCTCAGTTAATAGAGTAAGAGGAATGCAAATAATGAGAGAGAAAGCAGCAGAGATAAAGGTCGGATGATTGAGTGTTGTAGACCAAGTTATTGAGTCTGCATTTGATTCTAAGAAAAATAGTCAATAATGACTTTTAAATAAAGGAATGGCATGGTCTAATTTTAGGGGAGAAAAGTGCTCTGGTTGCTGCATGAAGAATGGGTTGGAGAGAGACAAAAGTGGAAACAGGGAGACCCATTTAAGGGAGTTGCCAGCAACCCCTGGGAAAATGGTCACCCATGAAAAGCCATGGCACTGGAAATAGAAATAGATGGGTTAAGAAAGGTAGGATCAAGAAGAATTGGTTAGAACATATAGACAAAAAACTAGGTGTCGATGGTGATGAAGAGGGGGAGGCAAGGATGAAACCCAAGTGTGTAGTCTGGAAAACTGGGTAGATGGGAGTCTTTCTCTAGAACAGAGAGACACGAGCAGTAGAGGGTTTCATTCAGAAAAAAAGATTGGTTTTAAATATGTTTATGTCACAGGGTCTGAGGAATATAAGAGTGGATAGACTGCCAGGAAAGTAATTTGCAGGCCTCCATGGCTCTGTGATTTCTTACAGCTACATGTTCCTGTGGCACCCTTGGCTAATGTCTGAATTCTAGAGTGCATAGGAAGGTAGTCAAGGGCAGATTAGTTTCTGGATGACTCACCTCTAAGCTTGGCAGTCTGGTTTTTGTTTTTTTGTGTTTTAATCTTGAAATTGGCCTTTGAATCATAAATAAGAAGCAGTTGTTAACAGAAGATAGAAACAAATAAGCCAACAAAATTCATCTTTTAAATTACTTTCTTCTGAGTCAAAAGCTTCTATAAAAATGGTGAACAGTAGGATCATTATAGAAATTTATGGTCTTTTACTCACATACATAAATAGATATCTAGATTTGATTAAGACTTGTGTAAAAAGGAGAGAGGGCAGGGAGGAGAGAGAGAGAGAGAAAGAGAATAAGAGAATGAGAGAGAGAGAGAGAGAGAGAGAAAATCCTTTTCCTAAAAGACAGCTTTATAGGGAAAAAAAGATTCCTCTTCTTAAAAGATAATTGAATAAAATATATCCTTGCAATGACTTTGAATAGCTCAGGTGGTTCTGGTGCAATAAGTATGCATTTCCAAGTTATTAGTGATTTGCAAACATTATTCACCTGAGGCTGGATTTATGAGCAACAAAACATTGATACATGAATTTGTTTCTGAATTCCAGCAGATCCTAGTGAGCCAGGGGACTATTTACAACCCCTTGCATTCTTCTAGGTGTGGGTTGCAGATGTTTTGTTTCATTGTGGATAATATGCATTCATAAATATATATGTAGGCAGAGACCTGAAAATTTGGAATTCAATATGCCTCTAACCCTTGTCTCTCCGCAACATCACTCTTTTCACTCCTGCCTTTTTTTCACATCTGTATAATCAGCTTACTTGCATTCTTTTCCCACCTGATCTTGTCTATATTGAGCTGAGGATTTTTTAACCTCTATGGATCCCAATCTTGCTCATTTTCCTTTTCTTCTACCTAGATTTATATTCCAACGTGGTATTTATTTTTATCAAACTCTAGCTAGGAGAGTAGGAAGAGCATACTTAGACGGAAATACAGTTTCCTTCATTTATTAGCTGTGTGACATTGGCAAATTACTCTCTGAATTTCAGTTTCTTCACTTGTAAAGTGGGGGTAATATGACCTACCACATAAGTTTATTTTACAGCTTAATAATATGCCCTTCCTTGTTCTACAAAGGAGTTAAGTCACCATTAGTTCTCCTTTTTCCTTTTATTTTTTGCTCCTGGTTAATTTGCTTCTGAGAAGATAGCTGAATGTGGAGATGTGTAGAGTGTAGCAGGTTATGTTGCAGAGATGTGCTCCCCAGTGATAGCCACCACACAAAAATGTAGCAAGAAATACAGAGAGAAGAGGAAACATAGTTTTACATAACAGTTTTACTTAACATCTTTTTCTATAATTCCAGATATGCCAATCCATGAACCTACAACTTTCAGGACAACATCTTTTGACTGTCCTGATGCTTTCAGAAGCCCAAGCAGAAAATAAAATACATTTTAAAAGAAATTGTTAACTGAAATAACTTTAACTTCTCCCCTAATATCTATAAACCTGATATCTTTTAAAGTCACTAACAAGGATGACATCTCTTCCATCAGATTTCATTAGCTTGCATCCTTATCTGTGCTAAACTAAAAAAAAAACTATGTAAGAGATTATTTAATGCAGTATATGCTCTAAGCTTCCTTTCACACCTGCCCAAAGTATATGTGAACATATGTGATTTAGGAGCCTTTTTCCTTCTCAATGACTTCCTGAATCCTAGCGTAGCCCCCAATTTTTTCCTGGTGAGCCTTTCAGGAAAATAAGAATTGTGGGTGCCTGGTAAGTAATTTCCATTTAAAGACTCATTCACTTTCCATATAAACTTTTACTGTAAAAGGCCAGTTAGTAAATATTTTAGGATTTGAAAAGCATGCAGTCTTTGTGGCACCTACTCAACTCTGCTATGGTAGCAGAAAATCAGCCATGGATGAAATGGAGACAAATGAGCACGGCTGTGTTGGAATAAAATTTCATTTACAAAACAGGCAGAGAGCCGGATTTACCCATGGGCCAAGTTTGCCGACCTCTGCTCTAGATTACATGGGGTTAATTTCTATGATCTGATATTATTGCCTTTGAACAGGTCAAGATTAAGATGCAACATCAAAGTGTTGAGATCAAAAGGCAATTAAGGAATATGTCCAGTGAGATGAGGGGAAATGGGAACAAGAGAAATAGCAACACACACAGAAGTTCCGACTTCAGTTGAGAAACTGATGTCTATAGTCTAAGCACCCTGGGGCGGAGGCACTGGGTGCTCTCAGATTATCTGTGGTAAAGAAACAATTCTTTTCCAATCCGTTATGGATTAGAAAATACAAAATCATGTACTTCAATGCCAATGGCAAATTGTTTTGAAAAATTCCTAAATGTTTAATTTCATTTTCTGCATTTTTCTCAGCGTAAACCAGTAGCAACCTGATAAGGACCAGCAGAGGTCCATGGACCATATTCTGAGGATGCTAAGTCGTGTGTGAAAAGGGAAGTCCCTGCCTGGATATGTTTCAGCCTGAAAGTCTTTGTCACACTTGTTCATAAGATTCTCTGCTGCATTCCTGGACAATAAGCATGCATGTTATACTTGCATCCAAGGTCTTTCATAATCTGGGTCTAGTCATATTGTTTTGGCAGCACCGTCTGTTGCATCCACATGGATAACTTCCTGTGCCCCAACACACCTTCTCTGTTTTTCCACATCTTACCTTTGCCTATGCTATATCCTAGTTCTGTAATGCTTAGGTAAGTCCGTCTTCAACGTCATGCAAAACTCTTCAATGAAGTCATGTTTCCTCTTCCCTGGATGCAATTTGGTCCTCCATTGGACATCCATAAAACATTGCACGCTTTTTCTCTGTTCTTGCTTTAAATAATATTGTAATGCCCTCTGTACTCGTCTTATCCTAAGACTAAGTAGTGAGCTTCTGGAACTTGAGCTATAGCTTATATATGGGACTATATCCCTCAGAGTACTAAACACAGTATCTTTTATAAAATAGAGGTTTCTTACAAATTAGTCCATAAATGAATGACACTGAACCCACACCATAAACAATCTGTTACAGATCCCCTTTGAATGCTTTTAGAAATGCATTCCTCTGTACCTCTGTCTTTCCTCTCTTCCACGTAGGACAAAAATGCTTATCAGCAAGAGAGCTTGGGTTTATAAAACCACAGGACACAGCAATCTGTGGCATCAAAAGCAAACGAAACAGATGCGTGACTCATTTATAGAATTTGTAAAATGGAGCCTAGAGAATGAAAATGCAATTTATAGCTCATGTGTACTATTCTGAATGTCACTGTAAACCACACATTTCATGGGGCAGAATGAAGCCAGCCATGATTAGCATTCGTTTCAGCCGCAACCCAGGGCAACTATTTGTTTCCACTGTGATCTGTAAGACTTTGCTCTAAGGATGAAAACTTAATTGGATATACTGAAGGACAGAACTGCCATTGGTGAGTAAAATTTTATAATCCCCATCAAAGTTACGTACTTGTAGAATTATGAAGCCAAGTTGGTATTTACCCTGCAATTGATTAACATTCTAAATTAAAAAACATAAAAATGGACAGAATTAAGCTACGTTAGTGACATATGGGGAAAAATAGTTGAAGATGCACTCAGGTATTTTATTATCATTATTATTATTGTTGCTACATCTGTAACAAATTAGAAGTTTTATGACCATCCTACTATCCTACATTTTATTGGTTTGCCTCTATATTTAATATATTTGTAAATGAGCAAAATTATGATGAATATTTTCTTGGTGCAAAGTTATTTCATCTCTATAAAACTTCCTTTCAGATAAGAACGTTCACCGTAAAAGTAAGGAACTGTGAGTAAGCCTTATTTCTCAGAGTGCATCCCAACTTCCATGGTATTAAGGAAAGAGCCAAGGGAAGGTAGGCAGTCTATAAGAGGGGCTTCTTTGCTAGCACATACCATAATTTCTTCTAGAGAATCTTTCCATGACAGCCTCTAGGAGGAGCTGACCCCCATACTCTGTTATCTTGGCCTCCTTTATCTCACCAGGGATGACATCATTGATTGCCAGAAACTAATCCAATCCTTTCTTTTGATTATTTTAACTAAGAGAACGGGGCTCTCTAAATGTAGAAAGCTCAACAAAGGGTCGGCCTGGATAAGGGCCAAAGGCAGAGTGATGGCTTTTTCTGACATGTCAACTTGTCAGGGCTACCGTTCCATTTATTCAAATGCTCATCCAGTTATTGCTGTAAAGGTATTTAACAGATGTGATTGAAGTCCAAAATCAGTTGACTTTAGAGAGGGGAAATTATCCTAGATAATCTGGGTGGGACTGATTCGATCAGGTGAAAGGCCTCAAGAGCAAAACTGAGGAGTCTCTGAGGAAGAAGAAATTCTGCCAGTGGGTTGCAGCCTCAGCCTGTCCCCAGGAGTTTCCATCTGCCCTTTCTGGCGGCCCGCTCTGCAGATGGCTGACTTGCCCCATAACCATATAAGCTCATTCCTCGCAATATCTCTCTTAATACATAGCTCCTACTGGTTCTGTTTCTCTGGTTGAATGCTGACCCATACAGGTGGTGTTCCAGTAAACCAAAGGACCGGGGACTGAGTTATACTAAGTGGAAGAAATGGTGAACAGAAGAAAGTGGTCTCCTTAGAGAAGCAGCAATGAGCAGTCATATCTCCCTAGAAGAAACACGACAGTCACATTCTTAAACCCTGAGTTTTAGTGCCTGAGTCCCAGTCCTATTTCATGCCCATGAGATGTGGCTGTCTCCTTGAATTCATTGTTGTGTGAACTTGAATGTGCTTCTTGTAACCAAAGGGCCTTGATAAGAGCAGTTATCATGTGCCTGATACATTCTAAAGAGGGTAAAATCTACACTTTTTGGAGACATTTATTTTGCTATTCATTCAATAAAAATTTATGAATAATCTACAAGTTTTAAGATATACTGTAATAGGCACAGTGAAGATGCAAAGGTGAATCACATGGAACCTGATTTCAAAAACAGTACAGTCTGATAACAAAGGTGTCTGTTCATAAGTATCCCCAGTTCACAAATAAAAGCAACACATGGAGTGGGTGAGTCAAATGGGAGTTTAGAGTGGCTGAGGGGATCCAGAAGGGCCCGTGGGATTAGAGGGCATTTGATCCCTGCCCAGATGTACCATGTGCAGACCTGGGGCAAGAATTCAAAAGGAGAGCACATATGTCTGAATCAAACTAACACATTTAAATAACCTATGTTGTACCTACCTTGGCAAACACACGTTTGACACAACATGGAAAGTGAGGATTTAACTTAGGATGATTGACACCTAGAGCTTTGTGCTCCTTTTCTTCTTATCTCTGGTTCCATCTTACAGCACAAGCAGCATCACTTGCTTGTGGACCCCACTGCCTGCACACCCAAGCTCCATCCACGCCTCTTGCAAACAGCCGCCTTGTGGCCACCACTTGTGCCAGGAGTACACACATCGGCAATGAAGCCCACCCTAAGGAGGACGGACTAAGGAAAGAGGCCACTGAGGTGGTGGGTCTAGGGCAGCTTGGAGTGGGACTTCACTGGGTATTCCTCCTTGGCTCAACTGACTGCTCCCTTACCCCTTAAGGAAAGTGCCTGAATGGGAAGCCCTAAAATTTAGGCACAAATCCGAGGCTCCCATCATCTGAATATAACTGTTGAATTCTTTGGGCAGTTAATTTAAATCCTCCAGTACTTATTAAGTACTTTATATTCGTAAGTGTAGAATTTTCAGTAAAAAGACATAGTCCTTTCATTTAAGTATGTATTCTGGAAGAGACAAAATATCTCATTTACCCTATTCCTATATATACAGATTTGTAACTGCTGAGTGATAATTTGTGCAGTTTTAACCCACTTTAAAAATGCAGAGGATCTATCCAGGCGATGGTGATGGGGTCAGGAGAGGAGTCATACATGAAGAGGGGACATTAGCAACAAACAAAGGCAACAGAAGTAGGTCAGTGTGGCAAGAAGGATGACTCCATGAGGAGGAGAAATGGGAAATAAATTTAGAAAGCAGGTAGAGACAGTATTATGGCGGGCTTAGAAATCCTGAGAAGAGCCAGTCTAAATCCTTTCAGAAGGAAGGAAGGAATAAAGGAAGGGAGGGAGGAAGGAAAAGAGGGAGGGAAGGAGGGAGGGAGGGAGGAAGGAAGGGAGAGAGAGAATGGGGGAGAAGGGGGGAAAGGAAGAAAAAAAGGCTGGCTCCTGTCCCTACACAATGATATTTGGCAAAGATACCTTTTAAAGTTTGGTCTGTGTGTCCAATGACACTTTGCACTGGGAAAGTGATTAAACCATCATTACGGCAGAGAAAAATGTGACCATCACTTTCCATGTGAGATACAGGAACCCTTTATTTCCTTTCCAGCAGAGTCTTCATTTAACATTTATATATATAGATATAGATATACACACACACACACAAAGTCGAGAGTAAGGCATAATAAATGGAAACTTCATCTAACCTCCTGAGTGCCTGCAAAAATTGACAGTGACTATGAACTGCTCTACACATGTTTAAAGCTGAGGCACGGTCGTCCCTCTGGGCAGCTGAGTCGACTTAAGGATTCAAAATCTTCTCTCTGACCTCAGTGCTCTGTGTGTGTGAGCACATGCACCTGTGAGCAAGTGGGTACAAACATGTGTTTTCTCAGAGAGAACTTAAAGCTGGTGAAAGATGCTGCGTTGAAAAACTTAAAAGTTAACATTCACTTTAATGTTGTTCCTTTATCCATGCTTTCGGTTGCTCTACTATCTCTGTCCAGGGATAAAGTATCTTTAAAGGTGAATCCTCACTATCTCAAAAAAAGATGTTCACTCAAACTCCAAGGAGTGAAGACTGTGGGTTTATGTGAAAGAGGTGAGGTGCAGAGAGCTTGCAAATTGATTGTACTCACATACATGCTATTTTATAAGGGTGAATTCGAGGCTAATGGTAAAAATAAACTATTTTATTGAGCAGTGACTATGCTTCAGGAATCATGCTAAGTATTTTACACGCCTTAGCACATTGAATAGGGAGAACAACCCTAGGTAGGAGGTTGTATTATTATCCTAATTTTACAAACGAGGGAAGTGGGACTTGTGAGAGTCTAATAACTTGCCCGACGTCAGAGGGCAAGTAAGTGGGGACTTAACTGTTCCTCTAGCCTTAAACCTTGTTATTTTGTAGATGAGAAAAATAAAACCCAGGGATATGAAGTGACTTAACTAAAGATAATGACATGTGTATAAAAAGTGGGACTAGGGCTTCCCTGGTGGCGCAGTGGTTGAGAGTCCGCCTGCCGATGCAGGGGACGCGGATTCGTGCTCCGGTTCGGGAAGATCCCACATGCCGCGGAGCGGCTGGGCCCGTGAGCCGTGGCCGCTGAGCCTGCGCGTCCGGAGCCTGTGCTCCGCAGCGGGAGGGGCCACAACAGTGAGAGGCCCGCGTACCGCAAAAAAAAAAAAAAAAAAAGTGGGACTAGAAACAGTACCTTGAAATCTAGGCGTTCCACGGCTCTTTTTCAATGCCCTCCTGTTATACAAGTTATCAGATCCCAGAGAGTTCAGTATAATCTGTGTTCCATGAGACTGCTGGCAGCATCTGCTGTGAGCCCAGTAGGTTTCATTAAACACAATTGGCAAGAAAATTTCAGAGACATGGTCGACGTCGCACTGCTCTCGGTGATCCCTTACCTTACTGGTTCCTAAGCTCAGAATGAAAAAACAGGCTCGATGTTTTTACGTAGATGCCTTCTTCCACGAAGACCATCATCTTGTTTGGTACAGGAGCTCTTGGGGAAGCATTAGGAAAGACAAACCCAGGCAGTTAAGATTATGTCGTTTAGTATTAACTAGCCAGCAATTAAAAGCCTGGTCAGGGTTGTTATGCTTACCTGCAATAAACCGAGAGAGAAAGAGAGAGAGAGGAAAATAATCCCAAGCCCCAGGAAAACCTGGGCCTATGCGAAACTCTTACCCTGATGATCACACTGTCCTGACTATCAGCACCATTTGTTGAGCATTAATATGTAAAACAATATTAATAATTTAGCACTAGACTAAACATATTCTGTGCACTATGTCTTTAAATATTTTATACCTTTTTTTTTTTTTTTTTGCAGTATGCGGGCCTCTCACTGCTGTGGCCTCTCCCATTGCGGAGCACAGGCTCCAGACGCACAGGCTCAGTAGTTGTGGCTCACGGGCCCAGCTGCTCCGTGGCATGTGGGATCCTCCTGGATCGGGGCACAAACCCACGTCCCCTGCATCGGCAGGCGGACTTTCTACCACTGAGCCACCAGGGAAGCCCTATACCATTTTTGAAGGTTTTAATTATACATTTATTTAATTATGGTGAATATTTAGTTCTACAGTTATCGTCTGGCTCCCCAGGCAATATGCTCCATGAGATGAGCAATTTCTCTTTCTCTCTTTTTTATTTCCACCATTGTACCTTCAACACATATCCCACTAACTAGTGAATCAATAAATATTGATGCCTAATAAATGTTTGTGAAATGAGTGAATAACAAACCCTCCCACAAGGTAGACATAATTTTTGCATTTTTTTGATGAAGAAATTAAAGCTGTAAACTTTTCCCCCCAAATGTTTGCACTAATGGTTCTCTTCAATTTTTTTCTATTCTGAATGTCCACACACTAAATGAAATTAATGCTTGCAATTATTGTTCAATGAAGGTATTTTTGCTTTTTTTCTATGGGACTTTACTTGGGGAGATACAGACTCCCACACAGTCTCAGGTTCCTAAGTCAACCTTTTCTATCTTCTAGTTCATGAGGTACATCACACCCCAGAAATAAGTAACTATACCAGCATACTGAAGGACATTAATCTTGATTCATTTCACCAAACTTTGATTCCTGAGAGATAAACTAAAAGTGAAGACATGGTCAACTGAACAGTCTTCTATATTGATTATTGTTAGCAACTGTTTTTTGCTATGTGACAAGGAACCACAAAATCTCAATAATATAGAAGAATAAGCACTCATTTCTTGCTCATATGCCTATGGGTCTTGTTGGTGACACTGTTTTTAGGGTGAAGGTTTAATGCAGGCTTGGTTTAGGGCTAAAGATTGGTTTGTTTTGCTTGTGTTCTTTCTGGACCCAGGTTCAAGGAGTAGTGGCTACCCCATGGGGGAGAAGAGGTGGATTTCTTCTCATAAAGGATCACTGAAGCCCCAAAATAATACATGCAACTCCACAAGCTTTTGGCATGCCTGCTCATATTCCATTGGTCAAAGAAATTCCCATGGCTAAGCCCAAGATCAATGGATTGATGGAACAGGGAAGTGTACTCCTGTCATAAAGATGAGAGAGAGAGACGGAGAGAGAGAGAGAGAGAGAGAGAGAGAGAGAGACGGAGGAGAAATTGCTTACTGACTGAAGATGATTAGATTCACCCTAGTCGTATCTTATTTCTGGAATCTTCATTCCTTTCGTTCAATGATTAGGCTGAAAATTATGTAAGAAGTGAATTCAAATCTTCCTTTTATCTTCATTAAATCTATAGTCGAACTTCTCTAGAATTTAACCATGCTTCTGCCCCCTCTAGCAGGCCACTTTGAAGTTTTTTAGGACAGTTACCTCTATCTTACTGAGTATCCCTCAGGTTCACCTGATAAACAACTTCTCAGATATTTAGCAGATACAATCAGGACAACTATGATGGTAAAGATGGTACTTTCCTGTCTTTAAAGAATTAGCCAAGAAAGAAAATCACTAGGCCAGGGCAAGTGGTAAATATTGTCACTATAAGGGCACATGGCATCAGTATAACCTCGGGTAAATTACCAAGCCTTAGATTTCTCCTTCATAAAATGGGGTTAATAAAAGCATCTATTCCATAGACGTGGGAGTTAAATGAGGGAATGTTTTTAAAGTACTTAATACAGGGTGCAGAGGTAGTTCTGCATTTTTAAGTGATCAGAAGGTTATTTTATGAGTACTACTGTTTTTAAGCAAGTATGAGTCAGTCTACACAGATGTATAGGACATATAAAATTCCATTTTCCTTTTCTTTTTTACCCCAAAGTACAATACAATAGAATTTTATTTTCTAGACCTCACCTGTCGAGCCAAGGCTGACTCCAGGGTTGTGCCATGGCTTCAAACCTTAGTTGCTATCAAGTAGTTGGGGCAGGTCTCCCATCTGGTCCCAGGTCATTGATGATTCATTTGTTACTAAGACACATACTCTTCCATTTATATGCCTCTTCCGTCTACTCTGCAGTGTCAATGTTACTCTTAAGTATATGTCCATATATCTTAAGTATATGGAACTCTTTTCAAGGCTGCCTATTTTCCCACCACCTAACCTTCCCAAGTGGTCATTTTCTCTCTGGGGTCTCACTGCCGCACCCCACATCTACCCCCTCACCATCACACCATCCCCCAAGCAGTGACTGCTTTCTCTCTTCTCTCCCTTCCTTATGTCAGTGGGTGTAATTTCTTCCTCCCCATTTCTAAGACATTTTATCTATATCTTAAATCCTCTCCCTTCTCTGGTTCTTGGGTTTTAAAATCAAAAGTGCAAGATTTCTGCTTTTAGCACTGCAGCCTCTCTTGATTGAGGAAAAAGCACAGGAGGTAATCTCTGCTGGAATACAGGTACAGGAAAGAGAAATTCAGGAAGAGTACAACAAACAAACAGGAGTTGCCAATTCAAAATATTGCGCTACTGTCATCGTCGTCACCCTCATGCTCACCATCATGCTTACAGTTATTAATATTGACATAATCGTTGGATCTCTGAGTCTTCATTAACACTTTTTCTCAGAATCCTCAGGCCAGAGCAAATACTTCATAAATGTTGTCAGTTTGTTATAGAAAAAAATTGCACAGCTTTGGAACTCAAACAGATATGGGTTCGAGTCCCCAGTCCACCGTTCACTGTCCTTGGGTAAATATCCTTGGGTATCTACTCTGTGTCTGAGTTTCTTCATCTCTAAAATGAGGATGAGGATGATTGAGTTCCATGTCTGTGGAGAGTAAAGATCACTTATTTAAAGCACCTGATGCAATTCCAGCAATTATTTAATAAATGCCGGGTAGATATTATTGGAGAGAAAAGGATTAGCCCAGATTTTCCCGTAGGCCTCTAATTTCCAAGAGCTCCCTCTGAAGAAAGGCTCAGGTTCAGGAAGCTAGAATGCCTCGTGGACCTGGGTTATTCTGTGTGCAGTCTCTTAAAGCAGCTACAGTCGATGCCCCTGGCCTTACTGCCTTATTTAACATAATCTGCCTCTCGCAGAGAACCTTGGAAAGTAAATGCCAGAGGCTCTAGGATCTGCAATTAATTACAGGAACCGCAAAACCCAGGAAACTGGTTGGCAGGAGGTACCCCTGTAAAATGGCGATTTGTCGGCCACTGCTGGAGAAATGAAGAGAGTAAGCTCAACAGCCACTTCCTTCCCCCGTGGCTTGGAGCACGTGGCTTTCATTTATAAGGCCATTGGGTTCAATTAAGCCTCTGCATAACAAGTTGTCAGTCACCTTCAAGGCACCTCCTGGATACACGTCAGAGCAGCCTCTCCCTTGTCACTTCAAGGTCATTCTAGAAGCCTGTGAGCAGGATTTCAAGGAGCTGAGTTGGTGCATATTGTATAACACTCTGTTTTCCTCCCTTTCTAACCCCGCTCTTTTTCCAGAGGCTTCTGCCATCGCAGGTCAGGCGTGCAGGGAGCCCAGGGGTGCCACAGGCTTATGAGTCCTCCGGGAGTGCCCATCTTGCTGAGCTCTGGTAAGGACATCCTTCTGGGAGACTGTAGCAGCAGGTCGATTAGAATAAGCAGCTCGGGCCTTGGCTTTTCTGAGGGTTCACGTGAACCCAGCAAAGATGAAAAGCAGGGCACTAATCCCAAAGAGCAAACAAAAGTACTGAAAAATACTTTCTGGGTGGTAGGCTGAGCTGCTAAGAGGTTGGCTCCACTCTTTCCACCTTTGAAAGCAGCTGTCTTTAATTTTTTTTCTGTATCAGAGGCACCTGACAGCTGACATCTGTATATGTGGCACTCATTTGCAATTTCCCAAATTACCTCAACATCGCTCTTTTTCCAACCATTCAAGAAAGTATATCTGAATACAAATGAGGGAGAGAACTGTTATATGGATGACCTTGAATCTGCTTCCTTTAAAAAAAAAAGCATGATATTCACAAACTTTACTGCTCTATTATCAGTGACAAATTATTTGGACACACCTTATAGTAGATCAAGGGATACTACTGTATGATGATGCTGTGGATAAAAACTTCTGTTTTTTAATGTTTCAAGATACAAAAACAGATTCTTCTTGTTTCCATCCATTTCACTAAAGCACTACAGAGTGAGGATCATGCAGCAAGAAGCACGCGACGGTTGCTCCTTCATGCCCCGTCTTGCCAGATGCCATCAGAACTCCATGACAGGCACACCTGCTCTTCTAAGAAAGGAGCAGTACACTGGGCTCAAAAGACCTGATTTGTGCATCCCTCTTCCCGTACTCTGTGACCTCGGAAAAAATTCTGAGCTTGAATAACTTATGACTTTCAGTTTCTTCATCTGTAAAGAGGTATGTGTAGCTCAGAGTTGGTATGGGGATTGCATAATAATTGCTAACTGCATGCTAGGCTCTGCACAGATTCTTTTACTGTTCACTATATGTTTGGTCCTTTGTACAGATGAGGAAACTGAGGCTTAGAGACCTTGTAATAATGTGTCTGTCTGAGCCTGGATTCAAACCCATGCAGTCTGATTCTAGAGAAATTCATCTGCTGAATTATCCTGCTATATTGTCTCCATCAGTTTAAATGTATAGTTGTTGGTCATTCCCTGAAACTGAGCAGGAATTTGTACGTGTAATGGAGAGAGGATGTCAAGAAATAATTGAGTAAAAAGAATAGAGATATTTCCTATAAAATGATATGTAAATTGCACATACACGGTTTTTGCTTTTCATGTACTAAATAAGGAACTGTAATTTTTAGTGTTGGAAGAAGCTTTAGAGACTTCTTATTCCAGCAATTTACAATCAGCACATCAGTTAAGGTCCATTTTTAGATTTTAGTTCTCCATGGATGCAGCACTTCTAGAGCTTTCCCCACCAAAATTAGATTTACCAAGTGGAGTTCACTCCTCAACTTAAAAAATGTAGGTGTATATACACCTACACAACACTCACATGCACATACATAATGCCTAAGTTATGACTGAGTATACAGAAATGTCATCCAAGCTGACCAACAGGACCAAGGTATTCTTTATATTTCTCTCTATTCAAGCCTCTATTTAAATGGATTATTTCAGAAAGGCTTTGCCTGAGTTATAGGCTGGGTTTAGTTAATTATATTTTCTTTTTCTTAACAACCATCACTCATAATAGTTCTTACTTCTTTGTCTATATTCAGTGTTAGACTGTAAGTGCCTTGAGAGTGGGGCTGTGTAAAATTGTTTCCCAAGGCACCCATATAATCCAATGGTATCTGCATAATCCAATGATATCCATATAATCCAATGATATCTGTATGATCTAGTGGGACTTCCTTCCTGGAACATCTGTCTGTGTCCTTTCTGGAACATCTGTCTGACCTTCCTTCCCACTTCATTTAAAAATACAATAACAGTAAGTTCTCCAAGAACAAGATGGAATAAAGGAATCATTGTACTCTTCATGCTTTGATGAACAGGTTGTTCTCACAGCTAAACATTTATTCCCTCCCACTTCTCTGAACTTGGATTTATTTAAGACCAATTCACACATCACATCTTTTCTGACTCTTAGTTGAACTTAGTGAACTTAGTTGGAATCTCTTCCTCATCTCCACAGCTATTTGGTGTCTCCTTTGGAACTAATCCTGAGGGCTGGTGAAGTCATCATGTTTTTTGGATTATTGCAAACAGAGATCACCTTTTCTTGATTTGCCCTCCAATCTGCTTTTCCAGTTCATCAGCAACTCTTTTGAGGGGCAAACGGGAGTTGCACTGTAGACTTTGAGTTATAGCTACTCAGAGGAGGAACTCTGAGTTCAAATATTCCCTCTCTTCAACCTCAACTTTAAATGTAGGCATATATTTCATAATATATAATCTTAGGGCTTTAGGCATTTTGAGGTGACTCCAAATCACTGCTTCAATTGACTTTTCTGAAAAGCTTATTTGGAAAATACTCTTTCAGGAAAGGGGGAGTGAACTACAAAAGCAGTACATATACTTCTGGCCATAGAATGATTTATACTTTCTCTGAAAATTGACTTCTTTGATGGCTGAGTCAGGAGAAAATGCATACAAGGAGAGGGACAATGAACCCATTTGTCAGTGACTATAGTATATACCATGAGTTAAGCCCTTACTCTATGATAGATATTCTGATCAATGTTTCAGATATGTCACAATTCAAAGACGTACTATTTTTCCCTCTTTGACAGATGAGGAACTAATAATAATAACAATAAGAATAACAACAACAGCTAACATTTATTAAGCATCTTCATTGAAATTCTTTTCTAACTGGATCACATGTATTAACTTTTTACATGTTAACTGATTTACTCTTCTCAGTAACTTGTAAGATAGGTACTCTTGTTATCTACATTTTGTAAATGAGGAAACTACAAGGTTGAACAATTTATCTGAGGTCACACAGTTGGTATGAGGCAGAGCTGGGAACTTGAACTTCTTAGTTCAGCTCTAGAATCCACACTTGGGAAACTGGGGCTCAGAGAGGTTGTGCAAAATGAACAAAATCACCTTTCTTGGTCTAGGATGCTGTGTCTAGAATCCAGATATGTTTAACGATTGCCTTATAAATTGTGTCATTAATGTCATTTGTTTTTCTGCTTACCATAGTAGATACTATTATTTTCTGCTTGCCACACTAGATAGTATTTAAAATGTGTGGTCAGAGATAAAAATAAAATAGCTTTAACTTATATTATTCAAGAGGAAAATTGGCCTGCATTGCCTGGATAGTGACCATAAGTTCACATTTTCCTTAGAACCGCCTGTGACCTTAATAATACATTCCTTCTTGTCCCTTTGATCAAAGGCAATAGTTAAGGAACTAGCTCAAAGATGGCTGCCCCATCCTTCTCAGAGTTCTGTAGCAGCAAACCCGAAGCCTCCACTTCTTCTCTGTTCAATGAAACTGCCTTGGGCTAAAGTTGGTTTTTCACGTTGCCCATCCTCACTGCCTACTGCTCTCAAGTAAGTCCCTTATAATGGAAATAAGTCCACTGGATTAACAAGAGAGCAGCTTCAGAGCCCCTGACATTTCATCAAGAAACAAGAGTTCTTCAGTTTTTCTTTTTACAATTCTATCTCCCCACAGACAAAAATAAATAGGAGAAGGAGGTGCTTACTTAAAAGATGCCTGATTAGCACTTTCATTTTAAGCCCTATGTATAGGCAGACAAATCCAATTCAGCTTAGTCTCGTTGAGTGACATTTAGCTGCCTTTCAGAGACTTTTCCAGGCTTAATTGTATGCCATCAAGTGATGCCAGCTTCCCAGAAATTCTGGCTGGAAGACCCGCAAACCTGTGGTCAACTTTCATATTGGGACGCATCAGATTTCTATGTAGGAGCTCCTTGCCACCATTCTATAAGAGGAAGATGCTTCAGCATTCTGAATAAAAAGATAGTTCAGAGTTCGCCATATTTTTTATAATGCTGATCTGATTACATTCTGCTTCTATGTTGTGTTTACCCAAGGTTAAAATAGCGCTAAATTAATTGAATCCAGCTGAGACACCTGCCACCTAAATGACCTGGAGTCCTATGAGTCAAATCCAATGTGATTAATCAATTCAATATTAGTAAAGATGCTTTGGATTAGGTGAGATTTTGTATTTTGCTTTAGCTTTCAAGGACATTAGGTAACCTACATCAGGTTCTAATTGAAATGTTACCTGGTTTATCATACAGGTTAATTATCAGGTGGTAGCTGAATAATTACCTAGCAATTGGCATCTTAGATTAGTGTTATAATTATTTTGGCCCTCTTCACCAAAACACAGATTGTCCTTGCTAATTACTTATGGATTCACTGAGCATTATTGAGAGGAGCCCTGTTAAAGCCCTAAAATCAAAAGAAATAAAAGAAGTTTCACATAACAACCCAAAATTTGGTGAGTGCTTTGTCTTGGATATATTGCATATTGTTTTATTTTACACAGCATGTGGGAAAGTACTGACAGCCAATAGGGCCTTAAGTTGATTATTTAAATTTCAGTGGTTCCTGTAGGAAGAAAGAAAAGCAATAAGGAAGAAAGAAAAGCAATGGAGAAGAAAGGAAGAAAGCAAAAAAAGAGGAAAGGAAGGACAAAGGGAAGACAAAGGAGGCTAGGGAAAAAGAAAGATGATAGATACAGATAAATAGCAGGAAAGTCAGAAGATAAGGGTTGAAAGGCTAAAAGGGTAGGTTGCTAAAAGTTAATGAAAAACAGAGTCATTGTGGTAAACTGAATATACCCCTCCCCTAAAAGATATTTACATCCTAATCTCTGGAACAGTTGCCTTATTTGGCTAAAAAGAACTTTGAGAAATGATTATGTTAAGGACCTTGAGTTGGGCGGAGTATGCTGGAGTCCCCAGGTGGGCCCTGAATGCAATCACGTGTATCTTTTTTTTTTGCGGTATGCGGGCCTCTCACTGTTGTGGCCTCTCCCGTCGCAGAGCACAGGCTCCGGACGCGCAGGCCCAGCGGCCACGGCTCACGGGCCCCGCCGCTCCGCGGCATATGGGATCTTCCCAGACCGGGGCACAAACCCATGTCCCCTGCATCGGCAGGCGGACTCTCAACCACTGCGCCACCAGGGAAGCCCAATTACGTGTATCTTTATAAAACGGAAGTAGAGGGAGATTTGAAACAGACAGAAGAGGAGTAGGCAATGTGACCCTGAAGGCCGAGATTGGAATGATGTGGCTACAAGCAAAGGAAGGCCGGCAGCCGCAAGAAGCTCAAAAAGACAAAGAATAAAGTTTCACCTGAAAGCTCAGATTAAGCGTGACCCTGCCTATACCTTGATTTTGGTTCAGTGATACTGACGTTGGTCATCTGGTCTGCAGAACTCTAACAGAATAAATCTACGTTGTTATAAGCTATCAGGTTTGTGGTAGTTTGTTACAACAACCATGAGAAACTTATACAGTCACTTAGCCATTCACAGTTTTTATTTATTGCTTCTCAGTACCAGGTGCTGCTCTGAACACCGGGACAAAAAGAGATGCCCAAGAGGAGAAAAACACAAGCAAGCTTAAGCCATCACATAAGTAAAACAAGATTCTTTCAGGTGGTGATAGGCTTAATAAAATACATACATAGTGGGGCTTCCCTGGTGGTGCAGTGGTTGAGAGTCCGCCTGCCAATGCAGGAGATGCGGGTTCGTGCCCCGGTCCAGGAAGATCCCACGTGCCGCGGAGCGGCTGGGCCCGTGAGCCGTGGCCGCTGAGCCTGCGCGTCCGGAGCCTGTGCTCTGCAACGGGAGAGGCCGCAACAGTGAGAGGCCCGCGTACCGCAAAAAAAAAAAAAAAGCATACACAGTGAAATCAGAAAGAATGTGATAGAAAAGAAGAGGTGAAATGAGGTGGGATGGGGGGAATATTTGAGCCAATCACGTGAGAAGAACATAGCCTAATTTCTTTGAACTCACCATCACTTTTCATTCTCAAAACAATCTTTGGAGATGATAAGAGTTACCCACATTTTACAGAAGCTTAAAGGACTAAAATATCTGACCCAAGGTTACAGTGTTATGAGTGGTAGAAATGGGATTCAAACTCAGGTTGGTCTCTGCTAAACATTACACCTTTTCCATGTGATGTGTGGGTAGAAAGAATAAGTGCATGGCATCGATTAAAATGTCACAGAAGGTTTTCCAACTATGTTGAGTGAAGATATTAGATTTTCTATTTAGACCTACATAATTTGACACTTCATGTTTTCTTATGTCGTCCTGCACCAAGTTCTAAATGGCATGGACAATTACCCATGCAGACAGGATTCTCCATGGTTTTAAGAGCAAAACCTGCTCCCTCCCTGGGAAAATGAGAATCCATCTCGAGTATTACAACCCCAAAGACTCATCCTCTTTCCCCTCAGTTTGACTCAGCTCTCCCTGAAGAATCTTCCTGACGCTTAAGTGCACATATCATATGCAGATGAATGTGACAGGCAGGTTAAGGCCCTGGAGTCAGCAGGGAAAAATAAGTTCTACAGCTGAAGGCCTAAAGAATTCTAATTTGATAGGGACTTCGGCTTGATTAGGCCTTTCAAGAGAGAGGTATTCTGTTCTGCTGTGTCAGTTTGCAGACTCCAGGGAACAGCTGGCTGTGAGGCAAGGGCCTGTCTGACTTGTAACCAGAGGACAAGAGCCAGCGGACAGCACTCACACCATGATTATTAATGGTGGGGCTCGTCTGGCTACAGAGACTCCCAGGGGGAGACCACAAGCCTGTCAATGCTTGTCAGGGTCACTGTGACAACTGGACACTCCAGAAGGAGCTGTGGGAAAGCGGAGCAGCAGATAACGAGGCCACCTTGTGAAGTCCTATGCTTTGAGCACCTGGGGAATACCAGGAAGGAAAGTCGAAATATGTGGCTCACGTTCCTAGCATTTGACCGTGGGAATGTCATGAGTGTTGATACCACAGAGGATGCATGTCTACCAAAAGCAGTTCTTGCCAGAGTCAAGAAAGGGTTTTAGATAATGAGACTCTGATCATAGCCTGTGTTGCCTTAGAGAGAAGTAAACACAACAACCACAAGAGCAACGACTAAAACGATAGCTAGCATTCATTCTGTCATCTTATCTGCCAGGCTCTGTTAAGTGATTTAGGCATAGTAATTCATTTCATCCTTACAATAGCCCTATGCAGTAGACATTATTATTATAACCCTTCTGTACTTCAGGAGAATCAGAAAGAGGCAGAGCACTAAAATGAAAGCGTCATTAACTTCAAAAGGATTAAGTCACAGGTGAAGTCAAGGAGTGCACCATTACCTACACTGTGCTTCCAAGTATTTTTAGAGGAAGATCGTAGGCATCGAGTCCAGCTAACCCGAATGGAATCCTGAGTCCCCCACTAATTCGTGAGATAACCTTGAGCAAACTAACCTCCCTAAGACTCAGTTTTCTTAACTGTGAAATGGAGATAGTAATATCTGCATTTCATGATTGCTTGGTCAATAGAATAAGTAACTTAGAACAATTTGTTATAAATAACAGTTTCTCATCAAGTGGTCATTAAAACTATTGCATCAGAGATGCCTAAATACAGAGTCTTGCTATCCAAACTTCTTTTACTTTGTTTGCTCATTTGTAAACTGAGGCTATTTAAGCCTGTATTATAGACTATGCAATAGAATCATAGCTGATCATTTGTTTTAAAGCACTTCGTAAAATACCAGACCCTATTGAAATATTGGATAACCTCTCTCATATAATTCCATCGTCTTTAAAAGAGAAATAAAAAGTGCTTGGTTGTGAGGTCAGAGTTGTGAAGATCAGACAAGTAACATGAACCATACCTAACACCTAGCATGGTGCCAGGCACATCACCTCCACTGAATTAATGACAGTTCTTATTTTTAATTGATTGTGATTACCGAAGAACCAGTGCTTTGGAATGCACACCATACCTTAATCTCCATTGGGTGTTTCTTTTCTTTTTTTTTTTGGCTCCAAAAAATGAAAATGATGTCATTGCACTGGCCATCAAATTACTGCCTTGTTAAAGATCTTACAACTACAAGCCAATGGAACAATATTTGGCCAAGCTTTAGCTGTCTGGTCAATTTCCTCAGGGAAAAAAAAAGCCATCCCTGGAGGACATCATTACACAAAATTGTTAAACCTGTTCATCCTCTGACTTCTAGAAGGAGCATGACAAGTCACAGCTGAAAAAAATGAGTCAGGAGCATGAGATTTCTGGTAAACATTAATAATTCATGGGCCATTCTCCTGTGCTGCAGCTAATTTGAGATGGTTGGGAGGAGGTTGCTTTGGGTTGTTAAAAGATACAAAAAACACCATCTTTGAGCTGACTGAGTGTGCCACAAGCTAGGTCATCTTGATGTTCAACTGAAGAAAGACATCCAGCGTTGTCTGCTTGCTACTTACTGGGTGGACAATCCCCAGATGAAGCTTTTAGAAAAATCAATAATCGCACATAGTGGTTGGTCTTTGGAATCCCAACCTGCTCTTCAAAACCAGGTAATGGGATGAGTGCCTGTGACGTGGATAAAGTTAGAAACAACTCATTACTGGAAGAGATCCTGTTGAGAAGTCTTGGTCACTGGCTTTTTATGACAGCAGCTCAAGGGAATCTCTTTCCAAGCTTGCTGAAATGCTGCGTAATATATAATTTCATCCATTCTGATCAAGGACTGATTAAACCAGGGAAGAGCAGAATACTTGTGAAAACAAGAATGCCTTTTCATAAAACCAGGACCTCAGTTATTCTAGATGAGGTGGAGGCTCTGACTTTCAAACTGCCATAGTTGAGTAAGGGATATGGATTGTGAAATAACATTATTGAAAAGAGACATTTTCTATTTGATACAGTCTTAAGCACCATAAAATTCCAGTTACTTTCTCATCACCTTCCCTTATTCACATATCCATTTTATTTATTTATTTTTAATTTTTAAATTCTTTTTCAAATTCTTTTCACATTTAGGTTATTACAGAATATTGAGCAGAGTTCCCTGTGCTATACACTATGTCCTTGTTGGTTACCTATTTTAAATATAGCAGTGTGTACATGTTAATCCCAAATATCCATTTTAAAGAGGAAGAAACGGAGGCCCGCTATATGAGTCACCAGCCCAAATTCACACAGCAACTGAATAATAGAGCTAAGACATGGATGGATCAGGTCCTCAGAATCAAAGTCCTCTCGCTCTTTCCGCTACAGCAAGTTTGCTAACTCCTTAGTGATCACTTAAGTCATATGGCTTATTTTACACATGTTCAAACACAGGCCCAAAGGGTTTAAATGACTTCCCTAGAGTCTGGAGTTGTTGGGAAAGGATTTCTGATGTGCCTGAAGCAGCTGGTATTTTACAGTACAGACTGACTATCTTCTTTCAGAGACAGTTCTCCAAGCACTGTGTTTACCAAACTACTTCCAACATAGCAAGATTCCTTCCAAGACTTTATGAGTCAACTCAGACTCAGATTTTTCACTATTCATGAAAATGAATGTGACAAATTCTAAGCTGGTGAGAGTACAACAGGAATGTCATGTACACGTCTACCTACTACTCAAAAAAATCAACTAGAGTATGCCCAGAAGACTGACAACAACAGGAAGGGTGACAAAATGAGAGCCAAGTTGTAGGAATTCGGAAAATTCTCATCCTGCAGAAGACTTATCAGAAACGCTGAGCAAAGTTAATAAGAGTGATCTTCCCAAAGGAAGATTAACCTCATTCTTTATGACTCTACATTTTTGGGAATCAATGGACCAAGAAGATTTCAGAGAGATAAATTTGGGCTCGTTATAAGGAAAAATGTTCTAATAGTCAGGGTCAGCTATGAATGCTTCAAGAGTGAGCACAGAGATACAGAGAAGAAACCACTGAACCCAGAGACAGGGATCAACCACTAATGAATGTGCGGCCATGGGCTGGTCATTCATCCTCTCTTGGCTTTAGTTTTCTTCTTCCTAAAAATGTGGTGTTAGAAGAGCTTTTGGGGCTTACTTTATGATCTAAAATTTTAATTTTAATTGTAGTTATAATAATTGATGTGTTTGTGCAGAGGGCAGACCACTATGACTTGGAAGTATTATAAGAGGCTCAAACATCAAACGTAAGATGGAATTTACTTTGAGATTTTTTTCTAACTCTAGGATTCAACTGATTTAACCCAAACTTGCCTCTTAACCCTTTTTTAAATGAGATATTAACGAAGGCATAACATCATTTCACAGTTACCATCTAAATCTTAATAAAAATACAGTAGAAATGTGTAATGAGAGAGAAAGAAAAGGAGAGAAGAAGAGGAGAGAAAGAAGGAGAAATTTTATTCTTTTGTATAGATTTTTAGATGCAATTATTTTAATATGTTATAATACATTGGCGTTCTTGACCTAGAGTTAAGATAACTTGTGTGAGGCAGGCATGTAACTTGGTAAGGATAGCCATGAAGAACACTTACAATTATACCAAACTTGTAGTGATGACAGGATGAAAATCCTGCTGAGCATAGGCACCACGGCTTGCACAACCGAGATCTCAACACAGGGCACTGGACTCCACCATCAGAAGTTCTGCAATTACCACATCTAGAGCTTACATAGAGAGGCAACCTCTGTCATCCTTTGTCATCTGGACCAAATCTGTGTATATTTGGCTAGTTTGCATCACTGATTCTGATTCAAACTCTAGGGCTGATACATATGAGTGTGGGAATTAGACATGCTCTTGTTTCCTAGCTGCCAAAGAGGTTGATGAAATGAGTGTCTGGCATTTCAGTTTCCCAAGTGGTGTAAGGACACTACCTCAAAAAACAGGCTTCTCCAAATAGAGGAAGGGGTTCAGCTGCTAAGCAACCAAAAAGAACGATGACTATCATTGCAGCCATGGAAGCCAGAGGAAGCAAATGTTTTAGGAAAAATGAAACGGTCAGTGGTTTCAAACACTGCCGAGAGGTCAAAGGAAAGGAGAACTGAGATGACGCTTTTGAGTTTTGCAAATAGAAAGTCATTGAAACACTTTATGAAAGCTGTTTCAGCAGTGTTGGGATCCAAAGCTAGATGTTGTGGGTTTAGAAGTGAGTTTGACCAGAGGAAGTATCATAAATAGTGAATACATATCCTCCCTGAATACTGATTAAATTCTAGAGTGAGCAGGTACCATATTTCATTTTCATCAACTCACAGGCAATTGGCCCTACTGCCTAGAGGTAGGTGATGGCTGTGCTCAGCCTCTTTCGTGGAAAGAATCATTGATGGGAATGGACCTCAAGTGCTTTAAATATGAGTGATGCTACCATCGTATTGTACACTAATCAACCATGCTTTGTGAGCTTTTATTTGATTCTAGTTACATTTTTAACTCTATAGCTTCAGCCACCTTAGTAATGGCTCATTCTCTCTGTAATAATACAAAGGAAAGAAAGTGGGTGATATGCCATAGAAGGATGCTGAGCAACAACAGGTCTATGGAATTTGGCTGCTTTTGTCTAAACTCATTTCACATTCTTGTTACTGTTCTTCCACCAGCTCTGCCACTAACATCCTCTCTGCACACCTCAGCATCACGAGATAGTTTCAGGATTTTTCTATTTTTTTCTGTTCCATTTTGGTGATTCTTCAAGTAAATCATTTCCTTATTCTCTTTTCACCTCTTCAGTCTTAGACGTTGACGTTCATTTTCAACAGGGACTCAGGGGACTTCCCTGTTTGTCCAGTGGTTAAGACTCCACACTCCCTATGCAGGGGGCCTAGGTTCCATCCCTAGCTGGGGAGCCAAAAAAAAAAAAAAGGGGGGCTCAGATATAATCCCCTTTGATTCTTAATCTAGAACCAGAGGTAAGTCTTGCCCATTCTCTTATCAGTGCCAGTAACCAATGCCCTTGAGCTGATGGGTTTCTGGATTTCTCCCATGAGAAGGTCAAGCAAACTCTTGATAAGATATGCAATTATTCAATATCTCTGTCATAATAGCATTCATTCATTCATTTACTTATTCATTCAATAAACGTTTTTAGAGGACTTACTGTGTGTCAAGCAATAATCCTGTTGATTATTCCAGTTTTGTACTTTTCATGATATATCACAAGGAGAGTGTATTCAATAATATTATAGTATTTTTTATATATATATATATATATATAAAATAGTTGGCCATAAATTGAGGGATCATATTCAATACAGAGATTGTATATAGACAGATATTTTGGAAAAATAATCTAATTTTGCACATTTAGTAGCATCAGTTAATTATGTGAAATAAATTGTGTTCACCAAACATCACCCCAAAATGTATTTAACAGACAGATTAATACATTAATGATACAGAGAGAAACATTCTTGCATGCTTCATATTGATGCTATCTGTGGGGATGAAATGCAGGCATGAGGCAGCCACTGAAATTCTCACAAAATTGTAGATGTCAGAAAGTGAAATGTCTGATGTCAAGCAGAAAAGGAAGTGTCTGTCAGAGCGTTCTGATGAGGGTTGGTTGTCTGCTACTGGCAATAATAATGAGCTCAATGGGGTCTCAAAGGTCAGAGTGCCAGAAGGAGAAACACCACTTAGGAAATAAAATATATTTAACGAAAAAGAACTAAGGTCAGCAAGTTATTAGAATGCCAGGGATTTAGTCCATGAGAAAAAGAGCAAGGAAGCAGAGTTATTTAACAAAACCAATAGAACAGGAGATAGAAAACAATAAAATCTAGCTGTGCATATTAACATCTTTGTAACTAAAGCATGAAGTGAATTCTCAGTAACTGGTGAATCTGAACTGGCAATGATTTCATGAATACGATACCAAAAGCACAAACAACAAAAGCAAAAATGCAGAGATGGGACCACATAAAACTAAAAATCTTCTGTACAGCAAAGAAAACAATCAATAGAGTAAAAAAGCAACCTATGGAATGCAAGGAAATATTTGTGAACCATGTATCTGTTAAGGGATTAACCTTCAATGTATATACTGAACACCTAAAATCCAACAGTTAAAAGACAAAAACAAAAAGAATAACTCAGTTTAAAAAATAGGCTGAGGACTCGAATAGACATTTCTCCAAAGAAGACATAAAAATGGTCAACAGCTATATGAAAAGAAATGTTTAACATCACCTGTTATAAGGAAAATGCAAATCAAAACTATACAAAGAGATGTCACCTCACATATGAAGAAATGACTATTATTAAAAAAAGAAATTGGACCACAAATGTTGGTGAGGGTATGGAGAAATTGGAAATCTTGCACACTTTGGCACCATTGTTGGGAGTAGACGTGCTATGGAAAACAGTATGGAAGCTCTTCAAAAAATCAAAAAAAAGAACTACCATCTGATCAATTTATCCCACTTCTGGGTTTTTACCCAAAAGAATTGAAATCAGTACCTTCAAGAGATATAAGCACTCCTATGTTCATGACAGCAATATTCACAATAGCCAAGATGTGGAAAAAACATACATGTCCATCTACAGATAAATGGATACAGAAACTGCGGTTTATGCATACAGTGGAATGCTAGTTAGTCTTAAAAATAAAGAAATTCTGCAATATGCCATAATGTAGATGGACCCTGAGGACATGCTAAGTGAAAAAAGCCAGTCACAGAAAGACAAATACTGTATCATTCCATTCATATGAAGTATCTAAAATAGTCTAATTCTTAAAATTAAAGAGAAGAATGGTGGTTGCCAAGGGCTGGGGGAGAGGGAGAAATATGGAGTTAGTAACCTTTGGGCATAACGTTTCAGTCAAGCTTGCTGAATAAACTCTGGACAGCTGCTGTAGAACATTGTACCTATAGTCAACAATAGTAATCGGTCACTTAAAAATTTGTTAAGAGGGTAGATCACATTCTAAGTGTTCTTTCAACAATAAAATAAACAGAGTGAGAGAAAGAGAATTGGCACAAAAGAAGATATTCAAAAGGCCAGTAAGCAAATATAAAAATACTAAACATAATTAGTCATGAGAGTAATGCATATTAAAACCACAATTAAAAACATTCCACACCCACAAAAATGTCTAAAAGTTAAAAGACCAACAATACCAAGTGTTTGAGAGAATGCTGAAAAGTTGATACCCTCACACATAGCTATTTGGAATTAAAAAGGTTCAAGAATATGAAAACAGTTTGGCTATTTCTTAAAAGTTAAACATACACTAACCCATGACCTAGTAATTCCACCTCCAGCTATTTATTTAAGAGGAATGAAACCATATATCCACAAAATGACATGTATCAAAATGTTCATAGGGGCTATATTCATAATAGATCTAAACTGGAAACAAGACTAACATCCCCCAACAGGTGAATGAATAAACAAAGCATGGTATATTGATAACTCTCAATAATATTTAGAGACAAACAAACAAAAACCTGTGGATACATGCAAACAACATGAATGTTACTCAGAAAAGTTTTTCTGAGCAGAGGAAAATACAAATGACTACACACAGTGTAATTTCACATATGAAATTCTAGAATAGACAAAACTAGTCTTTAGTGGCAGAAAGCAGATGATTGGCTGCCTCAGGCCAGAGTGTGGAGGACTGACAACAAAGATCATAAGATAGTTTTTGGAGTGATGGAAGTGTTCTATATATTGATTATAGTAGTGACTACATTGTCACAGCATTCAAAATAGGTGTGTTTTAGTTTCTGTAACTTATATCTCAAAATTATTAATTTTTTCAGTTCTTTTCCTCAGCATGATTGGTATGTTTTACCTCTTTGCAGCTACCATAGGTGTACCTGCCATCCATTTGTTATTAAGCTCCTTTAATCCATTCTCAGCACTTAACTAGAGTGGTAATTTTGAAATGTAAATTAGACCTTGTCCCGTCCACACTTAAAACATTTCAAAGGCTTCTCACTGAATTTAGGATTAAGCGTTAAGTCCTTTACCTGGTCCACAGGCCCTGTGTTCAGGCTCCAACCTACCTGTCCTGCTTCACATGCACAACTCTTTACAATAGCCATTCTGTGTTCTGCAATCTCTCATCATGGGGCCCTTCTGTTCATCTGCCCAGAATTCTTTTCCTCACCACCATCCTTCCTTTGGTTGGGTACCTCTACTATTCTTATGAATGTCAGCTCAATTACACCTCCTCTGGAAACTCTTTCATGACCTCTTAGATTATTAGACCCATTCCCCTTATGTGCACTTTCATAGGACAGCACCTAAAAGGACAACTCTTATTAAGTTGGTGAATTGACATAAAAAAAAATCATCAGGGCTTCCCTGGTCGTGCAGTGGTTGAGAATCCGCCTGCCGATGCAGGGGAGACGGGTTCGTGCCCCGGTCCGGGAAGATCTCACATGCCGCGGAGCGGCTGGGCCCGTGAGCCATGGACGCTGAGCCTGCGCGTCCGGAGCCTGTGCTCCACGACGGGAGAGGCCACAACAGGGAGAGGCCCGCGTACCAAAAAAAAAAAAAAAAAAATCATACTCTACTAGGTTTTGAACCACTGAGCTAGAGTCTCCCCAAAGTCCTGTTAGTTCTAAAATGCTATGATTTTATAAGTTGAATTACTTTTACTTGAATTCTGTTGAGAATCTTGCAAGACAAGATACCGTATTCCAAAAAGGTTACTGTAATTCCTTAAATTGTCTTAAGGAATTATTATTGCAATAATATTGCAAGTATTATTTGCAATATTTATTTGCTTCTTATTGTCATCACTATTATACTTCTGAGCAATAATGTCATCTGTCTATACTACCTACTCTGTGTCATATGAAACAACACAGTTGAATTAGAATTAAAAGTTCCCATTGTCTCAAGGCTTTCTCTTGAGGGAGTCAGGCAATCTTGGACTGGAGCTTGCTCTTGTATATTCGCTATCCTGAAGTACTGAGGGAGTTCATTCATTGATTACTCCTTCCATTTCTACTATTTGTAAAATTAGAATAATATTATCTATATTATTAGCAATATATTTCCTCTATTATTACTAAAATATTGCCTCTTATTTTTACAATGGATGTGAAGTTGAAGTACCTGAACATAATAGGCATTCATTCAATGAACAGTAATTATTAAAGAATCCAGCAGTGGCGAAAAAAGGTAGATTATTTTTTTCCCATTTACTGGAGCCTAAAGTGTCAGTTCGGAAAATCAATACAAGCCACTTCCTTAGGTCTTGAGGCATAATTGAGTTAAAACACTTCTGTCCCCATCTGCAATTCTACTAATAGATGCCAGGCACTTAAATCAATGTGTCCCAGGCCTGCCTGTTTGCACAGGCACACACCTCTTTAAAGAAGAGGCACCTACATTTGTATGTCAGAGGGTATGACAACTGGGGGACTGAGAGTCAGCATAGACAGAACCAGAGTTACTATTCTAGGCCTAGAATCCAGCCAAGTTAATACTACATTAATGTTCTTCCAGAGTGATTAAAGGAATTCCATTTCTATTTCTGCCTCCCATTTCCCATACAGACTTAACACCATCCCAAGTTTATCATATAACCTTTTGTGAATTTCCACAAATCCATTTCTCAGGAGGAATTTGCAGGTAACCTCTCCAGGTGTGTTATAAGATCAGGCTACCCAGAAAAAACAAATGCCTTAACAAGTGATCTTAGCTTCCCTACCAATTTTGTTTCTTTGTACACAAATACCCAAAGTAAAATAAATGAAATTGCCAGATGTGGATGCAATTTTGGCACTTGAAGAAAGCAGACAAGCATTTCACGCTTCAAGACCAGATAGACACTGATTATTACTACAACCAGTACATCAAGATGACTGTGAAGCATTAAAAACAACCAGCACGGATCTGCAAGAGTTAGACGAAATAAATTTCAAGTCTGTGAATGGATCCAACAGAATAAGTTACATATAAGAAGGAATTAGGGGCTTACCCTGGTGGTGCAGTGGTTGAGAGTCCGCCTGCCGATGCAGGGGACACGGGTTCGTGCCCTGGTCGGGGAAGATCCCATATGCCACGGAGCGGCTGGGCCCGTGAGCCATGGCCGCTGAGCCTGCGCGTCCAGAGCCTGTGCTCCGCAACGGGAGAGGCCACAACAGTGAGAGGCCTGCATACCGCAAAAAAAAAAAAAAAAAAAAAAAAGAAGGAATTAGTTCAAACTTCTAGCCAAACTGGACTTCTTATTTATTTATTTATTTTTATTTTTTATAGATTTTTACATTTTCTTTGAATGCTTATAGTTAACAGTAGAGTGTTCTGCCAACCTAGACTTCTGACATCATGCTTAAACACCAACAATTCATGTGGTTTCCCCAAATTGTTTTGTTTTAAACATCTTTGTTTTAAACGTTTCTGACACACAGAAAAGTTAACAGTATAGCACAAAATGTACTCATATACTCTCGATTTACATTCAATGATTGCTAACATTCTCTCTCTCTTATCCCACACATACACATAAACGCATTTTGATGACCTTGTGAAAAAAATTCAATCATCCTGACACTTCATGCCTACTAACTTCCAGTTTCTAAGACAAGATGGGATATTATAATTATGATAAGATGGGATATTATGATTTATAATAAGAAATGCATATTTGGCCTTCATCTGCATTCCTGGCACATAGCTCCTTTTAATCCTTATAATATGCCAAGGTGAGACTCTTTGATCATAATATTTGGTCTTTTGTCCTCAAACAGTTCCAGCTCCTCAAATAGTTTCAGAGTGATAAAGGTGAAAAGAGTGTCTTATTATTCACAACAAACCTTTTCAACTGTCAACCTGAATTTGTTAATGAGGTGACTTTTGGAAAGCCCCTCAGGATGGGGGCTGGTTGCCAGGGGAGCCATCCATGAGATCAGAAGGTTGGAACTTTCCAGCTGTCTTTCCAACCTACCAGGAGGGGAGAGGGACTGGAGGTTGAATTAATCACCAATAGCCAATGATTTAATCAATAATGTCTATGTAATGGAGCTGCCATGAAAACCCTAAATGAAGGGGTTCTGAGAGCTTCTGGGGTTGGCAAACATGTAGAGATGCTGAGAGCAGTGTACCCAGAGAGGGCCTGGGAGCTCCACCCCCTTCCCACATACCTGCCCTATTCATCTCTTCCATCCGTCTGTTCCTGAGTTATATCCTTTTACAATAAACTGTTAAAAGTATGCTCTTTTCCTGAGTTCTGTGAGCTGCTCTAGCAAATTAATCAAACCTGAAGAGGGGTGGGAGCTTATGATTAATAGCCCGTCAGTAGGAAGCACAAGGAACAACCAGAACTTGCAGTTGGTATCCGAAATGGGGGTGAGGTGGGAGTGGTGGTGGAGGAAGAAGCAGTTTTGTGGAACTGAGCCCTTAACCTGTGGGAGCTGACTCTATTTTCAGGTAGACAGTGCCAGAATTGAGTTAGATTGTAGGATGCCCAGCTGGTATGGCAGAATTGTTTGGTGTGGGGAAAACCCACACATTTGGTTATCAGAATCAAGTGTTGGGAGTAAAGGAGACACACAGGAGGTGTTTTGTTTTTTTTTGTTTTTTTCCCTTTACATAAGGACATTTCATTACATAATTACAATAATGTTATCAAAACTAAGGAAATTGTCAAGCATTTTCTAATATCATCTGATCTCTAGTTGATGTCCATATTTCTCTAATTTTCAACAAGTATTTCATGGTTTATATTTCCATGGTTTATTTTTATTGTATTGATTCAGGAATAAAACAAAGCTTGCATACTATATTTTGACTCTTTTGCCTTTAAATAGACTAGCTTTCTGCCATTTCCCTACGTCTCTTTTACATGAATTCAGGCCAGTTGTCATAAAGAATGTACAACATTCTGGGTTATGGCATAATTTACCTTGTCTTTCAATCTTCTGTATTTCCTACAATTTGGAAGCTAGATCTAAGGATTTGATGAGTTTTAAGTTAAATATATTTGGCAAGATAACTTATTTTGTAGGTGATATCAGAAACCTCACATGGAATCAAAACAAGGGACAGCTATTGTTACAATGTGCCAATATTAGTGATGTTAATTTTTATCTCTTGGTCAAGGGGTATATTGATTAGTTATGGAATGCTGCTTAACAATGTTACCACAAACACAGTGAATTAAACCACCATATATTTATTACCTCACATTTTCTCTGGGTCAGGAGTATGGTCATGGCTTAGCTTGAACCTCTCTTTCAGAGTCTCACATGGGGCAGTCAGGACACAGGTCAGGGGTGTGGTCTCATCTGAGGCTCAAATGCGGAAGGAGTCACTTCCAAGCTCATGTCGTTCTTGGCAGCATTTGGCTTCCTACAGGCTGCCAAACTGAGGGCCTCAGTGTCTTGGGGGCTGTTGGCTAGAAGCAGCACTTAGTCATTTGCCATGTGGCTTTGTCCCATAGCACAGTTCACAAATGGCAACTTGCTGCTTCTAACCCAGCAAGGGCAAGAGGTTTTCAGTGAAACAGATATTACAGTACAGTAAGTCCCCTACATATGAACGAGTTCCCTTCTGAGAGCATGTTCATAAGTCCAATTTGTTCATTAAGTCCAACAAAGTTAGCCTAGGTACCCCAATAACACAATCAGCTGTATAGTACTGTACTGTAATAGGTTTATAATATTTTACACACGAATAATACATTGAAAAACAGAAAAAATAAAGAAAACATTTTTAATCTTACAGCAGAGTACCTTGAAAAGTACAGTAGTCCAGTACAACAGCTGGCATATAGGGGCTGGCACTGAGTGAACAGAGAAGAAGAGTTACTGACTGGAGGAGGGAGAGGAGGTGGGAGATGGTAGAGCTGAAGGATCGTCAGCAATAGGAGGCAGAGGGCAGGCTGCAATTTCACTCACACCTGACGTGAAATTGAGTTTATTTTTGTGTATGGTGTCAGGGAGTGTTCTAATTTCATTCTTTTACATGTAGCTCTCCAGTTTTCCCAGCACCGCTTATTGAAGAGGCTGTCTTTTCTCCATTGTATATCCTTGCCTCCTTTATCAAAGATAAGGTGACCATAGGTGCGTGGGTTTATCTCTGGGCTTTCTATCCTGTTCCTTTGATCTATATTTCTATTTTTCTGCCAGTACCATATTGTCTTGATTACTGTAACTTTGTAATATAGTCTGAAGTCAGGGAGTCTGATTCCTCCAACTCTGCTTTTTACCCTCAAGATTGCTTTGGCTATTTGGAGTGTTTTGTGTCTCCAGACAAATTTTAAGATTTTTTGTTCTAGTTCTGTAAAAAATGCCATTGGTAATTTGGTAGGGATTGCCCTGAATCTGTAGATTGCTTTCAGTAGTTTAGTCATTTTCACAATACTGATACTTCCAATACAAGAACATGGTAAATCTCTCCATCTGATTGTATTGTCTTTAATTTATTTCATCAGTGTCTTATAGTTCTCTGAGTACAGGTCTTTTACCTGCTTAGGTAGGTTTATTCCTAGGTATTTTATTCTTTTTGTTGCAATAGTGAGTGGGATTGTTTCCTTACTTTCTCTTTCTGATCTTTCATTGTTAGTGTATAGGAAGGCAAGAGACTTCTGTGCATTAATTTTGTATCCTGCAACTTTACCAAATTCATTGATTAGCTCTAGTAGTTTTCTGGTGGCATCTTTAGGATTATATATAGTATCATGTCATCTGCAAACAGTGACAGTTTTACTACTTCTTTTCTATTTGTATTCCTTTTATTTTTTTCTTCTTCTCTGATTGCCATGGCTAGGACTTCCAAAACTATGTTGAATAATAGTGGTGAGAGTGGACATCCTTGTCTTGTTCCTGATCTTAGAGGAAATGCTTTCAGTTTTTCACCATTGAGAATGATGTTTGCTGTGGGTTTGCCTTATATGGCCTTTATTACGTTGAGGTAGGTTCCCTCAATGCCCACTTTCTGGATAGTTTTTCTTATAAATGGGTGTTGAATTTTGTCAAAAGCTTTTTCTGCATCTACTGAGATGGTCATATGGTTTTTATTCTTCAATTTGTTAATATGGTGTATCACATTGATTGATTTGCATATATTGAAGAGTCCTTGCATCCCTGGTAAATCCCACTTGATCATGATGTATGATCCTTTTAATGTGTTGTTGGATTCTGTTTTCTATTTTTTGGTTGAGGATTTTTGCATCTGTATTCATCATTGATATTGGTCTGTAATTTTCTTTCTTTGTAGTATCTTTGTCTGGTTTTGGTATCAGGGTGATGGTGGCCTCATAGAATGAGTTTGGGGGTGTTCCTTCCACTGCAAATTTTTGGAAGAGTTTGAGAAGGATGGGTGTCAGCTCTTCTCTAAAGGTTTGATAGAATTCACCTCTGAAGCCATCTGGTCCTGCACTTTTGTTTGTTGAAAGATTTTTCATCACAGTTTCAATTTCATTACTTGTGATTGGTCTGTTCATATTTTCTGTTTCTTCCTGGTTCAGTCTTGGAAGGTTATACCTTTCTAAGAATTTGTCCATTTCTTCCAGGTTGTCCATTTTACTGGCATAGAGTTGCTTGCAGTAGTCTCTTAGGATGCTTTTTATTTCTGCAGTGTACATTGTAACTTCTTTTCATTTCTAATTTCATTGATTTGGGTCCTCTTCCTCTTTTTATTGATGAGTCTGGCTAAAGGTTTATGAATTTTGTTTATCTTCTCAAAGAACCAGACTTTAGTTTTTTTGATCTTTGCTATTGTTTTCTTTGTTTCTATTTCATTTATTTCTGCTCTGATCTTTATGATTCCTTTCCTTCTACTAACTTTGGGTTTTGTTTGTTCTTCTTTCTCTAGTTCCTTTAGGTGTAAGGTTAGATTATTTGAGATTTTTCTTGTTTCTTGAGGTAGGATTGTATTACTCTAAACTTCCCTCTTAGAACTGCTTTTGCTGCATCCCATATGCTTTGGATCATCATGTTTTCATTGTCATTTGCCTGTAGGTATTTTTTGATTTCCTCTGACTTCTTCAGAGATCTCTTGATTATTTAGTAGCACGTTGTTTAGCCTTCATGTGTTTGTGTTTTTTATGCTTTTTTCCGTGTAATTTATTTCTAATGTCATAGTGTGTGGTTAGAAAAGATGCTTCATATGATTTCAATTTTCTTAAATTCACCGCAGCTTGATTTGTGACCCAAGATATGATCTATCCTGGAGAATGGGCAATGAGCACTTGAGAAGAAAGTGTAATCTGATATTTCTGGATGGAATGTCCTATAAATACCAATTAAATGTACCTGGTCTATTGTGTCATTTAAAGTTTCTGTTTCCTTACTAATCTTCTGTCTGGATGATCTGTCCATTGGTGTAAATGAGGTGTAAATTCCCCCACTATTATTGTGTCACTGTTGATTTCCTCTTTTATAGCTGTTAGCATTTGCCTCATGTATTGAGGTGCTCCTATGTTACTTGCATATATATTTATAATTGTTACATCTTTTTGTATTGATCCCTTTATCATTATGTAGTGTCCTTCCTTGTCTCCTGTAACATTCTTTATTTTGAAGTCTATTTTATCTGATATTAGTATTCCTACTCCAGCTTTCTTTTGATTTCCATTTGCATGGGATATCTTTTTCCATCCCTTCACTTTCAGTCTGTATGTGTCCCTATGTCTGAAGTGGGTCTCTTGTAGACAACATATATATGGGTTTTGTTTTTGTAACCATTCAGTGAGCCTGTGTTATTTGGTTGGAGCATTTAATCCATTCACATTTAACGTAATTATTTATATGTGTGTTTCTATTACCATTTTCTTAATTGTTTTAGGTTTGTTTTTGTAGGTTCCTTTTTTTGTGTTTCCCACGTAGAGAAGTTCTTTTAGTATTTGTTGTAAAGATGGTTTAGTGGTGGTGAATTCTCTTAGCTTTTGCTTGTCTATAAAGCTTTTGATTTCTCCATTGAATCTGAATGAGATCTTTGACATTAAGAGTAATCTTGCTTTTAGGTTCTTCCCTTTCATCACTTTAAATATATCATGCCACTCCCTTCTGGCTTGTAGAGTTTCTGCTGAGAAATCAGCTGTTAACCTTATGGGAATTCCTTTGTATGTTATTTGTTATTTTTCCCTTGTTTTCAATAATTTTTCTTTGTCTTTAATTTTTGTCAATTTGATTACTATGTGTCTTGGTGTGTTTCTCCTTGGGTTTATCCTGCCTGGGACCTCTCTGTGATTCCTGGACTTGGGTGGCTATCTTTTCCCATGTTAGGGAAGTCTTCAACTATAATCTCTTCAAATATTTTCTCAGGTCCTTTCTCTCTCTCTTTTCCTTCTGGGACCCCTATAATGTAAATGTTGGTGGATTTAATGTTGTCCCAGTGGTCTCTTTGGCTGTCTTCATTTCTTTTCATTCTTTTTCTGTATTCTGTTACGTGGCAGTGAATTCCACCATTCTGTCTTCCAGGTCACTTAACCGTTCTTGTGCCTCAGTTATTCTGCTATTGATTCCTTCTAGTGTATTTTTCATTTCAGTTATTGTATTGTTCATGTCTGTTTTTTTTGTTTTTAATTCTTCTAGGTGTTTGTTCTTTAATTCTTCTATCTCTTTGTTAAACATTTCTTGCATCTTCTAGATCTTTGCCTCCATTCTTTTTTTGTGGTCCTGGATCATCTTCACTATCATTATTCTGAATTCTTTTTCTGGAAGGTTGCCTATATCCACTTCATTTAGTGGTTTTTCTGGGGTTTTATCTTGTTCCTTCACCTGGTACATAGTCCTCTGCCTTTTCATTTTCTCTATCTTTCTGTGAATATGGTTTTCATTCCACAAGCTGCAGGACTGTAGTTCTTCTTGCCTCTGCTGTCTGCCCTCTGGTGGATGAGGCTATATAAGAGGCTTGTGCAAGTTTTCTGATGGGAGGGACTGGTGGTGGGTAGAGCTGGGTGCTGCTCTGGTGGGCAGAGCTCAGTAAAACTTTAATCTGCTTGTGTGCTGATGGGTGGAGTGAATTACCTCCCTGTTGGTTGTTTGGCTTGAGGCACCCAGCCCTGGAGCCTACAGGCCCTTTGGTGAGGCTAATGTCGGACTCTGGGAGGGCTCACACCAAGGAGTACTTCCCACAACTTCTGCTGCCAGTACCCTTGTCCTCACAGTGAGCCATAGCCACTCCCCGCCTCTGCAAGAGACCCTCCAACACTAGCAGGTAGGTCTGGTTCAGTCTCCTATGGTGTCACTCTCCTTCCCTCTGTGTCCTGATGCACACACAATCTTGTGTGTGCCCTCTGTTTCCCCCAGACCTGTCAGAGTTGTGCAATCAAATCCCGCTAGACTGCGAAGTCTGATTCTCTGAGAATTCCAACTCCCTTTGCCAGACCCCAAGGCTGGGAAGCCTGACGTGGGGCTCAGAACCTTCACTCCAGTGGGTGGACTTCTGTGATATAATTGTTCTCCAGTTTGTGACTCACCCACTCAGTGGTTATGGGATTTGATTTTATTGTGATTGTGCCCCGCCTACCACCTCACTGCGGGTTCTCCTTTGTCTTTGGATGTGGGGTATCTTTTTTGGTGAGTTCCAGGGTCTTCCTGTCAATGATTGTTCAGCAGTTAACTGTGATTCCGATGCTCTGGCAAGAGTGAGTGAGCACACATCCTTCTACTCCGCCATCTTCAACTAATCTCCCAAACTTACTATTAACAATAATCCCACTAAGCCATATCTATTTTTTTTCTCTTTTTTTCCCTTTAAATATATCGTATTAGGGATAGAGTATTGTGTTCCACAGTTTCTTGAAATAATTACTGCCTTTAATGTGTTTATGTTGTCAATTTAAAGTGCAATTATGTTTATATGTTGATATCTGAATTCAATTTTAAGGTTTATTGTATTTCCAGATAATTCTAGTCATTATATTTTTTCTTTTCATTTTATTCACACTCATCCTCAGTGTGTAGCCATTTTCATTTATTACTTCATTATCTAGTACATCAAAATTGGCCGATAATTATTTTTTATATTTATTTCCTTTTCTTTTATACAAAAGTTTGCATATTATGTACACTGTTCTGAACCTTTATTTCCTTTTTCACTTTAAAATATGGACTGTCTCCATATACTTCATAGAGATCTTCTTTATTCTTTTTGTTTTGTGGTACTGCCTTTTAAGGGTACCATAGGTTATTCAATGAGCAGACCAGCCTTGCTAATGGCACTTTTTTCTTACAATCACTGCTGAAATGAATGTTTTGTGCCTATCTTGTTTCCTACTTATTTGGGTGTATATTCAGGTAGCATCATCAGTAGAAGTCCCCAGGAACCCTGAGATAAAGAATAGCATGCAGAAAGTTTAATAGGGACTATTCTTAGTATTAATATCTGGAGGGAAAAGAAAAAGAAAGCAGGATTGAATGCAGGGAGAAGTCAGGCTGCAATGCAGTATCAATTAAGGCCTCAGACAACCCTACAGGGAGCTCTGAACCTAGGGTAGTCCTTCAGGGTCGTCACAAGTTAAGGTGAGAGGTCCAGCTTTATACCACTGAGACCATCAGTAATCGGAAATGGGATACCCCGCAAAACGGGGTTAGTCAACCTTCCTAACCTGATAACTGAAAGTTGTCAGCCCACAACCTGATCAGTAGTTGGGTAACTATATCAGTCCTAAAAGAGAGATCCATGTAGCACAACACAGAGTCTATCAAAGCTGATGCCTGATGACATTTGAATTCACTTACATTATATCACTTCAAGGCTCTGGGTAGACCTCTTCTGCTGGAAGAAACTCACAAGTGGGAGATTAGTAGGATGAACTGCAGCTCCTGCTGCTATAACTGGGTCTTGAACCTACAACTGATTATCATTATCTTCATCCAATACTATCCATTCTAGATTCCCTTCACTGTCAGCTAGCATCACTGTGGGTCTTGGTGGTTCACCATGTGGAATGAACAAGACCCTCATCCCTGAGAAGTCTGTACTTCTGCTTTCCATGTCAGTTGAAAGCACTGACCACTAAACTTATCCATGTATCATCAAAATTGTACAAGGGAGAACTAAGAGATATCCAAGTGGATAATTTGGATGTCTAACATATTTCTTCCTGCTCCCATTGTGTGACAGCAGCCCTACCTCCTCTTCATGATCCAGGTCAATTACGCCTACCAAGATTGTGAATTTTATTCCTCCCTGTTGGTCCCTTGGCAGGAGGAGCCCACAATGCGGTCTTAGCTCAAAGTTAAATGGATCTCTTGCTGATTGCCTGGGGGAAGCATTTCTCTTTCTGGAGACCATAACTTCTAATCTAGAAGAGCACAGAATTAAGGGGATTTGAGTGACCACAAATTCCCCAAGTAGAACATTGGAAATAATGAAAAGTGCAGTCTTCTTGCCCATATCTATTATTTCTCAGACCAATATTTTCTATCCATTGGAGGCAGCATCATATGATGGATGTTGATATAAGGTACATGTAATGTCCTAGAGCAGGGGTCCCCAAGCCCTGGGCCGCAGTACCAGTCACGCAGCAGGAAGTAAGCGGTGGGCAAGCCATCGAAGCTTCATCTGCTGCTCCCCTTCTGTCCCCTTTGCTCGCATTACTGCCTGAACTGTTCTCTCTCCCTCTCCATCTGTGAAAAAATTATCTTCCACAAAACCGGTCCCTGGTACCAAAAAGGTTGGGGACCGCTGTCTTAGAGGATGACACCCCATCTTCACAGCATATTGTCTCCAAGTTGGTGCCTTAGCTGTGCCTTTAACAACGCAGTATATTGCTGTATTAGGCCAACAGATTCTGGGTGGTGTGGTATATGAGAGGACAAGTGGATTCTATAGACATATATAAACTTTCACACTGCCTTTGCCATAAAGTGGGTCTCTTGAGCCTCTATGACATTACGTTGTTGATACGTAAAATATTCTATAAGGCCTTAGATAGCAGTTCTGGCAAACAAATGGACTGACTCCAGTCATTCCAAAATTGCAGTCTGACTGACACCCAAACCCATGCTCTTAGATAGATACCACTCTATGTTTATTCCCTCACGATTCAGATAACAGCAGAGGGCCTAAGATTATACCCAAGCAAAGGAAATAAAGTTGAAACCTTGAGAAATATACAGCAAAACAAAGAGCTCACTTTAATTCTAAACACAAAGATAGAGAGGGGAAGACAGTAGTTTTCATCCCATTCCCATATACACCTATGAATAAACACAGGTAATATTTACTGAGAGCTTACTCTGTGCTAGTCATTGTTCTAAGTACTTGGCTTTAATTAACTCTTTTAAACTTCTCAACAAACATATGGCTATCCCATTTTAGTGCTGAGAACACTGGGGCACAGATTAACACACTCCTTTCTTTCGCTAGTAAGTGTTGAATCCTGCATTCTAAACTGTGTGGTCTGGCTTCAGGGTTTTTACACTTAAATGCTACACTATATCACTACACTACACTATATCACTTCTAAAAACAGGAAAGAGGGAAAGAAAGACCCAGGGTGCAGTTTTTTTTTTTTTTTCTTTGTTTTTTGACTGGGAAAATAAATTATTTTGTTTGGGGCAGTGGGCAGTGGTCCAGTCTTAGAACTGCTGGAATGCTTCTTGGTGCCGTCATCCTCGTTGACCTTGAGCATGTTGAAGTGCACCATCTTGCTCAGGGGCCGGCACTCGCCCACTGTGACACTGTCGCTGATTCGGACATCCCTGAAGCAGGGGGAAAGGTGCACAGACATGTTCTTGTGGTGCTTCTAGAAGCAGTTGTACTTTCGGATGTAGTGGAGGTAGTCTCGGTGGATGACAACGGTCTTCTGCATCTTCATCTTGGTCACCACGCCAGACCGGATCCGCCCTCGGATGGAGACATTACCAGTAGAAGGGCATTTCTTGTCAATGTAGGTGCCTTCCATGGCCTCCTTTGGTGTCTTGAAGCCCAGACCAATGTTCTTGTAGTATAATGGGAGCTTCTCCTTGCCAGTTTCTCCAAGCAGGACCCTCTTCTTATTTTGAAAGATGGTCAGTTGCTTTTGGTAGGCACGCTCAGTCTGAATGTCTGCCATCTTCCCAGCTGCCTGAAAAAAAGCCAGGGTACCCTTTTTTTTTTACAAACTTCCCTAACCATTCAATATCCTTACTGCCCACCAGGTAGTCATATAAACCTCCAGTACCAGCCTATAAGGGAGAATAAGAAGAAAGGGTGTGTTTCTAGTAAAGTGACAAGGATATCATACTTGGATTTGAGCATTGTGTCAGCCAGTTCTGGCTGGGAGACCACAGAAACTCTTAGCCCTTTGGGCTTCAGTTTCCTCTGAAGTAGGATTAGATGCTTTCTCAGGTTCTTGGCTATTTCATGACCAAGAAATAATTATCATACTGGATTATGTTGAACTACCTGGAATTTGGGAGAATGGGTTCACTTTTCCACATAAATGGAACCTCAGCTGCTTACATGAGAATGTCTTTACCATCACAGCTTATCTGGAGAAAACATCAAGGTGAATCTTTTAACCTTGAGCTCTCACAGTACTTGTTTGAGTGAAAGGTACAACCTTATCCTAGAAGCTAAAACCTGGTGACAAAGGGGCAATCAGCTTGAATCACAGTGAAGGGACATTCCTCATTTCAAAGCTGAACCCAAGTGCTATGCTCTGTGACAAGCAGGTGAACTCTCAGAGGCCCTGAAAAGTTGGTGAATCCATCAGAGGGGGAATCGGCTATCTTGACTGCAAATGACTCATTCTGGCACCCCCTTGACAGCTGCTGCTTTGTTTCCTTAAGACAACTCTTTTATTAGAGAAAGATATGTAGGTATGAGCTGCATGGTTTCACATGAAGAGAGCAAACAGAATGAAATCTAGGTTAAGAGAGCTCCGCCAATACACTGAAGCAAACAAGCCATCTCTGCAAAAATATCCACCTCTCTCTTTCTTCTTTCACAACACAGACACTTTGTTAGCGGTAAGATTATCTAAAGTTAAGTCCCGTCCTTTCAACAAGCACTCCACTTCTCAAACTGATGCACCGCATATGTCTACTGTCTATTAAAATATCACACACACACACATAGGTAAGGAGAAGTCTAAAAAGAAGGTAGCATATGTATTCATTTAATCAGTTATTCTACTGAAAAAGAGTTGTTAGTATTTCTCTACATATCACGTTATGCACTGGAAACACAGATGTGAAAGAGGACAGGTTTCCTTCCAATGAGAGAGGTTATAATCTAGCAGAGGAAATAGAAAATCACATCCACAATTACAATAGCAAGTGAAAAATATACTGATCCTTGCAAACACGGGTTGCTCTTCGAGCACCAGAGGGACATCTTAATGCCTTGGGGCAATCAGAGAAAGCTTCTTGGAGGTGATGTCATAAGTTGAGCTTAAATGGTAGAGAGATTTTAGTTGAAGGAACCAAAGTTCATTTTCAGGCAGAGAAAGAAGCTTATGAGAAGGCATAAAGGTCTACAAAGAAGGATTTGCATGAAGTGGGACGGCAGACTATAAAATTTCAGAGTTTCCCAAGTTTAACATTTTATTGTTCAATTTTTTGAAATGGGCTTTATCAATGTAAAATCAAACCAGTAAATATATAAGCGATAGCTTAAAACAAACAAGCAAACTTGCTCTCAGGTCAAACATACATTTACCATGGTGACTACTTTCCTTTTTGAACATTTAATCCTCCATCTCAGGACAAGAAGATACAAGGCACAACGAAGAAATGTGTGTGAAGGAGACTTTCATGGGAAAACAATAAGAAGAGGGAAACACAGAGTGTACAGTTAACAAATATTTATGTGATAGTTGTACATTATACGCAGTGAGAAAAACACACACTAATGAAATAAAGTAGCCTGATTAAATTAATTACAATACATTCATACTATTTAATAAGATATAGCTTTTAAAAAAAGTGTAATTTGTATATATTCTCATGGGAGAAGATTGATTTGAGTGAATAAAACAGTTTATGAAAATTTATGTATACTAGGATAACATTTTTGTTAAACAAAACAACAATAACACTCTGTATGTATTTGAGTGGGTTTAGAATATGTGTGTAAAAACATAACAATTGGGGACTTCCCTGGTGGTCCAGTGGTAAAGAATCCACCTTCCAATGCAGGGGGCATGGGTTCAATCCCTAGTCGGGGAACTAAGATCCCATGTGCCGCGGGGCAACTAAGCCCACGCACCGCAACTATTGAGCTCACGTGCTCTGGAGCCTGCACTCCACAACTGGAGAAGAGAAAACCCACATGCCCCAACTAGAGAGAAGCCTGAGCACCGCAACAAAGAGACTGCGCACCGTAATGAAAGACCCCGTGTGCCTCAAGGAAGATCCTGTGTGCTGCAACTAAGACCCGACACAGCCAAAAAAATAAGGAAAATAAATAAATAAAATAAATAAATATTTTAAAAAAATAACAATTGATTGTTAACTGTTATTGTTACTGATGGAGAAATGGGGGGATGGAAAAGATTGTAGGAACCATACTATTTAAAAAATATTATATGAATCCTTTTTTTACAAAATCCTTTTTTGAAATGTTTAAGTATAAAAATTATTTTGTTATATATACTTTATATAACATAACATAGATTCATGTATATTTGTTTTAAATAAATTTATATGTGAACATATGTTATCTATTCATCTATTTATTTTTTAAGTCTTTTAATTTCCCAGCTGCTTCCAACATATTTCACATGGACGTCCCTTGGCTTTATTTTTCCCTTGGCCCATGTGAGGACTTTTATGGCCACCATATCTCATCCATTCTCTGGCCAGTTTTATGTGACATGCTAAGCACAAGGGTCAACACTCTTATAGCAACTGACCACAGTCAACCATGTCCCTGAATCCATCAGTATCTGTCCACCTTGTCAGACTGGCCCAGTTAATTCAATGCAGCCATCAGTGCAACACAATCTGCTCACTTTACTTCTTGTCCACAGGAATTTGCAACATTTTATACTATAGGAAAGAAAAGATTGACTCTGAATCCTTGTTTGACCATAGCCATGTCTCAGATAAGGCACTTTCCTTCTCTACACCATGTTATCCATAGGGGTAAGCAAAAGAGACAACATATGTTGAGTTACTTTGAGAAAATTAAAAATTATTTAATATTACATTAATTATTTTATCATTTAAATGATACAGGGAACTTTTAGAAGGCAAGTTTATTACTAATGACCCTAGGAATCTCCAGCATTCATTTTTTCAATCAGTATTTATTATTAGCTGTGTTCCAAGCACTGATTGAGACACTGGGGGAAATAGTATAAAACCATAAAGAAATCTGTACCCCACTGGAGTTTACCTCATAGTGGAAGGAGACACACCACAAGCCAAATAAATAGAGATATTAAAAGAGCAAAACAATGTGCATTTTAGGGTTAACAAAATGTAATTCTACATATTTTAAATATCTCTGAAATCAGGATGAATTTTACAGTCAAGGACATGTCGTAGTTTAATTTTTTTTCTTTTCTTCTAGCACATATACGATGTTGCTTCTCATAACGTTGATGTCTAAGAGTTGATAATACATAGTGTAGTATGCGGGTAAAAAGCATGAAAGAGTTACCATTCTGGAAAAGATAAATTTAAGTAAGGTAAGAGCTCCCTAGAAATGTTATATTTGAGCAATAACCGGAAGGGGGTGGAAGACCTGGCCATGCATATATATGGAGAAAATCATTGTAGGTAGATGGAGAAGCAAATGCAAAGGCCCTGAGGCATTGTGGCCTGTGTATTTGAGGAGCAACAAGAAGGTAAGTATGGCTGGAGCAGAGAGAGGGAGTGGAAAGAGTATTGGCTGAGGTTCAAGAGCTGTAGCCTGGGGCCATATCCTGTGGAAACTTACATATTACAGTAGGAACTTTGGCTAGTCTTCCAAGTCAAATGGACTTTGTGGAAGGATGGAGATCAAGGGAGTGGCATGGTTGTAGAAGAGGTTGGATTCTGATATGTTTTGAAGGTAGAATTTTCAGGGATTTGCCTATAGAGTGGAGGGAAGAATGAGAAAAGGTTGATGGTGGGAGTTGCCCAAGGATGATGCCAAAGGTTTTGGTATGAGCCAGTATACCATCCCTACAGATAGACTTCAGTTCCCAAAGGTATTCATTCCTGAAAGACTACTTCCTGAGCTTAGAGATGATGGTGAAGAGTTGATTTGGTAAAAGGTTTTGTCAGTACTATATGGTGTTTCCTTGCTTGAAGAGAGAGATCCAAGGAGTTGTTAGACTTAAGTAGGAAATAGACATCTTACAGGGTGTTCGAACTTCTAGCAAAAAATCGGCATGGACCTGTCCACAGGTGTCTTGAAATACTGGTCTCAGTCATTCTCACAAACCCTTGGAGAAGAAAGCTCTGCCATGGTTTGCCTGAATCCCTCCTCAGGGTCTTCTGAATGGTAATTATTCATAAAGAATTTAACCAAAACTTGATTAACTCAGTCTTTCCAAACATTTGGATTTTTAAAAAATTATTACACTATTAGGAGACATACCTAATCACAAGACACTAAGACACCAGATACATACTTTTAAAAATTGTGCTAATGTTACCATTTATTAAAAGTCAACTCTTCATCTGGCAGTTTTCTTTAAAGGCATCATCTATAATTCTCACAACCCTTCAAGATAGATGTTATCATACCTATTTTACAGATGGGGAGACACAAAACATGCAAAAGATACACGAGGACAAGCATAGCATAATATATTCAACTCTTCAGAGCTATGTCCATAAGCTATTTCCACATTGGTGTCTATGATCCTTATGGACCTTGACAGCGGTTCTGACATCATGGTATAGTTTCCTGTGTTATCAGGGGGAAAATCCAATCTTATCTAAGGTCTTTTATATGCTTGGCATTGCACTAGAGTATTTCATAGCAATTTCAGCCAACTATGTTTACCAAAGCAAGGAATAGGCCCTTGCATTTTAGAAAGAGTGGGAACAATTATACTTTTTAAGAGGGAAGGGTGGGGTTGATTGATCATCCAATAAATTTATTATCTAAAAATCCTAATACAAGGACAGACATGTTAGTCAAAATTACACAGTATAGGAGAGAACAAGAGCTTTGGAGTGGATAGATCCAGATTCAGACTCTAAATCACATCTCATATTTACTATACACAAAGGATTCAACTCCCTGACCCCTTGTTTTCATCTGTTAATAACAGAGAAGGCTGTCTACTTTCAGTGAATACCAAGTGTAACATATGTAATAAACACTAACCTGGTCTATAAAAGGTAGCTAATATTATTAAGGAAGTATGGTATAATGGTAAAAGCTATGTGTCTTTGTCCATTCTGGCTGCTATAACAGAATGCCATAGAATGGGTGGTTTATAAACAGCAAACATTTGTCACAGTTCTGGAGGCTAAGTCCCAGGTCAAAGTGCCAGCAGATTCAGGGTCTGATGAGGACCCTCTTCCTGGTTTATAGACAGCCCTCTTTTCATTGTGTCTTCACATGGCAGAAGGAGCAAGGGAACGCTCTGGGGTCTCTTTTATATGGGCACCAATCCAGAGCCCTCAGGACGTTATCACCTCCCAAAGGTACCACCTCCAAATACTTTCACACGTGGGTGTTGGTTTCAATGTATGAATTTTGAGGGAACACAAATCTTCAGTCCATAGCACTGCTGTAGGCAAAATAATGGCACCCCCGAAGATGACCACATCCTAATCTCTGGAACCTGTGAATATATTATATCAAAAAAGGGGAACTAAGGTTGAAGATGGAATTAATGTTCTAATGAGCTGGCTTTAAGATAGCAGACTACCCTAAATTATATGTGTGAACCTAATATAATCACAAGGATCCTTAAAAGTGGAAGAGAGAATAAGAAGAGAAAACCAGAGAGATGGCAATATAAGAAGAACTCAGCATGGCATTGCTGTTGCTGGCTGGGAAGGAGGGAGAGGACCAGAAATCAGGGAAAGCTAATGGCTTCCAGAAGCTGGAAAGAGAATGGATTACCTATTAGAGACTTGAGAAGAAGTTTCAGCCTTGATAAACCATAATGCCTTAATCTTAGCCCAGTGAGACTCAGAGTGAGACTCATTTTGGATTTCTGACATCCAGAAATGTAAGATAATATATTAGTACTGTTCAACCTACTAAGTTATAATTTGTTACAGTAGCAACTGGAAACCAATACAAAAACTAAGAGCCAGGAGGCTTGAGTTCCCGTTCCTGCCCTGCTGCTGACGAGTTCTAATATATCAGCTTTCTTAACCACTCCATGTCTCATTCTCCTCTTCTGTGAAATGCAACTTATAATGCTAGCTACCTCATCATCTTAGGGGACTAGAAGAGTTGATACCAGTTTAATCATTCAGAGTAGTGTTTGGCTCATGGCAATTACTTAGTGTATATTAACTATAAGCACTTTCTTAGGGGCCAGGAATAATGGTCTCAGAGATATGGTTTCTATTCTTTTAATGTTGTAAATATGCAATATATAATTTGCAATTACATGCAATATATAAATACACAAACATTTACGTACTTACATATTGCATGTTATTCGCAAAAGATGTAATATGTAAATGTGTAAACATAAAATGCTGGACACGTCTACATTTTTAAACTATTTGTTGTATAACCCTGGAGAACAGTTAATAGAGTGTAGAACTCACATCCAAGGATGAAAATTGAGGCCGTGCTGGTAGCGAGGGGCAGAGGCAAGGAAAAAGAGTCTTCAGCTGTGATAATGAAAAGAAAGTCACGTATGTAAAGAGCTCACAGCAATAGCAGATCGGCTGCCATTTTTAACCTAACATTTTATCACTTTTTCCTTTAAAGAACAACCCCGTTGCTTTCAATCATGGGTGTAGAGAACGCACATAATTATTTGGCATTTCAAAGAAATAAAATTTAAAAAGAGCCACTAAAGTTATCCATCCATCTTTTCTAAACTCGAAACATCAAAAATAGATGTCCCTGGCATGATAACACACTGAAGTCATTCTGAAAGAAAGTTAGAATTTCCATTCCTCATTTTCCTTTCTCCCCAGTAAGGTTTTCAGCAGATGGGAATATCAATTTAGTTACTTGACATTTAGAAGGATAAATGACTTAAGAGCTTTATGATCCCCTCTCATTGAAGCATATTTGATAACATCTGCCCAACATCTTACACTCACATCAGAGCCAACATGATTTAACAAGAAGAGAATGGCTAGACTCCAGGACCCCAGCGTTCTATCCCTGGTCCTGATATAAACATGAGCATTGGGTACATAGACCTGATGATAAATAAAGCTTTTTGTTCTGTGGTCAACTTGTGTATTAACACCTTAGCTAAGATGTAATTATTAAGACTAACAAAGACGTTAGAAATGGGATTTGTAATAATATTTTCAGGGAGAAAATAATACTGTATATGGGGACAGGGTTTCATCCTAAACTCTAGGGGAAAGAAAATCTGTCTTACTTTAGATTGTATTAAAGGTCTTATTCTCACAGAAGAAAAGTTTCTCTACTCTCATTATTCTTTTTTAAAGACGAGTTGCCATCTTTACTAGAAATTCTGATTTTTCTTTGATGTGATAAATTATAGTATTTCATTTATGTTCTTACCTCACTAGTTATCAGTCTTAAGTCAAGAACATAAAAAAATATATAGTCTGATCTTTCTATTTTATAGTGTCCTTTTAAAGAAAAGAAGGGGAATGTCATCCCTAAGGCATTTATAAAGACTTATTGGGCAACCTCCAACAGCTAAGAGCCGTAAAACAATTAGCAACATACATCTAAATCACTTGAACAAATAGACAGCAAGCACCTCCGGACTTGGTATTCACATCTAAGGGAAATACAAATCTTTCCTGATACCTGGTATTCGGATATTGACTAATGAATAGTTTTCATTCCCTCAAAATTATCCTCTCTTGCTATTATGGGTAAGTCCATTCAGGCTCTGTATCCTGAGAAACTATGCAAACAGTCAGGACTTAAGAAAGAATCGCTAAATGAACAAATGGACTAATTTATTTATTTACAGGGCTCTTCCATTCTATGGGCTCGGCTTATAAAACTAAGGATTTTTCTGGTACTGTGTATTTGATCTCAGTGGAACTTAGTTTGCTAAGTCCCTCTATTACATAAATAATGATAATGAAAGATAGAATTCTGAAACTTGAAGGGATAGTAGAGGTCAACTGATTCAATATCCTCATTTTCCAATTTGTAGAATGATTTTAGCATTTCAGGGGCCCTCAACAGGTCATCTAGTCAAAAGTTTGACAAAACACTTCATGAAAGAAGGAAATACATTTTATGCGTTGGACTTGAATTAAATGCCAATGGTTTAGTTTAGGAAACAATTTAATGTTACATTTCACTTGCTTAAATATATGTATATTTATAAACTATGATTCTGGAGGAGCCTACAGCTAGTTAATTGTCTTTACTATCTAAAGTTCTTTATCTAGATGTGTGATACATTTATATAATCTGCTCCAGAGGTTAAAATTAAGGTCAGTGGGCTATTAAAGAAATGGAAAATTTTGATTCAAGGGAAGAAAAAATAATTCTAATAATCAAACTACATGATGATAGAATGATATGCCCTTATGATATTGATTTAGCTGTGACCTGGTATATTCAATTTAATAATTAAATTTAAAATGATGTATTTACTTGGGGTTTTCTTAGTCAATGTCTCTAGAATACAAACTTTAGAAGCATAGGAATTAAATGTATTCAACAATAAAGTACACTACTTAGCAACTAGTAGATCATCAATAATTAACTAGTAAAACAACAAATTAAAACAATAACTAAAGAACGACTTGGATATTTTATTACGACAGTCATCCCTGCTGTGAGATCCAAACACAAAAAAGAAGACAGACCGAGAGCATTAAAGGAGCGGAAAGAAAGTCCAAACTGTGGCAGGAAGGCCGGCCTTGTGATGTTTGTAAGTCGACATGGTACAAAGACTTATGAACAAAATATACCACATCTTTTTTGTTCTAATTTAAATCTGTATCCTCTTACCCTGACAAAATGTAATTTTGTTATCTTTAAAAGAGATCCCTTCCACAAAGTTTTTATTTTTAATTAAGCATAGTTGCTGTACAATATTATGTAAGTTATAGGTGTATAATACAGTGATTCACAGTTTTTAAAGATTATACTCCATTTATAGTTATTATAAAATATTGGCTATATTCCCTGTGTTGTACAATATATCTTTGTATCTTATTTTATACCTAATAGTTTGTACATCTTACTCCCCTCCCCCTTCCCTCTCCCCTCTGGTAACCACTAGCTTGCTCTCTATAACTGTGAGTCTGCTTCTTTTTTCCAACAAAAAAATTTTAATTGCCATTTGATGTTTACTAGACAGTAAAACCACCCATTCTCTTTTCTTGTAGTAACAGCATACTGTTTGCTTTGGGTACCACTTGTATCCCACCATTGGATTCAGTTTGTAAGGCCCATGATGTATGGCACACTGCCCATCAATAACTAAGATGTGGGAAGGTGGCCCAAGCTTGGAGAATTGTCAGCTCTTTCTCTGGAACTTGTCAGCAGCAACCAAAAAACTGAAAATGTTTGGAGTAGATTCATAGCAATGATAGAAACCAAACACACTGCCCAACAATTTCTGCAACTTGGCTGCCCAGGGCTCCTCTGGTTCTCAAGCTTTCCTTTATAGTAATTTCCATATCAACCAGAAATTAATTTTCTGCTTATATTAGTCATAGGCAGTTTCTGTTGCTTGCAAGCAAGAAATTTTAACTGATGCAGAGTTCAAGTGAGGACTTTAGAGTTCCCATATCTAGATTTACATATTTGATCTGTCACTTACCGACTATATGATATTCAGCACATTCCTTGCTCTGCCTAAGCCCCAGTTTGCCTACCTGCAAAATGGAGATAAAAGAATTTGCCAAATAGAGTTGGTATAGGAATTAAATTAAATGGTGTTTGTGCAGTATCAGACATTTAGTAAATACTCAGTAAATGGTTGCAGGCTAATATGAGTATTTTAAAAAGTAAAATGACTCTTCACAGACATATTGTAATTCAGGAATAATAAAAGATAAAATTGCTCTTTCTCCAAGAGTTTCTACTAAGGACCTTTGTAAGAAGCGTTAGTCAGGCATTGATACAACATTTCCTAGATTTTAAGATCCACAGATTTTTTAAAAAACATTTCCTAAACTGGGCATCTGATGGTCCATGTCTTCATTTAATGAGTCAGTGTTCCTCTACCCCTTTTTCTTTTCTCCGCTCCAAGTTCTTATTAACTGGTGATGCAGCTTACAATCAATAGGGTCCTAAACCAGGAAGTATGGTGACTAACACGATGGGTCCTGAATCACCCATGCACAACACACAGTGCAAAGGACCGCATCTCTTGCACATTTTCTCAGCTCTTATTCTCTAACCTACACTTCGTGGAGAAAGCAGACATCGTAATCTTACTAATTACTTGTGCTGACCTCCACTTGTCTTAAATAGAAACCAAATTCTGGTTGGTGTTCCAGGAAGCTCTGTGTTCAGCCTTCTGTAGTTGTGACTGTCATAGCTGAAGCATGTTTTCTATTGGGATAGCAGAGAGCTGTTAATTAAAGCACATGCTTACTGACCTATGGTCTTGCTTTGTGTTTATTGCTGCTACGATCATGATCTTAAAGGGAAGAAGAGAAAAGGGCTCTCCTGTTCGAGCTGACTTCTGCTCCCTATATGAGCAATGTTAGCAGTCACTGAGAGGGACTGATTTTCCTTTGGGGTAGAGGTGCATGGGTGAATCTTTTCACTTGCCAAGTCACCTCAGTTTACCAACTTATTAAAAGAACTAAATACTTGCTACTGTGTAGAAGGGATAAGTCTGATTGATTAATTGTTATAAAAGGCCTGGAGATCCGGGACAGCAAGGAGTAAAATGACACAGTGCATTGTTTCGTTGGTGTTTTTTTTATTAATGTTGACTGAGGAGTATTGAGCCAGCCAAGCACACAGTGTTGTATTAATTTTCAAAGTGAGCACTTAACTGATGTATCAACACTAAATCTAAACATAATCCTATCGTGGGAAATAAAGCATGAGCTCCCTCTTCTAGCCAGGTTTCTTTGCTGTAGGGTTATTTGAAGCATGATGGCCTCGGTCCCATTAATGTCCAGAATTGCTCAAGTCCAGTGTTTAAATAGGGGATGCTAGAGTGCCAGCAACAGGCCTAGCAATCATAATAATTTATTTGAGGGATGCCAGAACTATGTGATGATTTTGAAGCATGGAGAAGGGAGAAAATGAATGGATTAATTTTAAAAGTAGTGGTTTTGGAGTCACACAGAGGTGGATTCTAAGCCTTGACCGTTGGGTCATTTGTACATTTGTACAAGTAACTGGATATCTTCAAATCTCCATTTCCTTATCTGTAAAACTGAGATAACCTTACGAATAACCTTGGACTACTGCAAGTTTTAAATATGTATGTAAGTTAGGTACCTAACTGCAAGTTGGAATGTAATAAATATTTGTTCTTTTCCTTCCCTGTTTTAAAAACAGACTAAAAGCTCTTGGCTACAGAAAGAAATACTTTCTATAGATTACAAGGGGGGAAATGACATTGAAATAAAGGCTGTTTGGGTTCCATGAGCACAAAAGTCCTTAAAGCATCTAGAAAACTACAAAGCCCATTCAAATCCACTTTCCTTTTTTCTGTCAAATTACAAATTATAACCAATAGAAGGAGGTTAGATTATTTCTTCAGAGATAATTTCCCAGTACTACTTATGCAGAGGTGATAGATAATTGACTTCTATGAGCTTTATTCCCCAAATGCAGCATGAGTGGCAGTAGTAAGTTATAGGTGGAGGGCACTGCACGAAGCAGGAAACATTCAAAAATGATAATGGAATAAAATATCAGTAACTGATATAAATAAGAAGAGAAAATAGTTCAAAGGGGGAGAAAGTATTGTGCTATTTTAGATAGGGAACAGGGAGGACCTCTCTGGGGATCTGCCTTTTGAAGATACCTGGGGCAAGTGAAGAAGAGAGCCTTGGAGATGCTTAGGGGATGGCATTCCTGACAGGGGGAGGAGCAGAGCAGGCTTGTGTAAGATGGGGGTGAGGGGCGGTGTGTCTGGGGCGTGGTGCACAGGGTGGCGAGGTTGGAGCTGAGACCTGAGATGGGGTCACAGTAAATCCACTGGCTTTTGTTCCAAACACAAGGGGCAGTCACTGGAGGTCTGAGCAGAGGAGAGATGTATCTGACAACTCTAGGGGTTAGTCATGGTTGGTGCTTCAGAAGAAGACAGTGAGCAATGTCTTTTTGGCCTCATCTCACTTCACAGCAATGACGGGGAACACTGTCCATACTGACGAGGTCTGCACATAGCAACGAAAAGGATGAGGGAAACCAACACCTTAGGAAGAAGTAGTCACTCCTTTGGAGCACTTACTCTATCCAAAATAGAAATAGCTTAAAGGAGTGATTAAACATATTGTGTCACTCTTCTCACTATTTATGATACCTTGAAGTGAATTTTCTAGGACTAGCTTTGAATTTTGGAGTATTTTACTAATAATTTTGTGTTTATCCTTGAGGGCAGACACAGAGTCTTAGCTTTGTATTTCCAGCGCTTATTACAAAACATGACACTTTGAGCAAATTCAATAAATGTTCACTAAATTAATGCCTCATAAAACTAATATTTGTCCATACACTACTTCCAGTTGCCAATTCAATTGTCTCCACATTTATTATCATCTTATCTGACCCTGATGGTAATCCTGAGAGGGGGGCTATGACATCTTATGACACCCAGAGATGTGCCACAAGATGAGTTGAGATCACCGATGCTCAGGGAAGTTAAGCAGCAGCTGAAGCCACATAATTAAAAGTGACAAACGTTGGATATAAACACTAAATCACATTATCTCTTGCCAAGATCCTATGCCACATTTGCTGCAAGTGTCCTTCTAATACCCACCTTCTGAGCTAATCCTTTACTCCGTCAGTCTATATCCCAGGTAAAAAATAACTACCATATCTCATATGTATGTAAGGGCTGAAAGTCAATGCATATTAGAAACATTATCCCGGGATCCGAAAACAACTGTATGCAATAAGAGACTGGGTGAATTTTCAGACATTAGCAATGCACATTTTTCACCTTTAATGTATTGGAACAAGGATTCTTCAGAATTAACTGAGCATAGGAGGCACTGAATGAAGACTCTAATTTGCCAGATTGATAGCCATCCAGGGTATTTATCCATTTATGCCATGGTCCAGAGTTTTGAAAAGGCTTCTTATTTTTAGTGGCAGGTAAGAGATCGAATTACATATCAATATCTTGACTTTATTCTATTCCGGCAAAACTGCATGCTTCTTTCACTAAGGTTTTTGTCATTTTACCAGACCCCCATTGTTGGTCAGTTTCCATTTACAGCGATCAAGTTAGTTTCTCCCACTGGAAACGTATCCCTGCCTTTTAATAAACCTTACAAAATGCCAAACTAGCTCTTGGTTCACAATTTAAACCCAGGGAAATCAGACTTATTATGGAATGGACATTTAAGCAGGTTTTTAACTACCAGGAATCTCTGGAGACAAAGCCATCACCCCATCTGATCTCCTCTCCTCTCCATCAGTGACTCTTGGGGTCTCATTATCTTATTTGGTATTTCAAAACTGAAACAACTGTACTAACACCAAGGGCACCACTCATTGCTACCAAGTAAAAAAGGCAGCAAAAAATGTACCAGTGTCAGCATGCAATGAGTGTCCAAAAAGGAAACAAATGCACAAATGATTCATCATCATCAACAGGACCTGTCAAGGTGAAGTGAAAAGGGAAAAAAGTTAGAAACTCCTTCCAGTGCGCTAATGATACCACTGTAGGTCACTGAAGGGGAGCACATTGCTCCCAATATCAATTAGATTTTGCTATTTGATTTAATTTTGTTAACTGCTCAGTTCAGAGGTAAATAGGAGGAGAGTTGTTACATATCTGTTTAGCACACACTTAAAGATCATTTACTCTGTGCCCTATTCTGTATTATGAGCTTTATGAATACTTATTTAAATACCGGAAATTCTTGGTCAGTTTCCTTTCTGTACAGTTTCTTCCCCTTCTCTTTCTCCTTTCTCTTCTTTATCATTAGTATATAATATTTCTACGAGTTTCCTAATTTCAACCTTTACTTTAAATAATAGTTGACCTCCTGCCCTTACTCTAAGGGACATTAAGGAAAAAAGAATCCAAAATAAAATATTTATTTTATGATAGATTTCTAAAATTTAATTTTAACTTTGTCACTATAAAATCTTATGCACAGAAACCTAATGATTTCTGCAGAGAAGAAATTTTTTCAAAGTTGGGGAAATTGTGCAGTTCTTCCTCTATAAATGCCAAATCCTTATTAGCATATTTCCTGCACTACCAATGAGGGGGAAAATAGTTACCCAAACAACTAGTATAGCAATAGTTACAGTCTTTTTTATTAGAAAAACTTCTGTTTACCAGAAGAAGAAGGCAATAAATGCACCTCTCGCCCAATGAATAAATGATTTTTCTAGGCATCTGCTGGAGAAAATAATAATAATAATTCATGTTTTTCCTCTTTATTTATTGAAATCACCATTTGTTCTGAGTAGTAAATATAAACAAATTAAAGAGAAAGAGTGAGTTAGAAGAAAGCTAGTCCAACTTTTTCCCCCAACCTGCAGAAAAAGAGCTTGATACTGAAATAAAACTGTAAATCAATTAATGACAGTGTTGGATTTTGTGAGAGATTTAGCTTCTCAGCTAATGTGTCTCCTGTTGTAGTGAAATTTCAATATGACCAAGTGACTATTTTTCCTCTTATTTCTCTGGCAAGATGAGGGGAGGGGTGTGAAGGGTGAGAGTTGGTATAACTGCACCCGCTGTAGCAGACACCACAGTTTTCTTGTACGTGAATGTATTGAATTGTAGTGACACAGCTGACAAAGAGTTGTCTTTTCATGAGCTTGTGCTCTTTATTGCTCCCATTAGCTCTCGGAGAAGAAAAAAAAAACAACAGGTGAATTCAACAGGCTATAAATCTTCCCTGAAGTACAGTATGATACTGTCTCCTGGTGGAAGAGGAGGTTCAAGGAATATAGAGCACCTCCCTACCATGGATGGAACATGTGTTGGAGAGAGAGGGAATGGCACAATACCTGCAATACCAGAGCTCCCATCTGGCCTCCCCAGATGAGTCTTTCCCTTTGCAGTCCCAAATCATGCCAACAATTAAGAGAGATGATTACAGCCACCAACAGTCTCACTGAACTAATACCTCCTTATTTTCAAGAGGTTAATTCTATTTCTAAGTAAGCAAACCACATTAGGAAAAATATGCAATGCCTTACTTACACCATTTTTTAAAAAGAGGAAAAACACCAGCCTCCAAAATACTGGAAAAGAAATTTAGCTTAATATTGAAGAACACTAGTAATTCTCAATATGCCCTCTAATAAATTTCCTTTAAAATACCCACAAAGATAGAAAAAAAGGGCAAAAGTTAACAACCAGGCTATAAATAAAAAACAACATCTAAAGCAAGGTGTGAGGGAAATATCTAATAACATCATCAGTGAAGATGGATTGAGAAGAATATTTTTAAAGTACGTATATATATTTTTCTGAGCCAGAATAGCCCAGATGGCCAAGAGAAACTGAAAAAAAAAAAAAAAAAAAGAATTTGATTCACCAACATCCCCCCACCATTCGGCTCCTCTAAGCCTTGGGGGAAGAGGGCTTCCCTAAAAATATTCTTCTTTTTGCTTTCTCTTTTCTCTTTTCTTTCCTTTCCCTTCCTTCCTCCCTCTCTCCTTTCCTCCCTCTCTCTCTCCCCTCCTTCTTTCCTTCCTTCCTTCCTTTTTCCCATCCACCCATCTTTCTGTCTACACACACACATATACCTATATGCATATATACAGGCAAACACACATAAACCCATATATGTTTGTTTTTTACTGCATGGAAACTAACTTCTGAACAGCTTTTCTGCCATTCATCCCAGACTACCATTCCCGCAGGCTTTTTTCTTACTATGTCCATCTATTAAGAGACCACATATTTGTAAGCTTTGCTATAGTAACAAATGGCCACAAAATCCCAGTGCTTTATAACAAAAGATTTACTTCTCACACGTTACATGCCAGCTGCACGTTGATGACCGCTCAGCTACAGCTTTGTATTAAGTCCTTGCCAGAGAAGCAGCAACAATGTGGAGGATGATACTCTTTCAGAAGAGGAAAAGTCAAGAGTTGAGTAGGAGCCGTTCAGCACTGACCCTCCATCGACATATTATAATATGAGGATTACACATTTTTCTTCTTTTAAGCTTTTGAGATTTAGAGGTCATTTATGCAAAAGTGACTAAATAGAAGTTTGTGCCTAGATATGGGGGACTGTCAGAAAAAATAACACCCAAAACATGTGACATTGGCTTCAGGGTTAGGAACAGACCAGTGAGAGAACTGTTCACGGAGATTGGAAACATGACTTCTGTTGGCCTGCATTTCCTTTCTCTTTCCAACTAAGAGTGTTATTCAGTGGCAAAATATTGATATTACTATTGTTTGAGATAATTTGGAAGACAAATATCGTATCTTATGGCTTTAGGCAAAGGAATAGCAAAACTGAATTTTACCAGTTTGCGTTAATTGTTATTGAGTGAATTTGACACGGTGCTAAGACGGAGATGACTCAGAAAAGAACTGGCAGGTTTGCAAATAAGTATTATTGGTAAGAGAGGTAATACAGAAATTCTTGCACTCGAGGGGTAGAAAGATGCAACAATTTCTCGTCACCAATAAATAAAAGTTACAGCTGGAAAAATGGAGTAACAATAAGTCACAACCACAGGGTAAAGACCAAATCAATAGCCTACCCATAAAGCACTTGGTTAAATTTTCTAAAGAGATGAAGGTGGGCCCTAGAAAATTCTTTCATTTGGACAAAATGTCTCAGGAGAAAAAAAAAGACTAAAGAGATAGTCTCACAAAAGTCTAATAAATTCATGGTACTTACAATTAAGTCTAAAGATCAGACACATCAGAACCTAGGTGGCAGTCCCCATGATTCCAAATCCCTGTTATTCACACCCTTTTATAATCACCTCCTCTTCATTATGGGCAGGACTGTAATTTGTTTCTAAAAGGTAGAATATGAAAAATTATTTAATATTTGGCCCTTTAAGAAAAAAGTTTGTGGACCCTTGACTAGAACAAAAGCAAACAAATAACAGTCCTACCTTATCTAATCATAAAATATGTTATTTTATCTTAACACTTGCTTTCCCAAGAAATACATTATTTAAAAATACTTTTCTACAGAGTTTTGAGGGAAGAAAAGTTGGGATTTCAGATATATAATGTAAAAATAAAATTCTCTCATAAGTTTTGTCGATAACCCCAGTTTAAATTTATTGAATTTGATATGATGTGATAATAGAAAATAGAGATAGAAAAAACATACTGGAACCATGTGTAAAATTTCATACAACAAAAAATATATATTTTTGTCTAAGTAAACAAATATTTTTCCTAAAACAATACTCACTGTGGCAAAGGCATGTTGATAAAGATATAATTATATATTGATATGAGTAATTTGATGAAATCTTTCAGGAAGGCAATTAAGTAACATGAATAAAATAGCTTTTATTTTCATTTTGCAATCCTTAATGAAATAATTGATGTAAGCAATGTCCATCAATGACTGCTAAAGCCTCTAGAGGAAAAGTAAACAGAGAACTTATTCCAGAAAATAAAATATTACTCCATGAATGACTTGCTGATCATATAAGGAAACATGCAACTTTACAATAGAGGAGCAAGACTGACACTGGGAAATCATCATTTTACCATAAAAGCAGGATGCTGTGTGATCCTGATGAGATGTAATATGAAAGACAAAACAGCACCTAGAAAGTAGCCTTGCCGAGACTTTAGACTTTACAAGAAGAACAGAAGATATAGAGATAAGCTGAATTATACCATGAAAAAGTAATCAAATGAATCCTGAATGTGTAAGTTCTACTGAGAAACTGACCTGTTTCCTGAAACCAGTTAATGACACAGGAAAAAAAGATGGAAATGTGGACACATAAATTAAAAGAGATTTAAGAAACACAATAGAGGAAAACAAAATGCAGTGAGTGAAACTTGGTGGATTCTGATTCCAACTGACCAGCTGGATAGCAAGACTATTTTTTTTTTTTTAGTTTGAATATGGGCTGAGTACTTGACAGAAAGCAACTATTGTTAATTTTTAGAATTTAGGTGTTAATTTTTAGGTGCAATAATGATTTAGGCATTATGTAAAGTGTTCATATATATTTTTTTAAAGAAATGCATACTGAAAAATTTAGTAGTGAAAAATAGTATTTTGAATAAAATGCTCTGCAAAACTGATAAAAAATAACAAAAAAGAGTGAGGAGAGAAATATATCAAATCTAAGGGGGCAAATTATTGATAACTTTGGTGTATAAATGAGAGGTTGATGAAGGTTAATAGACTATTCTCTTTAATCTTATACATATTTGAAAATTTTCAGAATGAAAGGCTGTTTTTTTTAAAATCTCATAGCCTTTTGTTTAACTAGCTCCCTTCTGGGATGAAATGTTATGGCAGTCTAAGAAATGTGGACACGTAATTTTGCAAAAAGATATTGATTAAAGCATTAACTATTTTGGGGAGAAAAAGCACCTGACTTTTTGGGTGATTTAGAATTAAACATTAATGAACCCTGGATTATTATGCTTACAAAAAGTTTATAGTAACATTGGAAAAATTCCTACAACATTTAAGGAAAATGAAATTTATAGAAGCGGTCAGATCATGATTACATTGAGAAAAATACAGTGGAGCCAATCTTGGTGTAATCAGTAGAAAATGCCCAGTCTTTTCTGAGATTAGAATTCTAAGACTAAAAAACAAAACAAAACCAAAAAACAGCAAACAAACAAAAAACAGAGTCTCTAAACTTTACTGATTCTTATTTTTATCTTTAACTCTACCTGCTTCCAGTGATGGAGCTGATAGGACAGACAAGAAGATATGATGTCCTAGTAAGAGATCTCTTGGAAAAAGATCCTGCAAACTCCAGCTTATTATTATTTTATTTTTATATCTTCCTATCTGAAATCTAAAATATATTATTTATTTTGGCACTTAATCTTGTATTGTCTCAATTTATTTTTACAGATGCAACATCATGTAAGGAACAGAACATGGATCCTTGATTGAAATCTAGATTTGAATTTGAGGCCTGAAATTTTCTGCCTGTATAAGCCTCAACTTCCTCATTTAAAAAGTGATGATAATATTACTTACTTCAAATCCTCCTGATGATTAAAAAATATGTCACGCAAGACACTATGATAGTATCTGATAGATATCTGGTCAATATTCATATTTCAATTTTCCTTTCCACATATATTTGTATTTTCTGGTGATCTGAAGAAATTCTTTTTGAATTACCATGCCAATGACTAGTTAACTTCATAACTAGTTAAGTTCTCTTTGAGAACGGTTGGGGTAGTATTTATCCAGCCAAGTAATTGCAATATAGGGTTTGGAGGATTTCAAATTAGCTGACTACACAGTCTCTTCTTAGTCTTTACCAAATGTCTTAGGTTTTTCAAATTATTATTTTTTAAATCAAGTTATTTCAAAAAATGTCTAGCACCTCTGTTCTCCCATCTGGAATCCAGAGACACTCAAAAGTTAAGATGTAACGGTATTTCAACAAAAGATAGCTTTGCCATTCTGGTTCCTTCAGTCTTTCTGGACAGTGAGAACGTAAGATATTAACAGATATCAGCCAGGTATTTTTTTTCTCCTTTGCTACTTCAAGTTTCATATCAGAAAAGACCAGGTTTGGACCTGACATAATTTGGGTTGTTTTTCTAATTCCGTAACCATTTTTGATTCCTTTGATTTAATTTTTTGTACAAGAAACTGTACTCCATACTATAACAATTATTATTTTTTTTTCCTTAATTCTAATTGCAGTGTGTGTGTGGGGGTGAACATTCAATATAAAGGAATCCCTGCCTGTAGAAATAAGCATTGCAAGCTTTATGTCTGGGCTGAGAACTGGAAGTACTGGGAAACATATTCCAGACACACTTTCATGGACTCTTCAGCCTCCACACTATGCAGCTACTTCATTTATATTTTATTCATATAGATATATATTGTTTAATAATTTATAGAGCTGGATACACTTGCTACAAGGTGATGTGATGTTCTCCTTTGATCTACTTTGGTAGAATCACTTTCCGTCAGAGAATTTACTGCAGTGATGTGCACAGTAAATATTTAATAACATTAGAGGCATCAGAGTCTATTTTTCTTTGAAGGGTGCTTAATTATGTCAATTTCGCATGGTGAGTTGCTAAAGCCAATGTTATTTGAATTTGTAGTAACTGGGTGGAGGTGGAGAAGTCCTTGCACGAGGCTCCCCTCCCACAAGAAGTCAATGTGTGTGAATTTAACAAGGCAGTAGAGCAGAACCTCAACCTCATTAATTTGGGCCACACAAATTAAATATTTGTGATACTTCAATTGTGCTCGAGCTAAAGTTTACCTAACCCTACCAGAAAAGATTGGCTAAGCTGCATGGGCATATAAATAACAAAGGGGAAAAAAGTTAAAACTATTTTTACTGTGTCCTCACTATTCATGTACCTGGTGTTTGCCTACGTATTAGATAGAATCATGTTAATATTTGATGGTTGATATAAAAAAGGACAGTTTCATATGGGTCAACTTATAAACTTTAATCTTTTCAGTACAAAAGCTCTGATGAGAGAGGAAACATCATTTCTGTCAACGCTTACCAGTTGGTGACGAACCATGCTACCTTCTTGATACATTTTTCATGAATTATCGCTAAAACATCGTAAGCCAAGACCTTAGCTGATGGAAAAGTTGATAGGATAAGCAACCGAGTTCCACTTGGCTTTCCAAGTAACTGCATGCATTTGGCCTCAAGAATGAGGCTTATGACTTGTAACTCTTAGTACAGTCAGAACATATGGCTTCACCATGAAGAATAAACTATAACGTGGCTCTCTGTGCATGATCACAGCTTTGACTCAAATATCTCATTGCAGTCATTTTTATATCCTCCTAAGAGCAGACTTTTTAAAATGTGTATTTTCTTCTGGACACAAAAAACAATATTAGACTTTTAGGATAATTTCCTTTGGAGAAGTTTATTTATAGAAATATAGTTATGATTAATCTAGAAAACAAACTTTGTATAAAAAGCACTTTTGTATTATTGAGTACTAAATATTTTGTATTTAATAATAATAATTGAACACAGTATTTTGAAAGAGAGTTATAGAGTTTCATTTGCAAATTGTATGTGTACTAACTTGAAGGTTCTTGAAATCCCAGAAGTAAGGGAGTAGATAATATCAAATTTAACAGTCCATATTCGAATTGGTAATTTCTTTACCAGGTGGTGAATTCATTTAAGACAGAGAAGGTATTGTACATGTTTTCAGATCTTTCAAATACCTATCAGGCACAAAATCTGTGCTTTACCATACAAATTTATTCCATCAAGTTGTATCCTTTTATGTCGTATCTCAGGGACTCATACCTGGCCCATCTGTGCATTTTATACCCTTGACCACAAAGCTGGTGCAACAAGAAACAAGTGACCCACCCTGGGTCAGTGGGGCTTAATTATGGGATTTTTGCTAGAACTGTTGGCAAAAAGAATCATCTTCCTTATTTCTTAGTAGGTTGTAGCTCACCATTACTCTTTCAAAGAATATTTGCAAAGCACCTATTATGTGCCAGGCCTTACATACCACAAAAGGAAAGTCTCCTTGAGAAGAAAAATGAGAGAAAGTCAAAGGCTGATAACATTACTTGAACATCAGAATTTAGCTGTCACTGAATGCCATCTCTGAAGTTTATATTTATAGTTTAAGATAATTTGTTGAGTTGTCAACGGCAACAAAAAAAGTATCTGAAAAATATGCTTTCCAAACTTACGTTTATTGAGTTTAGTTGTTGTTCACACAACTTTACTGTATCTTACACCCAACTCATCGTTCTGGGGAGATAAGTCTTAGAAATCCCATCACACATGCATCTATGCCTTTGACTTATGCAAATCTAATTACTGGTACATAGACACACAGACACACTCTCACATATATACATTTTACGTATACATGCATTCATCTATATATATACACACGTTTTAAATTGTTCAGGTAATTCTGTCTGTCCCAGCGTGAATGTGAGGTGGTAGTCATAAATCTGTATTCCCACAGATGATCCTAGTATGTGTAGTCCTTTCATACTATGTGTTTATGCTGATGATGGTAAATAAGTGTTTTCCATATAATATGCTTCATTTCTTGAGGAATTAGAATTTTAAAACTTTCCCTTGCGTCACTGAAACTTTGTTTATCACAGTGAAAGAACTGGAGAGTTACATAAACTGCCACTACTTTTGTAAACTACAATACCCCTATTGTCTTTATATATCTATATAGCCTTTAAAAATAAGAAGTATACTGAAATAAATTGGTGAATGTTGACTGAAGCCCACACGTTAGTATAAGTATGTACAATCCAGTTTTTTAAAGAAAAATAGGTGTATATTCAAACTCATAATATTCACATATAAATTCACCACTACAAACACACACACACACACAAAGGTCCAAAAGGTACTATGCAAATATGTTTACAGTCATTAGCCTTGGAACACTAATTAGGACAAGATCCAGGAGATCTGACCCCATGATTCAAGATCAGAACGAATTGGCTTTTCATTTTGTATAGTAGTATTTTTTCCTATTTACAATTCTTTCCAATTTTATTCCATCAACATTAATCAAAATCCATGCCATAGCAGGCCATCTGCAAAATGTGGGCAGTAAAGAGGGGAACAGGACACTTGATTAAGTTCAAGGCTTATCCCTTTTCTCTCATTGTTTAGATACAACTCATGTTTCTCCTCACCCTAAATCTTTATCATGACCCCAGTTCAATTCAGACCCTTCATAATTCTGTCCTATCCTTAGCCCTTTGGTGCAGTTTTGCAATTACATTTGACCCTGTTTTGATCTCTGCAGCCGTCCTAATGGTTAAGCCAGTCTTGTGCATTCTGTTAAATGTGTGTACTCCAAGATTCTTACCTTTGGGACTGCAAATGTAGGCCTATGCAGCAAATAATTTGTTTCAGGAAGAATCTTCTAGCACTAAGAAACAATACCATGGAAACAACTATTTATTCCATCCATGAACAAGGTTTTAAGTACTTCCAAGAAATCTAAAATTGGCCTTCTCACTTAAAAGATAAAAAAACTCTACTACCATCTATGTTTAAAAACACTCATAAATCTGGTCAATGTCTGGTTCCTCTTCAGAAAAAGATTTAAATATTCAACTGCTACCTGAACATCTCTACCTAGAAAGATGTCCTACACACATAACCAACTCAAATGGTAAACTGAACTCATGCTTTCCCTTATTTCAAATCAGCCCCAGTCCTTTCTTGTATTAAAGATCTCAGTTAATGATGTATCATTTATTCTATCACCAAACCTACAATCTGGGAGGTAGAATCTTTCTAGGTATCCTTTTCCCTCACGCCTAACATTATGTTATGTTCTATTTATTCGTCCTCCCTAATACACTTCAAATCAGTCTTCTACTCTTCATTTCCACTTCGCTTACTTTAGTTCAGAGATGCATCATCTTTCACTTACATCTTTGTCAGTTTTCACTCCCTTTCATTTACCCTCCACATTGTCACCAAGTAATCTTACTAAAATCTAAACCAGGCTATATCCTTGCCATCTTAAAGTCATCTGGTAGCTTGACAATGCTAAGATAAGCAGCCTACAGTTTTTATACTGTGTACACTGTAAGTCAAAAATAAAAAGAACAAGCGCTCTCAGAATATGTCTATTATTTACTTATAAGTTGTATATCTCTGTATTACATATAAGGCATACATTAGAAACCACGCACACAAAATAAATAAGACAAGATAAAAATAAACATAAATAAGTGGTCCCAATATTCCTCCATTATGCCAGTGGCTTGTCTTGAGCATCTGTGAGGCTGGCTCACTCCACTTTGGAGTCCACTGTTTTAGTGGATAAAATAGAAACGCTTTCCTATTCATTCTTTTGTGTCATTTTGTACTTGTTCTTCATTCCAGCTTATCATGGTGACTTGTGATTTATAGTTTATGTGTGATAAGATGTGTGTAGAAGAAGGATTAGGTTTAAGGTTGGAGTTAGACTGAGCCTCTGTGCAGGACAGAGTGCTTTTTTTCTTTTGTCAAGAGCATCCATTGCTTAGAGTAAATAAACTAATAAATTAATGTAATTAAATACATAAGTTAATATATGAACTTAGATTAAGCTATAAATGTTAAATGTATTTGACTGAATTGGTTGTGGTCTGACTGTTTTTCTACTTTAAGTACAACATACTCTATAATAATATTGCTTTAAAAAATGGGGAGGGGGGCTTCCCTGGTGGCGCAGTGGTTGGCAGTCCGCCTGCCGATGCATGGGACATGGGTTCGTGCCCCGGTCCGGGAAGATCCCACATGTCACGGAGCGGCTGGGCCCGTGAGCCATGGCCGCTGAGCCTGCGCATCCGGAGCCTGTGCTCTGCAACGGGAGAGGCCACAGCAGTGAGAGGCCCGCGTACTGCAAAAAAAAAAAAAAAAAAAATTGGGGAGGGGAACTATGCTCACAAGGATAAACAATTGCCTAGTGTTTTCAAGATATTTACTATATAAAAAAAAGTCCTAATTATAAATGAAACCTCTCTATTTAGTTGTCAAGCACTGTTTAATCTGGAATCCGAAATATTTTGTATACAGGCAATTCATACAACCGTGTGTACTCAGAAAAAAAATAAAACTGAGTTTCTTAATAATTCTTCTGTGGTCTGGATTCTGGTTGTCCCCAGAGTATTGTGTTTTCACTTGTTTATGCTCTTAAGTTTCTACAAAATAGAGGCTGACAGGAATTATCATATTTTGAGAAAGATTATTGTTATGTTTTCAACTGTCTAAATCTCTTCAGTTAGAGAGATTGAAGGAACTGAAAGCACGTTTTCATGGTTTACTTCAGTCAAATTTCCGTCATCTCAATGCCTACTGTTTAACTGTCTTTGTGGAGGATGCATAAGAGCCTTCAACCCTGTTTCAGCACTGACTCCCTAGGAAGGACGTGGGAAGCTATGCGGTTTGCAAACTGACACTTGCTCCACAGTTTCAGACAGTGGCCTCCTCAGGCGAGTTACAAAAAGTTCTCAAGATGGAGGTAGACTTTAGCATCCTGCATTTATCACCACGCATCTTAAAAAACTGGCTTTAGAGAGAAAAAAACGTGTTCATCGAGCACCCAAAGGGGGTAAACTTAGAAAAAGAAAACCCACTTACATAAAACTTAATGAATTGCTTTAATTTTTGTGAAAGCAGGCAAAAATTGAGGCCAGATATGAACTAGTGATACAATTTTTCTTCTTGCTGAAAGCAGCTACCACTGTCTTTCTGGCCAGATTTCTACAACGAAAACTCATTAGCCTTAGGTTTAGTCTCAGAATCCAAGGAGACTTTGCCCTTGAAAATCACATCACCAGTCTCCACCAGCTAACTTTCTGAGTGTACCATCCAGACTATTTTGTCAGTGTTAGTTAATACTCTGAGACTTCCTACAGGAATGGAAATCACTACTCACTATAGCAGGGAGATTTTTTTTTCCTTCCAAAGGGCTTTAAAAGCATTCTCTAATCCTCGCAGCTAAAAACAAACTTTATTCCCCTGAAGTGTGTAGTAGAGTTTGACATTTGTTTAAACATCATCTTTCTCACTGGACCTAGAGTGGATTTGATAGCATACGAAAGAGACAAAAAAGACAAAAAGGGAGTTTAGGGTCACAAAAAGAGAGAAGAAATAGAGCATATCCAATGAAATGGGAAGTATGTTATTGAGAAGCTACTGTGCATAACGCGTTGATCCAGACATAGATGCCCGATGCAACCGTGAATGTGACCAGGACCAAGACGGAAGACATTTTGAACCACCATTTATATACTTAGATATTGGAAGTAAAGGATATTATGAGAATTTGTATGTTGTAGGTAGTCTTGTTCATATTCAAGTATGGAAGGGCATAATGGAGGAGGTGGTATTTGAAAAGGTCTGAAGGCTGGGTAAACAGAATTGGAAGCACAGAAGGCAGTCTTGACAGAAAGGCAGACTTGAGTCCGGGCATGGAGGAGGATTTGGGAAAGCACGTCCTGGCAATTGGTGCATGGAGCCGGTTGCCTGGAGGTGTAAAAGTGCTTGGGGTGTGAAGTGGAGGTGAGGCAGCAAAGGAGTGTCTGACTAAATTAGAGGAGACTCTGTATTCTAGCAAGAGGAGGGAGGACACAATTCAGTAGGTGGTGAGAGTCCTTGAAAGTGTTTTAGCAGAGGAGTGGCATGATGAGATGTCTGCATTGCTAACAGCATTCTGCTAAAAGCGGAATTTTACAGCTGTGTTGAGAAATGTTGAGGCTTCATGTTAATGTAAAATGTATCCTTCCTAAGGGTTGTAAAAAAAATTCTGACTGAGGTGTAATACAAATGAATCCCACTCTGCCCCAGAGCCATGAAGAAGATCCATTAAGGGGCTCCATTCAAGACCCTCTGTTTATGATGAGGGAGATGGTGTGGCTTTTGCTCTACCTGAAAGTTTTTTACAATGACTGATATTGCTGAGCCATCTAATTTAAACTTAACTTGGATTAATCTGGCCTAAGGGAGTTGCTGAAATATTTTAACTGACAAGGTGGGGATTAGAGAGTGATAGAAAAATCAGTCAGGTGTCTTGCCCGAGAGGCAGCCAAGGCTTCAAGCTGGTGAAAAAAGAAGCATCAGTGACGGCTCTCAGAGTACCTTCCGGAGGGCTTCTTTTCCTTCCCATGGCCTCAACAGGAGGGTCACAGACTATCTAGCCTAGAGGATCTGATAGAGTCACTGCAGTAGGCAATGCATTGGTGCTCTGTGCTCTGACCATTTTGACCTCAAGTCAGCTTCCTAATGCCCTCCTCTTAGGATGTAGGCACCAGATAATTGGAATAACATTTCCAAGCCTCTGCAACGCCTGCTCCGCCTTGAGATCAGGGTAGATCTCAGACACGGCTATTGTGATATTTTTGAACTGCCCCCCATTTGTTTACTTCCTGCGGCTTACATTCTTGACTGATTGAAATCACCTCTTCCGGCAACTCATTTCTGTGTTTACTCTTACGTTCTTGGCTTTTCTGGCCAAGAATTCTATAACTATTGATAAATGGAATATCGCCTGCCGTGTCAGTAAACAAAGGATGCCACAGTCATCAGCAATTTCAGCCCTCCAACGTGAGCCAGTGAGCCCTGAGGAAACTCAAGAAGGAAAGAATACCTGCCATCTAGCAACCATCAGACTGCAGCCACTCCCTACGGTGTGGGGATACTGAAAAAACTCAGAATGGGGATACCGGCCCCAGACAGCTGAGGTGCATCTCGAGAGAATGATTTCAGTGAGCCCAGACTCCTGCATCTTCCCATACACAGAAAAGGGCTAAATTCCTTAACTTGGGATATCTGGTTTTCTTTAACAATAACCTTTTGACTTTCAGACTACCTGCCCATTGTTGCAAAACTTCTGTATAACTTGGTTCCCCACCTCGCCTCCACAGAGCAGTTCTCTCAGGATTACTTGAAATGCTGCCTCCCAGGCATGAAGTCCTAAAAATTTCCGCTGAATAAAACATAACTCCCAACTTTTAGGCTGTGAATATTTTTTAAGTCGACACTATTCTAATTCTAGTACTTTCCAATTAACCTTCTCTCTTCAGTAAGGGAATCCAACTTCCCAGATCATGTCCTTCCCCAGTCAGAGAGATTTTGATTCGGTAAGTCAGGTGTGGGTCCAAGATTCTATATTTTTGAGAAATGTTTTACCTGGTCCTGATGCAGCCATTCACAGAATCACCACATTAGATTCTAAACTGCATAAAGGAAGTATCAAGTATATTTTATTTATCACGATGTTCCAGTGCCTAACAAAGTGCTTCTTACAAAGAAGGGGCTTAATATATGTTTACTGATAGGATGAATGGATGGATGAATGGGTGAATGAATGAGTGGATGAATATTTGAATGAACACATGGGCTGCAGAGCTCTCTGCCTACCCCTGCTGCCTGATCTTATATATTAAGGATCTTGACCTGAGATTAATTAGAATTTCAGCCATATATGTGTATATCTAGTAAAGAGAATGGATAAACATTTAGCATGTGGTTTGCTTAGGATACTTTTTTCAGTATGAGAAGAAAGTGACTGGCAGTTCTTTCCTAGAAAGAAGAAACAGTGAAGGGCAGGGCATGATGATGCCAGGGCCTGTAGTCAGAAGGGTCTCAAAGAGAAGCTGAAGATGTTGTTTGCAATGATGGGCATAAGCAGAAACTGAGGATGAGGAAAAAAATCCTGTTTTTTCTGCAGAAGTTAGAACAACCTCACCAGAGGAAGACTGCAGTGAATGTAGGGCTATTTCAGCATCGTACGACTAAGGGTTGGAAATATCAGAGTTAAAAGCCTTGAAATGTACGTGAATGAGGTAAAAGAAGACAGAAATAGCAGTGGCAGTAATAAGATATTAAATGGCCAAGGAAAGCCATGAAAGGATACCAGAGAAGAATAAAATCATGTAAAATAACCCCCGAGAATCCTTATGTCACTTCACTGGGAATTTTGTAGACTTGAGTTAATCAAAAGTGGGCCATGTTAGTGTAATGTGATTTACACATGTTGTTATGTGACTACATTAAGCACCCAAAGCTGATGTAGCCTGGGAACGCTTGAGTTGCGTATACAGTCACTGGAGACGCAAAGCTCTCTCCCACCTCTGCAAACTTCTCTGGCTATTATCATTTCAATCTCCATTCGGTTTAGTGTAGGTAGTGGATGTGCGAAAATCCTTAGGTAGGTTATACAGACTTACCAAAATCTTCATACATATTCCCTAAGTCCTCAAGATTTAGGGAGGGGCTGCCGTGCTATGTCAGGCTCCCCCCAGCCAGTCTTTGGGGATGACTAACAAATCCTGCAATGAATCTGCTAATTTGTTCCTATGCTATCGACAGTTCTATGTAAACCACATGTTCTGTGCATCTCTTGGGTGGAAATCAGAATCCTGGCATCGTGAAGTTCTGAAGCATAAGTCCTGGGAACTTAGGCTAGCAAGTCTCATGCTGCAGTCTGTGTGGTTACGCCTCTGTCTCCATTCAGGATTTAGAGTATTCACATTGAGAGTGGTCGTAGTATTACCTAGTACTGCTAGTGTTATATTAGTAATTAGCAACAGCTTGTTTGATTGCCTCTTCTTCACCCTCTTCTAGGGAAGCACACACCCAACACCTGAAGCTGAAAAGATGACATGAGATGGACAGCAGTGTAATAGTCACGTATACTCACAGCCCAGGACACAAGGCCACGTGGGGCCACACACAGGGAGCTGCATCTGGGGACAGAGTGAACCAGCAGAAGCTGAGGAGGCAGGCTTTTTAGCAACAAGAGGGTGACGTGGTCCCTGGTTCTCACAAGAGGATGGGATCGGTTAGCTTAGATAATCCTACAGGGTAGCAGAGAGCTAAAGCATACTACTCAGGGGTAAGCGGCACTCTGCCTGGTAATCTTGATAGGGAGAGTGGTTTGCTGGGGGATCTTTCTGTGGGAGTAGTATTGGGGTTGGGGAGAGCAGGTGGTGAGGTCGTTTGAAGCCCTCCTGGTTCCAGATGGCAAGGCAGAATATAATATTGAATCTTTATTACAGTTGACACCAATTGAATGCTTACTGTGTACTTAATGCTGATCTAAGTGCTTAGAATGGATTTCTAGTTTTCTCTCTACATTTTATTTCTATAATATCCCTATACCTATAAGAAAGTCCTGTGAATTTCCTGTTTCTTTAGCACCTGTGGAAATGGTTCTGAAGTTCCCATTGTGAGGGGTAGGGCTAGAATCTGAATACTATGTGTATGGCCTTCCAATAACATCATTAATGGCAGCAAGTTGGCTTGGCCTTTTAAATATAAATTTAACTGTAGAATCCTCGCGTTTTAGAGCTGTAAGGGCCTTAGAGATTTCAGGGTATCCTGGGAAAATGAATGACATAGTTCTTTTGAAGTGAAAATATAGGACAAGATATAAGATAAAATCACTGTGGGCCACGATTGAACTAATGCTAATTAAAGACAAGCATTTTTTTAAGGATCTGGGGAGCTTATTGATATTGAAATTGAATAGTAACGATATCACCAATATGAAAATGATATGAGTCATTAGAAAGATGTCCTACAATTGAGACGCTCCTACCTAATGTGCTTTAAGTCTCGATAACTCAAGCTTTGCTGACCTCACCAACCTGTGTCTATGGCTGCAGTAATGTTAATAGGAAGAGCCCATGTTTAACCACCTCTTCCTACTCAGTCATGTGTGAAAACAACCCCTACCCCCAAATATTCATGCTGTTACTCAGGAGATGTCTCAGATATTCTCAGGAACAGAACTGCATTGTCAGGGTAGTTCACTGAGCATTCCTCCCAAACAGTTATTCAGCGGTTCTACCATATCCACCTGCCAGGGTCCACCACCTCTGTCAGATACCACAGTCACACCCTGTCAGCACTCGCCTTCTGCCTTCCACCAAGCAGTGCAATGATAATTCTGCAGTACCTAGTGTCCCCGAGCTGCCACACGGTGTGTGGCAATAGGGGAAGGAAACCCTTCTGCTCTCTAAAGGAGATTCTGCTCCTTTCGAATGAGGTCAGAGTGGTGTTGATTCTTTAACTTTGTCACAAAGGGGCTCTACTCTTTTGTTTTGTTTCTTATTTCTTCCCGAGAGTGTGTGTCCTCCTTTTATCAGATTTCTGACATTCTTGTTATAGGACCTCTTAACCATGCTATTTTTTAAAGGAAATTAAGCTACAATCTACATAGAGTAAAGCTGATGTTTTTGGTGCACAGTTCTATGAGTTCTGACAAATGCACACAGTTACGTAGCCACCACCATAATCAAGGTATAGAACTATGCCATCATCTTCAAAAATTCCCTTTTGCTCCTTTATTGTCAACCCTTCACCTCACCTTCAGCCTCTGGCAGCTACTAATCTGTGTCTGGCCCCATATCTTGCCTTTTTTGGGTGTGTTATATAAATATGTGTCCTGGTCCACTTGTTTTTATTTATGACTAGGGCGAACATGGATCCATTTTCCTGGGACTGTTTCAGTTTATGCATAACTATAAATGGCATCCTGTCTCATCCTCAAAAGTGTCTAAGTTTAGATAATAAATTAGAGAATTATGCTACTTGTAGTAAGACACACACACACTAGGTAGGACTAGTGTGGACTAGGTAGGACTTGATTGAGGCCACAGGTAGGACTTGATTGAGGTGAGAAAAAAATCTCCATGTTCTGCTCAAGTGTCTCCCTAATCCCTCTATTTGGATAACAAAAAGAAAAACAAGGCCTTCCCTGGTGGTGCAGTGGTTGAGAGCCCGTCTGCCGATGCAGGGGACGCGGGTTCGTGCCCCGGTCCGGGAAGATCCCACATGCTGCGGAGCGGCTGGGCCCGTGAGCCATGGCTGCTGAGCCTGCGCGTCCGGAGCCTGTGCTTTGCAATGGAAAAGGCCATCACAGTGAGAGGCCCGCGTACCACACACACACAAAAAAAAGAAAAACAAAATAAACACAAAGACAACTCAACTAATTGGGGTCTCTAAATTTTAATTAAAGTTATTTTTCCCAAAGTAAGATTTATGTGCATGACACACTAACATTGGAATATTCAAGTTTTTAGTGTATAATACAAATAAGATGGACAGTGATTTCTAAACAAGTCCTAGTCCCTTGGCTGCAATGTCCCCATTTTTTCCTTACTCTAAAAACACATAAATGCAGCACAATTCGTCAGTCTAAAATTGCTGCCTTAGTATGCTAATGTTCTTAGTTTATTAATACATAAGGAGCTTGTCACTGGAGAGTGCCTATATGAAGACAGATCAACTACCTGGCTGGTCTGTGAAAGAGATTATTCAGGAATGAAAAGGGGGAAAAGGCACTTGACTTTCTGATATCTAAGATCCATTCCAGTCTAAGACAATGGTGTACCATTACTGGAAAGAATGCGTAAAGTTAAACTTTGATAAAGTTAAACTTGCAGTTGAATTCTCAATCTGCTACTTCCTACCTCAGCTTGTTTCCTGACTGTCACAAGGATAAAACTTAATTAACACAATTGTTAGAATTAAATGGGATAATGCATGTCATTTGTTAGCATGGTGTCCTGCACATATAAGGGTTTTTTTTTTTAAGTAGCTATTATTAAATGGAACCAGAATATTTATTAGTTGCTTTTTAGAGTTTATTAGTGCTTAGAGTAATAGAAGCAGAAATGGTCCATTGAATAATGCTTGGTGAAATGCAGCAATTCGATTTTGACTTTTGTCTAAGAGAAGTGAGCTATTTTAAGTTTTCCTTTCCTTTTAGAAGCATATAAGGTAGAGCATAAAATTCCACTGGTTGTGCTTTGTGTCAGAGACTGCAGGAGCTCACACAAGTAACATCCCTAATATTTTCAGGGCCCCAGGTAGGAGTACGGGTGGAGGCCCACGTACAACCCATCTCAATGTTTAACAATTATAAACTAACAACCTGCTAAATCCTAGCTACATTATCAAATACATGCATAACCATATGAACTGCTAGGTTTGAGTTTGAATTTAGGATCCTTGAACTCCTTGGAGTTCCATGCTAGAACATAGCAGCATGAGAAAACCTGTGCCCAGGCCCCCATTCCTCTACCATGGCCTCCCTGTTTCCGGCCCACCTGAACTCCATCCTGTACCATGTGGGGCATCATACACACCTGGTTTGACTACGTAAGTTTTGTCAGAAAGGGCCAGCCCTTGGCTACCCCTGAGACCTAAGGATATGCACATAGGAGGCACCATCGACCTTTGAAAAGATGAACCAAGGGAAGAGCACCAAGCTGCCCCTGGAAATATATAATTACAAGGACATTTTATTTCAGAGAATTCTAGCATCCCAGGTGCCCTTGGACCTTGGCCTTGTACTCTCATTTCCTGCAGGGAGTGGTGCAGCCGGAAGAAATACTGAGAGTATGTCTAAAACGCCCAGCCCAGAGCAGATGCCTCTCTTGCTCAGGGTCTAAGAGCGAAACTAGTCTTTAATCTTCCTGAGTGCGTGGGGAGATCACATATCCTAGCCTCCCAGTACTTAGGTACAGCTGTATAAGGGCATTCTGAGCGAAGGAATGTGGGAGGAGGTGAAGCAGGCCATTTCTAGGTCTGGTCTTTAAAACTTTTCATGAGATCTTCCCATTTTCTCTCTTCATTCACCAGCTGGCCAGAGGCAGAGGATCCAGCAGAACATTCTGGGGGTGTAGGGAATGGCAGGGTCATTAAAGAGCCTGAGTCTCTAAATCTCAGCATAAAGCAGAACTCCTTCCCATCTCAGATAGAGTTTTTGTGCTAAGCCATTGTAACTCTGTGTGTGTGTGTGTGTGTGTGTGTGTGTGTGTGTGTGTGTGTGTGTGTGTGTGTGTGTGTGTGTGTGTTAGTAGTTATCACACCCTGCCCAACACATCCACTATCCTTGAGATTTCTTCTGGATGCATCTCTTGCTTAAATGCTATCTGCTTCTAATCCTGCATCTATCTCTTCAATAAACAAACAAAAGGACTTTCATTGTGAATGAATGGATGGATGAATGAATGAACAGGGAGGATTGTGGAATGAATTAATTAACAATTGAATAAGTATCCAGATGCTTCCCATGATAGGCTAATGCCAGATTCAAGCATATATTGCTCAAAATTTTTAAAAATGGAACCATTTAGCCTTATGCCTAAAATATACCTGCCTGTGGTTTTCTTATTTTCAGATTAATAATTGCCAATCATAACACAAGTAGTAATATGGATACTTATAGTTTTGTCTCTGCCTCCCTTCCTTCCCAGCCCCTAGTTTTCAGGTAACCATCCTGATTATTTTTCTTCACATTTCCCCTTCTCCTTATCCATATAATTAAAAAGGGAACAGCCATGATTTTCCTGGCTGGACTCTGATTCTTGGATACAATTTAGAGACAACAGACAGACAATAGACACTCCATCCTGGATACAATTTATAGACAACAGATAGACAATAGACACTTGAGACTGGACTAATTGAAAGTCATCCCTGGAAATTTTAAATTGAGGGAATATTAGAGTCTCAGTCTGGCTGAGTGGTGAAGTCATAAACTGAGCTATGTTTGATGGTGGTCATATCCCGCCAAGTGCATTGGGAAACCTGGAAGGAGAGAGAAAACCTAAAACAATAACAACAGATATGCAGAAAGAAGCAGAGATGAAAGATGAAAAAGTGAATTTCCTCAGATCCCTCTCATTTTACAGTCAATGGCTTCAGTCTATTCCTGATGTCCATTTTCATCCCTAACCTTGAGGTTTGTGAAAACAACTTCTATAAAAAAGAGCTCTCTTTTGAATAACCTAGATGCATACAGCTTGTGTTACCACCAATCAAAACAGATCTAAAGACAGAGGCAAAAAGTATGAGACATCTGAAGGGGCAATACCCCAATTTCCATATTCCAGCCCTTTTCCATACCCATCTTGACCATAAACATTTATGTCACCTTGAAATTATTCAAAGCACTCAGCCCCTTTTGTCAAAGACAAAAAAGGCAGAGCATTCCATCTTTGAAGTTATATTGCCTTTACCATTAGGAACACAGAATACAACTACTAAAACATTTTTTCAACAGAGCAACACAATAAAAGAGTAAGTGTCTGTCGGGAAAAATAATGCACGGAGATAATTAAATCTCAGGGGCATTTCTTTTGGTCTAATGCAGTTTTTCTCGGAAAGAAAAACAAGCATCAGGCTGCCCCCAAAGACACTTTCCAACCTGCCATTGCCACTAACATGAAGTTGAGAGATGAGAATTCTGTGCCTAATTTGTTCCTTCTTTTCAAGAAAAAGAGGCTTAATATTCACTGGGGAGACAGAGCAGAAGAAAAACACCTCTGCTGTTACTTTCATGGGATTGAAATGCTTGTTCTCACCACCTAAGGTGTTCGTCTTTACCAAGATGGTCGCTAGGGAGCTAGCCAATTTGAGTGAATATTTTTGAATGTTTATAAAACTAAAGAGGGGCACCATCGGCAAATGCATTTATTGGCAGAACTGAGCCAATTAGTTGGTGCTGCTAAAGTGCGCACAGTCGATTTCACTGAAGGGACAAATGTATAATGATGTTTGCTTCTGGAGTGTCTAAAACTCCAGATATTTAAGTGTCAGATAAATGTGATGATGTACTCTTCCTATTTCAGGACATTTTTTATTATTTATTTATTTATTTTTTTGCGGTACGCGGGCATCTCACTGTTGTGACCTCTCCCGTTGCGGAGCACGGGGTCCGGACGCGCAGGCTCAGCGGCCATGGCTCACGGGCCCAGCCGCTCCGCGGCATGTGGGATCTTCCCGGACCGGGGCACGAACCCGTGTCCCCTGCATCGGCAGGTGGACTCAACCACTGCGCCACCAGGGAAGCCCTATTTCAGGACATTTTGAATGTTTACTTTTGGGGTTATAAAAACACATAAGAGAGCATCTTTAGGTGATTCTGATACGTTCCCTACTTTTTCTTGTTTAAAGTAAATGACAGGCTCTGCTTTCTTAGAGGCTGGAGATGGGTTTTATAATAAGAAAAGGCCTAGTGATGTGCCCCTTACTTCATTCACTGAGATTGTGCAATTCATCAGTCATTCTCATTTTAATTTTCTTCCACACACATATCCCTATCATTTTTAAAGACAATTCTGAGACTGCCCTGGAGGTCCAGTAGTTAAGACTCCGCGCTCCTAATGCAGGGGGTGCGGGTTCGATCCCTGGTCAGGGACCTAAGATCCCACATGCCATGTAGTGCAGCCAAAATAAACAAACAAACAACCATTAAATAAATAAAGACAATAATGACCACTGTCTACATTTATAGGGATAATAATAACTTTTTTAAAAAGCAGAGCAAAATTGTCTATGCGGATAATTCAACAAATAAGCAAAGCAAAACAAGCAAACATTTCCCATAATATGCAAAGATATGGTTCACTGATTCCCCCTGATTGCCCCCCTTCTTATCACATGTCCTCCATATCCCGTTTCCCTCATGATTAGGAAAAAACGTATGTTATCATGAAATGTATGATTAGTGAGTGCCACCAGTTGGGTTCTCTGGGACGTAGACTCTCAGGAATTTAGAGTCTTTAGGGAGATTGTTTAGGGACCAGGTTGAGGGACAATCTGCAGAGAAGGGAAGGAAGCCGGACGCTGTGGAGGATAGCTAGGGCTGCCATGCAATCTCAGTGGAGGCTGCAGGTAACTCTGTGGGGAGTGTTGACTGTAAAAAATGCACAACCTAAAAGTTGAGAGTTACATTTTATTTGGCAGACTTTCTGAGGACGTCACGCCTGGGAGACAGCCTCTCAGATTGCTCTGAGGGACTGCTTCTAAGAGGTAAGGGAGGAGCCAGGATATATAGGGGTTGTGTAAAAAAACTTTTCCAAAAGTTTTCCAACAGGTAGTCAGAACGTCAGAAGATTACTGTTAATTAAAGAAGAACAGACATCTCAAGTTAATAAATTTAGTGCCTTTCTATGTATGGGAAGATACAAAAGTCTGGGCTCATTGAAATCGTCCCTTTCGTATGTACCTCAGCTATTTGGGGCCAGTATCTTATGTTTTCCCACCCTGTGTCCCCTCAAGATGCACAGCTGGGGGTGACTGACGCGGCTGAGGGCTTGATGGCGGGCATCCTGTTTCCATCCTGAGTTCCCGCAGGGCTCCCGGTCAGGGCAGCTGTAATATGATGGTTTGATGGCTGCAACATCCTTTGCTTACTGAAGTGGCAGGCAACATTTTTCATTCACAGGAGACCTGAAGCGTGGACGACCCTTCAGAGTTGTTCTGAGTGGGTCAATGGTATTGGGCTTTTAAACTCCCATGTAAACCAGTCATGGATGCTGGTAGCCCAGGGAGGGAGGGGCATGTTGCCTTGGCCGAAGTGGTTCTCTTCAGTGGAGGCAATGTCTGAAATGGGCCAATAGTCCCACCTCTCTGCCCCTGCACTTTCAGCAGCTGGGAGAATAATTGCGCGAAGCAGTATAGGTAGCTAGACGTCTCTTATTTACTAATAACATACTCTGTGTCCAACCCTGCAAGAAGTACAGCGGAAAGAACATCCAACCAGTACAGGACATTTTGTTTGAAGCACAAATTTACTCATGGGGCAATACCAGGGCAGTACATTACAGGGCAGGACAGGGCAGGGCAGGAGATTACAGGGCAGGACATTACAAAGTTATAGCTGAAGGAAAGAAACTTGGAGAAGATGGTGACAAATATTACTGAAATCAGTAAGAATGAGGGCCAGGATATGGGGTGCATCTTTAAAAACAGAGTTATGGTAGAAGAGACAGGTGGGAATAGGACTTTGTGCAGAAAAAAGATGGTTGTGCACCCTGTGGACAATGCAAGTAGGCAATAATCTGTAAGGGAAATAGTTACACTTGTCTTGAGGCAGAGGAAGACAAATTTGAATAGATAAAAGGGGTATCAGATGACAGAATGACTTGAATGCCAGGTTAAAGAGACTGGATTCTATTCAATATAAAATGCAAAATAAAATAAAATTCAAAATAAATTTAGTCAAAATAAAATAAGTAATTCAGTATGGATGTCATATGATAAAAGTGGGGCTTTTAAAAAATTAACCTGGTGGAAGGATAGACAATAAATTGTAGATGATGAGAATGTAAATCACTGTCTTCTTGGCTAAGTTGGCAAGATAGGAAAGGTGGAGTTTCTGATATTTCAGGCCACACAAAAAGACACTAGGACTTAACAAAGTAACATAATGTAACTTTTCCAAAGTTACAGAACAAAGAAGTAATGGAGATGGGAATCAAACCCACATCTGCCTCTAAAGTGTCTTTTTTAACACCCGGCCCTGTTGTCAGGATGTTAGAAAATCTATGTGTAAGGTGATTTTCCCCCGAGTGCTCAGAAAGTAAGAAAACTAAAATGTTGGCACTGATTTGGAGCACAAGATAGTTTTCAAATTTTGACACTATTTGGGGAATTCAATTTTGTGTCTGTGTCACTCTTTTATATTTAGGAGAAGATAGAGCACTTATCTTGCCTCTAAGAACACTTTCTGAAACTTTTATGTCATCAATCAATGGACTTAATAAATATTTACTGACTGTCTAATCTTTTTCGGAAAGTATTCCTTGTGTTATGGAGAAAGCAGAAAATAAGACAAATTCATATTGTCTTGAAACGTACATTCTACTGGACAGAGACAAATAATAAACATTAATATAAAACATAAAAATCACAAATACAAAAATATAATAATTTCAAAAATTGTGTATTTTAGGAAGAAAATGTACAGGGTAATTTTATGAATAGATACTGGGTCAGAGAAGTGAGATAGGGTAATTTGGGGCCAGAACACACAGTATGTTGGTAAATTATAGGACGTGTATGGAGTGTTTTATTTTTTTAATGTGCCATCACTTACTAGCTGTGTCCTCTTGGTTAATCTATCTGTGACTCAGTTTTCTCATCTACGTTATTTGTCTGTTGCCATAATTGGGTGAGTAAATGCAAAAAAAATTTCTTTAACTAGTGAACAGAGTAAGAGCTCAATAAATGCTAGTTCCTTATTAAATATTATTCTTTTTCCTGAGAATGAGGGTTTCATTTTCCCATCTCCTCTCTCCTAAACAGAAGAAGCATTAAGTCATATCTGCCCAGAACAGTTCCTAATGGTAAAACTTTCCTCCTGAGATTATGCTCCATAAACTTGATGTGAGTTGCCCTCCCCTTCACTCAGTAGCTACTTATTAAATGGCCACTATCTGCTAGATACTGGCTTCTATAAGGTGAATTTAATTCAGAAATTACTAAATGAAATTCCCTGAGTTTACTTTGTTTCTCTGTAAACCCCCCGCGTTGGTTTATCAGCCTGCAGGAGAAGCAGAAAGATGGCCTCGGGGGATCTGTCAGTTGGGTCCAGTCCAGACATCAAAGAATATTATGAATGTGTGAAATTGCCTTTGGCAAATACTATTTACAGACCCTCTGGTACAGTTATGCTGAAATGATAAGAAATGTCACTGCAGCATACTGCATTGAATAATAAACATTTCCAGCCTTCAATATCAACTATCCACTTACCCAGAACTAGAATGGTTTGCAATCACAATAAAGGGAAGAAGGCAATGGTTTCTATTTTCTTCTCATTAATATGCTGCAACCCTTCCTATTAATTAAATCAGGAGGCTAGCCAGGAGTAGAACTTAGTGAGATTATCTATATTATGCACTTGAAATATAGTTTATCAATTTTAATTAAGTTCTAAATATAATCACCTTTAATTCTTCTACACCCTGACACTAATTAAAAATGAAATTAGTTAACATTTCTCTGTGACATCATTAAAAAAATGTTCATATAAAAATGCAAATACCCCTACAGTATGCTGCATGTTTACTTGGATGTCTCTGGGATGTTGATGACCAGAGCATTAAAATTTTGCATGAATACAAATTTCTGGACAATAATTTTTTTTTTCTCAAATTTCTCTCCATGTCTAGTCATCTCTTTCCTCTTTGTCTCAACTTGGCGTGTTCCAGACACTGGCTATAGCTTTGGAAGCCTATTAAATGTCACCTTCCCAGTTATACTGTTTCAGAGACTTCATGTTAGGTTGATATGAATATGCCAATCTGTATTCTTTACTTCCTTACATAGCATATATTTAAGACCCTCTCTGTGTGCTGAAGTGGCTACAGAATACTACCTCAAGAGATGTCTAGAGCAACATTTAGGTCAATATATGCCCGCTAGTGGAGAAAACAGAAGCTGAAAGAGAAAGGTAAACACAAAAAATAATAGTAGTTGACATCTATCAAGCTCTCTATAGAGATTATCTTACTTTTTCCTCAAGATAGCACTATTTTATCATCCATACATAACAGGAGAAGAAACTGAGATTTAGATCTTATGCCCTGGACACCATGCTCTGCAGATCAGCTGGGTGATTCCTTCCATGTCGAACTGATCACAACATGGTCGGGTCTAGAGATGGAGCCTTCTAAACCCCACTTCTGAGATCTTTGGTGTTCTTTTCCAAGTCTCTGTTTTTAACCCAGTAGAATTCTTCACAATGACAAAAGAGTCATCATTTCAAACTATGAAGTTATTATTCTAATCAAGAGGAGCTTCATAAAAACATGAAGATGATGACCAATCAAATATACTATAAATGAGTGCCCACTATTTGTCAGGTCATGTGCTAGATGCTAAGGCATGGACAAAAGAACTGGGCAAAGCTTATCCGTTCAAGGAATTTATAGCTCAGGAGGAGAAACAAAGCATATATACATGAAAGATGGTATAATTTTTAAAAGATTCAGTTAAGAACAATATTTCTTTGCCCCAATGCCTTTTATGACCTAGCCTCAGTAGCTATGTACTGTCATTTCTACTTTATTCTATTCATTAAGAGCAAGTCACCAGATCCAGGAGAGGGGAATTAGGCTCTGTTTCTTGAAGTGGGAAGTATCGCAGAACTTGTGTATATATTTTAAAGCCACCATACTCTTATATGCTAAATTATAGGTAAGTAGATTTGAGAGACTATCCTCAGATGAATTTTGAAGATCTATATCTGTCTCATTATGGTGTGTTATGACATCACTTTTAATGAATCCTCAAAAGCTAAGATTTGCCCTACCTTCTCACACCTCTTCTTCTCTACTCTATCATATTTTAAGTTTCTTAAGTGCTGGTGACATTTCTTAGTCTTTTGTGTCTCTGCTGCTTACCTTCTCACATATACACATATTCATTCACTCATTATATATATATATATGTTATATATATATTTATGTATATATATAGAGAGAGAACCATATTCTAGGGATACAATAATGAGCAAGAAATAGTTACAGCCCTTGTTTTCCTGGAGCTTGTAGTCTACTGAAGGAAAAAAAGATAAAATTTGTAATAGCTAACCTGTTGAGCACATATTGTGAGCCAGGTGCTTTTTCTAAATCCTTTACACATGTTAACTACTTTAATCCCTCACAATGACTCTATGAGGTAGGTACTGCTATTATTCGTATTTACAGAAGAAGAACCTACAGTTTGCTAACTTGTCCAAGTTTAGAGTTAAGAAAATGGAGGTGCCAAGATTTGGATTCAGTGTAATTAACTTCATTTGAGTTCTGAGCTCAAGTTCTTAAATTCATACTATTTACTTGTACATGACACAAACAGAAATAGAAAAAAAATGGCCATAAGTCATTACAGTGTTGTTTTTTAAGTGTATTCACAGAAATGTTGTGGGATTTCAAAGAGTAAATACATCACTGGATGTCTAATTCCCTTTCCTTTGAAATTCATTGTCATTTATCTATCATGGTACAAAAATTTAAAAAAAAAAAATCCTTCTCTGCTGCCTTCCCACTACCATCCAAAAACCTAAACTATCTTAATAGCATACCTCTGCTTATAGTAATACTTCAGCCTTCCATCCAATCCCTTGAAGTGTTCAGTTTGAACACATTCCATAGTGATCTTTACTTTCTTCGATTTTTCTATCAAAAGTATTCATTTTGGAATCATTCATTCATTCAACAAACATTTTTTGAGCAGTTACTATACCAGTACCAGATACTGTCCTAGATACTGAGAATAAACCAATGAACAAAACAAACAAATATTCCTGCCCTCATGTAGTTTATGTTCCAGTGGGTAGGGAAGACATATGAAAAACAAAACACAAAAATTACACATAGATATTGTATATTAAGGAGAATCCAAGCCCAGAAGGCATTCAGGTAAAGTGAGGTGTATGTATGTGCAATTTTAAATAGGATGATCAGAAAAACCTCCATTGAGAAGGTGATGTTTGAGCAAAGAGTTGAAGATGAGGGAGCAAGTTAAGTGGATGTCTAGGGACGATCATTCCAAGCAGAGGGAACAGCCAGTGCAAAGACCCCAAGAGCAGAGTGTGCCTGATATGATAAAATAATAGTAAAGGGACCAGCAGAGCTGAAGTTGTTTGTTGGGGTCAATGAAGTGATTCGTAGTCAACCCCAAGGGCATATATTGGTACTTGGTGATGTATAAAAGAGAAAAACTATGGAATTGTTTGCTTATTGCTCTATGGATAAAAACAGAAATAGAGAATAGGGGAGAATAATATTGATTAAGCAAATATATGACACACTGTGTGAGGCATCACCTATGTATGACTGCATTTGGTGCTTACTGTCTATCTATCTATGTATCTATGTATGTATCTATCATCTATCTATTTATCTAGTTAATTATTACTATTATTTCCACCTATAGAGGTAGGAAATGAAATTCAAAGAGTTTAAGTAGATGCCCAGTGTCATCAAATTTATAGAAACACAGCATTCAAAATCAGTACCCTGTGATTCCAAAGTTATGTTCATTTGAACATAACATATTCCAAGTTTCTCTTTAGCCTTGAACATTGCAACACTTTCTATTCTTACATGTTTCATCCCTAAAAAACAAAATCATTTTTTAAAAAATCCCTGGTACTTATAAGCAAGAAAAAGATTGGAATAATAGGTGTGTTTTTCTTTTCCTACTTTTATGATGGATTAAGGTTTCCTTTAACTTGACAGAAAGCATAGCAGAGTGGTTAAAAGCATGGGCTGTGGAGTCAAAAGAGTCCTCCTTTCTTATCATTTCTTGACTATGCATGTCTTTGGATGCAATACTGAGATTCTCTGGCCTTCTGTTTCCATGTGTGTCCAATGGGCACATTAATAACACATGCTTCAGAGAGTTGTTGTGAGAATTAAATGAAAGAATGAACATAAAGCACCTAACCAAGTCTTTGCATGCAGTAGGTGTCCAATACATGTTACCTACTATCATTTTTACTTGCTAGCTTACTACAGTTGGCCATCAACCCCTACCTCAAAGAAATGTAACTTTTCTAGTATCAATAAGGCCTTACCCACCTACCCCTGCCAAAGTGCAAATGGAAGGAATTTTACATGAATGCGATTTTAAAAATTATTTTCACCTGTAATATATTGCGGTGAAAACTTCAGCCCACTCCCAGAAGTGCTGATTAGAATGAGGCAAAATTAAAATAAGAGAACAATCAACATCAGGAATGGTAGCATAGAACCAAGGAAATTATTAAGAAACTAAACTGAACAACATCACTAAGAAACACCAGAGGCGAGAGGGCAGGCAGCAGAAGCAAGAAGAACTACAATCCTGCAGCCTGTGGAACAAAAACCACATTCACAGAAAGAGAGACAACATGAAAAGGCAGAGGTCTATGTACCAGATGAAGGAACAAGATAAAACCCAAAAAAAACAATTAAATGAAGTGGAGATAGGCAACCTTCCAGAAAAAGAATTCAGAATAATGATAGTGAAGATGATCCGGGACCTTGGAAAAAGAATGGAGGCAAAGATTGAGAAGATGCAAGAAACGTTTAACAAAGACCTAGAAGAATTAAAGAACAAACAAACAGAGATAAACAATACAGTAACTGAAATGAAAACTACACTAGAAGGAATCAATAGCAGAATAACTGAGGCAGAAGAATGGATAAGTGACCTGGAAGACAGAATGGTGGAATTCACAGCTGCGGAAAAGAATAAAGAAAAAAGAATGAAAAGAAATGAAGACAGCCTAAGAGACCTCTGGAACAACATTAAACACAAGAACATTCTCATTATAGGGGTCCCAGAAGGAGAAGAGAGAGAGAAAGGACCTGAGAAAATATTTGAAGAGATTATAGTCGAAAACTTCCCTAACATGGGAAAGGAAATAGCCACCCGAGTCCAGGAAGTGCAGAGCGTCCCATAGAGGATAAACCCAAGGAGAAACACACCAAGACACCCAGTAATCTAATTCACAAAAATTAAAGACAAAGAAAAATTATTAAAAGCAGCAAAGGAAAAATGACAAATAACATACAAGGGGACTCCCATAAGGTTAACAGCTGATTTCTCAGCAGAGACTCTACAAGCCAGGAGAGAGTGGCATGATATACTTAAAATGATGAAAAGGAAGAACCTACAACCAAGATTACTCTACCCAGCAAGTATCTCATTCAGATTCAATGGAGAAATCAAAAGCTTTACAAACAAGCAAAAGCTAAGAGAATTCAGCACCACAAAAATAGCTCTACAACAAATGCTAAAGGAACTTCTCTAAGCGGGAAACACAAGAGAAGAAAAGGACCTACAAAAATAAACCCCCCAAAATTAAGAAAATGGTCATAGGAACATACATATCGATAATTACCTTAAACACGAATGTATTAAATGCTCCAACCAAAAGACACAGACTTGCTGAATGGATACAAAAACAAGACCCATATATATGCTGCCTAGACCCACTTCAGACCTAGGGACACATTCAGACGGAAACTGAGGGGATGGATAAAGATATTCCACGCGAATGGAAATCAAAAGAAAGCTGGAGTAGCAATATTCATATCAGATAAAATAGACTTTAAAAGAAAGAATGTTACAAGAGACAAGGAAGGACACTACATAATGATCAAGGGATCAATCCAAGAAGATATAACAATTATAAATACATATGCACCCAACATAGGAGCACCTCAATACATAAGGCAACTGCTAACAGCTATAAAAGAGGAAATCGACAGTAACACAATAATAGTGGGGGACTTTAACACCTCACTTACACCAATGGACAGATCATCCAAAATGAAAATTAATAAGGACACAGAAGCTTTAAATGACACAATAGACCAGAAACATTTAATTGATATTTATAGAACATTCCATCCAAAAACAGCAGATCACACTTTCTTCTCAAGTGTTCATGGAACATTCTCCAGGATAGATCACATCTTGGGTCACAAATCAAGCCTCAGTAAATTTAACAAAATTAAAATCATATCAAGCGTCATTTCTGACCACAACGCTATGAGATTAGAAATGAATTACGGGGGGAAAAAAACGTAAAAAACACAAACACATGGAGGCTAAACGATACGTTACTAAATAACCAAGAGATCACTGCAGAAATCAAAGAGGAAATCAAAAAATACCTAGAGACAAATGACAATGAAAACACGACGATCCAAAACCTATGGGATTCCACAAAAGCAGTTCTAAGAGGGAAGTTTATAGCTATACAATCCTACCTCAAGAAACAAGAAAAACCTCAAATAAACAATCTAACCTTACACCAAAAGGAACTAAAGAAAGAAGAACAAACAAAACCCAGAATTAGCAGAAGGAAAGAAATCACAAAAATCAGAGCAGAAATAAATGAAATAGAAACAAAGAAAATAGCAAAAATCAATAAAATAAAAGCTCGTTCTTTGAGAATATAAACAAAATTGATAAACCATCAGCCAGACTCATCAAGAAAAAAGGGAGGACTCAAATCGATAGAATTACAAATGAAAAAGGAGAAGTAACAACTGACACTGCAGAAATACAAAGGATCATGAGAGATTACTACAAGCAACTCTATGCCAATAAAATGGACAACCTGGAAGAAATGTACAAATTCTTAGAAATGCGCAACCTGCCGAGACCGAACCAGGAAGAAATAGAAAATATAAACAGACCAATCACAAGCACTGAAATTGAAACTGTGATTAAAAATCTTCCAACAAACAAAAGCCCAGGACCAGATGGCTTCACAGGTGAATTCTATCAAACATTTAGAGAAGAGCGAACACCCATCCTTGTCAAACTCTTCCAAAAATTTGCAGAGGAAGGAACACTCCCAAACTCATTCTATGAGGCCACCATCACCCTGATACCAAATCCAGGCAAAGATACTACAAAAAAACAAAATTGCAGACCAATATCACTGATGAATATAGATGGAAAAATCCTCAACAAAATACTAGCAAACAGAATCCAACAACACATTAAAAGGATCATACACTATGATCAAGTGGGATTTATCCCAGGAATGCAAGGATTCTTCCATATACACAAATCAATCAATGTGATACACCATAATAACAAGTTGAAGAATAAAAACCATATGATAATCTCAATAGATGCAGAAAAAGCTTTTGACAAAATTCAACACCCACTTATGATAAAATCTCTCCAGAAAGTGGGCATAGCGGGAACCTACCTCAACCTAATAAAGGCCATATATGACAAACTCACAGCAAACATCATTCTCAATGGTGAAAAACTGAAAGCATTTCCTCTAAGATCAGGAACAAGACAAGAATGTCTATTCAACATAGTTTTGGAAGTCCTAGCCATGGCAATCAGAGAAGAAAAAGAAATAAAAGGAATAAAAATTGGAAAAGAAGAAGTAAAACTGTAACTGTCTGCAGATGACATGATACTATACATAGAGAATCCTAAAGATGCCACCAGAAAAATACTAGAGCTAATCAATGAATTTGGTAAAGTAGCAGGATACAAAATTAATGCACAGAAATCTCTTGCATTCCTACACACTAATGATGAAAAATCTGAAAGAAAATTAAGGAAACACTCCCATTTACCATTGCAACAAAAAGAATAAACTACCTAGGAATAAACCTACCTAGGGAGACAAAAGACCTGTATGCAGAAAACTATAAGACACTGATGAAAGAAATTAAAGATGATACCAACAGATGGAGAGTTATACCATGTTCTTGGATTGCAAGAATCAATTGGAAGGATTATACCATGTTCTTGGATTGGAAGAATCAATATTGTGAAAATGACTATACTACCCAAAGCAATCTACAGGTACAATGCAATCCCTATCAAATTACCAATGGCATTTTTTAAGGAAAAATGAACAAAAAATCTTAAAATTTGTATAGAGACAAAAAAGACTGCAAATAGCCAAAGCAGTCTTGAGGGGAAAAAATGGAGCTGGAGTAATCAGACTCCCTGACTTCAGACTATACTAAAAAGCTACAGTAATCAAGACAATATAGTACTGGCACAAAAACAGAAATGTAGATCAATGGAACAAGATAGAAAGCCCAGAGGTAAACCCACTCACCTACGGTCAACTAATCTATGACAAAGGAGGCAATGATATACAATGGAGAAAAGACAGTCTCTTCAATAAGTAGTGCTGGGAAAACTGGACAGCTACATGTAAAAGAATGAAGTTAGGACACTCCCTAACACCATACACAAAAATAAACTCAAAATGGATTAGAGACCTAAATGTAAGACCAGACACTATAAAACTCTTAGAGGAAAACATAGGAAGAACACTCTTTGACATAAATCACAGCAAGATCTTTTTTGATCCTCCTCCTAGAGTAATGGAAATAAAAACAAAAATAAACAAATGGGACCTAATGAAACTTCAAAGCTTTTGCACAGTGAAGGAAATCATCAACAAGACGAAAAGACAACCCTCAGAATGGGAGAAGATATTTGCAAACAAATCAACGGACAATGGATTAATCTCCAAAATATATAAACAGCTCATGCAGCTCCATATTTAAGAAACAAACAACCCAATCCAAAACTGGGCAGAAGACCTAAATAGACATTTCTCCAAAGAAGACATACAGATGGCCAAGAAGCACTTGAAAAGCTGCTCAACATCACTAATTATTAGAGAAATGCAAATCAAAACTACAATGAGGTATCACCTCACACCAGTTAGAATGGGCATCATCAGAAAATCTACAAACAACAAAGCTGGAAAGGGTGTGGAGAAAAGGGAACCCTCTTGCACTGTTGGTGGGAATGTAATTTGATACAGCCACTATGGAGAACAGTATGGAGGTTCCTTAAAAAACTAAAAATAGAATTATCATATGATCCAGCAATCCCATTACTGGGCATATACCCAGTGAAAACCATAACTCAAAAAGACACATGCACCCCAATGTTCATTGCAGCTCTATTTACGATAGCCAGGTCATGGAAGCAACCTAAATGCCCATCGATAGATGAATGGCTAAAGAAGATGTGGTACATATATACAATGGAATATTTCTCAGCCATAAAAAGGAACAAAATTGGGTCATTTGTTGAGACGTGGATGGATCTAGAGACTGTCATACAGTGTGAAGTAAGTCAGAAAGAGAAAAACAAATATTGTATATTAACGTATATATGTGGAACCTAGAAAAATGGTACAGATGAACCGGTTTGCAGGGCAGAAATTGAGACACAGATGTAGAGAACAAACGTATGGACACCAAGTGAGAAAAGCGGCAGAGGGTGGGGTGGGGTGTGGGTGGGTGTGGGTGTGGGTGGGATGAATTGGGTGATTGGGATTGACATGTATACACTGATGTATATAAAACTGATGACTAATAAGAACCTGCTGTATAAAAAAAATTAAATTTAGAAATTTTTTTAAAAAAAGAAACACCAGAGGCTTCTATAAATATGCAAGTAGTGTAGGAGTTGAAATAATACAGAAGGGAAGCACACTATAAATATTTGTGTCTATAGGCATTGCCTGCCTGAGTCTCTGCTGGTTGTATAACTCAAAGGAGCTTCTTGGATGAGGGTGACTTATGACAGTGAATCAAATATTAGATAACATCAAGCCTGGATTTCAGCAGGTGCTAAAGCACAATCTATATTCCTGTGCTTAAATGTAGTAGCTGAGCCATTAAAACAACACTCGCTACCCATCCAGTTTACATTTTGTTATGTATATATGTCAATGCTACTCTCTTACTTCGTCTCAGCTTCCCTTCCCCCGCTGTGTCTTCAAGTCCGTTCTCTACATCTACGTCTTTATTCCTGCCCTGCCACTGGGCTCATCGGTACCGTTTTTTTAGATTCCATATATGTGCTTTAGCATATGGTATTTGTTTTTCTCTTTCTGACTGACTTCACGCTGTATGACAGACTCTAGGTTAGTGGAAAGCTGGTGCATAGCAGAGGGAGATCAGCTTAATGTTTTGTGATGACCTAGAGGGGTGGGGTAGGGAGGGTGGGAGGGAGGCTCAAGAGGAAGGGGATATGGGGATATATGTATACATATAGCTGATTCAGTTTGTTGTACAGCAGAATCTAACACAACATTGTAAAGCAATTATACTCCAATAAAGATAAAAAAAAATTCACCCCACTTTTGAAAAAATAAGAACATTATAAAAATGACCCATGCTTTGTATCCAAAATTTATACTTAAGCCACCAAATTTGATTTATGGCATAAAAAGAATTACAAATTATTATGAACACCAAGATGAGTCACATGTGAACTTCCCTGGTAGGATAATGAGTCCAAGAACTTATCAAAGCCATACCTCTGGTGTTGGAGTATTGGAAACCGGGTTAGCTAATGCAGGAACTCCAGGGAGGCTTCGTGTCTGTTTCAGCTCCTGATTTTGCTCATGCAAATCTAAAAGGAACCTCCTCTACAGCTCCATGCTAAGTTTGCCCTCCAATCTGCAACTTGGAAAAGTATTTACTTAGTAGAGACTGTGTCTAGAAAGTAAAATTTTGGCTGTGATGTCAAGAAAAGGAAAATGTTTAGCCAAGAAAAATTTAGTGGCATAAACTTATGTGGAAAAGAGCTTTAATGCTGGAAAAACATTGCTGTGTCTGTAGGTGACTGGAAAGTGGAATGTAGAGGGGAGAGTGGCAATGGGGAAATTTTAAAGTGGAGTAAAGATCAAGACACAATGGGCCATGTAGTAAAGAATCTGGGTTTTAATCTACATGCAGTGAGGAGACGTTGTTGCCAAGGGAATGGTTGAATCTGTACCGTGATTTATAAGAAGCACTTTGGCTGCTGCATGGGAACGGTCAGAATGGAGAGAGAATGCATGTCCAACTATATAGAGGCTACTAAGGTGGAATGAACCAAGAGGATGAAAGTGGAGATGGAGAAAAATAGAAAGCCATTAGATCTGTTTTGGAGGTAGAATCAAAAAGCCTTGCTGATAAATGAGATGTAGGTGTTTACAAAACGGAAGTTGTCAAGAATTTCAAAGTCTCTTGCTTGTGTGATAATAAAGAACTTTCACTGGGATGGGTAAAATACCAGAATAGGAGATCAAGAGTTCACTGTTGGGGGCTTCCCTGGTGGCGCAGTGGTTAAGAATCCGCCTGCCAATGCAGGGGACACGGGTTCAAGCCCTGGTACAGGAACATCCCACATGCTGCGAAGCAACTAAGCCCGTGCGCCACAATTACTGAGCCTGTGCTCTAGACCCCGCAAACCACAACTACTGAGCCCACGTGCCACAACTACTGAAGCCCGAGCACCTAGAGCCCATGCTCCACAACAAGAAAAGCCACCACAATGAGAAGCCCACGCACCACAACGAAGAGTAGCCCCCGCTCGCCACAACTAGAGAAAGCCCGCACAGCAACGAAGACCAAATGCAGCCTAAAATAAATAAATTTATTTAAAAAAAAGAGTCACTGGGGAATTGCTAATCAATGGGCATAAAGGTTCAGTTATATAACATGAGTAAGTTCTAGAGATCTGTACAACACTGTGTCTGAAATTAACAATACTGTATTGTGCGCTTAAAATTTTGTGGAGAGTAGATCTCATGTCAAGTGTTTTACCACAATAAAATGAAAACAAAAAAAGGAAAAAGAAAAAAAAGATTTCAGTGTTTAGCATGTTAATTTAACTTGTGTACGAAGCATGCAAGTGGAGATTTCTAGCAGGCCCTAAGGCCTAAGAGTTTGTCTACACGGTTGTCTTAGTCACCTATGGAGGTTGGGTCCTTATAAGCAGTTCTTTGTAGGCTTTATATGCTTAACTGTTTCCCTAGGTCCAAAGAAAGACAGTTACTATTAGAAGGGACATTTCTCAAGATTCAAATAAACAGATGACTTCTGCAGTGAAGGGATTTTGATAAGAACTTGATGACAAGCTGTGTATGCTGCTTCGCAATAGCAATGCAAATAAAGTTTAGCAAAAGTAAAACACCAGATATGGTCCTGTCTGTGGATCCTGAGCATTAGAAAGTTGTGCTAGTGACTTGACTCTTTGGGAGATATCATTATCTTGGCCAAATTCCTACCCACTGAGCTTTCTGAGTCAAAAATAAATTCCCGTTAGTAACAGGGTATATAGCACAGGACTAGAGAAACTAACAGAATGCTGACAGTAGAGAAAAACACGCCTTCCTTTCCTATAGGCCCAATGAGGACTGAGCTGAGCTGAGTTTTTTGAGAGCCAAGCTAATTAGACCACAGGGTCCCAAGAGACAGCTAAATCATGACAGTGCCTAAACTGCTTATCTTCAAGCACAGGGTAATAGCATAATGATGCATGAAATGAAGTCATTTCTGATCAAATGGGTCTTTTTATCTGAGCCCCTCTGCCCAGTGCAAGTGACTTGTTCCCAAGCTCCAACTCCAGAGGTTGAGACTGTCCCAACATTACAATATGAAAGTCTACAGTAATTGATTCCAACTCTTGCAGCAGCAAAAGTTGCTTTGCCAAGCAAAGGGATTTATGGATTTGGCGACATTTCATTATTTGCTGCCTTCATTTATTACAGATGCATTTTCCTCCCTGTTTTCCAAGATAGAGTGGATGGAACTGATATGGAAATGCTTTTAGCAATGCATTAGATAAAGAAAAAGAAAAATTTCTCTATAGGACCCTTTTAAAACTAGCATTCATTTTTTGCTCCCTTACTTAACAGTAAAGTCATTTCACTGCAGAAAAAGTTTGGAAATACAGAAATAAAGAAAAAGTGAAAATTATTCATAATCATACAAATAACCATAAAGTTACTATTTTGGAGTTTTTATAAAAGTTCTCTTTCTAAAAATATAAATATTTGTTTATTTCTAATAAAATTATAATCAGATAATTTTTATGCTGCTTTTTCCCATGTTCTTTAAAATACTTCAAAAAACATGATTTTTTAATGTCTGCAAAATAATCAATTAAATGTATAACGGCTTACTAAATATTCCATTACAGTCTAACTAATATTTAATTTGTTTATGGAGGGCTTTTCAAAAATAGGTTTCTGCACTTATATACTCACAATTCAATAATCCATAATTTATTCTAGAATTCTTGATTTCAAAATTTCTATTAAGAATAAGAGAAAAAAAGAGAAGCCCTGACATCTAGAATTATAATCAGCATATTATAAATGTATACTTTGGAATCTTTGATATATCAAAAGGTTAGCAAGTTTAAAGGCAGTGAACTCATTGATATCCTTCTCCCTGCTTCATTTTACTGAATGAACCAAGCTTTCTATGGTACTTTTCCCATGGAATATTAAAATAGCCAGATGAAATGCTCAACTGTTGGTAGGCCCATATGATTCATAAATACTTTCAGATCTTTGTTTCATAGGTTTTTGTATTGCAGCTGATAACAGCAAAGAACCCATGCCTATCTTCTTGAAATAAAGTCTAATTTCTCCCTTCAATTATCCATTTGCATCAATTTATAAAATTTCCTTCTTTATCTATTTTCATGTTACATGATAATATAGGATCAAGGAGTTTATAATTCCTAATGATGATAACTTGTGATCCTAATCCACGTGGGGCTGGGATTGGAGCCAGCTCAGTGAAAGGTTACCTTAGGAACCAGTGTCCCCACCGTTCAGTCTTGGACATCTCATCCTTACATCTAGTCTTAAATGCCCGTGTAGATCCTGCCTGCACTCACTTGCTTTTTTTTCACATTCTGGTTTCTGTGACATACACAAGGAAAGCTCCTTTCTTCTATAAACTGGGAAATTCTGGGATAAGTGTGCAATTTCCTTGCCATATTCAGGAGTTGAGATATGAAAACATGGAGATTTCTCATTTTAGTCTGGTCTTTTAAGACGTGTATGATGTGTGTAAACTTGCAGACATAATAAAGTGATAAATGTGTAAATGTCCACAACTTTCTCTCCCCCCACTTTTGTCTTCTGAAGATAATTTTATCTTTGTCCTTCTAAGAGGATTTTGGTTTTGGTACTATTTTTTAGGGAATTTGATAATGTGCAAGGAAGAAAAAAACAGAAATGGAATATGAAGATAAAGATTCAAATCAAAATACATAGAAAGCTGAAAGAAAGAGGAATAAGAGAAAAGAGTCCTTTTTAGCATTAAGAGAATCGGTGATGGGAATTGAAAGTAAAGGGAAGAAAATTTGTGGAAGCCCAAGGGTGGATATGCAGAGAAATGGGGAGAGAGTGTTTTTAAAAATATACTTAGGAACAGGGTTTCTCAAATTTGGCATTATTAACATTTCGGACTAGATCATCCTTTGTTGTGGGAAGGGGGCTGTTATGTGCATTGTAAGGATGCTCAGAAGCATCCCGGGCCTCTCCCTACCAGATGCCAGTAGCAGCCCTCCGGTCGTAACAATAAAAGTGTCTACGGTCATTGCCAAATACTTGCTGAGGGGACAAATTTTCCACAACTGAGAACCACTGCTTAAAAATGTCTTCCCTCCTTCTTTTCGCCCATAACCGCCAACAACCTACATCGCCCCAGCCAACCACCTTTTGCCATATTCTCCAAAGACCAGGTAAACATTAGAATCATTCAGCTATAATTATCTACAGGATTGTTCTTCCTTCAAATTGACTCTACACAAAGACTACACTTTATTGGGTGCCAGTTGTATTTGGTTAGGATTTCCAAATTGATAAGCTATTATATAACATGTATCATTACATTGACTATTAACATGTTATGTATCAACTGAACAAGAAGGAGGCAGAAAGAGGTGGTGGGGTTGAGATCAGGAGATGTTGGTTTTAGTCCTGAATTTATCAAAGATTGGGAGAAATACTTGTATTTGTAGGTTCTGACATCTCTAAAATGGGGTAAACACCGAACTTCCTTTCAGATTTGATATTCAGTGGTTTGATTATGCTCTAGCTCTATTACAAATACCTTGATGCAATGAAACAGTATTCCTAGTGCTGCATATGTGAGGTCAGGAAATTTCTAGATAGTAAAGAAATGTCTACGGTAAGCAATTCAAGAGTTGAGAGGAACTTTGGTGGACAGGAAATCACAAAGCGGAGAGAGTGCTTACAAACCCTTCAGGTTTGAAAGTTGTAATCTACTGACCCTAACCTCATTCTTACTTCCATCTTATCAGAAGTTGTCGACTCAGTCTGTTGTACATTCCTTTTCTTACATCAATATATCTCAAATTTGACCACAAATCTCAAAATAAATCTCAAAAACCACAAGTCTCAAAAACCACACATCTGTTGGTTTTCTGGTGGAGCACTTACATTTCTGTAAGAGAAAAGACATGTATTATGTACATTGGTATTGGGGAATTGCACTGGTGTCAAAGAAAAAGCAGAGGGGATTTTTCAGCCCCTTTATAAATATAACTAGAATTTGAGCTTTAAGAGCTATGAATGCCTTTCTTCTCTTCTTCACTTGTCACCAAATGATGGCAGCAGATTTAACAACTAGGCCAACAACTTCAAGAGCTACTTTGTTATTCAAGGATTTGGGGCAAGAATCCCTGTGGACTTGCAATATCGGGAAGGAGAAAAATGGACTGAAGTCATGGAGGATGGGTGTTGTGGAGTGTCACTGTAAAATAAAAGACCCGTACTTCATTTAGACATCTTGTTTGAAATCTTTCTTATGTCATGAAAAAAACATGTTTTCTATCTATTAGTTGTCTGTCAATGGAAAGTGTTACGTTTGGATGACGTTCTGACCCTTGTGTGGTCTTCCTAGTACTACTGCAGTTAGAAGAAGGAGGTTGGAAACAACTCAGAACTTCTCTTTATAATTTCAGAAACAGAAAAGACAGAAAACTCTTCAAAATTGTCTCATAATTCAGTAAATAATCCAATTAAAACCATTCTTAAATTTTTAAATAATTTTAATTTTATAGTCTTTCCTCCATTTTTAAAATGCAGAGGAATATTTTATAATTTTTCAAAAGTACTCTTGTTGAAAGGGATAATTATTATTATTTTTTTGTATTGGAGCATTAGTGAGTCAGAGCTTTGTAATCATTCACGGAACAGCACAGGATTAGCAAGATATGAATTCAGCAGGAGATTAAGCAGAAAGGCTAATAATTTGCCAGAGTCGAATGAATCCTGAATGTTTCTGGAGGTTGAAAAATGTTTGATTAACTCATTTTTGGAAAATTATTTTTAGCTCTTGCTGATGTTTCCCAAGTAGAAGCATTAAGATTCAGTTATAAGCTGGAATCTTCCGCTTTAGGAATTCTATTTTGTTATCCTGTTAACTAGGTACCTAGGATTCTACATATAAAATCTTTCCTGTTGGTAAGGTTTGGATACAAATAGCAAATGCTCTAAATCCCAATGACTAGAGTATCTGATAAAATGAATTATCAAGGTAGACGGAATGAGTTGAAAAATGATGGACAGAACACTTATTTCTTTTCCTTTCCAAAATGGAAATAAATGATTTATTCTTATTATTAAGAAAGTATTTCATGCTTATGGTAAATAATTATTTCATTACAGAAAAATAAAATCAGGAATGTAAAAATGTCCTGTACTCATTACATAAAGATAGTAATGCTTAACAATTTAGTGTATACAAATTCATAAAAATAAACATTAATTAAAAAAGAAAATGAGGGTCTGAATATGCATTCTCAGTTAGTGCTTTCATTTTAACCTAACAACTTTCACAAATACCTTTCAGTGTTTATATAAACCTATATTTTTTCTTTTTTTATAATCAGAATATTTTTCCATTGAATAAATACATAAGAACACTGCATAGTGGTTAAGAGCATGAGTTTTGGAGTCAGATCAACCTGGATATGAGTCTAGGCTCTGCTAATGAGGAGCTGCAAATCATAGTTTGCTGGTTCTTCTTTTCTCTTTTTTTTTTGCTCGACAGGAAGATAATGATATTATCTAATTTGTAGGTTGTTGATTGTGAGAATGAAATGAGATTAAAAAGTGCCTTGAATAGTATGCACAATATTTAGCACACTGCTTGGGTTCAACAAATGTTAGGTATTACCATTGTCATAATTTATTGAGCCAGTCCTCTAAAATTTAATGTTTGGAACATTTTCTATGCCCTCTACTATCTCTAACACTTTGAAGAATCCTTGTGAAACCAAATTTATGTACCTGTCTGATTATAAAATATTTTTTTTAGGATTTTGATTCCTCTGGCTAACTTTCTCCATGCTGAAAAGGTGGACCAATCTGAAATCCTATTAGCATTGTATAGAAAGGAAAGATTTGTCTTATCCCATCTGAACAGTTAAGATAGTAATTTTTTGATGATGAGCTATGTAGATGAGAAAAATCTTCAAACTATTTTTTGAAAATTGAAAAACCATTTTAAGCCACTAAAATACTCCTCTAATGGCCTTAAAAGATTACGATGTCCCTTGTAAAATATTTTAAAATACGATGAAAGCCATGCTCCTTGCTAAACAATTTCCAGAGAAGCAGACACTTTATATTCCCCAAATAATCATCTCTACAACTCCATAGTGCAACTTTTAGTTCTGTTATAAAATTAAGTATACTAATTCTAATGTTTAAGAAAAGCTATCCCTTTCAAGGGTCTATGAATACTGTAGTGGCCCAGGTCCTGCACTAGAAAGAGTATGGGTTTTAGAATCATCTAAAACTGGGCTCTGATTCTCATCTATCACATATGTATTAATTGTACAAGCTATAAAAGTATAATTAAACCTCTCAGATACTTCATTTACTCACTTCTACATGGGGAAAATTACACTCTAATAATCATTTCTTCACATTGGCTAGATCAGTAGTCCTCTTCTCTCTTCTGTTTAACGGAATTCCTCTTTCTTTGGGGAACTGCTCCTCCCCCACTTAACATGACCTCCATGGGCCTGTCCATTCCAGTCCTCTTCCAGCCCTTTGTTATAAGATTGCTCACGTGATGTAGATTTGACCAATCTTAGTATCCACCTCCCTGGCCACAAAGATTGGTTCAAGGATGCTCACGTGACCTAAGCCAGGGTAGCCAGCATCCTCTGAGCTTCTCCAATGATTTAAGCCCAGAAGCCCAAGTTGCCAATTCTATCCCCACTGCAGTGCAACATGGGGTAATGCTACCACATTAAGAGAAAGAGAGGGGAAGGAGAGGTAGAGAGAGTCAGAAAGGAAAGCATTTAAGGTACATTTCCTAAGGCCTGTTAACACTCCCAGAATTCTCAGCTGCATGAGACCCTCAATTCCTGCATATGCTTAACATGGTTTGCATGATGATTCTGTCACTTGCAACGGAAAGAATCTAATACAAAAATCTATGCCTTAGGGTGTTGTGTGTGTTGACTGAGATGTGAAGTACACAGCACAAGACCTTCCGAATGTCAGTCTCTTTCTTTTTCTTATTTGAAGCACTCATTCCTTTTGAGTACTGATCAAGTTCACTGAGAAAATGGATGACCTATCTTGTAGGATGGAGATCAAAGAGTCCAGATCCCCTTCCTCAAGGGGAAGACTGTCGGCATATCTGGGAAAGTTCAAGATGAAAAGCCTGCTCAGTGTGTGGAAGTTGCTTCCTCCACTGTGGCTCCTCTTACGTAAAGAAGTAGCCGTCTCAATTTTTATCTCCAGCCACAACCATACCCAAATAAGTACTTTGATCAGACACACAGCATATATGACATCTTTCTCCTGGAATCCTGAATAGTATAGCTCTTACTTCCCTAGGAAGTGAACTAAACTTGGTGCTGTTTCTATTCGGAGAAATGGCTGTACTAAGTCAAAGCAGCTTTGGGGCTAGACTGGTTCTTTCTGAAATCGTCAGATGTCTTTGTGGACTCTTGCGGATTGACTTGATTTGGTAAGTAAATTTAGCCCTTACTTTTTCCCTTCTATAAGTTCTTAATTATTTAGCAATTAAAGCTTTACTACTTGAATACGGTATCCTGTCAATATTTATTGCAGTATTGTCCAAAGAAAAGGCTGGACTTGAATAATCGTACAAGAACAAAAACAACAACTGGCACCAAAGGGAAGGACTGTGGTATAATGGAATTCCCTTGGAATTCCAGGATTGATGTTGCCATTAATTAGTTGAGTGACCTCAGAAAGTCTCACTTAACCTCCATGGATTCTAATTATAAAATGAGAGCTGGAAAATGATCCCCTCTGGTTCTAACATTTAATGATATTATGATTTCATAAAATAATAAACATTGTGGAACTTCCAACCTTCTGGATCATTAGGTGGTTGGTATCTGTTTTACTATCCAGACCTCAGACAAGATAGTCTTTCCAGGTATTCCTAAGGCAATTCTAGGTGTGCATAGAAAGGAAACTGGGTCTGGCCAAGAGCCTTAGGTTGTAACTTGCTGTGTGACTTTGGACGAATCTTTTCTCTCTCTGGTACTTTGTTTCCTCATTTGTAACAATGGGTTTGGATAAAAACAGTGGTCTCTATTATATTTCAAGCAAAGAAGCCTTTTGCAAATGTGAAATAAGCACTGTAGATTGCTCCTGTCCAAGTGGGAGTGGAGGGTGAAGACCTCACCCAGCCCCCCTCCTGCTTCTGAATACGGCCTCAGGCATCTCACAAGCACTAAGTCCTCTCAGAAATGCATTTTGACAAATCTAGAGTCCTTTCAATTATATAATTCTATGGCTTCATGATTTTAAAAAGCTGATTTGGCTCATTTCTTTCTTGTGTCCTCTGTTAGATTAAGGCAATCCACAACAATTTTAAAGGTGACATTATTTCTCAAGATTGAGCTTATGTAGCTTCTGTCTTTATGGGAAGGCCTAAGAGTATCACCTTATATCCTTTAATATCATGAACCAAAGTTTTCAAACTTTAATAATTGAATACTGTTTTTCTTCTTTTCTACTTTTTTTTATTCCTTTTTATGCTAAACATTCTTACTTAAAGCTCTTTTTTGGAGTAAATGAAATATGATGCCATATGTAATGTGAGCAAAGATTCCAGTTTCCCTGGGACTGTCCTGATTTTAGACCTGAAAATCCCTCACCCAAGGGAACCCCTTAGTCCTCAGCAGACAACGAGAGTTGGTCACCATTATAGCCAGTCATCTCACTGAGAAAAGAAATAGTAGTTTTAAAAAAATTGACAGTGTTTGAATGCTAAAATGATGGAGTAGGCAAGGAAAAGATGCATCTACCCTCTGACTGGTGAACCTGGCCCATTGACCCCATCTGTGTGCGCCTTCTTGCTGTGGCCTGCAGCTCCGTCACCCGCTGGGCTCCAGGTTCCCCTGAGGGCATCCAGGGCAGTCACAAGTCCACTACTCAACACAGGCTGGTTCCTTTCCCTAGGACTACTGCACTTCTGCTCCCCTGCACTCCAGTCCAGGCAGAATTGTAAGTTTGTACCAATTTTCTATTGCTGCTGTAACAAAGTATGACAAATTTTGTGGCTTAAAACAGCACTAATGTATTATCTTTCAATTCCAGAGGTCAGAAGTTTACTGTAGATATCACTGAGCTAAAAGCAAAGTGCTGGCAGAGCTGCATTTCCTCCAGAGGCTCCAGGGAGAATCTAGTCCCTTGCCTTCTCCACTTCTAGAGGCCACCTGTATTCCTTGGGTCTTGGAGCCCTTCCTTCATCTTCAAAGCCAGTGATGTTGCATCTCTCTGTGTCTCTCTTCCATAGTCATATGTCCCTCTTATTCTTTTCTACCTCTCTTCCCCATTGAAGGACCCTTGTGATTAGATCGAACACACCCAGATCATCTGCCATAATCCTCTTATTCTAAGGTCAACTGACTAGCAACCTAATCCCATCTGCAACATTAATTCCTCTACGCTACATAGTGTAACATATTCACAGGTTCACGGGATTAAGATGTGGGCACTGCGGGGGTGGGGAACCATTATTCTGCCTGCCACACTGTCTCAAACTTTCTAGTGCTCTAGGAACCATGGTTTACTGTTATTACCAAGACTAATCCATGACACTTGCTACGTATTTAGGGCAACTACATAATTTATCATTCAGATCAGGATACTTGTGTGAAAGAAGCACTCTTAGTAATTCCCACAGAAAGACAGACATAAATTGTTCTAGTCCAAGCAAAGAAAGACACCTGGTGACACTGCATAGTACACATTCCATGAAATTTGTTGAATTTGATGTAATTTATAGACCTTTTGTTGAATGTTCAGTTATATGCTAAGTGGTTTGGGAATCCAAAACATACATTCAAGTTGGGTAGAAATGATTCCTGCATGCAATACTGTAGGTGAGCTAAATTTTCGGATATACTTTATAAAGCATAATTTAGAAAAGACAGAATATCGGTGGAAGCTGATGTTTAGTGGAAGTCACATGGAGGAGATGGGAACCTGAAAATAAGATAAAAATACTGCAGAAAGTTAAATAAAAGGGCACATAATTTCTTGTAAATTAAATTCACATTCCTATATTTTCTTCTAGACTTATTCAAATGCATAAATATTACAAGGCTGGCGCTATTGTATATTCTGCTTCTTTTACTTAAAATGTAAGCAAATCTTCATCTTCCATCATTACTTTCATATTTTTCAAGAACTCCATAGTCTCTAATTAAATGATATTGATGTGATTTCCAAAATTTGTCAAGCATAAACAACGCTGTCATGAAAAACATCTGAACTATGGTTCTTTTTCTTTTATAGAATATGAGTAAATTATTAATCCAATCCCAGGAGTGGGAAGATGGGTGTGCTTTAGGTAAATTGAAGGGAAAGAACCAGGGAAGAGCAAAGACATTCCAGATGAGACCATACACAGCTCTGAATAATGGCTCCCCAAAGATGTCTATGTTCAAATTCCCAGATCTTATAACGTCACACTGTACATGGCAAAAGAGACTTTGCAGATGTGATTAAATTAAGGATCTTCTGATGGGAAGATTACCCTGGATTATCTGGGTGAGCTCCATGTAATCACAAGCCTCCTTATAAAAGGAGGCAGGAGAGTCACAGTCAGAGGAGGTGATGTGAAGACAGCAGCAGTCAGTGAAGAAGATGTGACAACATGATGCTGCTGCCTTTGAAGATGGAGTAAATGGCCACAAGCCAAGGAATGCACATGGCCTCTAGAAGCTGGCCAAGTGAGGGAAACAGATTCTCCTGCAGCCCTGTTGACATCTTTGTGTTAGATGAATGAGACTGATCTTGAACTTAAAACCTCTAGAACGGTAAGATGATAAATTTGTCTTGTTTCAAGTCACTAAGTTTGTGGTATTTTGTCACAGTAGTGATAGGAAACTAATACAAGTCCATATACCAGCCACAGAGTTAGGAATGAGGGTGGCCTCATGCAAAGCTGGAAAAAGTTCAGCCCCTGTGAGCACAGTGTTCACTTTGGGGAAGTGAATACATGGAGAGTAAAGATGGGGTGAAGGAAAGGGCTTCAGCAACAGACTGATGGGTTCAAGCCCAAATTCTGCTATAAACTCTGGTAACTTTGTTGTTTTGTAAATACAGAAAATACCATTAGCCTTCTGGATTTTTTCTGAAAATCAAGCAGAATATCCTAATAGTCAAAGCAAGAGCTTTGGAGCTTAGCATAAGCCATTTGTTCAACTGTCAATGATTAATTATGTGGATTTAAGTCTATAACTTACGTTTATTTCTAATGTGAAGTTTCCACATTTCTAAATAAGTGTTAGTAATAGTGCCTCCCTCACAGGGCTGTTAGGAGGGTTAAATCTATATTATGCAATATAATGTTAAGCAATGCAATATATAAATGTGTATATATTTTTAATACACGCCAAGTCTCAATGCTTGGGGGTGTGTACAAGTGTTCATTCATTCATTCATTTGTTATTTATTGGATCTCCACCCTGGTGTAGGTACTTTAAAAGTACTCAGTCTGCAGCAGAGCATAAAAGACAGGTACTCTGCCCTTGTGGTGCATATGTTATGGTTCTTTCCTTATTCACTGAAAATGAGTCTGGTTTTCAGTATCTTCTGATAAGCTCACCTTCCTGAAATCACTGCTTTACCCTGAAGTATGAGGCTCTTAGAAGAAGAGCTCTATTTGTGGTTTGGGGAGCCCTCATGGGAACAAGTCACCCTGTTAGGCCACAGAAGTGCCACTGCTCCCTGTTACTATGGCTGTGCACCTCCATCTGGCACCAGGTTAATGACATATTAGAGAAAATGACTTTGAAGGCTTTCTCATTTACGATGTAGACCCAGGAATATTTCCTCTGCTTGTGACCTTGGGTTCATGGTACTCACCTAAGAACTAAACAATGTTATGTGACACTTGGAAAAACACAGAGATATTTATTTTCACTGTCCATAGAACTGAAAAAAGTAGTGATTGGGCTGGGCTAAAGAGATCATACTGTTATAATGAAAGGTGGCTCAACTAGTAGGGGGTGTAATGGATGTATGCCTGAAGTAAATGAATCATTATAAAATGTACACTCCATCTCCACAATGAGTCTATTTTATTAAAATCATCTCTGATATGATGTTGTCCTCTCTTGGCTTTCCCCTACTGTGAATCTATCCATGATTCCACCATCACAAATCCTGTCCCCTGAGGACAGATCCATAATGAGAGTGAAAGGTTTGATTAGTTGCTTTTAATGACTCTGCTTCCCAAATGCTACTTAATGCAGCTGAGATTCTATATTGAAGAACATGCCAGAATTATTGGAAGATCAATCAAAATTGGCAATTAATCATAATCACAGCCAGTAATCATAGCTGCAATTACCAATTGATTAATTAGGACAGCTCTTGAAATGCCAGTAGAGATTTAATATCATATTAGATTCAGCCCAATAACCATAAACTTCTACAATTACTTTCCAGCTTACCATTATGTATGTCATATTTCTTCCTATTATTAGTTGCTATATTTATCATTTTATTTGAGCAGGCCAAACCTTTTCACTGTCTTTTTTATGTTGGGAATCTATTAAAAATATGTTTAAGTCATGGCATTAAATAAATCTAGTGTTAGTACCAAGCCAGTATTTGCAAATTTAAGATATCTATTTGCATTGCTTTTTAGGCCAAGAATGAGTTTTTCCAAAAAATGGGATGTAAGGAACATATTCTGCATATTGAAAATTGCATAATTCTGGTATGTTGGATTTATGTGTGCAAAGCTTCATGTGTTTTATTAACTAACTTTTGCATGCTTGGCACAGGAAATTTTATGCAACCTTCTTTGAATGATAAGCATAAGGTGAAGAGTAACCGGGCCACTTAATATGGGCAATAATCCTAACACTGGTGAAAATACACCTTAAGAAAGTTAGGAGAGGCCTAATATAAATAGAGTAGGGGATCTGTTTAAGAAATTCAGCATATATCCATTTCTTTGTTTTAAGGCTGTGAAATATATTGAATCAATACAAATCACCACTGCTTAAATCATATTTCCATTCAATAAAGAGTTTTTAAACACTTACTCTGTACAAAATAGCATGTTAGGTATTGGGGGGCATATAGAGGTGAATGACACAACTTTCTTACCTCAGATTCATAGTCCAATAAGGGAGATAAGACGTGGACTCCTACATAAGAACAAATGTTAACTGTGCAGCTGAATTTGAAGAATGAGATTTGAACAAGTAAAAAATGGGAAAAAGCCATTTGCCCAGATTTACTGCCTTTTTCGTGGGTCTCAGCTTTTTCAAATCTATTTGCAAAATCAAAGATAAAATTTCAAGTATCTGCATTTTGAAATTGTTTTTATTCCAGGATTAAATCTTCTCTTCCAAACCCCTATGTTAACATCCTTAAATTTGTTTAAATTTGTCATTAACTTGATCTTGCATCTCAAACACAGAAAATTTCTTAAATCCTGATTATAACTCCTGATTATAACTGATGGGACAAAATGACTCTACTTTTATCAGAGGCATAAAAACCAGGAACATCTAACCAGATTTACTTAGCATATTAGTGACAGCAGTAAACTGAAGTAAACAGTGAGCAAGTTTTTAGAGGCATATGTGTTTTGTTTTTGTTTTTTAGCCTGAACAGTATTTTTATTTTTTAAATTTATTGTATTTAAGTACAGTTGATTTACAATGTTGTGTTAATTTCTGTTAAGTCAGAAAGAGAAAGACAAATACCATATGATTTTAGGTGGAATCTAAAATATGACACAGAAGCATTGTTTTATTCTGCCATTGAGTTTCTGATAATTAAGAGACATACTTTGTGAGTCTCATACTGTCTGGGCATGGACCATAGGCCCATGTGATGAAGGCATGGTCTATGTGAGTAACTAATGTTCCCTGAGCTCCCTCTCCATTTGCAGCTATACACTGCTATGTTGTGCAGAATAATGTTCGCTCATCTTCAAAGAGGTTAATTCAAACTATGGAATCAGGAGCTGTTGAAAAGGTAATAGACATTTATGATGCCTACATTACAGTGGAAATTTTGATAGCATTGTGTATTACATCCATATTTACGGCAAATTACTTTAGCATGGGTAACGGCATTTCACAATGAACAGCCAAGGAATTAGGGACTATTAGCCTCATCCTCAAAAGCACTATCTGCCTCTTAAGAGGTGAATTCTGAAAAATGGAGACTATGAGCATAGAACATCCTTAGACGTTCCAGGGCCGTCAACCCACCCATACTGAGTTCTATCATCGCAGCCTTCAGTCTGCTAAGCCATGCAAATTCCAGCGCTCCCGGGAGCAGAGTAATAGGAGTTACGCATTGTACCGGTGTTGCTGATTCAACTTCCATTTCCCTCGATACAACTCAAGGCAATGTCCGTTCAGTGAAACAATCTTTCAAAAAGAAAAGGAGAGAGGTGGTTTTTAAACATCATTCCTTTAACGGATGAGATGTCACGGTCTCCTGGCAAGTGAATACTTCAGTGGCATAGTACTTGGATTTGCAACAGTTATAAAACAGCTATTCCTAGAGCAGAGTTAATTACAGAGAGTAAGCGGTTTGGAGGAATTAATTTGTATTGCAATGATTTGGTTGGCAGGAAAGAGAAGAAGGTTATTGTAAGTAACCGTTTTCCCCAGCTCCCCCAATGGGTTGTTGCAAATTCCACAGCAAGGGTTCCATTAGGATACTAACTTAAAGTCAAGCAATGATCTGAACAGGTCTACGCTTTTGACCATGACTTAGGTATCTAAGATGGCTAGATGGCAGCTGGGGTATGTTGAGGTCTGAGTTGCCATGCAATGTTATATATATCCAAAGAGTCATGGATAACCACTGTGAATATCACCTATATGTTGAGGCTTCAGATTTACAAATTTTCATGGTTCAATAAACTCAAACAATTCACAACATCATTTTATATAGCACAACACTTATCAATGGCATTGATGATGATAGTGATGGTGAGAGTACAGCAAGGATGTAGGGGACAATCTTGCCCAAAGGAACTGGGAATAGAGATTTTATCATCTAAGCCCTCATAAAATACTTGCTTAGGTGTCTTTCATTTCCAGTAAAGAATGCATAATCCCTAAAAAGCAAAGGCAGAAGAATCCTTCTTATCTGTTTATTCCAATAGTTATTTCCCTATTTGGCTGAAGGAGGAGGTTGGATTATAGCTCCTCTTTTCGAGGCAGTCACTTTCATATACAGAAAAGTACTATGCCCACTTGTTATGATGCCCTTAGTATTAAAAAAAAAAAATTCCTTGATAAAGATCAAACTTCTTTCCATGATCACGTGACCTCCCTCCTCCTAGTTACTGTCCCTCCTCAGCCAAACCCAACTACAAATCAGAGACCATGGAGTCCAGGTCTTTAATGATCAGCCTCACTCACCCTACTCAGCACACAAAACAGGACATAGAAAGGGGAAGAAATGGTGGTGTAGGAGAACAAAATGAGAATAACCAGTAACCCTACCACATGCGTTGATTTGAGAACAAAACTGAAGTATACCAAGAGTGTTTATAACTAGTAAGATACTACATCAGTGTTAGTTACTTTATTGTTGTTAATAGTATTATTATCATCATAGCATTAAGACAAAGTAAAAAGTCTCGGTAACACATAATGTTCTAGATGCCAACTGTAAATTGAAAAAAGGTCGTATCAACTGCTGGAGCTGAGTGAAAGTCCTTCATGATTCAAGGACTTGACAGGGCTGATATAGCCACCAGGAAAGATCATGCCGGACTCCTTTCATTTCTGTACCTTTTCAATAACCATTCACCCCCCTTAGTTCTCACCTCTCTGTTTCCTTTGTTTGGCTTTATTCACTCACAAATAATTTACAAATGTACCAATATGCTGCTACTCATTCTGCTGTCATTCCAACTTCTAATAGGTTCCCGGAGAGCAAAGGAGCAGGGGTTCATAACTGACAGGTAGACATCATTATACTGAGGACAGAGCCTACTTTTTAATAAAAGTTAAATCAAGAGTCACTTTTTCTTCCCACCCTTTCTTTGTAAGAGATGACTCTGGGCTTGAAGAATTTTTCCCTGCTGCCATGAGATTTATTGGACCTCCACTTGGAGGAATATACATTCTCCCACCCTACTGATGTTGGCTTTGATCTATGTGACTTACTTTGGCAATGGGATGTGATTGGATGTGACAGAGGCATGACTGAGCACAAGCTTTAAGACCCATTGAACATTTAAAGGCCAAGCATCCTGCTCTTTCCCTCTGCCACAAGAATTCATGTCTCAAATAGGGGTTGCTTCTTCAGCCTGGATCTTGGAAAAAAGACAGTGCATTCAATAGAGAAGAGCAACAGCTGACCTGGAGCCACCAACATGTAACAAGAATGAGAAATAGACTGCTGTTTTCGTAAATCACTGAGATTTTAAAATTGTTACTGCTGCATAACTTAGAAAAACCTAATATAATCACAAATCACACTTAAAATATTTAATATTTTTAAAAATAAATTTTCTGAAAGATATTTCAACCTGTTTCATTGGAAGCATTACCAAATCCTTATATCATTTCTTTCCCTCCTATAACTCAACAACTTTTAATCTACTGTTTGCAATACTAGTTTTCCTTCTCACCCATGACTTACACATTTAGAACCAAGAAAATGTTCTGAGTATTTCTGAGTATTTCATAAATCTTATCTATGTCTCTGAATTATTTCACCTACCTGCTTTTTCTGTTCCTGTCATGGGGCTGTAGAGTTGTAACAGAGAAAGTCACAAGATCATATATATGTATCTAACTAATTATACATTCTTTATGTTCTAATAAACTATAGTGTTGGATGTATTTTGGATTCATTTATCATCTTTCTATTCTAAAAACCCCAGTTCTTCCCTGTTTACCAAACTTTACTCTCAAAAGCAAATCTAAGGCAAAACTTCAACTTCAAATAATGTGTACTTTCCCAGATATCTGCCTTTTTACCTCCTTAATTCATCATTCCTTTACCTAATCTTCAAATTTTTCATTTGTCTCAGAAAGCAAATTTCACTCTTCTAAAATTAATTTTTAGCCTAAATTTTATTTTTTGAAATTCTTAGACCTAAGGTTTAGCTGAATTAATTATGTTGATCTGTTTGTGGCAAACCATCATCATTGCTCCTTGTAAAGTTGCCTTCCTTGTTTTGTTCTGTTCTATTTTTTCTTTTTTTTTTTTTAATATTTTATTCCTCTCCCTACCCACAAGCATTCATTATAATGTGTTTAACAAGTGTCTTTAAAAATTTTAAGTTATTGTTTCATTTATGTACAAGTTTTTGATTTATATAAAAACGTGTTATATATCTCATCTTTTAAAGATATATCCAGTTTGGTCAGTGCACATCTAATCTGTTGCTCATGACTATGATATAGTACCTTATGGCTTGTATCCATACCATTTAACTTATCTATTCCCTTTATGAAGGATACCTAAGGTTCCTAATGTGCTGCCGCTAAGAAAACAAAACAAAACACATCAAGATGCACTAGCTTCTACATTTTATTTGAAATCTGTAAGACAGGAGTGGCTATATATTCAAAGGTGGCAATTTCTATGTCATTGAATATTAAGTTTCACCCATCTGATCTACAGAATTTTTGTACCAATTTATACTCTTTCATTTACCTATATTATTGCTAACACAATTTTCTGTTTGACTTGTTATATAAGCATAAAGTTATAACATTGTTATGTTTTTATATTCTGTTTACTAATTAAGTTGAATATTGTTGATTATTATTTTAAATTACTTTCTGTTCTAAATATCTCATTTTTTTTATGATTTCTTCCTTAATCCACAAGTTACTTAATCTTAGATTTTTAGCATTTCAAGATATATAGATTTTTATCTATTTTATTTTCTCTTAATTTCAAATTTTATTTCATTGTAGTCATGGATTGTAGTGTTATTGTATTGATTCTGTTCCATGTTTTAAGAGAGCACTTTTGCACTATTTGGTAAAAAGAAAGGGAAATTTTATTAATCACGTTATTCAAATAGTCTGGCCTTTATTTTCTCTCTGCTTTATCAGTTTCTGAAAGAACTCTGCTAAAACAGCTTAATAAAAAGTTGATTTTTCCACTTCTTACCTCTAACCCAGTTTTATTGGTTATTGTCATATACATTAGAAGGCTATATTGTTATTACAATATATGGTAATAATTATCTTCTTGAACTTTTTTATCACAAATGTATAACATCAGGGCACTTCTTCATCTTATTTCATATTTTTACCACATTTTCTTTTTTATCTTTTCGTACCCTTTCTTTATAAAGATGTACCTTTTAACTTAATGATTCAAAAGTTATATATTCAATTTTTTATTGTTCTGGTGATTTGGGCTAGCCTATTAACCTCATCCATTTATCCATTTGTGTCTTTTCATTATTATAATTTTTAACATGTGCCATAATGTGAACAAGTTTGGGTCACTTTAATTCTGGTTCTAAATTTTTATGGCAAATTTTTATTAAGTTATTTGATCTTCTTTACTTTTCATATTTCCTAGATTTTTTTTTCTCTTTTTATTCAATACCTTCAAGGATTTTCAGACTATGCCCTCTGTTCTATGGGCCAAACTTGTTTGCAGGCTGTTTTGGTATACCTCCAAACTAAGAATTTTTTTTTTTTAAGCGTTGTAAAAAGCAAACAAATGAAGAAGAATGTGCAACAGAAACTTTATGTGACCTGAAAAGTCTAAAATATCTAATATCTTGGACTTCACAGAAAATATTTTCAAGTGCCTGGATTACTTCATCTGAGAATAATTTCAAAGAACATTTCGGTGTGGTGAAATTTTGAAGGTCTTACATTTTTGACAATATATTTTACTTTCACATTCAAATGATAATTTAGGTTGATATATAATTCTACGGTCAAATTTCTTAGTTCTTTTCCTTTAACAGTTTAAAAAGTATACTTCGTTGTCTTCTTACAACTGTATAGTTGATGGTAAATGCTGACATTAACCTGATTCTTGTTTCTGGGTATGTCATCTACGTCTTTTTTCTTGAGTTTTTTCAAGTCTTCACTTATTTTTCATGCTTTTACTTTTCATTTTATCTCTTTGTATTCTTATTTGATGGTGTTTTTTTTTTTTTTTTTTTTTTTTTGCGGTACGCGGGCCTCTCACTGTTGTGGCCTCTCCAGTTGCAGAGCACAGGCTCCGGATGCGCAGGCTCAGCAGCTCCGTGGCATGCGGGATCTTCCCGGACCGGGGCACGAACCCGTATCCCCTGCATCGGCAGGCGGACTCGCAACCACTGCGCCACCAGGGAAGCCCTGATGGTGTATTTTTAATCTACTCTGAATGGCATTCTTTGATACTGTTCAAATTTGAGGTTCTACACTTTTAAAAAAATTCAGGGATATTCTCAGACATTATTCAAAAAGTACCTCCCGCTATTTTCATTTTTATTTCTCTATTTTTGGAGGAACAAAAATTTGACACATTTACTATTCTCTATACCTTTGAAAGTTTTTGTACAGTTTCTGTCTCTTTAGCTCTCTCTTATTTCTTTTGGGTTTATTTGCTTAAAAGTAGTGTTATGGACTGAATGTTTGTGGCCCCCACAAAACTCATACTTTGAAGCTCTAAATCACAGAGTGGCTATATTTGGAGGTGAGACCTCTAAGAAAGTAATTAAGGTTCAATGAGGTCATAAGGGTGAAGACCTGATCTGCTATGATTAGTGTCCTTATAAGAAGAGACACCAAAGCTCTCCCTCTCTACCTATGCACAAAGAAGAAGTGAGCACACAGCATGATGGTGGCAGGCTACAACCCAAGTGGAGGGTCCTCACCCAAACCAACTCTGCTGACACTTTGGTCTTGGACTTTCAGTCTCCAGATCTGTGAGAAAATAAATTTCTCTTCTTTAAGCCACCCAGTCTCTGGTACTTTATTATGACAGTGCTAGCAGACTAAAACAAGTAGATAATTGTTTTTAGTCAAGATTTTGTTGTGAATGAAAATATTCAGGTGAGCAAGTTACATGTTATAAAAAAAACTACCTTATAATCTAAGGTATATTAGATAGGATGCAAATGTGACAGCAGGAGCCAGGGGTGTAGACATGGTAGTTTTGAAGGATTAACACATTTAATTAATACTCTTATCTGTTTCAGTGAGATATTGCTACAATCCAGACTAGAAAATGCTTCATTCTTCTCTCTACCATCCAAATTTAATCTATACCAAAAACTCTGTGACTTTCCTTTTGAAAAAGATTTTTTTAACTACTGTACAATATCATATACATAATTATTCCCTAATTGGTTCATGTGTTGATTTTGTCTTAATTGTAATGCAAAGAACAGAGTGTAGCTCACCACCCAGTTCTACAAGAATTAAGTCATGACCTGCTGCAGTTGCTGACCTACACTGCACCCTGAGAGGAATTCAGGATGAAAAACAGTACGGAACACTCCATGCATTGAAAAAACAGGATCCATAGACAGTTAGATGTACCCCTCAGGAGGAATTTTAATGAACCCAGATTCTTGCATCTTTTCATATATAGAAAAGCGTTAAAATCATTAACTTGAGATATCTGTTCTTTGTGACTAGCAGTAATCTTTTACAAAGATGTATGCTTACTGCATGTATTCCATAGCCAAGTATCCTACGTAAAGTAGCTCCCTCTCCTCCCTCTCTGGAGCAGTTTCCTCAGAACTACTGAGAGGCTGTCTACTGAACTATCGTCCTCAGTAAGACCCTGAATAAAACTCAAACTCACAACTCTTATGTGAGTTTTCTCTTTGACATCCATAAATCCTTAGTTCATGTCAAATACATATTTACTTTCCCCAGTTACTGAATTAGTCTTTGGCATAAAATAGCATTCGATGTATGGCAGTATAAAATCATCTGGTTACTATGAATGCCATATCATAAAGCATATCTACCTAGGGATCACAATTTACCTGAATATAAAAATCTAAGTGAGAAGTTATAAACTTTTATTCTGAAGTGCATACTGACGGTATTCAGTTTTTCACATCATTATTTTTACAGTAAATATCCTTGATTACACTAGACTTTACGATCTGCATCTAGGGCTTTTTTTGGGGGTGGGGGGGGTGCCACACCAAGTGGCTTGTGTGACCAGGGATTGAACTCAGGCCCTCAGAAGCGAAAGCGTGGAGTCCTAACCACTGGACCGCCAGGGAATTCGCTACGGCTTTTATATCAATGATTTAAAATGAAAATACTTTGTACTAGACTAAAACATAGATTAGTTTGTCTATTCTTATAAGTATAATTACTTTTTAACAAAAACTAAGCAGAAATGTTGTTCTCCCAGAGTTACACAAACCGAGCCTAAGAAGTCATTCCAGGAAATTCTTAGGTCCAAATTCATTTATTACGATGCAATTTTTTTTAAAAAAACTTGAGATCAGAGAAAGAGAATCCGACAATCATAACTTTGAACTTGTGTGCAAAAGTATGCATGTAAGTCCCCATGTGCATTTGCCTAGAGAGGAATTTCATAGCGTCTTAGGTTCTCCAAATTGTTTCTCAATTAAGAGTGAGAAATTCCAATTTCAGTGTGTTTCGAGAATTGCACTGTATCACAATTCAAGAAGTTAATGGAAGACACGGTCTTGAAACGTAAGTGTGGAAGGACATCAGACCCAAATTAGGGGCCAAATAGTTTAGAGTTCAAGCTGTACTCAAACTTGGTAATGTTAGGACACCTCTGATGAAGTGAAAAGATTTTTTAAAAATCTTCTTTGAATTTCATCAAAATCTATTAATAGAACTCTGATAAGTGCTCTATAAATCTACTACTATTACATACCTAGAGGGATCCAGATGGCATCTAAAGATGGTCAGCAGCTATCATAAAAGGCTGTCACAAGTAAACTGACTGTAACTGAAAAAGAAGGTAACCTGTGTACAATGGTATGGATGAGTTCCCTCTCTCTCTTTCTCTCTCTCCTGTGACTGCTGATAGTTCTAGTTATTCTGGGGAATTTAGAAAAGGAATTTCAAGTACAACTTTCACAAGGATCTTATTCACTGGGATGAAAAATATGTTTGAACATTTCAGAAGTGAACAGTCTTTTATTTTCATTTGCTAAAATCTCAAATCACCAGTAGTTGAACTTCTGTCACTGAGATCCTTATAACATTGTAAGGGAGGAAAAAGAAATATTTTTCCTCTCCTCATCTTAGGTCTCCAGCTGGAGTACTATGAATTAGATTGGCAGAAGACAGATTAACGAGAGAAAAACAAACATAAGTTTATTAACATGTGTATTGAGTATGTACACCCAGAAATGAGTAACTCAAAGGGGTGCTTTGATTTGGGCTTATAAACCTACTGCCTTAAGTTAAACAAAGGAAAGAAGGTTTCCAGCTTCTGGGAAGGGGAGACAAATTGTGGGAAAGTGACCAGGAAAAGTATAGTAAAAAAAGGTTGTTTAGTAAGATTTGTTTTGCAGATTTAAGCTGGTGCGTTCTCCACTGATAAGAGTTGTTAACAGCCTTCTTCTTCCAGGCATGAGAGAGGGACACATCTTTACAAATGTAAATTTCCTTTTAAAATGTAAATTTCCTTTATGTGCCCTGTTTTTAGAGCTTCTCCTGCATCTGCTGGTTCTCAATGGCCTTTAGCTCGAAATAAGCCATATGCCAAAGAGGCATATTTTGGGGTGGCATATTCTGGTAGCCTTCAAAATGTTAGTCAATACTTTCACTGGTAACTGACCAGGACCCTATGGGACTTTCCTGGGATAGACCCCTCCCCACATGTCCTCTGCCTGCCTCTTCTTTGTAGAAAAGCTACAATCTCCCAAGCCTCCCCAGAGTCACAAAAGCCTGGCTCAAGAATTAATGATGGGGAGGATGTGAATGTGTAGTAACGAAAGTAGCAGTAGGACCAGGAGAACTGGTAACAATTTAAGCAGTAAATCAGCTATATGGCAGTCACAGAATCTTTAGTTCCTCTCTGAAATACCTAGGTAACAGTATTTCTTGCACATTTCCTGAGTTGTTTCACAGATGCTAAAACCCCCAGCAAATGGAAGAAGTTAACTACTTGATGGCCATGAGCACACAGCCCCCGACCTACTGGAGCCTGAGGACTGATAATGTTAACCCCTATGACACGACCCTGTTACTTCACCATCCAGAGAATTGAGCCAGTCACATACCTCATGAATCACCTCCCTCACGTTGCCTTTAAAAAATGCTTCCCTGAAACCCACTGGGTTTTTTTTGAGCATTAGCTGCCCCAGACTCCTTTTCTGTTGCCTTATGATAAATACTGCACTTTCCTTCACCACAACCCAGGGTCGGTAGATTGGCTTTACTACATACAGGCTAGCAGACCTGAGTTTTGTTCGGTAACACACTTATTAAAAACTCCATAAAATAATGTGTCTATACTGATATTGTGTGTCTCTCTAAAAATAAAATTTTATAGTATCATTATTAATTCTAATTAGTTCTTTGCCATATACTTTTAACAAATTTCTGTGTGAGCAGAGCTCTAAACACAAAGATAAAGCAGCTCCTTATATAAAAAAGTTCAGCTTCTAATCAAATTTAGCTTTCAAACCCATAAATCTCTAGCTCACCAGTATATGTATTGCATCAAAAGAAACTGACCCCAGATAAGTGGTTATTCTTTCATTTCTCTGGTCTTCACTGATTAAACGTGGTAATTTTCTGTGGTGATTCAGGGAGTTGTGTGAAATGCAATTCCAAAGAAGAGACATAAAGGTCTGTCAGCTGGAAACACAGTCCACTCTCAAGGTGAAATAAATAAATAAAAATAAAGAGGATTAAAGGTACCCAAACTTCAACTGTTAGGGGAACCACTGACCAAAACCGCCTGCCCTGGCCAGGCCTGATAGTAACCACCTGCATGAGTTATCTCACAACAGGAGATCCTGGTAAGGAACGCGGAACTAATGAGCTACCACCAACCGGAAGAATTCGGGTAAGGTCAAAGGGAGAGAGGAAATGTCACTTCATATGTCCTACCAACCTCCCAGAATCCTCCTCCCTGGAATCCATCATGGCTGAGCAATGAGCATACCACCAGAATGACTAGCCAGAGACAACCCAGAAACTAACCCCATTACCATAAAACCCAAGACTGCGAGCCACGTGGCAGGGCAGCTCTCATGGGTTCCCTTACCCTGCTGCTCTCCACCTGGGTGCCCCTTCCCAATGAAGTCTCTTGCTTTGTCAGCACGTGTGTCTCCTCGGACAATTCATTTCCGAGTGTTAGACAAAAGACCACTCTCGGGCCCTGGAAAGGATCCCCCTTCCTGCAAGACAGCTACCAGTTGAGACTTTTCTCCTTGGAGAAAAGCAGAATTTCTTGACATAAATTTCAAGTTCAAATGCATAACATCCTGAGGTTTTTAAATATCCCCTATAGAATACTGTTTTTATAGTACCTTCAGTGCAAATTCCCTTCCTAAGTCATGTATGTAGCTTGTCAGAAGTCTGAAGGAATACACTAGTGACTTGAAGCACAACAGTCTTGTATACTTTCCTCACTTTTCCATTTGGAATATCACATGTCCTTAGGTGCTTAGGTGTCTGTCTGAAACATGCTCATCCACACAGACACACAGATAAGAACGCACAAAGAGTTACTCTTTCAAGTCCCTACAGTTAATTAACAAGTTTATTGAGGACAAAGAGGGAAAGGGCAGTGTTCTGGGTTGATGTGTGCCCCCCCGCCCCATTCACATGTTCAATTCCTAACCCCCACTACCTTAGACTGTAACTATATTTGGAGAAAAAGTCTTTTAAAAAGTGTTTAAGTTAAAACAAGGCTGTTAGAGTGGTCCCTAATCTAATCTGAGGAAATTGTTGACATGCAGAGAGACACCAAGGTCTCAGGCACAGAGGAAAGACCACTTGAGGACACAGGGAAAAAGCAGCCATCTTGCAAGATAAAAGACAGGCTTCAGAAGAAACCAAATCTGCCTTGATCTTAGACTTCTAGCCTCCAGAACTGCGAGAAAATACATTTCTCTTGTTTAGGCCACCCAGTTTGTATGAAGATAGCCCTAGAAAACTAATATAAGCAAAAAAAAATTAAAGAAAAATACTGAGGTTTTTGTATCAAGCATTCAAATTATTCTCCAAGGCACCGTGCTGTGCTTAGGTGATAAGTAATTACCTTTGAAAGTGACATTATTGTGTAACTCAGCAAAACTTAGTATTTGGTGTAAATTTAAGCTGTTAATTAATTTATCTGTTTATTCAGTCATAATGATTGTACATGAATTATTTGCATATTTTTTCCTAAGCCATACTATCTTCTCTGAAGGAGTTTATAGCGTAATTATGGGGATAAACTAACCAAATACAGTATATATAAAGTGAGGCTATATGAGCAATATAAGACAAGTAAAGTAAAAGGGCTATGTGACTTCAGAAGAATACACATGCAGGTATTTTATTTAATAATATCATTTGTTAAGCAGTTACACTATAACAGGTACTGAGCTAATCCTTATAAATTCATGGACTCATTTAACAGTCACAAAAATTCTGTGCCCTGGGCATTAATACCTCCATTTCTCAAATAATTTAATCTGAAACTCAGCATTTAAAGAAACTGCTCAAGACCACACAGATAGTAAATGGCAAAGAGAACGTTAACTGAGGTTAAGCTGGCAACAGAGCTTGTGTTTAGATACCACGCTGTCTAGAGATTCAGCTTTCCAATACTTCAACTACCCATAGAAATATTTTAATATTTTTTCAGATACTTCTCAGTGCCTTAATGTGAAAAATGAAGGCCTTTGCTATTATACTTACTTCATTCTGTCACTGTTATGTATGTTTATTTCTAAGTAATTTATCATCATTAAATGATGCTAAGAGCAGGAAAAGATGTTCAAGTTACTTTTGTTCAGATCTCTTTATTTTTGAGGTCCAGAAAAATTACACAAGTCATTCATGTTATGAAAACAGCGGGTGTAAGACAGTGCTACTCCAAGTGCCGAGCTCTCTGTTAATAATTGATGATGAAATAAGCAGCTTGCAATAGAATGTTAAAGAAAATGTAGCTCACTGCTTCCCTCATCGAAAAAGTTTTGCTATGAAAATAGTCAGTAGAACTTTAACACTCTGCTTAGTGTCTCAACTACATTTGCAGCAGTATTCTTATCTCATTGTGGACAATTAGTCTCAAACAAGAAGTACTTTGCAGCCCACACTTCTAGTATGTATTGCTAGAAGACATGTGACTATAACCTTTTGTTTCTAACTTGGCTTCTCTTCTTTTTCCTGTACTTAATAAAGAGGCAGAAAGACTTGAGTTCAAATTATAGCCCTTTACCTTATTAGCTATGTAAGTTAATTAAATGTTTGAAATAAAAAATTTGCATCTCTACAGTGAAAAAATAATAACTACTTCATACACAGTCTATCGGGTAAATAAGAGATCATTTACATAAAATATGACACATAGTAGGCACTCGATAAAGTAACTAAAATTAATATGTAAAACCTATGGACGGAAGTTTATTTAGAGCACATATATCTCTGATTTAGTCTATGACAAAATTAGTTTACTAAGGAACACTATTTTTGCCCAGAAAAGATGATGGCATTACTAAAATACTTAAGTCTTCCAAGAGCAGTAGCAGCAGCAGGAGAATATCAGAAACAATACTGATGGGGTTAACTAGTAAAGTTATGGGAACAAAATGCATTCCCACTCTTGTAATTTCTAAAAGCAGCAATAATAATGATGGAAATTCCATCCCCAGCAGTGATGGAATGAGTTGGATCGACTTACCCTTCTTCTCTTAAGAAATTTTTAAAACAAAAAATACTACATATTTTTAAAAAGCTATTTTTTCAGACAGTGGATGACAGCACAAGATTGTCTTTAAAAACTTAAAAACAAGTCTGGGAAGGATTAATCCAATAGCGAGTAACTTAACTACCTGGATAGAACAAAACTCAACATTCTCTAGAACGATACAAAGAAATTGGACCTCCAACAACATATGACGATTTCAGCATTTAATAAAAAATTCACTAATCATTCCAAGAAGCAGGAAAATGTGACCCAATCCAGAAGAAAAATCAGTAAATAAAAGCAGATCCAGAAATGTTAAAGATGATGAAATTAGCAGCCTAGGATATCAAAACAATTCCAACAATATGTTCAATAATTTACAGGACATCATGCATATAAAGGTGAAAGAGTCAAAGGGGAATTCTGGAAAGAAAACTGCAATATGTGAAATGAAAAATTTATTGAATAAGATTAACCTCAAGTTAGAGACTGCAGAATAAAAGATTAATGAACCTGAAAGTATAGAAACTGTCAAAACTAAACACTAAAGAGAAAAAAACTAAAGAGAAAAAAAATTGAAAAATATAAAAATAACTTCAGTATCTGTGGGGAAATATCAAGTAGTTTAGCATACCTGTAATGAACATCTCAGAAGAAAAAGTGTAGAGTCAGTAGATGGTATATTTGAAGTTATAATGGCTCAAATTTCCCAAATTTGTTGAAAATTTTAAACTCATGGAACGAAATACCTCAATAAACCCTAAGACAGATAATACCTAATTATGCACTCATATGTGTATGTACACACACACACACACACAGAAAAAACAGCAAGCCATATCATAATACAATTGCCTAAAAGTATTGATAAAGGTAAAATTTTAGTAGCTTCCAGAGCATAAAACAAAAGCTACTCCAGAGCTTTCTATATACATAAATAATACACATACTGAACATTTATGCCTGGTATCTATCTAAGTACTTTACATGTATCAATTCATTTAATCCTCAGTATAATTTTGTGATGCAGGTACTAACCTCAACACTTCTCCTTTATAGAACCCAAAAGTGTAAGGCCATCTGAAACTTAGCTCTTCCTGGGACATCTGCTCCCATCTCCTCTGTCTCTGTAGACTTCACTTTCCTTGTTTTTGTTTTTTTTTTTTTCATTCATAGAGAACATGCTCATGCTTATCTTCTAAGTGTGTATGCTACATTTCTAATATATTCAGAAGCAGCTTCTTAACTCCAATCACAATTTCCAAGGAAATATAAACTGGCCTAAAGATTTTAGAGAATTGGTTGGTGTGTAATGGACTCATATTCTAAAAGGTGTCCGCTAAGTACAGTAATAAAGTTATGCGATTAGAATGCACGAATTCTTGAAGACACCAGGTTCTTCATGTGGATATAAGAGTAAGGTAGATGAGGTACTCTTCTGGAGCTGAGGTCTATATACTCAGCTTTTTGGTCACTAATCTCATATGTACCTATAAAAATTTCTTCCATGATTTCTCCAGAAAACAATGATAAAGAATCGTTTGTCCCTATGGGGTAAATTATGTCCCCATGAATTCACTAATAGTGGTCAGAACACACATCTCTGTTTAGTATTTTGAATTATTAACACAACATTTATTTGGGTTACAGGGAGCTGGACTTCCACGCTCCATGATGTAAGACATTCAGAAGCCACGAGTTACTTATAGAGCAGAGTTTTCCAAGATAAGTTCTACAAATCATTAATCTCTGGAGATTGATTCTGTCATAAAAACAAATCAGGGGATAGCTATGTATGATATACCTCCCTCCAAAGAAACACAGGACATATTAGTAGATAAAAACGGGCTCTAGGCGCGCGGGCTTCAGTAGCTGTGGCTTGAAGGCTCCAGGGCACAGGCTCAGCAGCTGTGACGCACGGGCTTAGTTGCTCCGCGTCATGTGGGATCTTCCCAGACCAGAGATCGAACCCGTGTCCCTGCATTGGCAGGTGGATTCTTAACCACTGCGCCACCAGGGAAGCCCAACATTTTCTAATTTACAACGTGTGGTGCATCAACTCACTGTTACAATTTAACAATAGGAGATAACTAAGCACTGGCACCATAAAACTGTTAAGATTTGGTTCTTAAAATTCAAGGAGATAGTTCTAAAGCACTGAAAATTCTGTTTTAATACCAACCTGCAGCATCAATAGTTTTAAAAGCTATCATCAAGTGATTGGTTCTCATAGTAGCCAATGATTGTATTCCTGGCAACTGTAAGACTTCCATTACTAAAATGGGATTAAATATTTATTGCCTTGAAACCAACTCTTCAAATTAGAATCTGGGAAGAGAATGTTAATTAGCCTGATTTAACCTATAAGTCTATTCCTGAACCATTCACAATATCTCAGGGGGATGGGATAATTAATTAGTATATCCTGGGCTTCCTAATCTATCAATATTAGTTCAGCTAGGCTAGGTTTGGAGGTAACAAACAACTACAAAATTTCAGTGGCTTAAAATAATGATAATTATTTCTCACTCATACCATACTCTGTCATTAGATCAACTGCAGCACTTCTTTATGTCATCTTTAATCCAGGATCCAAACTGACTGAACAGTATATCTATATGGAATATTCACAATGTCGTGAATAGGGAACACCATACTTTGGCTCACTAGACAGGATACACATTATTTCTGCTCACATGTCACTGGCCAGATGAGTCCCGTGCACAAGCCTGATATTGGAACAGAAAAGTGTAATCCTTTTACAGGGAAAAGTAGAAGATACTTTTAGGCAATAATACTGTCTACCACAGTTGACTTCCTGATCACAAATATTCACACTTCTCCCATGTTCAGAACACTTCTATCACTAATATGGCTGATAGAGCAACTTCTACATAAAACATTTCTCTTCTCACGGAAGAGGGAAGAATACCACACACTGGCTCCTAAAAGTTCTCAGGAAATTCCGTTCACATGTTATTGGCCAAAGAAAGTCACATGAGCAAGCCTGACATCCACAGAGTAAGGAAGAGAAATCCTCATTCAGGGAGGAATATAAACATTTTTTTTTTACCAAAAATATAATTTATCCCCCCCTGGCCTCCCATTTGGTGAGAAAGCAGATACTATGTGTGGCAGTTTCAACAAGACTGCAGTCTGGGATAAATATTTGTCTTACTGATGATGTGAGTAAATAAATTCTACGGTAAATTGAGTTTGGAAACTGCTGACGACAGGATCTTTTTCTTGGTAATTTGCTATGTGCACTAACATACTAAATGATGTCAGTGGTACTGCGATAAAGATGCCTGTATAATCTAACTCCAAATTACCCAAATTACTGATTTTGAGGCCTCTTCTCATGCTGGATGATACCATTATGGAGATTTTAGTGCAACTCTGGAAATCTTTGTGGCACAGTGTAAGCACAGCATTCACCAGAAGTATCTCCTGAGAAATCTGCACATTTTTAAATTTGGTCATAAGACATTTCTCACCAAGCTTCCTCTTTTATCATACTACTGTGGATAGCCATGTTTTTCCTTTACCACAGTTCAACACTCCTTCAAGTTCATCCAGAGTTCCATTTTTCAAGAAATACCCTTTTCTTTTTTACCAAAAAACCCTTCTATTGCATTATGAGAGTTAATTACATTTGGCATGAGAAGACAATGAGAAGTCACACTACTATATACTTTTTAAAAATTGTAGTAATGGTATATATATATATATATATATATATATATATATATATACACACATATATATATAATTTGTCATTTCAACCATTTTTAAATGAAAAATTCAGTGACGTTAATCACATTCACAGTATTGTGCAACATCATCATTACTCGCAAAATTCTTTCATCACCCCAAACAGAAACTCAGTAACCATTAACCAATAACTCCCCACCCCTCTCTTCTCCCAGTCACTGGTAAACTCTGATCAACTTTGTCTCCCTGATTCTGCTAATTCTATATATTTCATATAAGTGGAATTATATAATATTTGTTCTTTTGTGCCTGGTTTATTTCATTTAGCATAATTTTTTAAGGTTCATCATTGTTGTAGCATGTGTCAGAACTTTATTCCTCTTTATGGATAAATAATATTCCATGGTATGTATATATTGTTTATCACTTCATCTGCTGATGAATATCTGGATTATTTCCAGCTTTTGGCTGCTATGAATAACTCTTCAGTGAACATTGGCATACAATTATCTGTTTGAGTCTCTGTTTTCAATTATTTTGGTTATATATCTAGGAGTGGAATTGTTGTGTCACATGGTAACTTTGTGTTTAGCTTTTTGAGGCAGTTTCCAAAGCAGCTTCCTTATTTTATAGTCCTACCAGCAAAGTACAAAAGTTCCAATTTTTCCATATCCTCAAGTTGCTCACTTTTTAATATCTATAAGTCTTACCATGAATACCAGTCTCCTGTCATGCAAGGTTCAAATTCACACTTTGGAAATATTACAAATTTTACCTTGTTACTCATTTGTGCATCTTTGAAGGTGCTAATGTTATTTTCTTAAATAATAATCGTAACAATAACAATTACTCTGATTATAACAATAGTGACTGTACATCAAAAGTCTACTCTAATCAGGAACATTGAAAAAGTAGCTTAGACTGTTGAAAAAGACTGAGTCTGATGAAGTACTTTCTTTATGGATTTTTCCTGGATCAGGTCCCATAAATGCATCAAGTAACTGATCTTAATTTGTTTTCTTTAAGTAGATTTCCTGCCAAGGAAAGAGATATTCATCCATTGTAAATCATTAAGTGAGCTCTCCAGTAGGAATGAGTCCCTTGAGAGTTGGGCAAGGCAATGTTTCTTTATTTTCTAGCATATGAATCCCCAGTAATCCAAGAGACACAGATCTGAGAGGAAGAAAGGGGAGTGAATACATATCCACTGAGCTCATATTTAGGAAGTTTCTCATTTAATTTTCACAGTGGCACCTCAAGCTAAGGAGACAATATAAAGGAGTAGTGAAGCACTGTGGGTTCAGGTTACTGGGCTTCAACTCCTAATTCAAATCCTGAATAGATGTATCACTTTTAGCAACTTCCTTTCTTTCTTCCTTCCTTTTTTTCCTTCTTTCTTCCTTTCTTTCACATGTATTTATTGAGCATCAATTTCTGTGTCTGCAGTGATCAAAAATGGCAAAATTTCTGTCCCTTGGAAAGTACACACTAGTTGGAAATATAAATATGTAAATGAGGGCTTCCCTGGTGGCGCAGTGGTTGAGAGTCCGCCTGCCGATGCAGGGCACGCGGGTTCGTGCCCCGGTCCGGGAGGATCCCGCGTGCCGCCGAGCGGCTGGGCCCGTGAGCCGTGGCCGCTCAGCTTGCGCGTCCGGAGCCTGTGCTCCGCAACGGGAGAGGCCACAGCAGTGAGAGGCCCGCGTACCGCAAAAAAAAAAAAAAAAACCCTACCTCAAAGTGTTGTTGTGGCAGTTAAAATGGGATGATTCATGTAAAGTGCTTTTCAGAATGCTTGATTCATAGGGAGTGTTATGAGGTAATGAAGAAACTAAGGTCCAGGTAGGTTAAGTATCTAACCCAGAATCACTCAGCTAGGAAGTGCAGAGCTAGCATTGAAATATCGTTTGCCTACCCACAAGGATCTGTCCCTTACTCTATGCTTCTTTCCTGAGACTCTAAGTGCTAAGAGAGATAGCAACACTGATGCACCTCCTGGAAAATATCCTTCCTCTACATTATTAAAGACATGTTTCTCATAAATCATGTAGCTACCATGAAAAGGGAGTTGAAATGAGTCAATTCTATATTTAGAGTCAAAATCAACATACTTCTTAAATGAAGTATTCAAGATAGGGAATTTATAAAATTCCTTTTGTATTCCTTAGAGTCTTTCATTATCTGGAACAATATCATATGATCCTTGAGTTTGAGTTCCAAGGAAAAGTTATCTATCCATGAAATCAAACATCTCCTTAGGCCAGTGTGAGTAATGGCCAGAATGAGAATTTGGGGAGCTCACAAACTCCCCTGCCATCAACAAGCCCTACGAAGCATCTTTTGTCAGAGTGTAGGAAATCAGTAGATGTTAGAAGCAGCACCCACTGCTAAAGTTGACAATGGATCAGGAATATGCTCTAGATCTCCTAGCTTCTTTGAAATTCCAATAAATCAGGTGACAGTGTATCTCAGTTAGCCTGGGACAGTTCACATAGATGCTGCTATAATTGTTAATATCTCCTTCTTTTCCTGTCAAAACCATTCCTCTTTGGATAATAAGTTGCATGTTCCTCCTGCATATAAGCGCTCAGGCACAGAGTGGGGAACAGTCTGTGGTGTAAGAACTTCTCAATAAAGGAAATTTACTTATTTATTTAACTGAAGTCCTGGAAGGCAGTCAAAAATCCATCTAGTTTGATCTGATGAGATGCAGTTTGAGATTTTACATTTACTGGCTTATAATGAAATTGTTAATAAGTACTTGTCCATTATTTTCTGTGCTCAATTCCACAAACCTACATTGTAAGTGAACAACTGTCTAAATAAACACAGGAAAAAACCCATCGTCTTTGTGGTGGTATTTCAGGTCACTAATGAAAGCTTCATAAATAAGGTTTTTATCCCTCTTCTTGAATAGAGACAAAAACAAATAAGCAGGCTCAATAGAAGCAATGCTGATCTGAGAGGGAGGTGAGGATTACTGTGCTTCCAGACTTACTGCGGCTTTAGCTACTTTGTTTTCTAACTGCAAATTGGTAAGCTGATTAAAAAGACATCAAAAAGAAACACAATCTCATGGCAGGTGTTCATCGGTCATAAGAAAATATCTTAGAGGAACTTCAACTAATATTCTCTTCTCCAGTGTCTACTGAAACAGCAAAATAAACAAACTCTTAAAATATCCCTTTGGTTTCGCATCAAGAGATAGACAATTACCCTGAGTAAAAATACACGTTTAAGCGTTGTCCAAAATCTGATAGTTTTCTCATCCAACTGGGACTTAGAAATTAGAACTTTGAGTGAAAATTAAAGCCTAAACTTCAGAAATTAGAACTGTGAACTTTGAGTGAAAATTAAAGCCTAAACTTCTTAACTTGGCATTTAGAGTAGACAATCTGGCACCAACCTACATACCACTCCCCTAATCTTTTCTTTGCCACAGCCAAATTGAAGTACTTACCTGGATACCAGAAAAGCTGCTCCTTCCTAACTTATGAAGGTGTTCCTACTGTTCCTTCCACCGATGATGGTTTATCCCTGCATCACAATAAATATGAATCCAATTATCCTTCAAAGTCTATTTTAACTGTCAATATTTTCAAATACAGTTGACCCTTGAACAATGCTTGGGGATTGGCTCCAGGACCTGCCCCATCTACTCAAATCCTCAGATGCTCAAGTCCCATAGTTGTCCCTCCGAATCCACAGTTCTGTGTTGGTGGATTCAACCAACTGTGGATCAGGTAGTACTATAGTGTTTACCAGGAAAAAATCCACTCATAAGCAGACCTGTGCAGTTCAAACCCATGTTGTTCAATGGTCAACTGTAAATTCAATTTCTTCCTTCTTTGAGTATCTATGAAGTAGTCTCTCTGAGCCCCCCTCTTCAGTTTATGCTGTAAACATTTATGCATTCATCTAAGTTTTTGTAAGGTCCTGAGAGCAGGCTTCATATTTAATTGCTCTTTTGTAACTCATTAATATCATCATGATTTTTGCTGAAACGTGGTGTCCAATGCAAGTTAGTTAAAGATTAAATCAAGATACAAAGGAAAAAAAGGGAAAGGAAGGAAAGGAGAATGGGAGGGAGATAAAGAAATTATGAGCACAATGTTTCCAGGATATTAAACATCTCTCATTGTTATGCATTGGCTGACCATAGTAAATAACACACCTCACTCAAAAAAATGATAAAGACGTGTACTTTTTTGAAGTGTTAAGACAGTTAATCTATATAAAGTGCTTAGAAGACCCTGGTAAACACTTTTTATGGTTATTATCTGAGATAATTTGCCAACATCATCCCTTAAACCTACTGAAAATGATAGTGGCTTAATGTAGTGCATAGACACATGATTTGACTCAGATAATTCAAATCTCAGCTCACCCACTTAGAGGGTACATTCACTTGGCCAAGTTATTTTATCTCTTGTAACCAAAATTTCCTGATGTGTAAAATGAGGATTGTAGTAGAACTAATGTCATAAGGTTGTGCTACTTATTAAATGAAATGGTGTCTGGGACATAACAGTCATTTAATGAATGGCAGTTATAGTAGTATTAAAAGGCACATTTTCTTAGTCAATTTACTGTTTTTTAATTTTTAGAAGCAGGACTCCAGAGTTATTAAGCTGTTAATTGTAATCTTTTCAATGGTACATAATTGTAATAGATATTACTGATACATCACCCAGATTCACTTGAATCCTTTTACAAATTTCTGGTATATTATCATATTCCCCTTGTATTTTTCTTTTCTTTAATAGACTTTATTTTAATAGCAGTTTTAGGCTCATAAAAAATGAAGAGGAAGGTACAGAGATTTCCCATATATACCTGCCCCCACACATTCTATAGATCTGGATAAATGTATGACATATATCTACCCTCATGGTATCAGACAGTATTTTCATTGCACTAAAAATCCTCTGTGCTCAGCCTATTCAGCCCTCCCTCCTCCCTAACTCCTGATAAGCACTGAATTTTTTAGTGTCTCCATAGTTGTGCCGTTTCCAGAATGTTATGTAATTGGAGTCATATAGTATGCACCTTTTTTTAGATTGGCTTATTTCACTTAGTTATATGCATTTGAGCTTTCTCCATGTCTTTTCATGATTTGATAGCCCATTTCTTTTTAGTGCTGAATAATATTCCATTGTCTAGATATGCCAAAATTTCCTTATCCATTCACCAACTGAAGGATATCTTGGTTACTTCCAAGTTTTGGTGATTATGAATAAAGCTGCTATAAACATTCATGTGCAGGTTTTTGTGTGGACATAAGTGTTCAGCACTTTTGGGTAACTAATTCTCTTCCAAATTGGCTGTACCATTTTGCATTTCCACCAGCAATGAATGAGAGTTTCTGTTGCTTCACAACCTCACCAGCCTTTGGTATTATTAGTGTCCTGGATTTTGGCCATTCTAATAAGGTGTGTAGTTAGGAAGTCATTTAATTTGCCTTTCTCTAATGACATATGATGTGGAACATCTTTTTCTATGCTTATTTTCCATCTGCATATCTTCTTTGTTGAGGTATCTTTAAGGTCTTTGGCATATTTTTTAATTTGCTTGTTTTTTTATTGTTGAGCTTTAAGCATTCTTTGTCTATTTGGATAACAGTCTTTTATCCAATATTCTTTTTGCAAAATTTTCTCCCAGTTTGTGGCTTATCTTTTCATTCTCTTGACATTGTCTATTCAGATTGTCTACTTCTCCCTATGTGAGTTTTGCCATACTGCCTTTCAAGGTGTAGTTTGTTGGTGTGTATCTTACAGGATATTCTCTAAGCTTCCTGGATCTGTGGTTTTGTGTTTGACATTAATTTGGAGAAAGTCCCATTCATTATGTTTTTAAATATATCTTCTGTTCCTTTGCTCTTTCTTATCCATCTGTTATTTCCATCACAAATATGTTATGCCTTTTATTGTTGTCCCAGAGATATTCTGTTATTTGTTTTCAGTTTGCAGGTATCTCTTGAGATATCCTCAAGCTCAGAGATTTTTTCCTCAGTCATGCCCAGTCTACTAAGGAGCCCAGTAAAAGCATTCTTCACTTCTGCTACAGTGCTTTGATCGCTAGCATTTCTTTTTGGTTCCTACTTAGAATTTTTTCTCTGCTTACATGGCTCATTTGTTCTTGCATGCTGTCTAGTTTATCCATTAGATTCTTTAGTATATTAATCATAGTAGTTTTAAATTCCTGCCCTGTTGATTCCAACATCATTGTCATATCTGAGTCTGATTGCTGATGCCTTCTCTGTGTCTTCCAACTGTGTTTTTTGCCTTTTCATATGTATTGTAAGTTCTTCTGGAAAGTTATACATGATGTGCTAGGTGAATGGAACTGCCATAAACAGGCCTTTAGTAATGTGATAGTAAGGTTTGGGGGAAGAGGAAGCATTCTGTAGTTCTTTGATTAGGTTTCAGACTTTTAGTGAGCTTGTGCCTCTAGACTGTGAACTTCATACATGCCTCTCAGCTCTCCCCTGCATTTAAGTGGGACAGTATGGTAGAGTGGCCTGGAGTTAGAAATTTTTCTTCCTCTTCCCCCAGGTCAGCTGGGTTCTGATAAAACCCCAATAGTTTAGGCTGTGGTAAAACAGATTCTTCTGAGGGTAGACCTTGTAGAATGTTCTGGCATATTTCAAAATGGTCCCTTTTCTCCTTCCCCTGGCAGAAGTATGAGGGAATTTTTTTCAGCATTCACTATGATAACCTGATTAAAGCTCTGGAAGGTAAAACTCACAAAAGGGTGGGGCTTCCCAATGACTGAGTCCCTCTGTAGTTTTTAACTCTCAGACTTGTACACAATGAGTCTCTAGAAATCCATCAATTATAGTTCAGGGTTTCTTATCCTATATTAATTCCTCAGAGGTTTCTGCTCTAATATGTTGTTATTCTTTGTATTGACCTGCCATTCTCTCCAATTTAGGGGGCATTGGCTTTTCCTGTGACCTCACTTCTCGTATGGATCTAAGAAGAGTTGTTGATTTTTTAGTTTGCTCAGATTTTCACTTCTTGTTAGAACAGAATGGTAATTTCCAAGCTTCTTTCATACTGGACTGGAAACCAGAAGTCCACCTCCTTCTGTTTTTCTTTTAACTGTCTTCTCCTGTGTCTCCCCCTTCCAAGACCTGCCCCTGAATTACTGGAGCTGCTTTTGATTTTGCTTATATTTGTAGTGAGATGGCAATGCCAGCACCAGGATGTTATTCGCCAGTGACTGACTGCTGCCAAATATGAAACCCCAAACTTCTGGTCCCAAGTAAGGATAAATGTTAGTGTACAATAATACTTTAGATTGCCAATGTGAGATTCAGCTACAGCTGGGGTTTTGCCTGAAATTGTCTCTTTGCTTGGCTTCTTCCCTTTCTCTGCTCAGCTCTCCCTGGGAATATTTTCATTAAGAATCTTGTGCATGTGAATCCTTGTCTTAGGGTCTGCTTCTGGGGAAACCACCCTAAGAAAATGACATATTAAAAAGGAGAGTAGAATGGAAAAGTTTGGTATAGAGCATCTATCCCCAGTGAGTTGAAGATTCTTCTTCTGCAGCAATATTAACATCCCTCCCAACAAATTGATTTATTTCTACTTTATTGAGCTCATAGTACCTACCATCCATCACTCATTTGACAGTTAACTCAATGTACTGAATATTAGTTTTCTATTACTGAGTAACAAGTTATCTCAAACTTAGCAGCTTAAAAGGATGTCCATGGGAATGGCTTAACTGGGTCTTCTGCTCAGGGTCTCCTCAGGCTGAAATCAGGGTGTCAGCCAGGGCTGTGATCTCACCTAAGGCTCAAGGTCCTCTTCCAAGGTGAGTGGCTGTTGGCAGAATTGAGTTCCTTGCAGTTATTGGAATAAAGTCCTCATTTGCTTGTTGGCTATTGGCCAGGGAATGCCCTCAGCCCCTAGAGGCTGACCTGGTATACTTGCCACATGGCTCTATGTTCAGTTCACAACATGGTTGTTTTCTCCTTTAATGCAAGCAGGAGTAAACTCTCTCACTTTGAATCTATCTGAAGTCTTTTAAGGACTCATCTGATTAGATCAGGTCCACACAGGATAACCTCCTTTTTTAGTAACTCAATGTCAATTGACTGAAGACTTTAGTTACATCTGAAATATCCTTTCTGTTGTATAATGTAACATAATCGCAGGTGTGATGACTCATTATATTCACAAGTCCCACTTACATTCAAGGGGAGGGGTTTATAAAGGGAATATATAATGGGGAAGGGGCAGGAATCTTGGACATCAATGAAATTTGCCTGCCACACTTATTTTGCCCTCTGTGCTTATTCACTGCATATAGAACTTTTCCCTTGAGAGTGATGCACTGTGATCCACAGATTATCGTGGATTTTAGGTGGTGGTTGTGATGGTGGACGTGCTCATGGCTACTACTGTTGTTTTAAAAAAGGGGGTAATGTGTTGTATGAAAGGAGAGAAGGTTACCACTCCCCTTGACAAGGATGGAAGAGAACTTCGGGTCTAACAACACGCATACGGTTAAAGCATTGCCACTTACTTCGTGGCATCTAACCACTGTTGTTGTTTTTTTTTTTTTTAAAAGGGGGGGGTAATATGTCTTCATTATATGATTCCCACAATCCAAATATCAAATCAGAAAACACTGCCCCCAACACTTGATAGTAATACAAATACTTGGATTCAAATTTTATTTATATAGCCAATGATTTGATTTCCACAATTCTTCCTTTTCCTGATGTGTAAAATGTAATATTACCTATTTCACAGGGTTACTAAAAGGATTGGAGGAAATTATTAGAGGGGTGCCTGATAGATAGCAGGTGCCTAACACATGGGAGGGACTTCATTTTCTTATTCCCTGTATTACAGAATGTCTTCAGTGAATTTTCTGGAAAGAAAAGCCATTTTCACAAACACATGGAACATGTTTGCCTGACAAGCAACAGATGCTTTGGAAAGTAATTAACCAGTGCATATAACCAAAGAGATTTAGCAGTCACAGGAAATGTTTTACACTAAAAGGTAGTCTGAAAGAGGTGAGGAGAATTAGAAAAAGGCTATTGCCACGTGACTTTTTCCTCCAGAGTAGAACAGAGGGGGAGAGGGGTTTGTGCCATGGAAAGGTGTCCGAAAAGCCCCACATTTTGCAAGTGGTAAAATATAAAAGCCTCAAGGTGTGAAAACTTGATGGATTTTATGGAATGGGGAAAATAAGATGTTTTCTAGTAAAGGATGTCTATCTTCAGTGTCTGGGGATTCCAGGGCTTGTTATAGAAGGACAGAACTAGATGCAGAGTAAGAATTTAACAATATTGGTTAATGAACTATTTAGCTATTTAGAATGTTGGTAAACATACTTCTGTATTCAAACAAAAAGTATTTAAGTTTGATAGATTTCCTTTTGGTTTTGAATTTCAGATAACATTTATTGAGTGCCAGGCAGCTGCATGCTGTGCATTTGCATATATGGCCTAATTCAATCCATGATGAGATGAACACTACCGTTATTATCACTCATTTACAAATGAGGAAACTGAGACTCAAAGAAATTATGTAACTTGCCCAATCAGGCTAACACAAAGGACAGAAAGGGACAGAAGCAGGGTCGGAATCCAGCTCTGTAAAAGGCCCAAGCTGTGCTCTGAACCTCTCAGCCACACATATTTAAAGTCACCTGCCCTTAGCATTCTCTCGCATGAATTCTTGGTTGTCAGTTAGGAACCACCCTGCCAAGATCTCTTCAGGGGACCTTTTCCACAGGGTTTTCTGATTTGCATTCATTGATGTATTTCTATTCTTTCTATTCCATGGGCCTTGTGGGTTGGTTGGGGAATGGAAGTCAGGTCCGGTATGAGAAATTCTAGCAGGAAGAAACCTCTGGTGAATGCTTGATTTATAGAGATAAAGGCATGCTCATGGGTCTCACCCATGCTCTCTACTGCCTTCACACATGCTAGTGTGTTAACAGCGAGACCCATCACAAATGACTATTTCTACTTTCAAATCATCTCTTATCATCTCTGCTCAGTGACTGTAAACAGGTTTAATCTATTCCTTGCCATTCAAACCGTTTTATTCTAACTACCGAATAACATTTCCCATTTCCCATATTCAGGGAGAGGCTGAATCATTTAAATAGAGTTTTGCATGACTTACTTAAAGCTGACAGTTTGCACGTGTGGAATTCAAACTCTCTAGAAACCCAATGAATTCCTCTAGATTTTATTAGTTTGCAATTTCTTGAAAGACGCAATAACACCCTAGCTTGAAGGGATGATGGTGGTATAAAAAAGCTTTCTTAATATCAAGACAAATCTCTCAGTCAGGGTCAGCACTGAATCTAAATGGTAACTCTCCCAAATCCAGATGTAGAATTATGAATTCTATCCTCCTTTCTTATTCTAAATCACTTTGCCATGAATTTGAATAGATTTCCCCTCGGGAATTTAGGCATCTTTGTATGGGCCATATTTGTATGACAGTAAACAGATGTGATTGGAAAGAGTTTACCAGAATGTACAGATGTGAGCATTGTCACAGAAAACAGTTCAATGTGCTAATAAAATTGTAAACTAAACTATATACTTTTAAGAAGGTCGTTGACAAAGCCTTTGCTCTGTCTTATTTAGGTAGATGAAAACATGTCATAAGGTTTTGCACAGAGAATAGTCTCATTAAGTGAAAACAAGGAGAAAGTTAATTAGCAATAGTTGCCCATATAGAAAAGCCAAACTATCTTACACATAGAAGGCACATACTGCTCCAGAAGGTCAGATGAGCTTGAAAGTCAAAAAACCTACGAACAAATTAGAGCAATTCTAATTTTTGCACTTTCCAATTGGCTAACTAAGGGAAAGATACTTAACCAACATAGTGTTTTAAGTTTCCTTATCTATACAATGGGGATAATGGCAGGTATTTCACAGAGTTAGTAAAGATGAAGTGATGGAGAGGTAGGCACATAACCTTGCAGAAAATAACTATTTCCTTCTGATTCCTTCCTAAATGTGCTCCAATTTAATTAGCTACTTGCTCACAACAAAATCATGCATCTAAAACTGGAAAACAGATCATGAATATACTTAATTGTCTCAAAATATTATCTATTAATTGAACCATGAACAAAACCAGTTTGAATTATAACTTCTCTTTCTGTTTGTATTTAATTGAACTAGGTCAGAGCTAGAGTATCAAAATATTATCCTATTGAGACCTTAATAAAATCACATTTGATTCAGTTTAGTTCCATCATTGACTCACTGCTTCACCTTGTGGAGAGTGCACATTCTTTGACATCTAAGAAATATCTTAAGGAGCATCAAAATGGCGGAAGAGTAAGACGTGGAATGACCTTCCTCCCCACAAATACATCAGAAATACATCTACATGTGGAACAGCTCCTATAGAACACCTACTGAATGCTGGCAGAAGACCTCAGACTTCCCAAAAGGCAAGAAACTCCCCACGTACCTGGGTAGGGCAAAAGAAAACAGAATAAACAGAGACAAAAGAATAGGGACGGGACCTGCACCTCTGGGAGGGAGCTGTGAAGGAGGAAAGGTTTCCACACACTAGGAAGCCCCCTCGCGGGCGGAGACTGCGGGTGGCGGAGGGGGAGCTTCGGTGCCACGGAGGAGAGCACAGCAACAGGGGTGCGGAGGGCAAAGCAGAGAGATTTCCGCACAGAGGATCGGTGCCGACCGGCACTCACCAGCCCGAGAGGCTTGTCTGCTCACCCGCCGGGGAGGGCGGCGCTGGGAGCTGAGGCTCAGGCTTCGGTCGGAGCGCAGGGAGAGGACTGGGGTTGCCGGCGTGAACACAGCCTGAAGGGGGTGAGTGCGCCATGGCTGGCTGGGAGGGAGTCTGGGGAAAAGTCTGGACCTGCCGAAGAGGCAAGAGACCATTTTTTCAGGGTGTGCAAGGAGAGGGGATTCAGGGCACCACCTAAACGAGCTCCAGAGACAGGCACGAGCCGTGGCTAACAGCGCGGACCCCAGAGACGGGCATGAGACGCTAAGGCTGCTGCTGCCGCCACCAAGAAGCCTGTGTGCAAGCACAGGTCACTATTCACACCCCCCTTCCGGGGAGCCTGTGCAGCTCGCCACTGCCAGGGTCCCGTGATCCAGGGACAACTTCCCCGGGAGAACGAACGGCGCGCCTCAGGCTGGTGCAATGTCATGCCAGCCTCTGCCGACGCAGGCTCGCCTCGCATCCGTACCCCTCCCTCCCCCGGGCCTGAGTGAGCCAGAGTCCCCGAATCAGCTGCTCCTTTAACCCCGTCCTGTCTGAGCGAAGAAAAGACGCCCTCAGGCGACCTACACGCAGAGGCGGGGCCAAATCCAAAGCTGAGCCCCTGGGAGCTGTGAGAACAAAGAAGAGAAAGGGAAATCTCTCCCAGCAGCCTCAGGAGCAGAGGATTAAATCTCCACAATCAACTGGGTGTACCCTGCATCTGTGGAAGCAACGATATATATATTTTTTCTCTTTTTCTCTTTTTGTGAGTGTGTATGCGTATGCTTCTGTGTGATTTTGTCTCTATAGCTTTGCTTTTACCATTTGTCCTAGGATTCTGTCTGTCTGCTTCTTTTTTTAGTATAGTTTTCAGTGCTTGTTATCATTGGTGGATATGTTTTTTACTTTAGTTGTTCTCTTCTTTCTTTCTTTTTTTAAATTACTTAAAATAATTTTTTTAATAATTATTTTTTATTTTAATAACGTTTATATTTTATTTCATTTTCTTTCCTTCTTCCTTCCTTGCTTCTTTCCTTTCTTTCTTTCTTTCTTTCTTCTTCCCTTCCTCCCTCCCTCCTTCCCTCCCTCCCTCCCTCCCTCTCTCTCCCTCTCTCTCTCTCTCTCTCTCTTTCTTTCTTTCTTTCTCCCTTTTATTCTGAGCCCTGTGGATGACAGGCTCTTGGTGCTGCAGCCAGGCATCAAGACTGCCACTGAGGTGGGAGAGCCAAGTTCAGGACACTGGTCCACAAGAGACCTCCCAGCTCCATGTAATATCAAACAGCGAATTTCTCCCACAGATCTCCATCTCAACCCCAAGACCTAGCTCCACTCAATGACCAGCAAGCTACAGTGCTGGACACCCTATGCCAAACAACTAGCAAGACAGGAACAAAACCCCACCCATTAGCAGAGAGCCTGCCTAAAATCATAATAAGATCACAGACACCGCAAAACACACCACCAGACGTGGACCGGCCCACCAGAAAGACAAGATTCAGCCGCATCCACCAGAACACAGGCACTAGTTCCCTCCATCAGGAAGCCTACACAACCCAATGAACCAACCTTAGCCACTGGGGACAGACACCAATAACAATGGGAACTACGAACCTGCAGCCTGGGAAAAGGAGACCCAAACACAGTAAGTTAAGCAAAATGAGAAGACAGAGAAACACACAGCAGTTGAAGGAGCAAGGCAGAAACACACCAGACCTAACAAATGAAGAGGAAATAGGCAGTCTACCTGAAAAAGAATTCGGAATAATGATAGTAAAGATGATCCAAAATCTTGGAAATAGAATGGAGAAAATACAAGAAACATTAAACAAGGACCTAGAAGAACTAAAGAGCAAGCAGTGATGAACAACACAATAAATGAAATTAAAAATTCTCTAGAAGGGATCAATAGCAGAGTAACTGAGGTAGAAGAACAGATAAGTGACCTGGGTGATAAAATAGTGGAAATAACTACTGCAGAGCAGAAGAAAGAAAACGGAATGAAAAGAATTGAGGACAGTCTCAGAGACCACTGGGACAACATTAGACACATGAACATTTGAATTACAGGGGTCCCAGAAAAAGAAGAGAAAAAGAAAGAGACTGAGAAAATATTTGAAGAGATTATAGTTAAAAATTTCCCTAATATGGGAAAGGAAATAGTTAATCAAGTCCAGGAAGCACAGAGAGTCCCATACAGGATAAATCCAAGGAGAAACAAGACACATATTAATCAAACTATCAAAAATTAAATACAAAGAACAAATATTAAAAGCAGTAAGGGAAAAAAAACCAAATAACACATAAGGGAATCCCCATAAGGTTAACAGCTGATCTTTCAGCAGAAACTCTGCAAGCCAGAAAGGAGTGGCAGGACATATTTAAAGTGATGAAGGAGAACAACCTACAACCAAGATTACTCTACCCAGCAAGGATCTCATTCAGATTTGACAGAGAAATTAAAACCTTTACAGACACGCAAAAGCTAAGAGAATTCAGCACCACCAAACCAGCTTTAAAACAAACGCTAAAGGAACTTCTCTAGGCAGGAAACACAAGACAAGGAAAAGACCTACAATAACAAACCCAAAACAATTAAGAAAATGGTAATAGGAACAAATATATCAAGAACTACCTTAAATGTAAATGGATTAAATGCTCCAACCAAAAGACATAGACTGACTGAATGGATACAAAAACAAGACCCATACGTATGCTGTTTACAAGAGACCCACTTCAGACCTAGGGACACATACAGACTGAAAGTGAGGGGATGGAAAAAGATATTCCATGCAAATGTAAATCAAAAGAAAGCTGGAGCAGCAATTCTCATATCAGACAAAATAGACTTTAAAACAAAGACTATTACAAGAGATAAAGAAGGACACTACATAATGATCAAGGGATCAATCCAAGAAGAAGATATAACAATTGTATATATTTATGCACTCAACATAGGAGAACCTCAATACATAAGGCAAATACTAATAGCCATAAAAGGGAAACTCGACAGTAACACAATCATACTAGGGGACATTAACACCGCATTTTCACCAATGGAGAGATCATCCAAAATGAAACTAAATAAAGAAACACAAGCTTTAAATGATACATTAAATAAGATGGACTTAATTGATATTTATAGGACATTCCATCCAAAAACAACAGAATACCCATTCTTCTCAAGTGCTCATGGAATATTCTCCAGGATAGATGATATCTTGGGTCACAAATAAAGCCTTGGTAAATTTAAGAAAATTGAAATCATATCAAGTATCTTTGCCAACCACAACGCTATGAGACTAGATATCAATTACAGGAAAAAATCTCTAAGAAATACAAACACATGGAGGCTAAACAACACACTACTTAATAACCAAGAGATCACTGAAGAAATCAAAGAGGAAATCAAAAAATACCTAGAAACAAATGACAATGAAAACACAACAACCCAAAACCTATGGGATGCAGCAGAAGCACTTCTAAGAGGGAAGATTATAGCAATAAAATCCTACCTTAAGAAACAAGAAACATCTCAAGTAAACAACATAACCTTACATCTAAAGCAATTAGTTAAAGAAGAACAACAACAAAAAAAAACCCCCAAAGTTAGCAGAAGGAAAGAAATCATAAAGATCAGATCAGAAATAAATGAAAAAGAAATGAAGGAAACAATAGCAAAGATCTATAAAACTGAAAGCTGGTTCTCTGAGAAGATAAACAAAATTGATAAGCCATTAGCCAGACTCATCAAGAAAAAAAGGGAGAATACTCAAATCGATATAATTACGAAGAAAAAGCAGAAATAACGACTGACACTACAGAAATACAAAGGATCATGGGAGATTACTACAAGCAACTATATGGCAATAAAATGGACAACCTGGAAGAAATGGACAAATTCTTAGAAATGCACAACTTTCCGAGCTGAACCAGGAAGAAATAGAAAATATGAACAGACCAATCACAAGCACTGAAATTGAAACTGTGATTAAAAATCTTCCAACAAACAAAAGCCCAGGACGAGATGGCTTCACACGTGAATTCTATCAAACATTTAGAGAACAGCTAACACCTATCCTTCTAAAACTCTTCCAAAATATAGCAGAGGAAGGAACACTCCCAAACTCATTCTATGAGGCCACCATCACTCTGAAACCAAAACCAGGCAAAGACGTCACAAAGAAAGAAAACTACAGGCCAAAAATCACTGATGAACATAGATGCAAATTTCCTCAACAAAATACTAGCAAACAGAATCCACAATACATTAAAAGGATCATACACCATGATCAAGTGGGGTTTATCCCAGGAATGCAAGGATTCTTCCATATACACAAATCAATCAACGTGATACACCATATTAACAAACTGAAGCAGAAAAATCATATGATCATCTCAATAGATGCAGAGAAAACTTTTGACAAAATTCAACACCCATTTATAATAAAAACCCTCCAGAAAGTAGGCATAGAGGGAACTTTCCTCAACATAATAAAGGCCATATATGACAAACCCACAGCCAACATCTACCTCAATGGTGAAAAACTGAAAGCATTTCCACTAAGATGAGGAACAAGACAAGGTTGCCCACTCTCACAACTATTATTCAACATAGTTTTGGAAGTTTTAGCCACAGCAATCAGAGAAGAAAAGGAAATAAAAGGAATCCAAATCAGAAAAGAAGAAGTAAAGCTGTCACTCTTTGCAGATGACATGATACTACACATAGAGAATCCTAAAGATGCTACCAGAGAACTACTAGAGCTAATCAATGAATTTGGTAAAGTAGCAGATACAAAATTAATGCACAGAAATGTCTGGCATTCCTATACACTAATGATGAAAAATCTGAAAGAGCAATTAGGAAAACACTCCCATTTACCACTGCAACAAAAAGAATAAAATATCTAGGAATAAACCTACCTAAGGAGGCAGAAGACTTGTATGCAGAAAATTATAAGACACTGATGAAAGAAATTAAAGATGATACAAATAGATGGAGAGATATACCATGTACTTGGATTGGAAGAATCAACACTGTGAAAATAACTATAATACCCAAAGCAATCTACAAATTCAATGCAATCCCTATCAAACTACCACTGGAATTTTTCACAGAACTAGAACAAAAACTTTCACAATTTGTATGGAAACACAAAAGAACCCGAATAACCAAAGCAATCTTGAGAAAGAAAAACGGAGCTGGAGGAATCAGTCTTCCTGTCATCAGACTATATTACAAAGCTACAATAATCAAGACAGTATGGTACTGGCCCAGAAACAGAAATATAGATCAATGGAACAGGATAGAAAGCCCAGAAATAAACGCACGCACATATGGTCACCTTATCTTTGATAAAGGAGGCAAGAATATACAATGGAAAAAAGACAGCCTCTTCAATAAGTGGTGCTGGGGAAACTGGACAGCTACATATAAAAGAATGAAATGAGAACACTCCCTAACACCATACACAAAAATAAACTCAAAATGGATTAAAGACCTAAATGTAAGGCCAGACACCATCAAACTCTTTGAGGAAAACATAGGCAGAACACTGTATGACATAAATCACAGCAAGATCCTTTTTGACCCACCTCCTAGAGAAATGGAAATAAAAACAAAAATAAACAAATGGGACCTAATGAAAGTTAAAAGCTTTTGCACAGCAAAGGAAACTATAAACAAGATGAAAAGCCAACCCTCAGAGTGGGAGAAAATATTTGCAAACGAAGCACTGACAAAGGATTAATCTCCAAAATTTGCAAGCAGCTCACGCAGCTTGATATGAGAAAAACAAACAACCCAATCCAAAAATGGGCAGAAGACCTAAATAGACATTTCTCCAAAGAAGATATGCAGATTGCCAACAAACACGTGAAAGAATGCTCAACATCATCAATCATTAGAGAAATGCAAATCAAAAGTACAATGAGATATCATCTCACAGCAGTCAGAATGGCCATCATCAAAAAATCTACAAACAATAAATGCTGGAGAAAAGGGAACCCTCTTGCACTGCTGGTGGGAATGTAAATTGATACAGCCACTATGGAGAACAGTATGGAGGTTCCTTAAAAAACTAAATATAGAACTACCATATGATCCAGCAATCCCACTACTGGGCATATACCCTGAGAAAACCATAATTCAAAAAGAGTATGGTACCAAAATGTTCATTGCAGCTCTATTTACAATAGCCAGGGCATGGAAGCAACCTAAGTGTCCATCAACAGATGAATGGATGAAGAAGATATGGCACATATATACAATGGAATATTACTCATCCATAAAAAGGAATGAAACTGATTTATTTGTAGTGAGGTGGATGGACCTAGAGACTTTCATACAGAGTGAAGTCTAAGTCAGAAAGAGAGAAACAAATACCGTATGCTAACACATAGATATGGTATTAAAAAAAAAAAAGGTCATGAAGAACCTAGGGGCAAGACGGGAATAAAGATGCATTCCTACTAGAGAATGGACTTGAGGATACGGGGAGGGGGAAGGGTAAGCTGGGACAAAGTGAGAGAGTGGGAAGGACATATATACACTACCAAACATAAAATAGGTAGTGGGTAGCAGCCACATAGCACAGGGAGATCAGCTCAGTGCTTTGTGACCACCTAGAGGGGTGGGATAGGGAGCGTGGGATAGGGAGGGTGGGAGGGAGGGAGACACAAGTGGGAAGAGATATGGGGACATATGTATATGTGTAACTGATTCACTTTGTTATAAAGCAGAAACTAACACACCGTTGTAAAGCAATTATACTCCAATAAAGATGTTAAAAGAAAAAGGGCATTAAACCCTTAAAGAAAAATAAATAAATACATATAATCTTTACCCTTTAAAAAAAAAAAAGAAGAAGAAATATCTTATTTCACTCTGTCACCCAACCTGGCTTCTAGAACATATGGTTAATTTGTGTTAAAAATAAATAAAGGCATTTAACTTCTGCCACAATTTCTCCATTTCAATTATGGTGATAACAATATATGCTTTACCTCACTAAACCAATGTTTGAAATTCTAAGTAGATAACGGACATAAAATGGCTTTGAATATATATATTATGTGCTATGAAAAAAACCATTGTTTAACGTAGGGCCAATATATTACTATGTATTTTTGATATTAGTAAAATTTAAACATCATTGCCAATATAATTCATCAGTTTCTGAGTATTATCCCAGATATAATCATAACTGCCCCAATTATGTTCTGAGAGAATTGTTTTAAAATATGGATAGGGTCCTGTATACCCTGGAAATAAGGCAAATATCAGTCAGATAATCAAGACCCTAAAGTGTCTCATCAGTCTTCATGATGCAAAATGGAGCAAAAAAGTCTAGCTCAGATTGACTGCAAAGCCTTCAATTCTCTTCACTCTCAGAGTTACCCTCATATTCTAGGTTTTGCTAAACTTAGATGTCTATACACTTGCAACCAGATCATACTTTAGCTCCATTTTTTTTTAACAATAAGACTGACCTGGTAGGGCTTTAAGAGATATTAACCACTTGGTAATACCTGTCAAATGCATTCTTTAGAAATATGTGGATGTTACAAGGAGGGCAGCAGAGGTGGTGAAGGGTCAAAATGCCAGGGTCACAAGTCACTTGATCTCTCCTTAATTACCTACCCTCATTTTTAAAATAAAAATACTAATAAAACTTTACTTGGTTTTTGCGAGACTTAAATGAGATAATGTATATGAACTATACTTAAAACTGTCTCTGAAATATTTATCCAAGTATTTCCAAGGCTGAGAATTGGCAGTATTTGTTAAGTTATCTCACAGAGAAATGTAAGGAGAGTTTCACACAATGCTTGCAGCTCATCCCCTTCAGAAACAACCAGATGGCCATTCTAGCTTTGGGGAAGGTGTTTTTTGGCCATGTTTGTTTATTTTCCCTGTGCAGACATTAGGAACCAATAACAACCCAATCATAACTTTTTTTTTTCTAATGGAATCCAAGGATAATTTTTTTTCCTCTTTTTTTTTTTATAGATAATTAGAAAGCACTGTGTTTCTTAAACATATGAAATATTACACACTCAGTTTCCTTTCCATTTGGCTGGCGTCATATGACTAATTCTGGCCAATGAACTGTGAGTGGAATTAGCATGTGTCACTTTCATGATGAGGCAGTGAAAAGCCCCTGTGCAACAGTCCAATATCTCTTTCCATTCTGAGGCAAACCTGGATGGCTAAGTTCACTGCATAAGTGGTTCTTCCTCAGGCATTGCCAGCCGAATTTGTGTGAATGAGAAATAGACTTTATGTGTTATGCCACTAAAATTTTGAGGGTTATTTGTAGACTCAGCATAAGCCTACTCCATCCTTACAAATACACGTTTTGTAAACAAAAAAGTTTTACTAGAGTATTCACAGATATTACAGGTTCTCTAAGGAATCTGTCCCTAGTAAATGACACATGATTTTGACCTAATTTATTTAAGACTAGTAGAAAATAGTCACAATTTGTTAATGCAGTTATTTTCCCAATGAGAAAGAAAAGATGAACTTGGTGATATCAGGATTAGTCAGCCTCCACATTAGAGAGTGAATCTTTTAAGAGCAACTGTTAAATATCACTACAAATACATTAGCTATAACAAAATGCAATAAAATGCAAAGAAAATAAGAACATTTGTTACCATAATTACAAGACCCTGCCCACGTTCTGTTAAAAACGTTGGAGAGGTTGAGGCTTTACCTTGCTTGCAAGCTAAAAAGTTGGCCTGCCACAATTCCATGGAGGGTAGCAGAAGACATGAGCCTTCTGGATCAGAGAGAAAATACTTTATCAGTTGCAGCCACAGCAGTTTCTAGAGTATCAGCAGTATCGTGCTGGTTCTCAGAGTCCCACAACCCATAGAACAGCACAGAAAAGGCTATGTGACAGCTACATATGCAGTATGTGTTTACAGGAGAGGAATCCCAGCTTAGAGAATCTGAATCTTTGATTACAGGCAATGAGGCTACTTGATCTTTGCCCAGGATGGAGACGCCATATTAATTATACTGTACAGCAAACAAATCTGCACTTTTCTCTAGAGGAAGCCATTATCATTGTCTTCCAAGGCTTTCACTCTACCAGTATCCTCGAAAAGATAGTATAGGACAAAAGGATTCAGTGTTTCTGCTTGTAAGACATGCAGAAATGCGAAGGACACATGGAGAATTACCTCCCCAGAAGATCTACCCCTCATTACTACGAGGTCAGTAGAGTCTGACCTTGGTTTCTAGAACATGTTCTCATGAATATGATAGTCTATCAGCCACTCTGATTAATCCAACAAGCTAGTCTAGAAATAAATCAGTTCATTTTTTTTTTCATATATAATAGCATTGAATAAAGACCTCTAACAACAGGGCTCCAAGTAGCAGGATGAGGTCCACCTACAATGTTGACCCCATGCTTGGGGTCCTGGACTCAACAAGTTGAACAAATCCCAAAGTTATCAGGGTCTAACTTAGAAAGTCAGGTGGCTTTCTCCTTAAAAGTCTCTATTGATTTTTCCATTTGGTCCATGGGCATTAATCCAGGTACAGAAGAATGTCTTAGTGATTATATTAAACTGGCTTGCAAGGAGGAAATCTAGGATAACTAGATCATCCATAACAATCCGGGCCAGAGAATAGAGTCTGACCTGCATGCATTTCAGGGACAAATTGTGACAGCATGACCCCCATCATCAAGACAACTGCCTGCAGGGTATACAAAAATAAAAAGTTGGTTTTCCTTCTAAGAAGGTCCCCTAGTAAATAGGGAGGGTCTTCCTTTAAAGAGATCTCTGCAGTCATCTGAGGATTCCATGACCTCCTAGTACTGTTTCCTTAAATACTTGAAGGTTTTTTGACCCCTAAAGTGCAGTCGCCATGTTCTCAGGAAGAAGGCAAGCTAATGTCTGACTTCCACCAAAAATTGCATTCTCAAGGGTATACATGGTGCCTCTGGAAAGAAAGTGTTTTACACCATTGATTCCCTCTCCCCCGTTGCTATCTATATGAGTTGGAGGGCACAGGTTGACAGTGCCTCCAATGTACACTTCAAGCTGATTGGTGGTCACAGGGTACCTAGTTCAGCTTGAATAATTGAGTCTCATTTTTCTTTTTGAGGGAATTATCTGAAGCAGTTTAACCTGTTCCGTTTGTTCACACCAGCACCTGGTGGCATTCATCTGTGCTCCACATAAAGACTAGATGTCAATGACAGGAATGGGTATGGGTAGATAATTGGAAGTTTTGATAGATATTTTGTATGGGGGAGGTATACATCTTGTGTGAGGGGATTATTTGCACCCGAATATCCAGCTAAAGACATTGTGCCTATAATGTATGTCCTTACAGATTCAAAGTTCATATTGGGTCATTTTAGAATAGAGACTACAATCAAATTTGCTAACTCAGGAACTATTTCATAAAACTATCTAATAGCCTTTAAGATGATTTTGCTGGGGATGCTGCCACTGATAATGAGGATAATGATAACAGTGATGACAATAACAATAACTAAAATTTATTTAATGGTTTTATATGCCTGGCACGTTGTCAGATATTTTTTGTAAAGTTTCAATAACCCTTATTACATGCACCTTGCCCTACTCTTTCGTTTGTCTCCAGAGGGCGGGTTAAGATTAACAAGAGAATATACTGAGGCTAGAACTTTAACATGATGAAGAATTTTCTACTTTGTTATTTGCCCTTCTCCTGGCCTTCCTGATAGCCCAGGTTTCCCATGTTGCCCGAATCTCTATTATAAATGAGGTTCAAGCTTATCTCTCAATTAGGAATTGGATTAGTCTGGGAAGTCTCAGGAGAAAGGGCTAATAATAAAATGTGTGGTTTAAGTTTTAGGTCAGAGACATAATATCCATGTTTTGGATTGTGCATGATTTAGCTACATTCAGCAGGGTGAGGGATTCCTAATAGATTTCAGAATTCTAGCCTAGATTTTTCTGACTGCAGAACAGTCCCTTTACCTTCGTTTTCTATCTCAAAACTATAGAGTTCAAATGATTTAGAATGAGCACACTGATAATTACTGGTAGCATCTAGAACTATATCTTATCTCTATCCCCTATCTCGAGTCCATGGATTATCACATTCTGCCGTTCGGGCTTAAATAAACATCTCACATTATCGGACATAAATTCAGTTTGTTAGATGTATAGTTCAGACTTCATCCCCCTTCCTTTTTTTCCCAGATTGTTATAGGCTAAGGTCAAAGCTTTTAAATGTTCCCAATGGAGTATAAAATATGCATTACATTTTTAAGACATTCCAAACATTTGCCTCTATGGTTTGTGACCAACGTATGCATTAATTTGCTCTTCGGTCTTAGCTTTTGCCATGAAAGTCTTAGGTCAGGTAAACATTGATGTGTTCAATTTTTCTTCCATTCACTTAGCAAACAATCACTCCCGAAAGCCCCAGGAAATGAATACCAGGAGAATCCACAACAGACAAGGATGATGTCAATAAACAGGCAGAATTGTTCATTTTCAGATGGGATTTGCTTTGCTCAACTTCCTTTTATTGTTGCAGAGCAACCTAGTGTGATGGTAATGGCAGAAGTGTGTAGACCTTTCGTTGGATTGGGCCACTGTGGATCTTAGAGCTGCCAAAGCAGATTGAAAACGTTGGGTTCTTTGTCTTCACCAAAATAAAAATGTAGTTCAAAAGAAAAATGGAGTTGCTTGAAGTTGGCTATTAGCCCATCTAGATTCCCTTTCAACAGCAGGGCTCAGCTTGTTGCTTGTAACACCATCTCATGGTCTCTTCTCAAAGGTGGTCTTTCCTGGCCATTTAAAAAAGTGGCAAAGCTTATAAATGCAAGAAAAGTAACTCAGCCCAAACGCTTCTGATTAACCCTTGCTGTCTCAATTTTCTCATCTACAAATGCAAGAAACAGGTATCCATTGGAACCATCACATCGTATTGTTGTGAGAATTAAATGAGATAACGTTTGTGAGGGTGCTCTGCAAATTGGAAATTCTTTATGGAAGTACGATTATTATATTGTTCACTGTCATTCAATCAAACTCTCCAAATATCTTCAAAGTTTGAAGGAAAGTTTGAAACATTTCCCCTATTTTTAAATCCCCTTAGATTTTTTTCTCCTTTTAATTTCACTTGGGGTGTGAAACTGCTCAACTACTGTCCTGGTAGCTATTGAAGTTGAAATTTCAACATAGACATTAGCAAAACTTCATGGACAACATTATGTGAAATTCTATATCCTTGGAATTTTCATTCCATTCCGCATTGAGAAAGACCTGAAAACATGAAATTATTCTCTGAAAATGGAAAAATTAGTGAGGATTCCTCACTCTCTCTCTGTATGCTGCAAACTTTTTAAAATAGTGAATTGAAAAATACAGATGATTGCTCTGTCCAGCTAAGCCACGTTTTGGCAGGTGTTAAATCTTGACATTGTGCTGACTGGAACTAAACCATAGACCATAATCTATATAAGAGTATGTGTGTGTGTGCCTGTGCATGTGTGTATATGCATGTGTGTTTGTGAGAGAGAAAGAGAAGAAGTAAACATCTTGGGTAATTTGATACAGCACATAAAACTGATACATATTTACTGAACCTGAAATGGAATGGGTACAGAGAATGCATAAGTAAATAAGAAATCATCCTGGCCCAGAAACAGCTTTTCAACTAGAGGGCAAATAGAGAATGCCAGTGACATTTTCAGTTATCTTATTTTATTTTATTTTTAAAAAGTTTATTGGGGTATAGTTGATTTACAATGTTGTGTTAGTTTCAGGTGTACAGCAAAGTGAATCTGTTATACATATACATATATCCACTCTTTTGTAGATTCTTTTCCCATATAGGCCATTGCAGAATATTGAGTAGAGTTCCCTGTGCTATACAGTAGGCCCTTATTAGTTATCTATCTTTTAAATAGTAGTGTGTATGTATCAATTCCAATCTTCCAATTTATCCCTCCCCCCCATTACCCCCTGATAACCAGAAGTTTATTTTCTACATCTGTAACTCTATTTGTTTTGTAGATAAGTTCATTTTTTAGAATCCACATATAAGCGATATCATATCACTTCCTTCTCTGACTTACTTCACTCAGTATGACATTCTCTAGGTCTATCCATGTTGTTGAAAATAGCTTTATTTTGTTCTTTTTTTTTTTTGGTACTGGCACAAAAACAGAAATATAGATCAATGGAACAGGACAAAAAGTCCAGAGATAAATCCACGCACCTATGGTCACCTAATCTATGACAAAGGAGGCAAGAACATACAATGGAGAAAAGACAGTCTCTTCAATAAGTGGTGCTGGGAAAACTGGACAGCTACATGTAAAAGAATGAAATTAGAACACTCCCTAAACCATACACAAAAATAAACTGAAAATGGATAAAAGATCTACATTTAAGACCAGATATTACAAAACCCTTAGAGGAAAACATAGGCAGACCAATTTTTCAGTTATTTTAAATAAGATAGTTGGATCATGTGATATTTAAAGCTGCCTCAAATACCAAAATGGTGTGATTGTACTTAATTTTTACATTTACATTTTCTTATTAGAAGAAATTTAATACCTTGGCTTTAGCAGGCTTCAACATCAAGGAAGGGAAGGTTTGCATGAAGAAAATGGGGCATCTTTTGCCTCCCTGGAAGGATCAGACTAACCAAAACAAAATTTCAGCTCTTCAGGGCTGGAATCTATCTTTTTATAATCATTAGAAGCAAGGAATATAAAAAGTTTTAGTGGAAAAAAACTGGTGGATATCATTTTTATTCTTTCTTCTTTTGGTCCTTTGTTCACTGTTCATTCCCAGGCCCAAAATTAGATCTAAATCCAGGTGGACATCCCAAGACACTGTGCTAGACAGGTGATTCTGTTCAATGGCTGTCCATCAGAAAACATCAGCACTTTAGAAAAAATATAGCTTTCCCTGCCCTATCCCAGATCTACTCAAATAGAATCTCAAAAGGCAAGACCCAATCATCTGTAATTTTTGAAGCTCCCAAGTTGCTTCTAATCTATCCAACTTGGACAAAATTTGGAGCATCCCTGAGTTAGAGTATGTTGCTTATGACGTCACTTGTTCTCCTGTTTTCAGACTAATTAGTTTCATTTTATTCCACATCCAAAATTGTTCATTTTTTCCCCCTGCCTCCAATGATATTTATTTATTTATAACATCTTTATTGGCGTATAATTGCTTTACAATGGTGTGTTAGTTTCTGCTGTATAACAAAGTGAATCAGCTATACGTATACATATATCCCCATATCCCCTCCCTCTTGCGTCTCCCTCCCACCCTCCCTATCCCACCCCTCTAGGTGGTCACAAAGCGCCGAGCTGATCTCCCTGTGCTATGTGGCTGCTGCCCACTAGCTATCGGTTTTACATTTGGTAGTGTAATTGAGTTATTTGTAGTGCGGTGGATGGACCTAGAGTCTGCATACAGCGTGAAGTAAGTCAGAAAGAGAAAAACAAATACTGTATGCTAACATATATATATGGAATCTAAGAAAAAAAAAAAAAAGGTTATGAACATCTTTTAATTTTCCTTCTTTTTCAGCCCTGAAATTACTCACCTAACTCTGAACTGTAATTGTTTAATAACTGACAAATTTAACCTGTTTCCCCCTTCTCCAAAGACTACTTATTTTCCAATATATAACCCATTTTAAAGTAGGTTGACTGTAGTCAAATTAAGGATACAGATGTCTGAGTTCTGCCACTCATTTCTTTGTATCCTGTAGTTACAGTTGGAAAACTAGCAAGCCAGACATTTTAATATCTTCTTAACTGCTCCCATCTGATCAGTCTTTCCTTTGGATCAAACATTCTTGATGGTTTCTGAGAATTCAGTCATGTATTATATCATATCATTCCACATTTCCAAGCATATTTAACATTAAACCTCAAATCTCTCCAAATCTGATGCGCCAGTATAAGATGACTCATTCTTCCTGGAACATATCCTGTATGCCCTGAGTACCAAATCACACTCTAGGGCAAAGGTTATGTCTCCCTCGTGCATTTTCATATTTTTATATAGCATGTAAAGCACTGCATCTAGGCAGATCTTACTAAATGAATGCTGCATTATTGCTTATCATCATCAAGTCTATACTCCTAATCTATACATTCCATTATTAAACACATGCTGATTGAATATCTACTGTATGCTAGAACTATTTCTAGGTACCACAGACAAAGAAATTGTCCCCTAGAAATGTAAATTATTTGTTACAAGTTGGATCAAGCAAGAAAATGTGGAGTGTGCACTGCTGTCTCAGTTAGTGCAATTCTATCGCCTCTATTGGAAAAACAGTCTGAAGTTCTCCCTAATGATGTCCCTAGTGATGTGTAAATTTTACTTTCTTTATTTAAAAGGGCAGGTTTTTTAAATTTTTAATGGCTGAAATAGTAGCTACAATTTTTGTGCACCTCTTATGTATTAAAAACATTATATCAGATACACTCTGTAGACGTAAAACTTACCCTCATGAAGGTGAAATAGAAAGACCCAATAACTTAAAATTCTGAATCTAAGATCTGAACCCTGCCCTGACTGCTCCATGTCTGATTCCCTCACACAGGCTGCTTTTCAACAGACGTGCTCAGAAGTGGCCCCACATGAGTTCTGATTCCAGAACGCTCTGCTAGCGTTCCATCTACCGTCCTGTTCCCCTTAGCCTGGCACCACAAGAGACCTTGAAGAAGGTTAGCAGTTTGCAGGGGTTCCTCTTTCATAGTGAGAAACTTGCTGTGAAATCTATCACAGCAGCTGAAAGATACAAGTAAATGTTTTCCAAATAAAAATCCCTCAGTGAGTCAAAGAAAGAAAAGGTGTAATTTTCCTTAGGTAAATGCAACATGCGCATGTTATTTGAAAGAGCTGGTTCAAGTGGAAATGAATGACTGCCCCAGGGTCACAATCTGACAGTAAGTGCTTGCTGCGTACATGTGTGGAAGAGGGAATGGGGACAGATATTGTAAACGAGCAGAACAATTTCTTTGCCTCATCAGTTCATGAATATTTGAACGGAGAGGGTGTGATTTGGAGAGTTCCTTCATGGCTTTGCTTTTTTATTTTCCCTGCAGTATCCCTCTCATTCAGCGAGGATCTATCATATACTTACTACAGTCCAGACATATTTCTAGGCACTGTGACCATAGAGTTCAATATGACACATTCCTCTGCTTCAAGGAACACTCTTCTCTGTGTTATTCCCCAAATTATCATACAACCTTATTAGACAAAGGAGGGCAGGTGTCCTTGCTTATACAAAGTGAGGGTGAAGAAATAAAGACAGCTCAGCACGTCCCCACCGCCACTCTCTAGGACTATACTCTGTGCTACATGCATAGACAATTGTGAACTTTTGGAGAGAAACACTGAGCTGGATCTTCATATACTTTTCTAACTTACTTGGTATGTTATCTGATTCAATGAACAATTTTTTTGGCATCTATATGAGATGTAAAATTCTCCGTTCTGGTGTTTTTTCAACCAAAGTCTTTTATTCTCCTGCATCACAGGCTGTCTTTTGCTAAATGAGAACACTTATGTACCTCAGCTAAAAAATATTTGCTGAAAAATACATTCAAAAGCTTTACATCGGTAATGATGCTGGTTAGCAAGGACTCTGTACAGATACCAAGTGTGGTTGTTACTGCTCTCCTTAACCTACATTCTACAGTCTTTATTAGAGACAGTGAATTACATGGGGAACAGAAATCTAATCTGTTTATTCAAAGCTGCCAAGAAGTCAATCAAGGTCACGCGTTTCAAGTTCTGTGAGTTGGAGCTGGTGACAAACTGGTTCTATTTAGCTGGAGAAGGCGGGGGTGTCTATTTAAAGGAACTAAGGGAACAGGGGCCAACAACTCATCAACGTCCAAAAAAGAGAGAAGAAGATTAACGCAGGAGTTGAAGAAAGATTGATGTAGGAAAGTCCCACTTGTTGAAGCCTGTGTAAAGAGCCAACATCATTTACTGATAGACAGGAGTCTGGAAATTCAGAGCAAAATGAGCTAGAGAAAATAGCATGAAGGGGCAATCATTTCCAGTGAAATGTGTACATGAGAGAGAGGGGACACCTTCTCAGTTCAAAACTCTGGGTGATGGTAAATTCTCAGTGAGGTGGATATGTGATTCACAATAGTCTTTAATACATGGAGACTTCTTCATTTTCATCAGAGGGCTGAGAAACTTGTAATTTCTAAGAACACAGTGATACCAACAGGCAAACTAGAACCTTGGAAGGAAAAATCCAAATCTACTTTCCTTCACTTGTCTATTTACTAAATATGATGCTGGCTAAAGAGTACGCTTTTTTTCTTTCTTTTATTTTAAAGAAAAGTTATAAATTTGGAGGTGTTTTGGAGGAAATATGCTCTTTGTAGCATATTCTACTGTGTAAAAATCAGTTGATGACTAGGAAGAATGACAATGATGATAAGGTCCCAGACCCCATGTTGGAAGAGTAGCAGATTACAGAGCTCCAAATCAGTCTGAAGTCTCAGAGCTGAAGATTACTGTGAGAACAGTTATTCCATTGTATCCCTTGATTTCTGGGATGATACCCATTTATAGCCCAGTTCCAGAAAAGGGAGACTTATGGTAAGAATACAGAAGAGACTCTATAATAATCAAAGTGAAAGAACTGCAGCTCACCTTTGCCTCCTAAGGATGGGAACAGGAGCTATAGCAATTGCAAGGATTCTCTGTATGTGCATTATTACTCTCTTTTTTCCAACTTCCTTGACTAACTCACTGTTTTTTCTCCCTCAAAACCTAAACCTGAGACAACTACTCCTCCTCAAAAGAGTAGTGGGTAGAGGTAACTTGCAATCCATTCAGTTCCAAACAGTTACTAAAATGTCAATCATTGCACAACTATTGCAGTAAATCGTTGAGTTGAATTTAAATTTTTCTGAAACTGGACATTATGAGTAGAGAATTGCAACAAGAGAGGTGGCAGTAGGCAACTGAAGAGTAGTAGTGTCAGTAAGAGATATAGCATTGTACACACTCAGATTTGAATTGATACGTGGTATTTGACAATCTGGAAATGGTGGGTAACAGGTAGGTAAATATGAACTTCAAGTTCTTTGAAACTGTTCTCCAAAATTCAGAAACAAATCAGTGGCTAGAAGTCCTAAGAGGAAGACAGTGTTGGTCAGTAGCTTGATTGAAACTGGTGCAAAAGGAGGAAATGTAAAATTGTGATGAAGGTGTCCCCACGATCAGAGATATATAGTGAGATGCGTGCTGTAGATGGGTAAGGTACAAAGTAACACTATCCTGGGAATTTCATAATCCCTTGGGCTACCTGAGTCTGTTCGTGGCTCAAGTACAACCACAACAGATAGTGATCTTATACAGAGTTTCATTCTTTATATTGGGACACAAGAAATCCCTGATCACTCTGGCCAATATTTCAAATGGGTTGTGGAGGCCACAACAGTTTAACTGCAGATCTGGAATCTTATTGGTTTATTCAGCTAGGCCATACAGTCATGTGGACAAGTCATGTCCAAATTGTGGTACCCAGACCAGCAGCTTGACCATCACTTTTGGGCTTGTTAGAAATGAAAATTATGAACCCTGCCCCAGTTTAGTGAATCAGAATGTCTGGCTAGGGGAGGGAAGAGAGATCGGGATTTTTAAATATTCTGAAGTTTGAAATGCATTGGTATGAAGACAGTTTTCCCAGCATGCCTCTCTTCATTCAACAAGTATTTACTTTGTGCTACACACTTTTCTAAATATTGGACCTTCAGTGATGAACAAGGCAGAGCAAATTTTAGCAGTGAAGAAAAATATTAAACAATAATTTCTTCAGTTAATGATTTCAGTACAGTTGTGGTCAATGTGTTAAAAATAGACACAGGAAAATTCTGAGGTATTTTGAAAACATATGATGGAGAAACTAATGATGTCTTTGGTATATCTTGGCATTGTGATGATACATATTGAAAAAAAACAGAATGTCACATCAAAGCCATAAAAAATATTTTATCTGATGCTGGTGTAACCCAGGGGATCGCCTTTCATAGATGACAGACCCAAGAAGAGGAGGCCTGTGTGGAATATGGTACCACTGGCTTCCAGATATTTCTTACATTTAGGCTCCCCTCTCCTTTTAAATAGAATTAAGTGACTCAATAAAACCAATATCAGAATCAATTCTAACTCAGTCTCCAAGGGATGATTTAACTCCTGAATGTTCAGTGCGATGGTTCTTAAATTGATTTGGCACTTGCTAATCACAGCAGAAATATCAGGATGCTGAGGCTTGAAGGTTAGGGCATATGCAAAGGCACAATGGGAATAAAAGATTGAGTCCATCATTGAACAAGATACAGTTCCTGCTTCTGTGGTCCTCACTGAATACTTCACAATTCTATCCTGTTAACGTAAAGGAACTATTTAGATGAGATAGATAAGGGACAATGAACTGAAATAAATTGAAATGTACTTGCCAAGTACATTTTTATAGCTTTCATTCTTTTTTAGTCTATGAACCTTTTCAGTTTTTCAATTGAAATTGAGCGAAGAATAATCTATCTTTGCATTCTGATATTATCCCTCTTATTTTGGGGCAGGAAGAGGGGATGTGATTTCCTCAGTGCTGAAACCTCCTATTCCTCTAGTTACCAAGAAGTTTTTTCTCTTCCATCATTCTCTTCTGTTTAAGTCAATACTTCATTCTCTGTCGGTTGTTGTGTTCTATTTGATTCAACACTTCATAGTACCAGTAAGATGTCAACTGTGTTATACAGTGCCTGACCCATATTTGATTCTTGATAAAGTTTTATTTGACAGATAAATGAATGAATAAGTGTGGCTTGCTTTAACCACTATCTACAAGCCTTCTAGAAAGAGCTGGAGCACTGAAGAAGAACAGTTTATAAGGCTGTACTCAAACCTGGATTATGAGATGGGATGGTGATGAATCCAAGGGACTTGATACCTTTCATTAGCATTATATTGTCCCTATGCCATCTTGTTTCTCCTAATAGCAGTTAAACAATTTTAATTTCTTTTTAATATGATGAATCTGTTTCCTCCACCAAAATATCGACTCCATGACAATAGAGATGATTTGTTTTATAATCTTTTTCACAAATGCAGCAACTCCTACAATAATACTCTGAACTTAAAAAATGCTCAAGTAAATATTAGTTGAATGATGTCTCACTTTGAAGGTGACCCTGAGGCAAGGATTTAAGCACAAGTATTTTTTTGGGGGAGCTGAAGGAAACATCTGTGGAGGAGTAAGGAATTGGAAAAGGGAATAAAACACAGTTAATAGAGGGTATCCAGTTAATAGAGGATATCAGGAGTCTCAGCTAGCCCCCACTGGGAATCAACTCACTTTGTTTCATTGAGGCTAGATAGGGGTGGAGGCTCAGCTCCCGACTGCACCCCTCTGACACACAGGTGAGGAGCTGTGTATGGCTAGAAGTCGAGTGTTAAGTAGCTCTGCCTCCCACTGTCTTGGTCACTGTCATTGGTGCCAGGTGGGTTTGTGGAGTTTGGGCTCCCCACCAGCTCCCAGTGACACCAGGGGTGGAGCAAAGTAGGATGCTGATTTCCTCTGACTTTCACCACTTAGTGGAGTCTAATTGCTACCAGATGGAGGTGGAGACTCAGCTATAGCCACTGGAAGGCCCCTATGGGGCGTTCCCAGGACAGATTCCCCCATGTTCTCAGCCTGCCTCTTGCCTATAGAAAACCTTTAGCCAAAGAATAAATTTAATCAGAGCAGTGAGAAAATGCAGAAGCAAAGGAAAGCAGTCAAACAAGACAAAATTATAGTTCAGCCATTAAACAAAGTCAAGGACCTTTAATTCCTTCTCAAGGGCTATAGATAGTATTCTGAGCCATATCCTTTGAGCTGGTTTGCAGATACTGAAGCCCTCACCAGGTGGAGAAAGTTAACTACATGATGACTAGACTGGAGCCATGATATAAGCTGCTCCAGCTTGAACAATTCCAAGAGCTGGCCTCAAGAAAATGGAACAAACTAACCCTGGAACTGAAGATTTTTTTTAAATTAATTAATTAATTAATTTTTGGATGCGTTGGGCCTTGGTTGCTGCATGCAGGCTTTCTCTAGTTGCAGCGAGCAGGGGCTACTCTTCATTGAAGTGTGTGGGCTTCTCACTGCAGTGGCTTCTCTTGTTGTGGAGCCTAGGCTCAAGGTGTGCGGGCTTCACAGTTGTGGCGCTCGGGCTCAGTAGTTGTGGCTCGTGGGCTCTAGAGCACAGGCTCAGTAGTTGTGGCACACTGGCTTAGTTGCTCTGCGGCATGTGGGATCTTCCCAGACCAGGGCTCAAACCTGTGTCCCCTGAATTGGCAGGCGACTTCTTAACCACTGCGCCACCAGGGAAGCCCCTGGAACTGAAGATTAACTACTTCATACAATCAAGATGACACTGATCAGACTGCTATATGACCAATTTCAAGTTGATTTTTGGAGCTGACTGTGCTGTTTTGCATGTAGCCCCCTCCCTTCAGCTATACACCCCTGAAAATCCCCTTTAAAAGCTCTTGCCCTTGATCGGCAGTGGGGAGTTGGTTCTTTAGGACATGAGTCCACCTTCTCCCCAGGTTGCTGGCCTCTGCCATAAAGCAACTTTCCTTTCCTAGAAACACTTGTCTATTGAATATTGGCTTTCAAGTGATGAGCAGCCTAACGTGAGTTCAGTAACAAATCCTGCTGACACTATCCACAGCCTACTTCTGCTGAATGGGGGATGGAAGAGCAACTCCCAGCTCAGACCCACATACACTACCTTGGCTGGCTGGAGAAACTGGGTGCCTCCTGCTTGCATTGAGCTGGGATGAAAGATTAGCAAGTTGCTAGGCACTCTCCTCACAGGGTGGGGTAATCCTAGCACCTTGTCTGCTTCTGTGGGTTGGTGGGGTGGGTAGAACTCAGACAACTCAATCAACCCTCCTGAAACCATGGGGAAGGAGGTAATAGCTTTTCTGTGAGTGTTTGGCTTAAGTAGGATCGGTAGTGCAAAAAAGGTTTTTTGCTGTCTTAGACCATGACTTCCCCAGTCATTTGACTAGGGATAACAGAGTTTCTCATATCTTCTTTTAATCTGTTGAATGTTCAGGATTGAGAGCTTCTGTAATGCCCTTTCTGGAATATATGGGAGCCAATAAGCAAACAGGGAACTCGTTTTCATTTCCCTAATTCTCTAGGCAACCCACCTGATTTTCACCTTTTTACATTCCTGTGCTTGCTTGTTGTGATGTATCCAGACTTTTTTAGCTTTAAAGAGGAGAATCCAGAAGGAATGGGCTACTTCATTTTGGCCAGAACCAGAAATCCTCTCAAATTATCATTAAAGCCCTAATGCTTCTGGAAATCTTCAAGTGTATGTTCTGATGAGTTTAACACGTATTCTATTTATGTTATTCATTTTCCTCCATAGTTAGATGAGTGAGAAAAAAAGCTTCTATTTCACTTTAAGTGGTGCCACTAGTGGATGTTATTATACATGTTTCACTTACAATCTTCCTACCAGGAAATTTTTTATGAGGGAAGATAAACAAAAGATATTACAGCATGTTTCACATGGTAGGTTTTTTAAACTGTCCTTAACATTTTTTCTCAGTCGCTAGATTCAGGGTACCCATATGTGCCATGTACTATATTTTTCTGGCTCGTTTATTGAGAAATTAATCTCACACTCAAAATCCAAAATCATTTTCTATTCCCAGCTGCAGTGACATAAAAAGTTTGCCTTAAGTATGACTTCATAGATGTATTTATATTTAATCAAGCCTCTTTACTGACACTCCTGGCTACAGCTGCTGATTCTGCTGCTGACAAGGGCAGGAAGGACTTTGAGTAAAATGTCATGGGATCTAGTTAGTTCAAGGCAGAAGCTTTTCCTTTGAACATCACACAGGGGTCATACAATGTAATCTATTTATACTACCATAGTTTCCAATAATATGGTTTGCAAAACAGAGATCCAAGAATGAGGAAGTATTAGAAACAACAAAAACAACCAGCAAGATTGAAGAAAATGTATCCAGATTATTCTACTCCTGAACTTCTAAAAATAGTCTTGTGAGTAAATCATTTAGTTCAGTGAGCACTCAGTTTGCCTGGGTTCAAATCCTCACTTTCCGACTTATTGCATATGTGAATTTTGGAAAATTATTAACAAATTAACATCTGTGACTCATCTTCCTTATCTGTAAAATGGTCATAATAATAGTACCAACTTCAGTGATGGATATAAAATTAAAAGAAATAATAAATGTGAAACACAAAGAACAGTGCTTGGCATGACATAAGTGCTCAACAAATGATAGTTATTATTCAATAATCATTGGGGCAATCGGTTGCTAAAGTTTTGTCAACTTAAAAAAGAAAGGTTTAAATCTATCAACATTTATAGATTTATCTGGGACATCAAAGATACATAAACATAGCATCTGACATCAAAGAAATTATCATCTGCTAGAAATAAAGGAGAGAGAAATTATGCCGTTGATTAATAGTGTGGAGTGAACACTATATGCCAGTTAATAACAGTCATTATTGTCCCCAGTTTGCAATGAGGGTCAGAAAAGTGGAGGAATGTGGTCAAGGTGACAGAGTTAAATTTATAGATTCAAGTGCAGGCCTATTTGAAGTCAGAGATTATAGGAAACTCTTATAGCATTAAAGTAATCAATAATCAAAGAAAAATTAAGTGTTACCTTATGGGCTGAAGGTGATCCTGAACACCGTGAGCTAACGTCAGTTATACCTTGTTTATGGCCAGTGACGTGCCTGGAAGATATTCTACGTCCCAGGAAAGGAGGAACCTTATCATCACAGTCTCCTCATCTGTAAAATGAGGTGAAGAGAGAATATATCTCTAACAATCCACAATCTGATGAATGTTTATGCCCTGAAACTTCATTTCTATATTATTAACCACAGTATTGGGCGCTATTTGATACATTGGAATAAAATGTAGTGGATGGGCTTTGCAGCTGACTGTGAAGGTTGATGTCACAGAGAAATTATTTTCAAAACTTTTATAACATAAAGTAAGAAAGAGCAAGACAGTTATAGATATTAGGGGTTAATTAGGGGAACCAAAAGGGGAGGACAGATATGAAATTCTTGGAGGTGCCACAAGATTCCATGCTCATTTACTGACCGACTAAAACACCGTGACTATACCCAACACTTAATGCACATTATCTTATTTAATCCTTACCAAAGCCCCATGGAGTCGGAATATTTGATCCCCAATTTTATTGAATGATGGATTCTCAGAGAGGTTAAGTAATCACAGCTACAGGGTCACACAGTTACTTTGCAGGGATGCTGGAATTAAAATTCAAGTCGACATGCAGCAATGTCCATGGTCTTTCTGCTGTTTTATAAAAACTCTCAAAGTTCTCTATGTACACAAGGCACTGTGACTCTCATCTATTTATGTAAATGACAGCATGGGTCATTAATGATGCAATCGGTATTTTAATGTGTATTGACATTAACCTTTCTGAACACTGAAATGAAAGTGCTATTTTCACTCACCGATGGAGCTGGTCCTATTAAACATTGTAACCTCTCATTGTAATTTTCTTAGGAAGTGTTTTCAGGGGATAGAAAGGCAAAGAGACTGACATTTGTGAGTACTTACTCTGAGCCAAGCACTTAACATTTATTAGCTTATTTAAACATTACAATAACTTTGGAGGATAATATTATTTTCCCTTTCTAGTAAATAAAGAAATTGAGGCTCAGAGAGATTAAGTAAAAAGCCACAGGTTCCTGGGATTCAGAAGTCCCTGTTTTATGGTACTCCACACTGCTTTCCATGGCCAATTTCCAAATCAGGCTCTAGTTTTTCTGTTTCTTTGAACTTTCAGCTGGAATGTTTTCTTTTTTATTTTAGGGCATCTCCAAAAGTTCATAAATATACATTGACATCAGCGATTAAATTATATGTTGTTCAGACAATGATCAAGTCATTTTCAAGACTCACATCGTGGAAGTCTAACTTACGCTTTTAAAGAGCATAAAAATACATAATTTCAGTAATTCCTGTAGGCCTTCAGTATGCATTTGATTATTGAGTGACTCAGTAATTTTTATTAATGAGTAACAACCAACATTTGCTGAGTACTTATGTCTGACCACCATGTTGAATCAGTTTGACAGCAAATAGTGACAGTTCCTTAATTTTTTCCCTTAAATAATTATTTCCCCTAAGGATATCTACCTTCAGCCATTTAAAATTTCCTTGAGTTGAAGAACACATATCCCTTGACACACATACCTAAATCTTTGTAATTTTTGAGAAAGACTGTGATTTGCTATATGCCATAAGCTAAATGGAGAGTTTGGGGCACACATTTGTCTGGAGACAAACTCTTGCTCTAAACAACAGTTCAAAATGTTTCAGTGAACACCTATGGAAAGTGATATATTATGCAAGCAGTTTCTTTGTAGTTGTTTGTAGAAATAGCTCAGCTACTTAGACATAAATGAGTGGTGAAGCCAAGGTGAGGTGTTCCCCAAATTCCCATGCTGAGTTGTTCTGTCCTTTGTGCTCCCATAGTACTTTTTTCTTACTTCTGAAATAGCACTCACCAGCTGGTATTTATTTGTTTACATACAAGCCTTCTGCCACAATTGACCATTAACTTTTCAAGGTCAAGGACCAAGTCTTATTCCTCATTATATCTCTAGCACCCAGCACAGTGCCATAGACATAATGAGTTCAATAGATATTTCTTGAGCGAGCGATTGAATGAAAGAATAGAGGTCTCCATTTTCTTCTAACATGTTAGGATTTGTGGGAACCTATGTCATGTGCTACCTGGCTTCCCCTTTGACTTTTCACCCTAGCCCCCAGGAATATTGTCAGCAGCTAACCACTATCTTAGAGTCTATTTCCCAAGGAACTCAATCCACAACAAGTTTAAAAAAACACATTTAGACAAAAGTTGTGAGAATCTGCTTTAGTGTCTTACCCGTGCCCTTAATCCTCCAATGGGAATCTATGCTGATTTATAGATCACGTGTAAGGAACTATATTATGTACTTTCACCTACATGATCTTATATCTAATTTTTTAAATAAATCCTCATCCTTTTTTCAGGGATTTTAGGTTGGGTTCCCTAGAAGTAGAACTTGAAATGAGAACTTCTTATTCAAGTGATTTATTAAAAAAAGGAAACTGAGGAGAAGGGTAGTGAAGAAACCAGGATGGAGATATGGAAAATACTAATCCAGGTTATGTTTTCAGCTGAAGACGAGCTTCAGTCTGACCTCAGTGTCTGGACAATTAATGCACCATAATTAGTCCTTCTTTGAGTCAAGAGGGCAGCCTTTTGTACCACTCTGTAACCAGACATTAGAGATGGGCTATCTTTCCAAGGTATAACCAAAGAGTTACCAACTGGTAGGCAGAGACGGAAATGCCTGTGTGCCATTAACAGTGAACTCACAGCAGCTGGGAGATGAGTGTACTGGCCCAGAAAAGTGGACCAGTGAGAAGTGAAGAGTATCCATTACATCAGATATTTTTAATAGCCCACAATCTATTTTACTCAATTAGCATTTATTGAGTGAGCATCTACCAAGTCTGGGTTTATGAAGAATAGAGAAGGAGAACGGTTGTAATTTTAGATTCCAAGATTATCCTTAGGCAAGGAAAGCTTCATTGAGAAGATGATGTTGGAGCAAGGATCTCGAGGAGATGAGTGGAAAGTCATGCAAATATTCTGAGAAAGAACCTTCTAGCAGAAAGTATTGCAGGTGCAAAGTCCTCGAGGTGGGAGTGCTGGTCATTTGCAGAAATAACAAGGATGCCAGTGTGACTGGAGTAGAAAGGTCAATAGGATGAGGATTTATAAAAATAAAATTAGATACCCCCTTTTCAATCTATTTTTTGAAGAAAAATATCGAAGGCAGTGAAATGGAGAAGGTTACTTCTATAGAACATTTCAATGAGCACCTATTAAAAGTGACATATTAAGCAAGTCCTTGGACTCTTTGCATGTGTGAAGGATAAAATAAAATCTCTCAGTCTTTCAATTTAGCTCTTGCCTTTATCACGTAACTTGGGGATAAGGAAAATGTAACTACTAGCTTCAGATGAGCCATAAGATCGTGGACATTTTCGTTAGATTCTTTGAGCCACATAAATATAAAATTTAGAATTAAAAAAAATCTCTAGCTTTCAGGGCTAAAGTAAGAATTATATAAGATCATGTAGGTGAAAGCAAGAGGGAAGAGATATGGGAACATATGTATGTGTATAACTGATTCACTTTGTTATAAAGCAGAAACTAACACACCATTGTGGAGCAGTTATACCCCAATAAAGATGTTAAAAAAAAATTATACCCACTGCACCTCACAAGAAGTCTTTGAATAAATCACTTAGCTGAAGCAAAAAAAAAAAAAAAGAGTGACATCGTCTGACTCAAGTCTTGCAAGGAACACTTTGCTGCAGTTTTGAGGAGAAGTGGGTGGACGGGGAAAGAACAGAGACAGCAGTTAGAAGGCTGCTCTCTAGAAGGTTACATCATCTAGGAGAGAGTTGACTATGGTTAAGATCAGATTAGAGCAGTTCAGGTGAGTGAGCTTTTTCAGATTCTGAATATATTTTGAAAATACAGCCAACATAACTTGTTAATGGACTGAATATGTGGAATGGAGAGAAGAAAATGAGTTGGATGTGATTCCAAACTGCAACACTCACAACAATTGACCAGCAGCATTGGTCTTGGTTTCAGACTGACGGTCAAGTTCATTAGATACAATATTTCACTAATACTAATATTTCTCCAATATTTCACTAATATTTCACAATATTTCACTTATTTAGCTTTAAGAAAGGATGCAGGATAAGAATTAATGTAGAATTCATGACAATGGCATAGCAGAGATCTGACTCACCATTTCTGAAACCCCCAAACCACTTTGCATTCTGCATGCATTCTGCATGCACAGGTTCATAAGAGAAGAAGCTGAGTGGGACAGGTTGATGTCAGCTCAGGGAAACCATCATCTCTGTGGTCCGTTCTGCTTTTATATTTTGTGCTCATTTCCTGGTGCAACAGTCTCTCTTACATATTGGTTAGTCATGACTTGACAAACAACCTCAACAATGAGGCACAGGTGCTTGGTCCTGTATATAATAACCTCGGCCAGAATCTCACTCAGCTTGGATCTGTTATACTCCTGTAAATCTCATAAGTTACTATAGTGGGGGAAGATTTGATCAAGGTTTGAATCATCAGTTGTCCCTGAGAAGAAAAGATGGCACTAATCAACCAATGGCAATTTCCTTCCAACAATGGTTTGGCCTCAGCACCCAGAAGGATTGTGTTGCCATCCTACAGGAACAGTGGCTTTGGAAAGCATAGGAGGAAGAATATTAGGAATTTAGTTTTGGACACATTAAATTTGAAATGCGTTTTATATGGTACATCCAAGTGGAGAAGATGAGTGGGGAATTTGATACGTGAATCTGAACTTCAGAAGAGAAGGCTGGGATAGACATATATATTTGAGGGTTAATAACAGATAAATGGTATTTAAAGCCCCGAGTCTAGATGAAAACAATGAGATTCAAAGAGAGTGAGTATAGGGAGAGAAGTCTAAGAGTTGAGAATTTTGGTTGTCAAGGCAATGAAAGAGGACTAGCAAAGGACACTGAGATCAAGAGGCCAGTAAAATAAGAGAAAATCAAGAATCTCTCATGCTCTATAGGCCAATGGAAGAAAGATTTAAAAATTAAGGATGTAGCAATCAACTGCATCAAATTCTGATAAGCAGCTGACTAGAATGAAGACTGTTAGGTTTAGTCACAAGAAGGACAATGCTGACATTTACAAAGGCAGTTCTGTGAAATGGTGTGGAAAGATTGATTAGAGATGGTTCAAGAGAGAATGGGGAAAAAAGGAATTAGAGACACAGCAGGTACAGATAATCTCTGCTGTAAGACAAGCAGGATCGGAGAATTGCACCAATAGGTGGAGAGATAGTCATCAAATGAGTTTTTGTCATTGCTGCTGTTGTTTAAGATGAGCGATATTGCAGGCTTGGGAGAATGATCTGGTAGATGAGGAAAATTAATAATGAAGGAGAGGAGAATTACTGAAATGATGTTCTTAAGTGGGTTAGAGAGAATGGAACCAAGGCAGAAGTGGAGATGTTGACCCCAGAGAGGAGTGCACACAGCTCCTCCATTTTAACAAGAGGAAAGGAAGAAATACATGGGCAAAGATGCAGGTTAGCGGGTGGAAATTTGTGGAAGTTCTTTCCTCAGTATCTATTTTCTCAGTGAAATAGAACACAAGGCAGATGTCCGAGATGGAGGAGAGAAGAGGAGGTGTTAGATGTTTAAGGAAAGAAGAGAAGAGGTGAACTAGCTTTGTAGGAGAGTGAATGGATAGAGAACTGTAGTTAGGATTGCTTGGCAGAAGTAAGAGTCCACCTGAGAATAGTGGCCAAGGCTTTACAGTAGGACAGAGCAGGATGGTTGTGCTTTTCTCCAGCCATGCTCAGTTGTGCGGTTTAGTCAAGCTATGGGAAGGGAGTTAGTGATAATCAAGGTTAGAATTTTGTCAGGTGAGTATATAAAGTGAGAAATGAGCAAGATAATTGAAAGCATGTGCAAGGGAGTTAGTGCAATGATGGATCATGAAATCCAAACTGTTTAAGAATCAAAATGAGGACAGGACACAGAAAGTAGGGGAAATGAGGGCCATTAAAAGTGAGATAAAAATCAAGAGTGAAGGTCCTGGCAAAGTAGAAAATTTGTTAGGTGCTCCAAGGAGCAACTTAGAAAGATAAGAGGTGATGGTCTAAATGCAGGATGCCTAAAATGTAGACTACAGAGAGATTGCATTTACAAGTCATATCTTGACTTAGGATATGACTTTGACAATACGTGGTTAATGTAGTAGAGGACACATTTATTGAATCAGAGAAAGCTAAGACTCGATAGTCCAATAAAATGGAACTTTCATCCTGATGGACATTAAAATCACTAATAGTTATGATGGGGTATTGTTGGAATGAACCAAGAGCTACAATATTCAAAAAATTAAGAAGTGACCCAAGAGTATATAGGTGAGGACAACATGGCTGGGTAGTGAGAATTTGTGTAAAGGTGGGAAGAATTGTCTGGAAGCAGCAATTGGGAGCAGAGGGTATACACCCTTGTTCCAGCCCAGTGGTGGACTGCAGGGTATGCAGTGTCACACAGGAGCGAGCATATTACAGATTTAATGACACAGAGACTACCTTATTCACAAGCAATTCCAAATTCTGGTAGAAAGAGTCATATTTGTCCAACTTGTGTTTGGTGATCACTCGTGATTCACACAGCTGTCACCGAGGGGTTGGGAGGGGGACAGGCACAGAGGACTAACATGGTTGCCAGGGCCTTCTCCTGTCACCTTATAAACAGAGAGCAAACTCTTAAATATATTTACTAACTTCTTTCCACCAAAGAAGAGTTGCTTCCGAAAAGATCATTAACCTTTCCATTATAGCCCTTTTTTTTGTTTTCCTTTTCAAAATTCAGAACCGGCAGTTATCTATCTAGGATGAGTTGCGTCAATGGTCAGGCAATGGTCCACACAGTCGAGTTCCAGTTAGACATCCTAACACACTCTTCGTAATTACATTGCTATTCCACAACTAGAAACTTCCCATCTTGAAACGAGCTCAAAAAGAAAGTGCAGCAACTTACCTGGCACTGCCACTGTTTATTGTTGGGCAAGCAACCCTGCTTGGCACAGGACATCTTGATTTGTGTTAATGTCCTAATGCACTATCTTTGTAATATCCCTTATATTTATGTATGACATAAATCAAATCCTGCTCAGAACTAAGTTGTTGCTGCTTTTTTTCTCCTACTCTTCTACTGGGTGTATTTATGTTATGCTGCGTCGTATTATACCGTTGCAGCAAATTTATCTGAGCTTCGACTTTTACTGCTGATTTAGCAAATATTTTATAATCTGCAATGAACTGTAAACACTTTTTTTTTCTGACAGATCCATTATGACAAGTGTTATAAACTCTTCACTGCAGACTATCTCTTCTATTGAGCTGCTCCTTATATCAATTTTACCATGCACAGAAAATGACGCTGGTAGTATTGTACCTGTCTGAGCTCGGTCAGGACAATCAACAAGTCCTGCAACACAGAGCATCTATATACTTAGTCTTATTCCATGTTTCTCATTTATACAGCATGTTAGTGGGAATCAAGTTTTAAGAGTAGTCCAATGAGCTGAAACTAGTCCATGAGCTCCCGTTTCTTTCCATTTAAGAGTTTGTGCATAAACATACACAATATTTTTAAGTAGTTTATAAAGCTTCCCATTTCCTATCAGGTCTAAAATGTCAAAATGTATCTACATTAAACCCATGCTGCATCTGGGAGTAAACATTGATCCCAAAGAAAAACCTTCACTCTGCTAAGCCACGCCCATAGCTTTGCTTACCTTCTGTGATGGTGGCAGGAGGTGTCTTTCATTTACCAGTAGCTTTCAATGAATAAGAGTATCAAAATTCTACCCCAAAAAGTGAGGAGGAGATAAGAAAGGAAACTCATGTGTTGTGGGCTGAATTGTGTCCCTCTCCAATTTCATACGTTGAAGTCCTAATTCCCCAGTTTCTCAGAATGCCACTCTACTTGGAGGTGGGATGTTTAAGGAGGTAATTAAGTTAAAAGGAGATCATTTGAGTCAGCCCTAATCCAATCTGGAGAAGAATGGGACACAGATGTAAACACAGAGGGAAGACACAGGGAGAAGACAACCATCTCCAAGCCACAGAGAGAGGCCTCAGAAGAAACCAACCCTACCAACACCTTGATTTCGGACTTTTAGTTTCCAGAATTGTGAGAAAATAAATTTCTGCTGTTTAATTCACCCAATGTGTGGTACGTTGCTATGGTAGCCCTAGAAAATTAATACACCATATTTATTATCTCTAATTTTCATGGAAATTTTCACACATAATTTTATTTAACTTCCACAATAATCCTGAGATGTATCTAACCATTCATTTTTAAGGATGAAGAAACAAGCTCAGAGAGATTAATCAATTTACTCTACATCACCAAGCTAGATATTAAGAAGCTATGGGTAAAATCCACGTTGTTCAGGCTCAAAATCCATTCTCTTTACCCTTTACACAGTCTATATGTTTAGCTTTCCAGTTAATTTCCATTACTAAGATGGAAAGGAAGGCCATGGCTGGGCTATATGCAAATCTTTGAAGAAGTTTTCCACCTGCAGTTAACGCTCCCATCCTTGCTGAATAAGGCATGCATTTTGTGAAATTTTCAAATCTAAGAACAGCTCATTTACATCAGACCTAATTATTAACATTCATGGAACCACCTCTAAGGAAGAACAGAAACCAATATTTTATTTGAAGAAGGAATTCTGGTTAACAATACCACATACCTCGAGAGTTTCACTTTTCATTCATTAAATTAAATTTGAACAAATAGCTGTTGATGGCCTTCTGCATTTGGGGCACTATGTTTGGCACAAAGAATGAAAAGTGGATAAGACAGACGTTGTCCCTGCCCTCACGCAGATTTCATTATAATCATTACACTGAATTAGGTGGGTTTTGCTTGCCAGCCTGTTTGCTTTGCTTTTGTTTTGAAACATGTCTCTGTTCTGTCTGAATGGAAAGCCACGAGGTCACAAACTGTGCGTTGTTTGCCTTTGTGGTTCCTGTGCCTGGCAGAGTGCCTGGCACATATTAAGAGCTCGATAAATAGTTTTAAATTGAATTGGGATTCCAAATTTATAGCTGAGGAAGATGAATGAATAATATCCTGTCACTTGACAGGTGTTCAAGCGACATTCTGACAACTGATGACAGCTCAGCCTTTGTGTACCACACATAAATACCAACCACTCAAATGGTTCATAAAGCTGCAGTAATGTGAAAAGGTCATCTGAAACCCCAGATCACTAATGGTTGCCTTCTCTTTCCTATTTCTTCCACTCCTATTTTTATACCATAATGTGATTTTTATAATATTTTTACTTTGATTTAAGAACAAGAATTATAGAAATTATGAAATAAACAAAATATGACTCATCTTTGTGTCATAACCTAGATATAACCACTGTTAACGTTTTTTAAAAAGAGTTATCCTAAATATATTCTTTTACATATGAGAATCATACTATACAGAAAGTTCTACAACATGCCTCTGTCACAAAATATTTATTGAAAATATTGACCCATGTCATTAAATATTCAAGCATGATTTGACAGACTTGAATGGACTTAATGGATTTAATGAGTAGTACTTAGTTTTCATTCATTTATTCAGTGCATATCTACAGTTTACCAGACACTATGGTAGACACCAGAGCTACAAAAATTATAAGGTATAAGACCTACTCTTAAAGGTTGTACTATGATCTTTGGATATTCTCTCTCCACTGTATGAAATTATCAAGTATTAATTTATTTCTTTACCTTGTATTAATTTTTTCAGTAAGTATTATTTGTTGAGCATAACTTATGTGCTAGCTTCCACTCATTCAATCCATTCTTTCATTCAAAAATAGTTATTGAGTATCTGATATATGAAAGTCTCTGTTCTAAGCAATGGGAAGATATTAGTGAACAATGCTGTTAATATTTCTGTCCTCATGGAGCTCATTTTTTATTGGGGGTATTGAAAAAGTAAGCAGGATAGAGAATGTAGCCTGTGATAAGGGGTAAGAAGTATAGAGAAAAATAAAGCAGGTTTGGGGGAATATAAAACTGTGGATAGAAGATGCAATTTATATAGGACAGCCAGGGTAGATTTTTAGACATAAGGCAGCATTTCAGCTGTGACATTGATGATGCGAGAGAACAAGTTCTTCAGATGTCTGGGGAAAGAGTTTGAGGCAGAGGAAACAGCAAGTGCAAAAGCTCTGAGGCAGGAATATAGGCTTTGTTGGTTGGAGGAATACTGAGGAGGCCTGTACGCTGAGCATGGAGTGAGCATGGTAGAGGATGGTAGAAGGGAATGCGATCAGATGGGGATCACAGAGCGTTGGAGCAGTAGGTAGATAAAATGACATTGGGAACTTCTGGAAGTTCTTTTCTAAATACTTTCATTTTCTCAGTGAAATAGCAATTAAAGCCATCATTTGAAAGTAGGGAGAAAAAGAGGCAGAGGAAACTAGTCTTTGAGGGGAGAAGGAGCCTGATTGGATGACTGGGGCATGGTATAGGACTGCAGAAAAGCACTAAGATCTCCCTTTTGGAGCCGTGACTCTGTATCACTTCTTTAGTGGAGCTTTCCTTCTTGTTCCTGTCACTATTAAGTGATTCTTCCTATTTTGTCCCATAGGACTTTGTGCATTACTCATTTACAGGCCTTACCACGTGTTACTGTAATTAGTCTCTTACATGACTTTCTGGCTGGCTGGACTGTAAGCTCTTCAAAGGTGAGGATAATGCTTGATTCACCATAGTAACCACAGCACAGTTTTAAACACCCAGTAAATAACTAATAAATTTCTGCAGCATGAATGTGTGTAATGAATGAATGTTTTTAATGACTTGTTTTATTCCATTTTTTTGTCAAGGGTCTCAGCAACCAACACCAAGCATAAATACTAAGATTTACCATCCAGTCTTATTGGAAAAAATCTTGGCCTTTCTTAGAATCTAAAATTACACACTTTTATCAGCAGCAGCTTTTTTATTCTTCCAAAAAATGTAGTATCAATGTGTCAACACAGCACACAAAAAAACCCCAAGAACCTAGGAGAGGCTTAAGAACATTAAGTCATCAGTTTAGATTTAGTCTGTATAGTCTAGGACATGGGAGAAAAATAATTTTATCCCACATGGAAAATGCTGGTGGTTGGAAGTGGATGCATGTTTAGAGGAATTATAATGTCCTACTTAAGACTGAGAATGGGAGAGTGGCATCATTGGTTAGGGACATCTACATTGGCTGTGGCACTGACGGATGACGGCAGGCCTGCTGTGAAATGCCAAATATGGATTAAGGTATTGTTAGACTTTTGTTAAAACCAAGACAATGTTTGTTATCTTTTAGTTGCTTAGTTATTCAATACTATTTATTGAGAACTTCTCTGCTTATTGTGCTCTATACTGAGACTACATTGATGAATGAGTCTAGATTCTTCATGTCTGTGGAAGAGAAGCAGGTAAGTCTAATTTATATTACGATCTGAGTGGGACTTCTTAGAGGAAGTTTAGGTTGCAGTAGGAATGCATATGATGAGGTAACTAAATCAAAATTGGGGGAAACAAAAAATATTTGTCTGAATAGGTAACTTCTTGGTTCTGGTACTGTATATAAAAAGCTTGGAAGTCAACACTCCATCCTAACAAGTGAAAAACTGAACAGACTTAAAATTGACAATTGTTTTTGGATCTTTAAGAGAGGGAAGGACACAGGGCAAATCTCTGCCCCCTGAGATTGGAGAGACAGACAGGTGAATACAGGAAGTCGTGGCTTACTGGAGCACAGACTCAGGAGCAGAAACTGCCATGGGAACCATGGGAGCCTGGCTAGGAAACTGGAACTGAAATTGATGAACTGCGGGGATGATGATGAGACATTGTTTCAGTCATCTGCCTGATTCTCCAAGTTCCACTGATGGTTTTTGATTCTGAAAAAAGCTCTACTCTGAATTGCCATTATATTCCAAGCCTGTCGCTCCTCCTGGGCCCATGGTCTCTGGATTCCTTCTCATATTTAGTCTCGTTCTTAGATCTACTCACTATCAACAAACTTCAGCATTTTTTTGCTTCCTGTGCAATCCCCTTACTCCTAAGGCAAACTATAACATCTGTGCTGGCATCCAGTATCTTCAATAAACCCTTATATTAGGGTGACTAGCCATGGAAAATGGGTAGACACCTGCAGAGAAAGATTTGACTCTCAAGTTTCCTGCAATTCTTAGGACCAGAGCCCTAAAGGAACTATTTGTACCAAGGGCAGCAAGAGCCTCTTCATTACTGAATTTTTTAAGCAGTCTTAAAAATTGCATTTCTTGACCTTTTATCCACATGTATTAGTGTAGAGAATTCTCATCAACCTAAAACAATCTCTTTAATTCTGTGCCAACACATACTTTACAATTCATTGTGGCCTCTCTAGATATTCATTAATACCGATAGGTTTCATCCTCCTCTACTTAAACATAAATTAGAGTCATTCAAGGTTATTTTTATTTTTCTCTTTTCCCATTTTATTTCCTTAAGTCAACTTACCAATTTGTATGATTTCCTTCTCTGCCATTGCCCACCTTTGGTCATGTACCAAGTCCTGTTATTTTTCCTACTAAAATACTATTCATCTCCATTCCTTTATCTTCATATTCCTTGATATTATCTCACTGTAGCCACCATCCCATCTTGTCTTACCATTGCAATACCTGCTATGTATGTCAGGAAGGCATAGAGAGCAGAAGCTCCCACCAACTCCATGTACAGTCAATTAAAACAGCTACATTGTAGTCCTTTCTTTTTTTTTTTTTTTTTTTTTTTGCAGTTCTTAGGCCTCTTACTGTTGTGGCCTCTCCCGTTGTGGAGCACAGGCTCCGGACGCGCAGGCTCAGCGGCCATGGCTCACGGGCCCAGCCGCTCTGCGGCATGTAGGATCTTCCCGGACTGGGGCACGAACCAGTCGGACTCTCAACCACCGTGCCACCCGGGAAGCCCTAGTCCTTTCTTTTTAAAATACATTACTTAGGGCATCCCTGGTGGCGCCCCTGGGTCCTTCTGACCATTTTCATTTTGTTTATTTTTTGTTATTTTTTTTTAGATACCATATATATGTGTTAGCATATGGTATTTGTTTTTCTCTTTTTGACTTATTTCACTCTGTATGACAGAATCTAGGTCCATCCACCTCACTACAAAGAACTCAGTTTCATTCCTTTTTATCGCTGAGTAATATTCCATTGTATATATGTGCCACATCTTCTTTATCCATTCATCTGTTGATGGACACTGGTTGCTTCCATATCTTGGCTATTGTAAATAGAGCTGCAATGAACATTTTGGTGCATGACTCTTTTTGAATTATGGTTTTCTCAGGGTATATAAACTCAAAATGGATTAAAGACCTAAACGTAAGGCCAGACACCATCAAACTCTTAGAGTAAAACATAGGCAGAACACTCTATGACATAAATCACAGCAAGATCCTTTTTGACCCACCTCCTAGAGAAATGGAAATAGAAACAAAAATAAACAAATGGGACCTAATGAAACTTAAAAGCTTTTGCACAGCAAAGGAAACCATAAACAAAGCGAAAAGACAACCCTCAGAATGGGAGAAAATATTTGCAAATGACGCAACTGACAAAGGATTAATCTCCAAAACATACAAGCAACTCATGCAGCTCAATATGAAAAAAACAAACAACCCAATCCAAAAATGGGCAGAAGACCTAAATAGACATTTCTCCGAAGAAGATATACAGATGGCCAACAAACACATGAAAGAATGCTCAACATCACTAATCATTAGAGAAATGCAAATCAAAACTACAATGAGATATCATCTCACACTGGTCAGAATGGCCATCATCAAAAAATCTGAAAACAATAAATGCTGGAGGGGGTGTGGAGAAAAGGGAACCCTCTTGCACTGTTGGTGGGAATGTAAATTGATACAGTCAGTTCTTATCTTTTGATGCAGCAAGAAAGGTCAAATCATCCACCCTGATAATAGCTCCATCAACACAACACCACAATCATTCTATCCATAGCACTCCACCTAACATCCCTCCCTACATCTCCCAGTTATTTAAATCCTGCACACCACCGGCTCAAACTACATATACCCATACTCATACCTCCTCAGGAGCTTTCTTGATTTTTCTAAAATCATAGCACACCCATTTCTCATTTATTTCACATATATATGTAGGTTACATAAACTACATGTAAATTTAATTTAGTTATTATTTACATATGATTTACATATATACCGACATCATGAGGTTAATTCAGAACAAGTGATATGGTGTATGACACTGATTATATCTATACTGTATCACTTCATTGTTTTGAATTGTCTCACATATGTTAGTTTCTCCTCCACATACAGATTATAATTTCAGAAAGAGCAGACACCTTCTCCAAGATTCAGGTGGCCTGGATCTTAACCCTGATTTTCATACCAACTTGCTTTAAGGCTTGATCAGGGCTGCTACAAAATTACATGGAAAATTCATATAATTATGTAAAAAAGTTTTGTTTCTATTACTTGGAAACTTCATTTTTCACCTTCACAAAGATAATGTTGGAGTAGATGGATCTTTTTTTTTTTTTTTACAACTCATATTTTAATTTGATTTGTGCTTCATTTTCTCATATTTTCCATGAAAGTTCATATAAAGCTGTATGCATTTTAATTAGTCAGTAAATAAATGAATTGCATTGTGGTGGCTGGCTGGCTGGATATATGGCTCACTGAATGGCTATCTGGATGGATGCATAAATAAGTGGAAGGATATTTATATGAACTGGCTTTTTGGAAGGATTTTCTTTCTTCCTGGCATCCAGTAGAAGGCACAGATTGATTTACAACTGAGTTCTTCCTTTACCCAACATAGAATGTTATGAATAGAACTCTGAGACTCTTCTCTGCTGGAAACATCACAGGACAGAAACTATCTGCCTAAGAATTGAATTTCTCTCTGATCTATTTCCCTGGAGTACTAATCCCCAAGGGTTTCAAAGGTAGTGCCCAATACTTTGAAAGACCCTTGGATCCTTAGCCAGGGAATAGAAAAAGAACTATTCCAAGCCATTTATTTTTTCAAAAGGAAAAGGTGCCCACTTTTCCTCATTCAACTATCACATAATGAAAATGTCTCCCAGACAGCATCAGAGTTGATTGAAACTCATTAACCCCCAAGCTCATTTTTTTACCTTGTTGCTGGCTGGTCTACTTTTCACTTTGGCTTAGTCTTTTGACAAGTGATATAAAAGAAAGGGTGAGAAAATGTCTCTGATGTCAAAGGCTGCCTCTCTCTCTCTGGAGCCCACCGTGTCATGTAGGCAGGTGAGAAATGACCTTATTATTGCTTCCAAGACCTAAGAATGGCCAAGACTTTCCAACGGAGCAATCTGCCCTGAACAAGTGTATTCCACAAACAGGCAGTGCCCACTTGGCCTGTTGATGTGCAAAGCCATATGTACCATTTAGTTACATCCACCAATAGAGAAGAAATAGACAGGTAACTTAATGCAGTTGCTAATTTTTAGACAATACAGTCATTTAGATTTTATTAACTGGTTGAAGAACCACAATTTAATTTTTGAAGAATCTAACTAAGCCTATACTGGCACGTCCTATACATACTTGCTGCATTCTTAACTTTTTATACTGAATGGAGTAGTATAAGGTAACACCAATAAGGATCACCTAGATCATTTCTAGATGACTGCATGTCTCTTTGCTTATCAGAAACCTCATTTTCTCTTGATAAGATAAGCCAACCCACCTCTTAACTTCCTGAGCTCCCTGTTTACCCACTGACAAGAGAAGCCTGACATAACCAAGTAGAATACCAAGCTTTCCAATTTAATAGAATCTGTTCTATTCTAGAACAGTGTTGGGTTCTCTGGTGGAAGCATTCTTACTCTGGGCATTAAGATGCCTGCACTTATAGGACTCAGAGTCATAGATTCTAAAAGCTAAAATGTCACTAGTAGGAATTAAGGGTAATGATAAACAGAATGACCTCTAATTATGTCTTTTGGTTCCTAGATTTATGTACACGTACTAGACTGTATACTACACAACTGTATCACAGCATCTCAACATTATAAGGCATTACCTCCAAGCTAGATCTTAAGTGAGTTTCCCTTGCTATTCTATCATCCTGCAAGTCTGTCTCTTTGAGTGATGAGGATATGGTAAGATTAGTGTTTCCTATAGATATCATTGCTTCATTATTTCTTTGGAAAGTGAGTTCACTTTGCATGGGATAACATAATAAAGCATTCAGTAAGTTTCAGATGGCATTTCAGGCAAAAAAAGAATGATGAGCTAGAAGAAGCAAATACCAACTCAGGTGTGTTTCAAGTTAGGCTAAATTAATATTTCCCACCTGATAAGTGGGAGTTCATCACAATCAAACTATTGCTGTGTGGCTGCTTTACTAAGTCATAACTTTTGTGGGCCAAAGTTTGACTGCCATTACTTACAAGTTGAACAGTAGCAAAAGGGAAATCAACCTAATGAAGGGAAGCCCATATTATTGAACCCATGAATACTTTACTTGTTCACAAGCCTATTGAGCAGCCTCTGGATTGCTGAGGAAAGAAACGACTACCTGGCTGACCTCTGCTTAATTACCTTCTTCATAGGAAGGGTACTTAATAAAAATTTATTTGGAAAGCAAATATTATCAAATTCTGCGCCTATTTCAAAAGATCCATCCATATGTCTTCCACAGTTATCTTTGCTATGAACTCTAGCTTCTTCCAAGTCCTTGACCATTTATCCAAATCATTATCTCACCATTTATAAATTACTAGTATTTTCCTTTCCCACTATCTTTCAGTATCTAATTAGGCTTAGAATGGATTAGCAGTCAATTTCCATAGGATGCCAATTTATCATGCAGATCTATGTCTAAACTACTCGTGATTGTTTTCCTCCTTAGATAACTGGTCACAGGTAACTCCCCATAAGGCTATAATTACATGTTAAAAGAGAGATGACATTGAACCAGGAGTAGCCCATAGAAAATATGTGTAAGTCTGTATTTTTAATACCTTTTTGATTTGGATCCAGCACTTTCACGATTTTGAAAGTTTAGTACACACAACAAATGTGAAGAATCAATGGATCAAATAATAAACATTTTATGATTGGCAGCTTGAGCTGCATGGTCATTGGTATTTCATAATTAGGTATTAATTCTGTCTTAGTTTCTTGAAGGAGAGAAAAGCTATTTTGTTAAATGGTGGGAAGTTAAATTTAGAAGATGGTAAAATTTTTCTCCAAAATCATGAAGGTCTCCACTGGGAAGCCACTACTGGAGCATGTCAAAGGTACAATACAACATTTCCATCTTCCCCAGATATTTCAAGCACTCCTGGGCCTGTCCATCCATAAGGGTCAATCAGCAGTGCTGCTTGCTCATTTACCTACTGGAATATATTTTCACATCCTAGTTTCCCATCCCCAAACTAGAAGCATTTCAGTTCATCTGGCAAATACATCAGAGCAGCATATCAAAATGTGGTGCATTTTGCTATTGGAACTCAAAGATGCATACCAATCATTGGGTATATTTCTTAGCATGGGGGCAAAGTGAAGTTCTAGACTTTCCAAGCGATATCTCAACATGTCCCGGATTATTGGACCCACAGAAACTTCACTGAGGTGACATGTATCTATAATGAAGTTTATCTCTAACCTTATTATGTGCACATGTCACCCTGAAATATCTAGGATACCAGCTATTTCCTGCTAAGATACTAACAACATGAAGTCATCATTGAAGTCAACCTCTGCAGTGCTGTATGGGTTGATGAGATACTCAAGGAATCAGCAGGCTATATTGTGATACAAAGCCAAAGAATGACATAATCCTGATGTATTTTAGCAAAGGTGTACTGTCTTTTTAGCCAAATAACTAAAGAATAGTGTTTTCCATTTATTAGGATAAAGAAAAAAATATCAGATCAATAGCTGTATCAAGATGCCAAATGCCATTTTGAATTTCTCAAATGGTAAGATTATATCTGAAACAGTAGCTTTAATCAGTCATCCTTGGAGGAGAGCAGGAGCTATGGAGATGCTCCACTTAGGTCCCCCTTCAAAGAAAGATTTGCTGCCCAGCAACACAAGGTGTGGTTCCAGCTGGTAGTGCCTTCAGGTTTCATTTTCACTGAGCTGAGATTCTATTCTACTCTTCTCAGCATTGCCCCGGTCATCGATTTAGCAAGGTGATGGGTGGCAAAATAGCCTGACCATTTTTGCCCAATGTGGGACTTCTCTAACAGACAGTTTTGCCCTGGAGCTTCCTGTTGGGTTGGCAGAGATTTTATCTGATCTGTATCTGTATCACAGCCTCCCTGCTGTGACCTTACTATGATTTTCAACATCAGTGAGAAATAGATTCCTCTGAATTGTAAGAGAGCTCATGAAACAGTAGGGATATTGAAATAGAGGATCAATTACTTCTTTTGCAGTAATTCTGAACTTGCAATGGCTATAGCATTGCCTATGTAGACAAGAAGACAAACCAGCATATTGAAAAGCTGTATACAAATTAAAAGCATCAGAAAAAGCTGAAAAAAAAAATCTTATGGATTCCCTTGCACAATCCTGCTTCCTCCTCCCTTCTTTTCACAGATGTTACAGATCAGTAAAACTTTAGCACTTAAGCACTCTTAACTCCATCTCAACCTCTGCTTCCTAAAGAATCTAACCTGCAACACGAAGTCTGCATTAATTTCCTGTGTTTTTTTTTTCTTTTCTTTTTCTAGAAACTGTCTATCCTCTGTACCCATGCTGGAGACTTAAAGAGGATTTTTTTTTTAAATAGAAATCATCCTTTCTTCACCTTTACATTATTTTGGTGGTGGCACAAACTGTCAGGATTTTTAGAGGTGAGATATTGGCTCAAATGTACTATTTTGATAGGAAGGGTCAGCAGCACTGCTCCTTCCTTGACATTCCTGACATAATAATTGCCATTCCATAGATTACGGCACCTCTCCAGGGAGGCTGGTAGGTTCTGAGCCTGTACCAACTATATATTCAGGAACGTGGAAGGAGACAACAGGGTCATAATGATTTTGCTTTAAGTGTTCCCCTGCCCTGATCTCTGCACTGGCTGTTTCCTTTGAGTTCTTTATTTATTTTTTCTTTCTATTTTCTTCGGTTTTTGTATTTAATATTACAGGACTCTCTCAAATGTCTGGTGACCTTTAGCACTCTGCTCCTATTTAAGATTGAAACAGAAAGAAAGTGGATTAGTAATGTGTTCTGGGTAGCCTGGGCTTCAGGACGATCCTCTCGAGTTGTTTCATAGGAAAGATACCTAATTATCTATTTCTCTAGGTATTTTCTTTTGAACTAGTCGTACCCAGGGAAGAAATATCTGCTCTTCTGCCTGAAAGGTTTAAGTCTGGCTGCCAATATTCTGGAAGCTTAGGAAGAGGGGGTGCTAGTTAAGTTTCACTTAACTTCCTTGATTTAATTATGACAGCCCAGCTCACAGTTGTGCCCAGGGTCACCAAGATCAGAGCCTCTCTGGCTCACCTGCTCCAAGGAATCATTCTCCAGTTTCCTTCTTGGGTGGGGAAGAAGATACGAGTGTCTAAATGATCTTTCTATAGCCAACCAATCTTACAGTTTTTAGCCACACACCCAGCCTATTTTCAGAGGTATTTTCTATCTTCCATTCTTGATGCATTTTTGTGGTTCCATGGTGGTAACCCCCTGGCTTTGGGACTTCTCCCATACTGGTTTAAGGTTCCTTGTCATCTGGCCTGCTAAGGCAGTTACTAACCACCAGACATTATTTCTGTCATCTCCTCTCCTTTTACTTTTGTCCTTGTAGGTTAGAGCTTTCTGCTTTCCACCAGGGTTCAGTGTAAAACATTAGTATCCAATCCACCGTGTGAAGTAGAAACATCCCCTGCTTATTTCTGTCCTCATTCCAGAAATAAAGTTCTCCTCCCAAGCATCAAACTGGCCAAGCCTAAGTGCATTCTTGAGCCCGAGATGCTGGAATTCCCAGAAAACAAATTAGGGCAGACATGAAACAGGCATCTCTCACCACGGCTGATACAAGAGAAGTTTTAAACATCTACGATTTCAAATGCCAAGTAGTCAGAGGGCGTTGGGTGGGGAGGGGGTGGATCTGTTACACAGTCCCAGTGCTCAGTATTCTTCACCTACTGCCATCCCATGCAAGCCTGTAGTTAGAGAGTAGTTTCTTCCTGAGTGTTCTCTCCATCAAACTGTACCTGCTCAATATTTCAGTCCTCAAGAAGCTGGCCTCAAAAAGTATAATTAATAGTGATGATGATAACGAAAATTACGATGACAACTACAAGTAGGTTTTTATCATCAGATCTTGAACGATTCCTTTTGGTGCTGTTAATAAACAACACCAGAGAAGTGTCTCGTTCTCAAGTTAATTTGATAAAGTCTCAGTAAATAAATGTAAACAGGCTTCTTTCTGGTAAGACTCCTTAAATTTTCTTAATATATTAGTGTATTACAATGGAAATAAAAGGATATTACAAGAAATGATAGAATACCAGTGCTGAAAAGGATATCATGGACTATTTAGCCTAAAACCTTAAATTTCCAGTGATATAACTCAGGTCTACTGTGGAAAATTGACTTGTTCCAGCAAACTCAGTGAATTTTTGAAAATATTAGACCATGCATCAAGGACTGTTGACTTCTACTTAAAGACTCTTTCAAATTTATGTTTCCTGCCTTCCAGGAGCTAATAAATGGAATATATGCGAATTGCTTAAGGTGGATACATTTTTATAATAATGTGTATATTTTTTCCTAATGTTTAGGAAATTAAGGTGGATGATCAATTAAGACATAGATTATGGTCCTGAAATGAGACAATTCTGGGTTACATTTGGGTTCCACTGTTTAATACCAAATGACCCTGGACAAGTCATTTTCCCTCTTAAATGAAAATTTTCTCCTCTGTAAAATAAAAATAAAACTTATTTTATAAGTTTGTTATTGAGTCTACATGAAGTAAACTTACTTAGGGACAGCACCTAGCACATAATGATCATTTAATAAATTGTATATTTCTCACTAGCATTATTTTGGTTACTAGTATTCATGAAACAATTAAAAATAGTTTGAGTCACATTATAATAAAATATTTTATGTGGAGGTCCAGCGGATTAATCAGGCTCTATTGTCCACACCCATAATAACTTATCAATAAGTCTAAGATTTCTCAATTTATCTTTATAGCTAAGCTTCTTGATAAAGGATGGATATTTTGTCTATGCTTACATACTTTTATTTACTTTTCAACCAGCCTCAGATAGTTCTTACTGTATCACTCCCACAAAAGAATATTTGCTGTCAAATCATGACCTTTATGTTGGTAAATAGGTAGACATTGTTTTCTCTTGCCATCTCACTTGATCTTTTAGCAGCACTCAACACATCTGGACCCGTTCTGTCTTTGTGTCATGCTGTTGATTTTCTTTTCCTCACCCTGTCCCCAGCCCCAAGCAGTGTCTGTTAGAATGCTGTGCAGTTTAGGAGCAGAATGGGGTTATTGGGCTTAGAATAAAACAGACTTAGGTTCATATCTACCTACTTCTTCATTTGACAAAGAGTTACTAATCATCTACCTCATGCCAGACACTGTGGTAAACACCCAGAGGTTTGCCCTCAGCCTCTTTTCTCATTCTATATACATCCCAAGTGGACTCATTCATTCTAATGGCTACACCTCTGAAAGCTACACCTCTAGCACAGACTTTGATTCCTGAGCTTCTAACCTCATATCTAACTGCTTCCTGGACACCCCCATTTGGATATCTCACAGATAACTTTGACATCAAACTGTTCAAAAATAAATTCATTATATGTAAACACTTGTGAATCTGCTCTTCTTCTGGTGTTTCCTGTTTTAGGGAATGGCATCAGTAACCTCCCAGGAACTCAATGTAAACACCTGGGGGTTTTCCGTGTCTCCACCTGCCTTCTCTTCCCCAATATCAATCCAATGCAGCACCAAATTCTATCTATTCTATTATCTTAGAGCCTTTCAAATTTGTCAGCTGCATTCATTTATTGATTTGTCATACATTTATTCAATAGTTCTTTCTGCCAGAACCTGTCCTGGATTCTGAAAAAAATAGACAGACTTGTGCTTCTCAAGCTATCTCTAATAAGTGGCCATTTTTTCTTTCTTTTTTAAATTTCCAATCAGTCATGGATAGTCTTTTGTAAAATACAATGAAAATCAATCCGTAGATGAATAAAATGAAAATGGACATACAAAATTCAAGCTCCAGTTTTTCATTATTAGATTCAATAAACATAAAATTACTCACCAAATTGCTGTAAAATTACTAAATGCTTCTCTCAGTTCCTATACCTATCTTTTTACAGACTGGTAAATTTTGCAAACTGGTGTCATCAATGGACCATAACACGGAAGAAACACGGAAGTAAGTAACACGGAAGAAAGAGAGGCTGATTATTTTTTAATTAATAAAACATATTATGCCATTAATTTGCGCTTACACTGAGGAATCAAACAGTAGAAGAATGTGTAAATAGAAACAATAGGATCCCCATTTTCCCCATTCCCTAGTCTCAGTTTCCCCCATTCCCTAGTCTCATTCTAAAATTTTCCATATATTTACAAGCATATTTATATCTACAGGAAATAAAATGAACAAAATCATACAGTGCATATTCTTTTATAATTTGCTTTTCTATTGAATTAAAATTATTTTTAGGATGTCTTTCTTTATAAACATCTGAACTTCTTTCTTTTAAACTGCTGAATAATAATAGGTGAATCATATGAAACTGCTGATATCTGATTGCTTTTGATTTTCAAGATGCCAACTTTAAATGGTTCAGTGTCATATTTTATTGTATGGCCATACCATAATTGACTTAAGCAATCCTCTATTGATGGACATTATGGTTGACCCCACTATTTTATGTGTAACATCTTTACAAACTTTAATGGGAATGACAAAGGAAACATTATTTCTCCTAAAATTTTACATTTTTTAGAAACTAGAAATATTAATAGAATGGATTTTTTTTTTTAAAAAGGCATGTCATGCCAAGGTTGCTTATTAGCCTTAAGGAATCTGGATCTTATTACTATTGAAAAGATAGTATTAATGTTATGGAGTTCTAAAGTACATTTTAAGAACAGATTAATAATTGTACATGTATAAATGCAAATGACTTCAAATGGCAGAGGAAAGTATTTGTAAAATTTGTCACTGTCAGCTCATGTAGAGGAAATACTAAAAATATCTCTGCAGGCAGCAAAATAACCGATAAATAACCAGCAATAAAGGTTACCTGTATTGTAAGTTTAATATTTATTTTCCATCAGTGAAATTGTCCAAAGTTAGTATCTGAAATAATGTCAAAATCTGATATTTCCTGTTTAAAAACAGCAGCTGAAGAATGTGTTTATTATATTAACAAAATGGAATAGAAGAAATCAATAAAGCATATGTCTTGCAGACCACAAAACCTAGATCTCAAAGTACTTTAGAAACACATGGCTAATCAGAACTTAGTTGTTACTATTATAACTTTTTTTTAATCCACTTCATAGTGATTGAAAAGTGATATATTGCATTTTCTTCTCCATTGAACAAGGCAAAAATGTGAACTTTTAGTGAAAGCAACTGAAACTAAGCAGACTTCCAAATTGTTTGAGATTTTTTCTTGTTTATTTATTTTTTGAAATTGAATAAGTACTGGAAAAATAAACTCTCTTGTTACGTGAGAGTCTTAAGATGAAAGGATTGTTGTCACCCTTCTGTTAGGTGGATTTTAAGTCAAAATGAAAGACGTTTGAAGACAAACTTCAGTTTTTCCCACTTATCCCATAGATAACTAATAAAGAGAGACCATTTTGAAATTAAGTGTGTGCTAAATGTTTATTGCTTACGATCTGAGCTGAGCTATCTGTGAACTTCAGGGTTAGAGAAGATGCCCTCATAGACTTCCTTGCCCCTGTTACAATGTTCTCATTCAGCTATTTAAGACATTTAAGGCTATATTTTTAAAAAATATTATGGCTAAGATTCTTACTCATGTTTCTAATGATCAGAAGACAGCTGATTCATGAATGACAGCTTGGTTAAATGAAGAAACTTGGTAACTACGTTGTTATCCAGAACGGTCAAAATTATTTTAAGAAGTACAAGAAAATCAATTGATTCAGGCAAATAAAGGAGCTTTTGAAGTTGTTCTGGATTTAGGACATTACTGCTTAATCGTATGTGAGGATGTTTGTGGATAGTGAGAGTCATGGCCTGAGTGAATGGGTCCCTCTTCTCTTAGCTAAATTAAACAGTAAATGTCGGGGAAGACTCTCTCCCTTTCGCCCTAGCTGGCTGGGGAGAAACAAACTTCCATATTGTGAGAGGACCCTCAGGGAGGGCCAAGCCATGCGGCAAGGAACTGCAGCATCCTCTAGAGGCTGAAGGTGACCTCTAAAAACTGTGAACACCCTCTGGCCATTACCCAGAAAGAAGCCAGGGCCCTCAGTCTTACAGTTCCAAGGAAATGAGTTCTGTTAAAAATCTGAGTGAGCTTAGAAGTGTATCCATTGCCAGCTGAACCTCCAGATTAGAACGAAGTCCTAAACAACCTTAATTACAGCCTTGCAAAGCACCCAGAGCCAGACCCAGACACCTGACCCACAGAAACCTTGAGATAATAAATGTGTATGTTTTAAGCTATAAATTTATATTAATTTATCATAGAGCAATAGAAAACTTCCAAGTTTATTTAAAGAAAAATATTACAGCAAAGTAATGTAGGTCGTGCAATTATGGCAAAAATTAAGAAAAAGAGGCATTTAAATTCCAGCAACACTGATTTAATGCAACCCCTAATTTTATATAGTCATAAAATGTCTGAGGCCTATGAAAGTAGTTAGCTGTCATGAGGTATGAATAGCTGGCAACAGAGTTAGAAATGAAACAAGAAATGTGCCATCTTTGATTATAAGCTTTATGTAGGGAGGATTGTTAACTATCTTTTACAGGAGCCAAAAGCACTATACTTAAACAATCAGCATTTATTGTTTTTTGCAGTCAACAACTGCACTTTTCATACCTGAAGTTTAGATTATTCAAGGAATTCATGAGGCAAGACTTTATCTTATATCTTCAATATATTTCAGGCTTTAGTTTTGAGGATTGGGGGAAGGCAGAGCAAAGTTCATTGGTTCCTTTAATTCTAGTTAGAGGCAGAAAGGAAAACAGTTCTAGGCAGACCATAACTGGAATTTCACTTGGGACATAATTCTATGTATATCTTTACCTCTACATCTTTCCTAGGCCCAGAATAAATACAATGAAGGTAGGAGGGATGGGAGGAAACAAAAGGAATAAATGTCAATTATAATATATTTGACTTATAAAACTGATTCTAATGAGCTGCACAAATTTACTCAGAGGCTCAATTCATTTACTCTTAAATTAGAAAGGAAAGAGGAATGGGAAATAGGAAGCTTCCATACCCCCTTCTAGCCTTAGAACCTTTGCCTATCAGGAAGAAAGAGATACAAGGGAATTTTTTTCTTCCTTATTTTTGAACCCTAAATTATTTTTTAATGCTAAATTATTGAAACAGCACCAAATATACAAACTAGTGTCCTCAAAACCTACAATCCATCAACACATTGCAATAACCACATCAGCTCTAAAAGAATCATGGTGACATTGAGATTTTTCTATCATTTAATGGAAGCATCTAGAAGGCTTTGTTTTGTTGGATAAAGAATAAGCCAAGTTGCTGGGAATAAGCTGAGATTAGCCTTCAAAGTAACTTGTGTCTGGTCAAAAGTGTTTTTTTTTTGATGAGAATGCTTGATCCTTTTTTTTTTTTGTCACCATATAAAAGCAGATTTCCAAAATTTACATATTATGCAGGATTTTAAGTTTAGACCACATCCCTGAAGTATTTTAGACTCTACCTGAGAAGATTCTGATACTAATGGGTTCTCATGGCATGATTTTTCTTCCTGTTTATGGTTTCATTGGGTTACTTGGGCATAGCATTTCATATCACTTTTCTAGCTAAAACTCTGCTTATTTTCAGGATTATGATTTGAATTATCCCTATGACTATGCATTTGTTTTGTTTAGTTGCATTTTTCCATTTCCCATAAATTCTAAACACGCTAAATGATTTGGGCCATCATCCAAGTCCTCATAGCTCAGTGACACCCACCCTCCCACACATACATATGCTCATATACGCAGCATTCATATCTATAGCATCTGGACAAAGAAATAAAGGGAGATGTAGAGGAAGGAGGAGAGAAAAGGGAAGGGGAGGAGGGAAGGATGGAAAAATCGGAAGAAGGAGTACGGAAAGGAGATGAAGGAGGCAGGGAAAGAGAAAGGAGAGGAGGGAAAGTGAAGTTAGATATGGCAGACATTGCTGGTGATCACAGTGATCTCATATTCTCCTCTTCCTCAGGGTACACGGAAGGACTTCCTTATCCACTCTCAGGAAGTAATGTGTGCTCTGTGACTTAATGTGACCAATGAAATGTGAGCCAAGCCAGCACTGGACACTTAAAGCCACTGCTCAGTTCTTCCTAATCTTTTCTCCAGCCATAGTCACTGTAGGAGCCTATGTTCTTGTAGAGGTTCCATAAGATTAAAGCAGCCTGGAATGCTCCTGAGAGCTTCCCAGAGCTACAGTAGACTTATTTTGAATAAAGAACAAATAAACTGTTATTCTGTTAAGCCACTGAGATTTTCAGATTGTTTTCACCAGATCAGAGCCAAGGCCACCATAATTGGTGCATGGATAAAAGAGAACAGAGAAAGAGGGGATAAAAATTAAGAATGACAAAGAAAAATAGTAGGGTAAGAGAATAAAATCATTCTAACTTGGTTAAATGTATCTATTTCTAAAAAGTCTATGTTAATTACTTTTGCGATGTAGCAACAATACTAAATTTGGGGCATAAAACAACAGTCGTATTATATTCATAAATTCTGTTGGTCAGGAGTTTGAAAATAACTCAGAGGATGTGATTTACCAATTGATGTGGACTTACAGATCTCATTTAATCATAAAGAAAATCTTGCATGATAGATATTTTTCCAAATATTTATATATGAATCTGATTTTGAGAAGTGTTACATAATTTGTAAGTGACAAGATTAGATAGAATTCAGGACCAGCTCTTAGTTAAAATATCCTTCATTATAATATATTAAATGTATAACCCTCAGCAAGTACCTACCTATTAAGCATTTTATTCTAATTTCTACAGAGGTCACCTCTCTAAAGACCAATCCATCATTTTTTTTTAATTTAACAATCCCTGTGGTTAAATATCATATAATACTTAGAACATTTTGAAACTCTCTTATGCCACATGACATGCCAATTTGAAATTCTAGTGGAATTCATCTCTATAATCTTCCTGCTTTGTTATGCTTTTTTTGTGGTTAGCACATTGTTTTAACTAGTAGTAACTCAATAAATGCAGGTTGCTTTCATATTTACATGGTCAGAGGTCTTTAGAAATATTTAAGTTACAGATTCCTAGTCATTGTGAAGAAAAATTTTTCTTATAATTGCCCATAAACTACTTTTTTTTTTGCTAGCATAGGCATATTCCTATATTTATGTGTTTAAAACAGTGGGTTTTGAGCAAAACTCTATGGAGCCTCAGGAAGTCATCAGAAGTACCACAGGAGCTTTGAAAGGAAATGAGAAGCAGGACAGCGAAGGAGGGCTCCTCAGACCACCTCCTCTCGAAGACTGCTTCAACCTGAGAAGTCGACACTTTTAAATTGAGAGGAAGGTGGGCATCTCTATCAGGGAAGATTCTAAGAAGCCTAACAAGAAGTAAGAAAGCAAATGAAGAGGAACAATATTAGTGTAAATGACTGATAATATAAAGATGAGTATTTTAATCCTTAAAACAATCACTTAAAAAATAATGCCAAGAATCATGGCTAAAATGTCAATAGAGGAAATGAAATGGGTTCTTAAAAAAGTGATTACTTCAAAAGAATCCAAGAAAAGAGGAACAGAGCAGGGGAAATGACACAATTAGAAAATAAATAGCAAGGCTTTATGCTCAAAACCATTCTACCAAAAATTAGATTGAACACAAATGAATTTTTAAAAATGAATAAAAGGCAGAGATTGTCAAATTGGATTTTAACAAAGGACAATTCTATGCTTTCTAAGAGAGATATTATAAATAAGAATGAGAGATCAGTTGAAAACAATGTTTAAATAAATATATATATTATATATATATATTTTATACATGTATATATACTATGCCTAAAGCAAACATATGAAAAAAGAAAATGGACATGTAAGATGAAAAGCATCACCAGACAGAATGAATATATTTCATAATGATGAAAGCCCATTAGAAATATAATACTAAAGGTATAGGCAACTGATAATACCATTTTAAAATATATAAAGAAAAAACTGACAGAAAATTAAAGGTAAAAATAGACAAATCTACAGTCATAATTGAGGATTTTAACATTCCTTTGTAAGTCATTAGTAGCAGAACTACAGAAAAAATCAAGGTCATGAAATATTTGAAAAATACTATCAATCAACTTGATCTAATTAAAATTTATAGAGCATTACAACAAAAAGCTGAAGGGTACATATTTTTTAAGTGCATGTGGAGTGGTAACAAAGATACACTACATGATTGCCAATAAAATGTCTCAATAAATTTCATATAACTAAAATTGTAGAGTATTTCTGAAAACAGTAGAATTTTATTAGAAATTAAGAGCAATACCCAGAAAATCCACAAATATTTGAAAAATAAACAAGAAAATTGCACATAATTTTGTGTCAAGAAAAAAACTAAAGGGGAAATCAGAAACCATAATTGCAGCTGAAAGACCAAAAAAAGTACAGCATATCAGAATTTATGGGATGCAACTGAAACAGTGGCTACAGGCAAATGTGTAGCTTTAGATCTTGATATTAGCAAAGAAAGGCTCATAATTAATGCTCCAATTTCCAGATTTTTAAGGATCTAGAAAAATCTGAAAAAGGACCTACAAAAGTCTTCTAGAGCTAATAAGTGAATTTAGCCATGGAAAAGAATACAAGATAAATATACAAAAAAGTTGTATTCTTATAAACTGATAATACCAAATGTGGAAGATGTAGAGTAACTGGAATTCCCAAACATTGCTGGTGAGAGTGTAAATAATGCAAGCATTTTGAAACACTAAAAGTTACTTATAAATTTCATGTACATGTACCCTATATCATGTAACACTTCTACTCCTGAGTATTTACTAGAAGTAAATGAGAAATTGTGCAAAAAATTTTTACAGAAGCTTTAGTCATAATAGCCAAAGACGTGAAAAAAAAAGAAAAAACACAGTGATAGTTATTATAAGAGTGGATGCCTCTGGGAGTGGGGATTGACTGCAAGTGGGGAAAAACAAAATATCCTGGAATTATGGAAATTCTCTATATCTTGATGGTATATCTTGTTATACAGATGTATATGTATATACTTTTGTCAAAACTCATTTCATTTCACTCAATGTCAGTGAATTTTATTGCATGTACATTTTACTTCAACTGAAAAAAATGAAAGATCCATTTCTCAGTCATGTCCAACACAGGTTGGCTGGAATCTCTACTCCATGTCATTTCACTTTGGAGTTCAAGCTGACAGGATAGACGCCATGTGGAATACTGCTAGTTTCTGAGCAAAAAGATTTACAGCAATTTTTTCGTAACTCTTAAAGGTAACTCCATGAAAATAAAACATATCATTTGGGTTCATATCTTATTAAGCATGTTAGGTAGAATTTTAAGCCTCCTCCACCAAGATTTTCAAATTTAATCCCTGGGACTATAATTATAATCATACATCACACCCATAATTATATTACATTACATGGAAAAAAGGGATTTTCCATAGAATATACAATCCTACCATATGCTTAGAAATAGGAGAAGCAGAATACTTTTCAAACATACTTGTGATATTTAAATCCCTTTCTATAAGATATCTTCCCCAGATGACAACGTCATATATATACTTACTCTATTTTGAAGTTCATTTTTCTGGGTTAATCATTACTTTCTCCTTGAAAATCCATTTTATTGTGCCTAACTACAATTTAGCATCACTACCCTCTCTTGGGGGAATTTGGTATTCAGTTGCTTGGAAAGGGCAGTCAGTACTTCTCAGCCGCAAGCAAATTAATGAAGCAGAGCTGAGACTCCCTAGGGCCATGCAAGTAAATGCAGAATTAGGACACTGGGGATAGTTTTCAGAGGTTCACTTTCCATTCAGATAAGCCAAAGAGTTGGTGAACTTTTTCTATAAACCTACAGATAGTAAATATTTTAGGCTTTGAAGGTCATATGGCCTTTGTTGCCACAACACAGCTCTGCCATTGCAGCTTGCAAGCAGCCATAGACAATATGTTAATGAATGAGTATGGCTGTGTTCTAATAAAACTTTATCTACAACAGTGGGCAATGGGATGGTTTTGCCCTCAGCCATAGTTTCCTGACCCTTGAATTAAGCATTAATTTCATAGACTCTGAGAGGTATATGAGACCAGAAGATTTACCTCCAAATACTTCATCTGTAGAAGAAGAAACTGGGACAGAGAAGGAAAAAAATCACCCTAACCTAAGCTCACACAACTAATCAGGAAATAAGTCTGTACTACAGTCAGATCTTCCAAATCACAGTCCAATGAGTTGCTGCTATACTGTGCTGAATCTATAATTGTCCTGGTTTTTTTAAAAAAACCTGTTGCCTTAACCTTATTTTTCTATTTCTCCTTTATGCCAATTCTGAATGTTCAAATTCCTTTCTTTAACTGTAGGAATAAATATTTTCAAGACTTTTGGTACCTGAATGTAGGAATAAAAACAAACTCAAAACCTCTTTCCTCAAATGGAAACTGAGGTTTTAAGTCTTTCGAGTTGCCTATATCATGGGTGATTGCTTAAAACAGATCCTAATTAGATAAAGTCTTGGGAGAGTCATACATACGAAACTGTGAGCAAAACTATTGCATACCTTTTTTTAGTCCTTCCTGAATTCCAATTACACATATATTAGACTGCTTGAAATTTTTCCACTGGTTATTTATATTCAATTTTTAAAATTTTCAGTTAATGTTTATTGACCTATATTCAAGTTCATTGATCCTTTCAAGTGCAGTGTCCATTCATCTACTATGTTGATCTAGTGTTTATTGTTTTCTTTTATGCTTTGTTTTTTTTTCATTTTAGGTATTGAAATTTTGATTCTAGAATTTTGCCTCTATTTTTTATAGATTCCCTTTCTTTGCTGAGAATCCACATCCATTCATCTATTCATTTTATCTTTTCCTCTAAGTCTTTAAACATATTTAAAATTGTTACAAATTCTTGTGTGCTAATTCTAACATTTGTTGCATATTTAGCATTTTTTATTGTAAATGAGATATTTCACATAGAATAACAGTGGACTTTGACGTATACTACTGTTCTGTTCAGTTTTTTCCAGAAATGGTGAGTCTTTTCCTATGTCTGGCAACTAAGATGAAGTGTCAAGTTAATCTGCAACTGAGCTTCAGTTTTAAAAAAATCAAATGCCCTTTTGGTTAGTCCAGCCGCCAACCAGTGTGTTATTGTGGTTCCTCTTAGTTACTATGACTAATCTCTTTTATTTTATTAGATTTGGTCCAAGGGCAGTTGGTTCACGCTTTCACCTTCAGAATCAGGAGGGGTCACCTTGTTCCAAGCAAGTGCTCAAGACTGAAAATATTCTTTGTACTTTTCAGCCCTGTCTTCATTGCCATTTACTCAGATAAATTGGGTGGAATTGTGAATTGCAAGTCTAAAATGATTGCTTTTACTTTTGTTGGACTAGCAACTTCAAACCTCCTTACCTTCCCTACCACTGCCAATAGCTTGATCTTGTTAAGGGTCTCTCCTTAACCCTGCAAATCCTCTAGAAAGCATTCTCTTGCCCACACCTAAGCATGAAATTTTCCCCCAGGAAAGAGCCAGGACTCTCTCTTCACTAGTGAAGGAATGCTTTCTTCTGAAATGAATTTTTCCAGACTTTCTTGAAGCCACCATTCTTTAGCAGTCTCATATATAAGTATGATTTTTATTAAAGTGTTTTTTGTGTATTAATATCCTTTTACATTGTAACTTTAGATAAAGCTCTCTATCTACTTGTACATTATTCTCTTGACTGCCCCCATTTGCTGCTAGTTAATAGTTTAATCTAGTCTCCAGTCTGATGCATTTACTAGTGACTTACAAGCATCTGACTACTCTCACCCTTGTTCGTTTGTTTGTTGCAATCAGTGTGCTACAAAACTAGAGCGCTGGATTTTCTTTGGTTCCTGAATCCTTAAAGTTTTCAGGTGGCATGTCTTTGCTCCTCCATTCCTTCCTGTTTTCTATTTGACATCCATATTAGGGTAGGTTCTTTAAAGCAGAGACTGATGTTGACATCTGTGTACATGTGATTTATTTTGAGAAATTTCTCAGGAGAAATGAGTACCTTTACTTCAGGTGAGAGGAACAGGATAGTAATGTTGAAGGGGCAAAGCCAGAATGTGGGTCCAGACGAAGTTTAAATACAACATGATCCCTCAGGGATTTGGAATCTAAACTGCATTAGAGGCTATCGTTTCTTGAGGCAAAGGAAGCAGAGGGACACATAACCCCCAAAACGCTCTAGGTAAGGCAGCGTTAGGCTATAAAGCACAATCCTCAAGGAAAGAATGCATATGGGAACTGTCAGTCAAAGAACTCCCAGCTGCTAGGGGATGGATGCCACAACAGAGTTGAAGGAAATATCAGGGAACTGGGTGGGGCAAAAATAGCATTCTGTTGTTTCTAATTCTCCTTAAATTACACATTTCTTCTACACTAAATCCTCCTGGGAATGAAACAGAAATAACCCTCGCAATAGAGGGGCTATTAAAAGATCTGGCATACTAAAAATTAAATACCTAAGACAAAAGTTGTCTGTCTCTAACTTCCTACAGTAGAAACTTCATGATGAAAAAAAAAAAGAACAGAAACATTATCATTCTATTACACACAGAAAAGCAAACGGGAAAAATGTCTCCAGGAGGCTTCCGGGAAGATGGCGGAAGAGTAAGACGCGGAGATCACCTTCCTCCCCACAGATACACCAGAAATACATCTACACGTGAAACAACTCCTACAGAACACCTACTGAACGCTGGCAGAAGACCTCAGACCTCCCAAAAGGCAAGAAACCCCCCACGTACCTGGGGAGGGTAAAAGAAGAAAGAATAAACAGAGACAAAAGGACAGGGACGGGACCTGCACCAGTGGGAGGGAGCCGTGAAGGAGGAAAAGTTTCCACACACTAGAAGCCCCTTCGCGGGCGGAGACTGCGGGTGGCGGAGGGGCGGAAGCTTCGGAACCGCGGAGGACAGCGCAGCAACACGGGTGCAGAGGGCAAAGCGGGGAGATTCCCGCACAGAGGATCAGGGCCGACCGGCACTCACCAGCCCGAGAGGCTTGTCTGCTCACCCGCCGGGACGGGCGGGGCTGGGAGTTGAGGTTTGGGCTTCGGTCGGAGCGCAAGGAGAGGACTGGGGTTGGCAGCGTGAACACAGCCTACAAGGGGTTAGTGCGCCACAGCTAGCAGGGAGGAAGTCCGGGGAAAAGTCTGGACCTGCCGAAGAGGCAAGACACTTTTTCTTACCTCTTTGTTTCCTGGTGCACGAGGAGAGGGGATTAACAGTGCTGCTTAAAGGCGCTCCAGAGACGGGCGCGAGCCGCGGCTAAGCGCGGACCCCAGAGACGGGCATGAGACGCTAAGGCTGCTGCTGCCGCCACCAAGAAGCCTGTGTGCGAGCACAGGTCACGCTCCATACCCTCCTTCCGGGGAGCCTGTGCAGCCCGCCACAGCCAGGGTCCCGCGATCCAGGGATAACTTCCCCGGGAGAATGTACGGCGCGCCTCAGGCCGGTGCAACGTCACGCCGTGCCGCCGCAGGCTCGCCCCGCACTCCGTGCCCCTCCCTCCCCACAGCCTAAGGGAGCCAAAGCCTCCAAATCGGCGGCTCCTTTAACCCCGTCCTGTCTGAACAGGCGCCCTCAGGCGAACTACACGCAGAGGCGGGGCCAAATCCAAAGCTGAGCTCCTGGGAGCTGTGACAACAAAGAAGAGAAAGGGAAGTCTCTCCCAGCAGCTTCAGAAGCAGGGGATTAAAGCTCCACAATCAACTTGATGTACCCTGCATCTGTGGAATACATGAATACACAACCAATCATCCCAAATTAAGGAGGTGGACTTTGAGAGCAAGATTTATTATTTTTTCCCCTTTTCCTCTTTTTGTGAGTGTGTATGTGTATGCTTCTGTGTGAGATTTTGTCTGTATAGCTTTGCTTCCACCATTTGTCCTAGGGTTCTATCCGTCCGTTTTATTTTTGTTTTTTTAATTTTTTTCTCTTAATAATTATTTTATTTTAATAACTTTATTATATTTTATCTTACTTTATTTTACTTTATCTCCTTTCTTTTTTCCTTCCTTCCCTCCTTCCTTCCTTCCTCCCTCCTTTCTATCTATCTTTCTTTCTTTCTCTCTTTCTACTTCTACTAATTCTTTTTTTCTACTTTTTCTCCCTTTTATTCTGAGCCGTGTGGATGAAAGGCTCTTGGTGCAGCAGCCAGGAGTCAGTGCAGTGCCTTTGAGGAGGGAGAGCCAACTTCAGGACACTGATCCACAAGAGACATCCCAGCTCCACATAACATCAAACAGTGAAAATCTCCCAGAGATCTCCATCTCAACACCATCACCCAGCTTCACTCAACGACCAGCAAGCTACAGTGCTGGACATCCTATGCCAAACAACTAGCGAGACAGGAACACAACCCCACCCATTAGCAGAGAGGCTGCCTAAAATCATAAGTCCACAGACACCCCAAAACACACCACCAGTCGTGGACCTGCCCACCAGAAAGACAAGATCCGGCCTCATCCACCAGAACACAGGCACTAGTCCCCACCACCAGGAAGCCTACACAACCCACTGAACCAACCTTAGCCACTGGGGAAAGACACCAAAACAATGGGAACTACAAAACTGCAGCCTGCAAAAAGGAGACCCCAAACACAGTAAGATAAGCAAAATGGGAAGACAGAAAAACACACCACAGATGAAGGAGCAAGATAAAAACCCACCAGACCTAACAAATGAAGAGGAAATAGTCAGTCTACCTGAAAAAGAATTCAGAATAATGATAGTAAAGATGATCCAAAATCTTGGAAATAGAATACACAAAATGCAAGAAACATTTAACAAGGAACTAGAAGAACTAAAGATGAAACAAACAATGATGAACAACACAATAAATGAAATTAAAAATACTCTAGATATGATCAATAGCAGAATAACTGAGGCAGAAGAATGGATAAGTGACCTGGAAGATAAAATAGTGGAAATAACTACTGCAGAGCAGAATAAAGAAAAAAGAATGAAAAGAACTGAGGACACTCTCAGAGACCTCTGGGACAACATTAGACACACCAACATTTGAATTATAGTGGACCCAGAAGAAGAAGAGAAAAGGAAAGGGACTGAGAAAATATTTGAAGAGATTATAGTTGAAAATTTCCCTAATATGGGAAAGGAAATAGTTAACCAAGTCCACGAAGCACAGAGAGTCCCATACAGGATAAATCCAAGGAGAAATATGCCAAGACACATATTAATCAAACTGTCAAAAATTAAATACAAAGAAAACGTATTAAAAGCAGCAAGGGAAAAACAACAAATAGCATGCAAGGGAATCCCCATAAGGTTAACAGCTGATCTTTCAGCAGAAACTCTGCAAGCCAGAAGGGACTGGCAGGACATATTTAAAGTGATGAAGGAGAAAAACCTGCAACCAAGATTACTCTATCCAGCAAGGATCTCATTCAGATTTGATGGAGAAATTAAAACCTTTACAGACAAGCAAAAGCTGAGAGAGTTCAGCACCACCAATCCAGCTTTACAGCAAATGCTAAAGGAATTTCTCTAGGCAGGAAACACAAGAGAAGGAAAAGACCTAAAATAACGAACCCAAAACAATTAAGAAAATGGGAATAGGAGCAAATGATGCAACTGAGAAAGGATTAATTTCCAAAATTTACAAGCAGCTCATGCAGCTCAATAACAAAAAAACAAACAAACCAATCCAAAAATGGGCAGAAGACCTAAATAGATATTTCTCCAAAGAAGGTATACAGACTGCTAACAAACACATGAAAGAATGCTCAACTGCATTAATCATTAGAGAAATGCAAATCAAAACTACAATGAGATATCATCTCACACCAGTCAGAATGGCCATCATCAAAAAATCTAGAAACAATAAATCCTGGAGAGGGTGTGGAGAAAAGGGAACCCTCTTGCACTGCTGGTGGGAATGTAAATTGATACAACCACTGTGGAGAACAGTATGGAGGTTCCTTAAAAAACTACAAATAGAACTACCATATGACCCAGCAATCCTACTACTGGGCATATACCCTGAGAAAACCATAATTCAAAAAGAGTCATGTACCAAAATGTTCATTGCAGCTCTATTTACAATAGCCCGGAGATGGAAACAACCTAAGTGTCCATCATCGGATGGATGGATAAAGAAGATGTGGCACATATATACAATGGAATATTACTCAGCCATAAAAAGAAACGAAATTGAGTTATTTGTAATGAGGTGGATAGACCTAGAGTCTGTCATACAGAGTGAAGTAAGTCAGAAAGAGAAAGACAAATACCGTATGCTAACACATATATATGGAATTTAAGAAAAAAATGTCATGAAGAACCTAGGGGTAAGACAGGAATAAAGACACAGACCTACTAGAGAATGGACTTGAGAATACGGGGAGGGGGAAGGGTAAGCTGTGACAAAGTGAGAGAGAGGCATGGACATATATACACTACCAAACGTAAGGTAGATAGCTAGTGCGAAGCAGCCGCATAGCACAGGGAGATCAGCTCAGTACTTTGTGACCGCCTGGAGGGGTGGGATAGGGAGGTTGTGAGGGAGGGAGACACAAGAGGGAAGAGATATGGGAACATATGTATATGTATAACTGATTCACTTTGTTATAAAGCAGAAACTAACACACCATTGTAAAGCAATTATACTCCAATAAAGATGTAAAAAAAAAAAAAAAAAAAAAGAAATCCAAACGGTGTGCTGTCTTCAAACAATAGTTGGTGAAACAAAAGAGAGGTCAGAGCATAGCTCCCATGTTTTCCTGAGCAACTTTACCTAGTTAATCATCTGGGATCAAAAAGAATATGATTATTGGCCCATTTGGGCTCACTTGGGTTAAACTAAAGTGTCAAGTTTCTTCATGGATCATGACCCCTTTTTCCAGTTTTTAGAACTCTTGCTCCTAAAGGAGAAGACCACATTGAAAGGCTATTCAGAAATAAGTCTTTGGGTTTTTTTTTTTTCATAATAGATCTTATTTTACTTTCCTAAACATGTCTGTATGTAGTATAATAACAATTTCTTGTCAAGCATTAATCAAACGGAGACTGAAAGTTCAGGAAACAGCCCATTACGTAATTCCCTTCTTTAAAATCTGTGGCCCAGTTTTGATGGAGGATAAGGTTATAGAATGGATTTTCTGTCTGTGAATATGGGTACATAGTCCTTATAATTAGAACACTAAGTAATAAACTATTCTGGTCATAGTGTAGAATTCGGTTTGGGATAAAATTACACATACAGTTTTCTTAATTTTCCTGTGTAAATCTGTGTGTGGGCTGATTTCTGATAATTTCTTAATGCATTTCCTTAGGTGTGTTTTGTGAGACAATAAGAAATGTCTCACAGGAAAAAGCAAAAGGATTCCATGGTCAGCTATCTTCCCTCTACATTACCATATTAAAGGCAAACAAATGTTTGATAGCAAAGAAATCTGCTTAAATTTGATTATTTTAGTGCTGGTCAAATTGTATTTTTGTTAGTGCTGTATTTATTTTCTATTTCTATTAATATTTCAGACAACTGAAACATGGTTGGAAAATGTTCCTCTAGAGTCTTGCGGGCCACCAGTATAAGTGGAATCTAGGTGAAATTAAAATTTGGAATTTCTTACCTCATTTTTCTTTCCTGTTCCTGTACAACATTTCTTTCCTGTTCTTTCCTGTACAACATTCCTTGCACTCCTACTTTGTTCCTTGGGTATCGGAATGGACATTCAATTTGACTTTAAAGCTCTGAATTCTTTAAAGCTCTGAATATATATATATATATATTACATATGTTATGTATGTGTATATATTCATGGTCTTGTTACAAAATATATACCAGATAGACTTAAAAATAAATTTATTTTCAAATATAAAAAATGAAGCTAAAAATCAGATTCAAGGAAGACTAAGGGCCAGAGAGTAAAATGAAATCATGAAGAGTTAATATATAGACGTGCATGCTGCATGGGGCTACCCACATGATTGAATCCTTACTGCTCTTAAGTGCTCTAGTCAAAAGATTATTTTCGGGCTTCCCTGGTGGCGCAGTGGTTGAGAGTCCGCCTGCCGATGCAGGGGACACGGGTTCGTGCCCCGGTCCGGGAGGATCCCGCATACCGCGGAGCGACTGGGCCCGTGGGCCGTGGCCGCTAAGCCTGTGCGTCTGGAGCCTGTGGTCCGCAACGGGAGAGGCCACAGCAGTGAGAGGCCCGCGTACCGCAAAGAAAAAAAAAAAAAAAAAAGATCATTTTCATAGCAAAAACAGGAAAAATATGAATGTGGAGGGAAAGTTTGGAGGGAATTAAAGATAGGAAAGAAATATTTTGGGGGGACAAAAATGTTATGTATCTGATTTCTTAAAATGCCAAATTTATTGGTAACAAAACAAATGTATTGAAATGAAAACAGGTTATTATGTAATATTCCATCAAACATTTTGTAAATCAGTCAGAAAGCTTGTCAAGTCTTGATCCAATGACTGACACCAAGGACTTTTCTGCTCAGTGTAAGGATGCATGGGGCATTATTAGCTTTCAGTTTTCTGGTCATTTAAAAAGTTAAGTATGGAAAAAATATTTGGCTTCCATTGCTTTAAAGCCTACAGATATTTATCTAAGTATTGCTCACGATAAATGCTTTCAATCTTTAACACAATATTTAAGTAAGGATCTACCTTTTAAAAACATTTTACTCTGTTCCTTTCTTTCATAGCATTCGCATATTTTGAAATTATTTATTAGAGTTTTTAAACTTATTACTAATTCTCCAGCTTGTAGCTTGAAATCTCCCTGAAGGAATGACCATAATTTCTTTCTTTGCTATATTTTGTTCTCTGACCAACCAACTTTGCTCTCAATAACTAAATATCAAATAAATAAGTGAATAAATGACTGAAAAGTCATTCTCTAACAAATACCTGGTTAGCAAAAATTCCTACAATGAATGTCATAAACCAATGAGTATGAATGACCTAAAACATAAAAATGATACTGAGTGAAAAGAATCAGACTAAAACAAAATGCTGCTATATGACTCCATTTATACACAGTTCACAAATAGGCAAACTTGAAAATCAGAAATCAGGATACTGCTAATTCTTGGGGAAAACAGTTACCAGAAGGGAACATTATGGGGCTCCTGGAATGCTAGGAATGTTCTGCTTCTCGAACTGGTGCTGGTTATATGAGTGTCTTCAAGTTTGTATAAAATTCATTGAGGTTTGACATGTGCACTTTTCTATATGTATGCTATACTTTATGAAAATGTGTTCAGAAATAATACATAATCACCTGGATCAAAAACAGATTAGATCATTTGATTGTTCTTTTTTCCTGATGGAAAATATTAAGTGAATATTCTGTCAAAAGTCTTAAAGACACTTCATATCCTCTCTTCAGCTTAGCTTTTATGAGACATTTGTAAGAGGAAGAACCACATCATCAATGATCATCAAATCACAGATTCTGCAGAACAGACATGTACTTGAGCATGACAACCTTCACAGCAGACTAATTTTCTATTTCCCCAATACTCACTCTTTCCTCACATTCTTATTGTGCTACCAAATTTAAACTGTATTTCTCTCTGTTCTCTCAGCTAGATGCCATGACATGATATGACATAAATTATGTCATATCTTCCTTTCTACAATATCTCATTCTCAAAAGATATTAAACAGATCCTCAGGTACAGGAGTAATGGAAATATTATCCAGTGGGTGTAATGAACAGACTTATCTATCATTCTTTTTCAAATTTTCCTCTTGTAGCTGAGAAACTTGTTGGCTGATTCAGAGATAGACTGTTGATTTTTTTTTTTTATCTCTGATCAAACCACAATCTTGGATCCTCTTCTCCACTGGAAAACATCCATATCATTGGCATTCAAACCAGTGAAAAAAATCTGCCCAGAATCTTTCATAAAGACAGATGTCCTATAAAAGCATTCTGAGATCAATCCCATGATGAAGAGCTTGTTACTTCCACATGGACGGGTTGGAAAATCTATAGTTTGGATGTGTGTGTGCTGAATGAGGAATGCATATTACACAAAATCACAAAATGAGTGCCATGACTCTTCATTTACATGCTAGACAGAAACACTGGCATCAGCAACACAACTGTGAGTGTCTAGTCTCCCTATTTTCGTATGTGTATTTGCAATTCTTTTTGAATTGTTATATCATACTCATCAGATACTGTTTACCAAAGCAAGTTTTATTTGGCATCTGTCCAAACTTCCCCTACCAAACCTTAAAATTGCTAAAGAGAGAGCATTGGTGAGACCTGTATTTTCAAACTATGCCATCCTTTGAAAGACAGAAGAGTAATTTAAGAAGTTTATGGAGATTCAACTATTTCCCTGGAGTTTTAAACCAATAATACAATACATCGTGAAAAGTTAAATTTAAAGACTCAGGTTTCAATCTTCATTCTGATACTTCTTACATGTCATGCACCTTTTGTAAATGTTAGTTTCCTTATCTGTGAACTGAAAATAATAACAATTATTATTATTTTCATGCAAAATTTTAAGTGGATTTTTATAGAAACAAATAAATTAGAGTAATTAAGAGCATATTGAAGACACAATACAAATAAATATTGAATGATGTATTTAGCACACTCCAAACTCTAACAAAAGGGAATATGTAGGCCCTCCTCAGACCACTTTTTGAATTTTCTTCCAAAATAATTAATCATCATTTTTCAATTTTTATAAAACAACTTTGCTACATTTTTCCATTTTTTATTTTTCTTTAATTCATTTACATAATTGAAAGCAGGGTTATAAAAATATTGCTAGGACTCAATAAAAAAAAGTATTCAATGACATCATTTTGAACAAACCTTATTCTCATTCCACACACACACACACAAATGACTTGATTCTCTTGAAGTGTAAATTTTATTTGTCCTTATTAACTGACATATATATATATCACAATATTCAATAAGTATTTTACCAAAGAACTGTGAGTTACTATAATTATTTAGTTTTCTCTGTGAAAACTTAGAAATATGTCTATCTTTAGTGATCTTGTCTTTAAATACATAAAAATTCAAAAAAATTGGCAGAGAGAAGTGTCCAATGGGAAAGTTTCCCGAAAAGTGGGATTTAGAAATAGTCCTCAAAATGTGGATGATAGCTCAGAATATAAAATAAATATTGCCTCTTTATTTCAGATTTTCTGAAACTTTGTTATAAAATATTAGAAAAATGACACGTAAATAATATAATCTTTGCTAAAACAATAAAAATTATAGAAGATAAAAAGCATACACTCATCCTCAGGCAAAAGCAAGTGCTAAAATTAAGGTTTTCTGTTGTCATATTCCCTTTTGGGGTAACCAGGTGCTCTGGTTTAAAAAGTTACACACAGTGGTCAAGAGACGAAATAATAGATTTACAAAAGATGGAGAGTTGCATAAATCTGGGAAGCAATTAAGTCTGCAATCTCATATAAAGTTTAAACAGGAAAGAAATCTCCTGTCCAAAGAGAGATGGGGAAAGAATAATTGACTTAGTTTTGGCTCTGTATAAACAAGGAAGTATATAAATTAAGTTTTCCTTGAGATTTAATATCTACAAGAAAGGCTGGGATTCAGGCCCAAACTGAGGCTACTTTTGTAAATTAAAAATAAGGCAAAAAAAAATTTGATTTTTTTTCCCCAGTGGGTGTCATTTCAAGGTAGATAAAGCTGCTCCATGCTTTATAAATATTTACGGTTTATTTTGCTCTCTGTCTCTTTCTATCTATGTGTAACACTGACTTGTTTGTTTCATCCTTGTAGTTTAACACATTTATTCTATCTATGTTTAACATGCCCTAAAGGTTAGTGAAGCACTTACTAACTAGAAACAAATAAAAAACAAACAAAAGCCAGAATCATGTGCATACAGATTTTAAATACTAGAATTATTGGAACATAAATGAAAATAAAAATATTTATTATGTTTAAGGAAATATAATGAGAGAACAAAATCATGAATTTAAAAGCTGGCATCTACTCAAACTTATCAACTACAAGTTTTTTTTTTTTTTTTTTTTTTTTTGCGGTATGCGGGCCTCTCACTGTTGTGGCCTCTCCCGTTGCGGAGCACAGGCTCCGGACGCGCAGGCTCAGCGGCCATGGCTCACGGGCCCAGCCGCTCCGCAGCATGCGGGATCTTCCCAGACTGAGGCACGAACACGCGTCCCCTGCATCGTCAGGTGGACTCTCAACCACTGTGCCACCAGGGAAGCCCAAGTTTGTTTTTTTAAATCAAATAAGCTTCTACAAATGAAATACATAAAAAATGAAATTAATAACTAAATGGCAATAACAAAAAAAGCAAACAATCTGATTAAAAATTGGGCAGAGGATCTTAATAGACACTTTTCAAAAGAAGACATGCAGATGGACAACAGGTGCATAAAAAGATGCTAAACGTCACTAATAGTCAAGATAATGCAAGTCAAAACCACAATGAGAGGGCTTCCCTGGTGGTGCAGTGGTTGAGAGCCTGCCTGCCGATGCAAGGGACACAGGTTCGTGCCCCGGTCCGGGAAGATCCCACATGCCACGGAGCGGCTGGGCCCGTGAGCCACGGCCGCTGAGCCTGCGCATCAGAGCCTGTGCTCCCCAACGGGAGAGGCCACAGCAGTGAGAGCCCCGCGTACCGCAAAAAAACAAAAACAAAAAACAAAACCACAATGAGATATTACCTTTCACCAGTCAGAATGGTTATTATCAAACAAAAACCAAGAAATAACAAGTCTTGGCAAGATGTGGGGAAAAGGGAGCCGTTGTGCACTGTTGGTGAGAATGTAAATTGATGCAGCCACTATGGAGAATAGGAGAGAGGTTCCTCAAAATATTAAAAATAGAACTATCATATAATCCAGAAGTTCCATTTCTGGATATTAATATGATGAAAACAAAAACACTAACTTGGAAAAATAGATGTACCCCTAAGTTCATTGCAGCATTTTATATACTATATATATATACATATATATATATATATATATGTGTATATATATATGTATATATAGTAGGACTACATATATATGTATGGTAGGAATACATATATATATGTATATATATATATAGTAGGATTACATATATATGTATGGTAGGAATACATATATATAGTAGGATTACATATATATGTATGGTACGAATACATATATATATATAGTAGGATTACATATATATGTATGGTAGGAATACATATATATGTGTGTGTGTATATATATATATATATATATATATATATATATATATAAAAAATTAAGCCATGAAAGAAGAAGGAAATCTTTTCATATGCGATCACATGGATGAACCTCCTTGAGGGCATTATGCTATGTTAAATAATTCAGACAGAGAAAGACAAACACCATGTAACCTTACTTACATGCAAAATCTAAAAGCAAAAACAAAAAATTGAGCTCATAGATACAAAGAACAGATTGGAGGTTGCCAGAGGGGTTGAGAGGAGAGGTGGGCAAAATGGGTAAAGGGGATCAAAAGGTACAAACTTCCAGCTATAAAGTCAATGTCATGGGATGTAATGTACAGCATGGTGACTCTAGTTAATAATTCTATATTGTATATTTGAAAGTTGCTAAGTAAGTAAATCTTAAACATTCTCAACACAAGAAAAAAAATTGTTTTGTATAGTGATGGATCTTAACTAGACTTATTGTGGTGGTCATTTTGTAATATATACAAATATCAAATTATCATGTGTACACCTGACACTAAATATACCCTTATATATTATACCTCAATAAAAAATAAAATTAAAAAAAGATATACAGAGGGCAAAAAAGACATAAAATGTTCTCAGCATCATTTACATTAGGCAAATGAAAGTTAAAATCACAATGATATATCACTACTTACCAACCAGAACGGCTACAATTAAAAAGACTGACTTTACCAAGTCTGGTGAGGATAAGCAACAAATGAATCACTTATACTTGTTGGTATAAAAAATCCTCTATTGGGGGACTTCCTGGTCGGTCCAGTGGTTAAGACTCCATGCTCTGAACTGCTGGGGGCACGGGTTCGATCCCTAGTCGGGCAACGAAGATGCCACATGCCACGCAGTGCGGCCAAAAAGTAAAAATAAATAAATAAACAATAAAAATGAATAAAAAATACTCTGTTGGTAATACAAAATAGGAAACACAATTTAAAACACTTTTGGAGTTTCTTAAACATAAAATACCATATGATGAAGTTATTCAATTCTTTGGCTGCTATCCAAGAAAAATGCAAATATATTTTCACATAAAGGTTTGCACAAAAATGCTCATAGCACTTTTTTTTGATAATCTCCAAAAACCAGAAACAACCCAATATCCACCAACAGGGAAATGAATAAATAATATGTGTCAAATCCATACAGCGGATAACTACTCAGCAATAGAAAGGAATAAACTAGTGATACACAAACATGCTGGGAGAAGGAAGCCAGAACAAAAGAGCATAGCCTTTATAAGTCAATTTCCAAGTAAATTTCTAGACAATGCAAGCTACTATATGGTGACAGAATGTAGTTTAATTTTATTGCCAGAAATGAAGAGGCGAGAGGAAATTCAAAGAGCCACAAGGGAATTTTGGGAGTACAATTTCTGTGCCCATTTACTTGACTATGGTGTTGGTTTCATGGGTGTATAAGTAGGTCAACCTCAATAAATTATACATATTAAAAGTATACGTGTATCCATATATATTTATATACCCCTCAATAAAGTTGTAAAACATTTTTAAAAATTAAAAATGTAAAAGAAACTATAGCGGACCCTTGAACAACACATGTTTGAACTGTGTGGGTCTACTTATAGGTGGAATTTTTTCAATTAATATATTTTTAAAAAATTGGAGACTTGCTACAATTTGAAAAAACTCAACAGATGAACTGCCCAGCCTAGAAATATTGAAAAAATTAAGAAAAATTTAGTTATGTCATAAATGCATAAAACATTAAGTAGATACTAGTCTATTTTATCATTTACTACCATAAGGTATACACAAATCTATTAGAAAAAGTTAAAATTTATCAAAACTTTTGCACAAAAATGCTTAAACACCATACATGGCACCATTCATAGTGAAGAGAAAAGTAAACCAATGTAAAGATGCAGTATTAAATTATCACTGCATAACATTAACTGTAGTACACACTGTATAACTGTAACAATTTGTAGCCACCTCCTGTTGCTACTGCAGTGGGCTCAAGTGTTGTGAGTATTGGTTTAAAATGCCATGTGACACTAATTATCTCTGTATGAGCAATTCATCTCTCCAGTGAATTGTGTATTGCAGTAAAATGTGATCTCTCACAGTTCTCGTGTACTTTTCAATGTGTTTAGTGCAATACCATAAGCCTTGAATAACACCACAGGACCCATGCAAAGTGTCACTAGTGATGTTGGAAGTGCTCCCAAGAAACAGAGAAAAGCCATGACACAACAAGAAAAACTTGAATTGCTTGTTATGTACCATTAGACTGAGGTCTGCAGCTGCCTGTGGTTGCCCACCATTTCAAGACAAATTAATCCAGGATAAGGATCATTGTATAAAAAAGAAAGGAAATTCATGAAGTCTTCACTGCAGCTGCAACAGCAGATGCAAAAACCTCGCACTTTTTACAACATACCTTTTTATCTCATATTGAAAATGCAGCTTTTATGTGGGTGCAGGGTTGCTAGAGACTCTAATAAGATTTGAGAAAAAGCAGTCATTATATGACAACATAAAGTAAAAGGAAGGTGAAGAATTTAAAGCTAAAGAATTTAATGACAGCAAAGAATTGTTTGAGAATTTTAGAAAGAGGTTTGGCCTAAAAAAAAGTCAAGATAGTAAGATTAGCAGCTTCTGCCAACCAAGAGGCATCGGACTAGTTCCCAGATTCCATTAAGAAAATCACTGAGGAGAAAAGATATCTGCTGAAACAGGTTTTTAATGTAAATGAAAGTTCCCTCTTCAGGGGGAAAAAAAAATGCCACAAAGGACATTTATTAGTAAGGAAGAGAAGCAAGGACCAGGATTTAAGGCAGGAGGGGTAGGCTAACTCTAATGTTTTATGCAAATGCAGTCAAATTTATGATCATGAATGTTCTTATCTCTAAAGCTGTTAACCCCTGAGCCTTGAAGGAAAAAGATCAAAACCAGCTGCCAGTCTTTTGGTTGTACAACACCAAGGCCTGGACAATGAGAACACTTTCTCTGGTTTGGTTCTATCTATGCTTTGTCCCTGACTTCAAGAAGTACTTTTCCAGTAAGAGACTGCCTTTTACAGTTCTTTTTATATTGGACAATGTCCCAGACCACCCAGAACCCAATGAGTTCAACACTGAATGTGTCAAAGTGGTCTACTTAACCTGAAATATGTCTCTAATTTAGCCTCTGGATCAGGGGGTCATTAGCATCTTTAAGGCTCATTGCACACTGTACTCTATGGAAAGGACTGTCAGTGCTATGGAAGAGAACCCCAAAAGAGAGGACATCCTGAAAGTCTAGAAGGATTACACCATTGCAGATGCCATCACTGTTATAGAAAAAGCTGTGAAAGCCATCAAGCCCAAAACAATAAATTCCTGCTGGAGAAAACTGTGTTCAGAAGTTTTGCATGACTTCACAGAATTTATAACAGAGCCAATCAAGGAAATCAAGAAAGAGGTTGTGGATATGGCAGAAAAGGTGGGGAGGGGGTGAAGGGTTTCAAGAAATGAGTCCTGAGAAATTCAAGAGCTAAAGGACACCACTTTGCTATTCTAGCTTTATTTTGATTTCTATTTACATAGAATATCTTTTTCCATCCCCTCATTTTCAGTCTGTATGTGTCCCTAGGTCTGAAGTGGGTCTCTTGTAGACAGCATATATGCAGGTCTTGTTTTTGTATCCATTCAGCCAGTCTGTCTTTTGGTTGGAGCATTTAATGCATTTACATTTAAGGTAGTTATCGATATATTTGTTCCTATTAGCATTTCTCAATTGTTTTGGGTTTGTTATTGTAGGTCTTTTTCTTGTCTTGTGTTTCCTGCCTAGAAAAGCTCCTTTAGCATTTGTTTTAAAGCTGGTTTGGTGGTGCTGAATTCTCTTAGCTTTTCCCTGTCTGAAAAGGTTTTAATTTCTCCTTCGAAACGGAATGAGATCCTTGCTGGGTAGAGTAATCTTGGTTGTAGGTTTTTCCCTTTCATCACTTTAAATATGTCCTGCCACTTCCTTCTGGCTTGCAGAGTTTCTGCTGAAAAATCAGCTGTTAACCTTATGGGGATTCCCTTGCATGCTATTTGTTGTTTTTCCCTTGCTGCTTTAATATTTTTTCTTTTTATGTAATTTTTCATAGTTTGATTAATATGTGTCTTGGCACGTTTCCCCTTGGATTTATCCTGTATGGGACTCTCTGTGCTTCCTGGACTTGATTAACTATTTCCTTTCCCATATTAGGGAAGTTTTCAACTATAATCTCTTCAAATATTTTCTCAGTCCCTTTCTTTTTCTCTTCTTCTTCTGTGACCCCTACAATTTGAATGTTGGTGTGTTTAATGTTTCCCAGGGGTCTCTGAGACTATCCTCGTTTCTTTTCATTCTTTTATCTTCATTCTGTTCTGCAGTAGTTATTTCCACTATATTATCTTCCAGGTCACTTCTCCATTCTTCTGCCTCAGTTATTCTGCTATTGATTCCTTCTAGAGAATTTTTAATTTAATTTATTGTGTTGCTCATCATTGTTTGTTTGCTCTTTAGTTCTTCTAGGTCCTTGTTAAACGTTTCTTGTATTTTCTCCATTCTATTTCCAAGAGTTTGGATCATCTTTACTATCATTACTCTGAATTCTTTTTCAGGTAGACTGCCTATTTCCTCTTCATTTGTTTGGTCTTGTGGGTTTTTACCTTGCTCCTTCATCTGTTGTGTGTTTCTGTGTCTTCTCATGTTGCTTAACTTACTGTGTTTGGGGGTCTCCTTTTTTGCAAGCTGCAGGTTCATACTTCCCGTTGTTTTTGGCGTCTGCTGCCAGTGGCTAAGGCTGGTTCAGTGGGTTGTATAGGCTTCCTGGTGGAGGGGACTAGTGCCTGTGTTCTGGTGGATAAGGCTGGATCTTTTGTTTCTGGTGGGCAGAACCGCATCCGGTGGTGTGTTTTGGGGTGTCTGTGACCTTATTATGATTTTAGGCAGGGTCTCTGCTAATGCGTGGAGTTGTCTTCCTGTCTTGCTAGCTGTTTGGCAATAGGGTGTCCAGCACTGTAGCTTGCTGGTCATTGAGTGGATCTGGGTCTTAGCGCTGAGATGGAGACCTCTAGTAGAGCTTTCACTGTTTGATATTATGTGGAGCTGGGAGGTCTCTGGTGGATCAGTGTCCTGAACTTGGCTCTCACACCTCAGAGGCACTAGCCTGACACCCAGCCAGATCACCAAGACCCTGTCAGCAACACGGCTCAGAAGAAAATGTAGAAAAAAAGAAAGAAAGAAAGAAAAAATAAAATTATTAAAATAAAAAATAATTATTAAAAATAAAAAAAATTAAAAAGTAATAAAAAATTGAAAAAGAAAAAAAATAGAAGGAAAGAAGTAGCACCAAACCAAAAAACAAATCCAACAATGATAACAAGTGCTAAAAAGTATACTTAAAAAAAAAATAACAAAAAAAATGGACAGACAGAACCCTAGGACAAATGGTAAAAGCAAAGCTATAGAGACAAAATCACACATAGAAACATACACATACACCCTCACAAAAAGAGAAAATGGAAAAAAAAAATGTATCGTTGCTCCCAAAGTCCACCGCCTCAATTTTGGGATGATTCATTTTCTATTCAGGTATTCCACAGATGCAGGGTACATCAAGTTGATTGGAAGATTTAATCTGCTGTTTCTGAGGCTGGGATAAATTTCCCTTTCTCTTCTTTTTTCGCACAGCTCCTGGGGTTCAGCTTTGGATTTGGCCCCGCCTCTGCCTGTAGGTCACCTAATGACATCTGTTTCCCACCCAGACAGGACGGGGTTAAAAGAGCAGCTGATTCGGGGGCTCTGGCTCACTCAGGCCGCGGGGAGGGAGGGATACGGAATGCAAGGCGAGCCTGCAGCAGCAGAGACCAGCGTGACATTGCACCAGCCTGAGGCACGCTGTGTAATCTCTCAGGGAAGTTGTCCCTGCATCACAGGACCCTGGCACTGGCAGGCTGCACAGGCTCCTGGAAGGGGAGGTATGGATAGTGACCTGTGCTTGCACACCCGCTTCTTGGTGGCTACAGAAGGAGCCTTAGCATTTCGTGCCCATCTCTGTTGTCTGAGCTGATAGCCGCAGCTCGCGCCCATCTCTGGAGCTCGTTTAGGCGGTGCTCTGAATCCCCTCTCCTCACGCACCCTGAAACAATGGTCTCTTGCCTCTTAGGCAGCTCCTGACCTTTTCCCGGACTCCCTCTTGGCTAGCCGTGGCGCACTAGCCCCCTTCAGGCTCTGTTCACGCTGCCAACCCGTCCTCTCCCTGGGATCCGACCTCCGAAGCCTGAGCCTCAGCTCCCAGCCCCCACATGTCCCGGCGGGTGAGTGCTGGTCGGCACCGATCCTCTGTGTGGGAATCTCTCCACTTTGCCCTCCGCACCTCTGTTGCTGTGCTCTCCTCCACGGCTCCGAAGCTTCCCCCCCTGCCACCCCAATGCCATCTCCGCCTGCCAAGGGGCTTCCTAGTGTGTGGAAACTTTCCCTCCTTCACAGCTCCCTCCCAGTGGTGCAGGTCCCGTCCCTATTCTTTTGTCTCTGTTTATTCTTTTTTCTTTTGCCCTACCCAGGTACGTGGGGAGTTTCTTGCCTTTTGGGAGGTCTGAGGTCTTCTGCCAGCGTTCAGTAGGTGTTCTGTAGGAGCTGTGCCACGTGTAGATGTATTTCTGATGTATTTGTGGGGAGGAAGGTGATCTCCACGTCTTACTCTTCCGCCATCTTGAAGGTCTCACAGGAAGATGATGTTTAAGGTGATGGCTTGGGCCATTTCAGGGAGTTAGTTTTCCTGGGTATCTCCCATGTATACTGGAAGTGTACATGTTATTAAACGTTTGTTTCCTCCTGCTAATCTGTCTTCTGTTACAGGGGGCTCTCAGCCAGGAACCTAGATGGGCACAAGGAAAATTATTTTTCCCTCCCCAACATAGTCTTGAAAAAGAAGGAAGAAAGAAAGGGAGTGGGGAGGGGATGTGAGGGAGGTATTGAGAGAGAGAGAGGGAAAGAGAGAGAGATAAAGGAAGAAGAGAGGAAGTTGGGAGGGCTAAAACTGGTTAGCAGCAGAGTTCCACCCAGGGAAAAAGTGGTACATATTTAGGAACCCACTTACATGGGTATGTTTAATCATTCAGATAAAGCCCCTTGTGGATATCCTTTGTGAAATAGGACTAGAAAAGATTTAGTTACATTGAAAGAAGTTAAACATTTTTATTATGGAATAGAATCAAATACAAAGCATAGTTAAGACATTGTGAAGAAGGATGAGGGGCTGAGCAGAAACCCCAAGGAGAAATTCCTAGTGGCATCTCTGCCACAAAAAATTTTAAAATTGGACAGTCTTACTTTTAATTTTTAATTGTTTGCTGTGTTATTACACAAGTTTCCTGGGTTCTTCACTGAAGTTTTATATACTAACAAATGTTCTTTGCAAGTAATAGTGTTACTGAACCAAACTTGGATTTGCTTGTCCAATGCGCAGCAAAGTCAATCTACCGGCACCAGACTGTGGTGAAGGAAATAAAGCATTTACTACAGGGCAAAGCAAGGAGAATGGGCAGCTCGTGTTCAAAAGATCCAAACTCCCTTAGGTCCCTCAGGGAAAGGGTTTTTAAAGACAAGGTGAGGGAAAGTGTCTCAGGGTGCCTGATCAGCTCGTGGACATTCTTCTGATTGGTTGGTGATGAGGTAACCAGGTGGTATTTTGGGAGTCAACATCATCAACTTTCTGGTTCCAACTGGTCTGAGGTCCATGGTGGTCAGCATGTGGTTAACTTCTTCCACTTGGTGAGGGTTTTAGTATGTGCAAAACAACTCAAGGATGTGGTCCAGGAGATTGTCTATAGCTCTGGAGGAGGAACTAAACATCCTTCACTTTGTTTTATGGCTAAACTATTATTATTTCATCTTGCTTGACTGTTTTCCTTTGTTTCTGTAATATTTTCACTTATTTGATTAAATTCACTCGGGGAAGGCCTAGGAGTGTAAAGCTTTTCTATAAACAAGAGGTAGGGATTATGGGGGGTTCTGTCCTCAGAAAGGCCCTGTATGGTCCTGCTTGGTTTCAATAGTTGGGAAAATCAAGGGAAACCAGCAGAATACCATGTGTATCTCAGCACATGCCAGAGAGAAGAGAAAAAAGCACTGGAATTAAAATAGGTGGTTCATTGAAAAGAGAGGTGATGACGTGGGAAATTTGCAAAACTCTTTTGGAGAGTGCCTACTTTCTTGGAATGAGGGTTAAGGCAGTTCAAACCAATTTTCTTTCAATATCAAAGTCTTGTGTGACCTTTGATACCCTAGTTGCTATATAACTAGAGGGTAAAGTAAGAAGTAAGAGCAAATGACCTTTAAGGCCTCCTTCAACTCTGAAATGCTTTGATTCTAAGAGGAGCACATGACTGTTTACCAATATATCAAAGTCTTGTCAGTGTCACTGTGGTTTGGGCCAATTACTACATTTATTTACCATTTGGGAACTTCATTTAGGGCTTGAGGTACAAGAATAAAATAAGTCAAGCTCAAAGAAATAACAGTGACATTGACAGTTCACACGATCAGCAAGTCTTTCAGGGAGTTACAGAATGGTAACATTTATAAGACACTGTTGCTGTTACTAAAGTGGAGTAAGAGATTAGTAGAGAAAACTGTCCCTAAAGCCTCTTTACAGAGTAAATCAAACCTGACCTACTGGCCCAATGTTGCTGTCACATCAGGAGAGACCAAACCACTAAAAATGGCAAATGCAGTCAATCCATTATTGCTTCTTTGGGGGAAACAGAAAAAGAGCCATTCTGCCAGCTCTTCTTAAAAGTGGGAGGCCCTAGATACTGCCAGCCTTTTGACTGGATTACCCAAGACAGTTTGTAGTTAAGTATCAAAGAGAAAAATCAATGTTGGCTTATTAACTCTGAACAAAGAAGTTTTGAGAGTTTGCCATAAAATTCACAGTTTAGTTACCTTAACCACAAAAGTTCAATGATAAGCAAATATGATCACTGTCATGCTTGTTAACTCTTTATACACTGTTATATTTAGACAGCAGAGAGGTAATAATATTAACCTTGATGGTAATTTGAATACTAGAGGAACTTCTGAGTTCTGATACTTTGACTTATCAATAGTACCCTGATGAGCATCATTCTGTAATTATAAAAAGGACTGACTAGCTTAAACAAGATTGTACAAAGTTTGTGAAAAGGAAAATGTATATGTGTCAATAAAATCATGGCCGAACTCCGGAGAAATGACAATAATTGAAAATCAATAGGTATCATACACTATGCTAGAATATTTCATTGTGGAAAAGGTAAGCCCCTTGTTAATAAATTCAACACAAAAGCTATGGAGCTAGAATTCAAACCCATCTCTTATTTTTGCACTCTAAACTCTATAATATTACTTGATGGGACAAAATGCATAAGGCCAAGATTTAGAATTCAAGGTCTAAATCTAGCTCTGCCACTAACTAGCTGGGCGACATTCAACAAGCCACTTCAACTGTCTGGATCATGTTTCTCTCATCCGTAAAATGAAGGTGATGGACTTTGTGACCTTCCTTCCAATGGTAAAATTTAGGATTAATTTGCTACCTCTTCATTACCTCTACATTATGGTACAGAATTTCATTCTGAATAATCAGAGGAGGAACTTTCCTTTGTCTATAGATCTAAGGCTTATGCAGTCATTCACCTATATCTTGCAGAAACATTCCTATCTCTCTTTTTCCAACTTTAAATTCCCCACTGGACTCATTTTATTTGAAGGAGTGTTCCCACTGAGCTCTGTGTGAAAAGAAACTGACATCATATGAATATTTACCCATCCACATTAAACTAGACATGAAAATATTCCAACTACTCTACTCATTCTATTAATATTTTGGTTTAATGGATATGGAAGACTCACTGACTCCTGATCTCTTTCCCAGCTGGTCTCCACAGAAAGAACTGGACTGATGTGTACATACATTTCACTTACTAATTGCATAGCTGGATGTTTCAAGATCACTCTGACGTTCAGCAGAGCAAGACACGTTACAATAAAAGATTTCTGTGTGGGAGAAGCTACTGTAATTTTTCAAGATCCAAAGGATTTATTAGTTAGAACCTTTTTAATTGCCAGAGGTGGCATACCAATTTCCGATTGCTTCAAAAAAGAGTGGAGGGCTTCCCTGGTGGTGCAGTGGTCAAGAATCCCCCTGCCAATGCAAGGGACACAGGTTCGAGCCCTGGTCCGGGAAGATCCCACATACCGCAGAGCAACTAAGCCCATGCCCCACAACTACTGAGCCTGTGCTCTAAAGCCCATAAGCCACAACTACTGAGCCCACGCGCCTAGATCCTGTGCTCTGCAACAAGAGAAGCCACCACAGTGAGAAGCCCACACACCGCAATGAAGAGTAGCTCCCACTCACTGCAACTAGAGAAAGCCTGCGTGCAGCAACAAAGACACAACACAGCCAAAAATAAATAAATAAAATATTTTTTTTAAAAAATACTGGTTTTCATTTCATAAAAAAAAAGAGTGGGGATATATGAATGTTTTAGCTCACATATATGAGAAGTTACATGATATTCAATTTGACATCGTGCAAATTATTCTCTTTTTGCCCCATTTCCCATATGTTATCCACTTTTCTTCAGCCTTCTCTATGACACTGGAGGCTGATTTCTGTTAACTGCCTCACTAACTTTGCTAGCTCTCTTCCAGTTGGGTGATGACAGGGGAGTTACTAGCCAGAATTTAGAAGGCTGGGTGAGAAAAAATCACAATATTCCTTTTCTACTCACTCTATCCTTCAGGGCTGAGTTTCCATCTCTCCACTACTAATATCCCCCATAAGACACTTCTCTACTATTCCAGCTTTTACTGAGCTGGAATAACACTATTTCTTCCCCTTGTTCCTTTACCTACAGAGATGGTAACAACTTTTCATTCTTTCCTAGATTTTGAGTGCCGCAGCCTTCCTTGTTTATTTCCTTAACTTTGCTCAATCCTCTGTAAATAATTGTTTCATTAAAATAGTTTCATATAAACTATCTGGAGTGAATTCTGCTTCCTCCTGGACCTGACTGACACAAGCTAAGAGCTGTTTGATCTGGAACTCAAACTATGCTATTAAATCCTACTCTTTCTCTATTTCTCAGCTTCATGCTCCTCCATCTTGGTTCATTTTTAGGCTCCATGTGGTAGCAAGACAGTTACTAGTAATTCTAGATTTATAGCCTTCCATGCTGGAATCCAGGAAAAAAGTGTTTTTTTCTTCCTCAGGAATTTGAAGAGAAATCTTGAAGTATCAGTTATTAGCCCAAGTTGGAGCACATGCCCAAAGCTGAACCAAACTTTGTGGCCAGAGCAATGAGATGTCATAAGTAGTCAGGCAAAGATCAGAAATGCCATCCACCCCACACCTCCAGGAACATGGCAAGGGGTCAACATCATTTGAGGTCCTTGGACTGAAAGTGGGAGAGAAATGACTCCCAAGTGTGATTTCTGTGTACTATTTGCAAAAGAAAGGAAAGTCACAAACCAGGAATGCTCACAGAAAATGAATTCACTTCATTGACATGAAGGCTGAGCCTTAGAAAAATGTTATATTGTCTTCTATTGTAGCTCACTCTACTCCTTTTTACACAGACCCCAGGCCCATCTTTATTCCCCTTCCTATCTCTGGGGACCCGGTACAACCTGGATACCATAATTGGATCAGTATTTCCACTGATGAAATATTTTGATGACCCCATTCTTATATGAAGTTTGGAAAATTCTGTCAATTTTCACTCATTTTGTATTGAATGTTTATTAAAATTAACACACTCTTAGAATAAAATCTGAAGATCTTAACATAGCTCAGAAAACCCCACTATCTGGTTCCCTCCTCCCTCTATGATCTCATTTCATATCATGACGTCTTCATGTCTCTACACTGCAGCTTCCTACTTAAGTTTCTGGAACATACTCAGCTTGTTTTCTCCTCAGCGATTTTGCGTTTGCTGCCACCTCTACTTGGGATAATCTTTCCTACATTTTCACAAGCTGAGTCCTTCTTATCATTCACATCTTAGGTCAGATGTCACCTCTTAACTGATACCATCTTATGACTCCTCATCTTTTTTTAATACATTACACCATATTGTCCTTTCATAGAATTTATTCTTATTGAAAATTTTTGCATTAATTTGTTATTTTTCTGTCTCCCACCAGATTGTCTACTGCTTCTATCTAACACATGGTAGGAACTCAGTAAATATCAGTTGAATGAATAAGCATGGTATTAAAGTAACCCAAAGTAATTGTCTCTTTTTATGAAAAAGGAATGATAGAATTTCAGATTCTGGAGGGAAAGACATTAGGGAAAGATCTCTTGATACCTTACAAATGTTACAAATGTTTATAGATATATTATTGAAATGTGCAAGTAAATAAAAATTTTAGAAATGGAAATAGATATAAATATACTTAATGGGGTATAAAGCAGGTTGGTCAAGTTGGGTTTTTTTCTTTCTGATTAGGTAAAGAAATTGAATAGTAGATGTAAAAACCATATGAACAGGGTAGAAACACAAATGTTGATGCCAATATTGGAAACTAATGTTGTTCTTAATACTTAATAGACATACTGTTTGGTGAATTGGGAAATGGCTCAGGAAAGGACCACAAAATGATTATTGCAGACCACCTATCTCCAGATTAACATATTTCAAGTGCAAACTATTCTTTCACCACCCTCCCCACCCCCATGTGCAGTACTGAGGACGAGTACAATCAAATATAGAACAGAGGTTGATAATTATTATGGCATGAACGATGGTACACATGAGAACAGAGGGCTGGTAAGTGTCATGTTGCTCTAACAATAATAGATTTTCCATTGCAAATGCACAATTGAAAACACTGGGTCAGTAAAACACCGTAATTAGACTGAGGTTAGGCTGTACGGAATTCTGGCTCCTCCACTTTATGCTTGACATTGGGAAAATTTTTTTGCTCATCTGAGCCTCAGCTTTCTCATGGCGAAAATGGTGATAATATTATTCATATAGTAGAATGATATCATGCATAAAAATATATTTTAGTATGATTATGGGGAACTAAGTTATAACCCAGGTAAAGGTAGCACACTGTCTGATACAGATGTAAACTCTCAGTAAATGTTGGCTTCTACTAATAGTATTATCATTACTGCATGCATTACTCTAGGAATTCAAGGAAGTTATTAATATCTATTTACAGAGTTTAGTGTAAACTGAGTCAAAATTTCTCAAACTTTAAGATTTATTCCTAAGTGCATTAGTCCCAACCCCTCAAAAATACATGATCCAAAGAACGGAGATTTAGTAATAAGTACAAATATTGCTAGCATTTATATTTGTATGTGTTATTGAGTTTATCTATTTGAAACTTAGTTTCATTATTTTCAAATTAGAAAAATAAGAAATACTAATTGATTGGATGTAATTAAGATGATTAAATGAAATAATAAACATAAAAGAAACTTAGTAGGGTGAAGATGTAGCAAATACTCAGAAAATCGTCATTATTATTCTATGATTTTATATTAACTTTTATTTTTTATATTAAGATTAACTTTTTAGTAGTTTTGACAAATTTTATTAGCCCTATTATATGTATGAGGAAACTGACACTCAGAGAAACTAAAGACTCACTGAGGTAGAAGCTAGAAAATAAGATCTTGACCTCAAGTTTTCTCACGTTGATAGCCTTACTCCTTCCATCACACCATGTCACTTCCGATTTGTGGTTTTTATTTAAAGTCTCTGGCATAGTAAATAAGATGAATCTATTGTCTGCCTAAGACTTTGCTAGAGGATAAAAGTAAAGACGTACCGCTACAAGCAGCATTACTATAACTCAGACATTCCCTGAGCTACAAACTTGATAAGTGTAAATTTACTCAGCAGAGAAAGAAATTCTGCAAAGGCCAAGAGCAAAGGAAACTTCTAAGCAGTAGTCCTTGGTCCACTTCTCACTTCTGAATGCAAGTGTTGCAGGTCTTGAGAGAGATAAAACATGACCTCTCTAGACACAGATGTAGAGAACAAACGTATGGACACCAAGGGGGGAAAGCATGGGGGAGGTAGGATGAATTGGGAGATTGGGATTGACATATATACACTAATATGTACAAAATAGATAACTAATAAGAACCTGCTGTATAAAAAGAAAAGAAAAAATAAAATTTAAAAAAACCTATGTTAACTGACAACTAAAAACACAAAAACAAAAATATGGCCTCTCTGTTATATGAATATGCCAGGTCTCTGGATTCCTAACTCAAAGAGTGGTGGCACAGTTCTGGAAGCCCTTGACATAAAGTCACGTATCTTTTTAACCTGAAGGAGCTGTCCTTCTCACTAGTTCTTTGCAATAGGAGTCGTTCTTCTTCACTCTGTTTATGGGGCTCCAACCTTTTTTAGTGTAAGTTGCTTTTACATCCTTTTGCTGCAGTTTCTGTAAACCACTTTCTTTTCAGCACCTACCATCGTGTTTTACAATGCCATGCATTTGCACACATTGTTTCCTGTGCCTGGAAAATTCTATTCTCCCAATCCCAGGCCCTGTTATCCATTCCACAACCTTCAACCTGGTATCCAGTCACCCTTCAAAACAGACTTTTCCTGCTTCTATGAAGTCTTCCCCCAGGCCTACCCTCTCTTTCACAACAGAGTTTATCAGAGTATGGCGCCTTGAACATAATCCTGCTTTAGTATATACCATCCAATATTGTTTTTAATTTGCTTAACAAAATGTGTAGAATCATACTGTCTCAGGAAATAACCCAAGCTCTCACAAATCTAACATAGTCCCTGCCCTAATGGTTCTGCCAAAATAGTATATTTGTTTAACTATTGGTCTCACCTTAACTTACTGGGTCCCATGAAAGCAAAGAATGTGTCTCATTCATCATCAAACCTATAGTGCCCAGCACAATGCCTGACAAATATTAGTTACTGATTAAATATTTGCTGAGTCATAAAGTTTAACGAGTTGTATTCTTTGTTATCATAAGAATTTGAGCTTCAGAGTCAAACAAATCAGTCTAAGATGTGACTTTAGCTTCTTCTCTGCAGATACCCAAAGGACTGGTTTCTTAAATTAGAGACAACTGAAGCTGCCCTTCAGCACAATTTGTTGACTTCAACGAGTTATTCCTTCAAGTACTCAACCAAGTTTCACTTAATGAGAAGCCAGAGGTTCTGAGATTATTGTAGACAATATTTAGTTGCATGATCGCTGGAAGGACATATGAGGAACATTACAAATAATGGAAGCTTGTTATTATAAAAGAAGCAGGGATAAAGCCCATTTTTCAGAAAGTGTTTTGGCACAAGCTTTCCTTTTGCAAAAGGCAATTGAAAATGAGCAGAGAAATTTTTTAATTTTCTGATTGTCTTCAGAATTCCACCAGGGTATCTTCATTTATGGTCATATCTGAATTCCTTTTAATCCTGTCCTTTCTCTCTCTTCCTGTGAACATACCTTTGAACATATATATTGTATAACCTAGATAAATATAAATAGTCCTCATATTTACTCACTCAACCAATATTTACTGAGAACCTACTAGATGCCAGAGCCTATGATAGGCATAGAGGCATAAGGATAAATAAAACATAGTCACAAACTCACTAATATTCTCTGTTCTTTGGGGGAGGCAGACTCCAAAGCAGAAAAATATCGTGTCAATGCAACAGATGCCACATTAAAGGTATAGCCACATGCTGAGACACCTCAGGGGAGGCAGCAATTCAGTTTTGCCCTTGAAGGCAAAGAAACAACCAGAGGTGGTAACATTCAGCTGAGATTTGAAAGATGGTGAGAAGAGTGGCACTACGGACTGAATGTTTGTGTCTCCCCTCCACCCCACCCCAAAATTCATATGTTGAAGCCCTAACTATTAAGAGGTGAGGAATTTGGGAGGTAATTAGGTTTAGATAAGGTCACTAGAGTGGAGTCCCCATGCTAGGATCCATGTCCTATAAAAAGAGACATGGCAGAAATGATCTCTCCTCCATGTGAGAACACAGCAAGAAGGTGGCTGTCTGTAAACTAAGAGGAGAGCCCTCACAGGACACAAAATATGCTGGTACCATGATCTCAGACGTCCAGCCTCCATAACTGAAAAATAAATGTGTGTCGTTTAAGATACCAGTCTATGGTATTTGTTACTAGGCAGACTAAGTCTTAGTCTGAGCAAGCTAAGACAGAAAATGGTGCTAAGAAAGGCATTCTGCTGTTTAACAAATACCTGAATATGTGGAAGCAGCTTTGGAATTGAGCAATACGTAGAGGCTGGAGGAGTTTCGAGATGCGTGTTAAAAACAGCTTAGCTTGCCATGAGTAGAATTTTAAAGATTCTGATGAGAGCTCAGAAAAAAAAAAAAAAAAAACTGTAGAGAAAGCTTCCATCTTAGAGAATACATACATAATCATGAATAGAACATTGGTAGAAATATGAACTGTAAAGGCCGTTTTGGTGAGGTCTCAGATGGAAATGGAGAACATGTCATAGGCTAATGAGAAATATATAATCTCCTTTATAAGGCAGCAAAGAACTTGGCTAAATTGCGTTCATATTTTAGTGTTTTGTGGAAGAAAGAGCTTATGAGCAATGAAACCGGATGTTTAACTGAGATTTCTAAGCCAAGTATTGAAGTCGTGGCTTGGTTCTTCCTGACTTAGAGTAAAACACGAGAGAGAGAAATGATTGAGGAAGGAATAATTAAGAAAAAAAGAACCAGAAATGAAAGATTTGGGAAATTCTGTCTGTTCATATTGCAAAAACTGAGAAAAGCCTGTTCACGAGAGAACACTAACAGTATGGCAGGACCAACCATTTGAAAAGCAGACTGAACCATGGACCAAATCAGCCACTCTAGCAGAAGCAGAGCCAGTTTGAGCTGAAAGGGATGGAGACAGTGGAAGGAAGAAAGGCTGTCAGAGTTCTTGGATTTTATAGGAATGGACCATAGTTGCTATTGTTTCAAACCTCTAAAATTCTTCATGAATTCGTACAGGGAAGAATGACCTGAAATCTATTTGTCTATTCAGAAATCATCAGGGCTACATTCTCAGTTCCCAAAGGGAGGTGGGGGACATTTCCTCAGTTTCAACAGGCCAGTTTTCTGCCCAAAGCCTTGGGAGTGGAGCCCCCAGAGCCTGTTCCTTGCACAAGCCAGTCTCAAATATTTTCAGTACCTTTGCATGTGCCATCTTCCTGTCTGAAAGTCTCAATACCCCCAGTCTGCCTGGCTGACTTTTTTATTTTTTGACAAGCATTGAGATTTATTCTTCATAACAACAGGCAAAACTGTTATAAAAATTTAAGTTAGTGCAATAGCATAAAAGCAAGGTCTTTCTTTTGAGTTAGTAATTATTAAGAATCGAAAGCACCAATTATTTTTCTAGCTAAGTAGTTAGCACCATTAAAATCACCTTTATTACTGAAGGTCCTGCAGGAAAATTAGTTATTAAGACACTGGAATTCTCTAGCTCCAATCTCTTTTTCCCTCCACTGAACCAACCCCTCCCTACCCCCCACAGGCTGCATTGTCATAGTCAGTAAGTGGTTATGTGTTGTCCAAGCCCCTGCCTTCCTAACTGCCCACTATTGTCTTTTTTTTTCTTTAATACCCTCTTTATCCATTTCTCCCTTCCCCTCACTCCCCACCTCTGGCATCACCAATTGGCCCCACTAATTTGTTTTCTGTGTCTGTGAGCTTGCTTTGGGGGATGGTTTTTGTCTTTGTTTTTTAGATTTCACATGTAAAAGAGTTCATATGGTATTTGTCTTTCTCTAAGTGACTTATTGTTCTTAGCATAAAGCCGTCTAGGTCCATACATGCTGTGGCAAATGGCAAGATTTCATTCTTTTTATTGCTAAATAGTATTCCGTTGTACATATATACCACAATTTCTTTATCGATTCATCCATCAATAGACACTTAGGTTGTTTCCATATATTGGCTATTATAAATAATACTGCAATAGACATGGGGGCACATATATCTTTTTGACTTAGTGTTTTTATTTTCTTCAGATAAATATTCAAAAGAGGAATTGCTGGATCATATGATAGCTCTATTTTTAATTTTCTGAGGAATCTCCATACTGTTTTCCATAGTGGCTGCACCAGTTTACATTTCCACTAATTTCTCCACATCCTCACCAACACTTGTTATTTCCTATTTATTTTGATCATAGCCATTCTAGTAGGTGTGAGGTGATATCTCACTGTAGTTTTGGTTTGTATTTCTCTGATGATTAATGATGCTGAGCATCTTTTCATGTACCTATCTGTATGTCTTGGCTATCTGTATGTCTTCTTTGGAAAAAAGTCTATTCAGATGTACCTATTTTTAATGGGATTGTTTGTTTTTTTGCTATTGAATTGTATGTGTGCTTCATATATTTTGAATATTAAATATACATTATATATTTATAATATTATATATTTTAAAACTTAGTTATATAATTTGCACATATTTTCCCCCATTCAGTACGTAGCCTTTTCATTGTGTTGATTGTTGCCTTAGCTGTGCAGAGGTTTTAATTCCATGTAGTCCCACTTGTTTATTTTTGCTTTTGTTGCCTTTGCATTTGGTACCAGATTCAAAAATTCATCACCAAGAACTACATCAAGGAGCTTACTGCCTATGTTTTCTTCCAGTAGTTTTATGGTTTCAGGTCTTATGTTGAAGTTTTTAGTTCAGTTTGAGTTAATTTTTGTATATGGTGTAAGATAATGATCCAGTTTCATTCCTTTGCATGAGGCTGTCCAGTTTTCCCAATACCATTTATTATTGAAGAGACTCTCCTTAACCCATTGTATATTCTTGTCTCCTTTGTCATAAATTATTTGACCATATATGCGTGGGTTTATTTTAGGGCTCTCTATTCTGTTCTGTTGGTGTATGTGTCTGTTTTTAAACCAATACCATACTATTTTAATTTCTATAGCTTTGCAATTTATTTTGAAATCAGGGAGCTGGATGCCTACAGCTTTGTTCTTTCTCAAGATTGCTTTGGCTATTAAGGGTCTTTTGTGGCTCCATACAAACTTCAGGATTGTTTGTTCTATTTTTGTGAAGAATATCATTGGAATTTTTACAGGGATTTCACTGAAACTGTAAGTTTTATTTTTTCCTTTAGGTCTGTTAATATTTGCTTTGTATAATTAGGTGATGCTACATTAGGTGCATAAATACAAATGTGATATCCTCTTGTTGAATTGACCCCTTAGTCATTATGCAATGCCCTTCTTTGCCTCTTCTTGCAGTCTTCGTTTTAAAGTCTTTTTTTTTTTTTTAACATCTTTATTGGAGTATAATTGCTTTACAATGGTGTGTTAGTTTCTGCTTTATAACAAAGTGAATCAGTTATACATATACATATATCCCCATATCTCTTCCCTCTTGCGTCTCCTTTCCACCCACCCTCCCTATCCCACCCCTCTAGGTGGTCACAAAGCACCAAGCTGATCTCCCTGTGCTATGTGGCTGCTTCGCACTAGCTATATATTTTACATTTGGTAGCGTATATATGTCCGTGCCACTCTCTCACTTTGTCCCAGCTTACCCTTCCCCCTCCCCATATACTCAAGTCCATTCTCTAGTAGGTCTGCATCTTTATTCCTATCTTTCCCCTAGGTTCTTCATGACCATTTTTTCCCCCTTAGATTCCATATATATGTGTTAGCATACGGTATTTGTTTTTCTCTTTCTGACTTACTTCACTCTGTATGACAGAATCTAGGTCCATCCACCTCACTACAAAGAACTCAGTTTCGTTCCTTTTTATGGCTGAGTAATATTCCATTGTATATATGTTCCACGTCTTCTTTATCCATTCATCTGTTGATGGACACTTAGGTTGCTTCCATGTCCTGGCTATTGTAAATAGAGCTGCAATGAACATTGTGGTACATGACTCTTTTTGAATTATGGTTTTCTCAGGGTATATGCCCAGTAGTGGGATTGCTGGGTCGTACAGTAGTTCTATTTTTAGTTTTTTAAGGAACCTCCGTACTGTTCTCCATAGTGGCTGTATCAATTTACATTCCCACCGATAGTGCAAGAGGGTTCCCTTTTCTCCACACCCTCTCCAGCATTTATTGTTTCTAGATATTTTGATGATGGCCATTCTGACTGGTGTGAGATGATATTGTAGTTTTGAATTGCATTTCTCTAATGATTAATGATGTTGAGCATTCTTTCATGTGTTTGTTGGCAGTCTGTATATCTTCTTTGGAGAAACGTCTATTTAGGTCTTCTACCCATTTTTGGATTAGGTTGTTTGTTTTTTTCATATTGAGCTGCATGAGCTGCTTGTAAATTTGGGAGATTAATCCTTTGTCAGTTGCTTCATTTGAAAATATTTTCTCCCATTCTGAGGGTTGTGTTTTGATCTTGTTTATGGTTTCCTTTGCTGCACAAAAGCTTTTACGTTTCATTAGGTCCCATGTGTTTATTTTTGTTTTTAATTCCATTTCTCTAGTAGTAGGTCAAAAAGGATCTTGCTCTGATTTATGTCATGGAGTGTTCTGCCTATGTTTTCCTCTAAGAGTTTAAAGTCTTTTTTTTTCTGATATAAGTATAGCTACTCCAGCTTTCTTTTGGTTTCCATTTACATGGAATATCTTTTTCCATCTCTTCACTTTCAGTCTGTGTGTGTCCTTATACCTAAAAGTAGTCTCTTGTAGACAGCACATAGATGGCTCTTGTTTTTTTGTTTCTGTTTTGTTTTTGTTTGTTTTTAAATCCATTCAGCCACTGTATGTATTTTGATTAGAGAATTTAGTCCATTTACATTTAAAGTGATTATTGATAGATATGTAATTATTGCCATTTTTTAACTGTTTCCTGGCTGTTTTGGTTGTTCCTCTCTGTTCCTTTCTTCTCTTGCTCTCTTCCTTTTTTGTTTGATGGCTTGCTTTAGTGGTATGCTTATATTTTCTCTTTATCTTTTGTGTATTTAGTATATGTTTTTGCTTTGTAGTTACCATGAAGATTATATATAACAACTCATATATATATAACAGTCATAGACATAAATTGGTTGACTTTTTTGTCATTTAGATTTCAGCACAGAAACTGCTGCTTAGAGAGAGCCTCCATAAATCCCCAAATGAAGCAGACTACTCTCCCTCAATATATCATTATCTTGATTGTTTTTTTCATTAAAATTTTGAGCACCAGGAAATAATGGATTAATGGATTCAATCTGTCTTGGGTATTGCTTTATCCTCAACTCATAGAATAATTCCTGATATTTCATAGGTACTCTTTAAATTTCCTTACATGATTGATTTTTCATCTTTTATTTGTTGATTTATCTAATAAAATTCTCATGAGAATACTTTATTGCCTATATTTTGGAGTTCATAGGTGACTCCAAGCTTCTTTTCCCATGTGTGTTAGTCTGCTATGGCTGTCATAACAAAGTACCACAGACTGGGTAACTTTAATCAGTAGAAATGTATTTTCTCATAAGTCTAAAGGATAGAAGTCTGAGATCAAGAAGTTGGTAGGGTTGGTTTCTTCTGAGGCCTCTCTCTCTGACTTGTAGATGACTGTCTTCTCCTCATGCCTTCACATGGTCTTTCCTCTGTGTGTCTGTGACCTAATCATCTCTTCTTATAAGAACACATCATATTGGATAAGGGTCTTCCCAAATAACTCTATTTAACCTTAATTCTACTTTAAAGAGCCTATCTCCATATATAGTCATATTCTGGGATTAGGAGTTCAAATATACGAAGTTTAAGTGATACAATTTGACCCATAAACCATGTAATATATCACCATAAATCTGCTAGAAAATATAGAGGTTACTATACAGAATTACATGTAATTTGTAAAACTTTCTAAGAGTATGGATCTTGATTTGTATTTCAGTAAACACTGATCTAATAAGATATATACTAAGCTCATGTAACAAAGATACCCCAAAATACAGTAACTTAAGCAGAATAAATATATATTTCTCTCTCAGTCCAGAAGTGGCAGAGTCCACAGCAGGTGGGCAGTTCTGCTCCACAAGGTTGTCCAGGAATACAGTTGCCTTTCATTTTGTCATTCCACTGTTCACTACAGTGGTGGTCTTGTGTCTCCATGGTTGAATCTATCTTCCTAACACAACTTTCTCTTTTAGACACAAAGAAGGAATGGAGAACAAGCAGTTTTCATTTAAGGATATGGCACTGAATTAAGCCCTTCACTTCCTCTCAAAGTCCATGTAATTAACTTACGCAATCTTATTATTGCAAGAAGAGGTTGGAAATGTGGTATCTATCTGAGTGATCATGTGAAATGTCATGAGTGGTGGTTGAGGAGTTCTATTACTAAAAAGGAAGGAGAGATTGTATATTGAGGGGAAATTAATCTTTGCCACGGTGGCTTACAGCAGTATTTTACACAGAAAATTGTATAAGGCATGGTCCTTGCCATTTGTGTAATATTCTGATTTAAAAGTTTAAGATTAACTCAATCTGTTGTGATTATCACTGGAACCTAGGATTATTTTTTTCCTAAGCTTGACATAAATTCTATTTACTTTGGCCAAATTTTCTGACCATCCTAGAATTATCTATGATAGAAATTTAAGCCCAAATATTTCATATAATTTCATGCCATTTTATGTAAATTAGAGGCATAAGAGAAATCGAGCAAACAGAGAAAAACTCAGTAAGCAAAATATAGAGACAGCATGATACACTTTAAACGACACTTTTGGAAGTGACACTGAATGTGCAAGCATTAGCCAATTACCAGAAGAATAGCTGTGGGCAAGGTATTTCATGTCTTTGAGTCTCAGTTTCCACATCTCCACACTGATTACAATACTTATCTTGAGGGCTGTCACAAAGACGTAGACTAATATATGAAAATAAACCTGTGGAGACTCAATAAACCCTAATACAGTTTGGTAGTTTCCTTAACTTAAGTATATGATTTCTAAATGAGACTGCCTGATGCTTATTTCACATTTGTGACGTTGGACAATTCTCTTTATCTCTCTAAGTTCTAGTTTTCTCAACTATAGAATGAAGATGATAATAGTACAATAGTATTCACTGTGTTGCTATATTCGTAAACTGCCTATCAAGGTGCATGGTGCATCCTAAGTGTTCAATAAACATTACTGACATGATTTTTCCTCTGCTGGATATTGTAGCTCAGATCATTAGACAGGTTCTTCCTTCAGCCCCATCTGATGCCTTAGCTCTCGAAAAATTGGCTGTATTGCTGGAGAAAAAGTGAAGATGCACAGCACATCTGTTTTCTATTTAGGAGGCCTTCAGGCTGGCCTTAAAAAATAAACTGCATTATTGTCATTATCCATGTGAAGCCTTCTTATCATGGTGAAGCTGTGCATACTTAGAGTGGAAAATTACAACTTCCAAAATTGCCTCCCTAGGGGAAATCTAATGGGTATGCTTTTTATTTGGTGTCTCTCGTAAATGATCCCTACCAAATGAAGAAATCTGATTAAAGTCATGGAAACTTTTCAACAGACAGTGACAGAATTGTGGAGCATGCCCCAGCCATGTTTATTGTCTCAACTCCTCTTGACCCATTAATTCAATAAGAATATTTAGCTGCCTTTTTTTTGTGGCAATGGAAGCACAAAAAAGTTAGAAAATTTCTGACAGCAATTAATTGCCCATTTGGGGAGAATAAGGTCAGGTCACAAAAATAACCACCAAGAGACACCATTTAGCTTTAGGAACATTCAGAGTTGACATCCTCCATTCTCATGTCTTATCCTTTTCTATAGCAGACATGCTCTTGGGATATAACAGAAAAGCACACTTCCATTAAGCCCTGAGAGATATCGACCTTTCTTTAGTAATTCTACCTGGGCACTGGTGATTACCATGTTAATTCTAGAAGTCATATTGGAACCAGTTAAAATAAATATTTAAGAAAAAATTAAAGGAACTTAATTTGCCACCTTATAGCATCTATGTGCTTCATCAGCTGAATAGATAGACAGATAGGTGAGTTGTATAGCCTAAGGAAGGAAAAAGCATCTAAGAATAAAGCTAATGTTCAAAGTAATAGGAACCCTTGAAGCTTGGTTTAAGACCATTGAATCACAAGCACTTATTGTGGGTGGGATGAAAACATAATAGACAGTGTTCTCCTTAACATAGGGACACATAACTAGGAAATCAGTTCTTTTCACATTCTGAATTTTTGTGTTTCCTCATCACTAGAGTCAAGTTAAACAGTTAAGGTAGGAATACTACATAGAGACATTGCTTACTTCTTTTTGCATCACACAAGGAAGGTTATATGGTAAGGTATCCTACTGTTAATGATGCCAAGATTGATAAATTGGTTAATGTGCCTAGTGAATAATTTCATAGAAAGGTATATTTATTCTTTAGAAGTATCAGGTTAACTGTGGAGAGATACTTTGAGACCATGTGAATATCCTGCTCCCTGAAAGTATTTTAGTTAATAGGTTTAACAATATTTGATAATGCTTGTCTAAATCAATTATTACATCAGTTATTGGAAATGGTGATTTTGGAATTTTAACACTTCTTGCTTCAGCTGAGCTCTGGTTGTTTTAATCTTACACATATTGGGGATCTTCTAACTTAATTTTGGTTGTTAGCAGCTCACAGCAAAATTTCATCTGAGTTCTAATGATTTTTCAACAACTTATAGCACAGTACTAAAATTCCCAATCCTTCTTGCACCTCACTTTACTATTTCTGCACCCTGATTTCTTCTTATTTTATTTTGATTTATTCCATGTTTTTCCATTCTGCCTCAAAATCTTCTTGAAAGGAGATTGATATAAAGAAACACATGTTTCCAGAATCTGAGTAACACGTTTCTATTCATGAATGGCCAGACAGGGAGAGAAGAGGGGCCCTTTATACGTGTCTTTTGTGCTTTGAGATTTTCTCAAACCATACTGGAACTAGTATCCAACTTTCAAAAAATATTTTCTGCTGATACAAGGAGAAGGGTAAGATTAAAGAAACTAAAAATCCATGCAGAAACATATGTTACACTGATTTCTAGTCAATGAGACTTGGTGCTGAAATTTGTCAATTTTATATATAAACCAAGTCCTGGCTTTATGTTTTGTTTAGAAACAGAACATCTAAAGGATTAGAAATGCTATTTCTTTTCAGTAGATTGTAAGGAAAGGGACAGTGTAACATTTAAAAATGTAATTCAGTAGTTATATTCTTCCTTAATTACTCAATGTATTGTTTGTAAAGAAAAAGAAAAAAACAAGTAAGCTCTCATCACGCAGCCATAAGTCTGAATCTTTTCTCAAAATCAGTTTGCCATTTTTTCCTGCAAAGTACATTCAATGCTAGGAAAATGGTTCCATATTAATATGCCACTTCTGTTCAATGTTAAGCCAAATTGTCTCACACTCTAAGAATGATTTTGTGAAGACCTGGAGGGGAGCTTTCCAATAGTTCTGCTTTAAAATAGTGCAACAAGTTCCCTGGGAGATGGTTAAGAGAATCCATTACCAATTGGCCAGCCATAATTATTATTCTCTCTAACCCAGAAGTCTGGTCTATTGACCAAATTGTTCAGTGGTTTACAGGAGAATGTTAATAGGACTAAACATTTTGACCACCCTGACTAGCTTGCATCTTCAGCCTTTAATCAAAGCTTTAACCCATTCAATTTAGAATAGCCTGTCTATAACAGTGAGATACTAAACGCGGGTCAGCTCTCACTATATCACTTCACCCACCTGATAGGTAACCCTGAATGGCTTTTGCAAGGCACCCCAAGCCCCTTCACACAGCTTACACAGTCTCTCACCACAGATATTCAGGGCCAATTACTCTATGGAAGACCTGCAAACACTTTCCTCCTATAAAAAGTTAATGGCCCAAAGAGGCTGGTAGATTGAGACAATGAATTGAGTGTCCGTTTCAAATCCAATCATTCAAAAATGATTAACCTAAGACTTACTCAACAATAGAATGGAGGAAATAAGAATAATATGAACCTACATGTTGGTCATTGTCGACTCTCAGTACAACTCTCTGTGCTCTCACCTTCCTGAGACGTGTACAACCTCCAACAGAGTTGTTATAATGAAGAAAGCTACACTGAATTCTTTTAAAAAAACAAAAACAAAAAACTGCATGCTAACCTGATGTGGTAGAAACAACCAGAAATTAAGATTCAAAAAACTTAGCATCTTGGTTGAGCTAACACCCTCATCTGTAAATAGCTAACAGTTCCCACCTTACATGTTTTTGTGATGATTGAGCAAATAAAACATGTAAGATACATTGCATAGGGTCAAACTGAATCATGACATTGGTAATTTTATATAAAACAACATGTGAAATATAACCCATCACAGACTCCTTCAGCAACCACCAGGTCTCTAATTACTACTCTTTCCTTCCATATTCGTCCATCAACGTATATTGTGTACCTATTGTGTGTCAGGTGTTGTGCTAAGACAAGATAAATGCAATCCTAGATCTCAAAAATATTCATTCCTTCATTAGTGGCACAGACAAGTTCAAAGATGACCCCCATGTTGCAGAGCTATGGGTAATGGCAGCTTTATTTCAAGAGCTGACTTCAGCTTTCTTTATCAACATGACAGTTATATTATAATTTCCTTCATAAGAACACCTAAGGAAAAAAGTCTCATATAAGAACTTAGAAATCATACATCTAACTCCAAGTCTTATTCTTCCACTACTCCTCACTTATTATATTGTATAACCTTAAAATAGTTATCTAACATCTTTTCACATCACTTCTTCATCTGTAGTATGAGGTAATAATACTGCTTATTTTATTGGTTCATTGTGAGAATTTAAGGTAATAGAATCTAGAACAGTGTGTGACATTTAAATCCTAAAGAAAAATGGTAGCTATTATGATAAAGTTATTGGTACATTTAATAAATATTTATTCAGAGTCTTTTGTATTGGAATTAATTAGGTTATGGGAATATAATGGGACAAATACAGTCTTAGGCCCTGTACTCATGGAATTTTCATTCTTTTTTATTTATTTATTTATTTATGAGTTTTATTTTATTTTTTATACAGCAGGTTCTTATTAGTTATCTATTTTATACAAATCAGTGTATAAAATCCCAATCTCCCAATTCATCCCACCACCACTACCTCCCTCCCCCCACTTTCCCTCCTTGGTGCCCATACGCTTGTTCTCTACATCTGTGTCTCTATGTCTGCCCTGCAAACAGGTTCATCTGTACCATTTTTCTAGGTTCCACATATATGCATTAATATACAATATTTATTTTTCTCTTTCTGACTTACTTCACACTGTATGACAGTCTCTAGGTCCATCCACGTCTCTACAAATGACCCAATTTCATTCTTTTTATGGCTGAGTAATATTCCACTGTATATATCTACAACATCTTCTTTATCCATTCGTCTGTCAATGCGCATGTAGGTTGCTACCATGACCTGGCTATTGTAAATAGTGCTGCAATGAACCTTGGGGTGCATGTGTCTTTTTGAATTATGGTTTTCTCTGGGTATATGCCCAGTAGTGGGATGGGATTGCTGGGTCATATGGTAGTTCTATATTTAGTTCTTTAAGGAACCTTCATACTGTTCTCCACAGTGGCTGTATCAATTTACATTCCCAGAAACAATGCAAGAGGGTTCCCTTTTCTCCACACCCTCTCCAGCATTTGTTGTTTGTAGATTTTCTGATGATGCCCATTCTAACTGGTGTGAGGTGATACCTCATTGTAGTTTTTTGTTTTGTTTTGTTTTTTTGGCCACATCGTGCAGCCTGTGGGATCTTAGTTCCCTGATCAAGGATTGAACCCGTGCCTCTTACAGGGGAAGCTCATAGTCTTAACCCCTAGCCTGCCAGGGAAATCCCCCTCATTGTAGTTTTGATTTGCATTTCTCTAACTATTAGTGATGTTGAGCAGCTTTTCATGTGCCTCTTGGCTATCTGTATATCTTCTTTGGAGAAATGTCTATTTAGGGCTTCTGCCCATTTTCGGATTGGGTTGTTTGTTTTTTTAATATTGAGCTGCATGAGCTTTTTATATATTTTGGAGATTGTCTGATTTGTTTGCAAATATTTTCTCCCATTCTGAGGGTTGTCTTTTCGTCTCATTTATAGTATCCTTTGCTGTGCAAAAGCTTTGAAGTTTCATTAGGTCCCATTTGTTTATTTTTGTTTTTATTTCCATTACTCTAGGCAGTGGGTCAAAAAATATCTTGTTGTGATTTATATCACAGAGTGTTCTTCCTATGTTTTCCTCTGAGAGTTTTATAGTGTCTGGTCTTACACTTAGGTCTTTAATCCATTTTGAGTTTATTTTTGTGTATGGTGTTAGGGAGTGTTCTAATTTCATTCTTTTACATGTAACTGTCCAGTTTTCCCAGCACCACATATTGAAGAGACTGTCTTTTCTCCACTGTATATCTTTGCCTCCTTTGTCATAGATTACTTGACCATACATGTGTGGGTTTATCTCTGGGCTTTCTATCCTGTTCCATTGATCTATATTTCTGTTTTTGTGCCAGTACCATAGTGTCTTGATTACTGTAACTATGCAGTATAGTCTGAAGTCAGTGAGTCTGATTCTTCCAGCTCTGTTTTCTTTTCCCTCAAGATTGCTTTGGCTATTCAGAGTCTTTTGTGTCTACATACAAATTTTAAGATTTTTTGTTCTAGTTCTGTAAAAAATGCCATTGGTAATTTGATTGGGATTGCAATGAATCTATAGATTGCATTGGGCGTTTAGTCATTTTCACAATATTGATTCTTCCAATCCAAGAACATGGTATATCTCTCCATCTGTTTCTGTCATCTTTGATTTCTTTCATCAGTCTCTTATAGTTTTCTGAGTACAGGTCTTTTGCCTCCTTAGGTAGGTTTATTCCTAGATATTTTATTCTTTTTGTTGCAATGGTGAAAGGGATTGTTTCCTTAATTTCTCTTTCAGATTTTTTGTCCTTAGTGTATAGGAATGCAATAGACTTCTGTGTGTTAATTTTGTATCCTGCAACTTTATCAAATTCATTGATTAGCTATAGTAGTTTTCTGGTGCCATCTTTAGGATTATCTACGTACAGTGTCATGTCATCTGAAAACCAAAATGGTTTTACTTCTTCTTTTCCAATTTGGATTCCTTTTATTTCTTTTTCTTCTCTGATTGACATGGCTAGGACTTCTAAAACTATGTTGAAAAATTCCTGATCTTAGTTTTTCACCATTGAGAATGCTGTTTGTTGTGGGTTTGTCATATATGGCCTTTATTATATTGAGGTAGGTTACCTCTATGCCCACTTTATGGAGAGTTTTTATTATAAATGGGTGTTGAATTTTGTCAAAAGCATTTTTCTGCATGTATTGAGGTGATCATATGATTTTTATTTTTAAGTTTGTTAATATGGTGTATCACATTGATTGATTTGCATATACTGAAGAATCCTTGCATCCCTAGGATAAATCCCACTTGATTATGGTGTGTGATCCTTTTAATGTGTTGTTGGATTCTGTTTGCTAGTATTTTGTTGAGGATTTTTGCATCTATATTCATCAGTGATATTGGTCTGCAATTTTCTTTTTTTGTAGTATCCTTGTCCGGTTTTGGTATCAGGGTGATAGTGACCTTGTAAAATGACTTTGGGAGTGTTCCTTCCTCTGCTAATTTTTGGAAGAGTTTGAGAAGGATGGGTGTTAGCTCTTCTCTAAATGTTTGATAGAATTTACCTGTGAAGCCATCTGGTCCTGGGCTTTTGTTTGTTGGAAGATTTTTAATCACAGTTCAAATTTCATTACTTGTGATTGGTCTGTTCATAGTTTCTGTTTCTTCCTGGTTCAGTCTTAGAAGGTTATACCTTTCTAAGAATTTGTGCATTTCTTCCAGGTTGTCCATTTTATTGGCATAGAGCTGTTTGTAGTAGTCTCTCATGACCTTTTGTATTTCTTTGGTGTCTATTTTACCTTCTCCTTTTTTGTTTCTAATTTTATTGATTTGAGTCTTCTCCTTCTTTTTCTCGATGAGTCTGGCTAAAGGTTTCTCAATTTTGTTTATCTTCTCAAAGAACCAGCTTTTAGTTATATTGATGGTTGCTATTGTTTTCTTCATTTCTATTTCATTTATTTCTGCTCTGATCTTTATGATTTCTTTCCTTCTACTAACTTTGGATTTTGTTTGTTCTTCCTTCTCTAGTTCCTTTAGGTGTAAGGTTATATTGTTTATTTGAGATTTTTCTTGTTTCTTGAGGTAGGATTGTATTGCTCTAAACTTCCCTCTTAGAACTGCTTTTGCTGCATCCCATAGGTTTTGGATCATCGTGTTTTCATTGTCATTTGTATCTAGGTATTTTTTGGTTTCCTTTTTATTTCTTTAATGATCTCTTGGTTATTTAGTAATGTATTGTTTAGCCTCCATGTGTTTTTTACGTTTTTTTCCCTGTAATTGATTTCTAATCTCACAGCATTGTGGTCGGAAAAGATATTTGATATGATTTCAATTGTCTTAAATTTACCAAGGCTTGATTTGTGACCCAAGATGTGATCTATCCTGGAGAACGTTCTGTGCGCACTTGAGAAGAAAGTGTAATCTGCTGTTTTTGGATGGAATGTCCTTTAAATATCAATTAAATGTATCTGGTCTATTGTGTCATTTAAAGTTTGTGTTTCCTTATTAATTTGCTGTCTGGATTATCTGTCCATTGGTGTAAGTGAAGTGCTAAAGTCCCCCACTATTACTGTGTTACTGTTGATTTCCTCTTTTATAGCTGTTAGCATTTTCCTTATGTATTGAGGTGCTCCTATGTTGCGTGCATATATATTTATAATTCTTATATCTTCTTCTTGGATTGATCCCTTGATCATTATGTAGTGTCCTTCCTTGTTTCTTGTAACATTATTTTAAACTCTATTTTATCTGATATGAGTATTGCTACGCCAGCTTTCTTTTGATTTCTATTTGCATGGAATATATTTCTCCATCCCCTCACTTTCCGTCTGTATGTGTCCCAAGGTCTGTAGTGGGTCTCCTGTAGGCAGCATATATATGGGTCTTGTTTTTGTATCCATTCAGCAAGCCTGTGTCTTTTGGTTGGAGCATTTAATCCATTCTCATTTAAGGTAATTATGGATATATATGTTCCTATTACCATTTTCTTAATTGAAAACAAAAGCATTTGTTTTTGTAGGTCTTTTTCTTTTCTTGTGTTTCCCACTTAAAGAAATTCCTTTAGCATTTGTTGTAGAGCTGGTTTGGTGGTGCTGAATTGTCTTAGCTTTTGCTTGTCTGTAAAGCTTTTGATTTCTCCATCAAATCTGAATGAGATCCTTGATGGGTAGAGTAATCTTGGTTGCAGGTTCTTCCCTTTCATCACTTTAAATATATCATGCTACTCCCCTCTGGCTTGTAGAGTTTCTGCTAAGAAATCAGCTGTTAACCTTATGGGAGTTCCCTTGTATGTTATTTGTCATTTTTCCCTTGTTGCTTTTAATAATTTTTCTTTGCCTTTAATTTTTGTCAATTTGATTACTATGTGTCTTGGCATGTTCTCCTTGGGTTTATCCTGCCTGGGACTCTCTGTGCTTCCTGGACTTGGGTGGCTATTTCCTTTCCCATGTTAGGGAAGTTTTTGACTCTAATCTCTTGAAATATTTTCTCAGGTCCTTTCTCTCTCTCTTCTCCTTCTGGGACCCCTATAATGAGAATGTTCTTGTGTTTAATGTTGTCCCAGAAGTCTCTTAGGCTCTCTTCATTTCTTTTCATTCTTTTCTCTTTATTCTGTTCCGCAGCAGTGAATTCCACCATTCTGTCTTCCAGGTCACTTATCTGTTCTTCTGCCTCAGTTATTCTGCTATTGATTCCTTCCAGTGTATTTTTCATTTCAGGTATTGTATTGTTCATCTTTGTTTGTTTTATTCTTTAGTTCTTCTAGTTGTTTGTTCTTTAATTCTTTTAGGTCTTTGTTAAACATTTCTTGCGTCTTCTCAGTCTTTGCCTCTATTCTTTTTCCGAGTTCCTGGGTCATCTTCACTAACATTATTCTGAATTCTTTTTCTGGAAGGTTGCCTATCTCCACTTCATTTAGTTGTTTTTCTGGAGTTTTATTTTGTTCCTTCATCTGGTACATATTCCTCTGCCTTTTCATTTTGTCTGTCTTTCTGTGAATGTGGTTTTTGTTCTACAGGCTGCAGGACTGTATTTCTTCTTGCTTCTGCTGTCTGCCTTTGGTGGATTGGAACTTTCATTCTTATAACACGACTTCAATGGATCATTTATTCTCATCATTTTATTTTATAGATAATAAAATGAAATCCCAAAGAGACACAGATAAGACAAAAAGGTAATACTTACTGAAATGTTACTATGCACATACCTGGTACTTTTATAAGTGCTTTAGATGTTTTATCAAGTTTAATTAGGACAACTGGTTTACATAATATTTACTATTAGTATCTATGTTTTACCAATAAGAAGACTAAAGAATAGAGATTTTAAGTCAATTCCCTAAGGTCACACAGCTAATAAACTGCAGAGATATCATTCAAATTAGGCAGTTTGGTCCCGAGAATCAGGCTTTTAATCACTAGGCAATAGAGTCTGTTAATTCAATTACTTATCTAAAGACACCCATCAAGAAGATAGTGACAAAAGGGGCACTTTCAGGTGCAGAGCAGTATGAGGTCACCACATCACACCCACCCCACTGTGTGTTTAAGTGTCTGTTAAAGAGATAGTAACTTTTTTTTTTTTTTTTTTTGCGGTACGCGGGCCTCTCACTGCTGTGGCCTCTCCCGCTGCAGAGCACAGGCTCTGGACATGCAGGCTCAGCGGCCATGGCTCACGGGCCCAGCCGCTCCACGGCATGTGGGATCTTCCCAGACTGGGGCACGAACCCGTGTCCCCTGCATCGGCAGGCGGACTCTCAACTACTGCGCCACCAGGGAAGCCCAAGAGAAAGCAACTTTAATTCCAGTCTACAAGAGGTTGTTAGTTTGGTTTCTTGTGTGTGTCTTTTATTTGTTTGTTTTTAGATCACCATTTGGAACAGCCAACTAAGTCTTTGCATTAATAAACAAGCACCACACACACACACACACACACACACACACAGAGGAATTCCTTTAAATCTGAAGTGCCCAGTCTTTTTAAATAAGAGAAGAGGCCATCTGAACTCAATTTTATCAATAATAATCTATTCAAAATTCCTGAACTCTTTATCAGGTCTTACAATTATATCATCTGTCATATGTTTCTAGGGTTCACAGAACAAGAAGTATTTCTTTTTTTGCTATTGAAGTATTATTGCCTTAATTTTACATTAGTCACGAGGAAGTTATTGTCCATAAAGATCTTCTAAGAGAAGAAATGATTAGAATTGTTCCTGCTCTGAAAATCAGCATTAACTATTACTTAAATATATGTCAGTACAAATTAAGTAATGCTGTAGTGACAAATATCCCCAATTTTCGCTAGCTTATCACATTACAAGTGTATTTATTTCTCATATATTATCCACATAGGTTGTCTAGAGTTCTTTCCATTCAGGATCTAAGCTGGAAGAGATTTTGTTATCTTGTAGTTGATCCATCTGGAGTAGGGTCTCACTAAGGGAAGAGAGAACTGAAGGGTCACTTGCTGGGTCTTTTGTACTTTTGCCTAGATATGAAACACATAGAATCTGTGCATAGTTTATTAGCCAAAACTAGCACTTTGCCCTGCCTAGTCACAAGGGGTTGAGGATGTGTAATACTACTCCAGAAGCACAAGAGGAAAAGGAGCAAGATTTGGGTAAGCACCCTGATGAATCTGTACAGACCTCCTGCTGTACAGATAATGATATTAAATGTTTCAGTGTAATGCAACTACTACTACTACTACTACTGTTACTACTACTGCTGCTATATTACTACTATATCATGTAGTGAGCACATACTATGCACCAAGCCTATGTAGCAACTTTTATATAACATCTAAACCACAAAGCAACCCTCTGAAATAAGTAGTATTATTCCCAGTTCATGAGTACGAAATCTGAAGCTCAGAAAGCTTAGCACCTTGTTCAAGTTTCCACATTTAAGAAGTGATAGATAATTTGCTCCGATATAGTTTGTTCTTACTTCAAAGCATTTGCTATTTCTACTACAAAATATTACCTTTCTGTAAATCTGGAGAACCAGCTAGAAATCTAAAGCAAAGTAAATGAGATAAAGCTTCCATATGCTAAGCAGAAGCACAAAGAATCTCTCTCCCTTAAGGAACTTACTATTTTATTAGATAATTCAAGCATATGCAAAAGTAACTTAAATATACTTTCTTAGCATTCTACACTTAGAAATTAAGCATGAGTAACACACAGTTTTCTGAACATGGTGTGATTTCCTCCCCTCTGCACTTTGCATTGTCTTCCATTTTCATCACATTGTCCCATTGATGGTAACTACAGTCATACTGTATTTAGTGCAATACTTAGGACAAAAGTGTTAGAGGCTGTATATCTATCATAGTAATGCTTACACAAACCCTGAAAAGTATATATTTTTACCCATGTCTTATAGATGAGGAAAGTGAGACTTAAAGAATTCAAGTTACTTGATCTAGACTATAAGTTATAAATGGAAGATCTGGGATTTGAATGTAGACATTTTTGGTAGAGAACTCACATTTTTTGGAGCTACATTAGACCACTTTAACCTACTAAATGTCTCAACATCATAGGCTCAGCTAAAGGATTACCTGTCTTGTGAAGCATTGTAGATAGCCCCAGTTACAGGTAGGTGTGCTCTCTTTTCTATCCTTAAAGAGTACTGAGTAAAAGCCATAATTTTCACAATTATCACATTCTATTGTAACTGTGTATTTAACGACTATCTCACAGAAAGACTGCAAATTTTGTCTAGAAAGCCTAGGCAAAAAGGGTGGTCATGATTAGCTTTAAGGAGAACTGAGAGGATTTACACAGAGGTGCCCTGGCTCCAGACCAGCAGCAAAGACACCAGCCTCAGAGTAAATGGAACATCCCAGACTTTGGCAGCACGTCAGTTTCAGGCTATTCATCCTGTGTCTCCCTTTCTGAATAGGCTCAGGGTATGGGCATAACTGGTAGTGAAGGACTTACAGAGTAAGACCTGAGAAGAACATAAAAATATCTACTTACTGCACATAAATTTGTGCATCTGCTACATGCAGGAGCTGTGTTAGGCAGGTACTGGGGATGGAACAATAAATAAGATAGTAATGGTCTGGGAATTTACAGGGCTTATATCACTGTAAGAGGATAGATAATAAACTAGGAAGCAAAATTTTATGGTAAGTTTGAAGTAATTTTTCAAAAGAAATCAACAACAATTACAAGACTGCAACACAATAAAATGATAGGTACATAGGTAGACAGATAAATGTAAGCAAGATGACATGAGAGAAAAAGGTGGTCGCATTTGATGGTTTTGTCAGGGAAGACGTCTCTAAGAAGGTGGCATTTAAGCTAAAACCTGAAGGATGAAAAAGAGCCAAATAGATAAGATCCAGAATAAGGACATTCCAGGCAGAGCAAAGAGCCTCAAGGTCGGAAGGTCAGATTCATTTTGACAACTCCCATATATAGCTACAGCCTTCAATTCCCTCATGAATTCCAGATGGCTTATTGACATTAGCTCTTGTATGTCTAACAAAACTTTTGACTTTAACAAACTCTTGGTTTTCACTAAAAATATGTTTCTCCTCCAGTACTGGTGAACAATTCTACAACTCATTCCCTTGCTATAGCCAAAAAGCTTGAATCATTTATTTTTAAGCAGAATAAAAAACAAGTCACATTGGCTGTACCTTCAAAATATTTCCCAAATCCAAATATTTCTCATCCGTACAAAACCACACTTCCATCATCTCCCACCTGGACAAGAGTAAATGTCCTATTTGGTCTTTCTGCATCTACTCTTGCATTTCTACATTTTATTCTATGTACAGCAGCCAGTGAGTTTATATCCATTTTCTAGCCAAAATATCCATTGTCTCTATACATCACTGAGAAAAAAATTCAAAATTCTTACCATTGGCAGCCTCTTGATCCCTTTATATCCTATTTCTTATCATGCTTTTTTCTCTCACTTTGGTCCGGTAACTCTGACTCCTTGATGTTCCTTAAACATACTAAAAATATTCTTGTCTATTGTACTAGATTGTAAGATATACAAAGACAATATTTGTCATTTTGTCCATTCTGCAATCTTTAGCATCTCTATCTGGAACATAAAAGTTCTCAATAAATATTTGTTAAAGGAACATGATCAAGGAAAATAGAAGGAAGGAAGGAGGAGGAAGGTAAGGAAGAAGAGAAGGAAAAAGCAGAAAAGGAAGGAAGAAATACAGGCAAGCAATCAAGAAGTTTTCTTGTATCTTCTAGAATCCCCCAGAATGTCTTGAGCTTCAAATACAAGAAGAAAGAAGAATAGTATAAGGGGATGAAAATGGGATTGTCTAGTGATGCCAGGCCTCATGGGGTCTAATGGCATCAGTAAGAAGCTCAGATTTTATTCTAAGTACAGTGGGAAGTCCAGAAAGCCTTTTCAAAATAAACATAAGTGAAATACAATGAGGCTGTAGTTACACATACAAATTATTTGCACTTCCCTTCTTTTCTTTTTTTTTTCTCTACTGACAAAGTCTTGATTATCCTGGCTGTTTGACTGACCCAATCAATTCCATTCAGTCAAAATGATTAGGTTTAACACCTTCCCCAACAAAAGTAACTGATACAAGGACACACACCTGACCCATCTGAACTGCACTAAACTATACATGTGCCAGAAGGATTCAATGAACAGGACCCAATGCAAATATAAGTTTAGTACAGTTGTTTCCTGCATTAGGAAGAGCTATCAACTTAGAAAGACTGGGGCACAAAGTCCAGCCCCATCTCTAGCTGGGTGACATCAGTCAAATAACCTAATCTCTCTGAACTTCGGTGCTCTTAACATTAAAGAGGGAGTAATTAAACCTGCATTTCAACCTTGCTATGACTATTAAGTAAAATAGGATACAAAAGGACTTGGAACCTAGTAGGTTATTTTTCCATAGCCAGTGAAGGACAAGAGAGAGGGCTCTTAATCACTGAGTCCCTGCTTAAAGGATACACTCTACCTATTGACCTGCTTCTGCTTCATGGACTTCCACAATCTCCTACTGACAAGCCATAGAAAGAGAGCGCTCTTCCTTCATTACAATCATTGGAGGGATGTGGTATAAGACAAGACAAAACTATGAATGTTATGACAACATTTGCTGCTGAGACTAGACTCCCTGCCATCCAGAGAGGTTGTTTAATAGGGGTATGTTACATAAGGAATCAGAATTGTTTGAGGTTTTTTTTTTGAGAACTAGAGAGTCCAGGCACTAGCCTGCTGGCTTCCTATAATTATGATTTCTGCAGTGTTCAAATAAACACATGAAATCATATTCTCAGTGTCTAAAGGCTCCTATTACACGAAGCCAAGTCGTTAATGTTTTTTATCGGGTACAATAGGGCAGTGTCAAGAGTTTCAGTGGCCACATTTTCAAAGGGAAGTTGCCAAATAGTGTGCTACAGCTTTAAGAAGAGCCTAAAGAAAGCCAATTAGCAGAGTTTTGTGTAACACCTTCAGTTCTTTCAAATTCATTTTCTTAACAAGCATTAGATTTACTTACAAGTTCCTGGTGTAATGTGTAATCTGGTCAGGACTACTTCAGAAATAATAAGAAATGGTTCCATTGGACAGATACAAATATTTTTTGGACAGAACTAAATGTCTTTCAAGATTATCAGGTGTTGCCAGCGTTTATGCCCAGAGAGATGTAATCATTCTGTTTTCATCACCTGTTGCTTTTTAATTTCCTCTCTCATTGAGAATCCTATTGCAGCACAGACAATAACATAGCTGTCTATACGTATATATAAACTGCACGGGAGCTTTGGTGCTGGGACAAGATATGCGAAAACAACAAAGGAAAACAGATTACACCTTCCAAAGAGCTGTTTGGAAATACTGAAGAAGATGTGCTATCAGTGGCCATATTTACACAATGGAAACTGTGAGAAAAAAGAATCATACGTTTCCTGACATTTATTTGAGTCTCTCTTAAGGATAAATTAAAATTGTCTAATAAAATTCTCATTATTGTTTAGCTTTTTACATATTACTCCAAAGAAATATGTGACTGTGGAAGGATACAGACTTTAAGGAATTTGGGTTATAGATTCAAGATGTTAACCACAAAGTTTCTATGTGGCTGGCACTGAGCTAGTTAATTATTTTACATAAATTCCATTCTCCTCATTTGAAAACAGGGTAGCAAATATTTGCCCCCAGGTTTGCTATAAATAAAACACATGAAAACACTTAGGTGAAAGCTCTGGGTACCTTGTAAATTAGAGTACAAAATATTAGTTATTGTTGTATATTATACAATAATATATGTCTAGTAATAAAAATAACTATAATAACATCTGTGGAGAAAACCTGTGGGTATTTTGAGACCCTCCACTGCTTGAAAAAAATGTTTCCAGCATGTTTGTTTTCTAGAGCTCATACCATTAAGTTTTAGTCCTGTCAGGGACATATGGATCTTCAGCTTACCCTAAAATAGGCTGGCATGAGGCCAGGCCCAAGACTTGAGTAGGAAATTCCACTGCAATTTCCTGTAGAGATAAAAAATCTGGACAGATTTGAAAATAGAAATCAGAACATTTTCACCATCCCCCTTCCCCAGGAAAACTGATGAATAACCATAGGATAATTTAACCTTCCACCCCTTCCAGAGCATTCTGGTGCTGGAAGGGCAATCAGTGGGGTAGGGAGATTTGGGGGCTACAGCTGGGTCTTTGGGGTCTCCTTTGGAAAAGCAGCATTAAGTAGGAAATGATGACCCAACCCTAAATTTAAAAGGGTAATTTCAGTCTAAGGATAAGAGATTTAGTGAGGGAAAACATATATTATCTGAGCTGATCTTCCAACCCTTTGGTGAAGGCAGGGTAGCAAATACCATGCCCATGGAATGTATTTTGTATGCCTGTCCACCAAGGAACAGGTACCTTACCTTCAAAAATAAGGCAGCAAATTTTCAAGAAAGCTTTTCCTGACCTCTCCTATCTCCAGCCCATCCTGGTTCAGGTATTTCTTCTCTACTTTACATTTAGAAGTTATTTTCTATTAATCAGTATCTCCTCCCCACTGAACTACTAGCTCACTGAGGGCATAGGGCACAGGAGGGTCTATTCAATTCTTATTATTACCACTAGGCCTATGATCTTGCAAATATAAAGCGTTCAGTAAAAATGTTGGAAGAATCAGTAGCTGATAAGAATCTGATGAAAAGAAGTACCAGACCTGAAGTACTCAGAAGTGTGATTTTACTATGTTATTGATTGGAGCAGAACAGGAAGATGTTAGGTAGATGCTTCCTATAGAAAACACATCACCAAAAACAAAAAAACACCATATATGCACAGATTTCTTATTCTGCTCTAATAGACTACCTGCCTATTACTCTATTAGTATTGACTTAATTTACATATGTTATCATTTTTTTGTTGTTTGGGAGTAGGTTCTACATGTCATATCAAGTTACTATTATGTATTTCAAATCATATATATGTTTAATAATATTGTTTTCTGTTTGACCAGGTTCCCAAGGAGCATGTTTAATCCATCACTGTATCTGTAAGTTTATCCCCGTATGTCCATTATTTGTTTCTTTATGTTTATTTGATCCTGTATTGTCAAGTGCGTACAAGTGCACGATTATTTGATTGTGGATTATGCATTCATTTTATCAGTAGAAAATAGTGTTCCTTGTGCATAAAAAATTTCCTGTAAATTTTATGTTATCTGTTATTAATGTTATAACATTAGTTTTGGTTACAATTTTCCTGGCATAGTTTTCTCCAAACCTTTGTTTTCAACATATTTGGGTTATATTGTTTTCACTGTGTCCTACCAAATTACTCTCATATTATTTCATAGAATTTATTCTACACAACCTGTATTATTTCACATTGCCTGGCACATACTGCATTTGTGAACATGCATGGTAAGAAATGTTCATTATGTGAGTCTTTGTTCAAACACAAGAAGGAATCCAGTTTGGATGTGAGAATACTACACATTTTACCGTGTTGAGTCATTAGGTCACTATCCCTTCCCCTTTCTTCACTTCTCCATGGGATTCCCTCCCAATTCTGAGCTCTCAGCAAACGAAGATGTGAACTTTCCTAAGCTTGGTATCAGATATATGCATGTCAATGTAATCCCTTTCTGGCTTTGTAATTGTGCATAGGCTATATAACATAACACTCTGAGCCTCAATTCCCTCACTGCTCAAATGGAATGACTCCTGCTGCTTCATGACATTGCTCTACAGGTTAAATGGAATCCCATGTTTCAAGTACCTCATAAGGCACAAGGCATGGAGCTGATGTTACCTGTAGCACTTTTTACATAGCGGACACTAATTAAATGCATGTGAAATGATGTTGAGCTACTTGGCTGAAAAACTATTTCCACATTTCTAAAAGCACATAATGTTTATCTAATAGTAATTACATGGATATCTTAGACCTCTTTCTTACTCTAACTTTTATCCCCAGGGAATAGGTTTAGTAAACATAAATCTCTTCAGTCAGATCAAAGATATAGTTTAAAAAAACTCACAACGATTTGTTTTTCTTCTCAAGTGACAGAGCTAACCCCACAAAGGCATCATTTCACAACCGAAAAAAAGATGTTTAGTTAGTTTAGGATAGCTCTGTCCAGCCCATCACCCACAAATCTCACTTAACAGCACAATCCCTTGTTTTTTGTGTCATTCATAGAAGTATCCCACAGGGAAAACAGAGCAATAGAAATACAATATTATTATAGAAGGCAGATCATAGATCTCCTTTCCTTCTCTCCCTCTCTTTCTTTCCTTTCCTTACTTTCCTACTAACAGGCACACATGCCAAGAACCATTGTTAGAATGGGTGTAGGAAAGTTGTTAAGTTTTAGCTCCAACATAGTGGCCTAGAACTTTAAATGTATAGACAATGGGAAGAATGTGATCCTGAAATGTTTCTTAGATTATTTATCAGAGCCAACAATTGGCAAAACCGCATACATACAAAACAGCACGTATTTTCAATGTTCTCACACTTCCCTGCTGGGAACTACCATCTGACACATTCTCAGCCATATCCAAAATTCCCTACACACAGCACACATTCTGAAGTCAAGAGACTTAGACTTGAAACCTGCCATCACTGTGTACCTGCAAAACCTTGTGCTGGGTTAATTCAACTTCTTAAGCCTTAGTTGCTCATATATAAAATTAGGAAAGGCACCTCTATTTTGCCCACCTCACATCAAGGACTGTCAAAGTATAATTTTCAGAACATGAAAGATATGCCTCTCATATAAACATATGGTGAGTACATGTCAAAGATTTATTTAACTCATTAACGAGGGAAACAGAACGCTAAAACTAGTTCAAAGTTAGAATGAGAGAAACTGAGTAAGTACAGGCACTGAGAGAAAAAATATTGGAGTATGATAACCACAGTGCATTAAATTCATAAGCTTTACAGTTATCTTTTCTACCAAACAGAAGTAATTTGCATGTCTACCAGAAAAACCCATCTTGAAACATATAATTTTACAGTCATGGTTCTCATAAATAGTAAATAGTATGTCGATCAAAAGTGAGTTCACCAAGAGACGTCCCTAGTGGCGCAGTGGTTAAGAATCTGCCTGCCAATGGAGGGGACACGGGTTCAAGCCCTAGTCCAGAAGAATCCCACATGCCGCAGAGCAACTAAGCCCGTGCACCACGACTACTGAGCCTGCGCTCTACAGCCTGCAAGCCACAACTACTGAGCCCACGTGCCTCATCTACTGAAGCCCGCACACCTAGAGCTTGTGCTCCGCATCAACAGAAGCCACCGCAGTGAGAAGCCCACCACAATGAAGAGTAGCTCCCCACTCACCACAACTAGAGAAAGCCCACACGCAGCAATGAAGACCCAATGCAGCCAAAAATTAATTAATCAATTATCTTTTAAAAAGTGCATTCACCAAGAGGAACTAAATGATTCTTACTTAGGCAGACCTGTTATACAATACTCCAATATTATTTTGAAAAGATATTGTCATCCTTTTCCACATCTTTTCCACATTTTGGATAATATTTCTTAATTATATAAAACATTTGTTAAAGTTATTTAATGTTTTTCCGATATTCATGATTACTATAATTGCTACGACTACTTTCAACACAACCATTATTTATTTTGAAGGAGCTTATATGCACAGAAGTCTCTGTAAATTTATAATATCTTTCTTCATTTCTTCTCCTATTCATTGTTCTAAGTCATACAGATTCAGAGGTGAGGGAAAATTTTTTCAAGGCTTTAAGAAACTTTAAGCCTAGAATGGGAAGATGCAAGAAAACACAGATAAGAGTATGTTCTGTAGGTTATGTATATTGTGAGGGTATAAATGAGCTGACAGATTTGTCTAATTCTGCCTAGGGTAAGCAAGGGTCTCCATGGATGGACTCTTGCTTCAGATGTGCAGCCAGGCAGCCAATCGGTAGGAGACTGAGACTCTAACTGAAGAATTACACATAGGTAATGAGGAATGAAATAACTCATCCCTCACACTTGGAGAACTGAAAATACTAGTTTACTGTGGCTAAAGCACAGAGGGTGAGGAGAGAAGTGATGAGAGATGACAATGGCGAGGGGAGATACGGTCCACTTGAAAAGCTTTCTCTTCTCAACTCATAGAAGTTGCAAACAAATGGCAACGTTTGCATTACAGGGAAAGAGGACTGAACTAGCGGCCAACATACCTGGACTCTAGAACCTATTTAGCCAATGACTAACAGTAACTATTTGAAAAATTACTTTTTTGTGGGTCTGAATTGTCTATTTGTAAAATGAGGGCTGCTGGACTGTGATGAGCTAAATCCCATAGATTTGATGATGTCCATAACAGGCTGAAATCCCTGGGAAGTGGATTTTGAGTCAGGATTATTAAGCAGTGCCCTCAAGATCAAAACCTTTGGAAGTGATCTGAAGGGAGCAAGAGTCAGGTCGGGAAGAGGCTGAGCTGTGAGGCGGCGCTAAGAGATGTACCAGCCAAGCTCATGGGAACCTCTGAAGCTAAAATGGCCTTTCGAAGTAGTCCCAGGTTGGGTGGACGTGGCCAGATTTTTATATTCCTCCACTGCCCAGCTATTTTGTATGGGCTACCCCAGGAAGGGTTGTGACTTTGAGCAAGGTGGCTCTGCAGGTGACACAAAACCTGAATGGCTTTTGTCACTTCCCTGACAGTGAAGGCTATTGGCCAACAGCACTCCCAAATGACAGGAAAAGAAATCTTTGGAGGGAGGTCTGGGGGGACATCACAGTGTCCACCAAAAGGTAGCTCATAATTAGTCGCATTGCCTGTCCAGTTCATTTGTGTATGTACTGCCCTCCCTTCCCTATCCCAACTCTGTTCCACCTAAGTAACATTATTTACAGTTTCAAACTGGCCCTGAAAGCACACTCTCTATCCCCAGCACCACTACTCTGACCTACTTACCCCTGTGTTCTCAACTTAGACATCACTTCTTTCTGGATGCCTTCCGTGACATCCTGGGTGTGGGTTAAGTTCCTTACTTGTGCACTATCGTGACATGAGTCATTCCTTCTTCATGCATCTGACTCCCCTTCCAACTGTAAGTGACTTGAAATTGTTTGATGGGGCTTCCAATACCTCCTAGCACATAGGAGCTACATAATAATAGATACTGAATGGATCTTTGTTGAAAGAAAAAGATAAAAGAGTGAATACACGAATTTCAGAGATGGTAAATTAGAGTCAGAATGTGAGTATTTCAACCCAAAGGATTGGAGAAATAGTCTGGGAAAATTAGAAGGTAAAAAATACCACGAGAAACTGGGATGAAAAAACCCTGCTTTGACATAGGAGTTTTTGTTATGAGATGCTCTGCCGTAAAGTGAAGGTGTACAACTACATTCACAGATCCCTGGAGAGAAAGACAGAGAGAGAGAGTTATATCTCGTGTTGGTTTTCATAAACTTTCTTAGTGCAATCTTCTAACCTTAAGGTTTGATTTCTTCTACCCCTTGATTGTTGGTCTTTTTTGGCTTCAGAAGTCAAAGAAAAGGAGAAAAACAAAAGCCTTCCTGCATGTGTGCACCATTTCCCAAACTATTACCAGCAATTTTTAAATCAATACTCTCTGCAAAGCTGTGAAAATGCCTCCTTTCCTGGTCCTTCAGGTATTCTGCCCAAGGCTTACTTGTGGGATAAATGGTATTTTACAGAACTCATCTTTCAGTCAGATGCTTTCACATTTTTAATTCCCTTTATCATTAACAACACAGTGTCGGATCTGTCAGTGCCCATACTTTTCAGAGAGTACAAGAGGCTCAGAGAGGCCAAAAAGTTGCTTAAGGTCACACAGTAGGGTAGAACGTGGTTGCAAACCCAGTTCTTTGAAGTCTTAAAAGTGTTCTTCCTAACATGTTGTCTCTAATCCCATCATTAGAGATATATTTACTTGGTATTAAAGGCTTTTGGTGTACCAATAATTAAGAGATAAATATGCCTAAATATGATAAATATGTATCATAAATACATATCTTAGTGCCTTAAATAAAAGTGGAAAAGAAAGCAGCAATTATTGCAGCCTAGTGCTTAATGACTTAAAATTACCATCTCCTCTACTTTAAAAAAAATATATGAAATGCCCATCATTATCCCTGTTTTACAGATAAGAAAACCAAAGCTCTGAGGGGCTCAGCTACTTGCTCAAGGTCCACAAGGAATTATGGAAAAACTATAATTTGATCTCAGTTCTTTCTGGTGCCAAACTTCTCATCTTAATATTATACTGTCCATTACATTCACATAACCTCCAGATTTCAGACTTTCATCCTCCTTCACCCTTAGAAAAATAGCATCAACAAGTTTAAATCTGTCTAAATTGCTCAGGTCCCTTGTGAGAACCAAAGCGTAAGTCCCCACCTGCCATTCCGAGTGAGATCGCTAGATCCAGAGTTATGCATCATTTGAGATCATTAGTGTAAAATCAATAGCTGCAGGAAATAATTGTAGCTATCCCTGTGACCTTGCCCCCTGTGGTACTTCATCCTTGAAGGCTATTTAATTAAAGTCCAAGCAAGATGGGTTAGCTCTGGAGTTATGCATAAAGTGGAACTGACACAACACCGGAGGGAAACAGCCTTCACGCCCAGCATTGCAATGTGTGGCTGAGGCTGAGAAGGTCTCCTGATATTTAGAGGCAGAATACATGGTTCTGAGAAAGGGCTCTGCCTTTCAGGTGATTAGAGCATCCCTGCCTTGGGGAGAAATGAGCGGTATATCACAAATGGGCAGTCATGATTTAGTAAGTATCTATTGGGATATCTATTGGAAAGCTACTGTATGTTAACTAGGAATAACAACACTGAATATGACATCAACCCTAAACCTTCAGGGGATCATATCTGAATAGAAGCAAATGGCTCAATAACTATATAAGCCAAGTATCTCCCAGTTTGATAGCTCCATAAGCACAATAGCAGGATCTATCTTCTGATTATTTAGATTCTGCAAAATCTGGCAAATTGGGGGAGAGGGAAAGTTAACTCTGAGTTTTTATCCCATGTCACTTCCCTTTTGGACTCAGGTCACAGCACTTCCCCTGCAGCATCACCCGTTCCCAGACTGCCATGGTTCACGCTTCCCCTGACAATGCTTGAATGTTCCCTATATTTCCAAACCATCATCCACCCTCAAATTTATGCTGCTAATTCCTTTAAAAATATTTTATCCCATAACACTTACGGTGCCTCTGTTTCTCTGATAGATATTCATATTGAACCTAGAAGTAGAGCCAGAAGAACAGAATCTTAAGGATGGGAATCCATAATTGGTTTCTGATGGGTTAGATTTAAAGGCACTAATAACATGGGTGCTAGCAGTAAATGGAGTGTTGGTAGTTCATTGCAAGCAAATCGGTCATTTAAATTGTTCACCTGTAGTTACCTGGAATCAAATGTCTATAAAAGACAAAACTTTGAGTGACCTTAAAACAGTTCAGTAGAAATAAAAAGTATACAATCTATGAAGCTGGCTGGTTACTTTGTAAGTATGCCAGAGCAGATTTAAATTCTCAGCCCAAGTTTTTTGTTTGTTTTCAGAAACCAGAAAGCTTTTATAACTGGAGGGAAGGATTTGGGGAATGGCAGAATAAGAACCTCTGTAAATGTTTCTCCATAGGAGCAAAAAAAACTGCTGGCAAAATTGTCCAAATCAACTTTTTCAGAACTCTGGAAATTAACAAAAGGATTGCAACAATCTAAAGAGCATTTATCCAAGAAAAACCGCTGAACCTCAGTAAGAACAGTGGAGGTTTGGGACATTCTAATTTGGCCTAATCTCATCTCTCTATCCCCAGCTCCATGGCAGTTTCAAAAAAAGGAGTCTTGCAACCACAAAAGGGTGCATACTGGGTTTGGATCGTCTCAAAAAGCTTCAGCTCCAGAGCACTGTTACTATGTTATACATCTCACAGCTTCGTAGTAGACCCCCATTCCCAAGGCATTGTCATTATTTGACCTCACTCAAAGTTCACTCAGTGGGAAAAAAATTCTACCCCTTAGCCATATTGCAGAATGTAGAGAAAAAAAGCAAATCCTAATGCGAAGGAATAAAAACCCATGGCTTGGGGCTTCCCTGGTGGTGCAGTGGTTGAGAGTCCGCCTGCCGATGCAGGGCACACGGGTTCGTGCCCCGGTCCAGGAAGATCCCACATGCCGCAGAGCGGCTGGGCCCGTGAGCCATGGCCGCTGAGCCTGCGTTTCCGGAGCCTGTGCTCCGCAACAGGAGGGGCCCCAACAGTGAGAGGCCCGCGTACCGCATAAAACAAACAAACAAAAACCCCTATGGCTTTGTTTTTATTTATTTGATTTGAGCTGGGCAGTTGGCAGCTGGTTTAACAAATGGGATATAAATTTCAGAAGAGCTTACCAAGATGGAAATTCAAGCAAGCGAGAGGTTCCACAAAAAGAAAGAAGCAACGCATGGACAACTTCCAGGTAGATAGGAGATAGGAACTCTGCTCTGGCCCCTATTTTTGAGGTATGCGTGTTACGGTTTGGGACTTAAGATTGTAGTCTAAGAATAATAGTGTCTACAGAACTGAGTTTAAGCCTCAGGAAACAGGGTAAGAGAGAGGAAATGCCAGATTCCTGGAAATAAAGAAATGATGATGGCAGGAAGGTATTCAGGGAGCCTGCTGATGCTCTGTAATACTTGTCACTATAGCCTGGGAAGTAGAGAAGGGCAATTGTCAAACCTCTCTGGCAAATAGGGTAAAGAAAATGGATATTCTCTAGGACGGAATTTAGTGTTCTTAGGCTTGAGATATTTATGGGAAAGAGGGATGAGCAGGTATAAAAGTAGTTAGGAGGTGCCTGTGCATTCTTTATAATTGACTATGATGGAAATAGAACAGGACTGAGACAGAGATTATGATAGGATAAAAGAGCTGGTGAATGTTATTCACCAAATGATAGAGAAGTATATAGGTTCAGCAGAGCAAATTGGTGAAACTGTATTTTGATGCTGACTGACTGAGAGGTTTTTTTGTTTTGTTTTGTTTTAAGTTTGGCATCATTCAGACAAAATATGTATCAGTTGGTCAGTTTGGTCTATGTGACTAAATAACTACAACCACTTTGTATTTTTAAGTTTCTATTATGTTTTCAGTAAGAGCTAAGCTATAGATTTGTAATCACCTTGGACCCATTTCAGGTTAGGTCATTGGATGCTGCCAGGGAGTCTCCTCTGGGATTTTAACTGACAACAAAACATACTGTCCCTTCCAAAGCCAGTGGGACTCAGCTGTGTCTACAGAGTGTCATTTAGCCATGCTCAAAATCCAGGTTTAGGAAGATTCATGATACTATGCTAATATTTCTGTTTTTCTGTTTTGACCTTAGGGATTTTTAATTATCAGATAAATTTGCATGTTTTATAGAAAGGATGGCAGAGTCAGAGGAAAAAGTATTAAAACCATACATATAGTACAAATCAGAATCAGCTAAGAATATGTTCCATAATTGCAAAGTTTGTCTTATTCCCTTTATTATATTCTCAACATGTATTTGCCATAGATTTATAAATATCATATGTAAGTGGATAAGTGAATAACATGATGAATGATTTATAAATGAATGAGTTAATATTTTGGTCTATTTTGTTCCATACTACATTTCTGCATAATATTGGTTTTCCTATAATTTTTCTTTTTCTACATAGCTGCAATTATACTATGTATATATTATTGCTTTATTCCTTTTCCACTTACCATTAAGAGAAAAAAACTAATATGTGATTGTATACTCATAAAATATATGAGTTTAAATAGCTGATTGGTTAGTGTAGCTCACCAGTATTCTCTCTTTAGGCCTTGAGGATACTTTCCATTATTTCTTATCATAAATAGCATTACCAAGAATATTTTTACTCATAAACACAAATATCATAGTTAGTATGTGACATAATAATGTTGTGAACATATTTGTCCCTTCAAGCACACTCTTCACACCCCATCTGCAGACACGTTTTCCTAAATCTTTCTAAGTTTTCTTTTGGTGGAAAAAGGATGAAGGCTTAGCTTTTGCCCCAAGGAGTATTTTATTTTGTTTTGTTTGTTTTCTGTGTGTATTTGAGGAACCGTTTCAACTGTTTTTGCATTATTAACATGTTATACATTGTATGACATAAAAATGCCCAGAGGCCATTAACACGCTCTGGATGCTGCTATAAGGTTGACCTTGAGACAAACAGCTTTTCCAATATGACTGACTGACTTCCAAAGAGAAAATTACTTGATCAGGTGAGAGACAAGGTAAAAGGCAGCTATTATTCCAGTTGGTACATTTCATACGTGCATCAGTATGCTTATTCGCTAAGTAAGGAATAAATTTTGCACACCGCCCCCTTCAACTAATGTTTCAAAAAGTTCACCCTCCCAACAAATGTTTGCAAAAGTTATTTTTACTTATTCACATTTTTTATGCCTTATGCAATAAACCACTCTTCATCCTAGAGAGACCTCCTTACTTTATGAACTGATCTTGTAATACAGCATGATCCTAGGCAGCATCTGTTGCCATGACAACTTAATCTTCATCCAAACATTGGCTTCACGTTTGAACCCCAAAATAGGCACAAAGTAGCTGAGTTTAAATATTTTGGATTAGTTATAAGCCACATACCTTTGTATTTATTTCTGTTATTAGGTAAAGTTACATGTATATAATTGTTAACTGATATTACTTTTTTAATAAAATTGACTGGTTTGTGAAAGCAAAGTTACAAGAGATGGAGTAAAGATTGTGTTATAAATCTAAAGCCATGGCCAATAAGTCACATGAAGAGGTGGGATGCAAACTGAGCAAATCTGGTGTAACTTCTCGGATAATTTCTAAATCCAACACTTCTCTGTTTCTCAAGTATATAACTTGTGCTTTCACTGTAATACATTACATGGTTTCTGGTTACTTGTCTGTCTGTCCCAATAGACAGTGAGCTCCGTGAGGACAATAATTTTGTATTTTTTACTTCCATACCTGCATGATTTAGCCCAAAGTTTAAAAAAAAAAAACTTGATAAATTTAGGCCTATCAAATAAATTCAACATTGACTGATACCACTGGTGCAAAACAGTCAGCTTAGAAAAAGAGCAGATGACATTTCAGGTACAAACATCAATTTGGTAGAAAACTCAGATATGGCCATTAGATGATCAGGCAGAGTAAGAGTTATGCTAGGTAAATATCCTTTTAAGCAGTGGAACACTTTTTACCATCTTACTTTCAAAAATTAAACAGAAAATCAAATATAGCAACATGTATTAATTACAATATTAGAAGTACAAAATTACACAGCAACTAAATAATGAAGTGGAAAAAAAAACACATAAGATTTCCCTATAATTATCAACCCATCCATGCTAAGCAAATGCTGGATTTTAATTAGTAGTCGAGCTCTAGAATGCATTCTTTAATTAAATGAAAAACCTCCTTTAACACAAAATTATATTTCCACATTTAAGGAACTAGAATGAAAGAAAAAAACAACAAAGCTAAGCTTCTTGCAAGAGCATAGAGTACATAATAAACAATGAGAAAGTAGCATCTTATAATAGACGTATTATAAAGGGAGAAAATATTGTTGTAAGCAGCTTAGAGTCTGTCTACATTTAACAACTTGCTTTCATTGCAAGATTAACTTCCTTCCAAAGCTAATGCTTTCTTATAGAGGTTACTTTTCTTTTCTTTTCTTTGTTTTTTTGAGCGGTGGTGGTGGCTGAGCTGGGGTTTAGGGGTGGTCATGCTTTATTGGAAGTGGAATTTGACAATCTTATTCTTAAACATTTAAAGAATGCCTGCCTCAGTTCTTTACAGCAGTATAGCCAAGTCATCAACCTGTCCCCAACTTTCAAAGAGTGTTTGCAAGTCCCACCTCTGTTCTTGGCAAATATCCTGGGTCCTCATATTTTGAGGCCATCTTTCTTCCTCACTCTCTCTTTCATTACTCTAAGATTAACTTGCCCTTTGAACTTGGGCTCCAAGCCAATCGATCACCAACTCCCAAGGCCTCACTTCAGGCATGAATCTGAATCTCCAGCATCTCCTCTAGGATTTTTTTTGATGCTTCAACAGACGGGGACCAGAGACAAACTAGCAAAATTGTACAAAAATTCAATAGAAGAGGTTGTTTAATCTCACTGAATCTTGCAGCAAGTCCCAAAGTCCCAGAAGTTCAGCATTCAAATCTGTGAATGCTTATCTATTTTTAATTACTTAACAATGATCAGTCACAGAAATTAGGACATCTGAAATCAAAACAAGCCTTGTTAAGATGGACACCACAGATTAGGGGTAGATGCTAGCCCTTATTTGCCTTTTTTAACAGATGTGTGGATACTCAACAATGAATTTGGCTTTCTCTTGCTAGGATGCTTAATAAATACTGACAGCAATTATATCAAATTAAGATTTTTCCACAGGCTCTTTTCAATCCCAGGAATAGATAAAGAAATAAATAAAGGTCTTGCAATTACTCCAGGAAAAGATCCTTTCAGAATACGGTCTTCCGCTAACAAAATCCATCACCTACTCAAGTCCCTTTAAATTGCTTTTGGGGAATACCCTCTATTAGAATTGCCTTCATTCTAAGTATCTCTTCTGGTTAATTAAGGATTCCAGTGGGAGGAGGAGGGAATCTTACTTTAGCAAAGTTAATTTTAGCTATCACAAACTATGTTCAGAATGCAAAAAATTTAATGAAGGCTGTTGCTGTGAAAAACATGAGGTGTTTGGCAGGGGAAGTGGAGACATTTGGACTAAATCCTGTCTCACCACTTATAAACTGGTCAATCTTAGGCCAGTGAATTTACCTCTTATAATCTTAGATTCCTCATCTCCAAAATGGAGAAAATAATGGTTTGTATTTCACATATTAGAATTAAATGTGCAATTTAAATGAATATATACAGTGTGGCTGGCATAGCAGCTGACACATAGTAGCATCTTTAAAATGATAATATAGTAGCTTTATTGTCACTGTTATTACTTACAGTGTTGGCTCTGCAACAGAACTGTTTTGTGGCTAAAGGAAAAAGACAATATTTATGTTTCACATTTGAAAATTAAATAAATGGGTAGATTTTTAAAAAAATTAAGCCTTTCACCCTTGAAGATATTTTTTATTTTCCTGAACACTAAGGGCCTGCTACCTTTTTCTGCAAGTGTTACAATATGATAAAAATACATAAATGAAAAAGGAATCATAACCCAAAAGACATCATAACCCAAACAATTTCTCCTCCTAAACACCCACATTAATGGGTTTAATTTTTAATCTTATTAATTTAATTAATTTTTTGCTACAGAAAGAAAATTAGGCCTATGACATAATTTGGAGCATTTTTTCACATGCTTATTTTCCGTCTTTTTGGTGATGTGTCTGTTAAGGTCTTTCGCCCATTTTTTAATTAGGTTGTTTGTGTTCTTATCATTGAGTTTTAAGAGTTCTTTGTACATTATTTTTTCTTTTTTTTTCTCTTTGTACATTTTGCATAATAGTACTTAATTAGATATGAAAATCATTCTTAATTTACAGTATTTCTACTACCTCTTATTCATAGAAGTCTGCTGTTGTTTTATATACCCTTGAATCTCTCTAAGGATGAATAATTTATTTAAATGTAAAGATTTTATGGTTTATTAACTGTTTCATTGGACATTATTTTTTATCGATGTCTTATTTCTTTTCTTCTTTGATGGTTTTCCTCACACTTAAGCGAGCTTTAGATATCCATTTATTTCTGTTATTGAAATGAAGGAAAATCTTTGTTCACCTGCTGAAAGTATATAATCTAGGTATTAAGAAACTGTCATTAAATTAGGGTGGGCACAGGGAGAAACTCACGTCCTGGAGGATCCCTTTATTTCCTGGCTTCAGGGCTCCTGGGGAGCAGATGTATTTGCAACCTTAACCCAAAGCCAAAAGCCTGTATCAGCTTCCCCATGGCCTTTTTCTTCCTCTGCTATGCACGTGGTGGTTTGGTGATTCTGATTCTTTCTGCATACCAGCAGTCCTGCTGGGATTCCTCCCCAGGCAGATGTATTACTGTTTTCCAGACCATTTGAATAAACTCACAGAAGGGAGAGAGGAGAAGCAAAGGAAATATAGTAGGGAAGGGAGGTGAGTAACTTTTCTTAATCATTCATTATATTCCATACTTCATGGTACACTCTTTTTATTCACCCAGCTAATCCTCACAGCAGCTCTGCAAGATAATTAAGCCCATTTTGCAGATAAAGAAAATGATGCATATAGGTCAAATAAGTTGATCAATTCAAAGGGAGATCAAAAGTTAGCATTTTATTTTACTTTTATTTTGAGCCCACTTTTTGCCTCAAGAAGCAGTAATATTGTTTACCTCAATCAGCTATGCTCAGGGTGTTGATTAGCTAGTAACCATTCTATTTATGCCTCTCTAGGCTTATGCAACCTCTGCTACACTTTCTCAAGGGTTTCCAACTCAAGGCCGTGGTTCAGGCAGATATATCATAATAGGTCACACTTTTAAAAGGATAAGGGAAAGCCATCTATTTTGTACATTGAAAGGTATTTCTCAGCATAGACCCGTACATTTTAATTCTCTTCACCACAAGCAGAATGTAAGTGATAAGACTGTGACATTGGTCATGTCAGCGACCGTCACAGTTTATTCCTCTAGGATACTGGCTAGGCTGCGTCCTTCTTCTCCCCCACCAGCCCTTCTATGTCCCTCTGGACTCATTCTCTGGACACAATGGGGAAGTCATTCTTTACTTAAGATTTCAAACTCAAAGATTTCAGAAGTTACTGAGGAGAGAAGAGGAGTGTATAAGAAGGCAAATATAGACATCTAAGATAAAAGACAGGGAAGATGGAGTGATTCAGGTAAAAAGGTTTTGAATATTAAAATCACTTGACACGTATGGGACCTGGGTGGATAAAAGGCATCATTGTCTTCAACAACATTTACTGACAAACACCCATAGGATATTATTATGGGGATAAAAGGAAGATATGAGAGAGGAAGCATTAGATGAAGGGAACAAGGACCCAGTTTTGTTTCCACTGTTAACTAACTCCTTGCTCTTCAAGCTGCTTATCCTCCTTTGGGTCAAGAGGCAGTTGGACTAATTCCTAAAGCTCCTTCCAACTCTAAGAGACTATGAATCTAAGACACAAACTCCACAAGCTAGACTATCAGGTTACATCCCGGAAAAGAGACGTAGGGCAACCAGACAGTCCAGGTGAGTGTCGGGAGTGCGCGATGCTGAAAACAAGTGTTTCAGGAGCCAAACAAAGGAATAAAGCTCACTGAAACCTCTTCTAAGGTTTCACTGAGAAGAGTTTCAGAAGTCCTTTGCAACCTGGGAAGTTCTGTATAAATGTGAGATCTGATTTTTTACAGACATTTACAGATCTCCTAACTGGTTCCAGCCACTATTTTAGGCACCAAGAATGCTAAAGTGCTTTGCTTTAACAATGTAGAAGGCAGGCTTTATCATGGGCAGGAAACATTTCTGTGGATAATATGATTGACCAGAGCTTTTCCCTACTACACGTTGGGGTCAAGCAGAGATTTTCAGGTGTTGTAACCTGGGGTGAGGGTTGAAAGGACAAGCTGTAGGAGCTCCTGTCTTGGGGATCACGAGCTGACTCCTGTAACCAGCAGCAGGCTGAGGGAGGACTGAAGTCCTATAAGGTGAACAAAATCAGAGTCTCTGCCTTCCAAAATATCCTATTCTATTTCCATAAAAAGCTAAATTATAATTGAGTTATTTTGAAAGCTAATAAATGAAAATGTGAAGGCTCATTTCTGTGTATGAAAACCTTTGCCCTCCTTTACACATTTCAAAGCACCAGAGAGTTTCCATCATCAATGACATTCTTATGCACTGGAGAAGGATGGTGTCATAAAACATACAGAGCAGCGGGAGCATCCACAGCAAGCAGATGGCCCATCTACAGATGCGTAAGGCCCAGCCATTCTACATGTTTTGAAGGAATAAAGCACGGCACAGTGAGAGAGTTGAGTAATGAAGACAAAATTTAAATGGGGTGGCCAATCTGAAGAAGCAAGTTTTAAGCTGGGTCAGGAAGGGTAAGGATTCAGCCTCAGGTTAGGGAGAAGAGACCAGTAACCCTGAAGAGTAACATGGGTGGAAGAAGCCAGGGCACGAAGGGACTTGGCACATTTGAGGCAGATCCATCTTCAGAATCTCATTTACCTGATTTGGGAAATGGCAGGTACCACTAAACAAGCTTTAATAAAATTACTTGTTTTTCAACTACTTCCTAATTTAAAAAACTTCTGTGTATCTATGAACTCATTACAAAAAAAAAAAAAAGAAAAAGAAAATAGCTTCCATAGCAAATCTATAAATGAGACATAATAAATGAATATTAGCCCAAAGTTCCACTATTGCTCAAAATGCTTTATCTGTGAACTCACACAGAAATTCCCCAAATGTTGATACTCAAAGCTGTATTTGCCTGACTAACAGAAAGTCCAGGCTTTCCTCAGATTTTCCTGCCCAAATACTCCTAAGAATTAGGAGGTGGTAACCGGTCTGTCCATCAGAGGTGAGGTCCCTTTTTTCCTTAGAGTCCTCTGGGTGGACAGACGGTGCCTCCCCTCGGCTTCAGTGTCAATTATACTTTCGATTCATCTCCCTTGGTCATTCCCCTCTGTTTTAGTTACTTAGGGCTGCTGGAACAAGTTACCACAAATTCGGTGGCTTAAAACAACAGAAATGTATTCTCTCACTGTTCTGGAGGCCAGAAGTCCAAAATCAGTTTCACTGGACAAATCAAGATGTCAGCAGGGCCGTGAACCCTCAGTCTCTAGAGAAGAGTTGGTTCTTTGCCTCATTCAGCTTCTAGTGGCTGCCGTCATTCCTCAACTGTGGCTGCAACACTCCAATCTCTGCCTTGGAGGTCACGTTGTCTTTTCTGTTCAAATCCCCCTCTCTGCCTCTCACTTATAAATACACTGTGACTCCTTTTAGGGTCACTCAGATAATTCAGGCTAATATCTCCATCTCAAAATCCTTAATTTAGTCATATCTGCAAAGATGTTTTTATATATTAAGTAGCATTTACAGAGTGTGGTGGCATTTTTCTGCCACCACACTCTCCTCCCACATCGATCCGTTGCTCTGCTGCCCATGACTATAGAATGCAAACATCTCCAGGTCTCTGACCTTCCCAGGCCACTCTTTATCCCTTCCAGGCCTCTAGAGCTCTTCTCCTTCCCCAACTGTAGGGAAATGGTTTGGCTTCTCACCTCCATCTTTGTGACAAGGGGCTCTGCAGAAGAGCTGCTGGACCCCTAAGTGGAGAGCTTCTTTCTTTACAACAGAGTCCTGTCCATGTACTCTGTGAGATGTACTGTAGAGTTAGGGTGGGATTCAAGCTGTTCTAGAATCACTAATCTGCCCACCCTTCAGGTCCTAGTTCTAAGTCATGGCTTATGCTGCTGTGATCTTTAGTCATACAAAATTATTTTCTTACAGGTGTGTTGTGATGGTTAATTTTATGTGTCAACTGCACTGGGCTAAAGGATGCCCAGATAGCTGGTTAAACATTATTTCTGGATTATTTCCTTTATAGAAAGGAGTTTCTAGAAAAGATTAACATTTGATTCAGTAGAATGGATAAAGAGATCTACCCTTACCAACGTGGTCTGTCATCATTCAATCCGTTGGGAGCCCAAACAGATCAAAAAGGCAAAGGAAGGGCGGGTTCCCCCTCTCTCTTCTTGAGTTGGATGTCCATCTTTTCCTGCTCCTGGACATTGAAGCACCTGGTCCTCAGGCCTTCAGACTCAGAGTCTTATACTAGCAGCTTCCCTGTTCCTAGGCCTTCAGCCTCTCACTGACTTTTCTGGTTTGCCAGCTTGAAGAGGGTAGACTGTAGGCCTTCCCAGCCTCCATAACTGCTTGAGCCAATTCCTATGATAAATCTCCTCATATACAGTTGGCCCTTCATATTCATGTGTTCTACATATGCAGATTCAGCCAACTGCAAAATGACAATACTCTGAAAAAAAAATTCCAGAGAGTTCCAGAAAACGAAACTTGAATTAGCCACAGACAGGCAACTATTTATATAGAATTTACATTGTACTGTATTATAAGAAATATAGAGGTGACTTAAAGTATACAGGAGGATGTGCCTAGGTTGTATGTAAATATTACGCCACTTTATATAAGGGACTTGAGAATCCACAGGGGTCCTGGAACCAATCCCCTACAGACACCAAGGGATGACTGGACATCTATATCCTGGTTCTGTCTCTCTGGAGAAACCCTAATATATGCCTGTTTGTCTTTCTCAGTATCAGGCTTTGTTCAGTGTGCCAAATCATCAGAAATATATGAAAGTAGAGAAAGCCCATTTGTCAATAGGGTGATTTACTATCTCATAGTAGAGATAGATTACCCCACTTATCTCCTCCAACAACAACAACAAAAAAAAATGATGTTACAAGAAAAAAATGGGTTCTGGGTGACAAAACATCACCTTGAAACTCCATAATAAAGACCCTTTGGAGGAACCACTGTGGTAGATATGTTGTGCTCAGCTGTATCTTCTCACATTTTTTTAGGGGGTTAATTAGATGGTTTTGGTTGCAAAAACCTGAGAGTTACTCAAGCTACTCAAGCAATGGATATTTATCGAACAGCAGCAAATACTCTACAGCAAAATTGTTGCAGGCAGCCAGCAGAAATAATTGATAGAAACTTAGCTGTGCCTCCAAGCCTCATAAAAGCTGAGGATAACCTATTGCTATAAGCTTACATGACCACAAGAAAAGATGCACAATCAGAAGTATAAAAATACAGGAAAAGTCATAGAGTCACACACCTTAAAGAGATAAGAACCCAGCTGAGTAACTAAAAGGATGGTCCATAGTCAATAAATATCTTCTGACCTCATTGACTCCTCCACATCTTCACAGCTAGAGTCTATTAATCCCCAGCTGGTGCTGTCATTATCCTAAGTAAGCTATCCACTGCATAGCTTGTCATATCTACTTTTGGTCCTTCTACTAATCTTCCAACTACCTTTGTAATTCCTCCAGGAAGAGGATCTGATGGAGCCAGTGTGTCTCCATTGGACCTGGTCCACAGAGTTTTTATTGCAGTTCACTCCACAGACTTGCAAATTGACTTCCTTTGGGGCAAAAATCCACTTATGGACAAATCAGCTATGGATGGTGGGGTCACATAGAACTGGCTAGCCCTCAGATATGGTTGAAAACCACTAGTAAGGAGCTGGAGGTGGGAACTTCAAGGACATGGATTTGGGATAGCATATACATACTTAAGTCTTGGCCTATCCAGGGCACCTACCTGCTCAGAGACCATGAAAATCAGCCCCACATTGCTGTAGTTGGAGCCTAGTACAAAGTTTTCCTTCTCTTTTAGAGTGAAAGCAGCTCAGTTGTGTAACAGGATATATGCAGAGACTGGCGACCAGGTACACACAGTCTTCTCCTGCCCAGAATGTGATACCCGAAAAGAGAGCTAGGCAATGTGTTAAACCTTTAACATAAGCTGAATGCACTATGCTAGCCACTCTCTTTGGTGCTGTTAGATACACATGGCAAGACTTCATTCCCATCATGTTTATCGTTCCAGCATTGCCTAAGGGGGGTATAAAAGCTAGTAGCAGCCTGTGTAATTTTTCCGGCGTGGCTAAGAGAATAGCCTTGCACTTGGAGACTGATCTCTGGGTGTAAAGTGGTAATGGGCTATCATTCATGCCATTCCTTCCCGGTTGCATTAAATAACCCTTTGGTATTTAGCCATAATTCACAATCCGCAGCGGCTGTGTCAGAAGGAAGGAGGAAGTTCACTCAGTTTGACTGCAATTCCAAACACAAATGTGGTGAAGAATAGCCTTGCTGAGCCTACGGAAATTATTACTCTAGGCACAGCATTTACAGTTTGTGTAAATGTTGGATCCTGTACTTACAGAAGAAAAGAAAACACTGACTGTGACTAGGGAGATGGTTATGTCACAGAGTAGTGGGGATAAGACACAATTTTTCTTAATGAGGTGATTTTTTTCTGCTGGAGTCTTGGGCACTGAAAAAGAAAACCATACTTGAATATATAAAAGGAATGAGGATGAAATGTCCCGAGTGAGGTGTTAAAACACAAAGCTATTCCATTTCAGGGAGACATAACTTATGAATTCACAATCCCAAGATGGTGGCAAAGTCTCTGGGGGTGGGAGGGGCTGCTGCCCTTGCTGAGGGCCCATCCTGTCCCTGGACACCTGAGTCCAGGAGCACCAGATGTTTTTCTGCACGGCAGAGAACACATCTCTCTCTCTGTGTTTCCAGAGCAGCTCTATTCTCATAAGCAACACAACGTTAAAGGAAGAGAAACCGGATGTCCCATGAGATAGGTGAATGGAGAAAGAATTTTCCTTCCTTGGTTCCTGGGAGTTGAAGTTCAGAACAAATAAAAACCATTAATGTCTTATATGCATATAGGGAGTGTAATATAGTTTAATAATAACAGTTTAATAATAATAAGAAGAAGAAGGATGTGAAATCTGCAATCAGTTAGACTTTGATTAGAATCCCAGTCCCTCAATTCTTAGCTAAAAGACCTCAGACTAGTCACATTAGCTGCCTGAATTTTGGCTCCTTCAAAGAAAACTATTAACGTGTACAAGGTGTTATGACACAGTGGGTGGTATCTATAAAGCACTTAGCACAGTGCCTTAAGAATGGCCCAACATAGGCTGACTCCTGGCTTTCCTGCCAGCCTCATTTTAGACCAGTTTTCTAGTCTGTCTCCACGCTTCCGAAACCCTGGCCTTACTGTAGTTTCTCAAACCCTCTAGGCTTTTTCTCATTACTGGGCATTTATCTATAATGTTTCCACTGTCTAGAAGGCTCTCTTAGTCTCCAGGTCTTCTTTTGCCTGGGTAATGTTTTCCAACATTTAGGTTTCACCTTCTAAATGAGATTCCTCAAATAAGCACATTTGTCGGTCTTTATCCACAGAAATGGTGAGATTTCATGCATGTGTGTGTTTTGTTTCATTTTTCTTAGCACCTTGCAGTTATCTGTGCACTTTTTAAAGCTGTGGTTAAATATATAATTTACAAATTACCTTTTTAACTATTAGTCTCCCATGCTGAACTGAAAGCTTTATGAAGGAAAAGCTTATTATCTTGTTCACCAAGTACCTTCAGTCCTGGCCACAGTAACTGTACCCAGTAGTTACTCAATAAACCTATGTGGATTAAATTAGATTTCCATTCCCTGCATGGTGGTCCATGGAAAGAAAAATCAGTGAGCATTACCCACCTGGAAGGACAATGTCTGTAGAGCAAATAGGAAACATTATCTGGATCCACACAATTGCTCATAGTCTGCCTAAGAAGGTGTTGCTTTCTTTGCTGTCTTTTTCCTTTTTTCTGCATTCTTGAAATATATACAGAACACGGGAGAGCCCACAGGGATGCAGAGAGTCTCTCTGGGCCCTTTAAGGATAGGCCAGCTCTCCTGGTAGAGCATCACATGTTTTCTCAGCTCAGTTTTGATTGGGCTCATTGATTTGGCAAGAACATGATCAAAAGGACCCCAGAGAAGATTCAATATGTTTGATAAAGCAGACATGTTCTAGAGTAGATCTTTCGATGTCAAGCCATATTTAATAGTGAAACTTAGCTTCTCCAATGCAAAAAGGCACTTTGTAGAACTTGACAAAATCAACCATGAAGAGTCATACCCATGCTGCTCTTTCCACGATGATATGAACCCTTGAAAGAAGGGCTGCATTTAATTGTTTCTGTCTCTGGTGACTGAAAAAGTACCTGGTATAGGGTAGCATTTTATACATTTTTTTGAATAATGAATGACTCAAACATAAGCTGGTAACCCACATTGTGAGTATATGTGGGAAAGAGATTTGTTCAGTAGCTGTTTCCAGATATTGTTCATTTAACAGCTTATCTAATTTGTACAGCAATCTTATTGAGAAGCACCCTCTATTTACAGATAATAATACTGATAAAATCTACCTTTTATTAAACACAGCACAGAACTAGTCCTGTACTTTGTGACGCTGACTCTAAAGTATAAGAAAGACAATTACAGGACTGCATGGCAAGTTCTAATGCAGAAGTTTTATCTAGAAATTCTATATATGAGGTGACATGGGAGCACATGAAATGACACTTAAAATCTCCATGGATAAAAAGATACTTTAGAAAATGAGTAACTTTTTCTAATCCTCAAAGACTGAGAAGCAGATACTAGGTAATGAGAAGTGGATGAAATTTCCAGCAAAAAGAAACAGCTAATGTGAAGGTTTGTTGTAAATGTGTGCTTGGCGCACAAAGGAAACCACAAAACATTGGTGTGGCTGGAAGATAGGCTTAGGCACCGAGTTGTGAGAGATGAGATTGGGGAAGAGCAGGGGCTGGCCCAGCAACATTCCCTTAAATCTACGGCTCAGAAGAACGCTTAGATGCTTTTAAGTCATTGGAGTGTAAAGATTTTTTTTTAAATTTTCACAGAATTCAGTTAGAGTCTAGAAAATGGATTGGGGCAGAGCACAACTAGAGAGAAGCGGGTGAGAGTACCAGGAAGAATGCATTCCTGAGTAAGGGATGACAGCGGCCTGCACTAAAGAGGATAAGTGATGGTCGGGATGGAAGATGTGGATACATTGTGAGATATTCAGGAGAGAATTAACATCTCGTGTGGTAGGTATCATCATGTCTGATTTATAGGTAAAAGATTCTAAGGTTAATACAGGGAAAGTGACTTGTCCAAGAGCAGAGAAAGAACTCAAAATCAGACAGACCCCCAGCTTTACTCTTCCACCACATGACACCATCTCCCCAAAGCGTGATGTGCTAGGCATTAGAAGCTGTGATCTCTGACAGAGACAAGCATTAACCACAGCGACGCAAGTCCTCTTTCTATGGCATTCACACCACCTTCTGTTTCTTCCCCCAAATACCGGCTGTTGTGCAAAACCCTTTAAATGATCAAGTGCAAATTCTCTTTGAAAATCAATTTCAGAATGCTTAGCCAGAGACTTTGTTAAGCACTTATTGGTTGAAAGTAGAAAAGTTAACATGCAAATCAAATCTAGGTTACCTACGTCTCTAACACACATAGCATCATCCTCCACTGACATAGATAGGAGGCTGTTGCTTGAAAAAAAATAAAAAGAGAGAAGAAAAAAGAAATCCTCTTTGTTGACATCCCAGAAGCAAGCACCCCTCTGCTTATTTGCTTCTTTCTTTGACAAGAACAAACAAATCCTTAAAAATATAATGAGGTATATTAAGTGGCTCCTAGGCCCTCCAGAAGGCTCCTGTAGAGGGTCATTACCTCTTTCAGGCCCTCTGGGAAGCATTCCGTAAATAATTGCTTCCCCATATTACATAGATACCCTGGTGTTCCAAGTGTGAGCCTGGGCCAGGGAGTAACTTCTGAACTGGGAGGGTCTGGCTGATTAACTTTCCATTAAATGCTTCCCGACTCCATGCTGAAACTTCAGGGATCAAGCTGAGAGCTGAGAAAAAAGAAACAATCTGAACGCTTGGCTGGTAATTACCATCACCAGGTGACAAATCAATACTACCTGGCTGTTCCCATAAACAATGATAACGGGGAGAACCTAGGCTTCCAGCCCGAAATCTCCTGGTTATTTTTTGGTGGCTCCTATTACTGTAAAGACAGAAAGGTAAAAAGAGAGCTGGATGGTTTTCTTTAGCTATAGGTGGTAGGGAGGCCTGAAGATGCAAACAGATCTTTCAAAAAAAGAGGGTTGGCAAAAAGAATTATAATCTGAAATGTTGGACAAAAATGTGAATTTGAGTGAGTGATTTTTACACTGCAGCATATAAAAATTAACCAGAGAACTTGTTAGAAATGCAGATTCCAGAAATTCTGTTTCAGGAGTATTCACTGTAAGTTTCCCCAGAACATGCTGGTGCAGGTGGGTCACAAATCATACCTGAAGAATCAATGTTAAACACCTAAGAGTTCCATTTGTTAGACAGTTAGATCCAAACAACTTAAGAAGCATTTAGGTCCTTACAACTTGGTAGCTCTTTGAAAAAGTAATGCATATCAGTTGAAAGAAAAATTAACTTTCTCCGTTATTCAATTACCAGAAGTGGTGGTGGCCAGTGGGGAGTGTGCACCTGTGGGGCACTGCCCAATTTTCCAAAGCTTGGAATCAGATCAGACACTTCCACTCTCATTTCTTGTTCCCATTGATTTTCACACGGGGCTTGCTTTTTAATTCCAGCAACTGCTGAAAACCCAGCTTCCCAAAGATATGACACCATTGAAAGGAATATAGAGATTGTGCAAAATGTGAACTACTTCAAGCTAGTAATCCCTACAGTGTCTGACAAAAATTGAATATCGCTGTGTTTTGCTAACAATTTAAAATATCTCACTGCGTCCTTATGAGTTTGGCGTGGCACCCCAGTGTGCCTCGGCACGCACTTTGGGAATCATGGGCATAAGCAGCAGTAAAACAGAAAAGATCAGCTAGACTCAGACCCCCAGAGTCTCTTTATTGGCAGAGAACAGGCAATTAGATGTTTGGGAATAAGGAACTGCCCATCCTTTGGAGATGGAAATGCATTTCTGTTCTGGGGTACATGGTCTCTAGGAATCTAGCTTTAAGCTTCTCAATAAGCGTAATTGGACAATTTGTTAGTAAATGGTATGGTTTATTTAAGCCTATACTTAAATTTAGAAATGCCTGTTTTTTTTTTTTTGCCTATGTTCCAGGAAAATAGTCAGTAAAATGAGTATATTAATTCATTGAATCTGCCCAACAAACCTGTAAGGTATTGTTATCCCCGTTTTTCCAGTTGGGGAAGCTAAGGGTCAAATTGACCAAGATACTGACCCGATACTCTACAGGTAGTAAGTGTTGCAGTCAGGCCTGGAACCCAGGTTTGACGCTCTAAAGCCCAAGCTCTTTGCTCTGTAAGCCAGGGCTTCATTTCTGAAGGGTGAGCCCCTCAGGGGGCCACCACCTATGTCTACAAGTTCAGTACGAGATGCTCAATTTATTCTTGCTTCACCATTCAGTGCTCATATAACCTTGGGTCGATAACTTAACCCCAATAGCCTCATCACCCAAAGAGAGTGAATAATAGTTACTACCTCATAGTTATTGAGAAGAAAACTAACATAAAGCCTTTTGTACAGTTTCTGGGACAGAAACATTCCATCAGTGATAGCTATTATTACAGCTATGTAAAATGATACCATGAACAGGTACATGTTCCTTTTATGTTAAGAATTTAGAAAAAGAGGTTATATCAGAATATAGGCTGTGTTTATTGTACATTAAGCAGAATACCCTAATTCTTCAGAAAGGTGACAATGCTTTGGAAAATAAGATCTCTTATATAAACCCATTGTAAGCTTTGGGCGTATATATTTTTCACCCCTTAGTACTTCACTAGACTTTTGGTGGCAAATGGAGATTTTCACTAGCCATTATATTATTATTTAAAAACCAAATGCGATTAAATGAAAGATATCTCAATGAGATTCCCACGTCAGCCTACCATGCAGAGGGCCAGTATATGTCCTTCTCCTTGTGCCTGTACATCTAACTAGAGGAAATGTGGGAAGTGGAGAGAGTCTATGTCTGTCTCCTCCCTTCTAATTAATTCCAGGTTAAGGTAGCTCCACCCTAACATCTAAATTTTTCCCCCTGTCTCATTTGGGGAAATCACTTAACCCCCTAATTTCTTTGGAACACAGTTCTCTTATCTATTTATAATTTATATGAAATAATGTTCTCTATGTTATTCTAACATAACCTAGTTCACTTTAAATCAACAGATTTTTAATTGATCCTTAAACATGTGTTAAGCACCAAGCTATGGGAGATAATGTGAATAAAATATACTCTACACACCAGATGTTTACAACTGTGTGTGTGTGTGTGAGAAAGAGAGACAGACAGAGGACAGACAGAGACACACACAGAGACAGAGACACACACAGAAAGATACAGTTTCATTATACCAGGAACAAAAAAAAGGGATCTATCTACCCCTTCTATTTTGGAACTTATACTAAAACTGACACCCTTCCTCATACCTTCTGTGCGTTTACTGGTCTGGGTTGAACAATTTTCTTGAGACCCATTAAAAACAAAACATAGCAATTAACTTCCCATCCCCCCATATTTTTTTAAATTTTGGTTTCAGAGCATTAATCATATGTCAGTGGCTGAAGGAAAGGTGAAAATTGAACACCCGTAAAGCTCTAACTCAGGTAAAGGTTGAGGAATCTTGGAAAACCTTACTTTAAAATATTACTGTTCTGCTTAAACACACACACACACACAAAACTGATTTGTGTAGATTTTCAGGGCTTACGATTGTTCTTAATGTTATTCAATATTAGGTATGTGTATGAGGTATTATTCTTATTAAGTCTATTATAATCTCTAACTTGAAATATAGATAATGATGTTATAGATACAGATATAAACATAGATATAGTCATAGATATACACACAGATCTAGGTATCCATTTATAAGCTACCTGGTCTCCTCTTCACACGTGGGGATCTCCGGAGTGTTTTAATCATACTAATGTATCAATTTCTAAGGCAAGGAAAACAGTGTTTTTTCATTTTTTTCCTCTAGTTTCCTGATCTCAGTCATTAAAGCTCGGGATTACCAGGAAATATTTATTCTTATGCATATATCTTTTTTTAAATTGAGGGTAGTTTATAGGGAGTGGGTAAAGAGAAGAAGTGGAGAGGCATTGATCGTGTTTTGGTGATTTTTCGTTTCAATTCCCTTTTGATTGTTTAAAGGTAAAGGCTCACGTTGAGCTGAGAAAATGAGTGACACGACTCTCATTTGTGTTACGGGGGTTCACTGTTTAACATTTACTTGGCTGTGTTTATAGCTTCATGGATGAATGGGTGAGTGTTTAACAAAGTACATATAGGATTGAAAACACAACCCTATGGCACATTAAAACCAGAGAAGAGGAAAGCACTTAATTACTGGTGCTGCTTTGACACGTGAGTATGATATTGTCTCTAAATACAATGATCATGTTAAGAAAAGTTAGTGCCTTCAGCCCCTACTATGTGTCTGACACGGTATTTGGGGTGGGGTGGGGTAGGGGATGGGAAGGTCAGTCGTAAACAAGAAAGATTCCTTCAACGTCTTGGAATTTACAGCATAATTCGTTCCATGCAGTCGTCACAGCAGTTTCTTTAGGGAGGTCTTACCTGTTCCGTTTTATAAATGTGCAAACCAAGTTTCAGAGATGGAGATGACTTATCTATAGGTAGGACGCACTGGAATCAGAATCTAAAGTCTTTTTGATTCCAGAATCCAGTCCTCTTCCCTACACTGGGCTGCCTCCCACCCAAGGTATATTGATGGTACAGAACTAATTACTTAATATGCTCCTCAAGTTTTTGTTCAGCATAGACTGGTTTCACAGATAGTTTGATACTCTCTGGCTAAGTAATGATGATTTTAATTTTGAATGCATTGTAACACACACATGGTAAGGATTATCACTCATTAAACCTAAGAGCGAGTGTTTTCACAAACCGCAGGACTCCATCTAAATTTTCAGAACAACACTTAGTCATATCACCATAAGCTGACAGTAGTAATGATGAGGCTAGAACATGTTCCGTTTACATCCCCATTTCTCTTAAAGTCTTTATTGAATTTGTTACAAATACTGCTTCTGTTTTATGTTTGGGTTTTTCAGCTCTGTGGCATGTGGGATCTTAGCTCCCCGACCAGGGATCGAACCCACACCCCCTGCATTGGAAGGTGAAGTCTCAACCACTGGACCACCAGGGAAGTCCCTACATCCCCACTTTGAATGATAAATGGCCCATAGCTGTCCTTTCCAAATTTCAGTACTCTTCTCAACTACCTCCCCATCACCTGGGAAGCTTATTACAAAACAGATTCCACACTCTATTGAATCAGCATCTCAAGGGGGAAAAAAAAACCTGGGGAGGGCTTCCCTGGTGGCGCAGTGGTTGAGAGTCCACCTGCGGATGCAGGGGACACGGGTTTGTGCCCCGGTCCGGGAAGATCCCACATGCCGCAGAGCGGCTAGGCCTGTGAGCCATGGCCGCTGAGCCTGCGCGTCCGGAGCCTGTGCTCCGCAACGGGAGAGGCCACAACAGTGAGAGCCCCGCGTACCGCTAAAAAACAAAACAAAACAAAAACCTGGGCAATCTAATTTTAAGCCATTTTGTCTAAGTCATTTTAGTCTATAATAAGTATGGGAACTGCTTCACTTCAGATGGAGTAGAAGTAGAGTCTCATCTGTTTTATTGCTAAAAATGGAATTATTAAAAGCTCAAAACCTCATTGAGAATACCAGCAAGTCCAGTACTTTCCTCTGAGGGGGGAGTGGACTCCCCACCACCACTGTTGAAACAAACAAGAGAACAAACAAAGGCTGATGCAAACAATTGATTCTACTATAGGACAAATCAGGGAGAGTCTGGACTATAATTGGTTCACTAACGCTATTGCTTCTGTTGCTCTCCCTGATACACTGTTGCTATAGAAAGTAGGGTTTTTGTAGTTGTTGTTGTTGTTTTAAATTAGGCCTCCTGGACCATTGAGAAAAGGTGGCTTCAATCATTTGATGCTGAGCTCAGGGATGTCTACGTGCTCTGACTCTTTTAATCCTCAACTCAGCCTTCCCCTAAGGCTGATTCCCCAGGAGTTATATCAGATGTAGTTCCTACCTTCTTGCCTCAATTCCAAAGCAAAAAAGTGCCTTCTACTCCTTTTCTCAGAGAAGAGCACTTGATTAATTTCCAATGGGGCAAGAAACCCTGGAGCAAAAAAATGTATTTGTGAAAGGTTTCCAGCTTCTCCCCTACTCTACTCCCCCGCTGGGCACATTTCATTCTTTATCATTTACCACAGAAGGTTAATTATACTCCCCCCTCCTTGCCAATAGAATCTGATTAGCTGGAAAAAAATAAGCCAAGACTTCAAAAACACAAAAGATACTGTTTTCCTGGGAGAGTCAATCATTCAGGGTCTCTGATCCAATTCACTCTTCCTAGGACCACCAAATGAATCTCTGAGTCTTATTAAAAACAGCAAAACTGAAACAGAAATTAATGCTAGAACTTTATAACCTGGTTATAAATACACATATCGCTTATTATCCACATCGTTGCCATTATTTTTTTCAGTTACCATGTTCCTTATCTCACAATGAGATATAGTAGTAAAAGCTGCTTTATAAGAATGTACACCAATTCCTTCCTGAGTCATTGCCCTAGAATATCAAGGGAAATTATAGCTCTCTGCACTACAAGTGCGTGAAGTGATGTGGCCACACCTTTCCAGTTCATATTAGTAATCTAAACCAGTTTCTATAAACCAGTTCCTCTCTACTTCATAGAACACAAATTCTGGACAATGATAAGCTTTATACATACTAAACAGAGATTTTTCTCATCAAGAGTTTTGGGAAATTACCCGTACAATAAAATCTTTTTACTACAAGTTCTACAAAGCACCATGAGTCTGCAGAAGAAGATATAGTATTGGAGTTTTCCTCAAACTAAAATCAAGGAACTATTTTTCCACAGAGTATCTTTTTTTTTTTTTTTTTTTTTTTTTGCGGTACCCGGGGACCCCACCGCTGCGGCCTCTCACGTTGTGGAGCACAGGCTCCGGACGCGCAGGCTCAGCGGCCATGGCTCACGGGCCCAGCCGCTCCGCGGCATGTGGGATCCTCTCAGACCGGGGCGCGAAGCCGCGTCCCCTGCATCGGCAGGCGGACCCTCAACCACTGCGCCACCAGGGAAGCCCCACAGAATATCTTAAGTAGTTGACATTCTACAAAATTCACCACAGGAAATGTTGATTACAGCCAACTTCTGCTATTGATCATTCTATCAACGAACAGGGTTGAGAAACAGCAGTGTTCTCAGCACTCCTCAGGGAAAGAGCGTGGGAATGCAGAACTGCCTAGGAATTAAAGGGGAAAAAAGAGCAAATAACATTTTCTTACTTGTCAACTTGTCACACACAATAACAACTTTAATAACTACTAATAACTACCTTATATGCTTTCTCATTCAATCCTTTCAAATGTTTCCTGAACTCCTGCAACTGTACAGAGCACAGAGACCACACACTGTAAAGTCCTTCAACAACCCTTTTTCCTTGCATTTAAAGAGTTTAAAACTTTTTATCTATGAATACACAAACAAAAGGTTATAGTAACACAAACGTATAATCACATATATTGTGACTGTTTTTAATTAATTAATTAACGTATATTTTTCAGACTACTTTTTCCTCAGAAGTTTTAGGTTCACAGCAAAATTGAGAGGAAGGTACAGAGATTTCCCATGTACACCCCCGAACCCCACATATGTACAGCCTCCACCATTATCCACATTCCCCACCAGAGTGGTACATTTGTTGCAACTGATGAATCTACATTGATACATCATAATCACCCAGAGTCCTAGTTTACATTAGGGTTCTCTCGGGATTGTGCATTCTATGTGTTTGGAAAATACATAATGACATGTATCCACCAATATAGTACACAGAGTAGTTTCACTGCCCTAAAAATCCTCTGTGCTCTGCCTATTCACCTCTCCCCTCACCTCACCCCAGCTCTGGCAACCACCGATATTTTTACTGTCACCATAGTTTTGCCTTTTCCAGAATGTCAGATGGTTGGAATCATACAATATGTAGCCTTTTCAGATTGGCTTCTTTCATTTAGTAATATGTATGTAAAGTTATCCATGTCTCTTCATGGCTTGATAGTTAATTTCTTTTTAACTGAATAATATTCCACTGTCTGGATGTACCACAGTTTATTTATCCACTCAACTACAGAAGGAAATCTTGGTTGCTTCCAAGTTTTGGCAGTTATAAATAAAGCAGCTATAAACATTCATGACCATCTTTTCATTATGTTTATTTGCCACCTGTATATCTTCCTTGGTGATGTGACTGTTAAGGTTTTTGGCCCATTTTACGCGGGCTGTTTGTTTTCTTATTGTTGAGTTTTAACTGTCCTTTGTATGTTTTGGTTAACAGTGATTTATCAGATGTGTCTTTTGCAAATTATTCTCTCCCAGTCTGTGGACTGTCTTATCATTCTTTTGAGATTATCTTTCACAGAGCATACATTTTTAATTTTAATAAAGTCCTAACTTATCAATTATTTATTTCATGGATTGTGCCTTTTGTGGTGTATCTAAAAAAGGGGTCACTATACCCAAGGTAATCTAGATTTTCTCCTATGTCAACTTTCAGGATTTTTATAGTTTTGTGTTTTACATTTAGGTTTATGATTCATTTTGAGTTAATTTTTGTGAAGGGTGTAAAACTGGTGTCTAGATTCTTTTAGCTATTTATTTTTTGCATGTGGATGTCCAATGCCTTGTGTTGAGAAGACTGTATTTGCCCTATTGTATTACCTTTGCTCCTTTACCAAAGATCAGTTGCCTATATTTATGTGATTCTATTTTAGGGCTCTCTCTTGTCTTCTGTTTGTCCATTTGGTTATTGTTTAGCCAATACTCTATCTTGATTACTGTAGCCTTATAGTAAGTCTTGAATTCGGGTAGTGTCAGTCCCCTTACCTTTGTTCTTCTCCTTCAGTATTGTGTCAGGTGACTGTGTGTTTTTAGTGCCGTATTTTTTCCCCTTTCTGACGGACTTTCATTCTTAATCTTCTGTCCACGTCATGCCCCAGCTCAGCCACACCTACCTCATGTTAGCAGCTTAACATGTTTTCTACCGTAGCTTTCTCCATCATCATATAATTACTTACACAAGCAGATACATATCTCATCAATTCTAAGATGCATCTTTGTCCCATTTTAATGTCTCTGAAATTAAGGTACATCTGATCATTGCTGCAGAACACCCAAGTGGTGGCATAGTTGCTACTGTCTTTACTGGCACATACACATCTAAAGAATGAGAGTTTGGGTCCCAGAAAAACAAGCCTGTAGTCAATGCTGGCGTTCTCGTTTTTAAAATGCTAATAATCTTGATTGCAGAGGAAGACATCTGTGGAAGCCAAAATATCTATGACCTCATTTTGAAAGGGACTCAGAAAAGTTTTACTGTGGATGTGAAGTTTTAATAAAATTTTGATCAATTTATGTTGCTTACATGCTCCTTTTTATGTATAAATAAAAGTTATGTAAGACAAGCATTGATGTTTAGTTAAATCTGAAAGAGCTCTTTAAATGAAAGTTAAATTTCTAAGTGATTAAAAAAAAAAGCCTTCTGTCAAAGAGAGATTTAAAAAAAAGCCTTCTATCAGAGTTTAATCTCAGCACTTTTTTCTTTATATCATATGAAATGATGGTGTGTTTTACAATCAGTGGTACTTTAGGTTCAATAAAATACAGTACTCAAACACATATACATACTCATAAAGTTTTTCATCTTTTTATGCAAATAGAATCATATTTTATACAGTTTACTTTTATTTTGTTTGTCTCACTCAGTGATATCTTATGGAAATTTCTCCAAATCCAAGAGGCACATTTCAAATCCATTCACTTTATTGGCTAAATAATATTCCAGAGTGAATTCATTCCTTTATTCATCTATTGGTAGACATTCACTTTGTTAGTGCTTTGTTTCCACTATAAACAACGCTGTAATAAGTATCCTCATAAGTGTGTTTTTATATACTGTAGATTTATCTATTTGGGATAGATTTCCAGAATTGGAATTACTAGATCAATACCTGTATGCAGTATAAAATTTAATAGATATTGCCAGTTTGCTTTACTAATAGGATAGAACAATTCTAACTTATACTAGCAATGTACAGTATTACTCTTTTCCCTGCAATCATGCCAGAAATATATTATTGCTCTTTACTGAAGTCAGCTATATCTTAAGAGATAAATCATTATTACTTAGCATTTACCAAGACACCAATGATTTTTAAGACCTTTCTGTATGCTTAAAAGTCATTAGGATTTCATTAGAATTTCTCTATTCATATATTTCACAGATTTTTTCTGTTTGGTTATCTTTTTTTGTCTTTAGGAGCTTTTGTATATAATAGATATCACATTTTTATCATCAAGGACACATTTTTTTTCCCCAAATCTTTGTCTGCTGACTTCATATATGATAATTTTGCCTGATGGTAATCTTAATTTTTTTATCTTTAGTGTTTATCTTATGGCTCCAGGGCATCCAACTTGGTTAAATTCTACTATATATTCTTACAAGATTTTTTTTTTCCTTTTTCTTAAATTTTTATTCCATTTGAAATTTATTTTGTACATATTAAGATAGAAGTTGAGTTTTATTTTTATCCAATTGTGTTATCACCATTCATTAAATATTGTATTCTTTCCTGTTTATTTGATTCAACTATTAATTTTATATATATACTTTCTTCTTATGTACACAGAGCTGTGATCTGAATTATCTGTCAGGTTCCAGTGATCTCAGTCTATCCCTCTATTAGCAGCACAAAGGCTTGATAGTATATCTAGAGGACACGTACCCTTTACTGATCTTTAATTTTTCCCCCAAACCTTTTTCCTATCTATTCTCAGATATTTATTGTGCTATATGAGCGTTAAGAAATTTTCATCCAACCCTTTTGAGCAGTCCTTGCTGCTTAAAGAAAGAAGACTTTAACCTGATATTAGTTGGGTAACACGCACAAAATAATACATGAAAGGCAGAGGGAGCATTTGATCCCAGCCTGATCTGCCTGCAAAACAATTAGCCCTACACCATCCTGCCTGCATTCACAGTCTCCTTTGATACTCATTACTCACCCAAAGACTGACAGGTAGGGTTTTCAATTCTTAGAGACGAGGAAGTGAGACTAGGGGAAGGGGAGCTAATTTGTGTAAGACCATGAATGTCATTTTGAGGAATATTCCCTTTTTTTTATACAATCCAAGCCTCCATGTATGGCCTCTTCTTCCAAAATCAATACATGCATTTTCATTGACTATCTAAATATTGATATTTCACTTTTTATCCCCAGCATGAAAGGCCTGTGTACCTTAGGAAAATCAGCTTCAGTGGCTTTGGACTTAAAAGTAAGGCAAAATGGGGTGTAATTGGAAAAAGGGACATCTGTATTCAACATATAATACTAGTCCAGTGGCCCTGGAGTCTTGCCTGCCACTGACCTGGACACGGCACCCAATTTTGACTAATGGCAAACCCACAGACCAGCGCGCACTCCTAACAATATGGCAGGAATCAGAGGCCTTTCACATCAAATCCTAGGATTCAAGTATTAAAATCTAGGCCATGCTGCCTCAAAGTGGGAGTCACAAATTCAGTACTACTGGCTTCTGTAAAATCTGACCAACAGAATCCTTGACACTGTACTTGTTCATATCCTCATAACCAGGAGATCACATATTCTAGTTTGCCTAGAACAGTCTAAGTTTATGTCTGTTGCCTTATTGTAATTTATAATAAAGTTCCCTTTCACACTCAAAACCATCTCGTGGTCATGCTGTTCAGAAGAGACAATGTGAGGCATGGCAGGTCTACATGGTAGTACAGAGCTGATAATAGCTTCCTGCTGGTGAGGCTTATTCCCACTGGTGAGGCTTATGGGATTATTAGTGGACAGCAGGAACGGAAAACTCCAGGACAAAACAACTATCACCTATTTTGTCAGTCATTCAATAGAACTGTTTTCTCTGGAAAAATAGGATATTCTAATTTTTGGAAAATTTTCCAGTCAAAATGGCCTACATGATGAATTGAAAGGGAGAGGTAGCTTGAAGACAGGCCTACAATTTCTGTCCTCTGAAAATAAGACTCCAGGATGGTGGACCTGATATTCTTCTGAGATTGTGTATCTCAGAGACACCATGATGCCGAGAGCCCTTACACCCAACCATCAGTGAGGAGACCCCAACAGATCTCAGAAAGATTCAAATCAGCTTTGATTTCAACTCTTTCCACCATATTATCACATTCAGGAAACCAACAAGCTGGTTTAAGTTAGTAAAGCAAATGCATTACTACCTGGGGTCATGTAACTATCATATATATAGTTTTTTCTACTGAGGTGAAATTCAAGTAACATAAAATTAACCACTTTAAAGTGTGCAATTCAGTGGCATTTTGTGCAACCACACCTTCTATGTAGTTCCAAAACATCTTTATCGCCCCTAAAGGAGACCATGTACCCAATAAGCAGTCACTTTTTTTTTTTTTTTTTTTTTTTTGCAGTACGCGGGCCTGTCACTGTTGTGGCCTCTCCCGTTGGAGAGCACAGGCTCTGGACGCGCAGGCTCAGCGGCCATGGCTCACGGGCCCAGCCGCTCCGCGGCATGTGGGATCTTCCTGGACCGGGGCACGAACCTGTGTCCCCTGCATCGGCAGGCGGACTCTCAACCACTGCGCCACCAGGGAAGCCCAAGCAGTCACTTTTTACCCACAGCCCCCCCGGCAGCCACTAATTTGTTTTCTGTATCTATGGATTTACATGTCCAGCATATTTTATATAACCTGAAACACAAAATGTGTGATGTTTTATGTCTGACTTCCTTTTTCCTTATAGTACTTCTTCCCTGTGCATGGTGAATCATATTCCATTTATGTATGTAATACATTTTGTTTGTCCATTCATTCACTGATGCACATTTGAGTTGTTTCTACCTTGTGGCTATTATGAATCATGTGGCCCTGAACATTCATGTACAAGTATTTGTTTGAATATGTGCTTTCAGTTTGAGGTGGTATATATGTAGGAGTGGAATTGCTGGATCATATGGTAATTTTATGTTTAAATTTTTGAGACACTGCCAAACTACGTTCCACAATGGATGCAGCATTTCACATCCCCAGCAGAAATGTATAAAAATTCCAATCTCTTCCTATTCTCGCTAACACTTGTTATTTTCAAATTTTGATTACAGCCATCCTAGGCATGTGAAATGGTATCTCATTGTAGACTTTCTGAATATGGGATCCTGTCATCTGAGAATAGACATAGCTGTACTTCTTACTTTCCAATGTGGGTGCTATTTACTTATGTATTTATTCATTCCCTAATTGCTCTGCTGAAAACTTCAGGAATGAGTTTTAATAGAAGTGGCAAAATGGATATTCTTTTCTTGTTCCTGATTTTAGAAGAAAAGCTTTCAGTCTTTCACAGCTGAGTGTGATGGTAGCTGTGGCATTTTCATAAATGACCTTTATGAGGTTAAAAAAATTCCCCAGTTTGTTGAGTGTTTTTATCATGAAAGTGTGTAGATTTTGTCAAATGCTTTTTCTCACAAATAAGATTTTGAGTAGTAAAGAAGGTATCTGTGAAAGTAACTGATGGCTGGGTTGACCAGGAAAGCTAAAGTTAAAGGCTGGGTGGGTTTACATGTAGAAAGGTAGAAGAAAAATCAGAGTGTACATTAGATGTAAAGGAGTGACAGGATCAAATACACACAGGCAAATGTAAACATGATTTCAGAACAAGTAGGTAACTTCTATCTAGTTTTTATTAATTCCCCAGATTATGTATAGAAACAATTCTATGCAGGTGTTCCAGCAACAGTCCTTACTGAGGTCTCAGCTGATAGCCAGCATCAATTGTTAAGTGTATGAATGAAGAAATTTTCATGGTGATTCCAGTCTGAGTCCTCATCTGTCACGAACTGCATAAAACTGATTAAGAACCACCTGGCTGAGCTCAGTCAGTCCCCAGAATCATGAAAAATTAATGAAGAAATAACCATTGTTGCTTTAAGCCTCTGAGTTTTGGGTGCTCTTTTGCATGGTAGAAGATAAATGAAAATACACGCAAAGACAAACACACCCATAAGCATAGTCAAGGAACACTGTATTATGGAGGGAAAAGTAGATGCCAGGCCAGAGCAGTGCAGAGCTGCTTCTAAATTCAAGTAATTCATTCACTAGGCATTTTATCTAACATACACAAGGCCAGGTCATAGACACTAAAGAGAGAAACATGAGCACAAAATAGTTTCTGCTCCAGGGGCAGCCACAACCTAAGGAAGAGGAAAGACATTACCTACAGCAAGCAATAATAAAAAAAAAAAAAAAAATGTGGGCGCAAGAAGGAGGGAGACATAAATTCTGGATGGAGACAAGGAAAGGAAGAGATTTTCAAAATGCGAGGGTGAATGCATTTTGAAAAGTAGAAAATAAAAAATAAAACGTGCCAATGAAAAGGAACAGCATGTATAAAAGTACAGAAGTGTTAAATTATGTGTCTTATTCAGGGGCTGTAAAAAGTCAGATATGGGACAAGTCGGGGTGATGAGAAACAGTAGAGGATGAGGTGAATGACAATTTAAAAGGAGTTTGGACTAACCTTCAGGCAGAAAGAAGATAGTCACTGAGATGAATAAAAGCGTAACTCATCGACCAAAGATCAAGATGACAATCTTGATGGCTTCAGATTTTTGCCAAAGAATCAGAAGAGTGTTTACCCCATTAGCATCACTACAGGCTACAGTCTTCCTCAGCAAGTAATGATGGAGGGATAGGCAGTCTCTGTAAGGGTCTTCTGGGAAAGGATCGGTCACTCAATGTCAGTCATAGTACGCACTTGAGTTTATTAGATGAAAGCAACCTATGTTATGTGTCAGTGTTCTTTCTAATTTTCCTTCCCTGTCTCCATACTCTTCTTTACTACTATACATATAACCTCCAACTGAAGAAAATCATTGTTTATATATATTTACATACTGGAACAAATTTTATTTCAAAGCTGAATGAAATGATCGTCACAAATGAAACTGAAATTGCTAACAAGTGAAGGCATTAGTGTATGGCTATGATTCAATCACCACATTGAGACTTGGAGACACAGTGCCAAGAACACCCACATTATCTTATTTCTCGGATTATGGTAGTATCCTTGATCATCCTTCCTGGCAGCTTGCTTTCACTTGAACTCAAACCTTGTCACAATCCTCTCGGATTACACTGCCCAGCTCTTTGAACATCAGCTAAAATCTCTTACTGAAGCCCATGGACTACTAGTAAAGAAAAGGGGTGCAGCCTACCAACAAACAACTGATTTGTTTAGATAGTAACCAAAAAGGTGATAAATTCACCCCCCACCCCTAGATGCATCGGAATTAAATTACCTGGGATCTATGTGAAATATTATTACTAATATATTTACATGAATAGTTACTGTTAATAATACCATTATTACTAATAATAGCTAGCTCTCATTAAGCACTAGGTGCTAGATAATGATCTTAGCATTGTGTATTAAGTAATTGATTTAATCCTCACAGTAGCACTATCAGGTTCTCTTTCACTTGGGATGCTTGCTCTTGGAACGCAGCCACCATGTTGTGAGGAAGCCCAGGCCACGTGCAATGGGACCAACAAACCCAGCTAAGCCCACAGCAAGCAACCAGCATCCACCGCCAGGCATGTATACAAACAGGCCTTTATGAGATGATAATGAGCCTCTCGGTCTTTGAGTCTTCCATCTGAGGACTTACTTGGAAGCCATGGAGCAAAGACAAGCATCCCTGCTGTGCTCTGACTTAATTTTTGACCCACGGAAACTGAGAGTTTTAATGTAATATGTTATGCAGAGATAGATAATAGAGTAATAAAATACAACTAATATTCCCACATTACAGACGAGGAAACCCTGCTGTAACTATTTGGTGAAATGTCTGTTTCCTCCAATAAGCTCCCTTATTTGCCATAGCATTTCCTGCTTGAAGCACTGGCTGGCCCTAATATACAGCAGATAATGAGAACCATAGAGGGGTAGAGCAGAGAGAGCCATTTTCCTCTCTTTATCCAATTCTCCTTGAGAACAGTCAGTGTTCACACAGGCAAGCAGGCCTTAATTGTTCATTTATTACAAAGAACGAGGCCTGTGAAAACTACATAAGGCAGGTGAATTATAATCTGGAACTGATTTAAGAGTTTTTTTGCAGGAAGACTGTTGAGCAAAAGTACCTTTTTACCAACTACTGAGACAAAAGTATATACTTCTTTCCTGACATTATGTTTCTCAATGCTGCTAAACCAATAGATGGCAATGCCACCTAGTGATGAAAGAACCCAGACTCCAGAATCCTTCCTGTCTTTAAACTTTTCATTTACTCTTGCATTAGTGCCTTCTCAGATACTGTGACCTGCTCCCTGGTTCTATGTGCAGAAGTAGAGAAACACACACAAGCCCACAGAGATTCTCTCAGCTCCCTTTTACTGTCTATGTACTTACCTTCCCTGGCTTCTCTGTGTGCTTTGCATCTACTGGTCTATCCCCTGTGATGTTCTGCAACAGGAGTCTGCCTTTGCACTAGTGGGGTCATTTGCCAAAAGTGGATGGGAGGTTATGCTCCCCTGGGTTGAACCTAAGCTAATGACTAATGGGTGTAGGCCTATGAAAGCTCATCTCCTTCTCTTGAAGTTGGGACAAATTCTTAAGTGTGATTTACATTCCAGAGCTGTCCTTCAGGATTCATCTGAGGCCAGGATTTGAGATACTCTTCCTTCCTGTCCAGCTTCCCCCTCTATCTTAAAGGCTTTCCTGGGTGCACATCTTTAATCAATCAACTGTCCATAAATCCTGATCTCAGGATCTGCTTCTAGAGAACTAACCCCAAGGCAAAGGGTATCAGCAGTTTTGTTGAGGAGGAGAAGTAAGCATCCTACTAACAGACAGTCGTAAGGCAGGGCACTGTTTTAACTCCCCAAGCTATTATTTATCTTCCTAACTGTATTCAAATTTTCCCAGGGTACTCAAACAAGGCAGAGAAAAAGATGATCAGGCACACCGAAAATGTGACAAGAGTGACTTTATAATTTTCGCTATCATCTTAGGCACAAGCTTTATGACAGCTCAAGTATTCAGATGTGTCAAATTATACATATATATGCAAATTATATATAACAGTGCAAATTATGTATGTATCTATAATATATATATATTACAATATAGGAGAATCTTATTAAGGTAAGGGATAAGTGTCAATTCTATTACAAGACAGACACTGTGCTAATGATGCTGATCTTGTGCTCAAGGACTAAATAAGGGCAGAGAAAAATGAACTGTGACCATGGGGTTGGCCCCATCCAGCAGATGCAGGCATACAATTAAACTGAAGTCAAATATTACAAACTGCAGGACATACATGGTATAAAACCACATTCAATTTGGGAAACTATTCAAAAGAGTCTGGTTTGAGTGGAATCTGGATGTTCTGTAGGGTGCCACACTGGGGTTTTAAGCAGCAATTCTTGGTATTTAACAAGAATCAGAATTTTCAAAATATACTGATTATTGTGAGGGTGACTCTAACCAAGATTTGAGTCCCTGGAAAAGAAGTTGTCATGAACCAGCTGAGGGATTCAGATTCAAAACTAGCTTCCAGATTGTTGAAGAGCAATAAGGCAGCCAGAGACTTACGGATAGTGACTAATTGTACAACACAATTAAGTGAGTAAAAAGACTGCAGTACAATGCTCTCACTGTGTAAGGGGTTGGGGGCTGGTATAGTGAACTTCTCTCTGCTTTCCTCCAGGCAAGAGGTATTCGAGGAAGAGTTTTAAAGTATTCATAGATCCTACGGTTCATGAGGAGGGGGTGGGAATGCACAGCTGTGCACTGTTTTAATGGGTGCCAGGATCATCATCATTTTCTCCTTCTCTCACCTTCCCCTCCTCTTCTCCTCCTCTTTGTCCTTTTTCTTCTTTTTCTTCTCCTCCTCCCCTTTCTTCTCTTTCTTTCTCCTCCTTCTCCTCCTTTTTCTTCTTCTTCATTCTGATTGCCAGCAGCAGCAATTATTGAAATGCTTACCATGTGCCTAGTACTATTGTATATCATATGAATGTAATAACTCACAATCTTTGCAATAGCCATATGAGAAAGATATTATAAAATTCCCAGTTTACAGATGATAAAACTGAAATGTATAATTCGCCCACATCTCCAATGGTGGAGCCAGGAGTCGAACCCAAGCAAGGTACCAGAGTCCACACTCTAGGAAAATACTTTCTGGTAGGCAATGTTTGCTATACGGACAACTAAGGTCATGCTGTGGCTGACTGTGTCTTATATCCAAAGGAATTACCTTTGAATTTGTAGAAAGGGATTCATCTCTCTTTTTCAAATTCTATTTTAAACTATTATTTCCAAAATCCTCTGGGACCCATCTATTCCACCTTTTCATCCTCTGAAATCCTTTATTGCTTATTTGAGACTCATCATTTATACTGAATCACCAGTTCTCATTTCATGTACCTGCCTTCTTACCCCAACTACACTAAATTATCTCTGAAGGAAGACATTGCATCGTACAGGTATTGCATATTACGGAGCTTGGCAAACAGGAAGCATGTAATAGAATCTTGCTGACAGATTAATTGCAGATGGATAAAAAGGGGATTTGCCAACAATGGAATATATTGTCAGGAGGATGCCATCAAATCCCCTTTGAAAGAGATATTTATAAATAGGATTCAATCTCAGCCATTTTAGGTGATTTAATGTGGTCCTACTTGAAGTGAAAGGAATAATCTCCAAGAATCTCTTCTAAGTCTATTACTTGATACTTCTGGTATCTGTCTTCCTAAATCTCCACAAACCTTCTTTTCAAGGTAGTTGTGGCATAAGAAGACTGGACAATCTTGCCTTTAAGTCTAATGTAATACTTTGGAAAGATCATAAGCTTTGGGGGAAGTCAATTTGGGATATTAATTTAAGCTCTATACTGTAATAACAGGGAAATCTTGATGGATTTTTACCTCTCTGAGCCTCAGTTTCTTCAACTGCAAATAACCCTATAGGTTTATTCTAAGAAAATGTAGAAATGTGTACATTAGTGTAGCATCTGAAGAGTCATGATCACTCAATACATATTAGTCCTCTTCTTTCCTTTTACCTAACTTAACTCTTAAAAAATCAGATCATTCCACAAGTTGCTCTATTTCAGTATAAAATGGCCATTTAACATGCATGAATTTGTGAATATGCATAAATATAGATGAAATAGTTATACCACAAAGCTCAGTAAGGTAACTGGAAGACAGGTGAACTCCAGATGTCAACCTTAGGGTTGTCAACAATCTGATAACACACAAAATAACCCATACCTTATAAGACTACTAAGTAACGAAAAAATTTACCAGCATTCAGATCAGAAATTGCCTGTTTGTAGAAAGTGAGTGGCTGTAATGTGATGATGATTTATTGCTGCAGCTCAGAGAGACAAAGAATCTGCAAGCAGGGACTTCCCTGGTGGTGCAGTGGTAAAGAATCCACCTGCCAATACAGGGGACACAGGTTCTAGCCCTGGTCTGGGAGGATCCCCCATGCCACGGAGTAACTGGGCCCGTGCACCACAACTACTGAGCCTGCGCTCTAGAGCCCGTGAGCCACAACTACTGAAGCCCGCGCGCCGAGAGCCCGCGCTCCGCAACAAGAGAAGCCACCGCAATGAGAAGCCCGCGCACCGCAACGAAGAGTAGCCCCAGCTCTCTGCAACTAGAGAAAGCCCACGCACAGCAACAAAGACCCAACGCAGCCAAAAATAAATAAATTAATAAATAACTAAATAAAAGAATCTGTAAGCAGCCCCAGGAGCTATACAAAGAAAATGTTGACAACTGGAGGAAATGTTAACAGTTATATGAATCTGTGCAATAGCAAATAAGGATGGAAACAGTAAACTAACTGATAACAATGTAGTTAATGAGTTCTGTACCAGAATGTCTCAACTTTGAAAGGTTATAGGGGAAGACAAAGGACCACATCAAATCAACATACTGACGTTGATCAAAGTAAGTGGCTATTCCATTTGGGACTGGAAAGGAGTGCCAAAAAGGTATCAAAGGGTGATTAAGAATGAGAATAGAGTTCAGAAAACACTGAGAAATCAGTACGAAGAGGTTCAGTACTTTACCCTAATAAAAAGGTTCTGGAAAAAGACATGGTGGTTCTATCTGAATTAGCTTGTTGAAGGAAGTAAAAGTGTGTTTTTAATTAAAGTATTTAATGACTTGAGTTTTCATTCTACAGATTTAGATTCTTCTCAACAAATTATATATATGTATGTATACATATATGTGTATATGTATATATACATACGTATATATATATACATATATATGTGTGTGTGTGTGTATATATATATATATATATATATATATATATATATATATATATATATATATATATATATATATACTTTCAAGAGAGTCAATATAGAAAAAAATCCCTTTAATTTGTCAAGGATAGAAAATCCAACAAAATTTACAGTCAAAGTCTTGGTTTCCAGAATGGCTTCCAAAGTTAAGAAATAACCTTTGTTAATATACATCCCTAAACTTTATCTTCCCAGTGATAAAGGATTATACCAGCACAAAATATAAACTAAATATATATAATCATTTGTATGAGTGTGCACACACACATACACACTCATGTTTTAGTTTTTAATGAAGTATCTTATGGGATAAATACTCACTTTAACATTAGATAATTCACAAAACAAAAAAGTTAATTCAGGATTCACTGATTTTTTAATCTAAACACTTTTATGCCAGAATAATCAATTCTCAGGGAACTAATGTCATCAATCATTCAAAATAAAAGTGAATGATCTCCACATAAAGATCATAAATGCTAAAAATATTTGTACATATTTAACATGTGAGAATTTTACTTGGGGGCTGTATAAATGAAATTCATTTAAAATTTTGCATTCATTATATCTCTTGAGTTGGTATTTAATAGCAATTATAAATGTAGCTTGTATACACAGGCAAATTATGCAATCCAAGTTTAAATTAATTTTCATGAATAAAAACAGTACAGTACATTGAGAAAATCCAACTGAATTCAATTGCATTTGATTTAGCAACTGAAATTCATCTGAAATAAGCAGTAATTTTCTATCTGCAATATTAATTCAAAATTCAAATGATATACTAATTACAGACTTTTCAGAGAGCTAATTATTTCAGTTTAAAATACAGAACTACTTTCATTTTTTTAAACACTTATTTAACTTTGAGAATTACACACTTTAAACTTGTATATTTCTCCATTTGTATAGTGACCCTCTATAATTTTTCAGGTCAAAGACCATGAATTAATATATGATTACTTCAAGCGTAAGTGCTTGACGTCACTCAATTGAAAATGGTTAAGAAAACAGGCTATCTAGACCCATTTCATGTCTACTCCTGCAAAATTCTAGGTTCTCTGAAGTAAGAAACTATGCCATCATTAACTTATTGGACCCATCAGAATCTGCCACATAATAGGTGCTCTGCATATACAATAAATGAAACCCCAGACTTAATTCTTTGGGGAATTGGATATGATTAATTAATACACATTTTTTCTACCTGTAAAAATTGTTAGTTGCTCTACAATAAAACATATGTCTTGGTAGTGGGATAAGGAGACCTGGAATAAAACACACTATATTAAATATGGTGACAGCCTGAATATAAAATGGACAACGGCCAGACCATATATAAAACTAGAACGCTGGCCCACAATCAGTAGCAACCACGCCAGGAAACCAGACTACTTATCTGCACGTCAGACTTGTAAGGTCAGACCATCATCTCTAGCAAAAAAAAAAAAAGAAAACCAGGAAGCCAAACAATAACCCCTGTAACATTCATAATCGTCTAAAACAATTGGCTGTGACTAATAACTGATAGTTCCACTAATTTTTGCTCTCACTTCGAACTTAGGACCAACCAATACCTCTAACCGATCCCATAATATGCCCTACTTCTAGTTAGCCCATGACAGTTTCCTCATGCCAAAAGCCTCCCTTCAAGGCATTCCTGAAGCCTTCCCCATTTTTAACTATGAAGCTTTCCCACTCCTCTGCCTGCCTTTGAGTCTCTACTAAACACAAGTGATAGTGGCTATTTCCCTTGCTATAGTAAGCTCTGAATAAATAAGCCTTTGTTTTCCTCATTTGGGTGGTCTTTTTTCCCACAACAGAAAATTTTGGATAGTAGGTTAATGGATGATTTTTTTCTTTATGTGTTTTCTGTGTATTACATACATTCTGGGGTGTTAATAAACTTCCATAATAAGAAAATGTAAATGTTATTTAGTCAGATAGAGAAAATATACCCTTTATATTGACATCTCCATATATTCTGGATGTATGTGTGTAGTTAGACAGAGGTGACAGTTCAGGAGACATCTAGAAGAAAGGCTTGGATAGACTATGTATTACGGATCCTCACTTGGAATATTACCCTCCTTAGTGGAAGCCACTTTGAAATGCTGCATGTAACACTTTGTAGTTTTGTTTCTAACTCAAGAACAACCAACCAAAACTCTGATTATCTTCCAACTCTTGACATCCCAGGTTTGAAATGCCTTTTGCAAAGAACTGCTAATTTTGGACAACCAATTGCTGACAATCAGAAGACATTACTAACATTACTTTTAGTGCATCCAAATGATGTATATACCTTAGTGTGACAATCTTTTATTGTCACGAGAACTTGTCCTGTTATCCACCCATTGCACAGAATAGATCATCTAGCAGTAAAGTGCTATGAAAAGAAAAATAGCCAGCTATTAATGAGTAATTAAGACGTGACAAGTATTAAATATTTTTACATGTAGCTTATCATTTCATTTCACAAGAACTCAATATTGCAAGTGCTATTATTCTCCCTATTTTCAAATTAAGAACTTGAGACATAAATGGATAAGTGGCCTGCCCAAGAAAAAATATTTACCACTGGCTTAACTCAGAGACTTTTACCCCAAAGCCTATGCTCTTAACCATTAGCTATAATCTCTCCCTCTCCCCACCCTCAAAAGAAGACACACATATGCACATACATACCTGACAATAAAATATGGGTCAAGCACAAATGAGAGGAGTAAATTTATCATATTCTCCTTTTTAGATCTGATAGTCTAATATTCATATTTTTTCTTACATATCCAGATGAAGCAAGGAAGTCTTTCACCTATATCTAAGAACTTAGGAATACCAAATTTAGGAAGCAAACATATAAATTCCATTTTGAATAGCTTAACATATAAAAAATATATTGCTTATTGCGTATTTAAGAAGGATGTTGTTACTTTCTCACTTTCTGAAATATTACAAATTGCATAATATACAGACACTCAATATGTACTCTAAAGAAGCGATGACAAGTACAATCTATAGGTTTAAGCTACTAAAGTTTACCTTTAAGGCTTTGTGGTCTCTGACATGTAAATTAACTTCTTCATGACACAATTTCTACATCTAACAAATGGGAATAATCCATGCTACAATTCTTTGGGGTTGTTACAAATAGTAAAAGAGATAAAACATTAAACACTGTGTCAATGAGTGGAAGCATCTTGAACCATTTGCATCAAAATTTCTCTAGTTCGAAACAATGTAAAATGTTGGAAAAATTACCAAGATGGCACATCTGTAATTACTCAATTTCATGCATTCATGAGAGCCTCTTTAGAAACAAACCAAACAGTTTTCCAGAGAAAGGGTACCCTTATGGGAGATGCCCATAAGGGGAAGGGGAAGGAGAAGGAGATGGGGAGGCCAGAGGAAAGGGGGTAAAAATTGAGGGAGAGAACACAGTAAAAAGAGAAGGCTAATGTGCCCACTATTAATTGTTTTGTTCCATAAGCAGAGCTTCCCAACACCTTACCTTTCCTGATAACCTTCAAAAACTCTCCCAATAGTTCCCTTTTCAATGGTTTCCATCTTGTTTCTTAGTCTCTCAGAGAGAGGAGAGGCAGTTGATTGCTTTCTAATGAAATGGGAAGCTGTATTTTAATTAAGTTATCAATGAGACTAATGCATTTAAAGTTTCTGATTTTGTTGCCAAGGTAAATAGTAATTGAAAACAAAATGGTTAGAGGCAGGAAAAATAGGTTCTAGGTTGAGCTGATGCCAAGTTGTCCTCAGTAAATCAGCAAAGTCCTTCTAACTCTATTCTCTACAGCTTGGTCTCTCTGTAAACTGGAAGGAGATAGTGTAGGACACTATCTTTCCTAAACATAGGCAATGTATGAGCAAAAGTAGGAGAGATAAGAAAGACAATGAGAGAGAAAGGTGGAGGGAGGGAGGGATGGTGAGAAAGAGAGAGAGAGAGAGAGAGAGAGAGAGAGAGAGAGACTGAGAAAAGTGTAAGAACATAGAGCCAAAGCCTTAGTTACAGAAAAATTCAGAGACTGAAATTATGACATAATAACAAGGTCATCACTTTAAGTTGAAAAATACTAGGTTATAATCTATCAATTACTTTTCATCTCTTTGATTTGAGGAAGTTATTTAATTCCTCTAACACTTATTTTTCACATCTGCATCCTGAGGCTAATAATGTCAACATTAAAGGTTTGATCTGGAGCTAAAAGGTATCTGTCTCAACCACCCAACACATACTAGATGTTCTATATACGTTAACTCATATTATTTAACTATATTTCCCATAATTGTCCAGTTTTACACTTCTGCTCTTGATATTCCAAAGATCATGATGCCTCCTCATGGAAACATGTTGTATTAGTTTCCTAGGGCTGCCATAACAAAATACCACAGACTGGGTGGCTTAAACAACAGAAATTTATTTTCTCATAATTTTGGAGGCTGAAAGTCCAAGATCAAGGTGCCAACAGGGTTGGTTTCTTCCGAGGCTTCTCTCCTTGGCTTGCAGATGGCCACCTTTTTGCTGTGTCTTCACATGGCCCTTTCTCTGTGTGTGCACAACCCTGGTGTCTCTTCCTTTTCTTAAAGGATGCAAGTCATACGGAATTAGTACCTCACTCTACTTTAACCTTAATTACCTCTTTAAAGTCCGTATCTTCAAATACAGTCACATCGGAGATTAGGGCTTCAACATATGAATTTGCGGTGAACATAATTCAGTCCGTAATATATGTTGTTCACACTGGTCATATCAATGGAGATGGCTCAGCTTTGACTTTTAGAGATTCTTCTACGTATTCCTGAAGAATATCCAGTTTTGAGACAGAACTTATTTCCAATATTGCTTCATTATTCAAGCCCTACTTCCAAGATTCCTTTTGTTAACATGCCCCCAGTCTGTGTACTCTTACAAAAACTTTAGATGATTGATTTGAACCATTGGATTAAAATCTATTCCTCATGCCAAAGGCAGTGAAATACCATTTGGATGCTATTATTGATACTGTCTTCTTTAACTAATGTACAGGTTATTTTTACTTTTTCAGGGAATTTTTGATGAACATGAAATATTCATAGCGGACAGATAATATTGAAATGACATCGTTAAATAATTAAAAATGTGAAGATCTCCACTGGGGATTATTACATTAAGACTGAGAATATACTCTCATTATCTGCTCTCTATTTCTGAGATATTGTGGAATAAAAGGAACTTCTGAGTAATTTCTCTAAGCTATTATCTACCTTTAGAGAGACTTAAACTTTGCATTAGATTTTCAGCAGAACGAATGATTATTAAAATGTTCTTGAATAAACTTAGGAACCTAATACTCAAGTGCCATATGTAATAAATATAGGATACGCCAAATGTTAGCACTTCCAAATATCAGTGTGACCGAAGATACGAGAAAAACTTTTGAGCATCCAAAGGATTAAGTTTAATCTCAGCTACTATATTTGTCAACTACATATTCGTTTCCATATTCAGAATTGGTTTATGGCTATATCTGCTTGTGCATGGCATGGCAATGGAAAAAAAGATGGACATATTCTCAATATGTCTATAAGGTAGACATAACTATTTTACAGGTGAAGAAACTAAAACTAGAAATGGTTAAGTGAAATGACTAAGGTCATACAAACAGAGAAAAACACTGGAAGTTTTCTAAATCCAAGCCCAATTATAAACTTTACTACCTTCTCTGGAAATTGATAATATTATGCCTTGCTTCCTTATTGGGTGGCTGTAAAATTCATTAAAACAATGAAAATTAAGGTGCTCTACAAATTGTACCAGGATTCACAAATGAATTTTTGATTACTACATGCTATTCCCAAACTATTTGTGACATTTTTTTCTGTTTACTAAATTGAGGTATTAACTTGTTATTTCTATAAATTTTATCCATTATTTTGCAACAGAAGTAAGACTACTGTGGATGTCGAGAAAAGGGTAATCAGAATATACAATAATTAATATACAAGTAAAATTAATGGTATTTATAAAAGTGTGCTGTGCATTCAACATTATGGTTAAGGCTGTGAAGGATCACAAAGACTACTTGAACAATATATAATGTACATGTTCTCACTTTTAAGCTTAAACTATCCAAGACATTTTGGAATAGTAATTATTATATAAAGAACAGCAACAACATTTACTGTGTGCCAAGAAATATTAGAAGCCCGGCATGTATGACCTCACACATATATGCACAACCATGAAGTAATAAGAAAATTCTTTACTCACTACATCAATTTCCGATTACTAATTTACTTACTAACATTTTCGGATCTGTGCGGTTTATTCCTGTCATTTAACTGCTCTCTCAAAATTTATCTTTGTCTTCCATACTAACAAATCTAACAGCTTGCTCTTCATTATTTTCTGAAATATTCATTGTGGAGGACCTCATTTTTTAAAAGTGCCATGACACTACATCATCTGAGTTCTCTCCCCCCTCTTTGATACTATCTCCACCTATTTTGTCGCTATTTCCTTCTCATTTAACCCAAAGTGTAGAGATATGGGAAGAATCTGTTTTAACATAACAATCCCAGCCACTTCCATAGCTTCAATTAGCATCTCCCCAGGTAGAGGGAAGTATTTAAAGGCAAATGCACACAATGCAATGATGCATTGATTTATTAAATATTTATTGAGTGTCCTCTTTGATAGATACTTCTTTAAATGATGGGAAAACTGCAGCAACAAAAAGAACAGAAATTCATTCCCTCATAGAATCTTATTCCTAGTAATGGGAAGGAAATAATCCTCTTAATCTGAAAAGATGAGTTTTCTAATAAAAAGCAAAACAAACAAAAAAAGGAGGGTAAGGAGAATTTTATTTATGGCAGATAAAGACAGTTATTAGAATTGTGTTTCTGAAGACTCTTCAAAAATGACCATTTGCAATTTATACTTTTCACAGGCATACTTATAAAAGAACAAAAAAAGTGAACTTATTTAGTATGATGTTAAGATGCAACTAAAAGGAAACAATGAAAAGTCACTTAATGCAAAGTGATGAAATTTTTTCTCATGTTAAAAAAATTCTATGGTACACAGGTGAAGGCAAATTTGCTGGGTCTCCAGTGCTATTGAATATAAAAGACTCTAAAACTGTATCCATTTTCATTCATCAATTCCTATCATATCAAAGGTACATACTATCAACATATTTTATGACTTGATGTTGACCTTGATCACCTTGCTGAAGTAGCATCTGTCAGGTTTCTGCACTATAAAATTACTCTAGTTTCCCCCTTTTCCATATTGTACTCTTTGGAAGGAAGTCACTGTTCACAGCCCACATAAAGCCCATATAAAGGCCATATAAAGACTGTAGATTTATGCTCCCTCTCTTTGAGGACAGACAATCTACAAAATTTATTTAGAATTCTTCTGCACGGAAGACTTGTCTCTCCCCCCGCCATTTATTAATTTAGTCAAGTATTTGTTTACATCTATATGGATTCATGGATATTTATTTTATATTTTGGGTTATAATCCAATATTACTTCACAAATTTTTCCAGTTTTGGCCATTAGGAGTTCTTTCAGTTGGCTCCTGCGCCTCTTAAGACACACTCATATCTGTATAGTTTCCTTCTTTATTTGTTTGAGCACTTGCATATTTTATGACACTATAAGATGCTCTAGAGTCATCTCATATGTTGCCTAGAATCAGTCATTTCTCCAGGGACCTCTGGTTCTTTTTTCTAGTAAAGGGTATCAGAAACAAAGATCTGGGTGGTAGCTACGCTCACTGCTACTGCAGTGCCATTTATTTCAGGCCTTCTCAGCAGTCAGAGAAAAGAAATACATATGTAACTAACTCATGTATATACACATATTCATTTTAAATATTTCTATATGGAACCATATCTATTTATATTAAGTTAAACATGAGTTCTTACCGATGTCTCCAGCTCTAAGCCCTTACCGCATGTTTTATTCTAGCCTCCTTCTCTTGCTTATCTACAAATTCCCACCCCAACAGTGTGAAACCTGGCTCCCACTACCCACCATCCTTTCGCTTAATTGTTCAATTCCAGTATACATGTATAGAAGTATCAGAAGCATTAACCCCTACCCCCAGAGGAAACAATTTATCAATCACAGCACAGTGAGCCTGTGCAGTTTTTTTTTACTTGTTTGTTTGTTTTGGGTTTGGTTTTTCTTTTTTTTAGTCTTTAGTATTACATACTCCACTCATTTCCAAAGTTACTTAGGTCAGCATTTTCACCCCTTTACCCTCCTCAGTGAGGTTGTTTCATACATTTTTAATACAGATGGATATTCTTGACAGAGCCTACATTCCTGCTCGTGACACCTTGAGCTCCTACACGGTATTTTAAATTTGCAAGCATGATGATACATTATTTGTGCTGTGAGATTCTATGCATTTTCAAAATATAAATCCTGTGACGTACAATACATTACGTGTATGATAAAGAATAGTTTCACCATCATAAAAATCCCCAGTGCTTTGCCTATTCATTCTTACCCTAAACTTTGAAACCATTGATCATTTTACTTTCCCCATAGTTTTGTCTTTTCCAGAAAGTCATATAATTGGAATCATACAATATGCATCCTTTTCAGATTGGCTTCTTTCTTGTAGAAATGTGTATTTAATGTTCCTACATGTCTTTTAGGCTTGATCGCTCGTTTCTTTTTATTGTAGAATAATATTCCATTGAATGGTTATACCAAAGTTGGTTAATTCATTCAACTATTGAATAGCATCTTGGTTATGTCCAGTTTTAGCAATTGTATAAAAAGCTGCTATAAATATTCACATGCAGTTTTTTTTAAAAAAAATACGTTTTCAACTCAAGTGGGTGAATAGCTAGGAGCACAATTGCTATCCCGTATGATAAGAGTGTACTTAGGTTTATAAGAGTCTTAAAATGTTTTTCATCATGGCTGTACCATTTTGCATTCCCACCAGCAATAATTGAGAGTTTCTGTTGCTCACATCCTCATCAGCATTTGGTGCTTCAATGTTTCGGCTTTTAGATATTCTAAAAGAAGAACTTAAATTACTGATGAGGCCTTAAATATATTTGTATCCCCTATGGCACCATGAGCAAATTTGAACAAATGTTTGCAGTTACCCAATATGTATGAAAATGTTCACAGATTCATATTTCAATAAATCTACAGGAATTATTGTCACAATTTTACTGATGATTTCATTAAGGCTCAGAGGTTAACAAAGTTTCCCAAGCTTATGTAAATATCAGGGGCCAAATCACCCAGACATGTGTCAACTACAAACTGGCACGTTCCACTGGCACTTGCCATCTACCCGTACGAGGATTAGATCATGTGCTGCAGCAGCTGCTGACTTTCAACAGCCCTTGAAAGGAGTTCAGGTAGAGAGCAGAAATGAGGCATTCCGGGCTCTGGAAGAAAACTGGCAGAACAGCTCTTCAGATAGTTATAGATATTTTCAGGAGATAATTTTATGAGCCCAGTTCTTGTATCTCCTCCTATCTAGAAAATCACTAAAATCCTTCATGGTGACGTTTGCTTCTCGTGATGAGCAGTAACCTGCACAAGACTAGCAGAAACCTTCTGTAAAAAATATGTGCTTGATTGCATGTACTCCCCCTTCATCAAAATCACATATATACTGACCTTCCCCCCCTGCCTCTTTGGAGCAGCTTCTCAGAGCTATCGGGGATGCTGTCTCCCAGGCTGCAGCCCTCATTTTGCCCCCAAATGAAACTTAACTCGCAACTCTCACGTTGTGCATTTTTTTAAAAGTCGACACATGTTACCTCAAAGCCATGCTATTTTACCATTCCATGATAACTTCTATGGGTCTGGGCAAATGGGTAGTCCTCAATAAATAAATTTAGTGTATTTGTTCTGACCACCAATCCTGGGAACAAATAAACCTGTTATTTAATAAATGCAATTGGTAAAATGGTTCAGGTATCTTCAACGTTATGTTATTTACCATTCCTCTGTCTGGGTTCCCTTAGAAAACTTGTTGATTGGTGAAGGGAACACAGGTTGCCACCCCAAATGTGCTTCTTCAGCATATTGATTATCTGAGTTGCTTATTTTTAAGAAATTGCACACACATAAGAAGTTCTGAAAACAAGTAGAAGTTACCCTTTTGCAAGACATATTTACATTTATAAGGGAAATCTCCATTTGTAAGAGTATCTACCTCTCTGGACCAGAAGAGGATGACCAAATCTGTGGAACCTCTTATCAGCAGAGAAGCGGGGACTTAAATCTGCATGAAAACCCTACCCTTGTTTACTATGCTTTTCCTGACAGCCTCCCCCATAGTAACTGGTTCCACCACCCACAGCATCTACTCTAGTCTTTAGCTAAATATGTTATTCAAGGTAGTGGCTTGGGCCATTTTGGAGAGTTACTCAGTTTTTCTGTGTCTCATCCATGTATACAGGGGGTGTACGTGTCCTTAAATTTCTGTTTGTTTTTCTCCTGTTAATCTGTCTTTTATTACAGGAGATGTCTCAGCCTAGAACCTAAAAGGTTAGACAGAAAATTATTTTTCCTTCCCCACATTGGCACTTATGATGGAATAAATGGTGGGCTATAAACATTGCTGCCAGAAAGTTAGAGTTTATTGAATCTTCTGCTTTCCTTATCTTTTTGTTTCTTCTTCTAACTTCTTTCCTCTTTCCATTTGCCTAGCCCTCTACTTGCAAAAATGAAGAGTAGCAACCAGGGCCCTAAGGTTGAAATAATGAGCACTGGCTTTAATTAATCCGAAAAAATGTTACCTATTTGTCTTGAAAATTTTCAGACTGCTTTTTCCCCTCCTGCAAAGAATTTAATTAATCCCCTCCTTCACAAAGAACTTATAACTCACATTCCAAGCTAATTAAATCTGGAGAATGTATTACCTTGTTACAATACAGCCTATCATTTATATAGTGACAGTGGTATTATTACTTTTACCAATTATTTTGTATTTCATTCTATCTAGAATGGGACCACCTGCAGCAACCTCATTGGTCCTCACAAACGTGAAACAGTAGTCAGGAACTGGTGGTGAGGTTACTGATGAAAGCAGGGTACATGCATCTTAACATAATTCTGAAAGAGGTCTAACCCTCTAGCTCATTTCTCAAATTGTTTAAGCTGACTGCCAGTATGTCTAAGGCTGTAGAAGCTTCTGACTCCAAGGAGCAAAAACCTGCTCCAATCACAGAAAAGGTATTAGAATTGGGAACAGAAAGCCTAGGATATAGGCTGTGGGGACATTTGCGGCACCGCATCTCACCAGCATTTACTCTACCTCTTTGGGGGGGACTCTCCTCCCATTTGACACAATCTGGTAGGACTTCATCAAGGTGTCTGGAGAAAAAGCAAACGCAAACAAGACCAACCAAACTCTCCCCTCCAAAGAATTTGAATCTTGAGAGACAAACAAAGCAGACAATAGGAATAATTTGCTCCAGCAATGCTCTTGAGATGACACAGAGACTTCGTAAGTTGATTTATGGGCTTGATTCTTCAGCTTTTCTGAGTTCGGTGAGCACCTCCAAGCCTAACAAATTCATTTTTCCCTTTAGGTAGGTTTATTTTGCTCTCTGCAAAACTACCCTAATTGATACACGATCTAGCTGTTCATTACTGATTGTGTGACCTTTCAGCAAGTCACTTAGAATCTATAAGCTCAACTTTTGTCAAATGTGAATAATATATGTGTCCTATAAATCTCGCATAATCTTCAGGACAATAAAAGAGATTATAAATTGTCCTCATTTTGCAAATGACATGCAACATAAAATTAACAGACCTAAGAATAATATGTTCTTGTTTTGCAAATTAAAAATTATGACAATATTTATTTATAAACTATATTACATATCACATATATATCTGTATATCTATGCATATATCTACATCTGTCTATCTGTCTGTCTACCTATCTACCCATCTACCTAATCATCTATCCATCTATCTTTATTGGTTAGGATAAAGGGCAGAATAAATGGAAGGCCAGAAGCAGAGCAAAGAGACCTCCATTGATGGTTAAAAGAATGTATAAAAGGGATGAACAGGAGATATGAGAATAATTCACAACACCAAAGCGGTGTCTTCATTGCTATCATTCTAGTTTGTCTGGATGAATATGGAAATTAGAATAGGGTTCCATATTTATTCTCATTGGCATGTTGTAATGCAAAGAGATTGTAAGACTAAGTACTTAAAACTCATTTAATGGCTTAAAAATTTGAGTAGAACAAGGTTGCTATTCTGTTTCTACTAAAGGGAGTAGAATATGACCAGGGTTTTCCGTGCATATTTTTGTCATCCGATCATCAGATGATTACTATTAACAATCATTTTGTAGGTTTGGCATTTAAGAGAAGAACAAACTTCTGCTCAGAATTCATATCTATCATTAGGTGATAACAAGCAGCAGGTGTAACGATGGACACCTTGTGCATTCCAAATGCAAGGAGGGTCAAGAACTTTTACCATTAGAGTTATGGTTCGATTAGGACTGTGTCCTTGGGCTGCAGGTAACTTTATGTTCCTCCATTAGGAGATTTACCTTGGATATTCTTGGAAGAGTTTTACTGCTGTTACCCAGGTAACTGGTGAACTTGCTGATGGTAATAAGGAAACTAACATTTGCGTTACCTCTCCTAAGTGCTCAAGAATTTCCTCTTTGTGTTTACAAGCTTTACCCCATTAATCCCTTAGACTATCCCTGTAAAGTTCATATAATTACAACTATTTTTCTGGAGAAACTGCAGTGTAACATCATGCTGGAAACTCTCTAGCAAAACTGCACTAATTTTTAACAGATGTTGGTCTGCAGTGTGACAAAACATACTCTCTCTGAAGTGAGGCCAGCTACCTCTCTCCTTCTCCTCCTTTCACAGTTTCCTTTGTGATGGCCGCTGTGAATTGTATCTGACTTATACTAGGAGCCAGGCTAAATGGGAGGAGGTTGCTCATTAACTACAGTGTGTGATGAAAATATGATTCCCTTTTAATATGTCTGAAAAATATATTCTTTTTAAGTATAAAATTTTAATTGTTGCATAGCACTTTTGTGGTATAAATGATAAAGTTGTTGAGGTGTTAAGGATACTGATGATGGAATTTAAAAGTGGTAAAGCACTATGCAAATAAAATTAACTTATCAACTTAAAAAACACATTTATCAAATGCCTACTATGTGCCAGGGGGCTCTGAAAGGACTGAAGATAACAACGGTTAACAAGACATGTCTCACACGCAAGAAACATATACAGTGTCATTGTTGTTGCTATTGTTGTATACTATTAGCTATATTTCCACTCATTTGACTTTAATGCTCTACAGCATTGGATGTGAAGTTACAAAGATGCAGCACAGCGTTTCGGGGTTTTTTCTTCACTTTGGTCCTTGATCACGTCAATCACACTTACGCAGATGACTCCCAAATTCAAATCTTAGCCTTTCTCGGTGAGCTCCAGTCTTGTGTTTACAAAGTACTTGCCCAACCTCTAAATAACCTGCTAGCCACTCAAACTCAATCTGCCCAAATGGAGTCTCATAATCTCCTTCTCTCCAAACCTAGTTAATCAACCATAAAAATATAGGTTCAATTTTGGGTTCTTGTTGTCAGCTCAACCAGCTGTTAAGTCTAGTGAGTTCTATCGTTTCCATATGTCCTTTCTGGCTTTCCTCATCTAGAATTGCCTCACACCAACCTTTCCTGTTTCTTAGTGATTTCACTTTCTTTCTAGGTATGGTTCTGATCATGTCGACTATGCTCAGAAACATTGGCACTCAACAAAATGTACTAAAATTCTTCAGTCTATTGTTGAAAGCCTTCCACCATCCGGCACCAACTTCTCATCTGGCTTGTCTTCCATAGCTCCTAATGTCCAGACCACACAGGAAAACTGTTTGTAGAACATGCCAGCACATTGCTTCTTCCTGTTCCTCCACCTAGACCCTTCCACTCTCCACCCACGTGGCAATCCCTACTCATCCTTCCAGGCTAATCTCAAAGTGTATTAATTAATTCCATTAAGCATTTCAGATTCTACCCAGGTATAAGAGCAGTTCTAACTCATCTTTAATTCTAGGACCTTTGACTTGTATCATATGTATGATTCTTGATACTTTTAACATGCAATTAAAGGTATATGTTTATATACCACATCTCTCTTAGCAGATTTGAACTCAAAGCAAAAACACGTCTGATTTGTATCTGTATATATGGAGAAATACGTATCCCAATATTATAGATTCAGAAAAGTACATAAATCACAAATGTACATCTGGATAAATAGATATTCACAAAGCTAGCATATCCATATAGCTAATATACAGATTGAAAACTAAATAAATTAGCAAAACACCAGAAGCCACCTCGTGTTCCCGTTCAGTCACTACCCTTGCCCCGATGGAAATCTACAGTCCTGATTTGTAACAACATAGCCTAATTTTAAACTTCATATAAATGGGATCAAATGAATGTACTATTTTATACCTGGCTTCTTTGATTCTAGTTTACATTTATGAGCATGTTGTTTCATGTACTTGTAGTTTATAGAGTCTCATTATTGTATCATGTTTCACTGCATGAATGTATCCCATGTTGTTTATCCATTCTTCCATAGAATGGCTTGTTTCCAGTTGTGGGATATTACAAATTTTGTTGTTTTCCTGAGTCAGTCTTCAGGTGCACATATATAATGCATTTCTATTGGGTATATAGTGTCTGATGTATTTTTTGTTGTTGTTGTACCTCAGAGTATCCAATTCAGTGCTGCTATTTGAAAAAAAATGAATAAATAAATAAATAAATACAGTATATCTTTTCTTCTTAAATTGATTTTAATTTGCCAATGCACTATGCATTTTTGTTTCTTTAGGCATCAATGCTTTGTTCAGAATAAATGTGTAAAAAAACTGGATTAATATTATTTTTTTCCTGGTCCTTGAAGGCGTATGTCATAGGTTAAGACTTTTTATTACTCAGGATTTGTCAGATGCTAAAGGAATATGGTTCCAGTTGTACGTGTACCCAAGACAGAGCTAAACTTGAAGGAGATTTTTAGTGAGTGGCTAAACCTGGCCCATCACTTTATCAGAGTACAAAAGAGATGGGTTGGGTATGAAGTCAGTTCTAATTAAGGTTCTGAAAAAAAGAGTAAAATAAAAACAATAAAATCTACATTTAGAATCAGATAAGCTTTTAAAGTTATATATTAATAAACTAGAGAAACTTTTTGTGTGTTTTTTCACTGTCTCATACCTCTAATAAAGTGATTCAAATTGCTTTAGTTTCTTCCTTCATCAACAGAGGAAACTGCATACTTAAAGCTATAAAAACACTTCACCTAAGAAGAGTGAGGCTCCTTCAGGTAGCAAATTGAACATATATTGTTAATATAATATGGATTTTTCTGTCTCTCTGTCTTTCTCCTTCTCTCTTCCCTCTCTGTCTCTGTCTTTGTCTCTCTGTCCCTCCTTCCCTCCCTCCTTCCATCTCTCCTTCCCTCCCTTTTTCTCTTTTTCTCTGTTAGTTTGGTCTCCTTAGAAGTAGACCTGATACAAGGATTTGAATGAAAGGACATCTTTGAGAAGTGAATGGAACAGTGACAGGAGAGTGGAGAAATGATACACAGAGGACAGCTCAGTAACACAGAGAGTGACTAGAGCTCAATCCAGTGGGGTAAATTGGGAAATGATACAAAACAGGAAATGATGCAAAACAATTCATACTTATCCCATCCAAGGGGTGAGGGAGGTGGAGTATTTCTATACTAACCTGAGAGTCAGTGATAAAGATATTTTCACAGGGATTGTTAATCCCTGGCACTTCTAGCCTTTCAAGCACATGTGCATCACAGTCTTCCACATTTCCAGAAAGTGACCTCAGCATAGATACAGATACTAGCAGTTCAGACTCAGTCAGGACCCACTAAAATAGTAGGGTCTGACAGAATATGGACAGAAGGCTGACAGTAACTATTATTTCTTTCCTACACTAGTTCTTTCTTTCTCTTTGTCTCTTTAATTCTTTCTAACACCATAGCCACCATAAAAGGCTTTAAATTAACCTTGATACACTCACCGAGCATTAAAAAAAATTAAAGCTAATGAGATCTAAACAATGGGAAAATAAAAGTTTAAAAAAATAAAAAGAAAGAAAGAAAGAAAAAAAACATGAACACAAGGTAGGGTTAGTACCAAAATACTTTTCATGCAAGGGATGAGCCACAGGTGCCCTTGAAAGCTTTCTAGACACCAACACCAAAGGTAAACATGATACAATTTATATTATCTATGACAGAATAAAGCAATCCTGTTTCCCAGGAAAAGCACTTTTTACTAATACCAAGATCATAGAGACTTTCTACACCAGGCCCTCACAAAGTGTGTGCACTATTCGGTGTGGTAAACAACGTCATTGTCAAACTTCCTAGAGAAATAGAAGATGTACAAAGCTGGAGGGAAATCAAATTTAAGGCCTTCGGAGCAAAACTGAAAGCAAGCCTGAAAGGAATAATGTCTCCTCTGAAAACTATTCTCCAGCTTCAGAATCAAACCTTCAGGAAAGAGCTGTCACAACCAGGAATCTCTAATGGCATCATTAAGAAGTTGATAATTGGCCTGAAGATGCTTCAAGAAACCAGGGACCATCTCAATGACACACTGACCTTTGAAGAGCCTCTGGAGAAAGATCAGGGGCAGTCAATCCAAGAACTGAGGAAAACAAAATACAAGGATCAAAATCATTCTTGCTGTCATCAATGGCTATCCAAGCATGACTGCTCCAGGGACTGTCACCACTCTGGGCTTCAGGGGCAATGAGAAAGAAAGAGCTGGCAGCCATCTGCCCCAGAAGGAGTAACACAATTCCTCCAGCAATTAGACCCCATAGCCACACTGTTTAATTAAACCAACAATACAACTGGGTGATAGACCTTTCATCCCTGTCACGAAAGTTCTCCCCTCAACCTGACCCTCTAGTCTTTAGAGTTGCTGTCATCAAGATGTTCTACAGTTCCTTGATTCTAACTAGCTATACCCTATGTTTACATTTTCAAACTATTCACTCTGCTTTCTTGAAACACAACTCTATAATAAACAAGCTCACTTTTATCTTTTCCCTTAGCTTTTTCTTTACTTCCTTGCTTTAATGAAAACATTACTTTCTCCTAAAGATATAGTTTCCCATGATAATTCTGTCTTCTATCAAAATTCATATATTATAAACTTGAGGAGAACGTTAGGGTTTTTTTTTTTTATTATTAAGCCTTGCTATTCACAAGAGTGTTAATCCCCTGTATAAGTCAAGATAGGCTTGAATAAGCCACAGGAACAAAGACATCTGAAATTTCACGGTGTGACACAGAAGTTTCTTTCTCACTCAAAAAACAGTCTGAAGAGAAGGTCAACTGACCTTCCTCAAATAGGCTGCCTTTTTGTGGTGGTTCCAATCATCTTTTGACATTAAGGTCATCTTGGTGTCATTCAGACAAAAAGAAGAGAAATATATTGAGGAGAATACACACTATGTAAGTATTCACCTCACAGAAAGTGACATGTTAGTTCTGTTTACATCTCATCAGCCATAAATCAGTCATGTGGCTCCAACCTAACAGAAATAGTGGTTTTGAAACAGACTTTTAGGGTTCCCATGAAGAGGAAATAAGACTGTGGGTATCCACCACAACTCAGTATTCTGGTCAACAAATAGACATTTTGTCCTTTCTCCAACACATAGAATACACTCTTTATTCCTAAGAGGGATAGGCCAAATTACTATCTGGTCACTGTTTCTAACTCAAAATCAGGTATTCCAGGAGATTCCCAGTCCTCTACATCAAGTCCACATGCAACCCTTTTTTCATTTAGATAAAATATATACCTCACTTCAATATAAAATATTGAAGTATGAAAAAGATATCCACATCAGACACTTTCCCTCAAAAAGAAAGGGGTCAGGAGATAATGGAAGACACATGGCAGTCACAGGTTCATAGCAATTTTGAAATTCAGGGGACCAGGCACTGGGAATTATCCTTGTCTGGGAGATAGTCAAGATTCCATGAACTGGTTCTACTCTTTGGACGAATCTCTTTTGGTTATAGCTCTCCATGACCTCATGTTCATCTCTCAGTAAGTGTTCTCTTTCCCACTATCCTACATGGCCACATCTTAAATAAGGATTAGCTAGTGTGACCTCCTTGAGGCAATGGCTGCCTCTTGATTGTAGGAAACTAGGGAAGTTGTGGGAAGCTGGAAGTTGTTTCCATAACTAGAACAGCATTACAGATTTTTTACCTGGTCTTGAGGTTTTCCTGCCAAGACATTTTTTTTTATTTTTCAAAACTTATTAGGCTTGGGTTTTGTTTTCTTCTAGTCAATTCATGGCCCAATAAACACATCCAAAGTTCTTTCTAGATATAATTGTTGAGCTGTGACTTTCTCTATGTTATAATGACTATTACCTTGATGATCTCTTGAAATAAACATGAACACAGACTATACACTCTATTTCATCTTCACCCTAAACCATTCTGGTAAAATGAAAAGTTGAACTGGATTTTGACACTCAAGAAAATTTTAATTCCATTTCTTACTATCTGGAGTCTAAAAAGATGCTTTTCTGACCCTACGTGACCCAAATATTTTTGACTCCATATATTCCCTTTCATTTCCACTAGAAAACCAGACAATTTTTCATCATGTAAGCCCTTTCTTAAAACATTTTGCAAAATGCAGTCAATAACAGCCAACTCACATTAATTATATGATTTTTTCAAATCTCTTCCACTAAACTTGCCAGCTCAGTTAGGCAAATCACCTGCTTTCAAAGTGTTACCAGAAGTGACAATTTTCCAAATGTTTTGCCTCAACAAAACATGAGTTAACTTTTTCCAGGCTTCCAATAGCATGTCCTACCTGCTTACTCTCCTACTAATAAGCCAGTGCCACATATTTGTGGAATTCTTTGTGTGTGATATAAATTCACTTCAGCTCAAGATCAAATCTGAATAAGTATTAAAGTATTAAAATTCAGTGACTTAGTACAATAGAAGTTTAGTTCTCACTCATGCCATATTCAGTTGTGAAAGGTAAGATTTCCTGGCAGCTTTCCTCTAAGTGTTCACTCATAGATCCTGTTATCTTCTATCACGTCTCTGTCATCTCAGAATCCTTTTTCCATCCACAAAAAGGCAAGTGAGATAATGGCCAAGGAGATTTCAACTGGTTTGAGAATTCAGGCCTGGAAATAGCCTACATTATTTCTGCCCACATTTACTTGACCTATTAATCATATGACTCCTTCCCAATTGCAAAGGAGGTTGGGAAATCTAGTCTTCTCCTACTCCTAGAAAAAGGACATAAAATTGATGAGATTCAACCAGTTCCTGCCACAGTTCAGGCTTCCGGTCAACAAATACCTGCCTAAATGCATACAAAATTCTCACTCATAACCAAACAACCCGAAGTCTCCATCAGCCACTCCTTCTGGCTAAATTTCTGGAATAAAGAATGAGTCTCAGCCTTCTCTCTCCTCTTTGGATATGGTTTATCCTGATCCCATAAACTTTGGACTAAAATACATACATATACATACATATGTATGTATAAAACACATGCATATGTATGTACATATGGATGTATAAAATACATACATATACATACATATAGTAGTGAAGCAGGGACAGGATATCAGCAGTAAATATTCCCATTTGGAAAGGTAAAGAATAAAAATCTCACCATTCTCACTGGTCCAAACAATTCTGCACTGTTCCTGGCAGACACAGTGAAAGTCTCTTCCACAGGGTTTGTGATTCTAAGTCTCTGGGAGACATCTCTTGTCCATTGGTCTCCATGGGCCTTGGATCCCTCCCTTTGGGAGACTTTTTATTCTTAATCACATCACTGGTCTGTCTAATAAATGCAGTTAGAACATTTCTCCTCTGAGAAGTGACTCAAAAATCAATCTATTTCCACCTTTTGTTCCTTACATCTTACAGTTTTAAGTTAATTCTGAAAACATCCAGCAGAGGCAGATGGAGGGAAGACATCAGAGGGTAGATATACTGGTTATTTCATTATCTTGTTAAAAGACTGACAACATCACTTCTTTTTCATACCAATGGCCGGAACTCAGTTGCATGGCCCCAATATAACTGCAAGGGAGGATGGGGACTGTTGTCTTCTGATGTGGCCAAGAAGAAGAAATGGGATTGGTTAGTCTCTGAAACTCTTCCCCACTCTCTTATAAAAAGCTGCTCCTTGAGAGCTATTGTTATTTGACTCTATGATTTTCCTCTCTCCCAGAACCATCATTCCCAGTAGTCCTATTCTTATCTGTCCTGCATCAAAAAAGTTGGTATTTTGAAAACTCTTCTTTTCTACCTTTATTGTCATTCACATGGTTAACTCATCCATCCTCAACTTGATTTCCTCAGCTCTGATGATCTCTTCCAACATGATGCCTTAAGCTCCTACTCAGATTCACATCCTAGAACTTATTATCATCACCTGAAACAGCTCCGTTTCCAAAATACTAATCCCACTCTCTCTATGCCCCCACCCAACTCAACATTGTGGTCCAAACATCATCTTTATCTTTCTTACTTTAAAAATTTCTTCATAATTCATCATTTAAAATCCACTCTGAACACTTTTAATCAGTCTCTATGCTCATAGACCCCTGTTACTCCAGCTGACTTAGTCAATTGACCCCTTTGTACCTAGGCTAATTCCCTCTCCTTTTCCCCAATGCAATAACCTTCCCCTTTCACTAATTCTCTCATTACCCAGTTTAGTTTCTTTGATTCACCATTTCAAAAACATTCTTGGCAAAAACTTCCTTTCTATTATTCATTAAACCCATTTTGAAAGATACCAACTCTGAATGAAATCAAATATTCCCTTTCTCTCTGCTGCCATCCAAGCAACTGGATACTACTTGAGAAAACGGTACAAAAGAGCATATTGATGCTATAAGATTTTACGATCTTCAAATTAAGAGACCCTAATGCTTGCTTTAAATCAGACATTTCTGTGGTCCACAAATCTTGTCCACTTTCCACAACAATCATTTTAAACTTTTGTGCTCCCCACAGAACTCTGACTATCCAGCTTCTCGCCCCACTCTCATTGCCTAAAAAAAGAGAAATGTAAGCCATAACACAGGAATCCTTTATCACCTCCCTATCAGCCTCAGAAGACTACTTTCTTCATTCCTGGAGCCCCTTCACCTCTCTCATTATAACTGAAGAGATATACATTCTCCAGTATATGACTTACCTATATTTCAGTCTTCATTCTCATCTGATCTCATAAGAAATTACTCTCTTCTCCCCCTCTGTTATTACTGACCCCAATACTTCACTTTTCTCAATAGCATTTAATTCCACTTAAGTTTGTCTCATCTGAAAAATACAGTAAATACATTAAAAATTCTCATTTATATCCGGAGCTTCCATCTCCATCTTTGTGTCGATGACTGCTAATTCTCCTCTGAGCTTCAATACACAAAATCTTCAGCCACCCTCCTGACACACAACAAGCAGCTTGAACTGAACACACCCAAAACTATAAACACTGGCTATTTTACACTCTAAAATCTTGTTTTTCCCCCTCTCATAGTGAATGACACCACTGTTAATCCTTTTCAGAATGTCAAGTGCCTGGGAGTCATCTTTGACCACAACCTCTCTTTTTCCACCTCCATTAACAAATCCTGAATGCCACATCTCCTAAATACACCTCAAATACATCCCCTTCTATTTCCATTACCAACACTAGCCTGGACCAAAGAACCTCACATCCTTCTGGACCATCAAAACACTCCCTTTCCTCTTTCAGTTTTTAAATTCCCACTCAACCCCATTTAATCAATTCTCTTCCCTGCAAGCCGAGTGGTAGTTCCTAAATGCAAATCTAGTGATACATCACATCTGTGTAAAATCCTTCAATGAATTGTTTTTGCTCTTTGCTCTTGGGGTACAATTAAAATAGCTAATATGGCTCAACAAGGCCTGGGCCCTAAATACTGCTTCAGTATCATCTCACACCATGACCCCCTCAGCTTTCAAAGCTCTAGCTATATAGACCTTCTTTTTAATCTTCAAATAAAACATGCTCTCTCTCACCACAGGGCTTTACACATGCTGCTCTATTTTTGAATATCAGCTCTCATAACCATTTTTCGCCAATTCTTTTTCACCCCTTTAGTCCTCAAATCAAATGCTATTTCCCCAGGAGAGCCTCCCTTGACATGTCAGACTAGGTCAAACACCCTTTTTCATACTAACATTGTATATTGTTCATTTTCTTCATAAGATTTATGATTTCATATTTATGTATATGATTTAAATTTATTTATGCTATTATTTCATTGGAGTCTATCTCACTCTCTCCCAAAAACTCCACAAGTATAAGGACTATGCTTTACTCTCTGATGTGTATTTCCAACACCTAGCACAGAACAGGGGTATAGGGAGTACTCAGTAAATATTGTTGAATAAAATATATTAATTAATTTCAGGATGGCAAGATAAAGAGCAAAACAGTGTGTCCCAGATAGGCAGCTACCTTATGCAGGGAAGAACCACGGAAGAATAGATGGAAAGTATACACATTATGTATTATTCAACAACCCCCTATAATATGTCCCTCAATTTCATTTTTTTTAAATAGTGGATGACAGTTCAAGATTATCTTCCTTGAAAAATAACTAGAGAGAAAATATTGTTACCATTTTAATACAGATCCTACCAGGCTTGGGGTTAATTAATAAACTGTACACACCAGGAAGATAAGTATAGATATAATCATGAAAACTTAATTTACACTATCTCAGACAAGTCTACTGAGAAAATGCTGAGTGAGACCGGCACCATATTTCAGGAACTCCAGGTTGAGGGATCTCATGGTTATGTTAGGATATGTTCTCCTAGAATTATCTCTTTCCAGGGTGAGTTTCAGAGAGGTCATATAATGGAAGGGATGGGGTCCTCTGTCAATCAAAATGGTGATATAACAGGATAAACTCTTGATTAGAAATTAAAAACATGTTTCAGTCCTGGCTTTGTCACAGTGTGATATTCTGTACATTGAATAAAGTCTCTGAAACTCAGTTTTGTGCCTTTCAAAATGTGAAGGTGAATTTATAAAGTCCCATTCACATCCAAGAATCTCAGACTCTTACTTCAGCATCCTTGTTATGTTTCAGTAACAACCACGATGGGCAATTCAGAATTCATCTGAACACAGGGTTTAATCAAATACTGCAGGGTCAAATATAAAATCCAAAAAGTGAGAAAACACACACACACAAAGAGAAAACAAATAAATAAAACATCAAACCCTTCAATAGTTTCTTATTCTTGGCCCACCTAGCTCTTTTGTTGCTTGATATTCTGAAGAGACATACTTTATCCAAGTTTTATGCTCTTGTTAAAAAATTAATATGAATATACTAAGAATTTTCCCATTGGGTTTGCAATTATTATTTCCTACAACGTTTGGCATGCACATGGGTGGAATGAAAATATAACTTGTCCTGATTTGTTTTCCCTTTGGTGGGTCTGGATAGTATCCCAGAACAATGAAGCACAAAAGGTTAAAGAGAGGTAGTAAAATGAAATATAGATGGAAGTTAGGAATTGCTCATACAGCTTGGGAAGAGTTTAATCTCTAAAAATAAGAGAGCCTCCTTAAAGCAGTAGCTGCTTATTGGGCTAGATTGTTAAAAAGAAATACTATGGTTGTGTCACAAAACCTGGAATAATAAAACAGCATTTCCTGAAACTAATAAAGTACACTGTGGTGTCCGAATATGGGAAGATTTGCTAAAGACAGCAACTGCTATTTAATGGCTAAAAAAGGGAAGGGGACAGAGAGGAGGAACCTTTTTGTAGCAGAAGTCCACATTTTGAAGTTTCAACTCACCTCAAGGCAAGAATAATCCTTATTCTCCAGTGAGGGTAAATAAGGGAGTCTTCATCAGTTAGATTCTGGTAGATAAGTAACCACGAAGTACCTACAACCACAAAGGTGTTTTAAGAATAAAATACAGTTAAAGGAATTAGAACAGATTCTAGCTTATAGTCAGCAACTCATAAATATCAGTTATTATTGATCTTTATAGTCAGGGCCTTCTAAATATAACCAACACGGTAAAGAATCTAATAATACGGTTATTCTTCATTAGTCTCAGATTTCATATTTGCAAATTCACCTACTTGCTAAAATTTATTAGTAACCCCCAAAGCAATACTCGGGGTGTTTTTGTAGTCATTCAAGAACACGCATGAAGGAGTGATAAGGCACAGTGGAACCCAATGTACAGAGTCCCAGCTGAGGTCCAATGAGGTGATGATAATATGCCCTCTTGTTGCAGTTCTCATACTGTAAAAAAGTCTCCTTTCTGTGGTCTACTGAGGCCACATTTTCACATTTTTGTGCTTTTTCTTGCTGATTTTGCTGTTTAAAATGGCTCCCAAACATAGAGCTGAAATGCTGTCTAGTGTTTCTAAGTACAAGAAGGTTGTGATATGCCTTATGCAGAAAATATGTGTGTTAGATAAGCTTCATTCAGGCTTCATCCAATGCTAATGACTCAATATTTAACAAGGTGTCTTTCAACAGAGACACACATAAAACAAGGTTATGTATTGATTGGTTGACAAAAAATATTGCAAGCTAAGGCTGACATGATTCTAAACCTGTATTTCCCCCAGGAACAGTATTTGCTAACTCAGTGTTCATGGCAACTTTATAGAATATAACTACTACAAATGAGAATCAGTTTTAATAATAAAAATAAAATAATAATAACAACAACAACAATAATAATGTACTATTTCTTGAGTTCCAGGTGTTTCACATTTATTCTCTCACAGGCAACTGCTGGCCATCTCAAACACCCTCAGATCACTGCCACATTTGCCTGAAGCCGCGGCAGACAGTTCTCGTATGCTGATAGCTTTCTGCCTCAAGAACATATATGTCTCTGCCTCGGCCTATGAGGTCTCTCTGCTGCACCTGAGTGCAACTCAGAAATGTGAGCAAGTTAAAGACCCAGGGGCAGATAACCAGTGAGAAATGGGAGATTTGTGGGTAAAAACCCTGGCATCCCAGCAATCCTGTGGGACAATGCGGAAGTATAGTACATCTCAGAATTCCCCAGCAGAATTTAGTCAGTTTCCTGTAGGGATAAGCAATCTTGGTGGCCAATCTTTCATGTTGACTAGGCTTATCTGTATAATCAACAGGATATTAAGGAAGTGATATTGTGTGACTTCTGAGGATATGTCATGAAAGATATTAGGGCTTCAGCTTTGTCCTCTCTTAGGTCACTTGCTCTGGGGGAAGAGAGCTGTCATGTGTTGAAAATATTCAAGCAGCCCAATGGTACATATTGTAAGGAACTGAGATCTACTCCCAACAGCCAGCATCAACATATCAGCTATGTGAGTAAGCCATCTTGGAAGCAGATCCACCAGCCCCAATACTTCAGTAACTGCATCCCTGGCCAACATCTTGATTTAAACATGTGAGAGCCTCTGAGGCAGAACCACCCAGCTAAGCCTCTCTCAAATTTCTGATTAACAGAACCTATATGACATGATAAATATTTATTGTTGTTTTAAGTAACTTAGTATTGGGGTAATTTGTCACACAGCAGTAGATAGCTAACATACCCAAACACTAATAATGATTTCACTGGTCTTGATCATTTCCCTCACCCACTTTCCTCACTCTCACATGTATGCTTCATAGGATCATCTCAAAAATAAACTATACGTGCCTATGTCGTTATTTCAGGATTTGCTTTTGGGAGCTCAAACTTTGACTCATGTATCGAAAAGGCCCTTGAAAGCAAATACTTAGAATGGGATCCTGGGATTGAATCACTCACTGTCAATGGATCCCATTTATGGTGCTAATAGGGTGATGATATCTGGAAAAATGTGATTTCATAATTACTAAAACTCTTACTTTGGGTTTATTAAGAATTAGATACATGTAGAAAGGAATATATTGGCTTAGGTTGTTCTTCATTAGTCTCAGATGTCATATTTGCAAATTCACCTACTTGCTAAAATATATTAGTAACCCCCAAAGTGATACTCAGGGTGTTTTTATAGTCATTCAACAACATGCATGAAGGGGTGATAAGGCACAGTGGATAAGGCACAGTTCTTGAATGATACTGGGAAAACCGGCTTTTGATAATTGTCCTAGAAGCCTTGAAGAAGAATGGCAAACATAAATTAATCTGCTATTCTCTTCAAGTATTTTGTGAAAAACAGGAGGCATTCATGTCAAAATTTAAAGAGAATACCCTTCCCCGCAGCTAGAGTGTTCGGTCAAGTATTTGATCATAAGGGTAGTAGAGCTATAAAGACTTAATACACTGGCAGCTCTCCTATGGTAAAGTGAAAGCCTTATTAGGGACATGTAATAGCATTAGATGAGGTGTATGTCTCACAAAATGATGCTTGACTTCTTTAATATCTACTCCTGCTTCCCTTCATTGCCTAACAACTAGAATCAGTCTATGAATAACACAGAGAAGTACAGTCTTACTTTGGTAAAAAATGTTTTATTTACCCAAGAACTACAGGATTTTGTTAATATGTACCAACAGTGACTAGTGAGACAATAATGGGAGTGGATCTTAAAGATGTTGCATCAGGAGTGTGTAATTTGAGGAAGGATGTAGGAGTTTATTGATATGGGAACACTCTCTTATGACCAAAATTTAATATCTTGGTAAGGACACTAGGATCAGATTCAAACATTAAAATGTATGGCTCCCATATTTTAAATAGGATAGTGACCTACAGGAAATGAGGTTTAGGTGCCAGAAATCCCTTGATATAGAATTTAGGAAGGAAACAGAGAAATGAGCATTAGAATAGATTTATTATGTGAAATCAGATAACCCACCAGCTGATTACTCCCTGGGAGCCCCAGAGATAACTCCATTTACTTAAGCAATAAAAATACACTAGTAAGGAGAGGGCCAATGGCTGCACTGAGAAGTGTAGTGGTGACTGTCCTCTCTAGATCAGGATTAATAACAGAAGATGCCGTTATGGATCTGGGTTCACTGATATCAGTGGGGATGGCAGGACTCTGGGAGAGCAGAGGCAAAATGGTGACACATAACATTGAGGCAAGGTGGATGGATTACTGTCATAGGCAATAAGACGTGGAAACAAGAGGGCCTTGAAACTCAGGGAACTGTTGCAATAGCTAATACTCCAACATATTCCTAGAAATGAAATAGAAGGGCAGCCAACAAAGAACTACTTGACTTATATCAAAAGCTGGTGAATTCTATTACAGCAGCAGAAAATCAGGATCTCTCACCTAGTTTCCAGATTTCTGCCATTTTGAAACCCATCTATTGAAGGAGAGACTGGGCTTTCTTGAGGTAGGATCTTACAATGATAGAAGAATATGTATTAAATATTCTCTAAAACCCTCCCCAAACAGTCCTGTGGTCATTCTTCAGTGCAAAAGTATACTGCGGTAAAAGAATTATTTTTATCATCTTAGGCTTGTCAGAAACATGATGTTGATCTGAAAACCAGGAGATCTGACATGCTAGCATGAATTCCTCTTAGAATGAAGGTGTATAGATATCTTTTGCTGAACCAAGATGGCAGAGTAGAAGGACGCGCTCTCACTCCCTCTTGTGAGAACACCAGAATCACAACTAGCTGCTGGAAAATCATCAACAGGAAGACACTGAAACTCACCAAAAAAGATACCCCAAAGACAAAGGAGAAGCCACAATGAGACAGTAGGAGGGGTGCAATCACAGTAAAATAAAATCCCATAACAGCTGGGTGGGTGACTCACAGACTGGAGAACACTTATACCACAGAAGTCCATCCACGGGAGTGAAGATTCAGAGCCCCACATCACGTTTCCAAACCTGGGGGTCCGGCAATGGGAGGAGGAATTCCTAGTGAATCAGATTTTGAAGGCTAGTGGGATTTGATTGCAGGACTTCGACAGGACTGGGGGAAACAGAGACTCCACTCTTGGAGGGCACACACAAAGTAGTGTGCACATCGGGACCCAGGGGAAGGAGAAGTGACCCCAGAAGAGACTGAACCAGACCTACCTGCTAGTGTTGGAGGGGCTCCTGCAGAGGCGGGCGGTGGCTGTGGCTCACCATGGGGACAAGGACACTGGCAGCAGAAGTTCTGGGAAGTACTCCTTGGCTTGAGCCCTAAAAGAGTCTGCCACTAGCCACAAAAAAGAGCCCAAGTAGGCTCCAGTGTTGGGTTGCCTCTGGCCAAACAACCAACAGGGAGGAAACCCAGCCCCACCCATCAGCAGTCAAGCAGATTAAAGTTTTACTGAGCTCTGCCCACCAGAGCAACAGTCAGCTCTGCCAACCACCAGTCCCTCCCATCAGGAAACTTGCACAAGCCTCTTAGATAGCCTCATCCACCAGAGGGCAGATATCAGAAGCAAGAAGAACTACAATCCTGCAGCCAATGGAACAAAAACCACATTCACAGAAAGACAGACAAGATGAAAAGGGCAGAGGGCTATGTACCAAATGAAGGAAAAAGATAAAACCCCAGAAAAACAACTAAATGAAGTGGAGATAGGCAACCTTCCAGAAAAAGAATTCAGAATAATGATAGAGAAGATGACCCAGGACCTCAGAAAAAGAATGGAGGCAAAGATCAAGAAGATGCAAGAAATGTTTAACAAAGACCTAGAAGAATTAAAGAACAAACAAACAGAGATGAACAATACAATAACTGAAATGAAAACGACACTAGAAGGAATCAATAGCAGAATAACTCAGGCAGAAGAACGGATAAGTGACCTGGAAGACAGAATGGTGGAATTCATGGTTGCGGAACAGAATAAAGAAAAAAGAATGAAAAGAAATAAAGAGAGCCTAAGAGACCTCTGGGACAACATTAAACGCAAAAACATTCGCATTATAGGGGTCCCAGAAGGAGAAGAGAGAGAGAAAGGACCCGAGAAAATATTTCAAGAGATTATAGTCGAAAACTTCCCTAACATGGGAAAGGAAATAGCCACCCAAGTGCAGGAAGTGCAGCGAGTCCCATACAGGATAAACCCAAGGAAAAACATGCCAAGACACATAGTAATCAAATTGGCAAAAATTAAAGACAAAGAAAAATTATTGAAAGCAGCAAGGAAAAAACGACAAATAACATTCAAGGGAACTCCCATAAGGTTAACAGTTGATTTCTCAGCAGAAACTCTACAAGCCAGAAGGGAGTGTCATGACATATTTAAAGCGGTGAAAGGGAAGAACCTACAACCAAGATTACTCTACCCGGCAAGGATCTCATTCAGATTCGATGGAGAAATCAAAAGCTTTACAGACAAGCAAAAGCTAAGAGAATTCAGCACCACCAAACCAGCTCTACAACAAATGCTAAAGGAACTTCTCTAAGTGGGAAACACAAGAGAAGAAAAGGACCTACAAAAACAAACCCAAAACAATATAAGAAAATGATCATAGGAACATACATATCAATAATTACATTAAACGTAAATGGATTAAATGCTCCAACCAAAAGACACAGGCTTGCTGAATGGATACAAGAAAAGACCCATATATATGCTGTCTACAAGAGACCCACTTCAGACCTAGGGACACATACAGGCTGAAAGTGAGGGGATGGAAAAAGATACTCCATGCAAATGGTAATCAAAAGAAAGCTGGAGTAGCAATACTCATATCAGATAAAATAGACTTTAAAAGAAAGAATGTTACAAGAGACAAGGAAGGCCACTACTTAATGATCAAGGGATCAATCCAGGAAGAAGATATAACAATTATAAATATATATGCACCCAACACAGGAGCACCTCAATATATAAGGCAACTATAAAAACAGCTTTAAAAGAGGAAATCAACAGTAACACAATAATAGCGGAGGACTTTAACACCTCATGTACACCAATGGACAGATCATCCAAAATGAAAATAAATAAGGAAACATAAGCTTTTAATGACACAATAGACCAGACAGATTTAATTGATATTTATAGGACATTCCATCCAACAGCAGATTACACTTTCTTCTCAAGTGCACACAGAACATTCTCCAGGATAGATCACATCTTGGGTCACCAATCAAGGCTCAGTAAATTAAAGAAAACTGAAATGATATCAAGCATCTTCTCTGACCACAATGCTATGAGATTAGAAATGATTTATCGGAAACAAAAGTAAAAAACAGAAACACATGGAGGCTAAGCAATATGTATAACCAAGAGATCACTGAAGAAATCAAAGAGGAAATCAAAAAATACCTAGAGACAAATGACAATGAAAACACGATGATCCAAAACCTATGAGATGCAGCAAAAGCAGTTCTAAGAGGGAAGTTTAGAGCAATACAAGCCTACCTCAAGAAACAAGAATAATCTCAAACAAACAATCTAACCTTACACCTAAAGGAACTGGAGAAAGAAGAACAAACAAAACCCAAAGTTACCAGAAGGAAAGAAATCATAAATATCAGAGCAGAAATAAATGAAATAGAAACAAAGAAAACAATAGCAAAGATCAATAAAACTAAAAGCTGGTTCTTTGAGAAGATAAACAAAATTGATAAACCATTAGCCAGACTCATCAAGGAAAAAGAGGGAGAGGACTCAAATCAATAAAATTATAAATGAAAAAGGAGGTTACAACAGTCACCGCAGAAATATAAAGCATCTTAAGAGACTACTACAAGCAACTCTATGCCAATATAATGGACAATCTGGAAGAAATGGACAAATTCTTAAAATGTATAACCTTCCAAGACTGAACCAGGAAGAAATAGAAAATATGAACAGACCAGTCATAAGTAATGAAATTGAAACTGTGATCAAAAATCTTCCAACAAACAAAAGTGCAGACTAGATGGCTTCACAGGTGAATTCTATCAAACATTTAGAGAAGGGCTAACACCCATCCTTCTCAATCTCTTCCAAAAAATTGCGGAGGAAGGAACACTCCCAAAATCATTCTATGAGGCCACTATCACCCTGATACCAAAAGCAAAGATACTACAAAAAAAGAATATTATAGACCAATATCACTGATGAATATAGATGCAAATATCCTCAACAAAATACTAGTAAACAGAATCCAACATCACATTAAAAGGATCATACACCATGATCAAGTGGGATTTATCCCAGGGATGCAAGAATTCTTCAATATACACAAATCAATCAATGGGATACACCATATTAACAAACTGAACAATAAAAACCATATGATCATCCCAATAGATGCAGAAAAAGCTTTTGACAAAATTCAACACCCAATTATGAAAAAGACTCTCCAGAAACTGGGCATAGAGGGACCCTACCTCAACATAATAAAGGCCATATACGACAAACCCACAGCAAACATCATTCTGAGTTGTGAAAAACTGAGAGCATTTCTTCGAAGATCAGGAAGAAGCCTCGGATGTCCACTCTCACCACTATTATTCAACATAATTTTGGAAGTCCTAGCCACGGCAATTAGAGAAGAAAAATAAAAGGAATACAAATTGGAAAAGAAGTAAACCTGTCACTGTTTGCAGATGACATGATACTATACATAGAGAATCCTAAGGATGCCACCAGAAAACTACTAGAGCTAATCAATGCATTTGGTAAAGTAGCAGGATACAAAATTAATGCACAAAAATCTCTTGCATTCCTACACACTAATGATGAAAAATCTGAAAGAGAAATTAAGGAAACACTTCCATTTACCATTGCAACAAAAAGAATAGACTACCCAGGAATAAACCTACCTAGGGAGACAAAAGACCTGTAGGCAGAAAACTATAAGACACGACACTGATGAAAGAAATTAAAGATGATACCAACAGATGGAGAGATATACCATGTTCTTGGATTGGAAGAGTCAATATTGTGAAAATGACTATACTACCCAAAGCAATCTACAGATTCAATGCAATCCCTATCAAATTACCAATGGCATTTTTTACAGAACTAGAACAGATAATCTTACAATTTGTATGGAGACAAAAAAGACCCCGAATAGCCAAAGCAGTCTTGAGGGGAAAAAATGGAGCTGGAGGAATCAGACTCCCTGACTTCAGACTATACTACAAAGCTACAGCAATCAAGAAAATATGGTACTGGCACAAAAACAGAAACATAGATCAATGGAACAAGATAGAAAGCCCAGAGATAAACCCATGCACCTATGGCAACTAATCTATGACAAAGGAGGCAAGGATATACAATGGAGAAAAGACAGTCTCTTCAATAAGTGGTGCTGGGAAAACTGGACAGCTACATGTAAAAGAATAAAATTAGAACACTCTCTAACACCATACACAAAAATAAACTCAAAGTGGTTTAGAGACCTAAATGTAAGACCAGACACTATGAAACTCTTAGAGGAAAATATAGGAAGATCACTCTTTGACATAAATCACAGGAAGATCTTTTTTGATCCACCTCCTAGAGTAATGGAAAAAAAACAAAAATAAACAAATGTGACCTAATGAAACTTCAAAGCTTTTGCATGGCAAAGGAAACCATAAACAAGACGAAAAGACAACCCTCAGAAAGGGAGAAAATATTTGCAAAGCAATCAATGGCCAAAGGATTAATCTCCAAAATATATAAGCAGCTTATGCTGCTCAATATTAAAAAAACAAACAATCCAGTCCAAAAATGGGTGGAAGACCTAAATAGACATTTCTGCATAGAAGACATACAGATGGCCAAGCAGCACATGAAAAGCTGCCCAAAATGCAAATGCAAATGCATTTGCAAATCAAAACTACAATGAGGTATCACCTTACACCAGTTAGAATGGGCATCATCAGAAAATCTACAAACAACAAATGCTGGAGAGGGTGTGGAGAAAAGGGAACCCTCTTGCACTTTTCCCGGGAATGTAAATTGATACAGCCACTATGGAGAACAGTATAGAGGATCCTTAAAAAACTAAAAATAGAATTACCATATGATCCAGCAATCTCACTACTGGGCATATACCCAGAGAAAACCATAATTCAAAAAGACACGTGCACCCCAATGTTCATTGCAGCACTATTTACAATAGCCAGGTCATGGAAGCAACCCAAATGCCCATCCACAGAGACGAGTGGATAAAGAAGATGTGGTACACATATACAATGAATATTACTCAGCCATAAAAAGGAAAGAAATTGGGTCATTTTTTGAGATGTGGATGGATCTAGGCACTGTCACAGAGTAAAGTTAAGTCAGAAAGAGAAAAACCAATGTCGTATATTAATGCACATATGTGGAACCTAGAAAAATGGTACAGATGAACCGGTTTGCAGGGCAGAAATAGAGACACACATGTAGAGAACAAACCTATGGACACTAAGAGGGGAAAGTGGCGGGGGGGTGGGGTGGGAGTGGTGGTGTGATGAATTTGGTGATTGGGATTGACATGTATACACTGATGTGTATAAAATTAATGACTAATAAGAACCTGCTGTATCAAAATATATATATATAAAAATTTAAAAAAAAGAATGAAGGTGTATAAATTCCAGATAACAAACAAAACCCTGGATGAGGTCTATATTACAACAAGCCCATAGAATTGTCCTGTGTTTTGGTTTTCCATCTAGTACCTGGATACATAGACTGGTGGTGCAGAGATTAGTGCTACCTTAAAATATTTGAATGGGGACTGGGATATCCAGCATATGCCCATTTGATTCATTGGAATGGCCTCTGCAAGAGACAACTGTATCATGGTATATTAAGGATATCATCATTTAAACATAACTGAATGATAGCTCCAATCATGTCTTCTCTCCTGGATATATCTTTAAAAGAACAGATCAACATGGGCTTGGCAGTAGGTACGGGGTCATGGATCTGACAAATGTGTTCTTTTCAATCTCCAACAGGAAAGAGAATCGAAAGCAGCTTTCATCCACTTGGCATAGATTCACTTATCTTAACTTTCCAGCTTTCACTTGGGGTAATGTCCAAAGGGACTAAGATTTCCTTGGTAGTCTGAAGAATATCATCCTGCATCCTCTATATTAATAAGGAGGATAATGTAAAAAATGGTCCAAATCTCCATGTAGGCGTGAAGACCTTCCAAATCCTGGGTGTATTGCCAACACATAGACCTCAGCTCTTAGTCCCCCTGGGGATTGCCCCTGCTGGAAAGAGCCACCTTAGCCTGGTTTGTGCCCTCTTCCTGGGGTGGGCTGTCTCCAATGACTGATCAATGTTGAGGTATGAAGCCCTGACTGACTCTCCTTACCTGGGGAAAATTCTTAAGGGAAAGGTTTATTCCAGCTCCAGTGTTTCTATTGAAACTGCATCATAGCTCATCACCTTCTGACCAGTTATCCTTCTTCATTTACCTTCTACAGTGTTGCTCCAAAGAACACACCGTAATAAACCTCCTGCATGCTAACTTTGGTCTTGTGATCTCCTTCCTTGAGAACTCAATCTGAAACATTACAGTATTTGAACCTAGTGAAGAAAAAAAGGGCAGATATTTTGAATGTCCTCTCAAGACACATGCTTCTGAGACTACAGAATATAAACCTTACAGGAATTCAAGGGACTGCCACTTTTGTGAAGTTTTAGGAGCAAAATTGTCTAGGATGGGCTGGAACACTGCTTTTAAAATAATACAAAAGTTACTGTACTTTGTATCTTCAGCATGAAGGAAAATGCACAGTGCTTGATGAACCACTTTGGATTTTAAAGCAAAAGAGGATTTTGCATTAGATATAGGCTAGAGTACAACCTGCCGTTCAGCTCAGGTCATAGCAGATCCATTGATGCTAGAGTCTGCGGCAGATAAGCATGGCATGTGGAGGCTTTAGTAAGTGTAATAGGAAAATTACAATGAAGTTCCCTAGTATTCTGGAGCAAACCCATGCCTTCTTCAGCAGAGTATTACTCATTGTTTTAAAACCTGCTTCTGGAATGCTACTGGGCCTTAGTAAAGACTAAATGCTACACCATGGGAAATAAAATATCTATGAAAATGTAGTTGCCTACCATGTCTTGGGTATTGTCAGACTCCCCAGTTCATTGAGCTAAATGGATGCAGAACCAATCCATCATATGGTAATAGAAAATTTGGTACTAGAACTGATCAGAAGGCCAAAGGAAGTTACATACCAGATACTCTACATGCCAATGTCACCTACCTATGCTACGCCAAGACCTTACCCTCAGTTCACATTATGGACCTGTGGGAGTCCCCCAAGACCAGCTGACGTAGGAGAAAGAAAACCAGGCTTGGTTCATGAATAGACCAGCTCAAAATACTGATGTGAGCAAAAATGGACTACGTTCACTTTATACCTCCATTCAGGGGTCCTGGTGAGGAAGAACCTTCTCAGCAAGCAGAATATGGAGGTGGATTTGGTCAACACCTTCATATAGAGCACGGATTAGCAAACAATGGCCCACGAGCCAAATACAGTCAACTGCCTGATCTTGTAAATAAAGTTTTTTTGGTCATAGCTACACCCATTTTTTTCTGTATTGCCTACAGCTGATTTCACACTAAAATGAGAGTTGAGACAAAGTTGCAACAAATATCTGGCCTGTGAAGCCAGATTTAAGTATTTATTATCCAGCCTGACCCCTGATATAGAGAAAGAAGTAGCTTAATATATGGGTATACATGTACTATTGGGTAGTGGAGAGTGGCTCAGATGTTGGGAAGGGGTCTGGAAAGAGCAGGATCAGATGATTGGAGATAAGAAGTCTGGGGGAAGAGGTAGTTTATGAGAATGAGCACAGATTGTGTGGGTAATGATCTGTCATCTCAATGTCCATCAGAAAGCATCCACTTCAGATGAGGCATTTAATAAGAAGTGGATAGAATGGCACATCCAGAGGTCGTTAGCCATCCTCTTTCCATGAATAACCTAATGCTTGAACATAAAGTAGCCACGGTGGTAGGAATGGAGGTTATTTTTGGACCATTAGCATTAACTCCCTCCTAGTAAAGCTAATCTAACAGCTGTCACTGTTGGCATGTCAGTGCCCAAAACACACACTGAACCTTTATAAGTAGGGTCCTTTGAGAAGACCATCCAGCCACCTGGTAAAGTTGTTTACTTTGGGCCCCATCAATCCTGGAGATGCATCCATTCATCTCTACACGGATTGTTACTTATTTGGAATATGAGTTTTACTTCCTTGTCCACATTTCCTGGGCCAGCATCATAATCCGAAGACTCAGAGAGCAATTGATTAGTGACATAAAATACCACCAAAGATTGCTTCAGAGTAAGGGAAAAATTTTATGATTAAGAAGGTACACATGACCATGGATTTAATAGGTGCTAGCATCACTCAAACTACTATTTTGATTGAATTTTTTTTTTTTTTGCGGTACGCGGGCCTCTCACTGTTGTGGCCTCTCCCATTGCTGAGCACAGGCTCCAGACACGCAGGCTCAGCGGCTGTGGCTCACGGGCCCAGCCGCTCCGCAGCATGTGGGATCTTCCCGGACCAGGGCACGAACACGTGTCCCCTGCATCGGCAGGCGGACTCAACCACTGCGCCACCAGGGAAGCCCCTTGATTGAATTTTTTAATGGACTTTTAAAGACTCAGCTAAGGAACCATCTTGAGAACAATACCCTGAACGGTTGGAACACTGTCCTCTAGGATGTGGTGTATATCAATACTTTGAACCAACAGCCACTAACATGTAGAAGTAGCATTGGCCTCTTTCATTCTCAGGGACCAGCTTGGGGAAATTTTGCCTCATTTACTCACTGTTATTGGTTACATTGTGTCCACCAAAAATATATATTGAACTCCTAACCTCCTGTATCTGTAAATGTAAATTTGTAATCCTCTTGTCCTGCCTCTGGATTTACTTGCCTCTGTGATAAACGATTACTAGAATGATGGCTGTGCCCTATCTCAAGTGCATGCATCTTTCTACGTCTCTTGCCTGAGTGTTTTAAATGGCATCACGAGGGTGCTTGGATGTATGAAGGTACAAACTACTCAAAGCACAGCGAGAGTTAAAATTCCCAGGGAAGAAGAGAATGTGCAAAAGTGCCCCAACCTCCCATCCTCTGTCAGGACCTTTCATGTGGTTTCTTCAAGGGTCCTCAGGGCAATTGTGCCCCAGTTGCCCAAAGTGTAATCTATACCCTTTATTTTTTTGTTCCCCAGCTCAGTTTCACACTCACTTGTATTCCCAATGGTTATATTCAAGTCCTTATCTCATGGTCTGCTTTTGGAGAAAACTCAGTTCATATACTTACCTTTCAAAACTATCACAAGGTGAGTATAATTATCCACATTTTATGGATAGAAAAATAAGACTCAAAAAATATTAAATAACCTGACCAAGATCCCAAGCAGTTAGTGGAAGACAATTTTAATTGATACCTAACTTTATTTCTTTACATAATTTTGTTTCATTTGCATGCCACTTAGATTATTTTACCCAATTTGAATATATATATTTAAAAGGAAAAGTCACTATAACAATAAATGTAAACCCCCTAACACTTGCTATAAATACAGGATAACAATAAAAATGTGTACAATAATTAAACTAATCCATGACACAACTAAAGGCCAATGACAGCTATATTCTAATGATATGAGGTGATTCTATAAAGACTTTTCTTTTGGCTTCTGGCATTAGTTTCTCCCTTTCCCCCATCTTCTGTTTCGCTTCAGCTAAGTTGCTCAAAACTAAATACAACATTCATTTATCTCCCCCATCCCCACCATGGAACATGCTCTTAAAATCATCTTTACCACAGCTCTGAAAACTACATTACATTATAAAGGCATAGTCTGTGAAATTCTCCCCGTTGAATTTCTTTTCCTTCTAGAACACTTGTTAGCTTTTAATGCCTAACTTTATAGAATGCACTTATCTATAGATACAACATTTTTTTCAGCCAATATGCCTAAGAAAAATTTATATCTACCTTCCCAGTTCTAAATGCAACATTTACAATGTGCAGTGAAAAGACAATGGGCAGTAACAGCTATGAGTTACCATTCCAGACACAATTGATAGAGGGTTAGCATCATGGTGGACCTTTTGAAAAGCACTCTGAGCATCAACTAAGGGGATGTGGAACTCAGTGTTGCTGGTGCCGAGAGGCAAAACAGGGTCATACTCAATATGAGTTTTTTCCTGCCCGCCATCGTGACCTTGTCCTGAGTGGATTTCTGTAGTATTTTTTATGTTTAGCACTTGTTTTTGCTTAGTGCTGTTCAATAACTCCCCCAGGAAGTTAACATTTTGCTAAAGAATAGAGAAAGAGTCAAACTAAAGGAGAAAAACAATTACAATAAAAGAAAAGATGTTACTGCATAAAAGGTGATTCAACATGATTAACTACACTGACGATCAGTTTTATTTACATGTTAGGAAAGTGGTTGTGGATTTTGAGATCATGTGTAACACATTATAATTTTTACCACTTAAAGTAAGGGGAATTTGGCTTCCAGTTGCTGTTTGAATGCAGAATGCCTGATTTTCAGGAATAGATTACTGATGACAGTAGTCAGGTAACTATCTATCATTCATCTATCTATCTATCTATCTATCTATCTATCTATCTTCATCATCATGATCATCTATCCTGCTCATCTTTAAAAAATAATCAAAAGTGACTCATAGTACAGAAAATAAGGTTTGAAAAACTGAAATAAAGGAATATAAAAACAAAATTCCTAGGAAGAATAAGAAAATAAATATAGCAGACGAACATGAGTGTAGCATCATCGTCTATATCTGTTTCCTAATAAGAAAAATAACAAAGTGTAATTTCTGCCAATTTCTGTGGCAGAAAAAGAAAATTCCCAATACAAAATTTTAAATTTTATTTTTCATATGGACTTTTATATAGGGAATGGTTTAGCAAAAAATATGAACGTGGTATGGATATGGCTTTTTATTGTGAAGACCCACAAGGTCAGCCAAAAGCATTCTGTTAAAGCACAGTTCCACAATGACAATTCAGTGAGTGGTTAAGATGATATGGACTCATTTGAAAAATGATAGAACCTAAATGTAGGAAATAATGTAAAATCGATTTCTTTATTCCTTAACCTTTTTCTTTCTTTTCTCCTCTCCCTCTCTCTCTCTCTCATTACTATTTCTCAGAACTAACGTTTTGGTACAAGTTGGTCTTCGGACAATAGGGATGTGCCTACTTTTATGAAAGTAAAAATGCTGATATTCCATGTTAGTGGCTAGGACAAAAAGCTACTTTTAGGAAGTTAGACATTATTGGCACTTAACTGAGACTAAATCGTAATCCCAACCATTTCCCTACACATTCTTCAAAGGAAGATTTTCTCCTGAATGTCCTTTCCTATTGAACTTGTGTAGTCTTGACATTTAGTTGACAATCAACAAGTATCTTTTAATTGACTAATACAAAATAACCACTCCATTCTGGATGGGAAATGGAGAGCCTTCTTTAGCCAGCCATTACCTTAAGCCAACATTCAGCTGATACTATTGTTTCAAAAAGAGACTGAAGTCTCCTTGACAACTTGGTTCCTCTGGTAGCTAAGGTTGACTAAAGAGAACAAAATTCATAATTAAGGAATTGATGCAAAGCCTGGCTTATCCACTGGTCACCATTGTACAGATACAGGCATATCCTGTATGCTTCAGAGTTGAATATTCATAAGCCCTCCCTTTGCCTTTGATTGTGAGGACAATGTATACATGACTGATCTCCCTCTATTTACATCACTTTTTTGCTAATTGTTCTAAATAAGTGTTTCTGAGTTATTCTTTGAGATAATTATATTAAAAATGTATATGTACATACAGTTCTTTTGTTATCCCTCTAAAATCCATTCATAGAAGAAACCACAAGCATCTTCCAAGGCTGAGATCTATGAAGTCTTAAGTAAAACAGCAACATGGTCAGTTTGTTGGAACTATATTATAGCAATATCCCAAGGAAGTGTTTCACAGCTACCTTTTTTTTCTCATGAAAGTGATGGTAGGTGCTCTGAATTGTTTTCCCAAATAAGATAAATAACTTAAAAACCATCCATAAAAAAAAAAGTCATCATAGTTTCAGAAGTTGAATGTGTCCTATTCCTCTTGCCTAAGTGGAATCAGAATTGTGCCAGGCCATTGGATCGGCTTTGATCCGAGATTGGCATCCACCATCTACTCTGAGGCTGCTCAGAAAGTCAAAGGTGGGAGGATGAGAAAACTTTGTGTTCCTATGAGGAAGCCAGCCTCCAAACAACAGGAGACTGCATGCCAACACTACACACACACACAGAGGTATATATACCTATCTGTATCTACAGCTATATCTATATGTGTATCTGTATCTATATCTGTATCTATATCTGTATCTATATCTATATCTATCTGTATTGTGCCGAATACTTAGAAGTGGGATGGGACGTGATATAGGGGTAGAGACAGGTAATTGGCAAATAACACAAAGCATTGAGTGTATGCCTGGAACATAAATAAGCATTACAACTTATTTGGCCTGGTTGTTTGGGGCTTGTGTACTAAGTTTAGACAGTTCATTTGTCTAAAATAAAAACAAAATAAAGATTCCCTCAACATATCTGACATTAAATCAAAACAAATCTTTCTCCTTCAACCCACTATAATGAGACTGGGGGCAGTTCTACCTCTATCCATTTATCTGAATAGTATAAGAGAGAATAGACAAGGAAAACAAAGTCACTTTCTTCCCTACAGGATGCCTCTTGGTGGTATCCCTGTTTTGTAGTCTCCACCACATTGGCTGGCCCTATGTTAACACTTCTGCCTATTCCCATATGGTTTCTCTTTTCTCTGCCAACATTGAACTGTGTACAAATAGCCATCTGGATTCAGGCCAGAAGCATGATGAATCACTGCCTAACTTGCCTACTGCTCTCTTCTCTTTCTATTTTCTCTAACCTGTGCTCTTAACCTATCACTGAAAAGAGGAGACAGAGGCCACTGGTGAATTTTGTATTTCATAAATCTTGTCATGCAGGCCAGGCTTCAGTTGCCCCATCTCTTTATTCAAGTAGGGAACTCGATGAATCAAATATCACTTGCTCTGGGTTGGATCCCTGAGAGCTACCTATGGCTAAGCCCTTTGCTTTCCAGGACAGCAAGCACAGAGGACTGCCATGCAAGATCAAGGCTCTTGGTGACCAGCTCATCGCCTTTTCCCACAAAGCACAGCTTTCAAAGACAGAGTTCAGGAGGGAGCCCATCAGGGGTAACTCATTTTGTCCAAAGAAACAAAGCCACACGTTTGTGTGATTTTTTCAGGGGGGTTGCAGAATATTTGCATATGTTGAAAAGAAGAATACCTTGCAAACACAGAGCTCTGTATTCTTCGGTGTGTTACAGGTAAAAATGTTATTATGTGGTTGTTATAGTACCCTACCCTCTGAGGCAGACAGGCCTGGCATAATTGTGATATATTGATAAATGAGAAAATGGAGCCATTGAGAGTTTAAATAACTGGATCATGGCGTCAAACCTCTCAGAGGGGAGACTACAACCAGAAACACAAACCCAGAGCTCTTTTTAGTGCACTACACTCCCCACATTGTCTACCAGAAATTTGGAAATTCTTTGTGTGCTTGTATGACTAAGTTTTTTTCCTGGCTGAAACCTACTCTGTATCCACTTTCACTTTATGAAATAAAATTGACAATCAAAAAGGAAGTAAATAGTGTCAGAATTGTATCTCTCCCTTTGACTCTCTCTGCAACTTTACAGTAAGCACCCTTCCATCTTCTTTCAGAAGACTCATATTATCAAGGAAAATATTCTCCAACAATGAGAAACAACCTTCCTCAGGGCACGAGGAGTGCAAATACCATAAAAAATATGTATATGAATAGGGTGGCTGCTGCTTCTTGACAAGCATCCTTGTTCTGTGTTACAACCCCCAGATAACTGAACTCCCTATTCATGCCTCTGTAAATAGCCCTTCTGCTAAATTCTTCTCCAGTTAACTTACTTTGTGTGTGTTATCTGTTTCCTTTTGGCATTTTGACTAATATAAGCCAGTCCCTTTATCACTCTGAATTTCTTTTTCCTCATCAACAAAATGGGACTAATAGTATTTATCTTGTATGATTCTTATAAGAATCAAAATTTGTAGTCAATAAACAAAAAATTGACAAAGGCTAATTAGGTGTCAGGCAATTAGCTGGGCTCTAGAAATCCAGCAATAAAGTAATATAGATGAGGTATAACAGTTATAATACTGCTGTGTAACAAACCATCCCCCAAATTCCACAGCTGGAAATGACCATTTCATTTACTTATAAATCAGTAGGTCAGTAATTTGGGCTTGATATACCTGGGTGGGTTTTCAACTGACTTCACTCGGAATCCCTCACTGTGGTGTCAGTCAGCTGGTGGCTGGACTGAGGCTGAATAGTCTAACGTGGTCTCATTCACATGCTGGATGTTGGTGCTGACCTCTGCTCCATATGGTTACTCATCTTCAAGAAAGCTAATCTTGGCTTCTTTACACGGTGGCCTTAGCTCCAAGAGCAGAAACTACAAGGCCTCTGAGGCCTAGGCTCAGAACTCAAAACGTTACATCTACTGCACTTCATTAATCAAAGGCCAGCCTAGACCCAAGTGGCTGAAAAAGCAGATTCCACCTTTTCTTGGAAGGAACAGTAAAATCTTATTTCAAATGGGGTATACATCCTGGTTTGCAGCCATTTTTTTGCATTGTATTGCACAAGGTTTTTGACTTCGTAGAACATATGCTCTGGTATGAAAAACTCCTGTATAATATAAGATGCACAATTTATTCATTCATTCAACAAAGATGTATTGAGCACAAGGCATTGGGTGCTTGAGATACACCAAACCACAGTAGTTAATCACAATCCAAAATAAATAAAATATACCTTGCCAACCCGTTGCTTTATCTCCAGTTTTGGTCAGAAACAATCAGTCAGAAAGAAAACTCCTTGCAACTAAATCCAAAGGCCCACACTTCAACTTAGGCAAAATATATAATGGATAATGACAGTAATTATATCTCCCTCCTTTCCTGTTGTTAACGTTATTGCCACCTCCCCTTGAACTGAAAAACAATGTCTTAACCCTACTCTTCTGGGTACCTGGCAAGTTTGTATCTGGACCATGTTTTGGTGCCCTCTTACTCCCATTCCAATTCCACAGCTTTACCTGGGCAATCTGGCACCATCAACAAGAGGGCACCCTGCTCCCCAAAGCCCATTCATCTTATGAGGATTTCACACAGCAACAAGCTTGTCCAAGGAGTCATTGTGCCTTTATTCCCCTCGATATCTTCTTTTTTCCTTCCAGGTTTATTGAGATATAATTGACATGGAGCACTGTATAAGTTTAAGGTGTACAGCATAATGATTTGACTTACATGGATTATGAAATGATTATCAAAATAAGTTTAGTGGACATCCATCGTCTCATATAGATACAAACTTAAAGAAATAGAGGGCTTCCCTGGTGGCGCACTGGTTGAGAATCTGCCTGCTAATGCAGGGGACACGGGTTGGAGCCCTGCTTTGGGAGGATCCCACATGCCGCGGAGCAACTAGGCCCGTGAGCCACAACTACTGAGCCTGCGCGTCTGGAGCCCGGGCTCCGCAACAAGAGAGGCCGCGATAGTGAGAGGCCCGCGAACCACGATGAAGAGTGGCCCCCACTTGCCACAACTAGAGAAAGCCCTCGCACAGAAATGAAGACCCAACACAGCAAAAATAAATAAATAAATTACTAAACTCCTACCCCCAACATCTTCTTTAAAAAAAAAAAAAATTTCTCTTAGGGTTTACTCTCTTAACAACTTTCATATATAACAGACAGCCATGTTCATTATATTTATCATATACATTACATCCCTAGTACTTATGTACTTTACAGCTGGATGTTTGTAGCTTTTGACTACATTCATCCAATTCCCCCTCCCCAACTTCTCACCTCTGGTAACCACAAATCTGATCTCTTTTTCTATGAGTTTGTTTTTGAAGTTTAATTGACGTACAACACTATGTTAGTTCCTGTTACACAACATTGTGATTTGGTATTTCTGTAAGTTGCGAAATGATCACCACAGTAAGTCTAGTTACAATATGTCACCATACAAAGATATTACATAGTTATTGACTATATTCTCTACACTGTACATAGCAACCTCCCTCTATAAATATGTAATTATTTTAAATTGCTGATCTCTTAGGTTCAAACACATTTTAACAACCCTGCACTTTTACTCCCTCTGCCCCAGCATTTACTGTTTTTGATATCATATTTTATACCGTTTTGTTTAATGCATCCCTTAACTATACTTATTGTGGATATAGATGATTTTACTACTTTTGCCTTTTATCCTTCCTACTAGCTTTATATATGGCTGATTTACTACCTTTACTGTATATCTGTCTTTACGAATGAGGTTTTTCCTTTCATAATTTTCATGTTTCTAGTTGTGGCATTTTCTTTTTTGCTTAGAGAAGTCCCTTTAACATTTCTTGTAAGGCTCATTTGATGGTGCTGAAATCTTATAGCTTTTATCTGTAAAACTTTTCACCTCTCCATAAAGTGTGAATGAAAATCTTGCTAGGAAGATTATTCTTGGTTGTAAGTCCTTCCCTTTCATCACTTTAAATATATTGTGCCACACCCTTCTGGTCTGCAGAGTTTCTGCTGAAAACTCAGCCAATAGTCTTACAGGAATTCCCTCATATGTAACTTTTTGCTTTTCCCTTGCTGTTTTTAAAATTCTTTTTTTAAAAAATATCTTTATTGGAGTATAATTGCTTTACATTGTTGTGTTAGTTGCAGCTGTATAACAAAGTGAATCAGCTATACGTATACATATATCCCCAAATCCCCTCCCTCTTGCATCTCCCTCCCACCCTCCCTATCCCACCCATCTAGGTGGTCACAAAGCACCGAGCTGATCTCCCTGTGTTATGCAGCTGCTTCCCACTAGCTATCTGTTTTACATTTGGTAGTGTATATGTCAATGCCAACTCTCTCACTTCATCTCAGCTTACCCTTCCCCCTCCCCGTGTCCTCAAGTCCATTTTCTACGTCTGCGTCTTTATTCCTGTCCTGCCCCTAGGTTCTTCACAACCATTTTTTTTTTTAGATTCCATATATATGTGTTAGCATACGGTATTTGTTTTTCTCTTTCTGACTTACTTCACTCTGTATGACAGACTCTAGGTCCATCCACCTCACTACAAATAACACAATTTCATTTCTTTTTATGGCTGAGTATATACAATATTCCATTGTATATATATGCCACATCTTCTTTATCCATTCATCTGTTGATGGACACTTAGGTTGCTTCCATGTCCTGGCTATTGGAAAGAGTGCTGCAATGAACATTGTGGTACATGACTCTTTTTGAATTATGCTTTTCTCAGGGTAAATACCCACTAGTGGGATTGCTGGGTCATATGGTAATTCTATTTTTACTTTTTGAAGGAACCTCCATACTGTTCTCCATAGTGGTTGTATCAATTTACATTCCCACCAGCAGTGCAAGAGGGTTCCCTTTTCTTCACACCCTCTCCAGCATTTATTGTTTGTAGAGCATTTGGTGATGGCCATTCTGACTGGTGTGAGGTGATACCTCATTGTAGTTTTGATTTGCATTTCTCTAATGATTAGTGATGTTGAGCATCCTTTCATGTGTTTGTTGACCATCTGTATATCTTCTTTGGAGAAATGTCTATTTAGGTCTTCTGCCCATTTTTGGATTGGGTTTTTTGTTTTTTTTATATTGAGCTGCATGAGGTGCTTGTATATTTTGGAGATTAATCCTTTGTCCGTTTCTTTGATTGCAAATATTTTCTCCCATTCTGAAGGCTGCCTTTTTGTCTTGTTTATGGCTTCCTTTGCTGTGCAAAAGCTTTTAAGTTTCATTAGGCCCCATTTTTTTTTTTAATTTTTATTTCCTATTTTCTAGAAGGTGGGTCAAAAAGGATGTTGCTGTGATTTATGTCATAGAGTGTTCTGCCTATGTTTTCCTCGAAGCGTTTCATAGTGCCTGGCCTTACATTTAGGTCTTTAATCTATTTGTAGTTTATTTCCATGTATGGTGTTAGGGAGTGTTCTAAGTTCATTCTTTTACATGTAGCTGTCCAGTTTTCCCAGCACCACTTATTGAAGAGGCTGTCTTATCTCCATTGTATATTCTTGCCTCCTTTATCAAAGATAGGGTAACCATAGTTGTGTGGGTTTATCTCTGGGCTTTCTATACTGTTCCATTGATCTATATGTTTGTTTTTGTGCCAGTAGCATTCTGTCTTGATTACTGCAGTTTTTTAGTATAGTCTGCAGTCAGGGAGCCTGACTCCTCCAGCTCTGTTTTTCATTCTCGAGATTGCTTTGGCTATTCGGGGCCTTTGGTTTCCATACAAATTGTGAAATTTTTTGTTCTAGTTCTGTAAAAAAATGCCATTGGTGGTTTGATAGGGATTGCACTGAATCTGTAGATTGCTTTGGGGAGTATAGTCACTTTCACAAGGTTGATCCTTCCAATCCAAGAACATGGTATATCTCTCCATCTGTTTGTATCGTCTTTAATTTTTTTCATCAGTGTCCTATAATTTTCTGCATTACAGGTCTTTTGTCTCCTTAGGTAGGTTTATTCCTAAGTATTTTATTCTTTTTGTTGAAATGATAAATGGGAGTGTTTCCTTAATTTCTCTTTCAGATTTTTCATCATTAGTGTATAGGAATGCAAGAGATTTCTGTGCATTAATTTTGTTTCCTGCTACTTTACCAAATTCATTGATTAGTTCTAGTAGTTTTCTGGTAGCATCTTTAGGATTCTCTATGTGACAGTTTTACTTCTTCTTTTCTGATTTGGATTTTTTTATTTCTTTTTTGGCTCTGATTGTTGTGGCTAAAACTTCCAAAACTATGTTGAATAATAGTGGTGAGAGTGGGCTACCTCGTCTTGTTCCTGATCTTAGTGGAAATGGTTTCAGTTTTTCACCATTGAGAATGATGTTGGCTGTGGGTTTGTCATATATGGCCTTTATTATGTCGAGGTAGGTTTGGTCTATGCCTACTCTTTGGAGAGTTTTTATCATAAATGGGTGTTGAACTTTGTCAAAAGCTTCTTCTACATCTACTGAGATTATCATATGGTTTTTATCCTTCAGTTTGTTAATATGGTGTATCACATTGATTGATTTGTGTATACTGAAGAATCCTTGCATTCCTGGAATAAACCCCACTTGATCATGGTGTATGATCCTTTAAATGTGCTGCTGGATTCTGTTTGCTAGTATTTTGTTGAGGATTTTTGCATCTATGTTCATCAGTGATATTGGCCTGTAGTATTCTTTTTGTAACATCCTTATCTGGTTTTGGTATCAGGGTGATGGTGGCCTTGTAGAATGAGTTTGGGAGTGTTCCTCCCTCTGCTATATTTTGGAAGAGTTTGAGAAGGATAGGTGTTAGCTCTTCTCTAAATGTTTGATAGAATTCGCCTGTGAAGCCATCTGGGCCTCGGCTTTTGTTTGTTGGAAGATTTTTAATCACAGTTTCAATTTCAGTGCTTGTGATTGGTCTGTTCATATTTTCTATTTCTTCCTGATTCAGTCTTGGCAGGTTGTGCTTTTCTAAGAATTTGTCCATTTCTTCCAGGTTGTCCGTTTTATGGGCATATAGTTGCTTATAGTGCTTCTCATGATCCTTCGTATTTCTGCAGTGTCAGTTATTACTTCTCCTTTTTCATTTCTAATTCTGTTCATTTGAGTCTTCTCCCTGTTGTTTCTTCATAAGTCTGGCTAATGGTTTATCAAGTTTGTTTATCTTCTCAAAGAACCAGGTTTTAGTTTTATTGATCTCTGCTACTGTTTTCGTCATTTCTTTTCCACTTATTTCTGAACTTTTTGATTTCTTTCTTTCTGCTAACTTGGGATTTTTTGTTTTTCTTTCTCTATTGCTTTAGGTGAAAGGTTAGGTTGTTTATTTGAGATTTTTCTTGTTTCTTGAGGTAGGATTGTATTGCTATTAACTTTTGCTGCATTCCATAGGTTTTGGGTGTTTTCATTGTCCTTTCTAGGTATTTTTTTTATTTCCTCTTTGATTTCTTTAGTGACCTCTTGGTTATTGAGTAGCATATTATTTAGCCTCCATGTGTTTGTATTTTTTACAGTTTTTTTTTTTCCTGTGATTGATATCTAGTCTCATCACATTTTGGTCAGAAAAGGTAGTTGGTACGATTTCAATTTTCTTAAATTTAGCAAGGCTTGATTTGTGACCCAAGAAATGATCTATCCTGGGGAATGTTCCATGAGCATTTGAGATGAAAGTGTATTTTGTTGTTTTGGATGGAATGTCCTATACATATCAATTAAGTCCATCTTGTTTAATGTATAATTTAAAGCTTGTGTTTCCTTATTTATTTTCATTTTGATTAATCAGTCCATTGGTGAAAGTATGGTGTTAAAGTCCCCTACTATGATTGTGTTACTGTCGAGTTCCCCTTTTATGGCTGTTAGTATTTGCATTATGTATTGAGGTGCTCCTATGTTGTGTGCATAAATATTTACAACTGTTATATCTTCTTCTTGGATTGATCCTTTGATCATTACATAGTGGCCTTCTTTGTCTCCTGTAATAGTCTTTATTTTAAAGTCTACCTTGTCTGATGAGTATTGCTACTCCAGCTTTCTTTTGGTTTCCATTTGCATGGAATATCTTTTTCCATCCCCTCACTTGCAGTCTCTATGTGTCCGTAAGTCTGAAGTGGGTCTCTTGTAGACAGCACATATATGGGTCTTGTTTCTGTATCCATTCAGCCAGTCTATGTCTTTTGATTGGAGCATTTAATGCATTTACATTTAAGATAATTATTGATATGTACGTTCCTATTACCATTTTCTTAATTGTTTTGGTTTGTTATTGTACGTCTTTTCCTTCTGTTGTGTTTCCTGCCTAGAGAAGTTCCTTTAGCATTTGTTGTAAAGCTGGTTTGGTGGTGTTGAATTCTCTTAGCTTTTGCTTGTCTGTAAAGGTTTTAATTCCTCCGTCGCATCTGAATGAGGTCCTTGCTGGGTAGAGTAATCTTGGTTGTAGGTTTTTCCCTTTCATCACTTTCAATATGTCCTGGCACTCCCTTCTGGCTTGCAGAGTTTCTGCTGAAAGATCAGCTGTTAACCTTATGGGGATTCCCTCATATGGTATTTGTTGCTTTTCCCTTGCTGCTTTTAATATCTGTTCTTTGTATTTATTTATTTATTTATTTATTTTTGCGGTACGCGGGCCTCTCACTGTTGTGGCCTCGCCCGTTGCGGAGCACAGGCTCCAGACACGCAGGCTCAGCGGCTATGGCTCACGGGCCTAGCCGCTCCGCAGCATGTGGGATCTTCCCAGACTGGGGCACAAACCCCTGTCCCCTGTATCAGCAGGCAGACTCTCAACCACTGCGCCACCAGGGAAGCCCTGTATTTAATTTTTGAGAATTTGATTAATATGTGTCTTGGCATGTTTCTCCTTGGATTTATCCTGTATGGGACTCTCTGCACGTTCTGGACTTGAATGACTATTTCCTTTCCCATATTAGGGAAGTTTTCAACTATAATCTCTTCAAATGTTTTCTCAGTCCATTTCTTTTTCTCTTCTTCTCCTGGTACCCCTATAATTCGAATGTTGGTGCATTTATTATTGTCCCAGAGGTCTCTGAGACTGTCCTCAATTCTTTTCATTCTTTTTACTTTATTCTGCTCTGTGGTAATTATTTCCACTATTTTATCTCCCAGGTCAATCATCCATTCTTCTGCCTCAGTAATTCTGCTATTGATTCCTCCTAGAGAATTTTTAATTTCATTTATTGTGCTATTCATCATTATCTGTTTGCTCTTTAGTTATTCTAGATCTTTGTTAAACGTTTCTTGTATTTTCTCCATTCTATTTCCAAGATTTTGTATCATCTTTACGATCATTACTCTGAATTCTTTTTCAGGTAGACTGCCCATTTCCTCTTCATTTGTTTGGTCTGGTGGGTTTTTACTTTGCTCCTTCACCTTCTGAGTATTTCTCTGTCTTCTCATTTTGCTTAACCTACTGAGTTTGGCGTTTCCTTTTCTCACTGTTTTTGGTGTCTGCCCCCAGTGGGTAAGGTTGGTTCAGTGGGCTTTGTAGGCTTCCTGGTGGAGGGGACTGGTGCCTGTGTTCTGGTGGATGAGGCTGGATCTTGTCTTTCTGTTGGGCAGAACCACATCCGGTGGTGTGTTTTGGGGTGTCTGTGAACTTATTATGATTTTAGGCAGCCTTTCTGCTAATGGGTGGATTTGTGTTCCTGTCTTGCTAGTTGTTTGCCAGCAGATGTTCAGCACTGTAGCTTGCTGGTTGTTGGGTGGAGCTGTGTCTTAGTGTTGAGATGGAGATCTCTGGGAGAGCTCTCGCCAATTGATATTACGTGGGCCTGGGAGGTCTCTGGTAGTCCAATGTCCTGAACTCTGCTCTCCCACCTCAGATGCTCAGGCTTGACACCAGGCCAGAGGACCAAAACCCTGTCAGCCCCATGGCTTTTGGGAAGTCTGAGGTCTCCTGCCAGCGTTCAGTAGCTGTTCTGTTGGAGTTGTTCCATATGTAGATTTATTTTTGATTTATTTGTGGGGAGGAAGGTGATCTCCACATCTTACTCCCCTGCCATCCTGAAGGTCCTCTAATCTCTGTTTATCTTTAATTTTTGCCATTTTAATTACAGTGAGTCTTGGTGTGATCCTCTTTGGGTTGAGACTCAAACCCAATCTTCCGGACCTGGAAGTCTGTTTCCTTTCCCAGGTTAGGAAAGTTTTCAGCTATTCAAATGTGTTCTCTGTCCCTTTCTCTCTCTCTTCTCCTTCTGGGACCCCTACAGTGCAAATGTTAGTATGCTTGATGTTGTCTTAGAGGTCTCTTAGACTGTCATCATTTCTCTTTATTCTTTTTCTTCTCCCTTTTCCTCTTTAATGATTGCCACTACTCTGTCTTTCAGCTCACTGATCCATTCCTTTGTATCGTCTAATCTAATGTTGATTCCTTCTAGTGTATTTTTCATTTCAGTTATTATATTCTTCAGCTCTGTTTGGTTCTTTACATGTTCTGACTCTTTGTTAGAAACTTCTAACTTCTCAATCTGGTCCTACAGTCTTCTCCCAATATCTTTGATTATCTTTACCATCATTACTTAGAAATCTCTGATGGTAGACTGGCTACCTTCACTTACTTAGTTCTTCTTCTGGGGTTTTATCTTATTCTTCGTCTTGAATATATTTCTGTGTTTCCTCATTCTGCCTAAATTGCTGTTTTTATTTCTATGTATCTAGTAGTTTGGCTACATTTCCTGACATTGAAGAAGTGGCCTTTTGTGTCCTATGTGTCCCAGTAGCACATGCCCCTTTGGTCACCAGTGCTATATGCTCTAGGGGTGCCCCCTATTTGGGCTGTATGGGTCCTTCTGTTGTAACACACTAACTACTGTGGGGGTCAAGGCTGGCCCCCCACCCAGTGGTTGCCAGCCCTTGCCTTGTGCAGAGGCTGCCAGCCACTGGTGGGAGGGCTTGTTTCACAAGGCTGCTGGCTGCACATCCCTGGAGGGGTCCAGGGCTAGTGCTGTCCCACTGGTAGGCACATTCATGTCCCAGAATCTCTGGCTGCAGGCCCTGAGGGTCCTGGGGCTAGTACCTGCACACTGATATATGGGATCAGGTCCTGGACCCTCTGGTGGACAATCCCAGATCCAGGGGCAGCTTTGGGCTCAGGGGGTCTTGAGGCTGCAGGCCTGCTGGTGGGTGAGTCTATGTCTTCTCCCGGCTAGTTACTTGGCCTGTGGCATTACTGTACTAGTGCTGACAGGCTGGTGGGCAGGGCCAGGTTCTGGTGCTAATAAGCTAGAGGAAGGACTCCAAAATGGTTCCTGTCAGCACCAGTATCCACATGGTAGAATGATCTCCCCAGAATGCCTGCTCCCAAGGTCTATGTTTCCAGGGTGTGCTCCAGTTGCCTCCTGCCTCTCTGGGAGACTTTCCAAGATCAGAATGTTGGTCTGACCCAGGTTTCTTTCAAATTACTGCTTCTGTCTTGGGTCCTGAAGCATGTGAGATTTTGTGTGAACCCTTTAATAGTGGAGTTTCTGTTTCCCACAGCCCTCTGGCTCTCCAAAAAGTAAGCCTTATGGGCCTTCAAAACCAAATATAGTGTAGGCTTGTCTTCCTGGTGCAGGACTCCCTGGCTGGGGAGCCTGACAGGGGCTCAGACCCCTTGCTGCAATTGTAATTATCCTCCTATTTGTGGGTCTTTTCCCAAGGGTATGGGTTTTGACTATACTTCATCTCTGCCCCTCCTACCCATCTCATTGTGGCACCTTCTTTATATCTTTAGTTGTAGAACATCTTTTCTGCTAGTCTTCTGGTTTTTATCATCAATAGATGCTCTATAAATAGTTGTGATTTTGGTATGCCTTTGGGAGGAGATGAGCTCAGGATCTTTCTACTCCACCATCTTGGATGCTCCGATCCCCAGATATCTTATTAGTAATTAGAGGCGTTTTAGAATGATAACAAATCATTATTTTGCATGTAGAAGAGCAAGCAAAACAGGAAGAAACTGGGTCCCCTTCCAAATACTGGAATGAATGCTAATTGGATGGTATTAATGACCTCTACCACTAATGCTCTCTATTCTTCCAAAATTCCCAGCTCAAAATATCTGCCAGTTTTTCCCTCTGGCTGCCCCCCAAAATGCACTGGCTCAGAACAATTGTGGGGAATACATGAGGCACAGGTCCAAGAATGTTAACCCAGATAACCCTTGTTCCTACTAAATCTTCATATTGCTCTCACCTATCTCATGGTTAAACAATTCTAGACTTCCATCCTTGACCCAAATGAATGTTGCACTCTAAATAAAGCCTTTGTGTTTTTCATCCTTCCATTCCATCTCTCTAAATGTTTTGGTGTACCTGGCCAACTCCTTCTTGTACTTAAAGTCCTAGCACAAATATCAGCTCTTCTCTGAAACCATGCTCTATTTGCCTAGTTCAAGCTGACTCATTCAACACTTGCAATACCATAGAATTCAGTGTACACATCAATCATTGTCACATCATGTCAATTTTCTTTTCACAAATATTTCTTTTCCTCACTTGAAAGTCATCTCTTAAGTAAAGAGATTTTTGTTTCATGATTTTCTCTGCCTCGGTGCCTGGCCAAACATGTGTGTAACTTCTATGTTGAATGGGATTAGAATTTAAGTTTGTTTTTAGCTTGATATCTAATTTAACAAGATCTGTCTTCCAATATGTCCATAATGACTCTTGGGCTAGAGATTTTTAGTTCTCCACTGGCACTCAGTCAGTTCATTCCATTAAATGCAAAACCAATCTGGAATAGCTGCTCTAAGAAATTAAACTCTGTTCTCTTTCCAAAAAAAAAAAAAAAAAAAAAATCCTACAAACTCTCCAGTCTTCAGGGAGGTATTTCATATATATACATATATGATTTTCAATGAAGAAAAATAAATAATTGGTTTCCTTAATTAGTCCCACATAGCTGAGTCTGTCGCTGTTAAATCCATGGCTGTACTACCTCAGTCCTTAAATAAAAGGAAGGGAAACTCTGAGCCTAATTCACCTTCTTCATAAGGGTGAAGGTTATATTTTTTCGAAAGGCAACTAATAGGAGTATTTCAAATAGAACATTTAATATTTAGGGTTCTGAATTTCTTCTTAACAAGTTGTGTTGATTTAAAGGCAGATGCACAGCCTAAGAAGAAATTCTTTGCTGGACATTTGGATCCGATAACATCCTTATCCTATTCCTCTCTCTGCCAAATCCCACCTTGGTAAAATATAGTAAATTGTAAACAAAGGAGAAAATAGTTATTAAATGGAGGAATAAAGACTCAGATTTTTATTGCTCATCCAGAAATTCATTCAATCAACAGTTTTCTTAGAATGATCTACTAGAAAAACACAAAGAGAAAGTTTACTTTAAAAAACTAGAATAGGGCTTCCCTGGTGGCGCAGTGGTTGAGAGTCCGCCTGCCGAAGCAGGGGACACGGGTTCGTGCCCCGGTCCGGGAAGATCCCACATGCCGCGGAGCGGCTGGGCCCGTGAGCCATGGCTGCTGAGCCTGCACGTCCGGAGCCTGTGCTCCGCAGCGGGAGAGGCCACAACAGTGAGAGGCCCGCGTACCACAAAAAAAAAAAAAAAAAAAAAAAAAAGACTAAAACTCATTTTACCTTCAATTATCATGTGGGTTCACTGAACTCTTTTGTTCGTAAAATAACTTAAAATTTTGAAAACTGAAAAAGGTACAGTAGACTCAAATGGCAAATAGTTATGTATATTTTCCTGGAATTCCAAGGCTTAAGGTATATTTTGTTTGTTGTCTTTGTGTTTTTGATGTTGTTGTTTGTTTCGGGGTTTTTTTTAGCAATTATTTCTCTCCTGCAGGGATGTATAGTCAAATCACTGTGTTTTTAAGTTACTTTGAATAGTCCTATCCCAAGATAAAAATTTGTTAATTAGCTTTTTGTTTTGATTTGATTTTTAGGATTGCTTTTAAAATTTTAATTTTATTGTATAATTGTGTATAATGCTTTCATGATTCCAAATTCAAAACAACAAAGAAGTCTAGACTTAATACCCTCCCCCTTCATTCTATTCCCTTTCTTTTCCTATAAATAAACATTTAAAAATATATTATGGTTTATCTTTTTTTAAAATATAAGCATATAATAAGTATAATTTAGATTTTATACTTCAATACAAGTATACATATTAATAACCCTTTTCTTAAATAACCAGATCTATAGATTGTTACCTATTTCTGTGTAACAAACCACCCCAAACACAGTGGAGTGAAATAGAAATCATGTATTTGTTCATGCTGGTTGTTGACTTGATCTCTTTTTTCCATGTGTTGTCTCATCCTGAAGGTTAGCTCAAGCTTTTATACACAGCAGTTCTAGGGTAACAAGCAAAAGTAGAAGCTATAATGCCTTTTGAGACTTAGGCTGAAAAGTTTCACATCTATTACAGTGTATTGGTTTAAGCCACTTCCAAAGCAAGTCCAGATTCACGAGGTAGAGAAATAAATTCTACCTTTTCAGGGGAAGAGCAACCAAGGCACACTGTACAGAACACGCACATTGTAGGAAGAAATCTTTGTGACTATCTGATCTGTTCTCAGGACCTTCTTCCTACCCATGTCTGAAAAGGTTTCAGTAAAGCAACACATTAGCAAAACGGAATGATAAATGTCATGGGCTCTAGTCAATTGTGTTAGCAACTAGTCTGCCTTTTGGGGGAGGAAAGATGGAATAAGTGTGGAAAGAGGGGCAGAGTTCTTCATGAGAGTGTTTGCTGCTCACTCAGAAATTCAATTGTGTTCTTCCAAACATAGTTCCAATTTTGTGAAAATGTCCCCTTAATCCCCATGAAACTAAGGGAAGTGACTTCATCTCTAGTTGTCCTGAGTTCATCAGTGAATGACATTCTTACGGTAACTCTTTCTCAACTAGCAGTGGTTTTGAGATATAAACTGGCCCAAACTAAAGGAAAGTGTGTTCATGTAATTCTTGGCAGAACAGTTTCTCTCTCACCCCTGCTGGACATGAAAAAGAATCCCTTTGGTCACAATTTTTTTGCAAAGTATTTAAACAGCATAAAGGCAACCAGCCTTAGAGGAAGCCAATACTGAGGATAGAAGATTGGAAAGACAATAAGAACCAGGCGCTCTGATGATTCTATTCCATTCCACACCTGGAGCCTGTCCTGCTAGACTTTCATTTATGCAAGATTTCAACACTTTCATTTCTTAAAACAGGTTAAGATTATTTTTGTTATTTAACTTTGTATCCTGCAATCACTAGTACAGGGATTTGAGTTTAGAAAATTATTTTCCTATTTATGATATATTTAACATTGATGCTACATCATTTGCCTACCAGTAGTGAGAAAGGTTCTATTGTTCTCAACACTATTTTGGAGTTAAAGAATCTGACGCTCAGAGAATGTTAAAACAAAACGAGACAATGAATGAAACAGTGTGTCAGACGCAGTCCAGAGCCTTAGAGGAGAGGTTTGATGAATGTTAGTCTTAGGATGAATTCCCATTTCCCAAGGGCTTTACTACAACATTCCTAGCCCCAAACCTTACTACTAAAATTTGCAGATTCACAACTTGAATTCAAGTTCTATTTCTTTCTCACTCTGCCACCGTGCTTATAGTTGGTATTGATCCCAGAAATTCTTTGGTGAGAGCAAACTCTTGAAGGAAACAGTGCTCTGGGACAAGGAGAAGTATTTTTTGAACATTAGAATACTCCCCTAGAAAGGAAGACCTAGAAAAAGATGCTTCCAGGGCAGCATAAGGGCAATATGTATATAAATATGAAGAAGACAGTAAAAGTGACCTAAAAGGAAGCAGAAAGGATGACAGATTTAGAGCAGTGAAAAACCTTGAAAAGAGCACTGATTTTGGAATCAAGCAGCCTGGTTTGAAATCACAAATATCTCTTGGATATTATCTCTTCAAGACAATATCTTCCTGATTAACACAGGGGTAACAATATCTACCTAGAAGGTCAAAAACTTATTAAATGATAATATATAGAGCAGGGGTCCCCAATCCCCAGGCCTGCTAGGAACCAGGCGGAACAGCAGGGGGAGAGAGGAGGGCGAGCGAGTGGAGCTTCATCTGCCGCTCATCACTCGCCATGGCTCGCATTACCGCCGGAACCAGGCCACACCTCCACCCCATCCATGGAAAAATTTTCTTCCATGAAACTTGTCCCTGGTGCCGAAAAGGTTGGGGACCACTGATATAGAGGATACCTAGCACAGGCTATACTTCACATCTGGTACTCCATAAATGTTACTGTAAAGACATGCTCTGGTGGGAATGGCCCCAAGCTTTTGGAATTCTGACTACAAGTGTGTGTGTGTGTGTCTTTAGGAGTGGACTTCCATTTTATAGCCAGAAATATTTTGCTTTTTTACAGATGAACTCTTGATTTCAACTTTGGGGCAATGCTTCCTTTCTCTTTTATGAAAAGAAATATTATATTTGTAGTTTGCTGATATAATAGTAAAGCAAAGCAAAAGGAAAGGAGAGAAGTTTCAGATAAGGGATAGCTAAACTATACTACACAATATATTTCATTTTTTCAGGAGCGAGAGAATATGCTTCTTTCCTAAATATGGGTTAAACTTTCCTCTCTCCAAAAATCATGTTAATTCTTAAGAGATATGCATGAGCTAGCTATTATTACCCACTGGAGACTGGCATAGAGACATGCTGTTGGCAGGAAGTTCTCAGAGGCGTAGCCTCACTGCATGATGTTCAGGAATCTGGTAGGGAAGACTGAAGCCCAATCTGTAGCTTCCACTGAAGTCTTCCATGTGTTATTTTCCTGAGCTTCAAAACTCAGACTATGGGAAATGTCCTGTACTTGGAATATGCCATTCAAATGGCCTGGCCAAAGACACGTTCTTTGGGTAAGGGGAGCTGTTTTGATAAAGACAGTGAACATTCTGGCAACCATCATGGGCATGAGGAATTTTTCAGGGGAGTGTAAACACTCCCTTGAAAATTGGAATTGGAATCGTCTACACAAGATAGGTTCAAAATCATATCCGTGTATTCATTTTTTTGTCATATCATATCATATTCATTTTTTTGTCCACTCAATAAACATGTATTGAGTAGCTATTATGTAGCAACTAGTATTCAGGTGTTTGGAATAGAGTCATACAAAACCTCTGCTTAAGGAGTTTCACTCTAGTTGGAGATATGGACAATAAACAAGTAAAACAATACATAAGCAATATATAAGCAAATAAATGCAGGTAATAATCATTACTGTGAAAATAATATTTTCTCTGATCAAGGAAGACCCCACTGAGAAGGTAACATTTGAGCAGATGTTTAAATAATATAAAGAAGCAGAGTAATGGCCCCAACAAAGATGACCACATCCTCATCTCTGGAACCTATGGATATGTCATTTTACATGGCAAAAGAGAATTTGCAGATGTGACCTTTAGGGTTAGGGACCCTGATGTGGGGAGATGACGATCCATGTGGGGCTGGATGAGCCACGTGGACCCAATCTAATCACTGAGTCTACAAGTGGAAGAGGAAGTCATAACAGCGGGTCAGAAAGATGTGGCATGAGAAGGACTGAACACACTGTTGCTGGCTTTGAAGATGGAGAAAAGACACCACAAGCCAAGCAGTGCAGTTTGGCTTCTAAGAGCTGGAAATGGAACTCAGTCGACAGCCAGGAGGAAAACAGGGACCTTGGGCCTACAGTCCCAGTAACTGAATTCTGCCAGTAACCATAATGAGCAGTAAATGAATTCTCCCCTAGAGCCTGCGAGAAGGAATGCAGCCCTGCTGACCACTTGATTTGAGCTCCGTAAGAGTCATACTCGACTTCTGACTTACAGAACTGTGAGATCATAAAAGTGTGCTGTTTTATACCATGAAGCTTTGTACAGCAACAAGAGAAAACTAATACCCATGCAGAGATAAGAGGGGCCCGCATTCCAGACTGTGGATACAGTAACGCACAGGCCCTAGCATGGCGGAGGTGGAGAGTGACAATCAGCACAGATGTTTGCAATATTTAGACGCTCTCCAGAGTGTCAAGATGTACTTGAAGAAGGAAACTTGGTAAAGATATCTAATGCCTCACCATCAACTGAGGTACAGGTTTAGGCTTTTATGAGTTGGAGAAAGATGAATTACCACACAAATTTGTGAAGCCTAGATATCTGGGTTTTATTAGTAATGCTTCACAGCTGGAATTCATACCAAGCCTCTCAAACAAAAGTTTGCTGTTCGGCAAACACTGGAGTTCCAGGGTAGAAATCTTAGCAATAACAAGGAACCAGCCTGAAGAGTCCATTTGTATGAACATTTGATAAACGAAAAAGGATGGAGGCATCACTCCATCAGTGCAGCAGCATAGCTATATGATCCCCTTAGTAGGGCGGGGCATCTGACAATAAGTAGAGAATGAGCAGAGGAAGGGTGACCCTGGTTGAGCAGAAGAGGGTGTTTATGGTCCTGAAAGAGCTTTTCTTTTTGCGAGAGAGGGAAGAGCCTTTCTGAGGGACGATGCCGTTAGCTTTTTCATAGGGGACACTGAAGCAGGCAATTTAACTACCTTTCAGAAGCAATCTCTCTGCTTTTCTATTTTACTGTGTTTCATTTCAGCTTTTCTCTTTTTCTCTAAATTGTGTAACCAATTGCAAACATGTCCCAGGAAAAGGGAAGAATAGATGTCATCCTGTACTCTGGCTTCCAGCCATGTGCTGCCCCTTCCCTGCTTTTACAGACTACAAACTTCACACCAGCCAGCTGAGAAATGGCCAAAGTGAAAAGCAATTTGCAAGTGGGAAGCATCCTGGCTGTCATTATTGACTTGTGGTAAAGGCAGATGGGACATTGTGCAAGGGTCTGGGGAGGGAAATAAGGAGACAGTGGACACAATAAGAAGCTGGCGTGCGTGGACACTGCTTCTTGGAGAGGGAGCTGAGATGAATAGAGAGAAATGCAGGCATTAATGCTTCCTGTATATACATCCTGGCATGGAATCGGGGTGAAGGCTGAGGGAGGGCCCGCTGGGACGGCACAGCATAGTGGTTAATAGTCCTGGCGATGTGAAGCCTGGGTGTAGGTGCTTGCACTGCCACTTTTTATCTGTATGACCTCAGCAATTAATGTACATCTTCTGTACCTTATTTCGATATTGTGATGATGGCATGATACTACATATAAAGTGCCAAGGACTTACGTGCTCTTGGTAAACATTAGTAAATGCTATTACTATTCTTGACATGTATTTTTCAAGGGTGGCTAAGTTCTAAATAACTTTTAGATACTTTGCTACAACTAGAAGTAAGTAGGAACACACACCGTGCCTCAGAGGAGACACGTCACATAATCAACAAACGTTAGAGCTGAGAGACATTTTGGTGATCAATGAAACCAATCCCCTTAATTGACAGGTAAGGAAAACGATGCTCACAATGTTTTGTGATTTGTTCAAGATCACAAAGCCAGTAAGGGACTAGGCAGCCAGGTAAAGACGGGATGTCTCACTCTCACTCATGAGATGTCTCACTCATCCTGTGACTGTCTAGACACAAAGTGTTTGTTGTTTTTGCTACATGATTTGAAATCATTGCCTTCTATGATCCATAAGACTGAGGCCATGGAAATCACATACATGTAACCATGTACCGCCAGCTCACGCTGCATTTTATCCCCCACCCGCATTACGACTTCTGTGGGGAGAAGAGCCTCTGCCTATCTCCTATTTCTTCATATTTTTCATGTTTCCAGGAAGATGGCAATGGATCTCCTGAGTCACCAATCCCAGTGGAATCATCTGATTCTAATAGTTTCAATATTTTTAGGGGGAAAAAAAGATGTATTTCAATTTAGAGGTTACAAACTAGCTGTAGCCAAACCACAGACAGTTTTGTTTTTTTCCAAAAATGTTGTGAACCTTTTGAATCCGACAGCCTACCCCAGTTTTCACAGCCTCCGCCATTCTCCTTCTTAGACTCAACTTTATCCACACATTTACTTATTTTTGTGTCTGCCTGGGCACTGTATATTTTATTTAGTGACTCCTGGTATGTACGACCTTTTTCTAATTAAAAAAAATATGTACTTTCAATAAAGCTTTCTATTTAGACATTCCCATTGCATTAACGAGAAGCTGTTACGTATTTTCTGAGTTTAAACTTCTGGATTTAAGTAAAGAGGGCTTTCTTCACCAGGACGTGGTAACTTAATGTGATATCCTAACGAGAGTTATAAAAACTAATATAGTTGTTGCTGGGAAAGTATCTTGTAGATGTAGTTAACATCAGTACACTTTCAGTAAAAAGATTGCCTCAATTATGTGGGAAGGTCTCACTCAATCAGTGGAAAGGCTTTAAGAGCAAAACGGGTTTTCTGAGAAAGAAGAAATTCTGCCTCAAGACAGAGTTTCCAGCCTGCAGGACTGCCCTGTGGATTTAAATCTTGTGGGCCCCCATAACTGTGAAAGCTAATTCTTTGAAATAAATCTCTTTATACAGATTTAAATCTATATAAATATATATACCATTATATAATATATAAATACGTATATCTTATTATATATATCCTACTAAATATATCCTATGGGTCTGTTTCTCTGGAATACCCTGCCAGTTCAGAGGGAAAGTAAAACATTAGCCAATGGTTCATGGGAGACATTACCAAATGTTTTAGATAAGGTAATGCTAGCCGCTGAAACAGCTGGACCATGAATTTCTACAGTTTAACCCATTAGAAAATTGTTTCTCACTCACACAATGAACATCTAACAGGTGGAGGTGGGGAGAAGAGACCCAGCATAGCAAAGGCTTAGAAACTATGTGACATTCAAGGTCACCTACAGCCAGCAGACAGGGAAGAAATAGAATGGAGGATCCAGTGAAAGGTTTTCTAAGCCAGGATCATTTCTATACACATTCCGTTGGCCAGGATTTGGTCATCTGGCCATACCTAACTTCAAGGAAACATGAGCTAGCTCTTTCCCAGGAGAAACTGAAAATGTGCTTGGCAAACAATTAGCCATTCTCTGTCATGCAAAGTCATTAGCAGAGAAGCTTCTTGGAAAATATCATGTATTCTTGCTAGGACTATCTTGTTTGTTAAAATTTTGTGACTAACTTGTTATGTATTGTGATCTCAGTACAGGAACAAATATAGAAAATGGAAAAAAAAAAAAAAACAACCAGAATTAGATGGCAAAGAAAGCAAAGTCTGAGGCAGGAGACAATTTAAAACAGCAATTAGAGTCTAATTAAATCCAAGGTTTGGTATCATTATCAGAAGTGAAGACATAGCTAATTTTGCTGAAAGCAAGTTTCAGTTCAGGTTATGGTCATTCAATAAGGGAATATTTTCTTCCCAGCAGAAAACACTAATTTTGAAAACCACTTAAAAGATTCTCAATAATGGATGGTATGTATGTGTGTGCATTTTAATCTTTATCCATATTGTCTATGTGGTATTTCGTCTTTGTACTTAAATCAACAGTGATTATTTGTTGTAGCATGAGAAATTTTTGGCTCATTGATTTTCCATAGCACTGAAATGTCACATTAGCTCAAGGTGAAAAGCTAACAGGATGTGAATAATGATAATAATAATCAGAACGATAATAGAAAGAATCATACACCTGAATGTACATTAAAGTCCTCTATTACTCTCAGGGCTCTGGTGACATTTCAAACAGCAGGAGAAGAGAGGGAAAATGGTCTGTTAACATCATTCTCTCTGGAGGCCACTGCAACCTTGGCTGCACATTTTGGTATAGATGGCAATTTACAGAATGAATGAATGAGAACCAAGGACACGGGTCCCACTTACTGTGTAACGCCCTCCCCCCCCGCCCCCATTTTACTCTGTTTCCAGGCACAATTCATTAATGTTCAGTCTTCCACATTCCTGTCTGAGACACACACTTGAACTTACAAAAGTAGAGAATTCTCAAAACAGGCATTTGGAATTTGCGATAGGCACAGGATTCGGTCATCTGGCCATACCTAACTTCAAGGAAACATGAGCTAACATTGAGTAAATGCACTTGAGTTAGATATAGCTTGGGATCCCAGGGAGACTAGGTATCACCAACACCCAGAACATTCACTGAGTCTCAGAATTTTCGGGCCAAGGACCCTGGCTTATGCTAATGATATTAAAAAATAAAAATGAAAGAAAAGAGTCTCAGATCCTGATCCCACTTAAGCAAAGTAATATCTTACTTTGCTTTTTAGGTATTCTAATTCCCTGCTGGTAATTGTAGATTCATAATTATAAACAAATGAATTTATCATTCTATTACTCCAGAAAGTTGCTTCAGAACCCAGTCTCCCCCCACCCACCTCCCACCAGATTCTGTTTAATTCCACTGTGATACCTTCTTGTGGAATTCTAAATTTCTATATTATAGCACTTTGTCACACGTCAAATGGATTTTTAAAAAAAATGGTTAATGTTTTCTTTCCCTCTAGACTGTATGGTAGGGGATACAGTTCCTACTGTCTTTCAGTTCTGCATCTTCAGGACCCAGAAGAGGGTAAAGACAGTGGCACTCAATCAGTGGATGCTCCGTGACTGACCTGAGAGTGCCCCATTCCTCCCTATGTAGGGCTGACAATGGTTCTGCTTTCAGACTGAATTTTACCGCAGTATTTCATTCTAAATCTGCAACTATCTATCTCCAATCCATCTTACTCCATCATCTGTTCAATTGATCTCATAACTCTTGACTATATTTTTACTTGTTCAGAACAGGCCAGTCTTTAACTCTTCACCACACTGTTCGTTATTATCTGTAAGTCCTTACTCGTGCCATGTTGTTATTACATTACATAGGCTTAGTATTAGGCTTACATTATAATGGGAACAGTCTCAACATTTCCAACTCTTCCTGTTGATTCCAACTGTTCTTAAAGACTTACGGGCATTGCAATGAGATAATGATGACATGCCCCTAAACTATTTTTTAAGAAAAAGAGGTATAACTTTTCAGAGACAAACTATAAAATCAACACAAGATGCATCATAGCAGTGATACACAATTAAATGGAAAGAAAAATTCCCAGACCAGATCAAGACTTGATACTAATCAAACTAAAGAGGTTGAGCACATCTGAAGTGTCACATTTGGAAAGAAATTCTTAGCCACGTTTTATGAATACTGACTCAAACTCTGATTAAAAGGAAGGGTTCTAAATTCATTAACTAATATCCTGGTCCTCAGAGACAGTATATCACAGAAAATAGTTGTAACATTAAATTGTCCACTCTTATAACTAATTTTTATTATGAATCTATACTCATCAAGCTAGCCTCGGATTATTGTTTTTTAATAAGGAGATGAAATCTTATTTATCAAAATATTGACCATTTTCATTTTGATATACATACTTTAGTCTCTTGTGAATTTATTCAGCACGAATCAGTGTCCCTGAATAACCCAACTCAGCTCACTGACAAGTTCAAGTTTCTGTACCTGCAAAGCTGAGGAACTTTGGTGTATTAGTGTATTACTCAGGGTTTCTAGAGAAACAGAGCCAATAAAAGATATATTAATAGATAAATGACTGATAGATATCTCATATCTGTTTACTTATATCTATATTTGAAAGTGATTTCTTATAATATTTTGCCTTACATGATTATAGAGGCTGAAAAGTCCCATGATCTGCCATCTGCCAGCTGGAGAGCCAGTGGTGTAGACTGCAGTGGTGTAGACTGCTGGAGAGCCAGTGGTGTAGACTGCAGTCCAGGTCTGAATGCCTGAGAACCAGGAGCCCTGAGGACAGGAGAAGTTGATGTTTCAGCTCGCGCAGTCAGATACAGAGCAAATTCAACCTTCCCCTGCCTTTTGTTCTATTCTGGCCCTCCGTGGGTGGGATAATACCCACCCACATTGGGGAGGGCCATCGCCGTCTCCTTTCCTCAGCCCACCAATTCAAATGCTAATCTCTTCCAGAAACACCCCCACAGACACAGCCAGAGATAATGTTTAACCAGCTCTATGGGCACCTCATGGCCCAGTCAAGTTGCCACATGAATGAACCATCACACTTAGACTTCTATTTCATAAGACTTCTACTCCTAAGGTAATGTATGCCTATTAGATTTCTTGAAGGCCAATCAGGCAACTTGCCCTGGAAATATTCTAACATCTCAATCTCTACATTTTCTTTCTCTCAGAGTTACATAAAATTCATCACCCCCATGGAGTTCTTTGTGACTGACCCTAGCCCGTACCACAAGCGCCTTATTTTGTGAGCATTCTGGGCTAGAGGACTGTTTGTATGTACCAGCAAAAGAATGCATGATGGTAGTTTGTTGCCATGTAAAATAATGATGATTTTTAGGATTATGTAATACCAACATGGTATGTATTCTCATTAACTGTAAACTCTATTTTCTGACTATTGCCATGCACTGTAATCATCATGATCTATAATCTCTCCAGAAATTACCAAAATAGAATGAGCTATCCCTTCCAGGTCAGAAATAATACTGAAATCCTAAAATCATCTCTTTTATATGATAAGCCCTTTGGGAGTTAAGGGAGACCCATACCATAGGCATAGGTCTTCAGGGACTGGTGGATTCTACACATTTGATAATGGCACTAAGCAGAGACACAGAGCAAACAGGCAAGCGAATTCCCATGTCAGAAAGCAATTAGATATGCTAATTACAAAATAATATATGTAAATGTTCAAATGTATGTGTATGTGATCATTCACCACCACACAATGGAAATCACTTCCTTTTTACAGAATTCTCTTCTCCCCAGGGTATTTCCAACAGATGCAGGACCCCACACGTACCACTTACCAACCAGAATACCATCTCAAATCGGCCTTCAAAGTCCTAGCCAGGGTCAGAAATGACTGACCATGAGTGCTACGGACTCCAGTGCAATAAACAAGCAATACACAAGCTGTTGGGTTTCATGGGTTATAAATTCTCTGATCGAAATTTGGACACTCTTAGTTGAATATTTCTTATCAAGCAGTAAATAGTAACGAGGTGAAATGGGAGTTGCATTCTGATTTAATCTTAAAGATCAAAGATTAAAGGATCCTTTTTCCTTTCACTCCCTCTCTTCCTTTAACCAACTGTGAATCCTTAGCCAGCAGTTTTTCCTGTCCAATTTCCTTGAGCTTCTGTATCCTTATCTGTAAAACAGGAATGATTCCACTACTTGATATATCTTTAAACAAGGTACTGAGAGGAATCATATTGAATACTGAACATGAGTGTCGTAAAACACATAACTATGCAGTCCTGTAGAAATTTAAATTGCTGCCAGTTTATATCCCGTATATATACACAGAACTAGGAACCTGAAAATTGATGAAAAAAGACCCTGCTGAATTGAGATTTGAATGAATTTTTGTTTTCATTTCTTCATTCCTTAGCTCTGAAAAGAGGTGAAAATACTGTGTGATGAAATGAGAGAAAAAGCACGGGTGAGAAAAAGTGAACACTGTAATCTCAAGAAAATGGATTTAGACTGTGAGTTAGAACTGCTTCTGGTTCTAATTCCCCTGTGTGACTCTTTGGCCTCATTTTTCTCCACTTTCAAACACATATTTCTTACTTCTCTGATGAAGTTGCTATATGAGAAACGTGGGTTATCTACTTAAACTCTAGAGAATTGGCAGGGGATGGAAGACCAAGGGAAATCTCATTTTTCAAGGAGAGATGAAGAGATGATACAGAAAATAGAAGACAAGTTAGTTACCCGTAGCACCATCCATTTACAAAGGTCTTTAGAGTTTATGTACAGCATCTTATACAATCTTCATGCCACCTGAGAGGTGGGTAGAATTACTTTTTCTTAAGGAAAAAGAAATTGAAACTCAAAATATTTACACAAGACCAAGGACACACAGAGCTAATAAATGGTACCCTTGGACAGAATAATTCTTACTTCAGTGCTCTCAGTGGATGGCTATCAGAATCATTAAGTTGTGCCATTTTTCAAGATAAAATAAATCCAGGGGTAAAAGACACATAACTCATGAGCACAGAAGGATTAAGCACCAAAAGACCTAGTCATCTTTCCCCAAATTAAAAGAAGTTGGCAAGTTGTCAATGCATGAGTGTATATGTGTGTGTGTCTGTGTGTGTGTGTAAATAACTAAGCAAGAGTAGACACAAATTTCCATTTTAGAAGCAATCAGATTATCACCTAAATAGGATGATTTACAAATGTCTCTGCCCCAAAACAGGAGAGTGGACCCCAAAAGTTACCAGTTTAAGTTAGTAATTAAGAGCATGCATGGCCTGAAGCCAGACTTCTTAAGTTTGAATCTTTCTTACCTCTACAACTTACAGCTATGTGACAAGCAAGTTATTTAATCTCTCCATGACTCAGTTTCTCCTCCCTAAAGGTGGAAAATTAATCGTACCTACTTGTTGTAGGTATTAAAATAATACAGCACATGTAAAGTTCTTAAAAGGGTGCCTAGCACTCAGAAAACAAACATATAATGCAAAGGAGAAGTTTAAGGGCCCCTCAAACATACCCAATACAGGTGAGCCAATAGCTCTAGGCAGTCAGGTAATAAGAGTTGTTTCTTGCTGGATTGATTAAAATGGAAAGAGAGCTAACAGTTTATTGTTTCTGTTTGTTGTGTTTTGGCTTTAAACTGAGTTATTCTTTTGTTATCCACCACATAGTCCTTGAAACGTTCTTCCACCTATAATCCACTCTTGATCAACTTTATTTTTTCTTCTCTTCCTCTGGCTCTTTGAGTCTTCCCCCTTAGTTCGCATTAGTCAAAGGGGTTAGAAACAGAGTAGGTGAAACAGAAAGGAAAGTATCTTATAGAAATCTGCATAAGGCATCTATCTTTTAAGCCAGATGTCAGGGTTTAATTGATAGTTACAGATTATAATTTATTTCTATTAACATTTTCATTAATGTTTGATAGTGATACAATTATTTTACAACTTAAAATGGTAATCACATGCATTGTTTTCAATCTTCTCAACAAACCTGGTAGGGGAGACAAGACAGGTTTTAGCCATTTTTACAACCTGAAGGAAATGAATCTTTGGTGGCAGAATTTTAGGCTTAGTAGCAACGAGTGGGAGAGTCAATTCTGTGATGTAATATACAGGAAAGATTTTACTTATTTATTTATTAGTAACAAGTTATATACTTCTTTTTTGCTTCCACTCTCTGAAAACTACCTGGGAAGAGAGTGGAGAAGAACAGTAACTGACTGGATATCAGTCTATTCTGATAAATATCAATCCCAAACTATTTCCTTCTCGCTTAAAGTGGTCTCATTTTGGGCAGTTATTTAGTCAGCTCTAGGTATTACTATTATCTTTTGCACTCCAATTGTTCACTACCAGAACTTTTGGAAGACTTACCAGCAGAAATGTGTGCGCGTGTGTGCGCGCGTGTGTGTGTGTGTGTGTGTGTGTGTGTGTGTGTGTGTGTGTGTGTGTGCTGAGATGGCAAATGGAGGGAACAGTCCTGAATACTTTCCCCTCTTCCTGTGAAACACAATGACTGCTCTTGAGAATAACTACCCAGTTGGCAAGCTTGTTATCTGCTTCTCTATCTCCTCCCCCCTTTCCAATTTCTCATTTAAGCTCCTGGCAAAAAAAATACTAGAATCTTGTGGGACACATATTAGGGTTATTTGAGGGTTCATGGAAGCTGCTCTTAGAGTAGATGCCCAGCATTGGTGACCCTGGAAAGAAATGATTCCTCTGTCTCTCCATGTCACAGAAGATCTGCTTAATTTTCTGCCTAAATTCCCTTGCTTGGGTATATGGCTGCTCATTTAGGGGACTCCCAAAGGGCCTTAAGCTCTGCTGCTTTCAAAGTATCCTTTCTACCCAGAGAAAACTCCTGTGTCCTTGCCAAGTTGTGGGAAAGCAGGCTGCCCTGGGTCCCTTTTTTCTTATCTCTCTCTGTCTCTGTCTCTATTCCTCTCTCTTTTATGTGAGCGCACACATACACGTTGCCACTCACTGACAATACCAGGAAAGGCTACCAATTTAGCTCTGAAACTTTTGGAAAAGGTCTGTGAGATGGGACACAAGTTAGATCTAACACCTTTATCCCCTTACTCACTACATACCACCCATACAGAGGGATAAGTGCTTCAAAATTTTTGCTTTCCCTAAGAAAATAACTTTTCTTTGACTTTTGGCTAATTGCTTTCACCTTTTTCTTTGCAGTAGTTGCCAATCTAGTCCAGCTTCACTGGAACACGTAGACAGAGAGACACCACAAATTACTCTTTCACTGGCAGGAAATTCCCTCCTTTTTAATTGCTTTCTGTTTAGTCAACAGACAGGACCAGCTAATCCTGCACAAAGAAGAAAAGTTCCCCATTATCCCTCTGCCTCTAATATACATCCTAACAATGTGTCTATCTATCTGTCTATCTATCTATCTATACATACATACATATATTTCTGTCTACCCATCTATTCATCTAAGCATCTATCTTCATTTCAATTGTATCACTTTTCCATGCATTGTACTGAAATATAGGGCTTACAGACTCAGTCTTTGAAAGCTCAAGACATTACCTTCTTATAAAACTGCATCCAGGCCATATCATTTCTAAAGTTTTGAATTTTTTGTTTTTAATTCAAAGCTAGTTGTTTGAACACAATGGTAACTTCCCGATTTCATATCTTCCCAACACCCTCTCCACAAAACTTGTAGCATCAAAAAAAAAAAAAAAAAACTTGTAGCATCAACAAAAATAATATGCCTTAACATTACTAGAAAATAAAAAAGCAGGACCACCTTTAAATTAATTATAAGTAAGTTTAAAAATTTCAATCCCAAAATTCCAAAGGGCTCCCACACATTGCTTCAGGCTTGTAGATATGGAGAATGGGATAGAAGAGACTTAAGGGGCTTAATGAAGAGGACACAGGAAAAGCACAGACAAAATCACCTGATAAAGTGAAAGTCCAGTATTAAATGTCAATATGGTGAACACAAGTCAGAACTTGGTGGTTCGCAGTACTGGCTACAGCAAAGGAGCTTGGCAGGTAGTGGCAACCACACAGAAGAATTGCTTTTAGAGGATAATTGGATACGTAGAGGATGGATGGTACTCCTTAGCAGTGAGATAGCAAAAGGAAATAAGGAGCAAAGTGGGGGGGAATTAAAGATCACACAAACAAAAGAGAAATAAGGCACATCAACCCTTCTTCCCCCAATCCCACTAAATTTCTCCTTTCCTCCTCAAATAACCTTGAACTTGAGAAAACTATAACACTAAACTCAAAAATGAATTAAAAACCTCAGCAAACATTTGGAAATGTGAAGATGAAACTTTGAATCAGAAATATACTGACAGGGACTTCCCTGGTGGCGCAGTGGTTAAGAATCCGCCTGCCAATGCAGGGCACATGGGTTTGAGCCCTGGTCTGGGAAGATCCCACATGCCAGGGAGCAACTAAGCCCGTGTGCCACAACTACTGAAGCCCTTGCACCCAAGAAGCCCACACCGCAACTACTGAGCTTGTGTGTTGCAACTACTGAAGCCCGCATGCCTAGAGCCTGTGCTCCACAACGAGAGACGTCAACACAAGGAGAAGCCCGCAGACACAACGAAGAGTAGACCCAGTTCACCCCAACTAGAGAAAGCGCAGCAACAAAGACCTAATGCAGCCAAATATATATATATATATATATATATATATATACTGTCAGCAAATGCTGGCAAGGATGTGGACCAACAGGAAGTCTCATTCATTGCTGGTGGGAATGCAAAATAATACACTTCAGAAGACAGTTTGGCAGTTTCTTTCAAAATTTAACACAAGCTTACCATACAATTCAACCATCGTGTTCCTAGGTATTTACCCAAAGGATCTGAACACTTATGTCCACACAGAAACCTTAACAAGTATACTTATATCGGTTTTATTTCTAACTGACAAAATTTGGAAGTACTCAAGATGCACTTCAATAGATGAATGGATAACAAACTCTTGTACCTCCATAAAACGGAATATTCTTCAGCAATAAAAACAGATGTGCTGGGTATGGGGATATATGTATACGCATAGGTGATTCACTTTGTTATACAGCAGCAACTAACACAACAATATAAAGCAATTATACTCCAATGAAGATGTTAAAAAAAAAAGTGCTATCAAGTCACAAAAATACATAGAGGAGAGCCTTAAATGCATACTGCTAAATGAAAGAAGCCAATATGAAACGGCTAAATGATGTATGATTCCAACTTTGTGAAATTCTGGAAGAGGCAAAACTATGGAGACAGGAAAAATATCAGTGGTTGCTTGGAGTTCAGGCGGAGGAGAGGGGGAGTAATAGATAACAGGGCATTTTGGGGGCAGTGAAACTATTCTGCATGATATTATAATGGTGGATACATTATACATTTATCAAAACTCATAGAACTGTATTACATGAAGAGTGAATGTTAATATAAACTATGGACTTTAGTTAATAACAATGTATCAACATTGGTTCACACTGTAACAAATGTACCACACTAATGTAACATGTTAAACAGGGGGAACTGATGCGGAGGAGAGGGCATTTTATAGGAACCCTTGATATTTTCAGCCCAAATTTTCTATAAACTCTAAAAATTAAAGTCTATTTAAAAAAAACAAGCAGGGCTTCCCTGGTGGCGCAGTGGTTGAGAGTCTGCCTGCCGATGCAGGGGACACGGGTTCGTGCCCCGGTCCGGGAAGATCCCACATGCCGCGGAGCGGCTGGGCCCGTGAGCCATGGCCGCTGAGCCTGCGCGTCCGGAGCCTGTGCTCCGCAACGGGAGAGGTCACAACAGTGAGAGGCCCGCATACCGCAAAAACAAAACAAAACAAAAAAAAAAACAAGCAATTATCTGAACAGATGATTCACCAAAGAAGATATACAGATAGCAAGTAAGCATATCAACAGATGATCAACATCATTTGTCATTGCAGAGTTGCAAATTAAAACAATAATCAGATATTATATACCCATTAAAATGGCTAAAATCCAGAAAACTGTCAATAACAATTTTGGAGGAGATGCAGAGCAGCAGAGGAACTCTCACTCATTGCTGGTGGGAATGTAAAATGGCAGAGCCAGTTAGGAAGACAATTTGGCTACTGATTACAAAGCTAAATATAGTCCTATCCAGCAATCTCACTCCTAGGTATTTACCCAACTTACTTTAAAACTTATGTCCACACAAAAACCTGTATGTAAATGTTTACTGTAACTTTATTCATAATTGCCCAAACTGGAAGCCACCAAGATATCCTTCAATAGGTGAATGAGTTAACAAGTTGGTACATCCATACAATGTAATATTCACTGATGAAAAGAAATGCATTATCAAGCTACAAAAGACGTTGAGTAACCTTAAATGCACATTACTAAGTGAAAAGAAGCCAGTCTGAAAAGGCTACATATTTTATAAATCCAATTACATGATATTCTAAAAAAGATAAAACTATGAAAACAGTCAAAAGATCCCTTGTTGCCTTTGGGTCACAACCTCAGGAACTTACTGGGTAAAATCTGAAACTGACTTCCCTAGAAAAAGGGTAAGGACAGGCAGACCACTCCAGACTGACAGGATGCAGATTTAATAAGCAAAGGAACTTACATACCAGGCTTGTCTTGAGTGTCTGCAAGATAGATTTCTGCACGCAAGTTTTATAGAGGTCTTAACTGGATTGATTCAATCACATATTCAGTCCAGATAGTCTCAACACGTTTTTCTCTCAAGGGTGAATTACCCATACGCATGCATCTATGTCAAAGCTGTAACAATGTGAACATAAATAATGATAATATTGAATTATATCACATAAATTAAAAATAACCATCCCTGAGTCCATTCTGATTTAATAAATAATTAAATAAATAAATGGGGGAGAAAGGCAGCATTTTTTACAGTTGATTTTCAATTAGTAAATGTAGAAGAACAGAAGGAAGTAGAAAATAATCATTGCATAAACACCACAGTGTAACTGCCGTGAACAAGATCCATGATGGATGTTAAAATTAGAAAGCAAAAGTTTGAGGAGAAACAGGATTAGTATAGTCTCAAAGTATCTCCCTCACAATATTTATAACTATAAAGGAAAAGATACTAACTTTGCAGTGGAGAAAGGTGCCAAAACCACCTTCAGACTTCCGGGAAGATGGCGGAAGAGTAAGACGCGGAGATCACCTTCCTCCCCACAGATACACCAGAAATACATCTACGCGTGGAACAACTGCTACGGAGCACCTACTGAACGCTGGCAGAAGACCTCAGACCTCCCAAAAGGCAAGGAACCCCCCACGTACCTGGTTAGGGCAAAAGAAAAAACTAAACAGAGACAAAAGGATAGGGACGGGTCCTGCACCAGCGGGAGAGAGCTGTGAAGGAGGAAAAGTGTCCACACACTAGGAAGCCCCTTCGCGGGTGGAGACTTTGGGAGGCGGAGTGGGGGACCTTGGGATCCGCGGAAGAGAGCACAGCAACAGGGGTGCGGAGGGCAAAGCGGAGAGATTCCAGCGCAGAGGATCGGGCCGACCGGCACTCACCAGCCGAGAGGCTTGTCTGCTCGCCCGCCGGGGCGGGCGGGACTGGGAGCTGAGGCTCCGGGTTTTGTCGGAGCGCCGGGAGAGGACTGAGGTTGGCGGCGTGAACACAGCCTGCGGGGCGTTGGTGCACCGCGGCTAGCCGGGAGAGAGTCCGGGAGGGGTCTGGACCTGCCGAGGAGGCGGGAGACTTTTGCGTCCCTCTTTGTTTCCTGGTGCGCGGGGGGAGGGGATTGGGAACGCTGCTTGGGAGGGCTCCGGGGACGGGCGCGAGCCGTGGCTGGGGGTGCGGAGCCCAGAGACAGACATGGGACGCTGGGGCCGCTGCTGCCGCCGCCGGGGGGCCTGTGTGCGAGCGCAGGTCGCTGGCCGCGCGCCCTTCCGGGGAGCCTGTGCAGCCCGCCGCTGCCGGGGTCCCGGGATCCGGGGACGGCTCCCCCGGGGGAGCGCATGGCGCACCTCGGGCTGCGGCGTCGCGCCGGCCTCTGCCGCTGCGGGCCCGCCCCACACTCCGTGACCCTCCCTGCCCCGCGGCCTGGGTGAGCCAGAGCCTCCGAGTCGGCGGCTCCTTTAACCCCGTCCTGTCTGAGCAAAGAACAGACGCCCTCCAGCGACCTACATGCACAGGCGGGGCCAAATCCAAAGCTGAGCCCCTGGGAACTGTGAGAACAAAGAAGAGAAAGGGAAATCTCTCCCAGCAGCCTCAGAAGCAGCGGATTAAAGCTCCACAATCAATTTGATATACCCTGCATCTGTGGAATACCTGAATAGACAACGAATCATCCCAAATTAAGGAGCCCTGTGGATGAAAGGCTCTTGGTGCTGCAGCCAGGAGTCAGTGCTGTGCCTCTGAGGTGGGAGAGCCAACTTCAGGACACTGGTCCACAAGAGGCCTCCCAGCTGCACATAATATCAAACAGCAAAAATCTCCGAGAGATCTCCATCTCAACGCCAGCACCCAGCTTCACTCAACGACCAGCAAGCTACAGTGCTGGACATCCTATGCCAAACAACTAGCAAGACAGGAACAAACCCCACCCATTAGCAGAGAGGCTGCCCCAAATCATAATAAGTCTACAGACACCCCAAAACACAGCACCAGACGTGGACCTGCCCACCAGAAAGACAAGATCCAGCCTCATCCACCAGAACACAGGCACTAGTACCCTCCACCAGGAAGCCTACACAACCCACTGAACCAACCTTAGCCACTGGGGACAGACACAAAAAACAACAGGAACTACGAACCTTCAGCCTGCAAAAAAGGAGACCCCAAACACAGTAAGATAAGCAAAATGAAAAGACAGAAAAACACACAGCAGATGAAGGAGCAAGATAAAAACCCACCAGACCTAACAAATGAAGAGGAAATAGGCAGTCTACCTGAGAAAGAATTCAGAATAATGATAGTAAGGTTGATCCAAAATCTTGGAGATAGAATGGACAATAGAATGGACAAAATGCAAGAATCAGTTAACAAGGACCTAGAAGAACTAAAGATGAAACAAGCAATGATGAACAACACAATAAATGAAATTAAAAGTACTCTAGATGGGATCAATAGCAGAATAACTGAGGCAGAAGAACGGATAAGTGACCTGGAAGATAAAATAGTGGAAATAACTACTGCAGAGCAAAATAAAGAAAAAAGAATGAAAAGAATTGAGGACAGTCTCAGAGACCTCTGGGACAACATTAAACGCACCAACATTCGAATTATAGGGGTTCCAGAAGAAGAAGAGAAAAAGAAAGGGACTGAGAAAATATTTGAAGAGATTATAGTTGAAAACTTCCCTAATATGGGAAAGGAAATAGTTAATCAAGTCCAGGAAGCACAGAGAGTCCCATACAGGATAAATCCAAGGAGAAATACGCCAAGACACATATTAATCAAACTGTCAAAAATTAAATACAAAGAAAACATATTAAAAGCAGCAAGGGAAAAACAACAAATAACACACAAGGGAATCCCCATAAGGTTAACAGCTGATCTTTCAGCAGAAACTCTGCAAGCCAGAAGGGAGTGGCAGGACATATTGAAAGTGTTGAAGGAGAAAAACCTGCAACCAAGATTACTCTACCCAGCAAGGATCTCATTCAGATTTGATGGAGAAATTAAAACCTTTACAGACAAGCAAAAGCTGAGAGAGTTCAGCACCACCAAACCAGCTCTACAACAACTGCTAAAGGAACTTCTCTAGGCAAGAAACACAAAAGAAGGAAAAGACCTACAATAACGAACCCAAAACAATTAAGAAAATGGGAATAGGAACACACATATCGATAATTACCTTAAATGTAAATGGACTAAATGCTCCCACCAAAAGACACAGATTGGCTGAATGGATACAAAAACAAGACCCATATATTTGCTGTCTACAAGAGACCCATTTCAGACCTAGAGACACATACAGACTGAAAGTAAGGGGATGGAAAAAGGTATTTCATGCAAATGGAAACCAAAAGAAAGCTGGAGTAGCAATTCTCATATCAGACAAAATAGACTTTAAAATAAAGACTATTAGAAGAGACAAAGAAGGACACTACATAATGATCAAGGGATCGATCCAAGAGGAAGATATAACAATTGTAAATATTTATGCACCCAACATAGGTGCACCTCAATACATAAGGCAAATACTGACAACCATAAAAGGGGAAATCGACAGTAACACATTCATAGTAGGGGACTTTAACACCCCACTTTCACCAATGGACAGATCATCCAAAATGAAAATAAATAAGGAAACACAAGCTTTAAATGATACATTAAACGAGATGGAGTTAATTGATATTTATAGGACATTCCATCCAAAAACAACAGAATACACATTTTTCTCAAGTGCTCATGGAACATTCTCCAGGATAGATCATATCTTGGGTCACAAATCAAGCCTTGGTAAATTTAAGAAAATTGAAATTGTATCAAGTATCTTTTCCGACCACAACGCTATGAGACTTGATATCAATTACAGGAGAAGATCTGTAAAAAATACAAACACATGGAGGCTAAACAATACACTACTTAATAACGAAGTGATCACTGAAGAAATCAAAGAGGAAATCAAAAAATACCTAGAAACAAATGACAATGGAGACACGACGACTCAAAATCTATGGGATGCAGCAAAAGCAGTTCTAAGAGGGAAGTTTATAGCAATACAATCTTACCTTAAGAAACAGGAAACATCTCGAATAAACAACCTAACCTTGCACCTAAAGCAATTAGAGAAAGAAGAACAAAAAAACCCCAAAGTTAGCAGGAGGAAAGAAATCATAAAAATCAGATCAGAAATAAATGAAAAAGAAATGAAGGAAACGATAGCAAAGATCAATAAAACTAAAAGCTGGTTCTTTGAAAGGATAAACAAAATTGATAAACCATTAGCCAGACTCATCAAGAAAAAAAGGGAGAAGACTCAAATCAATAGAATTAGAAATGAAAAAGGAGAAGTAACAACTGACACTGCAGAAATACAAAAGATCATGAGAGATTACTACAAGCAACTCTATGCCAATAAAATGGACAACCTGGAAGAAATGGACAAATTCTTAGAAAGGCACAACATGCCAAGACTGAATCAGGAAGAAATAGAAAATATGAACAGACCAATTACAAGCTATAACAACCCTCAAGGAAGACTCCACAGCCTGGCTCTGAATTAACAGTTACTCTGGGGGAGGGAGACGCAAGAGGGAGAGGATATATGGGGATGTATGTATACATATAGCTGATTCACTTTGTTATACAGCAGAAACTAACACACCATTGTAAAGCAGTTATACTCCAATAAAGATGTTTTAAAAAATAAAAATAAAAAAAAAATAAAATAAAATAAAAGGAAAAAAAAAAAAAACCACCTTCAGCAAGTGACTAAGGTCGAGATCACCAGTAATAACACATATCAATATAATGAATCCTATGATAGGACGCACTGAGGATATAGCACCATTTCTGCAGCATTTTTGCCCAAAATACATACCTGCAGTCAGTACAATCAAGAGAAAACATCAGACAAACCAAAATTGAAGGACATTTGACAAAATAACTGGTCACTATTACTCAAAAATGTTCAGGTCATAAAAAACAAGGAAAGACTGAAGACTATTACCGAGTGTAGGAGATTACAAAGAAAGAAAAATTAAATGCTCTTTGGGATCCTGGATAAGACTCTGGAATAGCAAAAGGACATTAGTGGAAAAACTGGTGAAATACAAATAAATTTTGTAGTTTAGTTAATAATATTGTACAAGGTTAATTTCTTGTTCTTGATAATTGTACTAAAGTTATATAATGTATTTATATTAAGGGAAGAGGGATGAGAGACAGATGGAAACTGTTTTGTTTTCCTTTTCTGTGTTTCTGTAAGGCTAAAATTAGTTTAAAATTTTATAAATAAAGAAGTGAATACCTTGGTCAAATATATTAAATATGACAGTGTATATAAAGCATTAATGGCAGTGCCTAGAATTATTACACACAAAAAAGTGAACATCATTATCATCATATCATTATTATCAGTATTATTAATATAATAAGATGGTGTGAGGTACTACAAAGAATTCTTCTGTTCACCTAGGTTGACAACAAATGCCCATCGCTGAGGACAAAAGCGATGTTTACAACATTGTGAGCTCAGACGTTTTAGTTCCTGGGGCAGCCACTTCACCTCACATCTTGCAGAGAAGCAGCATTTCAGCAGACCTAGCTATCACCTCCACTTACCCCAAGATAATTTAAAAAGACTGGGTGGGGGCAAAGTTTATCATTTTTGAACCATGCAGTATTCATGAACAAATTCTACCTCTTCTCTTCACATTCCATTTGGGGAAGTATGAGATCATGTGACTAGTTCTGCTTCTCAAAATCAAGGGAATCACTTGTCAAATTTGGCAGTGCCTGAAAAGAGGGGTGTTATGGGTGGAATCATGTCCCTCCTCGAAAGATGTGTTGAAGTCCTAACCCTGAGTACCTCAGAATGTGATCTTATTTGGGTTAACATTTGTAGATGTAATTAGTTAAGTCAGATGAGGTCATACTGGAGCAGGTAGGCCCTAAATTTCATAAGTCTTCATAAGAAGATACTGTGGAGACACACAGGGAGAACGCCATGTGACAATGAGGGAGAGATCGGAGGGATGCCAGCCAAGAAATCCCAGGGAACAATGGCCACCATCAGAAGCTAGGACAGGACAAGGAAGGATTCTATTCAGAGTCTCAGAGGGAGCATGGCCCTATCAACACCTTGATTTTGGACTTCTAGTTTGGTGAGAGAATAAATTTCTGTTGCTTTAAGCCATGCAGTCTGTGGTACTTTGTTATAGTAGATCTAGGAAACTAATACAAGGGGAGAGGGGTAGATGTCCAGAAGGCTACCAGTTGGACAAACCTGCCCAATGCTCCCAGAGCAGGGGGAAAAGGCTTGCGGAGGAACGGTATGGTAGAACGGACAGGCATAGAAGATGGTTTCTAGTAGTGCCCACAGATACTAGAGGTGAGGTCACAGTGCGTAGGTGAGATTAGAACCCCAGAGTGTGGACCAAGGAGACATGCACAGCAAAGAAAGATGGCATGACATCCTCAGCACGACTAAGGGGCTGAGCTCACCAGGGGGCACCAGGGTCTAGTGGGACTGCTTAGATTTCAACCCCCATCAGTGCAAAGTCTCTTAAAACCACCAGCTATCCACATCAAGCTCATAATCAACAATGTAGGAAAGTAATCTAAGCTACCCAGGAAAAAAAAGCCAACCTGCACATTTTCCCCTCGTTTTCCTCTCACCCCTATACCCAAGAGATTACCATAGTGAAGGAAGGATGCGTAAAGGAGAGCAGAATCCCATACCTCAACCACAGAGTAGGAGAGGAAAGGGAGAGCTTTCTTTCAGATATGAAACTGAAGTTTTAAAATGGAAAGTTCTGAACCTTAAGAACTAAAATAGAACTGTTTTAATAACCTAAAGAGACTAAAATGTTATGAAATTAGATACCGTGAAAGGCACCTGCTCCCCGGTGGGAGAGACAGGGGTCAATTGAGCATTTATTGGAAACAAAAAAAACCAGTTTTATGTTTACACCACAATAAGCCAAGACTCCCTAACTAAACTGTAAACATAATAATAATAACACAACAATAATGTAATAATATTCATCACTGTATCTTTTCATCTTATCAGCGAAATGTTCCTTATCTGTAAGTAAGAGAAGGCTTCCTTTCCTGTTTTATCTAAGGACAAAGCTCCTTTTGATCATAACATAAAGCAAATAATTATTGATAAGCAAAGGATTCAAAGGACTCAGGGAATTTGGCAAGGCTCATGGGTTGCTAAATTACGAACATTTTAGTAAGTGAATGGTGGAGGTGGCGAGGTCTCCAGGGATTCTTGTGCCTTGAAATAGAATGAGTTTCTTTGGGGAGTAATTCATTAGGAAATGAGAAAGCAAATGTTCTGTCAAGAGGAAGTTTTTGAGACTATTACTTTGTTTTAATCAGCAGGCTTGATTTTCTATTAAGAAACAAGACAAAATGTTTTCCCTGGCCAGGCAACTCTTTCAACAGGAGATTCTGTTGGTTTTTAATAAAGCACAGTGTTTAGAAACCTGGAGACTGGTCCACCTCAAGAGGTTTGTGGGATTTCAGAGTCAGGAAAATATGAAGTGTTTCTAATTATTATAGAAGAGAAAGTTGCTAACCTTAGGTAATCAGCATTGTCTTACGTCTTAGAGCTAGGTGTGTGACCCTGGGAAAACACCTTCACCTCTCTGAGCTTCACTTTGTCCTCTACAAATGAAAATAAAAGCATGTCTCACAGAGAAGTATTTTTGAGTTTAAAATGACACATGTAAAGCACTTAGTGAAAAAAGAGCTAATAAATAGCAGAGCCAGGATTTGAACCCCAGCTGTTCTGACTACAAAAGCCAAGTTCTTAATCTTTACCCTCTATTGCCTCTATTTTTACAGAGAATTGTCATGAAGATCACATACAAATGCAAGAATATAAATATAAATTTTAGAGTCTGCCAAGATAGATCCAGGACTTTACAATCAGAACTAAAGGCTTTTGGTAGTGATTTGAAGAAAAAAGAAAGAGCTCTATTAGAGTACAAAAGATATTTCTTTTGTTCAATGCTGTATCCCTAGCTCCACAATGCATAATGCTGGCTTATTATATGTATTTGTTGAAAGGATGACATATAACCAACACCTATCAAAGGAAAGAGAACATTTGACAAGTACCTATTTCAAGACTAAGCCCTGTAAAGGCGGTGACATCATTATTCTTAAAGGTTTAGCACACATAAAAAGTACCTACTCTTTAAGGAAACTTCTTTATAGATGTTGATTATTTTGAACTTAGTATGTGAAAGATAGAAAAAAGCATCATTTTAGAAGATGTTATAGCTTGACATGCATATATACTTTTAGAAAAAAAGTTATTCAATTAATCCTTATCTAATCAGATATATTAATTGAAAATAGATTATAATTATGCTTCACACAGATGCTGTTCTTTTCTAGACTTTAGTCAGGCTCCTCTAAGCCCTCTAAGCCTAGACCTTGATGTCCACTGTGGCAAGAATCTTACTAAGTCAGGTTAGTGAGAATCCGCCCCATCCCATCCCTACCTCAGTATCAGATCAAATTCCTCGTCCTTCACCATCCCCCCAGCTGATATCTGGTCAGCCTGAACTGTCTTCAGCAAGAATTCTGTTAAATCTGTTTAGCAAGAATCCCCTCTTACCCCTGCCTGATATTTAGTAACTTTCCATCCACTGGACCCTCTGGCACCATTCTTGCTGCATATCTTACTCCAGTTCTGTTAACATTTCAGTTGCTCAGATGTGCCATCCTCCTTCCTATCTCAGGACTTTATGTGTGTAGTTCCCTTCAATTAATCAATTCCTATGCAGCATCTTTCAGATTTCAGTACAGAGGTCACTTCCGTAGAGAATCATCTTCTAACACATCTTGCTGTAAGTTCTCAATGTACACTGAACATAAAAGCATTCATCACAGTAATGACATATTTTCATTTCTTTTTGTTTGTTTTTTTTCTCACTACAACACCATGCTCCATAATGTAAATGACATACACGTAAGCCACATTTTGCAAATTCCTTTACTCAACTGGAAGTGCAAAAATAAAAAAATTATCTAATATTCAGTCCAAAGGTCTTGTTTATTCTGCCCACCTCTCTCCTTTTCCTACCTCTTCTTCCTTCTCCATATCTTGTCTACCAATTTTTTGTAGTCTCTACAACACATCACGGAACAAGCGACACTACACACACTGTCTCTAACTCTTAGAACAATAAATCACTCAAGGGAATTATTACTTTCCCGTGTGATGGATAAGCAAACTAAAACCTAGAAGTATGATCACTTAAACCCAGCAGCACAGAGAGCAGGTGCCGTAGTAGAATTTGGAACATAGCACTGTACAGCTTCAAGCCCATCATATTCTTTCTCCAAGCTCCACACATTGTATTGTCTCATCCATCATCAAGACACCCTCACAGCATTACTATTGTATCACCTCTCCTGTGGGTACATGGATTGGAATTCACAAGATTGAGAGTCCCTGCATAGCAGGAAATATATCTGACATTTCTTTCTTACTTTCCTAAGCCAGAAAGGCATTGTGCCAGAAGTAGGTGCTTGATGCCTGTGTTACGAAAGAATCACAAACTGTGATAGCGGGAAGAAAACCTGGTAATCTGGTCCAATCTCTTATTTCATAGCCCAGGAACACGTTTAAAAAGTGGCAGAGAACTTAGGACTTAAAACGCTGAAGTTTAAATTTTCTATTGTACCATGTTGCGTGCCCTTTCCCTGATTAGTGAATGAATGATAAGATACATGAACTGATTTTTAAAATGAATCATGTTAGTCATTATCAGACCATCTAACCTTCTGGGGATGCCTAGTGATGAGTAGATGCTCTGTTCCTGATTAATATCAAAGAGGGTTTTAACCATGAGGGAAAAAGAAAGAATGAGAGCCACGTGATCTCATTACTTTTCCCCAAACATCACGGCATTTTATTGCCCATTTTCTAGTCAAAGAGTCTCTGAAACATGGCCCAACATGCAGTGGTGCTTTCAGAGAACTCGGAGAGACAAGTTCTGTCTCTCTTGACGCAGACAGACAGAATTTCACCCTCCCTGGAATCATCCGAACTTGATTCTTGGCTGAAACACTTCAAACAAGAAAACATACTCTATTGTTTTTACTTCAAAGATGAGTTTTACAGTTTTAAATCCAAAGCCACAGTTTCATGGAAATTTATGAGACCAAAAAATGCTTACAACTAAATAGTGGGTTTCTAGGTAGTAGCTGCTGTGAATGACACGCAGAACATACTCTTTGTATGGTGCATTGGGCCAAAAGCCAGAACTAAGATCTTGGCCTTAATCCTAGAGCCCCCTCTCAGGGGCCAATACATGGCACAGGGACACAGGGTACAGGTATCACTGGTACTCGAGGCCTTGCATCTATCATCTGCATTCCTGCGTCATATCCTTCATATCTAGAGGGGTCACCAGTCTGCAAGCCACAAGGTTCTAATGACAACTCCTTAATGAGGCTGGGGTGACTATTTCATTGAGTTACTGGAAGCATAAGAGTCAAGGGAAGGTAATATAGATTATCTCATTAAAGTAAATAATTTAAGTTCCCGGTAGTACATGATAAAGATACTGGACTTTTTGATACCCTCTCAGAGAAAAGAATCACTTGATATTTTATGTGTCCTGCAGTGATTTTATCTAACATGAAAGTGAAATATGCATATTTATATATCTACAGGTATTTGTGTATACCTATATAATTAGTTAGATTGAGATATATGTCTATATCCTTTGTGAATACTAGAAACAGAATATATTTAAGCGATGCCACTGATTTGCATAATCAAAAGAGAAAATGAACATTCTAAATGAATACATGGGGAATATTTAGTTTTACAAATAACAATGCAAATTAAAACAATAAGGTTACATTTCATTGCTATTGCACAGATGAACTTTTAAAATAAATCACAATTACCAATGATAGTGAAGATGGTAAAGTATAAGCTCAAACAATTCGGGATGTAATTGCAATGTGAGTCTACCACTTTCAAAAGCAATATATCAGCGCATATCTATAGAAATAAAGATATCTCAGTAATCCCATTCTCAGAAATTATTCTGGAGAAAGCATTCATTTAAGCTTTTTTTTCTTTCAATTAGGATGTTCACTGCAATATTATCTATAATACCCCCAAATTAGAAATAATTAAAATGTCCAGCATTAGGGTATGCTCACTCATTGGAATGTTATACAAATATTTTAAAACCTTTTTGAAATTTGCAACATTATGCAAAGTATATGTGACATAAAATTAAGAGAGCAAAGTATAAAATTCTATGTTCATACTAACTACAACCATGCAAAGATATATTTGCCTAAATTTTTATATAAATATAATATCCTTTAATTAAACTGCTGGCATCAGGAATGCTTTTTAATTTTCTTTTAAATTTTTAGTATTGTTATTTTCTCAATTAAAATGGGAAAAATAGACAAAGCCAGATTCTACTGACAAGAAATAAAATGATTTCTCATTGTAGAGGCTGTGTATGCAGATGTTAAGGCGCAGAGGTTTAGGAGTCAGGAGAGCAGCTGAGCTTGAGGCTGCCCCTTCCCTTGGAAGCTGTGAGACCTTGGAAAAGTAATTTACACTATCTAAGTGTCAGTTTACTCTTATGTAAGATGGAGATAATCATTTTTTATAGCCGTGGAGATTCAGTGAAATCTAGTCTTAATCTCTTAGCAAAGTTTATGGCCTATCATAAATGTTCAAGAAATAATAATTTTGGTTTGTTTTGTTTTTCATATTTTGGCAGCAACCAATTTCAGGTCACAAAAATACCATCCAGAAAGTCTTCTTAATGCCAGAATATCTAAATAAAAAGTAAAAAACAAAGAAAAGCCTGTCAGAAATATATGTGACAAAATATTTCCTTTTGGACCTCACCAAGACAACATACTTTTGTAAATACAATTTTTTTTCCATTTTCTTTCAGGTACTTTGAATTTGGAGTACGCAAGTTTTTGCAAAAGAACTGCTTTCATAAAATTAAACTTAAGTCCATATCTACATGTGAAGAGGGACACTGAAAATTACATTAAGTACATTGATTTTTCTATGGAAGGAAAATATTTATATAGCTGACATATGAATTATAAACAACTCTTCTTCTCTTCCCCACCTCATATCTTATATACCTATGTCTGCATCTATACTTAGTCTCCTAAAAGAGTTAATCTTCCCCTCCCCAATCCCACCCAGTTCCGCCAAATGAATGAGCAGTTTACTATTTTTTTTTTATTCCCAGTGGGGTCTGGCCTAATTCATGTGGGCACAATGCACGTAGGTTCCAAAGGATCCCACTGATCTATGTATTACAGACAGCTTCTAATACAAAAGTCCATAGAGAGTGCTTTTAGATTTTCAAATATCCAGTTTTAACTTGAAAGCTGTGCACATTTGCTCTGGAAGGACATAACAATGACTCCCCAACATTGTTCCCCTTTTCAATATAGCCACACTTGAAAGGAATTCAGTTTCTTTAGCAACAAAAGTATCCCAAGGACCCAAGGTCCTCAATGTTCACATCTCAGAAAGACTCCATGTGAGAAGAGCCGCTGTGGCTTCTTTTGAACATCATCGTTGCCTCTCAGCCCATCTGGATCAGTGTTGAGTGGAGGACAATCTTTCTAACTTGAGACGTGGGGTGAGACAGGAGAAAAACCAATGAGATTTTTCACCTTCCCTTCGTGATGTACCCTGGCAGCAAAGTGACCGAGGCAGTTAAGAAGCATACTGCATGCGTAACAATTTAATGAGATCTTGGAGACTTTGGTCTCCAGTGAGTATCTCACTGGGAAATTTCTTCATTAGTTGGTTTTTATAGGTAAATCTTGCCTCAGATCCCAATGGGAGCTTGCAACAGCTTTGAGAAGCAAATGTGAACTCACAATCAGAATTTCCTCTAGTCAGGTACTAAGGCTGGTGAACAGAAAACTTTTTTCCATGAAGGAAATTTCATCTTTTCTTTGGGGAGAATAGGTCAAAATATCTACTCTCTGAATTCATTTTTTTAAAAGCATGCACAATCCTGTATGAACTAACTACTACCTCCATTTCAAAAGATGCCCTAATGAGATTCATTGAGTGGTTATCCTATCCACCTTTCACTCATTCATTTATTCATTCATTCAGCATATATTTACTGAGTGTCTACTATGAGACAGGTACTATTCTAGTGAATCAAAAACATTAAAAAAACAACAACAGGTAAAAATAATTCCTGCCTTTGTGAAGCATCCAGTCCAAAAGAAGACAGAAAATAATAAACATAAAACACATAAGTATATAGTGCGTTAGAAGTGCAGGTATTTGGCAGAATTTTCAAGCAGAGGGGGCAACCAGCGCCAAGGCCTTAGACAAAAGCACGCCTGATCTGCTTTTAGATTTTCAAATATCCAGTTTTAACTTGAAAGCTGTGCACATTTGCTCTGGGAGGACATAACAATGGCCCCCCAACATTGTTCCTCTTTTCCATATAGCCACTTGAAAGGAATTCAGTTTCTTTAGCAACAAAAGTATCCCAAGGACCCAAGGTCCTCAGTGTTCACATCTCAGAAAGACTCCGTGTGAGAAGAGCCACATGGAGAACAGCAAAACAGCTAGCATGTCTGAAGCAGAGTGAAGGAGGAGGAAAGTAGCAGGACATGAGGTCAGACAGGTCAGGAGTGCCATGAGGTTACTGTTAGGATTTTGGTTTTCACTCTGAGAAAATAAGGAGCCAAAGAAGAGTTTGGGGTAGAGGAGCAGTGCCGTCTGAATTATCTGTTAAAGAATCACTCTGGGTGCAGGGATGAAATAATATCAAGTGTTGTATCTTCTAGGAAGCCTTACCTGATACTGCCATCTCAAAGGAGCTGTCTCACCTGCGTACTTCGTAAACATTCATGTATTCATTCAACCACATTTACTGAACATCAGCTCTCTTACAGGAATTGGAAATAAGAAATGAGTAGTATTTTGTCACATTTGGATTCTCCAGCATCTATAATTCCTTCTTATTTGGGAAAACCCCCATTATATGGGTGTTCTGAGGTGACATAGGGTCTTACCTTTCCTCCTGCAAAGAAAGTTCAGTTAAACATGCCATGCTTAGGTAATGGGAGAGAGGGTGACATTCTATGATTTATATGTGAAAAAAGGAAATCATAATAGTTTCTACCTGGAACTCTCACCAAACTCAACCATCTGCTTAGAGAAGACAAATCATTCTACCTTACTTCAACTTCAGTGCTTACTGTTGCTTGTTTTATTTTTATTTTCACCAAATTCAGGCATTATTATCTCCTTTACTATCTAATCACTCTCTTATTTTCAGTATTTCTTTCTCTCTTTCCTCCCCTCCCTTCATCACTCATTAAAATATGTCAAGGGTGAACTGAGAGGAAGAGACTTCTCTTCCCAGTTTTTGCATTGTCTTGATTTGGGAAAATTACCTCTGGTTCTAAATGGCCTTCATTTAGGGTGACTCGTGGAGTTTGTTTTCCTAGGTATAGGTCTCTGTCTGGTTGTCATCCTTGGGCATAATTGGTCTGCAGTGGTATTTATTGAAGTGTGGCAAGTTCTGTTCGGTCTCGTGGACATGATGCTAACACATGACGATGATGGTGATGGTCTCTGCCACTGCCTCAGGCCTTAGGTTGATACATAATATGTATGCCTGTCCTTATCGTCCAATGTTCTGAGCACTTCTCTGTCCCCAAAGGCAACAAGGAAATCTTGACTTCTCTCTCCAAACCTGGCTAAAATGTGTAGGACAATATGAGGCTAATCTCAAGTCCATACTCTTAAAGATCTCCCCTAGACATCATACTCTATTTTCTCACGGTGCCAATTGCAGTGTTTCAGTCTTCCAATCTTCTGCCTAAGCTCAGGGAATGGAGGGCTTACCCAATGTTTTCAGAATTCCCAATGTTATTCTCTCATTCTTTTTCTCTTTTTTCTCTTCTCTCTCCTTCTTCTTCTCTCCCTGCTCTTCTCCCCTCTCTCCTTCATTCTCTCTCTACCCTCACCCTCTCTGTCCCTCCTATGTCCTCCTTTTTATAACATAAAGCTCTTAACGTACCATAATGCTTCTTTCCTAACATAATGCTCTTCTCTTTTAGGTATGAATATTAACATTTAAACCCAGTTATGAGAGTTCCTGGAAAATCCCTTTCTCTCTCACCAAAGTCAGGTTTTGTTTCTGTTTTATCCACACCAAAAGCATTTCCTAAGTCTCCTTGTAGACTTAGAAACTCGATTTGTAAGATCAGGGCTGGGTTCTAGGCTGCATTCCCCCCTCCCAAAATAATCAATCCCTTCACTACAGTGGCTAGAGAAGCAGCTGCAGGACAACCAGGAAAACTAAGATTTTCAAAAATGTTATCATCCATATACTAATAAAAATAATAAGAGCTCATACTTATTGAGAGCCTCCTCTATACCCAGGTCTGTCTATTCCCCAAACACTGCCTCATAACACTTTTCCTCTACGGAAAAGTAAATAGAACAAGGAAGAACTTCCCTTCTCATAACAAGCTAAGTGATTATGCCACTCAAAAAAAACTTAGGCATATTTTTAAAAATATAAAGCCTCAAATCCCTCTTATCAATATTTATTTTAAATAATAATAAGAGAATCCATTTGTTGAATGCTTACTATCAGTATATTTTCACTAAGTTTGTTGTAATCTGTACACCAAAAACTATAATGTTTTGAATATAAAAAATATTTAAATAATGATTTAAAAAAACAGGCTGAGAGGTGTTAAGTTTGCCCAAGGTCACATGGCTAAGGAGTGTTGAGGGTGGCATGATGCCTAAGCCTGTACCTGTATCCTTGTGAAGAGTCATAGTGCAGAAGCATATTGAAAATTAAAGGCTCTGAGAGATCAGGTCAGAGGTAAAGATACCTGTTTAACTGTATTTAACAGTGTTTCCTACAAGTGTCTTTGATTCTAGAATGGAAATATCAAGACAGTTTAGGGACTGTAGGTGGGGAGTGGGGGGCAAGTTTCTGCAGTGGCTGTGGTTACATGGGAGATGGAGAACAAAGAAAACAAAGTGATGGTGAACCTGTGCTGGACCAACATCAGCAGGGCAACAGAAGATCCATTCACTCAGTTTTTTAGGTTTTTTTTTTAACATCTTTATTGGAGTATAATTGCTTTAAAATGGTGTGTTAGTTTCTGCTTTATAAAGAAGTGAATCAGCTATACATATACATATATCCCCATATCTCCCCCCTCTTGCGTCTCCCTCCCACCCTCCCTATCCCACCCCTCTAGGTGGTCACAAAGCACAGAGCTGATCTCCCTGTGCTATGCGGCTGCTTCCCACTAGCTATTTATTTTGCATTTGGTAGTGTATATATGTCCATGCCACTCTCTCACTTCGTCCCAGCTTACCCTTCCTCCTCCCCATGTCCTCAAGTCCATTCTCTATGTCTGCGTCTTTATTCCTGTCCTGCCCCTAGGTTCTTGTTACAATAGCCAGGACATGGAAGCAACCTAAGTGTCCACTGACAGATGAATGGATAAAGATGTGGCACATATATACAGTGGAATATTACTCAGCCATGAAAAAAAGAAATTGAGTTATTTGTAGTGAGGTGGATGGACCTAGAGTCTGTCATACAGAGTGAAGTAAGTCAGAAAGAGAAAAACAAACACCGTATGCTAACACATATATATGGAATCCATTCACTCCGTTTGCAGAGCAAAACAGCATGTCAGTTGTCTGTTAAACCCTAGAAATGTAAAAATAGGCAAGATGCCCTCTCTGTCCTCAGGAAGCTCTGAGTCAAGCATTCTCTACTTCTGTTAGAACAGTCAACTCTCAATCCTAAACAGGGGCTTTATTAAAAGACAGATCGCTGAGTCCCACCACCAGAGTTCCGATTCTGTAGATCAGTACGGTGGCGCCAACGAATCTGCATCTTCTACAAGCCCCCAGGGGATGCTGATGCTACAGGTCCCAAGTGCACACTTAAGAGAGTGACTGTGTTACAGTATTAAAGTACTAGCTTCTTCAGTCTCCTGGGAGAATATTTTCTGTCAATCTCCACTGTTTCCAAAAAAAGAAGCTCAAAATCTTAATCTTATTGGTACCTCTACGTTCACGGTAATATAACAAAGGCCACAGTTATTTGTTTATCTAAGCCATAGATGTGCTGGGAACATTATATTTATCACCATCTTTTTACCCTCAGAATTAATCAAAGATAGATTTGTTAATCAATAATCAATGCCTGATTTAAGAGGCTCAGAGAGGTCATGAGTTGACACAATGCAAACAGCTTGAAAGGTGTAGAGCTGGGATTCAAACCTCTTATCCCCAAAATTTTGTATTTTTCATTTTATTGCTGAGACCGGTTCATTTGATGGTGGTGTTTGGAGGTGAAGGCCTGTGACATGAGTGGCTTGTTAAGCATCAGGAAGCCTCAATAAATAATTGATTGAATTTCTTTTGTCCTCTTCCTGCTCTTGAGGAAAGCACCTCATGTGTAAAAAAGATTGCAGCTCAGACAGTGCTAACAGTAAAAAAAAAAAAAAAGAAGAAAGAAAGAAGGAAAGGTGGCCTGCTGCCCTGCTGCCTAGTGCCTGGGAACTTTGCCTTCCAACAGCTGCTTTGCTTCTGGAATTCAGCTTTCAGCCTCACCCCCACCCCTCCACCTCACCCCTGAAGTGGAAGGGAAAGGCCACCCACACAGAGTCATAGCAGCTGTGGCAAAGAGTGCATGTCAGCAGCACCGCCAGCAGGACAGCAGGAGTACCATCTTCTCTGGTGCTGCCTGCCTAATCCCTGTCCTGAGCTGGTTGTCATGGTGACAAGGGCAATGCCTGTGCAGGTGCCTTAATGCAACTGAGACACATGTGACTCCAATGATGACGGGAATGAAAGAGAATCAGCCAGGAGCCCTCAGCTCCAGCAGGAGGGCTCTGGATCCTGTGGTGCTCTAAGCAGTGGTTAGAGGATTGAGAAGGCTGAGGAAGTGCAGGAATCCAAGTCAGTTCCTGAGGCAGCCTCCCACCTCCACCCCACGTAGCTTTGCCTGGATGGAAGCTTAAAGAGACCCGTCTGGAGGCACAGGCTCCAGATTTGTTATGGTTGATTAGAAAAGGTGCTTTCCCAACCTCAAGAGAAGCATACATGTTGTTCTAAAATCTCCTTTACTTTCCCACCAACTCTTCCATCTGCAGGAAAAGCACAGGAGTGACCCAGAGGGCACAACAGAATTTACATCGTCTTTCTCAAACAGAAGAAAGAAACAGTGTCCCTCAAACAGAAGAAAGAAAATGTTCTCTTCTCCCCTCTGGTAATTTTGACATTTAATTGGCAAGAGTTAGAATCTTGCTTATTTTTGATGCCTTGTCCCAGGATGCTTATCCTAATCTTTATTATTAATAATAACCAGTATTTGTTGAATGATTTTACTATGTCCATTCATAGCACTATAGCATAAGGAATATGTTTAAGAATTTTATTCCTATTAAAGGTATGCAAATTTAGGCTTAAGGAGAATATTCGCCAAAGGTTCTACAGTTTATAGAGGTCTGAGTTCGGATCTAAACCGAGGTCTGTCTGTTTCCAGAGCGGAGCACTTACTCCCTATGCTGTGACATAAGGCACAGCTCTTATGAGCTTTCTGGGAGATAGGAGAAAAAGGAAAGGGATCTTAAACTTCTTCTGTTGCTTCCCATGGAAATAAAGCTAAACCATGTGAGTTTGGAGCTTAAGCAAGGGCATTTCGAGAAAGCTAAGAGCCTTTCCCATGTTATCTTTTATAGGTTTTGTTTGAATTCTGGAATGTTCCCAGTGTCTATTGTTTTGGGCTGGATACTTAGGTATGGGCGACCTAAGTCTGCAACTGAAATGACTTTCACAAAAGCTTTCCTTCCAGGATATGCTTGATAGAGATCAATGCACTTAACATTCATTTCAGGCTAATTAGCTAATGCAAGGGTCCCATGAACACCAAGAGCCAGGAGAAGGGACGATTTAGGACATCTTTGTCTAATTCCTCTTTAAATGCTAATAGCTTTGAGATTATTCTATAAACAGGCAGTATCAGAAAAGGAATAAAAGGACCTGTTTCATTTAATAAAGGGATCACCAAATGGATTGGAATGTTTATAACAGCCTAAGTAATTATGTATTCATTTAGGTCAGACTACTGCGGGCATCAGGAAAACGTAACTAAGAAGAGCAATTCCCTTTAGGTATAGCCTGCAACAGGGCTTCGTTATGAAACACCCCCGATCCTGCACTTCTCCATGCCTGGTGGAAAACAGATTAGCTCTGCGACAGAGAGCGAAGACCCCTTTCCTTGGTGCCCCAGAACTGCAAGTCAAATATTATAAGAGAACAAATAAAATCTATGTTCTAATGTAATACATGTTGTTACCTAAACAATGTATTTCAGTAAGGGGCAAAGGAGGCTGGGATAGACACTAAAACATTATCTCGAAAATCAGAATGACGTGTGTTCAAATCCTGGTTTCTCCTTAGTAATCCCAAATACACCCACCCCAAAGGGTAAGAGTTGTGTGGTGCTACGGCTCTCCCATTATTTATTAGGAGACTAATTAGGCAAGTTACCTAACTGTTCTAGGACTTTGTCTTCTAAAATAAGCATTATCACAGAATCAAGCTCCCAAAAGTTGTTGTAAGGATTAAATGAGACAATAAGTGTGCAAAGAGACTAGGCTATAGTGAATGTACAATAGATGGTCATAATTATTACCTGGCTCAGCTACAGAAGCTGGCTCTGAAAGAGACACCTGAGAGGGCCAAGGGCAAGGTGATTAGCTTAAGAGTTTAGGCACTTATTATTCAAGAAGGATCCATCCAAGGAGTAGTAGATCCTTCCAAAGAAGATGAATTATGCTCCTGTTAGGTGAGTGGTGACATCAATCTGTTCTTAGGACTTTAATTTTTGGCTTTCACAGAGATTAAGAAAATGGTACAGCCATCTGGAAAGGGAGTTGGGAAAGCTCCAATGAGTATCTGTGCTCCAGCTGAAATAGGCAGCACTTCATCAGAGATCTACAGTTCTCATAGTTGTTGTTACATGCTCTGCCTTGGCCAGGATTGGCTGCTGAATCACAAGAGCTTCTGAAAAACGCAGATCCTGGGTCCTAATCCAGATCTGCTGAATCAGAATCTCTAAGGGGTTATGCCATGCAATATGACTTTCCTAAAATTTCCTCAGGCACATGGCACAGGACGCATTCTGTGGGCTACTGTTCAGAAACCAGTGAGCTAAGGAAGTAGGTGAGACTGAGCCTGCTGTAGTCAAATGTCACCTTGGTGATGGGGACCTTTCTGAATACATTCTACTTGTCAGCTTGCACTCATGTCTCATAGGGATGTATCTGAGGCCCATTAACATTCACTTCACAAGACACCAAGTGCTTATGTGTCTTCTTCGTGCTTTCCTCCACTAATAAGCTATTTTTAAAAATGGATGGTTTAAAATGATGGTTCCTAATGACAACTTACTGACATCCCATCAGGCCTCCTTTGTCTTGACCCATCTCTTGCCTACAAATGGGAAAACAGAAGTAATGCAGCAGGAGCTTTTAAGCAGGTATATAAAAAACACCTAGTTATCATGACTAGCAACTTAGGTGTGATTGTTTGACTTCCCCTGCAAAGGGCCACGGCAGCATATTAATAAACCGTGAATCAGGTTGAAGTTTTTTTAGATTTTTCCTCAAAGTAACTTCAGAAGGTAGAAAGTAAATACATCCAGGAGTGGAACTGCTGGATCATAAGTCAGGTATATGTTTAGCTTAGGCAAAAACTTTTAAGTTTTCCAAGGCAACTGAACCAATTTGTACTCTCTCCAGCAGGTATGAGAGTTCCAATTCTTCTACATCCTTACCACCACGATACGGACTTTTCAGTCTTTTTAATTTTAGCCATTCTGGAGACTGTTTAGTGGGATCTCATTGTGGTAGTAAATTTGCATTTCCCTGATGTGTAATCATTTCACATGAAGTGCCTATTAGAGCGTTTTGCCCATAACTCATCAATTTCATTCCAAAGTATATGCCCAAGAGAAGTGAGTGCATATGTCCACCAAAAGACATACACAAGCTGTTTTATTTATACAGCAAACTGGACACCATCCAAATATCTATCAACAGGAGAATAAATAAGGTAATTTTTAGGCAATGGAATATACACCGCAAGAAAAAGAAAAACTACTAAAACATGTAACATCATGGATGGCTCTCATAGATATGTTGCGGGATAAAAAAAGCAGACACAAATGAGTATGTGCTGTATAATTCCATTTATATAAAGTACATGAACATAACATATTACAACTTCAGATAGCAATCGAAGTTGGAATAGTAGTTAGCTTTGCTGGCGGAGCATGTAATTGGGGCAGGCTTCATGGGCACATGTCTCATAAGGTTCCACATTTAGAAAGGCCCTTTGCTTACTTTAATGCTCTGCTCTCACTATCTGGAAATTCTTTTTTTTTTTTTTTTTTTGCGGTACGCGGGCCTCTCACTGTTGTGGCCTCTCCCGTTGCGGAGCAGGACGCACCGGCTTAGCGGCCGTGGCTCACGGGCCCAGCCTCTCCGCGGCATGTGGGATCCTCCCGGACTGGGGCACAAACCCGCGTCCCCTGCATCGGCAGGTGGACTCCCAACCACTGCACCACCAGAGAAGCCCCTGGAAATTCTTAATATTCTTGAACAAGGAGCACCAGGTTTTCATTTTGGACTGTGAGCTGCAAATCACACAGCTCACATGTAATCGACTAGACAAAGGCATAAGAGAACCTCCGAGGTGTTGGAAGTTTTCTATATCTTGATTGAGGAGGTAGTTACATGGGTGTATGTATATGCTAAAATCTACTAAGCTATACACATAAGACTTGTGCACTTTATGTAAGTTATAAGTTAATAAATTAAATTTTAACAAAAATGTAAGAGAATAAATAGAATATATAGTAATGTGAAGAGCAACCTTACTAGGATTACCAGAGGCCTTCCTGCATAGCTCTGGGGAGGATTCTAACAAAAGTGACTCCAGCTGTAAGAAAGAACACAGAATGGTGGAAACTAACATGCCCTGAGAGTATCTACTGTGTGTCAGGCACCTTGGAAATCATTTTACCTGTTCTAAATCATTAAATCTTCCCAGCAACCTTCTAATATAGATAGAACTAGCCTCAATTTATAGATAAGGAAAAGGAGGTCCAGAGAGGTCAAGCAACTTGTCTAATGATGGATAGTAAGTGAGTGGCCAAATGGAGTTGCAAACCCAGCTCCATCTGCCTCATAGGCACATCCCTGCCACACTATTATGCCACCTCAACTTGTAAGAATCTCCTAGTCATGTATCTGGGGAGACAAAAAGGCTGACCACATTCCAAAAATATTTCAATGTGACTTAACAATTCAGAGGCTAGATACAATGTGGAGAAATCCTTTTACTGCCCTTGCAGGCATGCTGTGCCCTCCCAGGGCATGAGATTCGATTTTACCCAGTGAACATAACTGTAGGTATTAGTCCTGGAAATACAATGAACCATCACAAGTATTTGACTCAAGGGCTTGGTTCAGCCTCTGATTCTACAGCTTGCCGATGGGCCATAAGAAATAAGCATTGTTATGTGACCTTCAAAACATAACAGATGAGTAGCAAAATAAATGATTCATTTAATGGGTTTAGATATACAGGGCCTTCCCTTGCTTCAGCACTGAGATCATATTTATGGCCTGGTCTTAACTGAGTTTCTTTGTGTGGAAGCTTTGAAAAGCCATTATAGTCAAAACCTTTCACAGGATTTATTATTAGAATGCTTTGAAAATTTCTATGTAGAAAACAGAAGCAGGGGAACTATTATGTCTGTTATGTGAATGCAAAAAAAAAAAAAAAATTCACTTAAAACATAGACTTCTGAATGTTTGACACTTTGGAAATAACCAAAATGGGAAATAATCTATCCTTAATCTGGTTTAAAATATACGCTTATGTAGCGTTTCATGAGACCTTTGCATAATTTTTATCCAATGTATTATTCAATAAACATGTACTGAGCATCTATATATACATGTCAGAATGCTGGGGATTCTTATGCATATGAGATGGATGAGATATGCATTTGACCTTCTGGAAGATAAGAATAAATAATGGTATAAAACATGTATCTACATGTGCCTAGTAAAAAGATAATGTAATAACTTAAAGAATTATAGCATCAAGAGAAGGGATGATGGGAGGAGCAAGCCATTACCCCCTTATCTTTGTCAGGAAAATCAGTGATTGCGAGAAATATAACGGAATTGCCAAATAATATGAAATTAGCTATGCGGGCAGTGTGGTTCCGTTTACTTTTTGTTTTCCTCAAGGCCGTTATAGAGACTATCCGTCTTAATCCTTTATCCATGTCTCCCTCCCAATCTCTATCTCTAGCCCATTGTGCTTTTTCCTTTTCTTTCCTCACCTGGATCAAAATTCTTAGGAGAGATTAAGGACATACCCAGAGGGGTGTGAAACGACTGTGTCCTAGCTCAAGACAAAGCATGGATATAGAAAGGAACACAGTAATAGCTAGCATTTATTAAGCACTTATGATGTAAGCTCTTCACGTTTTAACTCATTTACTCCTCATTACAGTCCTGGGAGGTGGTACTATAATCATGGCCACTTTAAATGTGAGACAAATGAGGCAAAGATTTCTTAAGTAAAATGTCCAGTCACATCATATGCTCGTAAGTTATGAAGCAGAAATTCAAACCGAGGCAGACTGGCTCCAGAGCCTCACTCTCAAATATGATGCTATATTACACAGGGCAGTAAAATTGTGGGACACAGAAAAAAGGATCTAAGATGCACAATAAGTATGAACAATGCATCTGTGGGCCAGTTTAGCCTCTTTTTATCATATGACCCAGTTCCCTCAACTATTAAGGGATGCCATGACTACTGAATTTGGAATGAGATGGGAAATATGTCACTGGAAATAGTCCAGTTATACATAAGAAAAGTGAGGCTGGAGAAATCAAGTGATTCCTCCTAATATGCATAGCTTGGATTAGAGCCTAAATACTCTAAACTCTAGGACCTATATGCTTTCTGTATAACCACACCTGGATACACCTGATTCTAAGGCCTCCTTCATCTCCTCCATCCTTTTACAATCTCCCAGTCACATGACCTGTCATTGCACATCAACACATTCACTACAAACCAAAGACAGAACCTTTGAACACGAGAGGAGAAATGTTCTTAGAAAACCCTTTGCTCCCCAGACTTGTTTTATATACATGGGAAGACTGAGGCCTAGAAAAGCAAAAGATGTGTTGCAAAATCATATATACATACATACATATATCTATCTATCTATATCTATCTATCTATCTATCTATATATATATGGTAGCTAATTGGGAGATAATTTCTTCCACTTCCTGCTTCCTACATCATCCCATATATAATAAACTGTTTACCAGAAATGACATGTATTAGATCATATGTGACTAATTTCCCACCTTATATTTTCACATTGAATGTTCAAAACGACTCATGAAAAACATATTATGCTTAATTTTTGAATTCAGGGTCATTAAAACCCCAGCTCTAATGACTTCAAACTCAGTGTTGTTTCCACTTTGCTACAGCTGTCTCTCTACTGTTTAGAACCACAGTATTCTTCGTTAGATTCATTGGCTCTAGATTTATTGCCATTCAATATCAATTAGCTATCAACCACATGGCAGTGATATGTACCCCAAGATTTATACCATATTTAGTAAACATGCATTCAGTACTTGCCGTGTATCTTGTATACCAGTATATATATATGTGTAGACAGATATGTGTGTATATTTATATATTTTATATACACATACACAGAGATGTATACCTTCATAATATTTAAGAAACACAAATATATCTCCTCATATGCCCATAGCATGTCATATGATCCCTTTCTTCAAAATTGTTACATCAAATTAATACGTAAAAAGGGTTAATTTGAAATAGTTGACATAAAATACTTATGACAGTGAGAAACATTAGACAAATCTGTCCAACTAAACAATCTTTTATATACCCTCCAAAGTTTTGCTTTCTTAAACTACAGGTACTAGAGTTAACTTCTTATCTTGCTTTTACATATTATTCAAGATCAAGAGACAATGAAATTAAATTAGGCTTCCCTGTGAGCTTTGAAAAGCAGAAAATGGCTGACAGCAAGAAGCAAGAAGTTGCTCCACACCTGAAAACTAGCAGAATAGAAGACTAAAACCTTCACCACCAGACTCCACCACAAAAGAGATTGAAATGGGTGGTAGGGCAGGTCAGAAAGCCCTGAGGGAATCCTTCCTGAGTCCCAGGGAAACAAATTAAGAAAACTGGTGTTCAGGAAAACATGATCAGCTAATAACAGGGAGAACAAACAAGTCCAAACCAACCAAAAATATGTCAAGCGTGGGTCTATTGTAGCATCATCTGGTTGTGTCCTTGAAATAATAAGAGATGATTGTTCTACACTTAGAAGAGTTTGACATACAGCTGGCCGTAATACATGCTTGATGGGCATCCTTCTCTGTGCTCCTTATTGAACAGTGCTTACTAAATAAAAAAGTCACATTCTTTTACCACTTGGATCAAAATGGTCTATGGTATTCTATGCTATTTTTTATTAATTAATTATTTAATACTAGCCCAGCACACAAGCACCATAGAGCCCTTCATATAAACCTCATATCAGGCTGGATACTTTGTGAGCATTATCATATTTAGTCCTTCCAAAAGCTCTGTGAGGTCAGTCTTATCAGGATCACAATTTTAGAAATGAATAAAGACGAATACAGAGTTCAAACAACTTTCTTACCATTTGCACAACTGACTAGTGTCAAATGAGGTAATAAACCAAGGCCTATTTTATGCCAAAGGCTGTGTGTTTAACCACCAGAGACACTACCTGGAGAAAACCCTCGTTCAAAAAAGAAGCTTAGAAATGCAGCTTTCAATTAAACACACAATAAAGAAAACTGCCATGAAAGACAATTTGCAGCATTTTGGAAGATGCTCTCTGTTCTGCCTCTGCTCTGAGTTTTAAAGCAAAGAGAACCCCTTCATCCCTTCTCAGCCATTGGACTACGGCCTTACCCTTAAACCTGGTAGCTGTACCTACTCTCCCAGGCACCGGGTTCGACCCTTGGGGAATTATAAAAGTGAAGCTGAGCGAAAATAATCTCCACTATGGCAGCTTTTATGGGATCCAGTTTAAGTGGATTGAGGTGTCAAAATTCATCATTACAATTCACCTCAGAAAAGGCCTTAAACGTCAGTTTATCTTTGCAGTGAGAGTACCTTAGAGCAAAAATTGAGAACAGATTGCTGGGGAAGATGGCGGAAGAGAAAGATGCGGAGATCACCTTCCTCCCCACAGATACACCAGAAATACATCTACACGTGGAACAACTCCTACAGAACACCTACTGAATGCTGGCAGAAGACCTCAGACCTCCCAAAAGGCAAGAAACCCCCCACGTACCTGGGTAGGGTAAAAGAAGAAAGGAAAAACAGAGACAAAGACAAAAGAATAGGGACGGGACCTGCGCCACTGGGAGGGAGCTGTGAAGGAGGAAAAGTTTCCACACAGTAGGAAGCCCCTTCGCGGGCGGAGACTGCGGGTGGCAGAGGGGGGAAGCTTCGAAGCCGCGGAGGAGTGCACAGCAACAGAGGAGAGCGCAGCCACAGAGGTACAGAGGGCAAAGCGGAGAGATTCCCGCACAGAGGATCAGGGCCGACCGGCACTCACCAGGCTGAGAGGCTTATCTGCTCACCCGCCGGGATGGGAGGGGGCTGGGAACTGAGGCTCGGGCTTCGGTCGGAGCGCCGGGAGAGAACTGGGGTTGGCAGCGTGACCACAGCCTGCGGGGGGTTGGTGCGCCGCGGCTAGCCGGGAGGGAGTCCGGAGGAAGGTCTGGACCTGCCGAAGAGGCAAGACACTTTTTCTTCCCTCTTTGCTTCCTGGTGCGCGAGGAGAGGGGATTAAGAGCGCTGCTTAAAGGAGCTCCAGAGACGGGCGCAAGCTGCGGCTAAGCGCAGACCCCAGAGGCGGGAATGGGCCGCTAAGGCTGCTGCTGCCGCCGCCAAGAAGCCTGTGTGCGAACACAGGTCACTATCCACACCCCACTTCCGGGGAGCCTGTGCAGCCCGCCACTGCCAGGGTCCCGGGATCCAGGGACAACTTCCCCGGGAGCACGCACGGCGCGCCTCAGGCTGGTGCAACGTCACGCCGGCCTCCGCCGCCGCAGGCTAGCGCCGCACTCGATGCCCCTCCCTCCCCCCCGGCCTGAGTGAGCCAGAGCCCCCGAATCAGCAGCTCCTTTAACCCCGTCCTCTCTAGCAAAGAACAGACGCCCTCCGGCCGACCTACACGCAGAGGCTGGGCCAAATCCAAAACTGAGCCCCGGGAGCTGTGAGAACAAAGAAGAGAAAGGGAAATCTCTCGCAGCAGCTTCAGAAGCAGCGGATTAAAGCTCGCCAATCAACTTGATGTACCCTGCATCTGTGGAATATATGAATAGACAATGAATCATCCAAAATTAAGGAGGTGGACTCGCAGAGGAAGATTTATGATTTTTTTCCCCATTTTCTCTTTTTGTGAGTGTGTATGTGTATGCTTCTGTGTGAGATTTTGTCTGTATAGCTTTGCTTCCACCATTTGTCCTAGGGTTCTATCCGTCCATTTTTTGGTTTAATTTTTTCCTATTTTTTCTCTTAAAAATTATTTTTTTTATTTTATCTTACTTTATTGTATTCCACTTTATCTTCTTTCTTTCTTTTTTCCTTCCTTCCTCCCTCCCTCCCTCCCTCCCTCCCTCCTTCCTTCCTTCCTTCCTTCCTTTCTTCCTTCCTTCCTTCCTTTCTTTCTTCTACTAATTCTTTCTTTCTACTTTACCTCCCTTTTATTCTGAGCCGTGTGGATGAAAGGCTCTTGGTGCTGCAGCCAGGAGTCAGTGCTGTGCCTCTGAGGTGGGAGAGCAAACTTCAGGACACTGGTCCACAAGAGACATCCCAGCTCCACATAATATCAAATGGCGAAAATCTCCTAGAGATCTCCATCTCAACACCAGCACCCAGCTTCACTCAACGACCAGCAAGCTACAGTGCTGGACATCCTATGCCAAACAACTAGCAAGACAGGAACAAAACCCCACCCATTAGCAGAAAGGCTGCCTAAAATCATAATAAGTCCACAAACACCCCAAAACACAGCACCAGACGTGGACCTGCCCACCAGAAAGACAGGATCCAGCCTCATCCACCAGAACACAGGCACTAGTCCCCTCCGCCAGGAAACCTACACAACCCACTGAACCAACCTTAGCCACTGGGGACAGACACCAGAAACAACAGGAACTACGAACCTGCAGCCAGCTAAAAGGAGACCCCAAACACAATAAGATAAGCAAAATGAGAAGACAGAAAAACACACAGCAGATGAAGGAGCAAGATAAAAACACACCAGACCTAACAAATGAAGAGGAAATAGGCAGTCTACCTGAAAAAGAATTCAGAATAATGATAGTAAAGATGATCCAAAATCTTGGAAATAGAATAGACAAAATGCAAGAAACATTTAACAAGGACCTAGAAGAACTAAAGATGAAACAAACAATGATGAACAACACAATAAATGACATTAAAAATACCCTAGATGGGATCAATAGCAGAGTAACTGAGGCAGAAGAACGGATAAGTGACCTGGAAGATAAAATCATGTAAATAACTACTGCAGAGCAGAATAAAGAAAAAAGAATGAAAAGAACTGAGGACAGTCTCAGAGACCTCTGGGACAACATTAAATGCACCAACATTCGAATTATAGGGGTGCCAGAAGAAGAAGAGAAAAAGAAAGGGACTGAGAAAATATTTGAAGAGATTACAGTTGAAAACTTCCCTAATATGGGAAAGGAAATAGTTAATCAAGTCCAGGAAGCACAGGGAGTCCCATACAGGATAAATCCAAGGAGAAATACGCCAAGACACATATTAATCAAACTGTCAAAAATTAAATACAAAGGAAACATATTAAAAGCAGCAAGGGAAAAACAACAAATAACAGACAAGGGAATCCCCATAAGGTTGACAACTGATCTTTCAGCAGAAATTCTGCAAGCGAGACGGGACTGGCAGGACATATTTAAAGTGATGAAGGAGAAAAACCTGCAACCAAGATTACTCTACCCAGCAAGGACCTCATTCAGATTTGATGGAGAAATTAAAACCTTTACAGACAAGCAAAAGCTGAGAGAGTTCAGCACCACCAAACCAGCTTTACAACAACTGCTAAAGGAACTTCTCTAGGCAAGAAACACAAGAGAAGGAAAAGACCTACAATAACGAACCCAAAACAATTAAGAAAATGGGAATAGGAACATACATATCGATAATTACCTTAAATGTAAATGGACTAAATGCTCCCACCAAAAGACACAGATTGGCTGAATGGATACAAATATAAGACCCGTATATATGCTGTCTACAAGAGACCCACTTCAGACCTAGAGACACATACAGACTGAAAGTAAGGGGATGGAAAAAGGTATTTCATGCAAATGGAAACCAAAAGAAAGCTGGAGTAGCAATTCTCATATCAGACAAAATAGACTTTAAAATAAAGACTATCAGAAGAGACAAAGAAGTACACTACATAATGATCAAGGGATCGATCCAAGAAGAAGATATAACAATTGTAAATATTTATGCACCCAACATAGGAGCACCTCAATACATAAGGCAAATACTAACAGCCATAAAAGGGGAAATCGACAGCAACACAATCATAGCAGGGGACTTTAACACCCCACTTTCACCAATGGACAGATCATCCAAAATGAAAATAAATAAGGAAATACAAGCTTTAAATGATACATTAAAAAATATGGACTTATATTTATAGGACACTCCATCCAAAAACAACAGAATACACATTCTTCTCAAGTGCTCATGGAATATTCTCCAGGATAGATCACATCTTGGGTCACAAATCAAGCCTTGGTAAATTTAAGAAAATTGCAATTGTATCAAGTACCTTTTCTGACCACAACACTATGAGACTAGATATCAATTACAGGAAAAGATCTGTAAAAACTACAAACACATGGAGGCTAAACAATACACTACTTAATAACAAAGTGATCACTGAAGAAATCAAAGAGGAAATTAAAAAATACCTAGAAACAAATGGCAATGGAGACACGACAACCCAAAATCTATGGGATGCAGCAAAAGCAGTTCTAAGAGAGAAGTTTATAGCAGTACAATCCTACCTTAAGAAACAGTAAACATCTCGAATAAACAACCAAACCTTGCACCTAAAGCAATTAGAGAAAGAAGAACAAAAAAACCCCAAAGCTAGCAGAAGGAAAGAAATCATAAAAATCAGATCAGAAATAAATGAAAAAGAAATGAAGGAAACGATAGCAAAGATCAATAAAACTAAAAGCTGGTTCTTTGAAAAGATAAACAAAATTGATAAACCATTAGCCAGAGTCATCAAGAAAAAAAGGGAGAAGACCCAAATCAATAGAATTAGAAATGAGAAAGAAGTAACAACTGCCACTGCAGAAATACAAAAGATTATGAGAGATTACGACAAGCAACTCTATGCCAATAAAATGGACAACCTGGAAGAAATGGACAAATTCTTAGAAATGCACAACCTGCCAAGACTGAATCAGGAAGAAATAGAAAATATGAACAGACCAATCACAAGCACTGATATTGATACTGTGATTAAAAATCTTCCAACAAACAAAAGCCGAGGCCCAGATGGCTTCACAGGCGAATTCTATCAAACATTTAGAGAAGAGCTAACACCTATCCTTCTCAAACTCTTCCAAAATATAGCAGAGGGAGGAACACTCCCAAACTCATTCTACGAGGCCACCATCACCCTGATACCAAAACCAGACAAGGATGTCACGAAGAAAGAAAACTACAGGCCAATATCACTGATGAACATAGATGCAAAAATCCTCAACAAATTACTAGTAAACAGAATCCAACAGCACATTAAACGGATCATACACCATGATCAAGTGGGGTTTATTCCAGGAATGCAAGGATTCTTCAATATATGCAAATCAATCAACGTGATACACCATATTAAGAAATTGAAGGAGAAAAACCATATGATCATCTCAATAGATGCAGAAAAAGCTTTTGACAAAATTCAACACCCATTTATGATAAAAACTTTCCAGAAGGTGGGCATAGAGGGAACCTACCTCAACATAATAAAGGCCATATATGACAAACCCACAGGAAACATCATTCTCAATGGTGAAAAACTGAAAGCATTTCCTCTAAGGTCAGGAACAAGACAAGGATGTCCACTCTCACCACTGTTATTCAACATAATTTTGGAAGTCCTAGCCATGGCAATTAGAGAAGAAAAAGAAATAAAAGTAATTCAAATCGGAAAAGCAGAAGTAAAACTGTCACTGTTTGCAGATGACATGATACTATACATAGGGAATACTCAAAATGCTATTAGAAAACTACTAGGGTTAATCATTGAATTTGGTAAAGTAGCAGGATACAAAATTAATGCACAGAAATCTCTGGCATTCCTATACACTAATGATGAAAAATCTGAAAGTGAAGTCAAGAAAACACTCCCATTTACCATTGCAACAAAAAGAATAAAGTACCTAGGAATAAACCTACCTAAGGAGACAAAAGACCTGTATGCAGAAAATTATAAGACACTGATGAAAGAAATTAAAGATGATACAAATAGATGGAGAGATATACCATGTATTTGGATTGTAAGAATCAACACTCTGAAAATAACTATACTACCCAAAGCAATCTACAAATTCAATACAATCCCTATCAAACTACCACTGGCATTTTTCACAGAACTAGAACAAAAAATTTCACAATTTGTATGGAAACACAAAAGACCCCGAATAGCCAAAGCACTCTTGAGAAAGAAAAACGGAGCTGGAGGAATCAGGCTCCCTGTCTTCAAACTATACTACAAAGCTACAGTAATCAAGACAGTATGGTACTGGCACAAAAACAGAAAGATCAATGGAACAGGATAGAAAGCCCAGAAATAAACCCATACACATATGGTCACCTTATCTTTGATAAAGGAGGCAGGAATGTACAGTGGAGAAAGGACAGCCTCTTCAAGAAGTGAAGAAAATACACAAAAATACATACACAAAAATAAGCTCAAAATGGATTAAAGACCTAAATGTAAGACCAGAATCTATCAAACTCTTAGAGGAAAACATAGGCAGAACACTCTATGATATAAATCACAGCAAGATCCTTTCTGACCCACCTCCTAGGGAAATGGAAATAAAAACTAAAATAAACAAATGGGACCTAATGAAACTTCAAAGCTTTTGCAGAGCAAAGGAAACCATAAACAAGACCAAAAGACAACTCTCAGAATGGGAGAAAATATTTGCTAATGAAGCAACTGACAAAGGATTAATCTCCAAAATTTATAAGCAGCTCATGCAGGTCAATAACAAAAAAACAACCCAATCCAAAAATGGGCAGAAGACCTAAACAGACATTTCTCCAAAGAAGATATACAGTCTGCCAACAAACACATGAAAGAATGCTCAACATCATTAATCATTAGAGAAATGCAAATCAAAACTACAATGAGATATCATCTCACACCAGTCAGAATGGCCATCATCAAAAATTCTATAAACAATAAATGCTGGAGAGAGTGTGGAGAAAAGGGAACCCTCTTGCACTGTTGGTGGGAATGTAAATTGATAAAGCCACTGTGGAGAACAGTATGGAGGTTCCTTAAAAAACTACAAATAGAACTACCATATTACCCAGCAATCCCACTACTGGGCATATACCCTGAGAAAACCATAATTCAAAAAGAGTCATGTAGCAAAATGTTCATTGCAGCTCTATTTACAATAGCCCGGAGATGGAAACAACCTAAGTGTCCATCAACAGATGAATGGATAAAGAAGATTTGGCACATATATACAATGGAATAGTACTCAGCCATAAAAAGAAACGAAATTGAGCTATTTGTAATGAGGTGGATAGACCTAGAGTCTGTCATAGAGAGTGAAGTCAGAAAGCGAAAGACAAATGCCGTATGCTAACACATATATATGGAATTTAAGGGGAAAAAAATGTCATGAAGGACCTAGGGGTAAGACAGGAATAAAGACACAGACCTACTAGAGAATGGACTTGAGGATATGGGGAGGGGGAAGGGTAAGCTGTGACAAAGCGAGAGAGAGGTATGGACATATATACACTACCAAACGTAAGGTAGATAGCTAGTGGGAAGCAGCCGCATAGCACAGGGAGATCAGCTCGGTGCTTTGTGACCGCCTGGAGGGGTGGGATAGGGAGGGTGGGAGGGAGGGAGACGCAAGAGGGAAGAGATATGGGAACATATGTATATGTATAACTGATTCACTTTGTTATACAGCAGAAACTAACACACATTGTAAAGCAATTATACTCCAATAAAGATGTAAAAAAAAAAAAAAAAAATTGAGAACATATCCCAGGACAATAACCTTCCTTAGCTAAGAGCTTCTCTGAACCACTGTTAATGTCTCTTCGTTTCACAGACACTAAAGAGCAAAATTAATTCTGCAGTCAGAGAGCATGCTGTCTTCCTCTCTGGATATACTCAGCCTGTATTAGTTTGCCAGGGCTGCCATAACAAAGAGTCACAGACTGGGTGGCTTAAGCAACACGATTTTTATTTTTTCACAATCCTGGAAGCTAGAAGTCCAAGATCAAGGTGTTGGCAGGGTTGATTTTTTCTAAGGCCTTTTTCCTTGGCTTGTAGATGACTGACTTCTCCCTGTGTCTTCACTGGTTCTTGCTTCTGTGTGTGTTTGGGTCCTAATCTCCTCTTCTCATAAGGACTTGTGTCATATAAGATTAGGGTCCATTCATATACCTTCATTTTACCTTAATTATCTCTTTAAAGGTCCTATCTCCAAATTCAGTCATACTCTGAAGTACTGGGGGTTAGGACTTTAAGATATGAATTATGGAGGGAGGGAGGAAGGAATACAATTCAGCCCATAACACAGCCCAATTAAAATAATTCTCATTTGGTATTGTTCTATCCCAGCGCCTCTGAAAATTTCAGTTCTTACATAAAAGCCTATTCTTGCCATTCAACAAGTCTTCCCAACCTGAAACCCCAATCCTGCTCCCGAATATAGTGATAAAGTCCAGTGCTATGCTGTCTTGTACTCCCAGATTACAGGGTTTGGTCCAGGGATTAGCATATGCCCCAAGCAATAAAATAAAATGTAATATAATTTTCCCTAGCAGAATAAAGCCTCCTACTCTTGCCTCTTGGAAAAAAAAAAAAAAAATCCAGTGGGCCAGTGAAGAGATTTTACAGCCAAGAAGGGCAAGTCTGAGAATAAGTCAAATAAAGTTGGAGAGCAGAGTGGACCTGAAAGACTGAGAGAATAGCATGTTGGTGACACTTTTTGAGGCTCTGGAACAAACTGTGTCTGGAGTTAAAATTATGCCCAGTTTTTCCCATCACAACAATATCCGTTGCTTTAGCCATTTGGAGTCTGACTACCTGTAATTCTTAACGCAAAGAATCCTAACTGAAATAACAGTCTCATATAGATGAAAGAGAGGAGTGACCCTCAGGAACCGGCTGCAAGAATAAATTAGGAAAGTTTCCTCATGCTTTCATCTGTTTGCTCTATGCAGATAGGGTGTCTGTGTTAAGTTTCTAAAAGTCAAGATTACCTAATTAATTCAACAAATGCCTACAAAATACGTAATGGAATCAGATATTGTGCTACAGCATGCATTCTCCACAGGGGTGTTATTGCCCCGAAAGGGATAAAAAGCAGTACTTCTGCGAGTGGAAAAATCTTGTTCTATTTTATGTACAAAACACAGTGCACACAATGAATACACAAACATAGAGTATATTGTTGGTATTAGAATTTCATGGGGGAAAGGGACAGTTGGGGGCAGGTGGGGATCTGTCCAGAACAAATTCTTAGGAGGGCAATAATTTTCAAAAAACGTTGAGTAACACCGTGGCAAAGGAAATTGAGAGATGCACATACAAACAAATGTGAACGCAATAGGCACTGTGATAGAGAAATATACAAGGTACAATAAAGGCCAAAAGAGAAGACATTTTCAAACCTATAGGGACAGAGGACTGACTGAAGAGTCAAACCAGTTAGGTAGAAAATGATACTGTATCTTATTCTGAAAGCTAAGAAGTCAAGCAGAAAAAGCACATCCTGGTCAGAGGGGCCACATGAGCAAATCTTGGAAGCATCGAAGAGTATACCTCAGCAGGACTGGAGTTTAGGCTGTAAAAGGGAAAGCAGCCAACAAGCCAGGCAGGCATATTAGGGAGGAATACCTTACTAATAGTGGATTAAACACATAAGGCCTTTTCTTCTCTCTGAAAAAGAATTCTGGAGGTAGGAAGCTTCTGGCTTCATTTTAGTAGCTGAAAGCTGTCAAGGTTGGCATTTCTGAAATTCTCTTAGCCTTTTCCTTCGTGTTTGTCACCCCAACCGTTCTAGGTTTCTGGGGCAGCTCCAGACACCCACTGAAGACAGGAAAATGGAGAAATTGCATTTATGATATACATCAACTAGCTTTTATCAGGAAAACAAAAGCTTTCCCAGAATAACATCTCCCTCCTTACCCGCTTGATTCATTGGCCAGATATGGGTCCCTTAGCCATGCCCAGTCACAAAGGAGACTGATAAAATGGAGAACAGAATTGTCATAACTTGTTTAGACGAAGTATCCCAACACTAGAGACAGGCAAGTTGCGGCTGCAAATTTAATCTCAGTAATGTTGGGAGGAAATATGTGGGAAATAGTTTCAGGCTAAAGAAGAAATGATCTAAAATCAAATTATTCTTTAGTTCTCTGTAGCTAAGACTAGGCATAGAATAAAATTCCAATGTAGTTCCAAAATTATTAAATAGAAATGATAAAATTATTGGAGATTTTTATGTTCCTCTTCATATTTCCAAATTTTCTAGAGTGAACATATATTAGTAATATTATCTAGAAAAAAACCAAATATTATAATATTTTAAAAGGAACAGTTCCCAGTAAAATTATTGCTTGGGGAAAAGAACTAGAACTCTTTAAGAGCTAAGCTGGTAGAAAAATTAAGTATAGTGTACTTAGCTAATTGGACTAGAACGCATAGAAACTATGGAGAAAATTAGTGAGGCTGAAGAGGAGAGAAACATTAGGTAGTTTTCTGAAGTCTACTCCTACCAGTGCTTGAAAGCTGATTGCTAAATCTTGGGGAACTTCTAAGCCAGTTTGTCAAGCACAGCCATTATTAAAAATTAAATTATATAATCTGGAGGTTATGTTGGTTGTACTTGTATGGTGGAAATACTAGACAATGCTTACTCCTGAGTATCTCTTCCCAACTCTACTTTCAGTCGCACCAAATTGATAGCCTGAAATAGACCACAGCAGGTGTATTTCCACCATGGGGATTGGCAAATACTACAAATCAGAGTTTATTGTTTTGTTGATTGTACTTAAATGATGGCAAATGTTATTAATAAAAATGAAACTTATATTGTGTCTTGTCTGTAAACAATATATTGTAATTAGCACAAGAATTTGGAACAGTGTTTTTCCATCAGCATTATCACACTAATCACCATCTAATTCTTAAAACCTTTTCCCTACTCTTCCCTTAAAAAAGAAAAATCAAGATTTCTTTATGCATAAAAAAACTAAATATGCAACTACTATATGACCCAGCAATTGCACTCCTGGACATTTATCCCAGAAAAATGAAAATTTATGTTCACACGAAAACCTGCACAAGAATATTTATACCAGCTTTATCTATAATAGCTCAAATCTGGAAACATCCCAGGCATCCTTCAATGGCTGAATGGTTAAACAAACTGTGATAAATCCATGCCATGGACTATTACTCAGCAATAAAAATGAAGAAACTATCAATACATGCAACAACCTGGATAAATCTCCATAGAGTTATGCTGAGTGAAAGAATCCAATCCCAAAGGTTACCTACTGTGTAATTCCATTTATATAAAGTTCTTGAAATGTGAACATTATAGAAATGCAAATATATCAGTGGTTGCCAGGGATTAAGGAATAGATGGAGATGGGAAAAAGCAGATGTGGCTACAAAAGGAAACCATTAAGGTGTCCTGTATCTTGACTATCAGTATCAATATCCCGGCTGTGATGGTGCAAGATATTTATTATCATCGGTGAAAACTGGATAAAAGGTATATGGGATCTCTCAATATCATTACTTATGACTACATGTGAATCCACGATTATCTCAAAATAAAAAGTTTAAGGGGCTTCCCTGGTGGCGCAGTGGTTGAGAGTCTGCCTGCCAATGCAGGGGACAGGGGTTCGAGCCCTGGTCTGGGAAGGTCCCACATGTCGCAGAGCAACTAGGCCCGTGAGCCACAACTACTGAGCCTGCGCGTCTGGAGCCTGTGCTCTGCAACAAGAGAGGCCGCGACAGTGAGGCCCGCGCACCGCGAAGAAGAGTGGCCCCCGCTCGCCGCAACTAGAGAAAGCCCTCGCACAGAAATGAAGACCCAACATAGCCAAAAATAAATTAATTTTAAAAAAAAGTTTTAACAAAAAAATAGAAAGATACCAATAGTTTATCAATTGTACAGTAACAAATAAATTGCAAGTTGAAAAAAAAATGAAACCTTCTTAATTCCCTCCCACCGCCTGTCTGTCTGCTCTTCTCACTCTTTTCTTCCCTCTTCTTTTTGTCATTGCATATATTCCTCTTTGATTATATCATCTGTTCTCATAGATTCAATTACCATGTATAAGTTTTCCAAACATGTACTCACTCTTCTCTTGAAACTCTAAACTCAACTACTGACTAGTCATACCCCTTGGATATCATATAGTCATTACAAACTGGGCATGTCCAAAACTTAATGCAAAAGCGATTCAGTGGAGAAGGGCTAGTTTCTTCAACAAAGTGTGCTTAAGCAATTGGATATCAATAAGAAAGAAAGAAAGAAAGAAAGAAAGAAAGAAAGAAAGAAAGAAAGAAAGAAAGAAAGAAAGAAAGAAAGAAAGAAAGAAAGAAAGAAAAAGAAAGAAAGAAAGGAGGGAGGGAGGGAGGGAGGGCGGGAGGGAAGGAAGGAAGGAAGGAAAGGAAGGAAGAAAGAAAGAAGAAAGAAAGGAAGAAAGGAAGAGAGAGAAAGAGAGAGAGAGATGGAGGGAAGGAGGGAGGAAGAAAGGAAGGAAGGAAAGAAAGAGAGAAGGAAGGAAGGAAAGACGGAAGGAAGGAGAGAGAAAGAAATTAATTCTATCCATAGTTCTCACTTTATGTAAAAATTAACTCAAATGGATCATTGACTTAAACACAGTATCTAACACCACAAAACTTCAAGTACAGAACATAAGAAAATATATTTGCTACCTTGGGTAAAGCAAAGACTTCTAGGAAACAGCACAAAACACACAGTTCAGAAAGAAAAAATGACAAATCAGTGTTCATCAAAATTAAAGACCCCTACTGTACCAAACATACTGACAAAAGAATACAAAGATAAGCCATGGACTGGGAGAAAAATATTTGCAATCACATGTATGATAAAGGATATATATATAAATTACTTACAATTCAATAATAAGTATTCAAACAACTCAATAAAAAAACTGGGCAAAATACTTGAACAGAAACATTATCAAAGAAGATGTACGGGTGACAAGTAACTCAAGAGAAGATATCCAACATCATTAATCACCAGGAAAACAAAAATTAAAACCTCCGTGATATATAATCATGATTTTATCAGAAAGACTAATATTGAAAACATGACCATACCAAATGTTGGCAAAGATGTAGAGCTATGAGAACCCATACATTACTGGTGGGAATATAAAATGCTACTGTCAGTTTGGAAAACAGTTTGGTAGTTTCTTCAAAAATATAATCTAGCCATTCTACTCCTAGGTATTTAACCCAGAGACAAAAAAAGCATACGATCACACAATAACTTATACATAAATGTTCCTAGCAACATTGATGAATCTCCAATTAATTATGCTCAGTGAAAGAAGTCAACTAAGAAGAGTTATTACTGTGTGGTTCAACTGACATAAAATTCAAGAAAATGTGAATTAATCTAAAGTAATAGGAAGCACATCAATGGTTGCTTGGGGATAGCAACATAGAGGGGGTGTAATCCAGGAGGAGGAGGAGAGGAGAGATTATAAAGGGGTTCAAGGAAAGTATTGAAGGTGATAGATACGTTCTCTGTCTTGATTATGGTGAAAACATCAAATTGTACTCTTTAAATGTTCAACTTATCATATGTCAATTAGACTTAATTTTTAAAAAGAAGAGGATAAAGAGCATAAGAAAAATGTGAGATGGGTGAGGGAATTGGACATGATTGGATTAGGGTCAATTTTTTTTCCAGTATTACAGGAAGAAAAGAGAATATACCAGACATACATGGGTGTGTTTTGTAGTGAATAGCTAATAGAGTTTCTTTCTTTCCTTTCATATTTTCTCTATAAACTGTGAAGTCTAAGGGAGATAATGGAAACTATAGGAAGAAGTTGGACATAACCACTATATAAAATGGAAACAATGGCAGTGTTTCTCCAGGGTAATCTTCCCTGATTTCCATGCAAATGACAAATTCTCTTTTTACAAGTTATCATATCATCTTCTACTATTCCTTCATAATATGTGCCACTGTTGTTACTTTACATGTATCTGTATGATTGTTGGTTTTACATATTACTCACCCAATAAAGTAGATGATGATCTCTATGAAAGGAAAGTTTATTCTATTTTTACTAACTTCTGTGTTCCCAGTAGCATTCAAGCAGAGTGCTTGTCAGAGAGTAAGCCCTCAGGAAACTACTATTAAGTGAGTGATTAAAGAAACTTAGAAGGATCACCTGGCAACACTGATGGTGTAAAAGAGATTGGAGGCCACGATTTCGCAGAGGTACCTATCTGCATGATTTTGTTATTTTTTTCCAGCAGTACTTGGTCAGCCAGAGATGGATTGGCACTGAAATGGTAAACAGCTGCATTGGATTAGTTATTGTTTCCCCATGATAGGTTGATGGAAGAATACTGGGCAAAGGCATTGACACGAGATAGATTACAAGTATGTTTTCACAAAGAAGTCAAATTGAAGAAAGGATTGAACTTTAACAACTATAATAATTTTATAAATACTTGAAGGGATTCAGTAAAACAAGCCATGGAGGGCTTCCCTGGTGGCGCAGTGGCTGAGAGTTCGCCTGCTGATGCAGGGGACACGGGTTCGTGCCCCGCTCCGGGAAGACCCCACATGCCACGGAGCGGCTGGGCCCGTGAGCCATGGCCGCTGAGCCTGTGCGTCCGGAGCCTGCGCTCCACAACGGGAGAGGCCACAACCATGAGAGGCACACATACCACAAAAAAACAAAACAAAACAAAAAAACAAGCCATGGAAAATCAGTTCCTTACAAATGAATGTTTGAATATTTAATAATTGATTCCTTCTCTTAAGGTTATGTTATGGAAAAGTTAAAACAGAGTCCAATCTTGAATATTTAGTCTTTTTCTACCTCTCATTTTTATTGTAAGTGTGATAAAATCACAAGTACAATAACGTACTTTTTAATAAAGACTTTATTTTTAGAGCAGTTTTAGGTTTACAACAAACTTGAGAGGAAGATACAAAGATTTTCCAGATACCTGCTGCCTCCACACATGTATAGCCTCCCCTATCAACTTCACTCACCAAAATCATACATTTTTTCCTAAGGATGAACCTACATTGACACATCATAATCAGGCAAAGTCCATAGCTGTTTACCTTGGGTTTCACGCACATTCTTTGTGTTTGGAAAATGTGTCATGACATATGTCCATCATTATAGCATCAAAGAGAGTATTTTTAGTGCCCTAAAAACTCTGTGCTCTACCTATTCCTCTCTCTCTCCCCTTACCCCACCCCAACTCTGGCAACCACTGATCTTTCTACTGTCACCATTCTTTCGCCTTTTTGAGAACCTCATGTAGTCAGGATCATACAGTATGTAGCCTTTTCAGATTGTCTTTTATCACTTAATAACATGCATGTAAGATTCCTCTGTTTCTCATGGCTTGATAGCTCATTTATTTTTAGCACTGAATAATATTCCATTGTCTGGATATACTGCAGATTACTTATCCATTCACTTACTGAAGGACATCTTGGTAGCGTCCAAGTATTGGCAATTATGAATAAAGCTGCTATAAACATCTGTGTGTGGGTTTTTATGTTGACATAAGTTTTCAACTCCTGTGGGTAAATACCAAGGAGCATGATTGCTAGATGGAATGGTAAGAGTATGTTTAGTTTTATAAGAGACCTCCAAAATGTCTTTCAACATGGCTGTGTCATTTTGTATTCCCCCAGCAATGTGTGAGAGTGCCTGTTACTCTACATCCTCAACTGCGTTTGGTGTTTTCATGGATCATGATATGGAATTTGGCCACTCTAATCATTGCATAGTGGTACCTCATTGTTGTTCTTATTTGCACTTCCCTGATGACATATGATGTGGAACATCCTTTCATGATTTTTTCCAACTCTATATTTTCTTTGATAGGGTGTCTATTAAAGTCTTTGGCCCATTTTTAAACAGGTTATTTGTTTTCATACCATTGCATTTTAAGAGTTCTTTGTATATTTTGGATATCAGTGCTTTATCAAATGTGTCTTTTGAAATTATTTTCTCCCAATCTTTGCCTTGTCTCCTCTTTCTCTTGTTATTCTCTTTTGCAGAGCAGAAGTTTTTAATGAAGTCCAGTTTATCAGTTACTTCTTTCACAGATTGTGCCTTTGGTTTTGTATCTAAAAAGTTATTGCTGTGTCCAAGGTCATCTAGATTTTCTCCTACATTATCATTTAAGAGTTTTATAGTTTTTCATTTTACATTTAGGTCTATGATCCACTGTAGTTAATTTCTGTGAAGGGGGTAAGATCTGTGTCTAGATTCTTTTTTGTTTTTGCATGTAGACATCCAGTTGTTCCAGTATCATTTGTTGAAAAGACTATCTTTTCTCCACTATATTGCCTTGCTCCTTTGTCAAAGATCAGTTGACTATATTTACATGTGTCTATTTCAGTGCTCTCTATTTTGTTCCATTGACTGACTTGTCTATTCTTTTGCCAGTACCACATTGTCTTGATTACTGTAGGTTTATAGTAAGTTTTAAAGTTGGGTAGTGTCCATCTGCCAAAGTTGTTCTGTTCCTTCAGTACTGTGCTGGCTATTCTGGGCCTTTTGCCTTTCCATATAAACTTAGGATCAATTTGCTGATATCCACAAAAAAAACTTTCCAGGATTTTGGTTAAGATTTCACTGAATCTATAGATAAATGTGGGAAGAACTGATATCTGACAACATTGAGTCTTCTTATTCATGAACATGACATATCTCTCCGTTTATTTCCTCCTTATTTGGTTTTATTCATCAGAGTTTGTAGTTCTCCTCACATAGATCTTACACATATTTTGTTAGATTTATTCCTAAGTATTTCCTTATCTAGCGTTCTAATGTAAATGATATTTTACCTTTAATTCAAATTCAACTTATTCATTGCCAGTAGAGGAAAGCAATTGACTTTTATATTTTAACCTTGTATCCTCCAGAGTTGCTATAATCACTTATTAATTCCAGGAGTTTTTTTGAATCTAGTATTTTGGGTTCTCTACATCAGGGATCCCCAACCCCTGGGCCACAGACTGGTACCCGCCCATGGCCTGTTAGAAACTGGGCCACACAGCAGGAGGTGAGGGGCGGGCGAGCGAGTGAAGCTTCATCTGTCACTCCCCATCGCTCCCCATTGCTTGCATTACCGCCTGAACCATCCCCCACCCGCTGGTCCATGGAAAAACTGTCTTCCACGAAACCAGTCCCTGATGACAAAAAGGTTGGGGACTGCTGCTCTACATGGACAAACATGTAATCTGTGAACAAAGACAGTTTTACTTCTTCCTTCCCAATGTGTATACCTTTTTGTTTTCTTTTCTTGCTTTATTGCATAAGCTAGAACTTCCAGAACAATGTTGGAAAGGAGTGGTGAGAGGGGACACCTTGCCTTGCACCTGATCTTAGTAGGAAAACTTTAAGTTTCTCACTATTAAGTATGAAAATAGCTGTAGAGTTTTGTAAACATTCTTTATCAATTTAAGGAAGTTCCCCTCTGTTTGTAGGTTGATGACAGTTTTTAATCACAAATGGGTATTGGATTTTGTCAAATGCTTTTTCTACAACTATTGATACAATCTTGTAATTTTTCTTTTTTATCCTATTGATGGGATGGAATACAGTAATTGATTTTCAAATGTTGACCCAGCCTTGCATTCCTGGGATAAATCCCACTAAGTTGTAGTGTATAATCCTTTTTGCACACTGTTGGATTCAATTACCTAACATTTTGTTGAGGATTTTTGCATCTTTGTTCATGAGAGAAACTGGTCTGTAGTTTATTTTTTTTGTAATGTTTTTGTCTGGTTTTGATTTTAAGGTAAGACTGGCCTCATAGAATGAGTTAGGGAGTATTTCCTCTGCTGCTAACCTCTGAAAGAGATTGTAGAGAATCGATATAATTTCTTCCTTAAATGTTTGGTAGAATTCACCAGTTAACCTACCTAAGCCTAGTGCTTTCTGTTTTGGAAGGTTATTAATTATCAGTTCAATTTCTTTCATAGATATAGGCCTATTTAGATTCTCTATTTCTTCTTGTGTGAGTTTTGGAGCCTTATGTCTTTTAAGGAATTGGTCCATTTCCTAGATTTTCAAATTTGTGGACATAGAGACGTTATAGTATTCCTTTAAGATCTTTTTAATATCCATAAGATCTATAATAATTCCTCCTCCTTTTTTCTGGTATTAGTAATTTGTGTTCTCTTTCTTTTTTATATCCTAGATAAATAGCTAGAGGTGTATCAATTTTGTTGATCTTTACAATGAACTAGCTCTTGGTTTCACTGACTTTATCCATTTCCTGTTTTCAATTTCATTACTTTCCTTCTGATTCTTATAGTTATGTATCTTCTGCTTACTCTGGATTTAATCTGCTCTTCTTTTTCTGGCTTCCTAAGGTGGAAATTTAGATTATTGATTTTAGATCTTTCCTCTTTTCTAATATTTGCATTCAATTCTGTAAATTTCCATCTAGGCTCTGTTTTTGCTGCATCTCACAAGTTCTGATAAGGTATGTTTTCATTTTCATTTCATTCAAAATATTTTAAAATTTCTCTTGAGATTTCTTGTTTGACCCATGTGTTATCTCAAAGTGTGCTGTTTAATCTCCACATATATTGGTATTTTCCAGTTAGCTTTCTGTTATTAATTTCAAGTTTACTTCTACTGTGGTCTAAAAGCAGACTTTATATAATTTCTATTCTTTTAAATTTGCTAAGATGCATTCTATGCTTCCAAATGTGGTAGTTCTGGTGAATGTTTCATGTGAGCTGGAGAAAAATACATATTCTGCTGTTGTTGGATAAGGTACTCAATAGATGTCAATTATATCCAGTTGATTAATGGTGGTGTTGAGCTCAACTATGTCCTTACTAAGTTTCTGCCCGCTAAATCTGTTCATTTCTCAGAAAAGGGTGTTGACATTCCCTTCTGTGATAGTAGATTCATCTATTTCCCCTTGTAGTTCTATCAGTTTTTGCCTCATGTAGTTTGGTGTTCTATTGTTAAATACATACATATTAAGAATTGTTACATCATCTTGGAGAATTGACCCCTTCATTATTCTGCAATGCCCTTCTATATACTTGATAACTTTCTTTACTTTGAAGTCTGCTTTGTCTGAAATTAATATAGTACATCCATTTGCTTTTGATTAGTGTTACTATGGCATATTTTTCTCCATTTACTTTTAATCCATATGTGTCTTTATATTTAAAGTGAGTTACTTGTAGACAACAAGTTATATGTAGACATATAGTTGGGTCATGTCTTTTGATCCACTCTGACAATCTCTGTCTTTTAATTTAGACCATTGGCATTCTAAGTAATTACTGATGTAGTTGGATTAACATCTACCTTATTCATTACTGTTTTCTATTTGTTGCTCTTGTTCTTTGTTTTTATCTTTGTCTTCCACTGTTTTTCTGTCTTTTGTGGTTTTAACTGAGCATATTATATGATTCCATTTCCTCTCCTTTCTTAGCATATCAGTTGTATTTCTGTTTTTAACTTCTTTTAGTGCTTGCTCTGCAGTTTGCAGTATACTTTCATAACTAATCAAGTTCACTGTCAAATAACACTACACCACTTCACAAGTAGTATGAGAACCTTATAATAGTGAAATAAACCTAATTCCTTCCTCCTGTCCCTTATATCATTGCTGTTACTTAATTTATGCAAGCATAAATACACATATATTATGTGTATATATATACATAATAGAATACATTAGTGCTATTATTATTTTGAAAAATGTTATCTGGTAGATCAATTGAGAATAAAAACAATAGAAGGGTTTTTTATTTGCTTTTAGTTTTTTACCTTCACCTGTGCCTTCTTCAATGTTGTTTCTTTCTTTATGTAGATCTAGGTTTCTGACCTATAATATTTTCCTTCTCTCTAAAGAATTTCTTTTGAAATTTCTTGCAAGGCAAGTCTATTGGCAATAAATTACCTCAGTTGTTGCTTGTCTGATAAAGTCTTCACTTCTCCTTCCCTTTTGAAGGATAAGTTTGCATGGTACAGAATTCTAGGTTGGTGGGGTTTTCTCCTAGCACTTTTTAAATATTTCACTCCACTGTCTTCTTGCTTGCATTATTTCTAAGGAGATGTGGAACGTAATTCTTAACTTTCTTCCTCTATAGGTAAGGTGTCTTTTTCCTCTGGCTTCTTTCAAGATTTTTTCTTTATCTTTGGTTTTCTATAGTTTAAAAATGATATGCCTAGGGCTTCCCTGGTGGCGCAGTGGTTGAGAGTCCGCCTGCCAATGCAGGGGACACGGGTTCGTGCCCCAGTCTGGGAGGATCCCACATGCCACAGAGTGGCTGGGCCCGTGAGCCATGGCTGCTGAACCTGCGCATCCGGAGTCTGTGCTCCACAGCGGGAGAGGCCACAGCAGTGAGAGGCCAGAGCACTGCAAAAAAAAAAAAAAAAAAAAAAGATATACCTAGGTGTAGTTGGTTTTGAGGTTTCTGTTTGTTTGTTTGTTTGTTTTGTTTTCATTTATACTGCTTGGTGTTCTCTGAGTTTCCTAGATCTGTGATTTGGTGTGGATATTATCTGGGGAAATTATCAGTCATTATAGTTTCAAATATTTCTTCTGTTTCTTTTTCTCTTTTTTCTTCTGATATTTCCATTATGTGTATGTTATGACTTTTGTAGTTGTACCACAGTCATTGTATATTCAGTTCTGGTCATATTTTCAGTCTTTTTCTCTTTGCTTTTCTGTTCCATTGATATGTCCTCTAAATCAGAGTTTACTCCCTCAGCCATGTCCAGTCTACTAATAATCCCATTAATAATATACTTCATTTCTGTTACATTCATTTTTTATCTCTTGTATTTCTTTCCAGTTCTTTCTTAGGATTTCCATCTCTCTGCCTGTATTGTCCATCAGTTTCTGCATGCAGTCTATTTTATCTATTACAGCGCTTAGCATATTAATCAGATTTGTTTTAAATTCCCTGCCTGATATTTCCAATATCCTTGCCAGGTCTGTTTCTTTCTGATGCTTGCTCTGCCTTTGCAAATTATGCTTTTTGCTTTTGGTTTGTCCTGTAATTTTTTCCTGATAGTCAGACGATGTACTGAGCAAAAGGAACTGTTGTAAATATGCCTTTAGTAATGTGGCAGTAAGATGTGCGGAGAGGGAAAGTGTTCTATGTCCTATAATTTGGTCTCAGTTTTTAGTGAGCCTATGCCCCAGGACTGTGAACTTCACATTCATTTCTCAGGTTTTTCCTTCCTGCTTAAGTGGGACAATATGGCTAGAGTGGCCTGGAGTTGGGTATTTCCCTTCCCCAAGTCAGTTAGGCTCTGATAATATCTCAGCAGTTTAGGCTCTAGTTAACTAGTTTCCCTGGAGACAGGCCTTATTAAGAAGAACAGAGTGCTCTAGCTTATTACAAAATGATTCCTTTCCCCTCCTACTGCTGGAAGGATGAGGGAATTTTTACCAGATATTTAATGTGGGACTCTGGTGGAGCTCCATCTCTGGTGGAGAGGTAAATCACACAGTATTGTGGAGGCCCTCTGATGACTGTGCCCCCCTGGAGGTTTTTTTTTTTTTTTTTTTTTTTTTTTTGTGGTATGCAGGCCTCTCACTGTTGTGGCCTCTCCTGTTGTGGAGCACAGGCTCCAGATGTGCAGGCTCAGCAGCCATGGCTCACGGGCCCAGCCGCTCCGCGGCATGTGGGATCTTCCCAGACCGGGGCACGAACCCGTGTCCCCTGCATCGGCAGGTGGACTCTCAACCACTGCGCCACCAGGGAAACCCCCCATCCCCCCCTGGAGTTTTTAACTCCAAGAGTTGTCCACACTGAGCCTCCAGCAATTTGTCAATTATAGTTCTGGTTTTTCTATCCCAGCACTGGATTCTGTAGTGATTTCTGTGGCAATTTCTGCTTGTGGGTCTGCTCTGTTAAGCTGTGACTCCCTGTATTTGTTCATCTCTCCAATCTCAGAAGCAGCCAGCTACCTGTATCCTCTTCTCTCTTATGTATCCAAGAGGTGGGATTGATTTTTAAGTCTGTTCAGCTTTTTATTTCTTGTAGGACAGAGGGGCAACTTACATGTAGAACCAGAAACCAGATGTCCCTCCAATTATGCACTTTTAATAAAAAATTAAAAGTGGTTTATTGGCAGAAATCATCATGAAGAAACTGCATGGGGAAGGCATCTATTTCGGGGAACTTGTGATTATTCTCTACCCCTTTGTACCCTTACCATTTCAATAAGACCTTGAAGCTCCTCCCATAATAAATTTGATTGTCTTTCTTTGCCTCTTAAATCTGGGTTGGGCTTGTGGCTTGCTTTAGACAATAAGACATGGCAAAGTGAAGATGTGGCAGTTCTGAGGGTAGTCTTTAAGAGGCATTGCACAGTTCCACCTTCTCTCCTACACTTCTGCCTAAGTGAGCTTGCTGGAAGATGATAGACACATAGAGTACAGGAAAGTTAACTGAACCAAACCATCCTAGATCAGTCATTTCCTCTGCTAATTGTCTTTTCAGAGGGGCAAGAATGGAAAAAATCATGTAGCTATAGTTAATAATACCAGGGAGTAAGGGCTGCAAAGGTGAGGGCATCAGGAAAAGCAAAGTGAGATGGAGAGTGATGGGGCAACAGGGACTGAATTTCTGCCCTATTTGCATCCCATTCTAAAATGTGGAAGTGAAACCTTACCTAACTCAGGAAAAGATTATTTTACAGGTATACTCTTTTGCCATACTTTTTGCAATAAATTTATTTGATGTTTTGTATTCCTGAATTATTCTTTCTGACACTACGACGTTTCTGGAATATGTCTGACTAAAGACCTGTAAATGTGTTTTTAAATATTGGTATAATTATCACATATGTTTACACCATATTTTGTTTTTGACCATATGTTAAGGACACCTGTTATTTTTACTGACTCGGGATTCATCCTGTTTTTTGCTCTCTCTACTTTCAGTGGGGGATTCATTCTCTAATATTTGAGTAGAGATGAACTCCACAGAAGTGAGCATAAAATCCAGGCTTGGCCAATCAGAATACCCCATACCCCTAACTGGTTCAGGAATATATATATATATATATATTTCCCAACCTATGCAAAGCAGTCTTCTATAGGAGTCCTCTGCAGTATTTACTAAGAAAGACTGTCCTTTTCCACTGGGTTACTAAACTAGTAAGATGTGAGTTTAAGGCATCTGGAGCCATCTTACCTATTATTTGTGAGAGAGCCTGTACAAAAGATGGAGGGAAACAAAGTGCCCTGATAATATCATTTAAGTCCCTGGATTCAGTCCTGGCTGAAGCTTTTGTGCCAATAGACTTTCCAGATATGTGAGCCAATAAATCCCCTTTAAAACCTCATGCAGTTTCAATTGTGTCTCCGTCTCCTACAACTATGATTTCTAACAAATATATCATGACTTTAGGATCTTGGTAGCCACCACATCCACTCTGCACACATTAACCTGCTTGATCAAGAACTGAATGCATCATTCCCTGAAATTACAAACTCAACATATATCTCAAGGGAAAGCACTCCCAGCCAAGACTTCGAAATGGTTATATAAGAAAGTATGAGAGCCTCTCCATGCAAGAAATGTCTCAGAAAAAACAAAAAACACAAAATACATAGGAAATATACAGGAGAAGCATGATCTGACCATAGGCCACATAGAATAAGAAATGATTAATTCCAGCAAGAAGCAAGTGAACTCAATTTGTGCCATGCATACGTTCACGGGTAACAGGAAAGTTTGTGGAGAGCTAGCTAATCATGATCTTACAAAGCCTGACAATTCCAATGAAATGAGAGGAAAGGGAGGAAGAAGAGAGGAACCTGCTTCCCATAAAACAACACTAGATGCAATTTTTCCCCATTTGTCCCCAGTGCTTCTCTTATTGGATGGCCCTGTGTACATTTCAAGTTATTATCAGGCTTGGGTGTTCATTGTTTGTGGGAGGTGTGCCCAGGATCTGTTCCTGTTTGTTTTAATCACTATTACATAAGGAAATGAGAAAGAATCCCAGAGCATCTCTTACCAGGCAGTGTCCTAAAACCCTCCTTGAGGCAGTTTATGGAAGTCACCTCCCTTCAGTCATATCCTGGTTCTCCAATACAAGGCCAGCAGAGAGTCAATAAAATCTCTCTTGGTCATTGACTCAGCAGCAGAAGATGTTTAGTCTGAGGCACTGACTTCTTTGGGGAAAGAAGAGCTACATAATATTACAGATGAAGCTCCCTTATAAAAGTTTCTGGATAATGTAGCTATTTCCATATCCCCTCAGGTGGCTCAGAGAAACAGTTCTCTCAACAGAGTCCTTAGGGTGAAAAAGTGTTTAAGCAGTAATTAATTCTTCCAAGGGAAGCACCTGCTTATTCACTGTTTATATGGAAATAAGGAGAAAGGAAGCCTTTAAAAATGTTACAATCACTTTGTATGTTAGTATTTAAAAAGGACCTTCAGGGATATTAAATTTGAAAACAGTCCTGAGAGTTGGATAGGAAGAAAGATACTGTGTCCATGTTATGATGTAGAAACTGAAATACAGAGAGGTGAACTTTACTTCACTTTAAGGTGAACTTAGAGTTGCCATATAGCAACTAAATAACAGAGCCAGGATTCCAGCAAACCTCTCCAGAAGGCACTCATACATTCATTTATTTAATAAACCACAATTGACCACCTACTAAGTTCTTGTTAGTGCTTCAATACTGGAGATACAAGTTTATATCTAAAATTACATTGCTTATACCAATTTATATTCTGATATAATTTCTTGAGTGGAAAAAAAAAGGTAGTAATAAAATAAAACAAAATCAACATGTTGAAAATTGCTTAAGATTGTAATACATTGCATACATGTATGTAATACATACATGTATAACAGAATAAAAGAATAATGGAAACAATGAACAGATAAACAAGTACTCTACAGGGAACAGCAGAAATCCTAAGGGACAAATGTTCAGTTCTACCCAGCAGAAATTGGAGAATTAAAAGTAAAGAAGCCTTCCTAGCATAGATGATATAAAAGAACCAGGCCTGGAAATATGAGTGGGGTGTGCAAGTGAATGATGAACCTCAATGACAAGAGGGAAGAGTGTAAGGAGAGACATGGAGATCATATATGGAAACATCAGACATTCATGGAGGATCTACAAGGATACATGATGAATTAGACAAGCAATTCCTTTCAAAAACACGTTAGTATTTTTCCTTAATACTCTTATGCTGCTTCTGAACTTCAGAGAACTTTTCTTTGGTCTTTAAACATCAATTCCCCTCATAGCCTTACTATTAATTGTCATTTTAAAAATGTCTCTCTGGCCTAAAGAATAAGGAAACTCCAACCAAGAAATCCTACCTAACTCCTAAACTACTAGTTAAAATCAAATATAACAGTATCTCAATAATTCCAGAAGCCTGAAGAAAAAAAATAGCCTTGCAGATGGTATGTTTGCGTATATATTTGTGCATAAATAAGAATATTATTTTCTTTTTCTAAGAAACTACCAAGGAATTAAAGTCAAGAAAAACCTCCCCCTTGATTGTAAATATTAGAAATATAATAATGTACATTTTGTTTCTGAAGACTGAGCTTTGTCTGAATTAGCTCTTCTTTACACTATGTAGAGGTAGGAGGATCTGATACCACTTCAGTAAATTTAAAAAGTCTCTTATCATCATGCTTCATATACTCTCTCAGACTAACCCAATATCATAGCTTTCTAAACCATATCTTTTATAGTACTCATGAAGGTTTTTTATTCATTCAAGAAATATGTCTTGGGAACATTTTATGTGTAAGTTATGAATTTAGGCACTGCCATGGTACAATTTCATGCACCAAAAATGCATTCAGTATCTCCAACTCATCTTTGGGGCAATAAGACAGGGTACAAATAAATATACTCATTTAGTCACTAGCATATATTATTTGCTTCTGCAAGAATCCAATCTGGCTAGAAACTGGCCCTGGATTAATCAGATACCCTTGACTAGCTCTTAGTGATAGAAGATTAAATACTAACCACTCTTTTAGTTGTTAATAAAGTCCCTCCATCAAGTTATACATACGTGTTCTCTTGTGTCACTGTAGTAATTTTTCATGTCTACAGTTGTCAATCTTCTGGCTTCAGGGCCCTTTTATATTCCAAAAAATCATTGAGTACCCCTCCCCAAAACTTTCATTTGTGTGAAATTATATCAATCTATATTTATGATATTAAAAACTAAAGCTGGGAAATTTTTAAATATTTATAAGTTCACTTAAAATAATAACAAACCCATTCTATGTCAGTATAAATAATATATTTATGAAGAATACATTTTCCAAAACAAAAAGTAATTATAATTAGGAAGAAAAGTGGCTTTTTTTTTTAGTTTTGTATAACTCTAGTCTAGATTAATAGAAACCAATTGAGTTTTCTTATCTGCTTCTTCATTCAACCTGTTGCAATAATACATACTGCCTCTGGAAAACACCTTTTTATACTTGTGAGAGAATGAAAATAAAAAGACAATGTTTCAATATTATTATGAAATTTTTTTTGACCTTGTGGTTCCCCTTTGACACAAAAATAGATGTCATGGAGACTCCAGGGATTCCTGGACCACACTTTGAGAACCACTACTTTTGATGCTATGTCTCTAAAGATTAGGACTATTTCCATTTGTAGCATGAGTCACATTCTACATGAAGCTCCTGCTACCTAAAGTTCCTGTTTACTGAGTCATGATGATGACAGCAGCAACGACACACCAATTTATACAACTAAAGTACAAAAGGCAGCAAACAGCTTGCCAGCTTTGATGGAAAAATAGAGAGACCCATTCCTCGTCCAAACTACCAACATCTACTACCCTGGGCACCAGTGGCTCCACCTGTACACCTTTGTCTCCTCTCAACTCATTTTCCCACATAACTACCAGACATTCTTTTCTTTTAGAAAATCTGATCATGATACCCTCTCTTCTTAAAAACCTTCAGTGGATGGCCTTCATTTTTTCTTTTTTTTGCGGTACGCGCGCCTCTCACTGTTGTGGCCTCTCGCGTTGCGGAGCACAGGCTCCAGACGCGTAGGCTCAGCGGCCATGGCTCACGGGTCCAACAGCTCCGCGGCATGTGGGATCTTCCCGGACCGGGGCACGAACCCGTGTCCCCTGCATCTGCAGGCGCACTCTCAACCACTGCGCCACCAGAGAAGCCCTGGCCTTCATTCTTAATGAGGCCTACAAGGTTGAGCGTAACAAGCCCCCACTTACCTCCCTAACTTTACCTTGCTTTCCTGGTTCCAACAATATTGCTTTATTTTAAATCTTTGGCTGTAGGCTGCTTCTCATCATAGGGCTTCAGTGAATTTTCTTCCTTCTATCCTGAATGCTCTTCCTTCCCCTTGTAACTTAAATACCTATGTCTCCTTCAAATCTTTACTTAGTTGTCATTTCTTAGGAGGCAGTTTCCTTTCCCCATCCCCAAACTAGGTCAAATCTCTTAACTGCCCTACCATATTCTTCCCCTTCATAGTATTTAATACAGTTGTATTTTTTTACATTTATTTCCCTTATTCATTGATTAATGGCTGTCTGCACCACTAGAATATAACGTCCCTGAAGGTAGGAACTTTGTTATTTCTGTTTGTTTGTTTGTTTTTGCTGACCATTATATTCTTAATGCCCAAAAGCAATGTCTGGCAATGAACAAATATTTGGTAAGTGGGTGAATGAATAAACCAATGAATGTACAGTGCAGCATCAAAGGCATGCGATTTGGAGTTGGACAGATCTGAGTTTGGATCTTTCTTTGCCACTAATTAGCTAAGTCTCTTTGGACAACTCACTTTTCTTCTCTGAGCCTCAGTTTCTTCATCCATAACGAGCAAATAACAATAATTAATCTGTTTACATAACAAATAATAATTGAATATCTCTACATCCCTAGTGCTGTGTTTAGAGCTGGGGATTCAGTGGTTCAAAGTTAAAAATAACTCATATACTCATTGAAATTAGGTTCTCACCGGGGAGACAGACAGAATACAAGTAAACAGACAAATACAATTGTGATAAGCACTATGAAGCTTCCATATTAGGAGCTGAGATAGAGCCTAACCAGGGGGTACCTACATTATACAGAGTGGTGAGAAAAGACATCTCTGGTGAATGAAAATTGAAACAGACCTGAAAGTTGAGAAAGAGTTTGTGAGAGAAAAAAGTCTAAGCAGAAGAAATAAAATGGGCAAATGCTTTGAGTCTAAAAAAAAAATTCAGGGAGCTGAAAGAAAATGACAATGTAGTGAGTATAAGAGAATGTGGCATAAAATGACAGATAGTCAGGGGCACAATTATGCAGAACTTTGTGGGCTGCCTGCTCAAGATACCACGCGAGTCAGCTGAGAAATGTATGTGAAAGCACTTCAAGGAGGGAGTAGGCACATGAGGAGAGCTCAATACATAGGAGCTGTTAGGGTCACAATTATCTTTTTCAATAATCCCAAGAAGACAGCAGATAGATAACAAGGTACTGGAACTGGCACAATCCTCTGAAGAGGTGGCTTGGTCTCTATTTGAAGAGAATCTTTTTTTTTATTTTATAAACTTATTTATTTTTATTTACTTATCTTCGCTGCGTTGGGTCTTTGTTGCCGCACGTGGGCTTTCTCTAGTTGGAGCGAGCAAGGGCTACTCTTCATTGTGGTGCACGGGCTTCTCATTGTGGTGGCTTCTCTTATTGCAGAGCACAGGCTCTAGGCACGCAAGCTTCAGTAGTTATGGTGTGTGGGCTCAATAGTTGTGGCTTGCAGGCTCTAGAGCACAGGCTCAGTAGTTGTGGTGCACGGGTTTAGTCTGCAGCACGTGGGATCTTTGTGGACCAGGGCTCAAACCCATGTCCCCTGCATTGGCAGGTGGATTCTTTTTCTTTTTTTTTTTTTTTTTTTTTTTTTTTTTTTTTTTGCGGTACGCGGGCCTCTCACTGTCACGGCCTCTCCCGTTGCGGAGCACTGGCTCCGGACACGCAGGCTCAGCGGCCATGGCCCACGGGCCCAGCCGTTCCGCAGCATGTGGGATGCTCCCAGACTGGGGCACGAGCCCATCTCCCCTGCATCAGCAGGCGGACCCTCAACCACTGCCCCACCAGGGAAGCCCGGCAGGTGGATTCTTAATGACTGTGCCACCAGGGAAGCCCTTGAAGAGAATCTTGACTTGTTGAGGTCTCTAGAGAACTGAATTTCACCAAAGTAATTAGTGGCCTTTTCTATTTAACGGTATTCATCTTCAGAAAAAAAAAAAAATACTGGGAGAAGGAATATAATGCTCAAGTTAACATCTCACAAACCTCCTCTCTCTCTCTCTCTCTCACACACACACACACACACACACACACACACACACACACACATGCATATCTGTATGTAGGTTATGGTTTTATTTATTTTTTTATAATCAGGATGAAATGCTTTCTTCCTAACCCCAACCTCCAAGGTCTGGGAGGCAGTTGCTTTCTCTGCCAAGGGCACTGTTTTAAAAGTGGTCACATTAAATATGCATTTGCTGTTGAGTTTCTCAGATTGCTTAGGGACTATATCTTTTCAGAATAAATCACTTTCAACAGCCTATTTAATATGAGATGAGGATATCTGTCCTACTCATCAGAGTAATAATTTTTTTAAAAGTCTAGAATTATCCTGGGGGTATTCTCAGCTATATTCTTCTCTTGTTGGGTATTTTATCAAGCTGGTGATTTTTTTCTTGAGATGCTGGGTTTGATCCTATGACATTCTGCCTAGCTGATTTGATAATGGTTAGATGACAGGTGTACACCCTTTGCATCATAACTGCCTTCACCTCTGGCTTCCACTGGTTCCCCTCTTCCCAGTCACAGACAGCAAATCAGTCAGCATAGATGAAGTTATGCTGTAGTAACAAGTAACCCCAGAATATAAGTAGTTTATACCAACGGTTTATTTCTCACTCCATCACAGGCTGGCTGCTGTTTCCCATTAGCTTCACCTTGGAATCCAAGTTGACTAAGCAGCCTTCATCTGGAATAGTGCTGGTCTTGTGTTAGGGGGAAAAAGAGCCCAGTGATATGACTTGGCTAATAAAGCGTGCTGCTCCAAAGTCACACATGTTGCTCTCACCCACATCAACTGGCCAAAACAAATTACATGCACAGGCCTGCCATCAATGGTGCAGAGAAGTTTAATCCTCTTAAAAGGAGGGGTAGTAAATATTAGTGAGCAATAAAAGAGTTTAGTACAAGCAGGCTTCCCCAACGAGCAGTCTGCTCCTCCTGGAGGGAAGAGATCAAAAAAGACATGGGCTTAGGAATCTGTGAGACCTAGATTTGGATCTTGGCTTTGCTACATAGTAACTATATTATCTCAGACTAATTATTTTCAAATTTTTGGCCCTCTGATTCGTCATCAGAAATATGGTGATAATAATAGAGCCTCAAAGGATCACTGCAAAAATCAGAGACAACATATATAAAGCAGAGCATCTAATCCATAGAATTGTTTAATCCATTTTAGGTTTTATCTTGAATCGTTTGATCTATTTCCTCTGTTCCAATTCTATATAACATCCATTGAAATCCGATTTTTCTCCACCATTCTCCTGCTTCATTTAACATCACAGTGACCACTTATTTGCCAAGAGGACACTACTTAGTCCTTAGCCTTCTTGACTTATCATTCACCATCACTGACCACTCCCATGCTGAAATTCTTTCCTCTCCCTCCAAGGCTTATGACTCTGTGCCTGCTACCTCACCAAAAGCTTCCCTTCCAGCTCCTCTTCTTTCTTCTTCTCCTGCACAGATTGCCTACTTTGCCTAAGGTCCCAACCCGGGCTCTCTTCTCTCTATACCTCTCCCTTGTGAGACAGGTAGAGTTAGTAAGAGCAGAAATTTCAGAGCTGGGAGTCCTGGGTCTTGATCTGACCTCTGCTACTCACTCCTGTATGGCCTAATTCACCACGTCTTCATGAGCAAAATCAGGACGCTACTACTGACTTCAAACATTTGTTGGAAATATGAAACGAGAAAATCTACATGCAGTGCCTAGTGCTGTATGCGGAATATATCAAGCATGAAACCCATTTTAGTTCCCTCTTCTGTCGATGCATGCCTTGAAAATCTTCTGCAAATCCCGTCACTTGATGTGGAAGTTGTACAAAATCATAGCTACTCACTTTTCTACTTGAGTATTCCAGGAGGAATAAGTAATGTCAGTGCTTACTGAAAATCCCACTACCTCAGACTACCTGTATTTTGAGACTTATAGGGGAAAGCATACATGAGACAAAGGAATGTATCACTAACTGTATTTACTTCAGATCTTAATATAGCATAATTTCCACAGTATAGTGAGCAGTTGAGTTTGAGATTTAGAGCTAAATTTGATTCATTATTTTGTTCTGATTATTGACTCAAACTTCTTAGTTCTGAGCAAGTCACTTAACTCCTCTTTACACATTTTCCTTATCTGTAAAATGGGTATAATAATGTTAATAATCTCACTGTAGTGTTGAGAGGATTCAATTTGTTAATATAATCAATGTGCTTATAGAAGTATGTGGCATATAAGCATTCAATCAATATTAGCTATCAACATTGATAGAAATTACATTGCTGGGAAGAGAGGTTTTGCATTACCTATCAAAATATACCATATCACTGCTCCATTAGAAGCTACCCTAATCCTTCTTCGAAGACTTTTGTGTGTTCTACCTTCCCTCCTTACCATTTTCTCTCCTGCCACTCAGGATAGCAGAGTATTTGCTCCTGGCCTCATAAGGATGTCAGGAGGATTCAGGAGATAACATCCATAAGGCACATGAAGCTCCCTGGAAGGAAGGTGTTTGATAAATAAAAGGTTATTACCATTGCCAGTGATATCTTATATTCCTCTCGCCCTTTTCAGCCCAGAGGGATCCTGAAGTGGTTTGCAAAACTTGAAGCACAAACAAGAATCATTCAACAAAAGCTGAGATGAAGCAGTCACTGCACATACAGTCATTGATTCTTCAGAGCCTCCAGCGATCTAAAGCCACTGCTTCCATCAGGGGCACAAAAAGCACTGAAATTGATTCAAAGGGTGCTTTGAGATATAAAGTACTTTGAGGTCAGTCCATTGAGCAGAACAGGAGACAGACACTGGGTCAGACACTCAAAATGTTGTGGAAAATCACAAGTCAATGAGGAAAACCACCAGGTTGATTTCCAAACTAAACAAGGATGAGGCATGGTTTGATATGGAATTCCATTCCGTATTCTTGCAGTTTTATATGGTGCGTCTACCCTCCATAAAACAAGCTGTTCCCTTAAGACAGTCCAAATTAAAAAAAAAAAAAAAATCCTGCAAATATGTAAACATGACCTTAGTCCTTCAAAATGAATCCTACCCCAGCACAGCATTATTTCAGAAATCAATCTAAAGTACACTGCTCTTGAATCCAAGCTTTCTCATCTGAACTGTTGGCATAGCTCTGACTTGAAATCTTGACTGTGTCCACTAATTCTGCCTTATCTAATGCAAAGACTCCCACTGAAGTTATCCTAGTAACCAAACCTTGGCTACACTTTCCATCTTCCTTCCAGCCTGCTGCCTTGACTCTGGAATTTAACCCTGCATCACATGATTCTTTGCGATCATTGATAGTCAACCACTGGAAGTCAACATTCAGACCAGGGGCTGAATTGCTAGTTTATACTGGCCTCTTTGCTCTGTGACCTACAGTTAAGCATTCTACCATGAAACACGCCACAGGAATATCCCCAAATCATGTGACTCGATTCATCCCACAAATATCAAGTGGGAGTAGGTAAAATGTTTATAGCCAAACATACCCTATATGTACACTCAAAACAGTCATTTGAAGAAAGATAGTAAACTTTTAACTTTAGGCTCCTGATTATATCTTCCTCATTAAACCTGCCTTCTCATACCTACACCACAAAGAAGTTTTGGAAACACACTAACAATATTAGAAAAGAAGCATAATGAATTAGAACCATCTCCACTAGGTTCAAAAGTAAACTATTAAAGTAGAGTCATTTTAAAATTTTGGAAATAAAACATAATGGAATAAAAAATAACAAATGGGATTAGTGTTGATTACATTTGGACATGAAAATTAATCACAGCTATTTATCTTATACCCTATACCAAAGAGAAGTCCATAGAGATGCAAGATTTAAAAATTTTTTAAAGCCTTAAAAGTCGTAGAAGAAAATATTGGAGAATTATCTTATGATCTCAGGGTGGGTGTGGTTAATTTAGCTTGACATTAAGTCTAGGGACTATATAGAAAAAATTTTTAATGCTATTATAGAAAATAATAAAGCCCAAGGCCATCAAAGTGTGTAAAATTTTTAAAATGAGAAAAAAAATTTGTAATTTAAATAAAAAATAAAAGAAAAGCACTGTTGGGGTAAACCATGCCTATAATATAACAAGAAAAATTATAAAAACCTAAGAAGAAACTGAAGAAAAGAGAGGCAGAATAGAGTTGCAGAAGATGAAGTATAACATAAATACAAGATTAACATCATTCATAAACAAACTCTACGTAAATTAAAACAATAATTAGGTGCCATTTCTGAAGAGAACTGATGAGAGTAGAGAGGAAAAGTCATTGGTATAAAGTTGGTGGGGACACAAATTAGTACAATATATTTCAAGGCAATAATTTTCCAATTTCAATTTTTACGTGGTTCTGTCCTTTCACATACCATCTTCAGTTCTAGTAATCTATTCTAAAGATACATCTACACAAATATATATATGAATTGAGAAAAAAATTACTTACTGAAGCAATGCATATAGTAGAGAAAAACTGGAAATCTCTTCCGTGTCCATCACTACGTGTTAAAAATCATGCAGAATAAATGCATATGAACCACTTGAAAATATGAAATAAGCACGCTGAAGAAAAGTACAATCTCATTTTTGAAAAGAAATACACACACATACGTAAGGGTGTGTCAGTGTGTGTGGTGGGTGTGTACATATAACATAAAAATATGTGAAAAGATATAAACCAAAATGTTACCAGCGCTTATCTTTGGGGCATAGGATAGCAGCACTCTTCTCTTTCTGCGTTTTAGAGGTTTTTATTTCAAATTTTTTATTGAAAACGTTTTCTGAAGTCAGTAAAAGTAAAGGAAACCGAAGAAGAGCAATGTGAGGAAGTTAGAGAACAGTATTTATAACATGAAAATATTTGAAATAGTGCACACCAAATCAATACTTTGAATACCTTTATGGAAATCTAGTATTGGTAATTCAATCTGAAAGTGAGATTATACTGAGATTTCACCAATTTTTTTTTACAGTATATTATTTTTACTTTACAGCACCACTCAGCATTAGAAAATACATTAAAACCTAACCATAAATATGGTCCTGGAGACCAATCTCAGTACTGTGTTAGCCACCATCACTGAAGAGTTCGTGTTGACACAGGGGCATCTCTGTAGCCTCAAGTCTCTTTATCAAAATCATAGTGATAATGTCAGCTTCTCATTACATTTGTGCAATTTAAGGGTGAGTCAGAGATAGCGCCTTGACCTGTTTCAGAAGCAAGTACTATAAAAATATTAATTTAACTTGGAACGGAGCAGAAGGTGCAGTAAATGTATCCAATCTTCCCAACTCATTTATGGTTCCCAATTCTTTAGGATTGAATGTTCACTAATATAAATAATGGTGATACATTTTACCACGCCTGAGACACAGCAAACTCTCAGCTTTTGTCTGTTTAATTGAATTAAAGTGATCAGGATTTTTTTCGGTATATTTTATGTTGGCCCAGTAATCTGAAAAGTGGTTGAACCACAAGCAATCACTGGTTCAGTCATGTAATCTAGGGATTCATTTATAGGAAGGATCACTGATGCTTCAAATTGAGCCCCTCTTCCTTATTCATATTATTATTTCTATATTAAGTTTGTTGTCAGTGGCCACTGTATTCTAGGTAGACGGTATGGAGAAGGAAGAAGAGAAACAGTAGGAAAAAGAAAAGATATCTTGGTAACAGAATGTCAATAGAATAATCAAGTTTGACAAGAGAAAGTCAGGACCCAAACCATCTTCTACAGTTACTTAAATAAATGTTGTCAATTAAAACAGCATGTATGCTGTGAGTTGCTTAATTTCTCAAATTGTATTTTCTTATTTCCAATAATACCTATTTTACATTTAAGAATGAGATAATTTAACGTAAGAGAAGTGCCTGGAGCAGTGACTGGCACATAGGAGGCACCCAAAATATCAATAATGCTAACAGTATTTATTCCTGTATCCCAGTGGTTCTCAACCAAGGGCAATTTTGTCCCCCGGGGAAACTAGGCAATGTGTGGAGACATTTTTGGTTGTCACAGTTTGGGAGGGTGCGTAATGCTGGCATACAGTGAGTAGAGGCCAGGGAAGCCGCTAAACATCCACGATGCAGAGGACGGTCCCACAACAAAGAATTATCTGGCTCAGTGTCAACAGTGCTAAGGTTAAAAAACCCTGCTTTAGTCCCTAGTTTCTGAAATCCAATATCTCATGGTCGGAGACAGAGGAACTTAAAGAGTACATTCTGACAGCACATATAGACATACAGACACAATCTAGGAAGATATACTTAGAAATCTTCCCTTCTTTTTCTCAAGCACTACAACGTCTATTTGGCGTGCCCTGTGTTTACCATTCAAATTACATCACTCCTTTGCCACAGCACCTCCAAGCCCTTTTCCTTCTGTATCTGGACTGTCCATGTTCTTCACTGTTGCAGGGACTGTATTCCTTCCCTCCCCAAGGCCCCAGTCTGTCTCCTTACGGTCTTTAAAATCCAATTTAACTGGGTTAAATTGCCTTTATATTCCTCCACTCCTCTGTAACAGCAAGTCCCTTTAATTCTTTCTCAGACTCAGTCCCTCCTCTCACTTCTACCACTCACTAATTGAAGTTAATATATTAGCCTTAATTTATTTTGGGAATCTAAATAACACACCATAGAAGTTAGCATTTATAGCATGTATTCTTTCTTTTGCTATCCCGTTACAACAGTGAAGTTAATAAAGTTGACATCTAACTACAACTAACTAGCATAGTCTTATTAAAACTGAAACAGTAAAGAAAGCAGTGAAGATCGCATTACCCATCTGACGCACTCTCCTATAGGAGCTACTAGTTACCAAGATTATTGCTCAGCGTCCCCACATTGAGCTGAACTGATGGACAGGGTCAGCCACACTGGATAGTTCACAGGTGAGCTCCAAAGGACAGGAAAGAAACCTGGAACTTCACTGAATGTTTAAAACTGAGTGGCAATGCTAGAATATGATAAGATTGAAGAGCATTTAGGATTAAACCAAAGGAGTTGGGTCTTGTTAGTATCAAGAAACAAGGGAGGAACACCTGTGAAGGAGGTGACACTGGACAAGAGGGAGAGATATGCAAGAACCAATCAGAATGTGGGAGGCAAAAGCTTCAAGAACTGCTGCGACAGCAGGTCTGTGTTGCTCGGGTCTCTTTCTCATAGTCTAAGTGTTGAATGGATGTCTTGCTCTGTGTTTAAAGCACAAAGTCAGAGCTGAGAAACAGAGACTCTGAGTGCAGAAGAGAGTCAGAGGGGACCCATCACCCCTCCCCACATCCAGGAGGGCACATTATTAAAGCCATCTCTGGTGCAAAGAAACTAAAAGAAATTGTGAGCTCCTGGATTTTCAACCAGACATGGTTTATTAATCACAAGAGCAGGAAGGATAATTTTGCTTTAGATTAAAAGCTGCATTTCAAAGGTCCAAGTTCTGTTTCCAGGTACATCAAATGCCAGGTTCTCTAATAGGAATGATAAGGATAGTGCCACCTTATAGTTATACACACTTCAGACAGCTATCACTTGTATTGTCTCATTTGATCCTCGACAAAACCCGTGAGATCAGAGGTTCAAGCAATCACACTCCCAATTTAAAGAATCTGGAAACTAACACTCTGAGTATAGTGACTTCAAGTCACACACTAAGGGCATGGGTAAAACTATAACTCAAATCTACTGCTCTTAAAAGCCATTCCCATCCTCCTATTTCTACTTGAGAAACTATATACTCTATATGCTAAGGGTGCAGATTCCTAACATTACCTGGGTTCAAACCCCAGCACACCTACTTGCTAAGTATCAGACCTCAGGGAAGTTACTTATCTTCTTCAGTTTGCTCATTTGTAAAGTGGGTTAAATAATAGGACTTACCTCATAGGGTTGTGGTGAGGATTAAGAGTTAATGCAAGAGTTAATGTTAGGCTTTAAAGATTTCTAATGCGTTCCTTATGAACACTCAATAAGCCTTAAGTTTTCTTTTTATTTTTCAAGCTTTACTAGTATAAGGTAATTTAACACGTAAGCTTTTATGCTTACAAGGAAGTGAGTAAAATTATCCTTATTTTATATACTGTTAAGAGAACTGAGATGCCAGTTACTATTTCTGCATTAACCACTCCAAAAAGCAGTGGCATAAAACAGTCATTTTGTTACGCGCACAGAGATTTTGGATCAGGATTTTGGACAAGGCACAGCAGAGGAGTCTTGTCTCTGCTCCACATGGCCTGTAGCCTCAGCTGAGAAGACTAGAAGGCTAGGAGTGACTCAACGTCTGGAGGATGGAATCTGGAGGCATCTTCATCACATACCTGAGGCTGAAGCTGGCTGTTGGCTGAGACCTGAGCTGGGCTGTGGGTCGTGGCCTCTCTCTGTGGCTTGGGCTCCCTCCACAGCAAGGCAGCCTCAGAGCTCAGGGATCAGGATGGAAGCGGCCTTACCTTTTTTATGACCTATTCTTGAAAGTCACACAGCATACGTCCAGCCACATTCTGCTGTTTGCAGCTAATTACAAGACTGTCCAGATCCAAGGAGAGGGAGATGAAACCCCACCTCTTGATGAAGGAGCAGCAAAGCACAGGGGATGGCAGATACTGTTGCAATCATCTTTAGAAAATACAAGATGCTATACAGAGGAAGATAGGATTTGCCAAATATTTTTTTAATTACTGAATACACCAGAATAAGAATGCACAGCTTTTGATTTGTAAAGTTCAGTTCTTTCACTGGCCTCTCGGACCTTTCTCTCCTTTGTAAACAATGCCGATGAATCTTACACGTTCACTGGCAAGTACGTTGAAAGACTTGGCCCTGCAGGGATGCAACTGAGGGCAAGTAGGTTACACCAGGAAAGCATCTAAATAAATTCTACGAACTTGTAATGGGAGTTTACTGTATGTTAGTCTTCTTTCTTCCCCATGCCTTCCATACTACCACCTCTTTTAATCCACCCTCAGGGAGGAAAAATACTAATCAGCATTGATCAGATTCCAGAGCATTGATTGGGCTCCTTTTACAAGTGGGCAAATAACTATATCTAGCTCCAGCTTGGTGCTTTCGCTTCAGCCCATGTGACTACCCTCACTTTTGGCTCTCTTCCATCTGGTCCTTCCTTGTGAGCATTTTTCATCACCTCCTCTTCTGTCAAACTGGTCCATTATCACCTCTCCTGCATTACATAATAGGCCCTAACTCACCTCCCTCTTGTATTCTCATATTCCACAGCCTTTTTTCAAAGCACCAGCCAGAGTGATCCTTTTGAAAACTAGGTCAGATGATGTTATCATTCCTCTACCTTCTGATTCCCATTTCACTTAAGGACTGTATAGAGCATCCTTGGAAAATTCTAAGATAGACAGGCATAGATTTGATCTGAGCAGGATCTAGGAATTCCTGCTTTCCTTAGCCTCAATGCTACCCAGTAGTTCTCTACTGTAGTAAACAAAAAAGATGTCTAAAGATGTCCACACCCTAATCTCTGAAGCCTGTGAATATGTTGTGACACATGGCAAGAGGAAATTCAGGCTGCACATGGAATTAAGACTCTTAATTAACTGGAGATATGAGAGAGTATACTGGGTTATCCAGGTGGGCTCAATGTTATCACAAGAGTCCTTATAAGTAAAGAGGAAAGGAGTGTCAGAGTCAGAGAGATATAACAATGGAAGCACTTGAGGTCAGAGTGATGCAACTGCTGACTTTGAAGAAAGAGGCCATAAGCTAAGGACTTCAAGTGACCCTACAAACCAGAAAAGACAAGAAACCATATTCTCCCCTAAAGTCTCCAGAAGGAGCACAGCCCTACTCATATCTTGATCTTAGCCCAGTGAGATTAGCCCAGTGAGTCGTGCATTTCAGACTTCTGACTTGTAGATATGTAAAATAATAAACTTGTGTTGTTTGAAGCCATCAATTTGGTGGTAATTCGTTATAGTGGCAATAAGAAACTAATATACCTACCATCATTTCTAACTAATGCCTTCATAATTAGCACTACCATCAAAAGAAGATCCAGCCCGAAAGTGTACAGTTCTGCTACAGCATTTGACAGAGAGAAAGGCAATCTTTACTGGTTCTGTCATTCAACTTACATATGCCCCAAAGGGTGAGATTTGAGTCCCTATTTTCATCACGTACATAAAGCAAATGTTATCACCAATCATAAAGTTTTGGTGATAAACTATTTTCTATATTCCAAATGCCATCCAAATAACAACTCTGGCTAAAGCTTTTATTTATTTTTTCCCCCTTTCTCTAGACACATATTCTGAAGAGGTAGCTAGACTAGACCAGTAAAAAAATAATATCTCCTTCCTTTTAGCAACTGATGAAACATACATGCTTTCCACTCACACTAAAAAAAAAAAAAAAACAGAATTTAGATTAAAATGCATCTTTCATAAATTATGATGGATTGAAAAATTTTAATTTAGCCCAATTCAAGTAAATTCCTACCTCTTTCTTCTAATTATACCATTTTCCTCTTATTTTTTTATGGAGACTAGAGATCAAGAAAGAAAGAGCACTAGAAGTTGATTTTTTTTAAGGAATGTGTTCTCTCAATTCGAAATGGGAAAGGCTTTCAACAGCAGGTCTGTAGATTTTCAAAAACCCTAATTAGACTGAATTAAATGACTAAAATGCTACTAATTACTTTTTAATTTCAAGAGAGATGTTTACAAAGCACAGTATAATGAGTAATACAGCACTTCAAATGATTACTAATGTTGCCATTTTGTCTGACTTAATCTCAATTAGTATAAATCACGTTGTCATCATTGTTAATTGCCATTTCTTTCAAGCAAAATACTAATTTCTCTTTATAATGTTACAATTGCTGTTTGTTTTCTTCAAAATATTCCACTTGAAAGGCCTAATAAAGAAAACATTTATAGCCCCCGTATTTTCTGCAGTTTGAGGCAAATGCATTTGTTTCTTTTTATCCTATTTGGAAGGTAGTGGTAGTTCCTATTTACTTTTTAATAAAAAGAAACTTTTAACTTTGTTGTCATGCCAAATGTAAATTCATGGGTAGTTATGGTTCCACAGAAGAGTCCTTTTCCATCTGAATGCCAGGTAGAGTTTTCATTAATGAGATCTAAGAGGCATCATTTATGTTTCACCTCTCTGAAGAAATTCATCATTAAAAAAGGGAGGAAACAGCTTGTAATCAAGAGAATATATCAATAGAATTGTTCTGGGTTTTTTTCCTCCAGCTTCTTTCTGCTGTTCTTCTACTCATGTGGAAGTAAAATCTTTCCCTTGAGGCAATTATCTCATCCACCGTAGACTACTGGTTTTCCGTTCCTCTGTCACTGGATATCCTTGGGAAATGTCCCCCCAGTTTTAACTGTCATAAACATAGGAAACCTTAAAAATCATGAAGACACAAGAATTCTCAAATGAGATTTTAACATTATACTATCATTTTAAGAGCTCTTCTAGACTTAAGCCCATTCTTCTTGGAAAAAAAAAAAACAGTTTAGGAATTAAATAGTAACATTTTTTTTTTCTCACACAGATAGTTTTCTTAAGTCTTCAGTGCTTTATTTATGTGGTGTCCGATAAAAAATTGCCCCTGAAGCTTAGTAGCTTAAGAACAAAACATTGTTTTCACTCACGATTTTGTGGGTAAGGATTTGGGGATGGGCTTGGCTGGCTGGTTTGCCTGTGTGCCATGTACCACAGCTGGTACATGGAAGCAGCCAGAAATGCAGGGTCCACTCCCAAGAGGGCCTCTTCATGCACATGTCTAGCAACTTAGTGCCTGTCGGTTGTCTTACTCCACACAGTGACTCATCCCTCAGAACCTGCTCTGTGGTTTGGGCTTCTCAGAACGGGATGGCCACAGTGTAGATGAACTTCTTTCATAGAAAGTCATTCCAAGGGACGGAGAGAAGCTGCATCTTAGAAGTTCCAGGGTGTCCCTTGCCCCATATTCTTTTATTCAAGTACATAATTAAGGCCTGCACAGATTCAAGGAGAGCTTAACGAAGCTCTCTCAAAGGGAGGAGTAGCTAAGAAGCTGCATCCACTTTTACTCCACCACAGTACCTACAGCTTATGCGCAAGGTAACAATACAATGAAATGATTTAGAATGTAAATAGAATTCATGGAAAATCTTGATAACATCCTTGCTTAGTACAGTTGCCAGTCTTTTCCCCTCCAAAACCTAAAATTCATGTGCTGAACTGTGTCCCCCTCACCTCCCCAATCCAAATTCATATGATGAAGCCTTAACCCCCAATGTGACAATATTTGGAAATAAGGTCTTTAGGAAGTAATTAAGTTTAAGTAAGGTTGCAAGAATGGGGCCCTAATCCAATAGGACTAGTGGCCTTATAAGAAGACCCTCTCACTCTCTTGCTCTCTCTCTCCCCACGCCCGCTCCCCCCATCTGTGTACACTCAGGAAAGGCCATGTGAGGATAAAATAGCCCTCTCCAAGCCAGGAGGAAAGTCCTTACCAGGAACCAGATCAGCTGGCACCTTGATCTTGGACTTCACAGCTTCCAGAACTGTGAGAAAATAAATTTCTGTTGTCTAAGCCACCCAGGCTATGGTATTTTGTTACAGCAGCCCATATAACATATATTTGGGATCTTATATGATTTACATGATAAAATTATAATTTGGGGAAGGTTTATTATGTTTAGTAGCTGCAGAGTTCTGTTGATTTTGGCCTCCTCGGTATCCGTTTCTCCTTCTGTTAATAGCAAACTGACTTTTTTCTTTAAGAATTCACCCTTCTCCCTTTGGATACAGTATTCTGGGACTGTCAACCAAAGACCCCTTTACTTTTTTTGGCCAAGAGGTGGATATTTTACTTGATCGAGGCCAAAAATGTTTTTTCTATGGGATTTAATCACAAGAAGAGTGACACAAAGATGAAAATTATTTTTGGTCTTCATATTTCCTGATGTTGGTACCCTGCAACATCTAACACTTAAATCTTCTCCAGCACCTTTATCCTAAGCTTTCCCAAACAGGGTTTTTCAGAGTGTTTCCTTTGATTCTGTAAGCTACTTTTTAGTTTTGATTTGTTGTTGCTGCTCACCATAGCACCATTTTCTATTTCTTCAAGACAAACCCAAAAAAACCCTAACAGACATCAAAATTGGAACAGTGAGTGGGGTTACCCATAAACATTGGAATGTAAGCTCAATGAGTGTGATGATACAGCAATCACCAATCATTAGGCATTAACTATATAATTTCAAAATACATTAAGCAAACACTGATAGACATTAAAGAAGAAAATAGTGAATCCACAGTCATAGTTAAAGATATATAATGGCTATAATCAATATAAGAAGGGAAAAGAATAAGTCGGCATTCAGGTTAGTTAAATGAATATCTTAAAACTTAGTGTCACCCTTATATTTCTTTAGCCTTTCATGCTTTGAAAACACTTTTACATGTATTCATTCATATGAACTTCTCCTCACCTGTCTAAAGTAAACCAGGTAAGCAAGGAAAAATGCGATCTGTGGAAGAGCTGGAATAGTTTAGGATGCAAGTCTTCAGGTTTCAAATGGTATTCTTTTCACTATACTTCTGATTATGCAGCTTCTTGGCTCTACCAGCCAGCTCGTGAATCCCCGCTCATGATGTGAGCTTTCAAAGCAGTAGATACGTGCTCCTAAATGATAATTCACTAGATAAATTCACAGACACGTCAATCTAAACAATGACTAGAAGGTGCTTGTTCTAGTTCCTGACCTACAGTGAGTGTTCAATAAATGTCAGCTATTACTACTACTGCTGAATACCCTGCGAAACTCTCTATTATTTCCAAGCTGACTTTTCCTTTAGCTGTGTTCCAAGAAAGTCAATTGTAGTACTCAAATCACTCGTTGGTCTCAAAATGCTCTTCTGCATGAGATCTCAACTTTAGAACCTTTCTCTATGGCTGTAAGCCTTGAAAAATCATTCATTAAATGGTAAGAGACATGGATCTAGATGAAAACAGGGAATGCAAACCTTCCACAGCAGGGCAATTGCTGTGCTTTGAACTTCTCTTTTAAAGACCATAAGGTTACCTTTCCCTCTCAATTCTGCTGATCCAGTACGAAAGAAAATTCCCCCAGACAGCACCACAGCATCTGAATTCCACCAAAATGGCTGAATTTCTTTCGCAGACACAATTAGTTGGTACGTCACAAAGTCTTGTCTTTGAGACTGATTCTAGAACCAGGTTGTAACACAAGTTGGAGTCTAATAAAACCAGTGATATTTACTCCTTAATGCAGCCCCTCTTTCCAGGGTGTGCTTTCTCTGAGGATTGATTACAGTTTTTATTATGTGAGCTTGTAAAATGCAAAATGATTAAAGGTACATCTACTTTTTTAAATCCCATCTCTGTTATTTCTTTAGTCAACAGAGCAGAGTCCTAGCAGTTTCACATATGCTTACATAAAAGGTCAAGTTTAGCCATCAGCACTGAGAAAAATTGTAAAAGGCAAGATTGCTACATAGTGATGAATTTGAGGCGTACTTCCAGGCTGACTACAAGCTGAAGGACTTGTGATCTTTCAAAAAGTTCCCCATTTCGTTTCTCTTCCCCAGCGCGAGCCTCACTGAACAGATCCATTTCCATATCATTATAGAACATGAAAAGGAAATCTCTTCTCCAGAGCCACAGCTTGTAGTCATTCTGTTAAAGTCTTTTCCATCTTCCCAGACCCCATTGCCCATTTCTTTGACATTCCAGGACACCTCTCAGTTTTGACTTCCACTTTGATTTACTGTCCCTGCAGGATGCCAAGATTTCCCACCCTTCCTTTCTGAAAATCAGATCTGTTCATTTCTTCTCTGTCCCATATCAAACTTCACAATTGCACATTTCCTTTAGGAATTTTCATGTGGCAGGAAAAAGATCTCAACAAAACTGTTGTGGATGGAGAGTGATTGAAGTGTAATTGTGAAATGCATGCTCAGCATAGCTTATACCAGAACGTCAGGCAACAGGGTACTAGATTACTGAGTGAGCCACCTCTCCCCAGATGTGGCCTTGTTAACCACAGAATCACACACACACACACACACACACACACACACACACACACATGCGCGCGTTCCAATGTTCCCTCTCTCCCCTGAAGTGAAGGCAAACCTGTAAAGAACACCCACCCCACCTGTCCCAGGGGACAGGCCGCTGTTATCCAGGTCACAAGAAGCAAGCTTGGGCTGTGGCGTAACTTGGACATGGTGGGAACTGAGTTGGGGCAAAGAATTCAAAATCATTAGAGAGGAAGTAAAGCCAAGCCTCAGATCCTAGGGATAAGTATACAGCTGCAAATGTGATATAAAACCAGAAGTTAGAAGGTAAAGAATCAACTGTGTGAGACAGGTGTTTGGGGTGAGGGGGAGGTCATACGTTCTGGGTTCAAATTCCAGCACAGGTATTGACTGACTGGAGGCTTTGGTAACTTTCCTAAACTACTATAATCCTCCATTTTTTCACCATTTATCTGAGTTCAGTGTTATCTTCCTCTAATGTCAAGATGAGGATTAAATGAATTAATGGGTACTTACTGGCATGAGTATTGTTTAAAATACTAAACTCCTATGGAAATAAAGGAAGACCAGTCAAATGAGAATAAGCAAAAGCTATTTAATCAGAGCTTACTCTATCAGGGGGGTCAGCCACCATCACTTCCTTTTTTTTTTTTTTTTTGCGGTACGCGGGCCTCTCACTGTTGTGGCCTCTCCCGTTGCGGAGCACAGGCTCTGGACGCGCAGGCTCAGCAGCCATGGCTCATGGGCCCAGCCGCTCTGTGGCATGTGGGAGCTTCCCGGACCTGGGCACGAACCCGTGTCCCCTCTGCATCGGCAGTCGGACTCTCAACCACTGTGCCACCAGGGAAGCCCCATCACTTCCATTTGGCAGAGACTCAAAGGCAGCCAGAGGAGTGGAAAAGCTTTATAATTGTAAAAAGGAAGACTTCAGGTATGCTCTGAAGTCTGTTGGCATGGGGAAACTGGAGGTGAGCTAGCTAGGAGCTGGGCATCCTACATGATTAGTTACAGGACATATTTAACTATTTCTAATTGTTCCTAAGTTGGAAGCAGGGACAAAAGTTGTAAAGCTCTCAGTTACTAATCAAACTCCAGCTATTTTAGGCCAATTGTTACAGGGTTATTGTTTAGCTTCCTTGGGCTTGTTGCTAGAGATAGTGGTCTGACTTCCTGCAAGACTGACTTCTAGCAGGCTGGCTTCCTGGGCTGGTTACTATAGATAAGGAGTTAATTTCCTGGGATACTTGTTGCAGATTGTGGATCAGAGTTCTTTTTTACGTATGGTCTGGCCAATGTCTGTTTGTATATTCAGTCTCTCACTTCTGTAGTTTTCACTTCTCTTAAGTAAATGACTACCTAGACCTCTCCCCCCAAATCTTACCATCTGTTTCAGTGCTTCAGGGAAAGGGTAGAAATAGGCAGGAACACTGAGGCTATTGCTCAACTTTTGTTTTTAAATTAAAATTTAAAGGTATTTTAAATTTAATTACTCTAAAGACAATAGTCTCTAGAATAGCAGCTTTTGCAAAGAGAGACAAGAGATCTCTAAATTCCAAAAGACTTCTTCACGTCAAGATGTGATCCCAAATTACTCAGATCAAGGAAATCCTCATGGCTCGATGTGAAAAGTCCTTTTGCAGTTTTTTTCCAGGGGGAGATAATAAAAAAGACAAAAAAGAAGAGAGAAAGCTTTCTGCCAAGTTGCTCGGGCATCCTAGGGTCATGAACATACTTGTTGAACTGAAATCATATGATATTTAATGGCACCTAGAGGATTCTCAGTTCCTTCCATCCTCAAGAACACCTGAACTGCTACTATTAATAAATCATCCTGTAAAGGGATGCATTGCTTCTTCACCTCCTCTTAAAAAAAAAAAAAAAAAAAAAACAGAAGTCTGGTCTTTATTGTGTTCAGTCCTTTCTATGCATTACATTTAGGAGACATTTACACAGAGGGTAAGGAGTCAGCCATGATGGTAAGGAGACTCAAAGCTATGTCATATTAGAATGCAATAGGATTTCTTAACCTCAGCACTGCTGACATTTTGGACTGGATAATTCTTTATTGTGGGAGCTGTCCTATGCACATTTTAAAGCTTAGCAGCATCGCTGGCCTCTACTCTCTAGATGCCAGTGGCACTCCCCTCCCCAGTTATAACAACCAGAAATGTCTCCAGACATTGCCAAATGTCCTCTGGAGTACAAAATTGTTCCCAGTTGAGAATCGCTGGAAAGTAAATATTCCTCACAGAATTACCTGAAGAACTTATTTAAAATTATTGACCCCAAGGATCCACTGTGGTGATTCTGACCCAACAGGAATAGAAAACTGTATGCTTTAAAAGTTCCTCAAAGGTCTGATGACCAGCCAGTTTGGAATTCCCTTTTTGGTTCCTAACCATGGACAAGAAATGACTCAAAGGGACCTTACAGCCATCTTCAAATATATGAAATTTTACCTATAGAAATGAGATTCAACTTTTTCTGAGTAGCTATAAAGAGGAGGGAGCTCTGACCAAATTATAAAACAAAAATGAAATAAAGATAATTCTAACAGAACAGATTTTTAAATTGAATTTTAGTTGGTTTATAATACTATGTTAGTTTCATGTCCACAGAATAGTGATTCCATATTTTTGCAGATTATACTCCATTATAGGTTATTATAAGTAATGGATACAATAGACTTTTATAACTGAAGGTATTTAAAGAAAAGTTGAATAACAATTTGTCAGGAAAGTTGTAAAAAAAAAAACATAAATCAAGGAGACTCTGAACCAATGACCTTCAAGGCATATTCTAATTCCTAATTAATATGATTCTATTTAAATAAATTATGCCTTAGTGTGAGTTACAATATTAGATCCTTTTCAGTCTAAATAGAAATAAAGGAAAAGGAATTAATGTTATTTCCATCTAAATCACAGGTTCTCGATCTTGGGCAGACAGCAGAACCACCTGTAGAGCTTTTAAAAAATACAAATATTTGAGCACATGGGAAGTGAGACACATTGGATTACTCCGTGACAGGCTCCCCTTACCTCAACACTTAGACATAAGTTTATCATTTTGCATTTACAGATGAGAGCACTAAATATAAAAGATTACACAGTTGGCTCGGGCCACATAATTTCTGAGTGGTAAGACAGGAATCTAGTTCTCTGACTTTAAAGACCAGTTCTCTTCCTCATGAGCCCCACAGTGACTCACCAAAGGGAAGGAAGGAAAAGCAGATACTTTTGAATGGCTGCTATCTTCCAGGCCTTTTGTGGGTGACCTCAGAAAACCGTTAAAATGACCTTCATCTTTTTGACAGTTTTGTTTCATGTTAACCAAAGGCCAGAACTAAAATAATGAGAACTAGAAAATACAGTTGTTATGGAAAAGGGAGAAAAAATATATGTTTAAAATAAAATTTAGTGAGCCTTAATGTCCCCGAGAGGAGCATGTCTACAGAGAAGAAGGTGAATCATCATGCCGTGTGCATGAGGAGTCTGTCACCTGGCACCGTTTACGCAAATTCCTTCCACTGCTGAAAGCCGTGATCCACATTTCACAGTGTAGTTCAGACTTCCAGTCCTAAGGTATCACCCCAAAATATGAATTTTAATCAGATTGAGGAATTAGCTAGGATTTCTATCATATCCTGACCATATGCTGATTTGACCCCCAGTACTGAGATGTTTCTCATGATGGATAAGGATTCAGTTTGCATTAGATAAGAGTAGATACGATATGATGGTGGAGGGGAGTGGGAGGGGACAAGGCAGGGGGAATCAAGCTGATGAATTAGTATAAACTTGAAAAAAACCCACAAAAGAACACAATTCAGGAATAACAATAATCAGTCATAGGTATTAAGTGCCAGAAGATGTGCTAAATACTTTACATACATTTAGCACAATTAATAGTTTCACAGGCTTTATGTAATCATTGCATTTTACACCTAAAGAAATGGAGTCAAATAAAGTACTTGCCCAGCGTCACACAGATTGGACACGTGGATTCAAACCAAATCTTTCTAACTTTGGTATATGTACTTCCAGTATGTATCCACCCACTCTCCGTTTTGCTCCCACACAGATCTCTTCCTTCTTCGAGCACCAGTAAATGACTGACTATGTGGGGATGTCAGGCAGGAATCCCGTGGTTTCATTCCACTCCCCTTCCACCCACTCTTTTAGGTTTTGTTATTGGAGTTCATCATTAAAAGACAATTTGGATGCCCCAGTGACTTATAGAACCTTCTAATGAACATAATAAAAGTGAGGAAGCCATTTGCATTTGAGGATGCTCTCAGCTCTCACATTCTAGCTGACTTGGGAGAATGAGTTCAGCTTGTGCGAAATCAGTCAAAGGTCTTTGGCCTGAATATAGCTGAGCAGATGGGCAAACTCTCTAAGATCCTGAATTTGTTTCAGCAAAAGTAAGGCAGCTGAAAAGCGGGAAGGGTTCGAACTGGACCCAAAGGTATTTCAATCTTCTGCTTGAGCATCCAGGCACACTCAACGTTTACTCAGAACTTCAGAGCCCCTGCATTCTAAGAGCTGGCCCCCACACAGGTACCACCCAGGGCAGCAGACCACCCAGGGGTGGAATTTCAGGACTGCTAGGACTACAGACCTCAAGTGATATGTGCTTCCTGTTGCTGAACTGAAACCCTCACACTTGTCCCTTTAACTTGAGGTTTGTTTTCCCTTAAAATTCAAACAGCCTCTTTTAAAGCTGCTATCAGGAAACAGTCAGGTCCAGCAAAGTTCATTTAAAGCCACTCTAATTCTCACAATTCTTCTATCCTTGCACCAGACATCACCAACTGAAAAGGAGACTGTGGGTCCCACTGCTGTTGCCTTCACCCTTCACCGCCTGGAACCCCGATGCCTTTGTTGGGCCCACCTTCTATCCTGCTGTGGATCCTCCTTCTTCCTCCACCCCCGCACTCCCTGCCTTTCATGCTTTCTACCTTACACATCTTCAAGGATACATTTTGACCTCAACCCAAGTCCTCCTTGCCATGCTACTGACTCAAACTGCCCTGAGTAAACATATTGTTAATTTTCTCATGTCTAGACACCCCTGCTTTCCCACTTCTTTCCTCCAAGTGATAATAAGGTGGTGAAGCGTAACATGAACCAGAGAGGGAAATTTCATAAAGAACAGAGAATTGTGGAAAACCCGAAGGCTGAGGCACCAGAGAAGCCAAACTAGATTATCAGCCCTGTATTTAGTGTGTACCATGGAGAGATTAAAAGTGAAGACAGACCAGCAAAACCACGATGTCATGTCCGGCAATGGCAGTGTAGATACCTATATAATCTGTGTATCTGGCTACATATTAAACCTAACAACAGTAGTGATAGCAGAAACAAAACATGCATTTTTTTAATATTTCACAAACCACTTTCACTTATGTGACCTTCCTCAGTGTCTTGTTCAACTCTTCCAAGTATACTGTGAGGTAGAGGTTATTATGCCCATTTTCGAGATCATGCAGTTGAGGTCCAAAGAAATTAAATGCAGCAAAATTAGATAGTAATAGAATCACAGTGGGAGTCTGAGATCCGCCCGACTCTAAATAAAACGCTTGATAGAGCATCCCTGGCCCTTTGATTTTTCCCTTTTGACACAATCTGAATGATGACAATGATGGGCCCACATGAAGCAGGAGTGTGTAGGAGTGTGAATCCCAGTCCCCCTACTTTTTCTGGCTATGTGAATTTGGTTAAGTGGCTTAGTTCTTTTGTACCTTTGTTTCTTATTCTCTCAAGTAATAATTGCACCAACCTCACAGGATTCTTGTATTAAACAAGATAATGCATAGAGATTATAGCACATGGCTCTCACCAAACAAATGTTAACTGCTATAATTACACATGCTATTATTGTTGTTATTTATTAATATGATGATGAAACTCCTTTAAGATCCTGCAGGGGGCTTCCCGGGTGGCGCAGTGGTTGAGAGTCCACCTGCCGATGCAGGGGACGTGGGTTCGGGCCCCGGTCCGGGAAGATCCCACATGCCGCAGAGCGGCTGGGCCCGTAAGCCACGGCCGCTGAGCCTGCGCGTCCGGAGCCTGTGCTCCACAACGGGAGAGGCCACAACAGTGAGAGGCCTGCGTACCGCAAAAAAAAAAAAAAAAATCCTGCAGGACTTGGGCTCTGTAAAGGAAGCATGCCTCCAAAGCAGGGCAAGAGTGGTTTTTGAGACCTGAGAAAGTTAGCTTCAAAAGTTAACCTGAGACTTCTTTTAAAATACTAGCTCAAAGGATAATTTCTCAGTGTTTTCGCTGTCTTGAACACTCCTTAATGACAGGGCCATATCCGGAAAGAAAAGTAGGTATTCCAAATGTACCAAAGTCAAAATTGTGATAAAGGACAACAGCATCTCCTCTATCCCAAGCTTCCTGCTTCTCACATGTCTGATGTCCTTATACGTTATGGCTCTGCTATCCAATGTGGTAGCCACTGGCTATTTGAATTTAAATTAACTAAAAATAAACAAATTATAAAATTTATCTTATCAGTTCTCCCTAGCCACATTTCAAGTGATCTGTAGCCACATGCCACTAATAGCTACCATATTGGACAAAGCAGAATAAAACATTCCCATTATGATAGAAAGTTCTGTCGCATGGTGCTGGTCTAGACATATCACAACCACTTTTTATAAAAATACAAGTGCTAGTAGTGTTCTGATATTTACTCTGCCAGAAGATATGGGGTTTTTTTGTTTTTTTTTGCGGTACGCGGGCCTCTCACTGTTGTGGCCTCTCCCGTTGCGGAGCACGGGCTCCGGATGCACAGGCTCAGCAGCCATGGCTCATGGACCCAGCCACTCCACGGCATGTGAGATCTTCCCAGACCGGGGCACGAACCCGTGTCCCCTGCATCGGCAGGTAGACTCTCAACCACTGCGCCACCAGGGAAGCCCTGTATTTTTTAATAGGCACCAAGGCCATGAAGCTCAGTGAAATTTTAGGCATCCCGCAGCATGTGAGTAAAATATTTAATGAACTTTCTAGGATCACATAAACAGCACCATTCTGGCAGTTGCTTACTTAAGTCAAGGAAAACCACTAGTTATTCATTTGAAAGGGCCTAGGGATGGCCCTCAGAAACATATGTTACCCATCAATATCTGTAAAAGGAAGGTCATCATGAATAGGGGAGAACTAGAAACATCCAAATGGTAAGGTGAGTAAAGAATGGTGTATTTAGCTATGGTAACTCATACAATGGAATGCTGGGTCACCATTAAAAACTATTTTTAAAAAATAATTCTGGAACTTCCACTTCCAGTAAGATAGAGTTTATATACTTTCCCCTATTCCTCTCTTGCTAATTACAAATAAAAACAGTGAACATAATATATAAGCAGAGGGACAAAGGAGGGGTTATATGATTGGTAAGGGAGCTACTCTGTTTGTATAGCCCTGTACAAATGGACAAAACACTAATTTTTCATATAAAGGATAGATGAAGGGCTACTGAGATTATGGGGGATGAATCCCATGCAAGCCACGCTCGACACTGCTACTTTGGTAGGCGGAGTTGACCATTTTTTATTGGGTTGGCCAAAAACTTCATTTGGGTTTCCCATAACATCTTACAGAAAAAACCAAACGAACTTTTTGGCCAAGCAATATATCAAAACCTTCAATTGTAGAAAACACAATATCTGCAAAGTGCAATAAAGTGAAGTGCAATAAAACGAGGTATGCCTGCGTTTTCTCCACATCCTTGACAAAACTTTACTTTTTTTTGATAGTGACCATCTTAATGGGTGTGAGGTGATATTTCATTGGAGATTTTATTTACATTTCCCTAATGATTAGTGAGCATCTTTTCATGTGCTTATCGGCCATTTGTATATCTTCTTTGGAAAAATGTCCATTCAAGTCTTTTGCCCATTTTAAATCAGAATTGTTGTTGTTTTTAGAAGTTCTCAATATATTCTGAGTATCAATCTCTTTTCAGATATACGATTTACAAATATTTCCCCCCCTGCTGTGAGCTGCTTTTGTACTCTGTTGATAACGTCTTTTGAGGTACAGAAATGTTTTTGTTTTCATGAAGTCCAATTTGTTTGCTTTTTCTCTGTTGCCCGTGCCTTTGGTGTCAGACTGTGCCAAATTTGTTTGAAGTGTCGTGTCTCATTGCTGAATATACTTTTCCTTGCTCAGAAAGGTTGATTGGTTAATTACAATTGTAAGGAACTGCGTTTTTTGTTCCACTTACACAATGATCTTTAGCCATGGGAAAGCAGCTTGGTTTTCTTTCCCTGGACGTAAAGAGGACAGTTAAGGTCATGGTTAGAATACTGGCTCTGGCAGAGTAACATTGTCTGTTCTTGAACACCAACTCCACTGCCTAAGAGCTGTGTGACCTTGAATAAACTTGTTAACCATTTGAACTTCCATTTCCTCATCTGTAAGAAGAATCATATCAGTGCCTAATTTACACAGCTCTTACAATGAATAAATCATTTCAGTGAAGTACTGAGCAGACTGCTGGTTCACTGTAAGTGTTTAGAAGCCTGAAGAACCTGCACAAAGTTCTTTCTACTCACTGTTAGCTAGGAGATTTGGTTCAAAATGCATCAGAGGAGTACATTTCTAGTATAGCCCTAAACAACGATTTAATATTGATATGTCTGTTTATTCTTACATAGGTAGTAATTAAAGTCGGATGTGGGAGCCAGAAGGTCCAAGGACTCTACAACCAAAGCTAGGGAATCTCTTCTTGCCTGGTTCTCATGGACTCATAAGACATTAGCAAAGAAGGAACATTATGGTAGTCACCTCACAAATTTAGTAGCCATAATCACTGAGTAAGGAAAAGAATAAGAATGCAGTGTTTATAAGTTTAGTAATGATGATATATGGGCATAAGGTACTTTTAAAATATTGAAGGCTACTATAGTAAGTTCCCTACATATGAACGAGTTCCATTCCAAGAGCATGTTCATAAGTCCATTTGTTCGTTAAGTCCCACAAAGTTAGCCTAGGTACCCCACTAACACCATCGGCTATATAGTACTGTACTGTTATAGGTTTATAATACTTTTCACACAAATAATACACAAAAAGCAAACAAACACAAACAATAAAGAAAACATTTTTAATCTCACAGTATTGTACCTCGTTTCCATCGTTATCGCTTGGTACTTCTTAGTACCAGCTACATCACCACTGCTTTTACGCTTGCTTCAGGACATCCTGGGCTTGAAATAAAGATACTGCACTACTGTACTCTATACAGCACTGTACAGTAAAGTACACAAAAGAGCAACCACTTGTAGAGGATGCACGCACGTGACAATGTACGCTAGACACGTGAACTAACTAACTAACGTGATTGGACATGCGAAGGCACGGGCACATCTTTGAAAGTTCGCGACTTGAACGTTCCTATGTAGGGGACTTACTGTACATGTTACTCACTGTTGAAAGTACACAAAAGATCAGAGCACAAAACAGCTTAACTCCCTGCTCTCATGGAGTTTATTATCTGGGCAGGATGGTGGACAGAGATGACGAACACACACATACGGTCTCTATAATGAGATTCCTAAAGCAGGGATGAGGCGAAGTGAGTGGTTGCAGGTGTGTCATTCAAGACAGGGGAGCAGGGAAAGCCCCTCTGACTTTTGAGCGGAGGCCTATGGCATTTAGGAGTAACCCATACGGAAATCTGTAGGATGAAACATAAGCACTAAGTACAAAGGCCTTGCAGAGAAAGTCTACTGATTGCATTAAGGCAACAGTAGAGAGGAGTGAGTAAGAGAAAAACTGGAAATAATTCTCATTAAAATTTAATTGTGTTTATTACATATTAGTGCCTGTCTTCGTCACTAGAATTTAAAGCCTATGAGGACATGAACCGTGTTGATCTTTTGTACCGCTTCATCCCCATCCCCAAAAGATGGTTTGCACAAAATTTACATTAATGAGGTAAGTTTTATTTTATAGACAAGTGGAAGAAAGGAAGGAGAAATAAATAAGGGATGACTGAGGGTGGCTGAGGGCTGATAGTCTGGCTTGTCTAGTTTTCCCATGAGGAGAACTTTAGGACAAAGATTTCATGGTAACTTATATAGGATACATAAATTGGTACAGCCATGGAAACATCAGGCAGTGTGACAGCCCTTACCTTCACTTATTTAAATAACTGCCCAGCATAAGCCTGTTTTATACATCCAAGATGGTATAAAACACATTATGGTAGATTGAAATATTGACCCAAATTCTTCATGCATCTCTAGATCCATGATGGCCCTTTGCCACAAAACTGTTCAATGTTTCTCCCTGTGCACAGGGTGACCTGCATTGCCTCTGGATTTGGAGCTTGCCTATGTGATTTACCTAAGCCTAGAGAATGAGGTGAGATTGACCATGTGCCAGGTCTAAATTGGGTTTCAAGACACACAGAACAGAATTGGGTCACCCCAGTCATTCCAACAGAGACCAGCCAAAATGCAGAGCCACCTATCCAATCCATACTGAATACATATACATGTGCAATTAACACTTTCCGTTATATGTCACTGAGCTTATGTGGTTGTTCACTTAATATCAAATGCAAACTGATAAACACAACCTTTCAAATTCCCTCTAAAATGTTCTTCAAGCTTCTCTTTATGACAAAGAGGAAAAAATAAAATTGTAGAACAGGAAGATCTTCCAGTTTACAAGAAATGCTATGATGAGCTCCACTTCCCACCCTGGAGACAACAGATGCCTTATTGCTCAACTCTGAAGGTCATGTCCCTGGTCCTCTTGCCATTTAAAATATATTTGATTTTCTTCTCAAATGGCTCATAAATGATCAGCCACTGCTATATGCTTTAAGGGAACTAAACAGCCTTCACGTTTTAAGGGAACTAAATTCATCTCTACCTCTTATACAATGGAAACATATTTGAACAGAACACAACAAGTATAACAACTAGAAAATAACGTGATCTTCCTACACAGCCTGAGATTTGCTATAATCAAACTCCTTAAAGCACATACAATACTCATTTCAGCATAACTCCTTGTATTTGCAGGTGTTTCCCACTGGCTATCTAGATGTTCAGCTGAGCTCTGTTCTGCACTCATAAAAAATGATAATGAATGTTTTTATAGTTTTTAACAGCTTAACCTCTTATAAATTGATTAAAGAGCGTATCAGCCAGGGTTCTTGCCTACAAGCAAGAGACACTTCTCTTTAATAAATTAACCAGAAATGAAGGTTTGGGGGTAAATATTAGGGAGGCAGATGACTTAATTCACAGAAAGAGTGTGATATAGGGTGAGTTTGGTCAGAACACCACTGGCACTGAACACCAGACAGCAGGCACTAGGATTCTGGATATCCCTGCTGTGGTTGGAACGAATTCTCCCGACTTTTTACATCACTCACCACAGTCAGACTCTGAGGTAATGGCATATGACTGGCCAAGTATATGTGCACTAAAAATCCCACAAATCAGGGAACTCTTTAGTCCCAATCAAATGAGAACTGTGGTTATGCCATCTAAGATATCGATTTTTTTGCTTTCAAGAGCAGTAGGGAGGTGCTTGTATACCCCCGAGACATGTAAATCAAAGATTTCCCCAAACATAGTAAGAGAATTTTAAAAATTAACAGGGCTTCCCTGGTGGCGCAGTGGTTGAGAGTCCGCCTGCCGATGCAGGGGACATGGGTTCGTGCCCTGGCCCGGGAAGATCCCACATGCCGCGGAGTGGCTGGGCCCGTGAGCCATGGCCGCTGAGCCTGCACGTCCGGGGCCTGTGCTCCGCGGCGGGAGAGGCCACAACAGTGAGAGGCGCGCGTACCGCGAAAAGTATAAATAAATAAATAACATGTACAGCACAGATAATATTTTTATTTAACACTCAGAAAAAATAAACATGAGATTTCCAGGGTAGGTATTATCATAACTATCTGATGTATAAAAAACTAGGAATCGTTTATTAACTCATTCAACAAATAGTTTTTGAGCATGCCAGGCATTCTGTTAGCCACTTGGGATGCTTATGAAGATAAAATTCAGGAGTGCATATTGCAGTCAGGGTGCTTTATGTAAAGGAATTTGTTATATCAGATAGTCACATTTGCTCTGAAGAAAACATAAGTAGGGTAAGGAAAGTGTGATTAAGGTGGGAGAATGAAAGTCATCTATTTTAAAAATGGCAGTCAGAGAAGTACTCTCTGAAGAGGTGACAACAAAATAAATCTTCAAGTGAGGGTACAAGCATTACAAACAAATTGAACAAGAGCATTGTAGGCAGGGGAGAAGCAAGAATAAAGGCCCAAGCCTGTAGCAAACTTTGCATGTTTTAAGAACAGCAAAAAGGGGAATTCCTTGGTGGTCCAGTGGTTAGGACTCAGTGTTTTCACTGCCGGGGCCCAGGTTCAATCCCTGGTAGGGCAACTAAGATTCCCGCAAGCTGTGCAGCGCGGCAAAAAAAAAAAAAAAGAATAGCAAAATAGACAAATGTGCCTGAAACAGATGGAACAAAGGCAAATGAATATGGGATATGGAGGAAAAGACACAGTTATAAACCAGATCATGAAAGTTCTTACAGGACATGGCAGACCTACTTTATACACAAATTCAGAGAGCTCCAAAAGGAGCATTTGAAAGTATGAAGCTGAATTGCAGTTGAATTAAGCTACTTGTCAAAACGAACTCCCACAATCTATAAGGGAAGCCCAAAACATCCAAACCCTCAATATTATATGCACAACGTCAAGTATTCAAAACAATTAGTAACATGCAAAGAATCAGACAAATGTTACTATAAATATCAAATTATTCACAAAATATTATTTATAAATAAACAAATAAAAGTCAGTGAGTACAAACAGGTTCCAAGATGACAGAAATGATGGAAGTAGTAGACAAGGACTCTAAAACTGCTATTGTAAATATGTTCAAAGATGTAAAGTAAAAATATGAAACCTAACAGACAGAAAGATGCAAACTCTGAGAAAGAATCAAAAGGAACATACAGAGCTCAGAGACACAATACATAAAACTGAAAATTCATCGGAAGGGCTTAATGGCAGGGTAGCTTCTGCAGAAGAAAAGATCAGTAACCTTGAAAACAAGGCAATAGAAGTTATATTTGAAATAAAGAACAAGAAATAAAAGGCTGAAAAAAATGAACAGAGTCTCAGTGACCTGTGGGACAATGTAAAGTGGTCTGAAACATGAGAGTCCAAGAAGTAGAGAAGAGAAAGGGAAGGAAAGGTCAAATAATATTTGTCACTAATGTATCAAAATTTTCAATCTTTTATAAAACTTATACAGCTACCGTTTCAGGAAGCTCAGCAAACCCCAATCGGGATAAACTGCAAGAAGACGACAAGGCACAGCATGATGAGATTGCTACAAAACATGATAAAACCACAGACTCAAGACTCATTGTGAACCAGAGCAGTATATACACATAACTAAAGACATCTAGACATATCGTATCATATCATAGTAAAGTTACTGAAAAACAAAAACAAAGAGAAAATCTTAAGAGTAGCCAAGGAGGTGGGAAAGTTGGGGATGTAAATATTACTTCAAGAATTTTAGAAAATTCCAGGCAGGATAAATAGTGCATGTACAGGCATGTGAGCACACACACACACACACGCACACACACATCTAGATACATCATTATCACATTGCAAGATTTTTTTTAAATCTTGAAGGCACCCAAAGAAAAAAGAAACATTAACTACAGAAGGACAATGATAAGAATTACAGTCGATTCATCATTCAAAATCATGCAAAAGAAAGGAGTAATATGTTGAGAGTACAGAGGGGAAAACACCGTCAGCCCAGGATTCTATATCCGGTGGAAATAACTTTCAAAAATAAAGCAGACTTTTTCAGTTAAACAAAGAAAGAAAATTCCTTGCTGGGAGACCTGGTATGCAATTAAGAATTAACTCAGCAGTAAACAGTTAATTCAGTTGACTTGGGTGTTCAAACCTTGCACATCCCAAAGACAGATCTGGCTCTTGGGAGGTAACCTCTAAGTCCTTGGAATATTCTACCTGATTAGAGTGTCTTTTTATACCTAGGGTCTTGAGCCATGCCAGATAGCTTATGTTAACAATGTGATTTATGACTGGGGCTCTGGAACACACTATAATAGTTTGACCTCTGGTAGGGCTGGAAATTGAGTAACCAAGGCCAGTCACATGGGTCCATGCCTACTGACTCATTCCTACTAAAAACCCTATACCACTATGGCTCGGGGGAGCTCCCTTGGTTAGCAATATTTTGTAGATGTCATTACACATCATTGCTTGAGAACTAAGCACTGTCCATATGACTCCACTGAATGAGGATAGTTTCTATATGTTGATATGAGTGTTAGTTGCATGTATGTGTTGACTTTATAAAATTTTCCTGAGCTGCAGATGTAATGTATTTGTGTACATTACAATAGATAAATAAGATGCATAGATAGATACATCAATAAAAATGTATAAAATACATTATAGACATACAATTGTATATATACATATACAAAAATGTATAAAATACATTATAGACATACAATCTATATAGACATATAGATATACATTATAGACATACAAATATAGACATACATACTATGAAGACTGATATTCCTAAGACAGCAAAATTATCATGGTGATGTGAAGAGTTTCAGTTCCCAGATAATGTAGCATCACAGAAAGATCATAAGTTTTTAAGTCAAAAGGAACTCGATATGTTTTTTGCTGGCTAGCTAGCTATGTGTTCTTAGGTAAATTCTTAATCTCTCTCAGAATCAGTTTCCTCATTTGTAGCTAGGATAATCATATTTATCTTTTAGTATTCTGGTGAAGAATTAATGAAATAATATCTATAGAGGGACTCAACAAAGACTAGTACAACTCAATAATTTATGCAAGCAAACCTTTTCCACACTGTCGTTAAGAGGATGGGGAGGAAGGGAGAAAGGAGGAGGGTAAGATGCCGAGGATATTTCAGTTCATCTGAAAACATGGCCAGGTGAACTCTTTGTTACTGTTATCTGTACCCACACCCTCAGAAACTCCTTTTCTGATTAATTTTGGTCAGAGTTGGAAGCAAAAATAATTACATAGGTAACAAATGCAGTACATTATGAACGTATCTATGCAGAGTCAAGGAAAAATAACTATCAAGAGACTGTAACTATATTTAGAGATTTTGGCATTTAAAAAAATCATCTTATATCAGTACCTTCCAAGCCATTAGGGTCATTGTCAAATTTCTTCTTCTTGGATTTATAAAACTTCACAAGATACTAATCATCTTTCTCCTAATTCACAGAGGAAGGTGCTGCTGAATCTGAAGCTCCAGTAAAATAAACGTATTTACTCCCCAGAACATGGCAAGTCCAGACTTGGGAAATCAGTGTTGTAAGTAGTCAGATTATCTATCTGTAGATTTCACATGTCATCCTCTGAGCCTTTGAAGATGTGGTTTCTTCATTGGCAAAATATGGAATAGAATACCTACTTCAGAAGGACAGTTCTCTTTTAAATATCCAGTCCTGCAGTTTCCATAAATACATTTCCACACTCTATGTTGTGCATCCTAATTTGGAATTAATAAATTATAATGAGCACTGTGAAGGAATTTTATAGGGAATGATAATAAGGAGAATAACATAAATATTAAGTAAAAATAAAATTTAATTTAAAAAGTACTGTGGTGCAGCAGGTACTGATATTTATGCCAGGATGATCCTGGGAAATTACTATATCCTGCTGTGAGTTAATGAGCTTCCATTTCTGGCATTTCAATCATTTAATTCTTCAGTGGCAAGATACATCAGAAATCATTGTTCTCATCATCCATTCCCCTTAACAAATGAGAAAACAGGCTCAGAGAAGGAAAGTGATTTGCCTGAGTTTACATAGTTTGTCAGTACCAAACCTGGAACTAAAGCATTTGACTCCAGTCCGAGTGCATTCTCAAGAACTCTAACAAAGGATGGAAATTTAGAGCACAGCCTGCCTAGTCAGATAAACTGGATTCAAGTCTTGCTTTGCCACTTTTCAGTAGGTACAACCCTGTACTACTTATTTATTTTTAACCCATATTTATTTTGTAAGAAAATGGCACCTATCTTAAGGACTATGCTGATAATAAATAGAAGTAAAGACCCTAACACACTGCCTGGAACATTGTAAGAGATCAGTAAATATTAGATGTTAGCATATTCACTAACAAGCTGATATTCAAGAATGAAATCTTGACAATAATGATGCCATTGATCACTGTGAATCAGCCAGGAACAAAGATCGCCACGTTTTTCTTTTCTTTGTTTTTAAACCCCACATTTGTTTATTTATTTATTTATGGCTGTGTTGGGTCTTCGTTTCTGTGCGAGGGCTTCTTTAGTGGCAAGCGGGGGCCACTCTTCATCACGGTGCGCGGGCCTCTCACTATCGCGGCCGCTCTTATTGCGGAACACAGGCTCCAGATGCACAGGATCAGTAGTTGTGGCTCACAGGCCCAGTTGCTCCGCGGCATGTGGGATCCTCCCAGACCAGGGCTCGAACCCGTGTCCCCTGATTAGCAGGCTGATTCTCAACCATTGCGCCACCAGGGAAGCCCCCATGTGTTTTTATTACTATGAATAATGAATCAGAAAAGGTAATTTCAAAGTAAGGCATTAATTTCATTCTTCCAGCCATAGATATTGCTTACATCATGCTTCTAAATCTGCTTTCTGTTATAAATATGAGTTCATACTTGGGTCAGAGGAATTACAGGTGTCTATGGAGCAGTTCTCAGAGCCTTTGCCTACACTAATACCAGAAAGTCTGCTTAATTGTTTTCCAGACTTTCCAATAGCTATTTCTGCCATTTAGAGAATGTAGTTAATTTTTGCATATACCTGTGTATGTTCATTTTTATGTGGCACTGTAAATCAGAACATATAGATCCTTTGCCTTAGGTCACTGTTTAATGAGGGGACACGTTTTAGGCTCAATTCCACCTCTTCCACCAGTTAGCTTGCCCAGACAAAACAGTAAACTTCGAATCTCATTTTTGTCAGCTGGAAATGGAGATAAAGCCACCTACCTCACTGGTTGTGAAGATCAGTAGAAAAGACCTACAACCTGTCTCTCAATGCCCTTCTTTCTCCCTTCTTTGAAAAAGATACAATACTCAGTGATTAAAGGAGAGGGGAAAACAATCTAAAAAGATTACTATGGTGATAGTAATCCAAAAGATGATGAAATTTTTCTTAATCTAGATTAAGATCTATGGCTGTTTACCTTAGGGAGAAAAACAGTCCCGCCGCATTTCACGAGATCTGGACTACAAATGAAAATACTAAAGCAAAAAATTCATTGTTCGTGGAAGCAAATGAGGTGGGAATAACTAAAAGAATTGCTAATGCAATAATAATGACGACCAATGGGATATCCATGAGTAGAGTTTAAATAAAAAATAATTCTTTATTAGTCCTTAACAAAGTCCACTCTTTCACATGGTATGTTGTTCTCTCATTTAGCCTGAAATACCAGTTTTGGAACAGTCACTTGGATTTATGTAAAAACATGAATTTAGATATGAAAGGCAGAAAGAAGGGAAGAGAAGCAAATGGGGTAAAATAATTGACTGGTTTAAAGACACAGCCTGGCTCTTAAAATTAAATAATCCATATATTATGTCCCACATTCATTATTTTTAGAAACATTTATTGAACCAAGTGCCAAGCATTGAACTGGATGCCAGAAATGCAGAAATTAATAACATTTCCCAGACCCTCAGGGAACTCACAGTCTAGTGGGGCAAAGAGGCAATGAAGAAGACAATTCCATCACATACTTCTATAGCACGCTAAGTGCTATAGAAACAGACTGCAACATTAAGGCAAAGACCCCAGCAGAGATACACCCTAACTGATTCCTAAAACACATGAAGGAAGTTAGACAGAAGGGTAGATAGAGGTCTTAGATAAAGATATGGGGGAGCGTGGCATTCTGGAATTCAGAGCTGTCACTGGAGTAAATCTAGATAAACTGTCTAGATTTACTAGAGTGACACTAAATTTACTAGTTTGGCATGGCCACAGAATTAAAATAGGGAAGCTTGGAACTGGAGGAGGTTAAAGAAGTCGGTAGGGACAAATCACAAAGTCATCTCGTGACAAGTATACTTTGAGTTGACTCTTTTTCTGAGGCTGATAGGGATGCATCTAAAAATATATATATTTTTAGAAGTGGAATTATATGATCAGCTTTACTTTTTGGTAGAAGATGGCTCAAAGCAACTCTCTGCCTGTATCAAGTCCAGATATTGGAATAAAAATGAGGGGTAGATACAAGAAGTTAAGAAGGTAAAATATCAAGAACTTGGTGACCAATAAAACAAGAAATGAAGCCAAGACTTGATCACAGGAATTATTCAGTTCACCTCCTCCTCTGATTAATTCAGCACACCTTCATGTCATGCCATGGAATACAGTTTATACTTTTTTTATCTTGTTACACATAGATTGTGCTGTATAATTAAGGTATTGTTTTTGCTTTTCCTTAAACATTCCAAATGCTGTCCGACCTCAGGCTCATTACATTTGCTAGAGAGACGATTTTTTCCAAAATAATTGCAAAACTAACACAATAATTTAATTCAAGTCTCCATTGTTATCTCTCAAATAGAACTTTCCTAACTATCTAAAATAAACTATCCTGCCCAGACTCTCTCTCTCTCTCTCCCGCCCCCACCAAAACCTGTTTTAATTGTTTTACAGCATTTTTTAATATATAAAATTAAATCATAAAATTATTTGTTTACTTGTTTATTGACTGTCTATCCACCAGAATTTAAGCTCTCCAGGGTCAGAGGCTTTTTCTCTTTCATGACTATATTCCCAACACCAAGAACAAACCTAACATAAAGTAGTAGGCAGTCAACACATAGTTATTGAAAGTTATGAAGTCTTCACATATTTTGGGCCTTTCCAGTTAGGTAGAAAACTCCTTAATATTCTGTAATGTTTGAATCAGAGCTGTCACTGTAGCACGTCTAGATAAACTTTCTTATTTTCAAGATAAAGAAATAACATCCTAGAAAGGTTTTATGATCCCTTTAAAGTTCAAAAGCTAGTTAATAGTAAACTCCAGGATTTCTGATTTCTTCCACCATGGTTAGAAATCATACCTTCTATTTTGTCTATTTTTTTCTCTTCCACTTTTCCTATAACCATATTAGATACACTGGTGCACTGAATGTTTACTTCTTAATGAACAAACAATCAAATGTATTCAACATCTCTCACCCTCAAGGATTAAACCAACTTACCTATTTCGATTCCACCTGAAATTCTGACCCTTTTTCTCTTAATAATAGCGTCTGCATTTTCAATTATAGAAACAATATTGCCTTTTTTTTTTTAACACAAATAATGTAAGAATCACTTCCACCGGCTTTCCATGGCTTTGGGGTAGGATGGGGAAGTATTACTGGTAGGAAAATCAGGTTGTAGCTCTTCATGAATAGAGCGAACTTTTTTTTTTTTTTTTTGCGGTATGTGGGCCTCTCACTGCTGTGGTCTCTCCCACTGTGGAGCACAGGACCAGCAGCTCTGCGGCATGTGGGATCTTCCCAGACCGGGGCACGAACCCACGTCCCCTGCATCGGCAGGCAGACTCCCAACCACTGAGCCACGAGGGAAGCCCTAGAGCGAACTTTTGAAAGGAATGAATTTAAACTATTAGCCATGCATAAAGCCAGTAGAACATAATTTATCTATGAAGCTCTAATGTCCTGAACTGATGCTAGAATAAAAAGACTTTGATAGCTATTACTTCACACCTCAAGAAACAGTTGCATTTAGCTCCCCAGCTGTCAGTGGTCACAACCACTTTTCACTCCAGAGTTGCACGTCTCCTTCAATTTCAGCTTAAAATATTGCCCCAAAGTGTACCATATTTCTGCCCCCCCCCACTGCCACCAATATACAAAAGAGTATTGTGATTACCATATCCTTGTTAGACAGTAATATGTAAAGATGTATCAACCACATTTCAAAAGACTGGTAGAAAGAGTACTACTTCATAGATTTACCATTATATGGTATCAATTCCACTACCAGTACTTCCTAAATTTGACTTGTGACCTCTATGTTTCTAGGTTTACTAGTTGCCAATGCTTTTCTAATAAGTTGCATTCTGAAACAACAACAAATAGCACAAGTCTGAACTGAGGACCCTTACTCTATAGGTTCTTCAAAGTACCTCACGATTAGTCAGACCATTCCATCTCCTCCTCCCACTGTGGAAAGAGTGTGTTTCCCTAGCTCATGAATGCAGAGCTGGATCACATATCTCACCAATGGAATGTGAGTGGACAAGATGCAAGCAAAGACTTAAAATGCGCTTGCATGGATGGAAGTGCCTTCTGACATTTCATTGATCCACCGTGAAAAGAGTGGCCTCTGGATGGCTTCTGTTACTCTAGCCTGGGCTCAAGAATGCAACAGATAGAGCAGACTTCAACCCCACCCCCCCATGCCAAAGCAGAGCTGCCCCGACTGACCAGCAGATCATGAGTGATAAAAATAAATATTTGTGTTGTAAGCCTCTGAGATATTGTAGTTGTTTGTTAAATAGCAAAATTGATGAATATAGACCACAACCCCTGTCCCCTGCTGACATTCAAAACCATTCAGATGATGCTGGTTATAATGCCATGGTTCAGTGAAAAGAATCCAGAAACAAAGTCAAATAGCCTTAAATTTAGTTCTTGGCTTGGTCACTTAGAAATTCTATGGAATCAGGCAAGTCACTTCGCCTTGCTTTACATTAGCTCCTTACCCATAACATGAGGCAACTAATATTTGCCCCCAGTTGTGATGAGTTGTGATGAGTCTTAAATGAGATAATTTCTACAAACCAACAAGCGGAAGGCCTGCTCTGCTCAGAATAGTGCTGAATCCAGGGACAGATTATTTGTGTCTAAATCCTGGATCTCACACCATCTGACTGAGAGTAGAGGATGTTGAAATGTATAAATTTGTGACTTCCCACATGCGTTCCCTTCCTCCATCCCTTCCTGTATGGAAAGCCCTGTTTTGATGGGGAACAAAAGGATGTAATTTGGGTGAAGGTGACTCCTCCCCAGTCTTGTACTTCAGAGGCGGGTGTGTAACTATGACCTACTAAACTGAAGTTCTATACCACTCATGCCATGGTGATTGGATCATGGATTGGATCCAAACCTGGTCAGTCAGGGTCCTTCCCGAGGCCTTTTCTGAAGCTGTAGAGATTGAGGTGCTCTGTCTTTCCTTGTGATTGCATGCTAAAAGTGCAATACAAGCTTAGAGCTACACTGGCCATTACAGACAATATACTGAGGGAGTCTACGCTAAAATGACACATAAAAAACACAGAGGAAATCAGACCAAGATTTGGAGGGAAAGTAAATCTGACTGAATTATTTGAGCTTCTGAATCCATCTTAGGCTGTAGACAGAACCACCAATAGACACTGCAATAATGTGGGCTAAGGTACTCCCAATTGCTTAGGCCAATTTGAGATGGTCATTATCACTTGCAAATAAAAAAGTGTGATCCTGAAAAATCTGGCTGATTTCTTTGAATCGAATTAGCTTCCTCATCTGTAAAATGGAAGCAAGAATAGTGTTGCTTCCTAGTATTTAAGTAAGTGGGTTTTCAATGAAGATGTGTCTCACACATAATATGTAGCCAGTAAGAATTATCTGTCATCACGTGATCGTCATGATCACCATCACCATCATCACATCCTCCTATTTTACACCTGCTTTGAAAAATGTTACAGACTAATAAGCCAATATGGATGCATTTATTCACTCCTCTCTCTATTGGTCATAGACAGATGGCAGTGTTCAAAGGTACAGTAAGACAGTGGAAACAGAGGTTTGATATGCCCAAAACACTTTTAAGGCTAGGACAACCTCAAGATGGGCTACTCAATGATAGAATATAAAGGGATTGAAAGAACCAATAATTCCTGAGATGATGGACTCAACCCACAGTGATTGTAGCAAAAATAAGAGCCTACTTGTGGGAGAAAGGCAAAAAAGCACACAAAAGAGAAGCCTGCTTATATCTGGTTCCTTTCTTCATGCTCTCAGCCTGTGAAAGATGTGAAATGCCAACTACTGGGAGCAATGGGCATAGAAACCTGCCAAGTCCTCAGTTCTGAAGATCCCTGTCAGCCTTATATTACAGAGGTCAAAGCTCCTACAGCCCCTCGGAGGCAGCACTAATTACTGGCCATCCCCTGGACTAGAGGAAATTGGTAGCTCCTTCTGAGTAGGCTTTCCTACAGACCACTTAGTAAGAGAAAGGACAAAACCCAAACCATTTTGTTCCACAAGACTCAAGTACCTTTTGGCAGACAAGGTCCCATCTGCAAACACAGGTCAGTCACAAAGATTTCATTTTCTGGTATATCAGAACCTCTCACACCCTAGCTTTTAGATACACAAGTCCAGCCAGCACGTCCCCTTCTAGTCTGTTGATTCCTAGCCTAATCTGTCCTAACCTCATCAGGCAGTGACTCAGAGGAAGTCTACAATTAGGCAGATCATCCTTAGGTCAACTTGTGGATATTGGCTTTGGTACCCTCTTTTTCCCCCAAATAATGCCTAAGAATGCCCTCCATTCCATAGGTATCATAAGGTCAAAATATTTGTGAGCCTTTTGGTGGAAGTCATCAGTGTGGCTTGAGCCTGAACAAAGTTGATTGCTGATGAAAGGTGGGATGATGTAGAGAAGTCATAAGGGGCACTCACTTGAAAAATAAGAGCAACAGGAGACAATTTAGTTAATATTTTATTTATTTTCAAATGGCTCCATGTTCTATAATCTAGTTGCCATAAAACCATGACTCAAACATTTATTCATGTACTTTTGAAAGCTGGAGGGCTCATAAATTTTATGCAAGCTCCTCATTTTATAAACAAAAAACAGAATTTCTTATTTGATACAGGCTAATACCAAGGCCAATTCACTGCAAAGAGGAAGCAGTAGGTACCCTAGATTATTATGGCTGTCCTGACTTGCCTTTCCTCCATGAAACTGTATGTGTTTAAACTTAAATAGTGTAATAGAACAAGTGCACACAGAAACCCACATATATACACGTGTGCAGTGCACAGCGTAGTTTTAAATTACTTGGAACGTTTTCTGGGGTGATTTGTGCTCTCTTGGTTCTACCCACCTGCATAGCTAAACCTCTTTAGTCCTTGCAGTGTCATTCCTCTATCTTTCCTGTAGTTTGCAACATTCCCAATTTAGTATCATCTGAGAGTTTAATTAAAGTGCCATTTATTCTCTTTTATGTAACATGAACTGATAAAAGTAGAAAAGTTGAAAACTCCTAAATACAGTTGGTTTTGTCTTCAGGTTACTCCCTCAGTGCCATGGAGAATCTAGCTATAGTGCACCACACAGTCTTAATATTCTTTTGAAAACGATGATGCTGTAAATCCAAAGTAAGATCGTGTCCTACAAAATAAAAATATTATTTTGGTAAAGGTGAGAGAAGAAATGTTGAAGATGCAGCATTAGAAGCATGCAGAGGAAGAAACAGTCATACTCATGTGTGGAGTCCAGGGTGTGTGTGGAAATGAACAAATAGAGACATCAGCATATCTCCCGTTGAATTCAAATTGTTGAAACCTATGGGAAAGGGTCTGGGGAAGGGAGGAATGGACATGGTCAATATACTAATGCAGGGGAAGAAATAATGTCCCTAAGATAAAAATCACATCAAGATTAAAAAGAGAGAAGAGTTGTGAGCTACTTTTTGTATTGAGTATGTGTTTTCATTTCTCCCTTTAGATTTGACTTTCAGATATTTCATCCTTTGTCCTTTAGAATGCTAATTCAGTATTCAGTTGTGATCATTCCATTTACAAAAATTTTTTGATACTTTTACAAATTAGTAAATCGGGTAAGAAAATGGTTACATTTTCTTACAACTCTTCTTTCAAATTGATTAAAATAGAATGACCCTTGGGAGTCATGGTGCTGATGGTCACTCCCATAATGACCAAGGATCTCATAGGGGACCAACCTAATTATGAAGTAAACCTCAAAGTAAAATATATCCCATTGCTCTAAGGAGATTTAAATGGGATGATATACAGTAGCCATACAGACACTCCCATAACAGTTAAGACTATCAGTAGAAAAAACCCATTTACCACCGCATCAAAAAAAAAAAAAAAACAAAAAACCTAGGAATAAACCTACCTAAGGAGGTAAAAGACCTGTACTCAGAAAACTATAAGATACTGATGAAAGAAATAAAAGATGACACAAACAGATGGAGAGATATACCATGTTCTTGGATTAGAAGAATCAGTATTATGAAAATGACTATACTACCCAAAGCAATCTACAGATTCAATGCAATCCCTATTAAATCACCAATGCCATTTTTCACAGAACCAGAACAAGAAATTTCACAATTTGTATGGAAACACAAAGGACTCCGAATAGCCAAAGCAATCTTGGGGAAGAAAAACGGAGCTAGAAAAATCAGGCTTCCTGACTTCAAACTATACTGCAAAGCTACAGTCATCAAAACAGTATGGTACTGGCACAAAAACATAAATATAGATCAATGGAACAGGATAGAAAGTCCAGAGATAAACCCATACACCTATGGTCAACTAATCTATGATAAAGGAGGCAAGGATATACAACGGAGAAAAGACAGTCTCTTCAATAAATGCTGCTGGAAAACTGGACAGCTGCATGTAAAAGAATGAAATTAGAATACTCCCTGACACTATACACAAAGATAAACTCAAAATGGATTAAAGACCTAAATGTAAGGCCAGATACTATAAAAATCTTTGCGGAAAACATAGGCAGAACACTGTCTGACATAAAGCACAGCAAGGTATTTTTCAATCCACCTCCTAAAGTAATGAAAATAAAAACAAAAATAAATAAATGGGACCTAATGAAACTTAAAAGCTTTTGCACAGTAAAGGAAACTATAAACAAAATGAAAAGACAACCCTCAGAATGGGAGAAATATTTGCAAATGAAGCAACTGACAAAGGATCAATCTCCAAAATATTCAAACAGCACATGCAGTTCAATATCAAAGAAACAAACAAGTCAATACAAAAATAGTTGGAAGATCTAAATAGACATTTCTCCAAAGAAGATATACAGATGGCCAAAAAGCACATGAAAAGATGCTCAACATCACTAATTATTAGAAAATGAAAAACAAAACTTTAATGAGGTTATCACCTCACACCAGTCAGAATGGGCATCATCAAAAAATCTGCAAACAATAAATGCTGGAGAGGGAGTGGAGAAAATGGGACCCTCGTACACTGCTGGTGGGAATGGAAATTGATACAGCCACTATGGAGAATAGTACGGGGGTTCCTTAAAAAAACTAAAAATAGAGGTACCATATGATCCAGTAATCCCACCCCTGGGCATATATCCAGAGAAAACCATAATTTGAAAAGATAAATGCATCCCAATGTTCATTGCAGCACTATTTACAATAGCCAGGACATGGAGGAAACCTAAATGTCCATCAATGGAGGAATGGGTAAAGAAGATGTGGTACATATATACAATGGAATATTACTCAGCCATAAAAAAGAATGAAATAATGCCATTTACAGCAACATGGATGGACCTAGATATTGTCATACTGAGTGAAGTAAGTCAGATAGAGAAAGGCAAATATTATATGATACTGCTTATACGTGGACTCTAAAAAAAGGGTACAAATGAACTTATCTACAAAACAGAAATAGAGTTACAGATGTAGAAAACAAACTTATGGTTACCAGGGTGTAAGGAGGCGGAAGGATAAACTTGGAGACTGGGATTGATATATACATACTACTATATATAAAACAGATAACTAATAAGAACCTACTGTATAGCACTGTACTCAATACTCTGTAATGACCTATATGGGAATAGAATCTAAAAAATAGTGGATATATGTATATGTATAACTGATTCACATTGCTGTATTCCTGAAAGTAACACAACATTATAAATCAACTCTACTCCAATAAAAATTAATTAAAAAAAAAGAATATCAGTAGAAACAAGCTGAAACAATCAATAACTCTGGGCTCTATGGTATTCCCTGAGATGAATTTATATCTCAAGGAAGATGATTCTAATAAAGGAGGAGTTCCTAGGAGTAGCAATTACCCAGTATCCTTCTTGCAAAATTAAAACTGAAATACACACAAGATTCTCAGATGACAATTGCCTAACATTGTATGGAGGCCCATAGATATGCATGTTCCTCTGAGATGTCAAGATTTCAAAGCAGAAAAACTTAAAGCAACATTGCTACGCAGGAGTTTTAAGAAGAAAGGAAAATTAGTGATGTTGGGATAATGGTGATAGTCCTATGTCAGGAAAGGCTCTCAGCCACATGCAACTCTAGATTGACTGTTAGACAGACAGCCAATGGCTCCTGCAATGACAAGTAAAGATTTAAAAGGTCATTATAGGACAAAGGGCAAGATTTCCACCTGGGAATCAATCATCATTTATTTTTTGTTTATTTGTTTATTTTTGCAGTTTAAATAGAGGTGAAAGGACGTCAAGATAATACTGAGGATATAAGCAAAATAAGGGAAAACTGGAACACATAAGATGTACACAAATTTCAGAAGAGACTATCCAAGAATAAGATTTTCTTGGGGGTAAGATAGCACCTACTCTGTTCTCTAGGAGTTTCAAAGGGCATGTGAAGATACATGTGTCATTCCCTAAGTCTCATAAGAGGTTTCTTAGTATTCTCATGATGGCTAAGAATATGAAAGGAAGCTAAGGCAGGAAGGCAATTTCCCAGTCCCACCCAGGAATGACTATCATCTACTCTATTCTCTTTAGTTTTACATCAAAAGATATGAAAGTATGAAGGTGGCTGGTGGGCATTCCTAGGATGGGTCAACCGTTAAAGAAGTAATGACCTAAGTCAGGAAATCTTTTTATTTAGATGGATACCCCCAAAAAAGGCTAAAACCTCAGAGGTGACCCCCCTAAAACAACAGACCTACTCCTTTAATCAAGTTTTAAACAGTGAGCTTCACTGATGTCCAGTGCTAGTTGTACTTCTGGGAAGCTCTAAGTTGTCTGAGGAAATCAAGAAAAGACAGAAGAATTGTCTTATTATTTATGAGTTTCAAGTGGACAGATTTGTGCATGCCAACATACTTCTGGGTATTATTTGGTATTTGCAATTATATCAGAGGTAAATTTTGATAGTAGGATCAATGAGAAATAAATCATCATTAATTAATTTCTCCATAATTTTAAAGAGGATCCAGGTTAATTGTTTAAAGTATATGTAAATATGTACATGAAAATGTTTGTTTGTTTGTTTATATTTGATTTTGTTTGACCTTAGCATTGCACTTATTCCTTAAGTGTCCTAGGTCACATCATGAGAAGGGCAAAAGTTTTGAGAATCCCCAGTCACTATTTATGCCATTCCAGAATTGATGCTAAGTGTTAAATAGCATAACTATGCTTACTCATAAACTGTGATCATTGTTTTCCTTATCTGAATTTTTGTGGAGTAGCTGACTCTTCTAGATTTAATGTCTTTGGCTCTTAATCTAATGCCTTCCCACCTCCGTGATAAGTGTGTGACTCATTTCATGTTGTTGCTGGAACATATCTTGATCTGAATACTCGGGTTTCTTGAATTAGCATTGAACAGATTTACATAACCCACAAAGAGAAACATTTTTACCCCACAAACTCATTAAATTTGGCATATAACTATGAAATTCTTCACTGTCATGAGCTAAACTAATCATAATATAAATTTCTGGAGTGTAGAATGGATCGCCCTTCATTTTTAAAAAAATTTGTTTTATTTTTTGGCTGCATTGGGTCTTCATTGCTGTGCGTGGGCTTTCTCTAGTTGCTGCAAGCAGGGGCTACTCTTCGTTGCAGTGCACAGGCTCCTCATTGTGGTGGCTTCTCTTGTTGCGGAGCACAGGCCCTAGGCGTGTGGGCTTCAGTAGTTGTGGCACGTGGGCTCAGTAGTTGTGGCTTGCGGACTATAGAGAGCAGGCTCAGTAGTTGCAGCATACAGGCTTAGTTGCTCCACGGCATGTGGGATCTTCCCAGACCAGGGATCGAACCCGTTTCCCCTGCATCGGCAGGCAGATTCTTAACCACTGCGCCACCAGGGAAGTCCCAGCCCTTCATTTACTGTACTGAAATATTCTCAGAGGTGTAGGGAATAATCTGTGCAATTCATATTATGATTAACAGAGGCTGAGAAACTTTTTCATTCATGAAACTCTTCCCCTGAATTAGAACACAGCAAACTCAAGGCCAGTTACATAATGTTACGTTATTTCCACAGTACGAATAGAGCTGCATCCAAAAGAATTTCCATGGATGAGCAGCAAGGCCAAAATAGCCACAATCAAGGAAATGTATCAAATAGACACTCCTATGCGACACGAAAATTACATAAAGCTTTATCAACATATAAATTCACAAAATTATATAAACTTTCCTACAGTGCATAGACTGATTACAGCAGTATTATTCAATGTGTGGTTTGAAGACCTCTCCCAATTAATTAACCTGCATGTTTAATCCCTTGCTCCACCCCAGATCCAGGAAATCTTTGTGTACTGGTCCGTAGGAATCTACATTGTAGCAAGATTTACATAACACTTCTACACATAATAAAATTTGAGAACCACTGGTATAAAGAGTGTTACACTAATGGGAAAGGTAAGAAAAGGCATATAAGAAACATGTGTTAATCCAGGTTCTGCAAGAAGCAGACAGCAAGAGAGGATTAAATGTACAAGAATTTTTATTTGGTGAAAAACCTGATACAAAATGGGCAGGAAGCCAAGTGACGGTGTTGAACTTTAGCTGAGCTCTGTGCTCCTGGAAAACTGTGATGGTTAAGAAACCCACCCCGCTTTTGTGTTCAAGAAATGGCTTCCTGCAAGAAAAACACATCCTTGACTTAGACAAGACTGGTAGATGAACCGCTTGTTTATTTATGACAAAACCAGACAGAGTACAATTTCTTTGTCACCTAAACTACTGGCACCACTGTCCAACTGGATAAAATGCCCATTAACTTGACTTAACCATACTTGAGTCAGCCTTCCCCCAGTCCCTGAACTTTGGCTTACCACTGAGCACTGGAATGCAGAAAGACCCCTTTCTCAGAACCCCCTCCAAGAATCAGCTGATTTCAGGGGAAAATATTTCCTGATTAATTGTCTGATCACACCATTTACTCCTTCCACATGCCCATAAATGGTTCTTTCTAGCTTTACTTACTGCTCTCCCTTAAAAAAAAATTTTTTTTAAAGCCTTTTTGCCTGACCCTGTAAATCTCATGGTCAGAAACCTCTCCTTATTTCAATAGCTCCATCTCCCTTACTGCAATAGTCTTTTTTGAATAAGTCTCTCCTTATTTAAGTCTGGATTTATTTCTTCTTTCACACAAATAAGACTGGGAGAGCCAATACACCAGGATGGAAGTCTGCCCCAAAGTGAAGAAGAGAGGGAAGGAAAGAAGGATAGGTGGGATGGAAGCATCCTAGAGTTTTCTGCAATCTGAGGAAAGTTTGCCATCACGTCAGGCATGGCTCCCAGTAACAAGCCTGCCATAGGAACCATGCTGTGCTCCACCACTGGCTGGGAGCAGCCATGGGAAGCATGGATTTCAGAGTGCACGGCCGGGGCCCTTGTGAGTCAGTTATGCACCCTGAAGCTGAAGTCTTCAAAGCATATACTTATGGCTGCTACAATGTGTTTCAAACTATAATTCCTGAGCCATTTAGGACTCCTCCATCCACCACATCCAATACAATAGCAGCAATGAGCCACTACTAGGGATAGTTGTGTAGAGTTGGCAGAAGGTGAACAGCCTCTAGGTATGGATACTTGCTTATGTGAGTCTGTGAATACGTGACCAGAAGGTAGAATGAGCAATAAGTTGTGAGTTTCTAATGGGAGAATATATCAAACCGATGCTTCTAGTAATTTTATCTTCTGAGGCTGAGAATACTATGGGGAAAGATATGTTTGTTTGCACTTCTGCTGTCTCTAGTCAACGTGCTCATTTTGAGAAAAGCATAAATGAGAAAACAAGGTAATACAGATGGGCAGTGACACTATTGGAATCGAGCTTTTGTAAACCTGGACAGCTCACTTTACCTTGCTGGGATTCTTCATCTGAAAAATAGTATATATGTATCACTATACCTCACAGGGATGTTGAAAAACAACATGACATGCCTATGAAATATTTCAATATTCTTAGGAAAAAGACAGAGCCTAGATGCAGATTTGAAGTCAGATGGAGTTTTCCCAGCGATGAAAGGGAGACATTGTTTTGCATGGTTTTGAGACATGGTTTTGCAGTTCATGGAAACTCCAGGTCCTGTTCGAGTTATTCTGTGAAGCTGAAGTTTTAAATAGAGTAGCTAGAGCTGGAAGGAATACAGGAGGAAAAAGAGAAAGGGAAAGAGTGCTGAAGAAGGAGACAATTAGATTTGTTGATTTCCTACTCTGGTGCCTGGAACTGTGTGAAATACAGACTTAACCGCACATGATGACAGTTCAGTTAAAGAATAAGCACCATCCTAAGTGATATGGCTATTTGGACACTGACTCTCTTTTTTTCTGTATGATGATTTTTTCCCCAAAACACGTTAAATAAACACAGTATAGAAAGAAGGTAATACTTCAACATTATGGCTTCAGGCAGACATATTCACCAATTTACTTGAACCAAAGTTTCCAGTTAGAGAATATTGTAAGGAATAAATTTGATGAGTTACATTTTGAATAAACTTAAATGGGTTTTATTTGCATATAAATGCCCAGCAAGTGTGATGACAAGGCACTAAGACTCTTCAGTTTTCTCTACATGTATGTTGTTCTCATGTGTTTCAATGTACCATTGTTGTAGCTTTTATTTTTGTATCAAAGGGTTTGATATTGTGCTATAAACTTAAGTGTAGCTTGAGGGCAAAGTCACCAAAAGCCCCAAAAGAATAAAAATTTGTTGAAGAAAACAGGTTTAAAATAATGTATTTGGAGATATATATATCTCCAAAGGAAATGAAAACAGGATATTGAAGAGATATCTGAACCCCCATGTTCACTGCAGCATTATTCACAACAGCCAAGTTACAGAAGCAACCTAAGTGTGTATCAATGGATGAATGGATAAGGAAGATATGAGGTACATATCTCTATATATCTATGTAACTGTGTATCTATCTACATATTTATATTATTTATATATATTTAGTTATATATAAATATAACTCAGCCATGAGAAAGAAGGAAATCCTGCCACTTGCAACAACATGGATGGAATTTGAGGGCATTATGCTAAATGAAATAAGCCAGACAGAGAAAGACAAAATACTACATTGTATCGCTTATGTGTGGAATCTTTAAAAAAATGTCAAACTCATAAAAACACAGAGTAAAGTAGTTGTCAGGGACTGAGGAGTGGGGGAAATAGTGAGAGACTGATAAAAGGGTACAAACTTTCAGCTATAGGATGAATAAGGACTGAGGAGCTAATGTAAAACACGTGAGTATAGTTGATAACACTGTATTGTATAATTGAAATTTACTGAGTGTAAATTAAATATTCTCACCAAAAGAAAAAGAAAAAAATATGTGAGGTGAAGCATATGTTAATGAACTAGATGGGGGAATCCTTTGAAAATGTATATCAAATCATCACCATGTGCACTTCAAATTTCTTACTATATTGTATGTCAGTTATATCTCAATAAAGCCGAAATATAAATAAACAAATATAATGAACAACTCTTTGCACTTCCTTTTACAACTATCTATTACCCATTCACCTTTCCCTTACTCCTTCAGTGAGAAAGAAAATCTTTGTTACATTAAATTTTACCTACAAATCATGTTAATTTACTTCCAAATTGTTATTACTTTTTTTCATTATGCAATTGATATATTCTTCTCTTTCTGAAAATTGCCTTAGGTTGGAACCAAAAGCATCATAACTTTCCCATTAAAATTAATAGAACTGTATTTGTATTTAATAGTTTTCAGCTAAAGGCAGGGTTATCAGGAGTGGATTTAGGTTATTAAGAAAGTGAACCGTCATGAGCACTCTTTCATGTAAACCTCATGACAACCCTGTGCGTATGTATTACCATTATCACCATCATTGTTATTATCATCATTGGCATTAGTATCATCATCACCATAATTACTTTAATTACTTTAACTTAACAGGGAGTCAACCAAGACCTTCAGTTTCTAACTCTTTCTTAAGAAGCTACATGGCGTAATTCACACTTTGAAATTCACTAGCAAAACACTGAAATAATTACAACAGAGAACATAGAAAATAACTGACTATAAAGGAACTAAAACTTTGGGAGCCTCTCTAGCTGTGCTGTGGAGAGTGGGGAGGGGGCTGAACAGGAACAATCCAAGGGCACAGACTCCAGTCAAAGCGGTTTCTTTGCTGAGTGTCTTATACATTTGGGATTTTTGCATATTTTATTTGAGAAGAGGGTTGTGCTGTGTTTTTTACAGAAAATGAATTTAAAAATTATTTATAATAAATGAATTCTGGGAGTCAACTCTGAAAGTCTGTGCTTCTCTGATTCTGTGTAGCTTCCTAGAGCAGGGATTCTCAACCTTAATAGCTACAAACTGGGGGCTAACAATCAACTTTGAGGTCTTTTATGAGGAATAGCTAAAACTTCATAGGAGTGAAATATTTAAAATTTATTCAAGGTTATCCCATTCATTATGTCAACTCTCATTTACTTGAATTTTCATATATCTTATTAAGTGGGAAAAAAACATGGAGGAATAACGGCTCTTTATATGGGTGACAGCCCTTTGAGAATCCAATAGAAGCTATAAATTTTCTCACCAAAAACAAAGCACATATTTCAATACATAATTTGTGTATGTGTGTGAGTGTGTGTGTGTGTGTGTATACACTCGTGCACATGCAGCTGACTGCACAGGAACATCCAGAGGGGTAGGTTGTATTTGTGAATGCCATCTCTGACTACCACTGGAATATAAACTTATTTTTTGCACATGAATCTGATGGTTGAAATGAAAGTGACTCTTCCTAAACAGGTATAAATTGCTAAGCTCACCTCAGTCTATGGTATAACTTTCCCACCTTGAAAGATTTCATTCACCATCTCCCATCTAGCTTACATTTGTGGGTCGAAAAGTGAAGTCTGCTCATAAGCATCTAATTTCCCCAAACTTGTCAACAGTTGCGATTTCAGATTCCACCATCTACACAAAACTGAGTGTCATTCCTCTCAGGGCTGATAACTATACTGTGCCTAGAGAGACACAGAACAGATTTTTTGCCAGTTAATTTTTATCCTTGAAAAGTATCTCATTAGTGTCATTCCTTTTTCCTGGGAAGAAAACCAGGTAGGAATCCTTTTGTTGTTGTTTCTTTCTAATTTTGTGTGAATGTGCTGATAAACAGATTTAATGATGAGAAACAATAGAACATGGCAATACTCAATATACATCTAGTGAGGAATTCTCACTAGCAACAAAGCACTGTGCTGGGCTTGGGGAATGGGTTAAGGCATTGGAAAGAGGATATATGGTTCCTTCATCCAAGGGGAAAGGAGAAATATTGAAATTAAACATGTTAACCGTATGGTATTAATTGGTGTCATCAAAATCCAAAAGCTACTTTTTCTTTTAGTTACATGTGTTATTCATACTTGTTCTGGAAAATATATCATTATACTTTTACTCTTTGTACCTATATTCCTCATATCCCAAGACAAAAGATAACTACCTCTTTCCATTATTTCAGGTAAGATCCTTATTTTTAGCTTTCCTATGTGCAATAAGCCTCCTACAACTGCATGGGGCAAACACTATTACTCTTTTCAACTCTTAAACCCTCGTTTACACACCATCAACATAAGCGTTAGGTCACATTCTGTTAGGGCTATACAGAACACATTCATTCTTTTTTCTTATTTGAATTTCTTTTTTTCTTAAGTCTTTTTTGAATTTGTTACAATATTGCTTCTATTTTATGTTTTGGTTTTTTGGCTGCGAGGCATGTGGTAAGATCTTAGCTCTCAGACCAGGGAGAGCCCAGTAGTGGGACTGCTGGGTTGTATGGTAGTTCTATTTTTAGTTTTGTAAGGACCCTCCATACTGTTCTCCATAGTGGCTGTATCAATTTACATTCCCACTAACAGTGCAAGAGGGTTCCCTTTTCTCCACACCCTCTCCAGCATTTATTGTTTGTAGATTTTTTGATGATGGCCATTCTGACTGGTGTGAGGTGATACCTCACTGTGGTTTTGATTTGCATTTCTCTAAGGATTAGTGATGTTGAGCATCCTTTCATGTGTTCGTTGGCAATCTGTATATCTTCTTTGAGAAATGTCTATTTAGGTCTCCTGCCCATTTTTGGATTGGGTTGTTTGTTTTTTTGATATTGAGCTGCATGAGCTGTTAGTATATTTTGGAGATTAATCCTTTGTCAGTTGCTTCATTTGCAAATATTTTCTCCCATTCTGAGGGTTGTCTTTTCGTCTTGTTTATGGTTTCGTTTGCTGTGCAAAAGCTTTTAAGTTTTATTAGGTCCCATTTGTTTATTTTTGTTTTTATTTCCATTTCTCTAGGGGGTGGGTCCAAAAGGATCTTGCTGTGATTTATGTCATACAGTGTTCTACCTATGTTTTCCTCTAAGAGTTTGATAGTGCCTGTCCTTACATTTCGGTCTTTAATCCATTTTGAGTTTATTTTTATGTATGGTGTTGGTTTTGATAATATACTTAAATGATGGATATGGAAGCACTTCATTAACTGTAAAAATGTTAGTCACAAATTCAAGGTAACATTCATGCAAAGAACAGCGACTATTCAGCTGATATATTTCAATGTCTGTGTTCTCGCCAGAAATCCAATTATTACATTTCTATACTTACTATATTTATACCAATATTTTATATATATCTTAAGTGGAATTATGGTTCTCTGCTCCTTATTGCAGTATCACCAAACCAATAAGACAAATTCTAAAACAATGAACGTCTAAAATCTATGGAATATTAGAGTTGGAAAGAATGTCAAATATTACTTCTATATTACTTTTCTTTGATGCATGAGGAGATTGAGTCCCAGAGACCCCCTTACTCAACAGAGCAAGGCAAAGATAAGACCTGAATCAGAAATATTTACCAGTTCTGTGTAACTTTCCATTACCATATTATTCAAAAATCTGTTTTTTTTTTTTTCCTGTGGGACTCTTGTAGTATGAAATACACCTTGAAATAATAGGACATCAGAGTTTAAAAAGTAATTTTTGGAAATTAAAAAACACTCTGCAAGATTAGTGTATTAAAAAATAGGACTTGACCTGTACTCAGATGAATTTAATTTTTCTCTTGGGATGACTTGCTTTCCTCCCTCTGATTAGTTTGCCTTTTCAGCTAATTTTGTAGCATCTGAGGTTACTATTTTCATTTTCCAATTTGTAAGCCCCTTTCCCTTTTCCAGATCATTACCATTTAAGATGTTCTGATCATTCTTCTTGAGAATTCCTGAAGTAATTAAAAGAAATCCTCCAGAGGGGTCCCAGGCCTTTGGCAATACTCATCAAATGCTATAGGACTGGTGCAAGGCTCAAAGGCCTTATATATACCCCTCCATGGCAGTGGCTCATAAGGCATGCTCTCACTTATTTATTCGACAGAGATTTATTAAATGCCGACACTGTCAAGCACTGTGTTCACCACTGTGTTAACCTCCTATTTAGAGAGAGGGAAACAACAATTACAATATGTCCTGATACGTGCTGTGATAAAAGTATTCACAGGCTTCTGTGCGAGCCCAACACGACAGGGCCAGGCAAGTAAGGGTTCTCAGCGCAGCCGTGTAACCTTTACAGGGCACATCAGGTATAAATCATAGAAGAGGGGTGTTCAGGAACTGCATGATGTTCCATAGGCCCAGGGACAGGATGCCTTCCACCTTTATCAATAAAATAGTAATCCTTCTTTATTCTACTTGCTAAATATATTCAAAATCTACCACTTCTCTTCCCTAATACTATTACTGTTGTCCAAACCTCCATCATCTCTTACCTGAGTTATTTTCCTTAGCATATTAATTGTTCTCTGTCTCCACTCTTACTCGGTGCAATTTATTCTCCTCTCAGCAGCCAGGATTATTGGTTAAAAAGCAAATCAGATCATGCTCAAACCCTTCATTGGCTTTCCACTGAACTTAGAATAAAATTCATAATCCTTGACATGACCCACCAGACTCTGTGATCTCGTCCCTTCCTCTTGCTTTTCTTTCCCTTGTTCACTATGTTCAGAATACATAGCCTTTACTCTATTTCTGAAACACAACATATCCTTTCTTTCACACCATAGGGACTTTATACTTATTATTTTCCTTCCCTGGAATGACTTTATCCTAAATATTTGTATGGGTGAGAATTTCTTGCTCGTACTGTTCAGGTCTCATCACCTTCTCAATGAATCCTTACCTAACAATTCAATCTAATACTGTCTGCCCAGATTATGTCACATCACCCTCTTCTTTAATATTGATATAACAATTATCACCACATAGATTCATTTATTAATTTGTTTACTTATTATTTGTTTCACTGTGCTAGAACACAACATCTTATTTATGTTGTTTTCTACCATCTCCCAAATGCCTAGAGAGTACATGACATATAGGAGATCCTCAATAAGTATTTGCTGAATGAAAATGTAGAAAAGTAGGCTAGTACTAGATAGGAAAGCCTGGTATATGTTGTAGTCATGCTGATAAGTAGGACAGACCCCCCCAACCAAAATGTGGTTCAGATGTCAAGACTGATGATTCCACACACCCCAAATGGGTATGAAAATGTTTATTAATGATATAATGAGACTTCTGAGGGAGAACAGAGAAGGCTTCCCAAGCTGGTCCAAAATGGCTTGAGAGACCAAGGTAAGGAGACCTGCTTGGGGTTTTCATTGTGGTTAGGATGCAGGACTGGAGTAAAGATTCTCGCATGTGGATAGGGGCTTACATGGATTGAATCTTGTATCACCGAAGGAGGTAGCACCCAGGCTTTCTTATAAATGTGACCAGATAGAAGCAGAAGGAGAAGAGGGAGGGATGAGGCTTAAAGCTTATTAGAAGTCCAAAAGCAAAAAACGGAGTTAGACTCTATTACAGAACACCACCCCAAAGTGTTCAAACAGTGTTAAAAGGTGTGCATGAGACACTCTTGAAGGATTTTAAGCATGATGAGACTTATATTTTAGAAACATGGATCTGGCTGCACTTCGGAGAAAGTAACAGGGGCATGAGACAGAAGACCAGGAGAATATTTAGACTATTGAAGTGATATAGGTGAGAGATAATGGAAGCTCTGAAACAGAGATTCTTGGAGGCTCTGAAGAGATAGTGTGGAGACATAGGGACAAATTTGAGAGACATGTAATCCTTAGTGGGAAAAAAATTATATTACCAGCTTAAATGTCCTCAACATCACAACTTTGGATTTGGATTCTGACAAAACAACCATAGCAAACTCAGTAAGTAGCATAAGATAAAAATGGCCCCTCAACAATGGAAAAGACTGAACTCATGGACAATTGCTGAAAATGGTGTCTCTGACAATTATATGAGTGCATCAAGTAGATCACACCAAGGAAGCGATGCGTTATAGGGAAGTAACTCATAATTCAGGTGAAATTTTGAGCAGCCTCCAGATCCTTTTGAGATTGATCATTAGTGTTGGACTGATTTGAGAGGCTTAGATCTTATTTCAAGCTCTGCTTCCTATTGAACTCAAATCTTAAGACTGTTCCACTGGGACATGCTGAGCTGTTCTTACACTTGCAGCCGGTAGATAAGGAACTCTTAGAAACCTGATTCAAACATTCAGGATGCTGGCAAGGGAAGCAGGCCCTGTTGACTTGCTCATAGTGATAGGTCCTGTCAAAGATGACAAGAGCGATAAAGTTTCAAAAATACTCTGTTAGTACTGTTGTGCTTTAAATGTATGACTTTATAGCTAAGCACTGTGTCTTTTAAGGTCTGGGATTTTTACTTCTGCTGTTCAAATAAGTTGTCTTCCCTTCCTCTGGATCATCCCTATAACACTCATGTCCTCATTGCCAGAAATCTGGAAGGTGTTGTCAAGTTAGTTTCTTGGTTCACGTTATACAGTCTTTCTCTTAATTGCAATGCTGTTGTCTTATCATTAGGCTACATTGTTACGGTGATAACAGTGTGGATTAAGAGAAATCTTATCTGCTCTTAAGGTTGGCTGTATCTGGGTTAATGCAAGTGTGCCCTCAAAGGATTAACCCTCCCCACTACTACTTTGTTGGGCTAGCTCTTTTCTGTAAAGCAACGCAGGAGTCAGTGGAAAGAAGTATGTAACAAGGCAAAAGTCAGTTGGAAGGTATACGTAGCCAGTTTCATCTTCTCATTAAATGTATTTTCAGATATTTTACTTCACAAATTCATTAAATTTGCTCATCTTCAAAAACAGAGACAGATACAAGCCATTTCACTATTCTATCTTTTTTGCTTTAAAAATGGGTCACTTGTATTAGACCAGAAACTTGCAAACATCTTTTGTTGAAGTCACCATAATCTCCGTATTTTGAAAGATGAACACTACTAAGAAAACACCATTTATTAAGCAGCTATCTCACTTCATAATATTTTATTCATCAAAATCGTATTTGTAGTCTCAAAATGAGCGCTTCTAATAAGCTATGTGGGATCTTCTTGCTAGAGTTTTCAAAACACAAAAACTCAAATGTTATAAAGGAAAAGTATATCTATATATAGATAGATAGATATGGGTATATATATAATGGCAAACTATGTGTGCTTGTGTTTATAGAAAAAATAACAAAAAGTCAAATCCACATATATTAAGCTAGAGAAAATTTGCAACATATGTAACAGAAAGATAATTATCACTACATAATATACAAATAACTCATCCAAATTGATCAGAAAAATGATAAATCAATGGACAGCTGATAAGAGTATGTATTTGCAATTCACAAAAGAAAACTTTCAACAGGCAATAAACATATAATAATATATTCAACTGCAATAGTCATCAAAACAAAGCAAGTAAATAATGAAATTATATTTCCACACTTAAAATGGAACACAATATCACATCTTTGAAGACATGGAGAAATGGCTATTCTTATATATATATTTCTGGTTTGAAAATGAACTCCTACAACTTCTTGGTAAATTATCTAGTGATATCCATTAAAATTTAAAATAGATATAACCTTTGATAGAGAAATAACAGTTTTAGGACTCTGTGGTGTTGAAATAAAACTACAAGTTGTCAAGCCAAAGTATTAAGGGAAGTTTTATTGAATCATCAAAGGAGAAAAACTGGAAAGAATATGAGTAACATCAATAAATGAATGGTTAAATAAAGTGTGGTACTTTATGGCTGTGAAAACTTAAGCAGCTCCTTGAAATACAATGCTTTAGAGTTACAGTTACTGACTTGAAGGGATGGTTATTAAGAGAGAAAATAAATTTTCAAAGTAACATGTAAAATATGATACTGTTTTTTTCAAGAGAAATAATCCCCAGGTGTCTCTATATAATTACATAATGTGACGGGGGAGGCAATGAAAATGGGGTAGGGGAAGATTTTGTTTATTTGCAGCTTCGTGTTATATCTGCAGTTTCAGTAAATAAAGCTTTTTTGTTGATGTTGTTGCTGTTGTTTTGTACCATGGGAGAGAAATTTAATAGGAAAAATATGTTTAAAACATAGTTCACAGAAAACTCTCTCTCCGTTTCCAAGATTCTGAAGGGCCCAGACACTCCAGTTATGGGAATAACTGGAGTAAATAATCCTGGGTCCCTTAATCTTTCTAAAATTCAACTGTACATGATACTGGTTTAATATTAACCTCCCCAAAGTCTTCAGATTGATGCCATCAGCTCATAGTTGCTTCATTTTCTTAAATCAACCCTTCCATGCAGTTTGATTGAATATAAACTTTCCTCTAAATGTACATTTCTGTCAATTACCATTTGGTATTTCTCTGCAAACACAAACTCTCAGATTATAGGGTTCAGGTAGAGGATATATTGATTCATCTAAACAGCACCTGCTTTTATGGGAAATGCAAGCTCCCATCCACTTGGCTTCCATGGAAGCAGCAATTTTTGTACAATACCATCCTACCACATTTTGCACACAGGTAAGCAGCAGACCCTGGCTAGGATGATGAGACCCTTCCTCCGGGTGCATATAGTATTTGGGCCAGAAAGAATAGCAAAATAGTCTCCTTTCAGTGATAAAACTATAAAACATAAAATTTGTGAGTTGTCAAAAACTAGGTTTCCTGCCATGTGAATAAAGCAAAACTGCAGGGAAAGAAAATGAAGCAAAGTTCCCAAGAATAGTAAATGTAATAGATGAAGAGAGGATTGATGGTACTGGAGTCCCTAGTTAAGTTGTTTCTGAGTCCCAGAACTGCCCTATACAATCAACTGATTATTCAACCTTCCTTTGGGTTTGATATCATTTACAATAACAAATATGTTATCTTAACAAATATGGATCACATGTTTTGTTTCCTTTGGAAAGTCCCCCAGAATCTAAGACAGAGACTGAGACACAGAAGATATCTAAACCATAGGTAACTAATACATTAATCTGGATTAAACTGAGATGAGCAGGGAGAAAGGCAGAGTCCAGAAGACCCAATACCGTTAGAAGAAAGAACACAGGCAGTGGGCAGATAGAGTTCAATATAAAATTAAAAAGAACAGGAAGATCTTTTTAAAAGCCATAAAATGAAGAGAATCTACAATGCAAAGAAGAAAATTATAGCAAGGAAACCTGATATTCCATACAAAAACAAAAATGTTAAAATGTCTGAAGAAACTGAATTAGTGAGCTACATAGATATTTAAGGGAATAGAGTTCTGGGCAGATGTATGTGTCCTGAGTCTTTACAGAGAGGGGAATGACCAAGATGAAGAGTGAGAGGTAATGAAGTCGGAAAGGTTATAGATTGGTAGAAAGCTATTACAAGCAATGACTTACATGTTGGTTGAAATGGGGAATCAATGCAGGATTTGAGTAGGGAAGTGACAAGATTTAACTTAAGTTTTTAAAGGATCTCTTCAGCAGTCACGTGAATAGAGTGTAAGGGACAAAGCAAAAATGTAGTGAGACTACTTTGGAAGACAGATAATAATGGCTCAGAGCATATTGGAAGCAGAGGAGACAGAGAAACAGAGAAAGAGGGAGACACGAAGATAGATAGATATAGACATCTAGACTTTGGAAAAGAGGTCTTGAATAAATATATAAATTTGAGTCATGAGTATAGAATTGTTGATATAATTCTGGATGAAATCATTAAAAAGAGAGTAGAGAGAAAGAAGAGATGAGAAACTAGGTTTTATTCAAAGTAAGAAAATAAAGAAAATACTCAAAGAAGAGGTTTTAGAAATAGGGGTTTTGCTGATGATAGACCACAAATTCCCAATGCGATAGTGGAAAAGATTCAGCAGTTAGGGAAGGTGGAGAGCTAGGGGGAAAAAAAGGATATGCAGAGCCTTCGAGTAAAAAGAACAGGGAGGTAAGGAGTAACCAGGTTGTTTGGCGCTTCTTGTTATGATTGACATAAATGATAAGGTGTATGATGAAATCAGTGCTGGTCAATTGAAAGCATACAGCGTGGTAAGTTGAGAGTATTGTGAAGTCAAGAGTTCGGTGAGTCTCTGGAGTTTTTCTCTTGATCCTTTCCATTGGGGAAGTGGGCTTAGTCCCAGATTGTGGGCTTAGTCCCAGACTGTGGGCTTACTACTGATCTATTATTATGGAGGGCATAAATCTGAGAGACATTAGCTAAGAGTATATATTTAGAAGGCACTGAAGTACCCAGTTGAAACAGCATGAAATGATTAACTAGCTAAGCAGCCTCCAAGTTGAGAGCAGGGTCATCTGACATTTCCTAAAACTATGCTCCATTAATAGATAATACCAATATTTTATTAACTTCTTTACACAGAGGTACTAAGCCTAGACTGACTTCATCTCTATGTACATCAGCTTCCCCAATAGTAAAATGCAGTTTAAAATAGAATCTACCACAAAGGGTTGTTGGGAGGATTATGAATTGGTATTCACAAAGAATCTAGCACAAAGCCAGAAAATTTTAAAAGATCTACAATGTTAGTATTCTTGATATTATATATCCCACCTAAATACTTTTCAAATCTGCCACTTTTCCAAGTCTATAGACTTCTACTGCTGTCACCCTAGTCCTGGCCACCATCATCACTCATCCTGAATTGCTGCAATTTTGTCTCTAAATTGGCTCTTAGTATGTACACTCTCGCCTCAAATACCTCCATGAAGTATGTAAAGTAATATTTTTGATAACATCTTTGAGATATCCCTATACCATCAGCTGATTCAAATTGTACAACTCACATGTTTTTAATATACTCACAGAGATGTGCAAATATCACCACCATCTAATTTTAGGACATTGACATTACTCCCAAAAGAAACCGCATACCCATTAGCAGCCATTCCCCATTGCCCCCTGACACAGCCCTGGAAACTATTCACCCACTTCCTATCTCTATAGATTTGCTTATTCTGAACTGAATGGAATCATATAATATGTGGTCATCTGTGACTGGCTTCTTAAAATATTATTTTCAAGGTTCCTCCATATTTTAGTGTATATCAGTACTTCACTCCTTTTTATTGTCAAAATAACATTCTCTTGTATGGATAAACCACAGTTCCATTGACCAGTTTAGAGATATTTCGGATGTTTCCACTTTTTTACTATTATATATAATGGTGCTATGACATTCATCTACAAGTTTTTGTGTGGCATACGTTTTTATTTATCTTAGGTATGTACCTAAAAGTGGAATTTCACACTGATATAACTTTCTTAACATTCTGAGGAACCGAAGTGGCAGCAGCATTTTCCAATGCCATCAAAAATGTATGATAATTCCAATTTTCTCATGGTCTTGTCAACACTTCTTATCATCTTTTTGGTTTTAGCCATCTCAGTGGGTGTGATATCTTACTGCACATTTATGTATTTCTCTAATGACTGATGATGTTGACCATCTTTTATGAGCTTACTGACCATGTAAGCTATATAGAAATGTCTGACTGACTATAGAAATGTCTATTTGAATTGTTGCCCATTTTGTAGTTGGGTTGTCTTTATTGTTGAGTTATAAATATTTCTATGTATTCTGGATCAGTGTCCCTTATCAGATACATGATTTTCAAATATTTTGTCTTTTCACTTCCTCAGTGCTGTCCTTTGAGGTAAATAGTTTTTTTAATTTTTATGAAATCTGATTTGTCTATTTGCTTTCTTGTCACTTGTGCTTTTGGTGTCAGAATTAAGAAACTGTTGCCTATCAAAGGGCATGAGGAGCTACTTCTATGTTTTCTTCTAAGGGTTTTATACTTCTAGTTCATATTTAGGTCTATAATCCATTTTTAATTAATTTTTGAATAGAGTATAACATAGGGATGCACTTCATCCTTTTGTATGTGATTATCCAATTGTTTCTGCACCATTTGTTCAAAAGACACTTCTTTTCTCTTAACATGGTCTTGGCACCCTTGTCAAAAATCAGTTGACCATAAAGATTTATTTCTGGACTCTCAAGTCTACTTCACTGATCTACATGTCTACCCTTATACAAGTACCACACAGTTTTGTGTTCTGTCACTTTTTAGTAAGTTTTCAAACTGGGAAGTGTAAGTCCTCAAAGTTTGTTCTTTTCCAATTTTTTTTTAGCTATTCTGGGTATCATACATTTCCATGTGAATTTTAGGATCAGCTTATTAATTTCTACATGAAAGCTGGCTGGGATTTTTCATATGGATTGCATTGAATCTATAGATCAATTTGGAGACTACTGCCATCTTAACCATACTAATTCTTCTTATCCCTGAACACAGGATGTCTTTACATTAATTTAGGTCATCTTTAATTTCTTTTAACACTCTTTTTTGTAGGTTTCAGAGTATACATTTTTCATTTATAGTGTGTGTGAAATTTGTTCCTAAGGATTTTATTCTTTTTGATGCTATTGTAAAGGGGAATTAATTTCATGTTAAATTTTTTGTAGCTAGTGTACAAAATTGCAATTAATTTCTGTATATTGAGCCTGTATCTTCTAATCTTTCTGAACTCATTTATTAGTTTTAATAGTTTTTAGTGGATTTCTTAGGATTCTCTATGTACAACTGCATGTCATCTGTGACTAAGGATAGTTTTACTTCTTTCTTTTTCTTTGGGATTTGTTTTATTTCATTTTATTAATTGCTCTGACTAGAATCTCCAGTGCAGTGATGATTACATGTGATGAGAATGTACATCACTGTGTTGCTCCTGATTTTAGGGGGAAACAACCTTTTACTATTAAGTATGATGTTAGCTGTAGGTGTTTTACAGTTGCCCTTTATTGTGTTGAAGAAAGTCCTTTCTTTTCCTAGTTGATTGAGCTTTTTCTTCATGAATTTTTTTAATGCTTTTTCTGCATTTACTGATATGATCATATGGTTTTTGTCTTTTATTCTATTTGTATAGTGTATTACATTAATTAGTTTTTAGATGTTAAACTACCTTTTATTCCTAGGATAAATCCTACATGGTGTGGTAAAAATTTTGTTTTATGTATGTTGCTTGATTTGGTTTTCTAGCATTTTTCAAAGGATTTTTGCATCTACATTTAAAAGAGATATTGACCTGTAGTTTTCTTCTCTTGTGATGTCTTTGTTGTGTTTTGATATCAAGGTAATACTGGCCTCATAGAATGAGTTACAAAGTGTTCCCTCCTCTTCTATTTTTGGAAGAGTGTGTGAAGTATTCACATACTTGTGAATTTTCATGATTTCTTTTTGATTTCATTCCTTTGTGATTTTACTTTTTATGGTTTCAATCCTTTTACATTTATTGATACTTGTATTATGGTCTAACACATTGTTTATCCTGGAGAATTTACCTTATGCACTTGAGAGCAATGTGTATTCTGTTGTCGTTAGGTGGAGTCTTCTATAAATATCTGTTAGGTACATTCAGGTTATAGTGTTTTATGAGTCTTCTATTTCCTTGTTGATCTTCTGCCTACTTGTTATATCCATTACTAAAAGTGTGGTATTTAATTCTCCATTTATTATTTCTTCATTTTCCCTTGTTCAGTTTGGCTAAAGTTTTGTCAACCTTGTTGATCTTTTCAAAAAATGAACTTTTTTTTCCTTTCAATTGTGTCAATTTTTTCTTCATATATTTTGGGGTTTTGTTGTTAGGGACATATATATTTACAATATTTGTTGTTCTGATGAATTGACCCTGTAACTGTTATAAAATGTCCTTCTTCATCCTTAGTAACCATTTTTATCATAATATCTATTTTGTCCAATATTATTTCTGCCACTTACTCTGTTACCGTGATGACATATTTTTTCCGTTGTGTTACATTCCAACCTATTTTTCTGTTTGAATTTAAAATGTGTCTCTTGTAGAAGCCATTTCTATCATTGTTCTTATACTTTTCTTTAATTCATTAGACATGGTTTCCTTTGGTTCTTCGAACATATTCATAATAGCTGGTTTACAGGCTTTGTAATAAGCCTAGTATCTGGACTTCCTCAGGGACAGTTCTTATTGACTGCTTTTTTTCCTTGTGTATAGGCCACACTTCCCTGTTTCTTTACATGTCTTCTAAATTTTTTTGTTTAAAATTGGTCATTATAAACAATTTGGCATATAAATAAGTATATTGTGGCAACTCTGGAAATCAGAACCCCCACTCATGCAGGGTTTTTGTGTTGCCGTTGCTGCTTTTGCTACTGTTCATTTAGTGAATTTCTTGGTCAGATTCTGCAAACTCTGTATTCCTTGTTATGTCTAACCACTGACTGAAGTCTCTGCTTAATTATATCTCAGTGGTCAGCTAATGATTGGACAGAGATTTTCTTAAATGCCTTGAACCAGGAAGTCCCTCACTCTTTGCTATGGGGCTCTGTTTGTGTGGTAGGGCACATCTTCCACATTCCAAAAGTTTACAAATCTGCGTCAGCCTTTATTTCCGGCTTGCACAGACCCTTAAGGTCAGCAGAGGTGAAAGGGCCTTCTTAGGTCTCTTTTGGGTATGTGCACTGGCCTGTACATGTGCATGGCCTTCTAAATCCCCAGGAATATGTTAGAGCTTTTCAAAGCCCCTATAGACATCTTATTCCCAGATTTTTTTTTTCTTTTTTTTTTTTTTTGTCAGTCTCTTGCAAAACTGCCTTGGGCAGTTGTGGTGTTAAACAAATGCCAATGATTGTCAGCAGATGCCCTGTAAAAAGGGGCTTTTCACACTGAGTGATCTCTGAGTCAGATCAAAAGAAAACAAGCCCTGTGAATCAGTTTTTCCAGGGAGCTGCCAGGCAGGTCAAATATTGACAACTGAGGATAAGGCTTTTTGAGAAGCTCCATAACCTTGACGCCCCTTCCAGTGGCTGTTAGCCTTCTGGATTTCATAGCTACCACGGTGCAAGGCTGCTACTTTTCAAAACTACTGGAGAGGTGGGGAGCCAGAGATAGCAATACAGCAAGTTAAAACACCACAAATTCATTGTTCTTACTGTTTCAACTATTTTTCTTAATAAAACAGTCCTTAAATTTTTGCAAGCCTTTGGTTAATTTCTAGAGTTCTGAAAAAGCTGATTTTTTCAATTCTTGCCACTATTGTTTTCATAAAGGAGTGTGTTTTTGATGTTCTTACCTTGCCACTCTGGAAATTCTTCTCCTAAAGCAATATCTTTAAACGCATAGTCTAAGTATTTAATTCCTCTTCTTAAAATTATGTAATAGCTTCCCTTTAACTTTCAAATAAAATCCCAAAAATTACCTACAAAGCCCCACATAATCTGGCCCCTCGCTCCCTCTTAGCCTCAAACTTCACATTCTCCCCCTAGACTTCCTTTCAATACCTATAATAAACTTCTTCCCGCTGTCCTTTTGCACAGATTATTCCTTCGCCCATAACCCTCTCCCTCTCCTCATTCCAGTCCCATGCCTATCAACTAACTCCGATCTCCCAGGTCTCACAGTAAATGCCACTTCCTGGGGAGCCTTCTCTGACTCACAAGTTAGATTCAGTCTCTCCATCAAATGCTCTCACAGCACCCTGCCTATTTCCTTCGTAGCACTTATCATGACTGTAACAAAATGTAATTTGTGTATCTGTTGAATTTTAAGATCCATCATGGCAGAGATTTAATCTGGTTCAGAGGCAAATGTTCAATAAATGTTTGTTAAAACAGTGAATGAATAAACAGAAGAAGAGAATAAATGCATTATGCAAATACCTGGCCACAAAGTTGTTCTGTTTTGGGGAAAGCTGACGAGGAAAGGGACAAGTAACCTCACTAAAGCAGCTCTGAAACTCCATATACATGTAACTGCTTCAGCCAGTGCAGCTTCTCAAAATATCTATGTTGAAAATTAAAGAGGATTATGGTCTTACTATGAAAATCTCTGATCTAAATTTCTTGTTTTATAGATAAACATATCAACTCCAAGGGAGCAAGGAATTTTTTCAAGAGTTGTCAGACTGCAAATTACTTGAGGAAATTTTAAAATATCCATGCCCAGCCTGTCCCCGTATTTTATCTGTCATAAATTTGCTTTTAATGTGGCCCAAGAGTATGGGTGTTTTTTGAAAAGCTCGCTAAATAATTCTAACACGCATCCAGGTTTCCTGAGAACCGTTATAGGTAAAAAGTATCTTGTCTCAGGTTTGTTCCTGTCAACCTTCCATTTAAGGTGCTCCAGTCCTCACAGCAAGGAACATAATAAGATTTGGGGACAGTCTGATAAATAATCATCTTAGAAAGATAAGGAATATAAGCAACGCGGGTGTTGGTCCTCAACCAAAAAACTAAAGCAAAGGTACTCTTCACATTTGAAGTAACAGAAAAAGCTTGTCACTGGGGAACAGACAACCTGTTTTCTGCTAATAAACTCTAGGGTGGCTTTTGTGGCTGCCTTGATTAATTGGTGACAATGAAATAACCAGTGCTCAGGGATACATGCGACGGCAAAGGATTGTAAGTGACAATTTGCTGTTAAAATTCATCGGCGCCTGCAAAGCGCCTTGATTAATGAAGTCGCTGTGCCTGCCTCCGCTCTGAGGAGGGGGCCGCTGGGGGAGGGAAGGGACAAGAAAATTGCAAGGATGCTCTCGCTAAAGAGGTTCGGCACCCAGTTGCATTTAATCTATCTGCCGTTCCATTACGCAAGTACCTTCTCCCTCTCAGCTGTTCGCCGGCGCTGCCATTAATCACAGACTGCTGCAAAGAAAAGGCGAGTAGTGGGGAGGTAGGGGAGAGAGCTGTCCTTCCCGGCTTGTAGCGGGGGAGGATGATGGGTAAGCAGGGGGCCCAGGAGGGGAACTGCTGGGTTATGACCAACGAGGAACTTAAAACAGGACTCACAGAGTTGAGCCTCAGCAGGCCACAGCTGGATGCGCCACCACCCGCCCCCCACACACCGGCTCTGTGGAGGTGCTTGGTGCACATCGCCATCTACAGCTAACTGTGTAAACTGCTCCGAGGGAACCGCTGAGCTCCAGAAAGGCCCAGCAATCAGAGCACTGGCAAATCCAGTGGCTTTAGCAAGTCCGTGCGCTGGCCAGGGAGGCAGGACAGCATTGGCTTCGATGACACTGGGCTGCCTTCTTTGGTGCTTGGCCCTACAGCGTGTCGTCCTGCACAAGGTTTAGCTAGTGACCATGGAAACGGGCCATAAAGAACGGATTCCCATGAAATCATTTGAATGAGCTCTTTTGTCCCTAGAGCAAAAACAACAGCCTGTACCCATATTCGCAATTTACCCAGTTAGAGAGGGTTGCTGCATCGGACCTTTCTTTGAAAACAGTTTAAAAATTTTTCTGAAGTCAGTGTTAAAATCTCTTTATGCTACTATATTCGATGTAAGGAAATTTCAGTTTTAAGGTCATAGAGTCATATTCTCCAAGTTGCATTATGTTTAACACCTGAATACTTTCTAATACATGATGAATAACAAACAACTCAGTATTTGTACAGCCCAAAATTCTAATATGTCAGGAATGGAAGGGTCTATTTGGAGTCTCTTTTCCTGAACAGTGTTCCTAAAGTGTATTAAGAGTTTGTGTACATGATCTCATCTCATACACACAAAACCTGTTGTAGACAATACAGGTATCCCCATTTTACAGATGAGAATAATTCAGATGAGAGGTTTTCAAAATATCTAGGTAGCTCCCTCAAGGTCCCACAGCTACAAATTTCCTTCAAACTTTGGTTCAATCAATGAAATAAAGGCATCCTCCCATGCTCCATGAATGCGATTTCTCTATGAGGACAATGGGGCTAATTCACCAGCAGAAGATGTCATCCCAGCTCTGCTAGTATTAGCTGTGTGACTTTGAACCAGTCACTTGACCTCTCTGAGCCTCCCCTCTTTTTTGTCTGTACACTGATAAAGCTGGGTGAATGGATTAACTTTGGGATGCTAGAATAGAAGTTGAACATTTTTAAAAAAGATACGGAAGCTTGAGGTCTCTTAGCTTGCAAACTGGAAGCGACTCAGTGATTGAAAGGAGTCAGATACGACTGGACTATTCCACTGTTTATGACAACACAAGGCACTGGTCATCCCTGGACCACTCCCCCAGCCCACCTCTCTCCTCTGCTCTGGGCAGTAGGCCCCAATTATTGACAGGTGGAAGCATCTTTCCATCCTTGCCTTTGACATGCAGTATGGGAGACAGCTTTGAATTTGATGGAGTAAAGAGTCTGTCAGCCTTCCTGCTTCACAGCACTCAAAGAAAGCTTACCTGCACAAGTGTGTGTCGGCAGCACATAGCCCACTTCTAAGAGGATTGCACATCAGGATCAAGACATGGAGAGCAACTACTCCCTGGAAATGTTTAAACAAAGAAAAAGGTATAGTCTAAGAATCTTCAGATTTTTTTTTTACAATCTCTTTAAATGAAGCCAGCTTGGGATAGGACATGGTTGACAGCATTTCCCCAGACAGAATGTTAAATATTGCCTTCAAACCAGAAAATTACTCATGGATTTGACCTGTAGAAAAGATAAACGTCTATTCAACTCTGTTCTATTCCAGTGTGGGCTTTATTGTTTTTAGTGAAACAATCTGAGCCAGCCTCCTAATGAAGCAACCCAGCATATAAACACATCAAGTATACGGCACAGGCACAGAGTCCTTGCCAACCAAACGCAACACCCCAGAAGGCCACCCACAGCTGCTGAGAGCAGGGTGTGCACACCAGCTTAACAAGGTGGCTGCCCTACCCCAGCGCAACAGCAGACACACAGTCCAGGAGCAAACAGACATGGCAAATGAAAACTCTGGCTAAGGATGGAGCAGAAACAACAGCTTATAATTCACTGCCTCAAGAGCCTCTGAAGTCACTACCATTCCAGCTTTGGCTAAAGACAATTTTCATCATGACAGGTGACTACCATCTGTAAGACCCTGTCAGACCACATATGCCTAATAATGGTCTCTCATTTTTACCCAGTATTTTACAGCTCACATAGGGCCACCGCATGCCCCGTCTCATTGGATTCTCTTAACAACACTATTAAACATGTGGTACAGGGACTCACTGCACTGGCTGCATTTTGTTTTTCAGAGTGATGCTATCAAGTAGTATTGTATCTATTTGTTGGTTCAGCAAGCTCGTATGCAGGGTCCGCTCTGTTCCAGGCACTCGGAGAAGATGGAGGGGCACACAGAAGGAAGGAGAGAAAGCGGAGGAGAGTCAAATATGGCCTCCATGTGAATGTTTTCAAAGAGTTAATCTCAAGAGGAGGCAGAAGGGTAAACCGATAACTCTAATTCAATCTTGACAGAACTGAGAGGGAGGTATTCATAATCCCCAAGGGGAGCAGTGATGTGATTCTGAAGAGTTTTCTAAATGGTAAAAAGAATTTAAGTAAACTTTTCATTCCGATTCTTAGAAAAAGTTATAATTATGAAACTATGCACTTTAAGTTCTAAGATTAGTTAATAAGCTTATGAAATATTTTATTATTGCTTATTTAAGACTAACAACAAAACCTCCAGGTAAGACAAGCAGGCACTGTTATCCTTATCTTACAGAGGCTCACGGAAGTTGAATGGCTTGTGCAAGGCAACAGGTCAGAAATTCGAATTTACTAGGGAATTGCTGATGCTCAGTTCAAACCTGGATTCTAATCCAGTGCTTCTCAAATTTAATGAATATAAAAACCACTTGGGGATCTTGTTCAATTACAGATTCAGGTTTGTCAGTCTGGAGTGGGGTCTGAAAGTCAGCGTTTCTAACAAGCTGCCTGGTGATGCTGCTGCTGCTGGTCCATGGACCTGGCTTTGAGTAACAAGGATCCAGAGTGATGTCTTTGCCCTACATGTGTGTATTATAAAAAGGCGGGGTGGGGGGCACAATCAGCGTGCATGAATGCTAACAACAGTGAATTGGTTTATCAGAAATCAGAGGGAAGGGGGGACCTTCAAGATGGCGAAGGAGTAAGACGTGGAGATCACCTTCCTCCCCACAAATACATCAAAGACACATCTACATGTGGAAAAACTCCTACAGAACACCTACTGAATGCTGGCAGAAGACCTCAGACCTCCCAAAAGGCAAGAAACTCCCCACGTACCTGGGTAGGGCAAAAGAAAAAAGAAAAAACAGAGACAAAAGAATAGGGACGGGACCTGTGCCTCTGGGAGGGAGCTGTGAAGGAGGAAAAGTTTCCACACACTAGGAAGCCCCTTCGCTGGTGGAGACAGGGTGTGGGCATGGGGGAAGCTTCGGAGCCACAGAGGAGAGCACAGCAACAGGGGTGCAGAGGGCAAAGCGGAGAGATTCCCGCACAGAGGATCGGTGCCAACCAGCACTCACCAGCCTGAGAGGCTTGTCTGCTCACCCTCCGGGGCAGGCAGGGGCTGGGAGCTGAGGCTCGGGCTACAGAGGTCCGATCCCAGGGAGAGGACCGGGGATGGCTGTGTGAACACAGCCTGAAGGAGGCTAGTGAGCTGCAGCTAGCTGGGAGGGGGTCCGGGAAAAAGTCTGGAACTGCCGAAGAGGCAAGAGACCATTGTTTCAGGGTGCACAAGGAGAGGGGATTCCTTCCCTGTGTGCCCACAGAAGGCAGAGCACCGCCTAAGTGAGCTCCAGAGATGGGCACGAGCCCCAGCTATCAGGATGGACCCCAGAGACGGGCATGAAACGCTAACACTGCTGCTGCCACCAAGAAGCCTGTGTGCGAGCACAGGTCACTATCCACACCTCGCCTCCCGGGAGACTGTGCAGCCCGTCACTGCCAGGGTCCCATGATCCAGGGACAACTTCCTTGGGAGAACACACGGCGCGTCTCAGGCTGTTGCAATGTCATGCCAGCCTCTGCCACTACAGGCTCGCCCCACATTACAATTATGACTACCGTATCCCTCCCTCACCCTGGCCTGAGCAAGCAAGAGCACCCTAATCAGCCTCTGCTTTAACCCCATCTTGTCTGGGTGGGAACAGATGCCCGAGGGCAACTTACAGGCAGAGGTGGGGCCAAAACCAAAGCTGAACCCCAGGAGCTGTGCGAACAAAGAAGAGAAAGGGAAATCTCTCCGTGCAGCCTCAGGAGCAGCAGACTAAATGCCCACAATCAACTTGATGTATGCTGCATCTGTGGAATACCTGAAGAGACAATGAATCATCCCAAAATTGAGGTGGTGGACTTTGGGAGCAATTGTAGACTTGGAGTTTGCTTTCTGTGACTGATTTGTTTCTGATTTTTATATTTATCTTAGTTTAGTTTTTAGCTCTTGTTATCATTGGTGGATTTGTTTATTAGTTTGGTTGCTCTCTTCTTTTTCATTATTTAAATAATTTTTCTTTCTTTCTTTATTTTTTTTTCTCCCTTTTCTTCTGAGCCGTGTGGCTGAAAGGGTCTTGGTGCTCTGGCCTGGTATCAGGCCTGAGCCTCTGAGTGGGAGAGACAAGTTCAGGACATTGAACCACCACAGAACTCCCAGCCCTAGTAACTACAATCAGTGAGAGCTCTCGCAGAGATCTCCATCTCAACGCTAAGACCCAGCTCCACCCAACAGCCAGCAAGCTCCAGTGCTGGATGCCCCAGGCCAAACAACTAGCAACAAAGGAACACAACCCCACCCAATAGCAGAGAGGTTGCCTAAAATCATACTAAGTTCACAGACACCCAAAAACACACCACTGGACGTGGTCCTGCCCACCAGAGAGACAAGATCCAGCCCCACCCACCAGAACACAGGCACCAATCCCCTCCACCAGGAAGACAACACAAGCCACTGAACCAACCTCACCCACTGGGGGCAGAAACCAAAAACAATGGGAAATACAAACATGCAGTCTGTGAAAAGGAGACCCCAAACACAGTGAGTTAAACAAAATGAGAAGACAGAGAAATATGCAGCAGATGAAGAAGAAAGGTAAAAACCCACCAGACCAAACAAATGAAGAGGAAATAGGCAGTCTACCTGAAAAGGAATTCAGAGTAATGATAGTAAAGATGATCCAAAATCTTGGAAATAGATTGGAGAAAATAGAAGAAACGTTTAACAAGGACCTAGAAGAACTAAAGGGCAAAGAAACAATGATGAACAACACAATAAATGAAATTAAAATTTCTCTAGAACGAATCACTAGCAAAATAACTGAGGAAGAAGAATGGAAAGGTGACCTGGAAGACAAAATAGTAGAAATAACGGCCGCAGAGCAGAATAAAGAAAAAAGAATGAAAGGAATTGAGGACAGTCTCAGACACCTCTGGGACAACATTAAATGCACCAACATTCAAATTATAGGGGTCCCAGAAAAAGAAGAGAATAACAAAGGGACTGAGAAAATATTTAAAGAGATTATAGTTGAAAACTTCCCTAACAAATGGAAAGGAAATAGTCAATCAAGTCCAGAACGTGCAGAGAGTCCCCTACAGGATAAATCCAAAGAGAAAAATGCCAAGACACATATTAATCAAACTATCAAAAATTAAAAACAAAGAACAACTATTAAAAGCAGTAAGGGAAAAGCAACAAATACAAACAAGGGAATCCCCATAAGGTTAACAGCTGATCTTTCAGCAGAAACTCTGCAAGCCAGAAAGGGGTGCCAGGACATATTGAAAGTGATAAAAGGGAAAAACCTACAACCAAGATTACTCTACCCAGCAAGGATCTCATTCAGTTTCGAAGGAGAAATTAAAACCTTTTCAGACAGGGAAAAGCTAAAAGAATTCAGCACCACCAAACCAGCTTTACAACAAATGCTAAAGGAACTTCTCTAGGCAGGAAACACAAGAGAAGGAAAAGACCTACAATAACAAACCCAAAACAATTAAGAAACTGGGAATAGGAACATACATATCGAACATTACCTTAATGTAAATGGATTAAATGCTCCAACCAAAAGACATAGACTGGCTGAATGGATACAAAAACAAGACCCATATATGTGCTGTCTACAAAAGACCCACTTAAGACCTACGGACACATAGAGACTGCAAGTGAGAGGATGGAAAAAGATATTCCATGCAAATGGAAATCAAAAGAAAGCTGGAGTAGCAATTCTCATATCAGACAAAGTAGAGTTTAAAATAAAGACTATTACAAGAGACAAAGAAGGACACTACATAATGATCAAGGGATCAATCCAAGAAGAAGATATAACAATTGTAAATATTTATGCACCCAACATAGGATCACCTCAATACATAACGCAAATGCTAACAGCCATAAAAGGGGAAATCAACAGTAACACATTCACAGTAACACATTCACAGTATGTAACACATTCACAGTATGTAACACAGTAACACATTCACATTCACAGAAATCACAGTAACACATTCACCCCATTTTCACCAATGGACAGATCATCCAAAATGAAAGTAAATAAGGAAACACAAGCTTTAAATGACACATTAAACAAGGTGGACTTAATTGATATTTATAGGACATTCCATCCAAAAATAACAGAATACACTTTCTTCTCAAGTGCTCATGGAACATTCTCCAGGATAGATCATATCCTGGGTCAGAAATCAAGCCTTGGTAAATTTAAGAAAATTGAAATCATATCAAGTACCTTTTGTGACCACAGCACTATGAGACTATATCTCAATTACAGGAGAAAAACTGTAAAAAATACAAACACATGGAGGCTAAATAATACACTACTCAATAACCAAGAGATCACTGAATAAATCAAAGAGGAAATCAAAAAATACCGAGAAACAAATGACAATGAAAACATGACCACCCAAAACCTACGGGATGCAGCAAAAGAAGTTCTAAGAGGGACGTTAGTAGCAACACAATCCTACCTCAAGAAACAAGAAAAATCTCAAATAAACAACCTAACCTTACACCTAAGCAATTAGAGAAAAAGAACAAAAAAACCCCAAAGTTATCAGAAGGAAGGAAATCATAAAGATCTGATCAGAAATAAATGAAAAAGAAATGAAGGAAACGATAGCAAGGATCAATAAAACTAAAAGCTGGTTATTTGAGACGATAAAATAGATGAACCATAGCCAGACTCATCAAGAAAAAAAGGATGAAGACTCTTCCAAAAAAAAAGGAAGAAGACTCAAATCAACAGATTTAGAAATGAAAAAGGAGAAGTAATATCTGACACCACAGAAATACAAAGGACCATCAGAGATTACTACAAGCAACTATATGCCTATAAAATGGAAAACCTGGAAGAAATGGACAGATTCTTTGAAAAGCACAACCTTCCAAGACTGAACCAGGAAGATACAGAAAATATAAAGAGACCAATCACAAGCACTGAAGTTGAAACTGTGATTAAAAATCTTCCAACAAACAAAAGCCCAGGACCAGATGGCTTCACAGGCAAATTCTATCAAACATTTAGAGAAGAGCTAACACCTATCCTTCTCAAACTCTTCCAAAATATAGCTGAAGGAGGAACACTCCCAAAGTCATTCTTCGAGGCCACCATCACCCTAATACCAAAACCAGACAAAGATATCACAAAAAAAGAAAACTACAGACCAATATCACTGATGAACATAGATGCAAAAATCATCAACAAAATACTAGCAAACAGAATCCAACATCACATTAAAAGGATCATACACCATGATCAATGGGGTTTATCCCAGGAACGCAAGGATTCTTCAATATAGGCAAATCAATCAATGTGATATACCATATTACCAAACTGAAGGATAAAAACCATAATATCATCTCAATAGATGCAGAAAAATCTTTGGACAAAATTCAACACCCATTTATGATAAAAACTCCAGAAAGTGGGCATAGAGGGAACCTACCTCAACATAATAAAGATCATATATGACAAACCAACAGGCAACATCATTCTCAATGGTGAAAAAGTGAGACCATTTCCTCTAGATAAGGAACAAGACAAGGTTGCCCACTCTCACTACTATTATTCAACATAGTTTTGGAAGTTTTAGCCATGGCAATCAGAGAAGAAAAAGAAATAAAAGGAATACAAATCAGAAAAGAAGAAGTAAAACTGTCACTGTTTGCAGATGACATGATACTATACATAGAGTATCCTAAAGATGCTACCAGAAAACTACTAGAGCTAATCAATGAATCTGGTAAAGTTTCAGGATACAAAATTAATGCATGGAAATCTCTTGCATTCCTATACACTAACAACGAAAAATCTGAAAGAGAAATTAAGGAAACAATCGCATTCAGCATTGCAAGAAAAAGAATAAAATACCTAGGAATAAACCTACCTAAGGAGACAAAAGACCTGTATGCAGAAAACTACAAGACACTGATGAAAGAAATTAAAGAAGATACAAACAGATGGAGAGATATACCATGTTCTTGGATTGGAAGAATCAACAGTGTGAAAATAACTATATTACCCAAAGCAATCTATAGATTCAGTGCAATCCCTATCAAACTATGAATGGCATCTTTCACAGAACTAAAACGAAAAACTTTACAATTTGTACAGAAACACAAAAGACCCTGAATAGTGAAAGCAATCTTGAGAAAGAAAAATGGGGCTGGAAGAATCAGGCTCCCTGACTTCAGACTATACTACAAAGCTACAGTAATCAAGACACTATGGTACTGGCACAAAAACAGAAATATACATCATTGGAACAGGATAGAAAGCCCAGAGATAAACCCATGCACATATGGTCACCTTATCTTTGATAAGGTGACCATATACAATAAGAATATACAATGGGGAAAAGACAGCCCCTTCAATAAGTGGTGCTGGGAAAACTGGACAGCTACATGTAAAAGAATGAAATGAGAACACTTCCTAACACCATACACAAAAATAAACTCAAAATGCATTAAGGACCTAAATGTAAGGCCAGACACTATAAAACTCTTAGAGGAAAACATAGGCAGAACACTCTGTGACATAAATCACAGCAAGATCCTTTTTGACCACTGCCTAGAGAAATGGAAATAAAAACAAAAATAAACAAATGGGACCTAATGAAACTTCAAAGCTTTTGCACAGCAAAGGAAAGCATAAACAAGATGAAAAGACAACCCTCAGAATGGGAGAAAATATTTGCAAACGAAGCAACAGACAAAGGATTAATCTCCAAAATATTCAAGCAGCTCATGCAGCTCAATATAAAAAAAACAAACAACCCAATCCGAAAATGGGCAGAAGACCTAAATAGACATTTCTCCAAAGAAGATATACAGATTGCCAACAAACACATGAAAGGATGCTCAACATCACTAATCATTAGAGAAATGCAAATCACTAATCATTAGAGAAATGTAGGTGATACCTACAATAAGGTATCACCTCACATCAGTCAGAATGGCCATCATCAAAAAATCTACAAACAATAAATGCTCGAGAGGGTGTGGAGAGAAGGGAAGTCTCTTGTACTGTTGGTGGGAATGTAAATTGATACAGCCACTATGGAGAACAATATGGAGGTTCCTTACAAAACTAAAAGTAGAGCTACCATATGACCCAGCAATCCCACTACTGGGCATATACCCTGAGAAAACCATAATTCAAAAAGAGACGTGTACCACAATGTTCATTGCAGCTGTATTTACAATAGCCAGGACATGGAAGCAACCTAAGTGTCCATCGACAGATGAATGGATCAAGAAGGTGTGGCACATATATACAATGGAATATTACCCAGCCATAAAAAGAAACGAAATTGAGTTATTTGTAGTGAGGAGGATGGACTTAGAGTCTGTCATACAGAGTGAAGTAAGTCAGAAAGAGAAAAAAAAATACTGTGTATTAACACATATATACGGAATCTAAAAAAAAAATGGTTCCAATGAACCTAGGGGCAGGACAGGAATAAAGACGCAGACGTAGAAAATGGACTTGAGGACACGGGGAGGGGGAAGGGTAAGCTGGGATGAAGTGAGAGAGTGTCATGGACATATATACACTACCAAATGTAAAATATATAGCTAGTGGGAAGCAGCCGCATAACACAGGGAGATCATCTCGATGCTTTGTGACCACCCAGAGGGGTGGGTTAGGGAGGGTGGGAGGGAGACGCCAGAGGGAGCGGTATGGGGATATATGTATACATATAGCTGATTCAGTTTGTTATACAGCAGAAACTAACACAACATTGTAAAGCAATTATACTCCAATAAAAATGTTTTTTAAAAAAAGCAATTTGAGGGCAAAATAGTAGAAAATTAGGGGAAAACAGCCTTAAAATTTAAGGACAGGCCCAGGGTTTTGAAGACCTAACTTAGCTGAAGGAACCTTAGACAAGGCCAGTAGTGCCATACCTGCAGTTCTCAATTTTCCAGGGGTCCAAGAAAGCACCAAGAAGGATCTGTGAATTATTTTAGATATTCAAAAACTAACTATCGGAAATTGAATGTTTATACAAGGCCTCATATACTAATGAAAACATGGACTCATTAAAGATATTTACTACTGTTTTGTTCCTATCGTTGGCTTAATTCTTATTGTTCATGCTGCATGCTCAGATATATATATATATCTTTAATTAAGAATAGGAAAACAAATTTAGTATTAATGCAGTTCAAGTAGTAGATGAAGATTAAGAGAAGGAATACTTGGTAGTGAAAATGCTGGGATCTAATCCAAACCCCTTATTTTATGGAGTTGTTTTTATTTGTTGCTTTGTTTTGTCTTTTGTGGGTTTTGTGTATTGGTTTTGCGTTAGATTAGGCCCATAAATATTAAGTAACTAAGCAAAGGTTTAAGAGTAAGCAAATAGAAGAACCAGAATCAGATCCCTAATGTTCTGACTTCATGTTAATAATAAATAATCGTCACCATTTAATAATTTATTAAATTATTACCATTTAATAATAGCCTATTATGTGCCAGTCACCTACATTAATTATCACATTAAATCATCAAAATAACTGAGAGGAAAAAATCTTATATCACCATTTTATAGGCGAGGAATCTGAACCTCAGAGACATGCAGTAACTTGCCCGAGAAAACACAGCAAGTAAAATGTTTATCCAGAAATGGAGCCTAAATCCCTACCCCAAAGCCAATTCTTGTAATTGAAATCCCAGTTCCAATTCTCTCAAGTTGCTGTTAGACTCCAGGATCATCATACTGAGTATCTGAGCACTGGAGAAGTTGCTGGTATATTTATTTGAACCTGGCCTCTTTCCAAAACAGTCTGTGAGATGTAGAGGAAATGTGAACAGAGAGCCGCCCTGAGTTCCACCCATAGCAATGTTCCCCTCAGCAGCAGATCAGTATGTTGCCATTTCTCTAAAAATCTCTGAAACTTTCACTGCTACAGACACACAAAAAGAAGGGCATTCATCTCAGAAAGAAACTGGTGAGAATGCAAACCGAATTTTCTACCTTTTGCCCTATGGGTGCAGCAGAATAAGCACAGGAATCAAATAAATCCAGATTTACATCCAACTCCCCACTTATTGTGCTGGCTTGTGATCCTTGACAAACCACTGGTCTCTCTGAGCGATTTTTATCATCCAATAAAAGAGAAATAATACCACCTGCTTCACTGGATGGTAGTGAGGATTAAATAAGCTTGTGTAGGTAAAGCCCCTGGCACAGGTGAAGAACCAAACAAATATATCAGTAGCCCTTACTTGATGAGCTAGTTACCACCTTAGAAAACACAATTTACTTTTGGCATGTCTCAGCCAGATCACGGGCTGCCAACTGAAGTTGCCCTCTTGGCTTGAATTAATCCAGAATGAAAAACCTGAGCATTTGTTTATCCAACCTTATTTGGGGCATATTCCAAAATACTGACGCTGGATGGCCATAGGCTAATGACAGCATCCTTTCTGAAAATAAACGTCACTCGGCAAAGACCACTAATGCGGCCAGAGCAGAATCAGTGTGACCAACCAGAGGACAGTGTCCATTGCTCAGGGAAAGTATCAGACTGGATAGATTCTAATTTGGACTTCATTTTTCATCTCTTTCTATTGCCAACTAAAAACTGTCACTTGACATCGGGCTCTATAAGAATGAAGCCACTAGTCATTGCAGTCACTGGCCTTCAGCACACCCTCAAAGGAGTTCAGGGAGGAGATCAGGAATGACACCCTTTGTGCTCTGGAAAAACTGGCAGAATGGGCCTTGAGAGGATTAGATATTTGGGGGAGAAGATTTTATGAGCCCAATTTCTTGCATCTTCTCATATCTAGAAGAACACTAAAATCATGAACGGGGACATGTGTCCCTCGTGACCAGCCGCCAGCCTCTGTCAGCATGTGTGCTTGACTGCACACCTCCCGCTTCACCAAAATCACATGTGTATTGACCCTCTCCCTTACCTCTTCAGAGTAGCTCCTCAGAGCTATCTGAGAGGCTGTCTCCTGGGCTACAGTTCGCATTCTGCCCCAAGTAAAACTTAATTCACAGCTCCCACGTTATGCATTTTTTTCAGTTGACACCATCAGGGTTGGAAAGTTGAGTCTGATGAAGTCATTTCTCCCCCGTCTCCCCAGCCCAATCATGTTTTGCTTACCTCACTCAGTCTGAAAAAAAAAAAAAAAAAAAATCAATTTTCCCAGCTAGCACTCCAAAGGAAGAAAGGATGAACAGAAGAGCACTACGGTGCCAAACCGGTTATACTGTGACATCTTGGAAAGTAAAAGGGTGGACGGTGAAACACAACAATGCAACCCCATCTTTCCTGTCTTTAAAAACAGAGAATGATGGTTTTGTTCAGGGAACTAAAACAAAACCCTGGGGGGAGAAAACTAAACTTTAATTTTTAAAGACTTCTAGTGCTCAGTGAAACCAATTGATGCCTCTGATTCTTCTGCTCTATTCAGACTCTCTTTGCACAGCCAGCACCAGACCTCCCATATTCAAACAGACTGACAAATAATGATTTTTAACGCCACCAGTGAAGGACTTCTTAGTCAGCTCTAGAGAACACACGTGTGGAATGAGTTTTGCAAGTTGACTCAAGTCAGTCCCAGCTGGATCCCTTCTCCTGCTGAAAAGGCAAGCCCAGACAGGCAGCCTGGACTCCAGCAAAGAGCAATCTGCCATCCAGTGCGGCCACGGCTTTCTGAGAATCCCCTGTACTTCCTAAGACATGGGTCAGTCTACAGAGTCAGAAAGGGAACTATAGGTTAGACCTGAGTAAAAAGATATTTGGGGTTGAATTAGATGAAGAGTAGGGAGTTTAGGACTCCCTTCTCAATGCTGTGAGAAACTGAAAAGTCTACCATGACTTGACTTAGCTCACTTCTCCAGTCTGCCCTTGAAGCTCCAGCCAATTGAATTACAGCTCCTTGAACTAGCCCTGCCTGCTCTCACATTACAGGTTAGCTCAACAATTGTGTCCTCCAAATATATTCCCTCTTAGTAGCACTTATCCCACTGCATTGTAAATGCCTGCTTTTTAACCCCTATTCTCTAGGATATGGTGAGTTCTTTGAGCTGGATCTTTTTCATTCTTGTGTCTTTAGTGCCTGATAATAGGTATTTATTAACATTTTGCACTGAATGCTAAGTGCATGAATGAATAAATAAAAGAATGAGGAAAGGTTGCTGTTTCTGACCCTATCACTAGTAGGCTCTTGACAACATATTAAGCCATACCATTTAATGAGTTCTCACTTTGTGCTAGTAACAAGCTAAGTGCTTTACATAGAGTGTTCCTTTTCATCTTCACACCACCACTGTGAGATAGTAAAAATTATTAGCCTCATTTCAGCAGGAAAAAAAAATAATTAGAGGCTTGGGAAATAGAGACACTTACACAAGTTCACACGTTTAGGAAGTAACAGTCAAGATTTGCATCACAATGTGTTGTCTCCCTATGATAGTCAAGATGTGAACAAATGCTAGGGGCACTCAGAGTATAGAATATTTAAATTCCTCTCTTGAAGCTATTTATTTTTTTCATTCATTCATCCATCCACCAGTTTCGTATCCATTAAGTATTTATTTAGAACCTACTTTAAATGGGGCTCTGTGTGAGGCTCCAGAGGATGCAAAATGAACAACACCCCTTATTTTCAAAGAGTTTGCTGTTTAGTTGGAAAGATGATGACAGAGAGCTGCAATATAAGTTAAATCCCTCAAAAGCTATGAAATGTAAAAGAAATTAAAGGAGAAAATAATCTCAATCACAGTTTTTAAACAGACCCTTTGTCTCTTTCCACCCCCAAATGGTACCCCACCTGCTCCACCAGCAGGAATCCAAGCAGTAGCACATCTTTTTTTTTTTTAATTTTTTTTTTATTTATTTATTTTTGGCTGTGTTGGGTCTTCGTTGCTGCATGCGGGCTTTAGTTGCGGCGAGCGGGGGCTGCTCTTCGTTGCGGTGCACAGGCTTCTCATTGCAGGGGCTTCTCTTGTTCTGGAGCAAAAGCTCTAGGTGCGTGGGCTTCAGTAGTTGTGGCATGTGGACTCAGTAGTTGTGGCTCGCAGGCTCTAGAGCACAGGCTCAGTAGTTGTGGCACACGGGCTTAGTTGCTCCGCGGCATGTGGGATCTTCCCGGACCAGGGATCGAACCCGTGTCCCCTGCATTGGCAGGCAGGTTCTTAACCACTGCGCCACCAGGGAAGCCCACACATCTTTTTATTTAAACACTTAAAATGTATTTTCATCAAGGTACTGCCTGTTGTCAGGGAGGGGAAAATTTTCCCCTCTACCCCTCTTAAATTCTTCTGGCTGAACTAATAATAAAATTAACATAAGACACAGTAACAGAAAATAAAGAAACAAATTTCAATTTGTGCACACGGAGGTCTCATAGAAATAGGACCTGAGAAGTGGCCAAAGCAGACAGCTTTTATACTTTTTAGGCAGAGACATGATACATTTGTGAGGAACTGACAGGACAAAGAAACTTGGGTTTTGGGTGCTCAATTAGTGATGAATCTAAACAGAGTTTGGGTTTGGGGTAGTAAATTAAAGTAACAAGGTCTGTTTATACAGGTTTTTTGGACTGAATTCCCTGTCTCTCTCAATAAGAGTGTCCTTCTACCTCCAGATGCAGGGAGTACACCTTTCACATGAGAGATTTCTTTCCTGCCTTCAGGGAGGGTCGGAACATCCCTTTTGCATTGGCCATTTTTTAAGTAACTTTAAATCGAAATAATCAATATACTGTTGTGGCATATTTTGGGGCAGTCCACCCTGAGCCCCAGAACATTCAGTGACTTCTGAATGTTTAAAAACATTCAGTGACTTCTCATCATTAAGCAAAAATCTCTGAACTCATTAAGATGCTAAAATTTGGTCCCACCTGCATTTCCAGGTTTATGCCCTGCATCTCTTTTAAAATTCCTGCCTGGTTGTCACCATTTATAAACTCTATTCTGTTCCCTCCTGCCTCTGCATTTTTGCTCCAGCTACTTCCATTGGGATTAGATTTATTCTTTCTATTTAGGCTTTTCTGCCACCTGTACGGTTTCTCCTGGATTCTTCTAAAACATTTTGCTTCATAAAGATATCTTCTTTCTCATACAGCTCTGTCAAAAAATATTGAATTATCCTTGGTTGGAATTAACTGTTTATATCTCAGAGTCCTTGTCCTAGCCTATGAACATCTTAATAACCACAACAGTTTCTCATCCATCTTCATATCCTCAGTGCCTAACACAATGGCATGTGCTGCATTCTCAGTGAATGTCTGCTAAAATGAATGGACTGACCAGTCTTGTGTAACATTTGCTTGTTCAAACATGCTATTTCCCATTCAGTTTGAAAGCTTTGTGAGACCTGAGACTATATGTATATCTTGGCGTCTTTCACTTTCACCTCACCATAGTTCCTAGTACAGCCTTTGTATACAGTAAGTGCCCGGAAAATATTTTTTGACGAATGGAAAACTGTCCATTATAAGATAGGAATGATTTTATCTAGTTTATTCATTGCTGCATTTTTTGTATCTAGACATGGTAGATATTCAATAAATGACTGTAAAGTAAATGGATGCTAATCCCCAAATATCTAGTCACAGAATTAAATGGACATACTGTTTGCCTGACCTGCCCCTGCTCTTCTGACCCTTTCTCCACTCCCTGCATGGTAACTGCAGAAGTAGACACTTTATGAAATGTGTGATTTTCTCCCAGCTGGAGTTGGTGGATCCAAGGAAGAGAAACCATAATCAAACTACCAATTCTGGCTCTTTCCTAGAATTTTTGGACTTAAGACACAATGAATCAAGTTGATTAGCTAGAGCTGTTAGATGAAGAAATTAAGGTAAGAGGTAGTCATGATGACCCCAAAGTTTTTGAGTGCAATTGTCCCTTAAGTTAAATTGCAAATTTGTCCTCTCTATGACGTAGTTGTGCTGTATGATATCTGGGCAAACAAACACCTCATGCTTTTTTTTTTTTTCCTCAAACTGTTCAAGATGGATTTTTGTCACTTACTTCCAAAAGAGCCTTAATGATTGCAGAGACCATTCTGGTAAAAGACACAGGTGATGATAGAGCCTGGAGAATAGGAAGAATAACTAACACTAAATTACACTACAGAACTATAGACATTTACCTAGGACTTTTCTAAGACAGAGAGACTCAAACAATAAGGAAAGCCACTGAGATGTTGTCTGACAAAATAAGACACTGCATGATAGTTTCATTTAAAAAATTACTAAGCAGTAGAGAAAGCAACCCAGGCCAGATCATATCAGTGGTATTCAATAAAAAGTTAGCAGTAGCCCAACTGGATTTGGAATGAAAGAGACGAGGGTAGAGAATAGCACTAAGAACTTGGATAAGAGCCTACCTTGTCGCAAAGAATTTCCTTCCTTTTTTCCTTCCTTCCACACACGTATATATAATATCTTTATATCAATATTATGTGCCAGGTATACTACTTAATGCTAAAGTTATGGAGAATAAAGTCTCCCTTTCCCTCAAGGATCTTTCTCATGTCGAGGAGATGAGAATCTGGTGTGAGAGGTAGAGTACTTTGTGATAGGTATTATGGTCTAGAATTGCATTATGGGAGTGCTGGTTAGGGGAACCAAGCCAGTGTAAAGATTCCATGGAAAGTTTCACTGAAAAGGCACTGCTTGAGAAGACCTAAAAGGTGAGTAGATTTTACCTGTGCTAAGGATAGTGCTGTAGATGGGAGAGGGCATTCCAGGAAGAGAAAACAGCATATGCAAAGGCATGGTGACTGGATAGAACATGGCATATTCAGAAAGGGTGGTAAGTCTTCCAAGTTTATGTTTCAGTGGGATAGGTAAACAGGTAAATCAACAATTGCGCTAAGTCCTTTGACAGAAATGAGCATGTAGTCCTATGTAAAAACATATGAAGGAGGGCTTCCCTGGTGGCGCAGTGGTTGAGAGTCCGCCTGCCGATGCAGGGGACATGGGTTCGTGCCCCGGTCCGGGAAGATCCCACATGCCGCGGAGCGGCTGGGCCCGTGAGCCATGGCCTCTGGGCCTGCGCGTCCGGAGCCTGTGCTCCGCAACGGGAGAGGCCACAACAGTGAGAGGTCCGCATACCACAAAAACAAAACAAAACAAACAAACAAACAAACAAAAACATATAAAGGAAAACCAACCCAGCGTGTTCAGGTGGTTAATGTTATGGAAGATTTCCTGGAGGAGGTGACACTATAGGTGAGTGTGAATGATAGAGGATATTCAAGTAGAGAAGGGATGGTAAGGGAGGATTTTCACGCAAAATGCAGAGTACCTGAACAAACATTGGAAAGCTTGCCTTACTCAATAACCAGAATTATTACATTCTCTCTGCTCCAGAAGCAACGGAGAGGAGGGTGCAATTTCATTAGCACTAAATATTGTCTTCCCAGAGAAGCTATATTCTAAAGCACAGGTAGCAGATTCAGTACAAGAAGCATAAAATCAGTGTAAACGAGGCAAACAGTCAAGATGGATGGGGTTAAATGGGAACTGGCACTTGGCTACCATGTTGAGAGGCAACAGGGAGTGGCAAAGACTGTGGCCAAGCAGATATAGTGCAGGGCCTATCTAGATATACAGCACTCTTCAGTTCCAAACAATTGTTGTCATGCAGGAACATAGCCTCAAAGTTTCTAGATCTTTCTTATTGCCAAGCAGATACAGATTGCGTGTGTCTAAGAAATTTCCTGATACCAATTTAACACTCCATGAATGTCACTCTTTAAGTTAAGCAAAACACTTCTGCAAGTCAGAAACATATTGGAGCCCTATAGCTTGTGATGTTTGAATTAAGACTTAGATGACAGACATACTAAAAATGTACTTCAATAATCTGTCATGAATTTCTCCCTTCTAAGTTTGAATTAAACTTCAGAGTCAACTGGTATGTGGTATAATGACTTACTATTTTTCTAAAGGAAAAACCGTAAAACCTGATTTTTCCCATTTCTTTATGTCCCGAGATCTGGCCTGGACTGAGAATTATATCAGAATTGAATATCAGTATCAACTAGCATGTGCTATAACAATTTTTGTATTTTCTTTAAATGAAAATTCATAAAAGCCAAATTTTCCCATTTCTTTAAGTCCTATGATCTGGACTTCTGTATGTATTATATCAGCCACTTGAGAAATGTCAAGGTTACTTAGGATGTCATGTACTAGTTAGTAATAGCATGCCTAATTACAGACCAGAGGAAATAGTTAGTTGGAGGGAATAGAGGAGAAGAGGACAAGATAAGAGAAGAATCCTTATAAATACCTCTTCCTGCTTATACTCACCTCTCATGCTCCCTACTCTGTATTGCACACATGACAAGGAATGTTAGCTTGTCACCATCCCCCGCCTCTGTGGAACATCATGTTACTGTGTTAAAAACAGTGATTAAGTAAAACAAATGTTATAGTTATGAAAATTGAGGCTCCAAGAGATCAATAATAATAACATCTGACATTTATGTGATGCTTTTAGTCTTCCAAGGGCCTTTCTGCCACCTAAGTCATGTGACACACGTGATAACATTTTTGGTAAATGGGGCGGAGATTGCCATCTTTATTATGCAGAGGAAACTAAGGTTTCAAGCAAGTCACTGCTCTACCACACATTAACTGTGTGAAAGCAGACAAGGTATCTTAGCTCTGTATGTCTCAGCTTCAAATCTGAAATAGGAACATCAATAAAACTTACAAAGTTGCTGTTTTGAAGACCAGGAGAGACAGTTCACGGGATCTCAATGCCTATCTTAACGTAAGGGCTCAGATATTAGCTTTTCTTATCACCATTGTAATTAAGATGTTAACACATTTATCTAACAGATAAATCCTGGAATCTCAGTGGTTTTACCCTCTTATTTAAAGTCCTGTTGGCAGGCTGAGGCGGGTGGGCAGAGGAGGGAGATAGAAATGATCTTGGCTCCACTCAGGAAGCCAGGGTTCTCTGTCAGCCTCTTGGTGTCCCTAGAGAGATCCCCTATACTTGGCCTACATGAGGAAAAGGAGAGAGAATGAAGGGAGGTTTCTACAGTCTAGGCTTGGAAGTGGCCTTCTTTCCTTCCACCCGCATTCCATTAACTAGAACTCAGCCACATGGCCAAACTGACTATAATGAGCCTAGGAAACACAGCCTAATTGGATTTAGGAAGAGCAGAGAATCGCTTTGAATGAACACAGAGCCATCTGTGCCACAGGAAGTGACTTTGCACAGGTCCACCAGATGATAATTGTGAGAGCTGGAACTTCAAAGCAAGTCATCTGGCTCCAGGCCCAGAACTCTTCCCTCTACAATTGCCCAAGGTCCTACATGAAAACAGCAGCCAGGTGCTCTAATTTGGAATTCCAGGATCTTTTCTCCCACCCTTTCTGGCTGGCAAATTCATGCTGATGAATTCTAAATGGTAGGGTTCTTTCCATCACTGTGCTGTGCTTTATTACAGGTGGTCTGATAGCACATGCATTGAACTCGAAACCCAAGCTTTCTATTCTTTGAAGGCTGAGATCACCAGGAATGGTCTTACTCTGTGACTGTTTCATGTCTCCCCTGGGTGACAGATAGAACTGACCGTTCATTTCCCTTAGACAAGAACAATTTAGAGCAGCAACTAATTATACAGGGAGTGTTTATGTGTGCTGGATTTATGGTATGAGGTCACATTGCTTCATCATTTTTCTGCACACTGAAATTGAAGATAATTGGGCTATTTTTCAAAGCCAATGGAGTGTAGCTTTACTGAGAGGCATTGGCCACATTCAGGTTCCTCTTTACTTGCTCTTGGTCCTGATTTAGGTTCTTTCTTCACCTTTGGGTAATATTCGGATCTTCACCTACTTGGAGGTGAATTTAGAGTGATTCAGAGAGAAGCCCTTCTGGAACCCTGAATGTAAACCCAAAGCGTTGACATGGTTCACGGTCCGAGCTAGAGAGTGCCAAGGCCCGATCAGAGCACATCTGGCCCACTGGTGTCATGCCTGTCCTCACGAAATTGGACCAAACATGAAAGGCCTGTCTGAGAGACACAGCCATTTCTTTCCAGACACGAAGCCTCTAATTCAAGGAACTTCTCCTGAGTTAGCTGTTGTGCCAGTTTATAAGCTGTGGACTTTGGAATCTGAGAACTTCCATCTAGCAGCAGGATACATTTGGGTTTCTTTCTAATCTCAAAACCTGCTGGGAGAGAGTAGATATTAATGCAGAGTACATATGCTCTGAAGGCAGACAAAACTCATTTCAAATAGTGGTTTTACCTCATAATCACTTCAATCTATGAACCAAATCCATCTCACCATCTGCTTTTGAAAATAAAGTTGTATTGGAACATGGCCACACACATTTGTTTACATGCTGTCTGTGGCTACTTGCACACTCCAACAGCAGACTTGGGCAGGACGCATGCGGCCTGCAAAGCCACAGATGTCTATCGTTTGTCCTCTTACAAAAAATATTGCAGATCTCAGCTTCTTCATCTGTTAAGTGCAGGTAATTCTAACACAAAGCTGTGGTGAGAATTAAATAAAATAGTGTATAAAAAGTACCTGGGGCAATTCCAAACACAAAATAGATCTTCGCTAAGTAGGGGGTTTCTTGTCTCAAGTGTTGTATTGGGATACATTTGGGTGGCTGGAGTGCAGAGGCTCAGGGACACACAAATTCAATGTGACATATACAGAAGTAACACTCTTTAAGGAATAACCCTCTCACTGCGCCCCCCAACTCACGTGCAGCTCCAGGACTAAAAGAGCAAAGGAAACAAAATGTGAACACTTTCTTTTTTCTAACTGAAGTGTAGTTGATTTACAATGTTGTGTTAGTTTCTGGTATATACCAAAGTGATTCAGTTATACATATATGTATATTCTTTTTCATATTCTTTTCCATTATGGTTTATTATAGGATATTGAATATTGTTCCCTGTGTTATATAGTAGGACCTTGTTGTTTATCTATTTTATATAGAGTAGCTTGTACCTGCTAATCCCATGCTTCTAATTTATCTGTCCCCCATCTTCTTTCCCCTTTGGTAAACATGTTTGTTTCCTATGTCTGTGAGTCTGTTTCTAAAACATGAACACTGTCTAATATTAGCTGTACTCCTGCAGAAGGTAGGGAGATCGAGAAGGGGGCCTTCCATTATCTTGATATCACTGTTATAAGGTAAATCAGCCCATTTTGATATTCTTTTACCTTATTTACCTAAGAAAGAAGTACATAGCAATTTTTCACTAAAACTTCCCCCAAACAACCCATCTTACTCTGGAATTTATTATATGCATCCTTACTTCCACAAAGAACCAAATATATTCTGTAACTCAGAGAAAGGCTTCGTATTCTTAGTGTTCTAAGACCCATTTATTAGTAATTAATGCATGTGGCTCTAGATTAGGCCATTTACCTATATTATAAAATCTCATCTTCTCAACAACTCTTTAAGACATATATTATCATTCTGAATCTACTGATGAAGAAACTGGGAGATGAAATAACCTTCTAAGTCTGTGCACCCAGTAATAGGCATAGTTATAATTCAAAGCCACTCTAACTCTCTTCTGAGTCTGCCTAATCTTTAACAAAACTGGGAATGTCCGGAACTGCAAAAGGACTGGATTTTAACTGAACCAAAACAGTATCGTCAGAAAGCCTGAACAGCTGGCAAGAGGACAGAAGAAACAAATTTTACAAGTATACTCTGAATAACAAGTGTCGATATAGATTAAATCCTTTCTACAGGTACTGTATATCTCTAACTCTTCTCAAAAGTGTGGTGAAAAAGCTTTGGATCAGAAATAATAGGTCCTGGGCTCCAGTACTGAATGAACCATTCCCCTGCTCTCAGCTTTCCCATTTGTAAATGGGAAACTCAAATGGTCTTTCAGGTCACTCTTTCTGAGTGTTTATGATACTTCCCAGGGAGCAAGCCTCTGTCACTGGGGACTGATACTCAAATGTGCAGTATCCTACCGTGAGCCTGTCCCAGAGCCCCTGCCACTGGGAACCACACACACACACACACACACACACACACACTCTGAAATCACACACACACTGAACACACATTTTCTTTTCATAGTGCCTGATTTAAAACACATAACAATTAAAAGAAGTCAGTAAGAGAAAAATAAGCTCCATAAAAGTGCAGAGCTGGGTAGATAAAGGAAGAAAATAGAAACAAACAAGACATTTGCATAAGATTTCTGACACAGATTGGGAATAAAATATACATGAAAAGACGGCAAAAAATGAAAGTGTATCAAGTGATAAAAGCAAAGAAAAGCTTAATCAAAATATGCGCTTGTATGTAACACACACACACACACACACACACACACACACACCCCCAAAGACATGCTCCTTCTATGAGCAAACAGAAAAAAAAAGTGAAAATTCTAGATTATTTCTGAGTCCAGGCACCTATTTGAAGAAGAAAAGTAAAGAAAAAAGGGGGTCTGGCTAACAGTTATCAAGGAACTACCCTGGGCTAGACCTTGGACATAGCTGACTTTCACAGCAATTTACAGAGCAGCCCAGCCCAACTCATCTTAACACCTTTATGAAGAAGGCATGGTTATCCCCATTTTTTAAAAGCAACCATTGCTCACAGGGGTGAATATTTTGCCCAAGACCACACTGCTAGTTAGTTGTCAAATCAACCATCAAATCCGGATCCAAAGTTCATGTTCTTTCCTCTAATACTACCTTACAACTCCAAAGCCATTCTCACCTTCATCATATTATCCTACCCTAATTTTTAAAAGATAAGGATAAAGAGGGCAGATATTAGTTTCCCTGTTTTTATTAAAAAAAGGAACTAATGTTTAGGAAAATTTAGCAACTTCCCCAAATTCACACACCAAGTAAAAAGAGTGGTGTGAATCCAGATGTTCCTGACTGGTAAATCAGTTCCTCAGCTACTATTTTATAATGAAAATACTGACTCTTAACATCAGACTTTTTCTACTGAGAGGCATATGTCACATGTTCAGACAACAGGTCTTAATAGTTGCGTGAATCTGTGTTCAAATCTGGGCTGGAATATTTATTAGCTATTTGGGAAAATTGTTTAATGTGTTCTTCTGTAGTACAGGGTTAATGAGCTATTTGGGAAAATTGTTTAATGTGTTCTTCTATAGTACAGGGTTAATGATATCTACTGCAAAGGTTTTTTTGGTGAGAATTAAATATTTTAATGTGACTGGGCAGCAGTAAGTGCTTAATTGAAAGCTGGTGGTTGTCTTAGGTAGGGTTCTTCAGAAGCAGACCATGAAAAGAGGATGTGTGCCCCCAGGAGAAAATCGAAAGGGAGTGGGAGATGCAGGACAGGGAAGGGAAAGGAGCCAAGCTAAGGTGCACTTCCAGGAAAAAAACCAGCTATCACCTAGTCCTGCAGAAAAAGACTAGAGAGTAAATTATATCTCAGATTTGCCGTGCTCCCCACCTTTCATACTCCTGTACCACGCAAGTCACTGAATAAAACTCGTGGCCAGAATGGTGAGGAAAGATGGGATGCAAAATCATAGAACCTTCTGGCTCTATACACTTGCAGGCAAAGTAGCTGGAGTACCCTAAGGGCAGAGTTACAGGACAACATCAGGGGCAGGAGTGGAGCTGGAAGGAGAGGATGTATGAACAAACAGAGGGAGATCCTAGGGCCTGGGCTGGATGAGGCAGTGTCTGCTACATTAGCATCATCATCATCATCATCATTATTATTACCTTTTAATAGGATGGAACTGGCATCTTTCTTTTATGTGCCTCATTTACAGGCATACCGGGAAAAATACATATATTCTCCTTGAGTCCCAGGTAGAAGGCAAGCCAATGTCCGATAAAGGATATTAGTTCACAGGAAGATATAGCCATTCTAGATGATAGTCAAAAATGGAAGCCCTAAGCTGAAAGCTTTATTAGGCAAACCTACAGCAGCCATTTTAGGCACTGTTCTCAGCTAAGGGACAAGATCCCAGCCTCTGTGATTTACTGGAGATGCAAAGCAATGAAACAATGCAGCAAATGGAGACTGGGAGAGACGGCTCTTTTATCACAGGAATAAAGGCACGTTCCCAGAACCACCGAAACCTTTTTATTTTTAAATTCTCCACCCCTTATTTAGTACAATTAAAGCCTGAATTCATTACACAAGGGGTAAACAAAGAGATATATTGCTTCCCAGAGACTCAAAAGGAGGTCTGGATTACCTTCTGAATTAATGCTACCTAACATATAGACCTCCAGCCCAGGCATAAGTCAGCATTAGGCATAACTTGAAAAAAATTAATCTGCATCCAGATTTTCTGGTTCCAGCTGGTTTCCTTTAATAATTCTTATAAAAAAAGTGTTGTGCTTTTTTCTGCTTCACATTTTTCTTTGAACAGGATGTTGTATTTCCTAATGTCATGAGAATAGGTCATTGGGTAAAAGGTAAGCACGTGGACACATCTGTAGCTTTTTCCTAAGTAATGACTCAGAAGTCCTACTCTTGGTTTTTTGTGCTTTATTCATGGCAGTGGACTCTTCTGAGTGTGGGAAGCCTTGATTTATTATAATTATAACTGGTTCTGGAAAATAAAAGATTTAAAAAAAGGTATATTTTAAAGTTACAGTGTCACCAGGAGATACAATTTGCCAGAGCCTTCCAACAGAAGGAAATTGGTGTTTGTGCTAAGCACAGCTCTAGGCTTGAATTCTGGACCTGAGGTTGGGCTGGGTTATGTCTCACAGGTACCTCAAAGTCTGTGAATCTCTATTTCCCTATCTGTACAATGGGGGAAATAATGTTACACATCTCATAGCTTTATTGTGAAGATTAAATGGGGTCATTGATTAAAGATATTCTGGGAAGTAATGGCCATAAAAAGCTTTCAATAATTATGAGGCATTATTAAGGTGTTATTTACCCTGCTGCATGATTTTGGGTCAGCCTTTAAGGCTTGGAAAAGTCTAAAAAAATCACGTGATATACCAGACCACCATAGTGGTGGAATAGTTGAGTGATTCTGAAAAGTAAACTAGCTAGAAAGAATTCATGATAGTTGTATATCAGTTGGAAAGGCAGTTCTAGAGAAAACTGTGTGACATATTATTTGGTTGGAGTGCATGTTAGTTTGCTCTTGCTACACAGTAAATTACCACAGATGCAGCAGCTTAGAACAACACACACCTTTATTCTCTCACAGTTTTTTTGGGTCATGAGTCTGGGCATGGCTTAGCTGAGTCCTCTGCTCAGTGTCCCAAAGCTGTAATCAAGGTTTGGTTTGGTCTGTGTTCTCATCTGAAGGCTTGACTAAGGAAGAATCCATCTTTGCACTCATTCAGGTTGCTGACAGAATTCATTTCTTTGTGGCCAGAGGATTCAGGACCTGGCTTCTTGTTGGTTGTGGGCTGGAGGCCACCATTAGGTTGTGAAGGCCACCTGAGGTTCTGAGAGGCCACCAACAATTCTTTGTCAGGTGGGCTTCTCCAACCTGGTCACCCACTTCACCAAGCCTCTATGCAATGCACTATGATGGAGTCTTATTCAGTGTAACATAATCACTGGAGTGATTTTAAAGGAGACCATCCATTGCCTTTGTCATATTCTATTGGTAGAAATAAGTCAAATCCCACCTCCACTCAAGTGGATGGGATTATACAGGGATGTGTGTATAAAGAGTCTGCCTCCATTTTTTGATGTTTGACTTATGACAGCTTTTGCGCCTCATCCCTTCCTCTTTCCTTTCTGCCCCATATCTGTGCAAGCTGATAAGAAAGCCTGGGTGCTCTCTCATTTGACCCTGGCAGGAAGTTCAAATCACACAAGCCTCTGGCAATACACAGGAACCTTCACTCCTGCCCTACCCCTTAAACACCATAAAAACCTCAAGCCACTTTAGACATTCTTGGGAGCCACCTTGGCCTCCCCAGAAAGCCTCATTATGTTAGTAATAAATATTTGCATACTCCCTTGGGGTGTGTGTGGTGTCATCAGTCTTGATATCCAAGCCAAATTTGGGGTGGAAGTCCATTCCATGCTGTGTGGTGGCTATAACTGTGTAGTTATCTCTAGGAGGGGTCATGGGGGACAGCCTAAAGTCAGAACAACAAATCATGATTATTGCTAACATGAACAGGGATCTGAGGTTTTCTAAATTATGACTCTTCGACTGTATCCAGCAAATATTTAAAACAAACACTTAGCAGTTTTAAGTGCAAAGGGTTTAAAGTGAATTCTTTAACTGCTGGAAGGATTAATCTACTTATTTTGTTCACTCATTCATGATTTCATCTATCCATGCATTCAGAAAGGAGTTATTGAACATCTGTTGTGTACCAGACCTGTGTCTGATGCTAGGATACAGTAATACATGACATACACTATCCCTACATTCATATATTTCCCATTAATGGGAACTATAGAGAAGTGAACAAATAATTACATCACTTAAATGTAGTGACCTAAAGTGAGAATTGAAAGATGAGTAGGAATTAGTCAAGTAAAATGTGTAACCATAAATATGGGGGAGAGTGTTATGGAAGACCAACTGGGGCATGGGGAACGGTCCCAAAAGATAGAAAGCGTGTGAAGATGTTCAGCAGCAAAGAAAGAACTGGAATATTCAGGGAACTTAAAAGTATTTCAATAATTTAGTGTAATGACAGAATGTGTCTGTTATTTTAGTTTGACAACTACTTTTTAATAAAACCAGACAAGCAGTCTGGCAGTTCTTTTTCCCGGCAGAGGCCCCCAACCTTTAGCGATGCATGTCCCAAATGAATATCATTACTTACACCTTTATCTAGTTATCTGTAATTTATAGTAACCTGTATTACAAGCCCAATTCAATCACTGGTCCCTAAACACAAGGCCGGCAGTGGATTCTAGCAATGTGTTTCCCAAGGCAAAAGGTATTCTGTCAGCAGCAGAAATGATGATTGGATGATATGAAGTTGTATTTTATTAGTTGACTCAAAACATATATAGTTAAATCTTGTTAAAAGTGCCTCACTGTACCCTAGATACTAGGTGCTCTATCATACAGCTGTCACCAAAAGATAACAACTCTACAGCAGAGTTGTTATCTTATACTCATAGTAGCCTTATAATAGGGGCTGCCAATTTTGAATGGAATGTAATAGATATTGATTTGCACACCCAGGTGTGAATGTTGTACTTTTCCTTTTACCACCTTTCAGCTTGGAAATAAATGAGCTTCTATTTCTGTTCACCATTGCCCCTTCCTCACTCCAGATGTTGCTCCTTGCTTTTCAGTATGGTAATTGCACATCTAAAACCTGAACACTCCTTGAATTCTGCAAAAAAATGCCAGATTGCATGAAAGTGTTTTGTCAACTAATAGGAAAAAGTCTTAATGCTGTTCATAAGTATCCTTAAATCAATGAAAGTTTTAAGTTAACTTGTTTCATCTATGTTATATATTTTCATCTTCATTTATTTGTGTATTTATAGACTTTTTCTCATTTATCATGAAATTTCATGAAGATTATCTTCTACTCCAAGAACAATTCATAATCAGGTCAATGGCAATAAGAATGTGAAACAAGGCAGTCTGTTAGGAGGAAGGGATAAGATATAATAGCTATTGCTCTCTGATGTTTCCTGGCACAGTATTAATCCACTGAGAGTTTCGGCTAAAGACCATGAACAAATGTTCCAAGGTTCCACAGACCCCTGCCCAGGATTTCACTGGCTCACCAGAAGTGGCAGCAAATGTGGCAGCATAGGTACCTTTGATTGGAGAGAGGAATTGATTAATAAATGGTAACCAAGTTTATACGGTGTGATGATGACTGATTTGACACACCAATTCATCAGGGTTGTATATCTTCATGCTGGATTAGAAATGGCAGCTTCAAGAAAGGGGAAAGGTCAGGGGTAAGAGGAAAATACAGCAGCCAAGATAAGAGCACAAAAGCCTCTGCTAGGAATTGAAATAGAAAAGGCAAGAGAAGTCCTTGGTAAATCCTCTGCTCTGTGGTTCAGCATCATTAAAAAACTAATTTGTATATTCATCTAATTTCCTTTTAGGCAGTGAGCAAAAGTCACTAAAAGACCAAAACAAACAGAGAATAAAACAACACTGAGAAAACAGATACAGATGTGGGTGTACATAATAAATTAAAATATGTGTATAATATATACATATAATATTCTCAAGGAAGAAAGCCCGTATCAGATAAGTGAAGGATTTGGTCATGGTTTTGCTGGCCATTTGACTAACATTCCTGAGTATCTACTAGGTACTAGGAATTCTGCTAAGCCCTGGAGTTTAACATAGAAGATGAAGTCCTGTGCCTCTCAGAAGCTCAGAGCTGGTGGAAGTTCACCACTTCAACAAGGCCGGAGACACACAGAGATGGCAGAATGTACAAGACCGAATAAGATACATTCTCACAGCTGGAATAAAGAGGGCTTTTGAGGGCAGGGTGGTTTGGAGGAGTCACTCTCACTTTGTGTCATGCAACACAGTATGGAGAACATAGCCAGAGTTAGCCCTGGGTCCAAATCCTCCATACATCACCTAATAGCTCATAGCTTTGGGCAAATTACTTAACCTCCTTGAGCCTTAGTTTCTTTATGTGGAGAAAGCAGGTAAGAGTAGCAGCCTTCTCATAGGGTGCTGGCCCATAGTAGATTCAAAAACTCAATAAACTTGATAGTAAGTTTTGTTAAATAGTATTACTAGTATTGAACGCCACTGATCCATGGTTCTGGGGTCGTCCCTTAAAGCAAAATGGTTTTCCTTTAGCCTGCTGTCTCCCTTCATTTCTGAAGAGAAACCGTCCACATCTTAGGGAAGGTGAAGTTCACCACAGACTACCACAGAAACAGTAGGATGGCAAAAGGGTGTCACATCATCTTGAGTCCTAGGATGGTCTACTGCCCCTGTGGGGAACCCCTTGTTCTGAAGCAGCTATTGGGATCTGCAAATGCTAAAGGTCCAATAAACTTCATCTCTTCACCCCGCTGCTAGAACTTTCACCTCAGTAACACAGCTTAAGATCTTCAGCTAGATTCACATGGGTTCCATCATGACATGGTGGTTTTAAGTGCCCCAAAATCCAAAGGAAAGAAAGCAAAGAAAAATTGACTCCTCTTTGTCTTTCTAGCCACCGATACTACTTTTTCCCCCCACTTGCTGCAGTGAGAATTGGTGACTGAAAGCCATTAAGGTCTCTATTGACTCAGAGTACAAGGGGATTGGATTCATCACGGAACATGGCAGAAAAAAAAAGAATACAGGTGTGTCCTTTGTCATAAATAATGCAGATTTGCTCTCTGAAAATTTCATAACTTCGATGATGCTGAAAACATACTGACTCAAGTGTATAAGGCAAAACTCTATCCCGGCAATCAATTGCTTACACGGTTGACATTTTTCTAACATCTGTTTTAAGATTTTGAAGTTTAAGACTGCTATTTTTCACTGACTATACTGACACATTCACCAAGCTCTCCTTGGCTAATCTACTACCTTGGCTTGTTTAATACAAAAAGCACAGGTAGCTCTTCAGAGTTTCTAGGGACAATGCAAAGAGCAACATACAACACTCTACTCCCCACCCTCCTTTAAGAAACAGCTTGTAGCTCTGTTGTGGGAAGACTGACTCTGGTAACTTAGGACAAGGATTTGCTTTGCGGTTTGTTTTTGTGAGTACTGTCAAGGCAGCATATTGCTTACTTAAAAAGGAAAAAAATCTTGGGTTCTTCTGTGTATGTGAACAGAATATGATACCTGGTTAGCTCAAGATTAGAAAATAATCGAAACTATCGCTTTGTTTATTGTTGTGTTCCTAGGCTGAGGGGCAAAGAAATCCTATAGAAAAAAATTCTCTGTATTTTCTGTAAGGTATTTAACAGATACTGTTTTATTATTTTTTGTGAATGACATAGAAAAAAATAAGCCCAATTAATGAAGCCAGCCATTTCTGGAAGAAAAGAATAAAGGCAGACCTTCAAATAATAAAAGGGGTTCCACGTGGAATAACAACGACAAGAGCAACATTCTAATATGATTCAGGGGAGCTTGGAAAACTCTAAGAAGGTACTGAATGTCTTCCCACTGATGAGTCCAAGGTAATTTCAGAACAATTTTCTGAAGTCCTAAAATAGGTAAGTCATCTAGATATAGAAAGAATCTGGGAAGTTGTGTTCAGCCATGAGGTCAAACCACATTCCACTGCCTTTTCTCATAGTCAGAACAGGTCCATGTTGTGGTCCTTTGATGTGTCAAGTTGGCTAGGCGACACCCACCACCACCATAATCCAAACACTCATGTGGGCGCTGCTTGAAGACATTAGGTATATGTGAATAAGTCCATAATTGGTTGACTTGAAGTAAGGAAGATTATCCTAGATATTCAGGATGGGCTTCATTCAGTCAGTTAAAAGGCTTTACCAGAGGGCTGAGGCTTCACCGATAAAGAAATTTCGCCTGCAGACAGCAGCTGTAGCATGGTTGAGAGTTCCAGCCTGCCTTTCCTGGTTGCCCATCCTATGATTTGGAATTTTCCTAGCCAGTCCCCACAATCACATAAGCCAATTTTTTTTGCAATAAACGTCTTAATTTATGTCACTACAGGTTCTCTTTCTCAATTTAAGCCTAACTAGTGCACTCAGATATCAGCAATCTCATGTGGTTCAATCTGATAGAAGGTCATTTGGCAAAGGAAATATATATGAGAAAAATGTAAAGTTTACTGAAAATGAGAAAATTACTTTAAAATGAGTATGAGGAAGCTGTTATGTTGTAACTGAATATTACCGTCTCTGTATATTATGTTGTTAACATTTTGTACTTCCTTATACTTGGTATTTTAATATAAATACCTGAATATATGTAGTAAATATAAAACATACTTAAAACTATGATTAATTACTTATTATTCAGTGAGGTTTAATCTATGTCACCATTTCCTAGTCAAATAATAAAAAATGGGACAAAGGCCACATACATTTTGATAAGGTTAAGAAAAGGTTTTCAAAATGTCAGAATTGCTCAGGAAAGAGCGACCTTGGCAAAGTGTTTTGGTGACAAGGATAATGGAAATGTGGTACTTCCCTTGTTGTTGCAGCCGATGTCTCACTTTACCAAATGGATAGTTTTGACAAGAGACCCTCTTACTCTCTTGTTATCCTAGTTTCTCTACTTCTTCAGATCAACGCTTTACCATCAGAATGCTAGTGGAAGCCAGAAAATGTTAAAATATCTGAAGATCCATTCTTTTTGTCACCTTTTACAATATTATAACTATAGCCGTCACCTCAAAACACTGTGGAGTCAAGTACAGCCATAAGGTTGAAGCCAAAAGGCCAACCCTGGCTGTAATGGAGAAAAGTAAACTCGAGTCATAAACAGTTTCGATGAAAATCATCAGCAATGTGAGTAGCACAGGGAAGTAAGGCTCTTAAATGGATGTTTCAGAATCAGACAGATTCCCTTTAAATGAGAATTTATGGTTTTACAAACACAGGGTATTTTAAAATGGACTCACATGCAGGGGAAAATAATGAAGAGAAATACTAAAGGTAAGCTGTGAAGACAGCAATGGCTCTTGCACAATTTCTCTAAAATCCATCACAACTGAATCACCAACATGTTCTATATTTAGTAGAAGGTTGCTCTCTGACACCATAAATCCAGCAATAGTATTTTAGATATTTACCAAGTGATTAGACTGTAGTAATTTATTCTGCTTTTATACCCCTATTTTTCCCTCAGGATCCTAAAAGATTTTACTGCCTCCCATAAAGCATTTTCACTCTAAATAATCACTATGGATTTATCTATATCCTGTTATTTTTTAGATTTATTTTTTATTTTTCCTGAAATTTTAACCTCCATGCAGTTTATAAAAAGATAAAGTAGCTCACTTCCAAGAACCCTTTCTGAGGTCCTTCTTCTATATCTTTTACCTGGCCGCCAATTCTGGGGAAATTACATTTGACAACACTGCAAAATGTGACTTGATTTTGTTGCTCCTCCTAGGCAGTTTTAAAGACAGGAGGGATGAAATGGATGTGCTACATTAAAACTAAAAACGGCATTAAAAATGTAGACTCTCAGAAAACAAATATTGTATATTAATGCATATATGTGGAATCTGAAAAAATTGGTATAGATGATTTTATTTACAAAGCAGAAATAGAGACACAGATGTAGAGAACAAACATATGGATACCAAGGAGGGGGGGTGGGATGAACTGGGAGATTGGTATTAATATATATACACTATTGATACTATATATAAAATAGATGACTAATGAGAACCTACTGTATAGCACAGGGAACTCTACTTGATGCTCTGTGGTGATCTAAATGGGAAGGAAATCCAAAAAATAGGGGATATATATATATATACATATAGCTGATTCACTTTGCTGTACAGTAGAAACTAACACAACACTATAAAGCAACTATACTCCAATAAAAATTAAAAAAAAATAAAAACAAGAAAAAATGTAAACTCTCAGGCCCCTGAGTGAATATTTAAGGCAATTTTGGGGTAACTAGCTAGCATACCTGATAAAACAATGTTTGTCATCACATGTCGCGTATACCTCTAGGCAGTGATGGATATGAGGTTGGGGAGAAATCTTCAATAAAAGGAGAAACCACTGGATGAAGTTAACACAACATCCTGGGCAAGCATTTTTCCTCAAATATTTGGGGGAAATATTTTATAAGAAACCAATAAGAATCATATTATTTTACATGCTAATGTATTCTATATTATTATTAAAATGATATCAAATACTAAATTTACATACAGTTTTATACAGTTTGGCACTGTATATTGTAGAATGGAATGATGAATTGTGATGGGAATTTATAAGATAAATTGCAACAATTATCAAAATATCAGGCTTTGGGATAAAACTTCAGATATCATTAGTATCACCTTTTCTGTTATTCTCCCAATTTCTTGTTTTTCTTCCCCCATCCTATCTAAAAATATATGTTCACTCTCCTCTTTATTTATGAGTACTTTGGTGAGACACTTTTGAGAAATATTATGCTAGAGGTGCTGATTATGGGGAAAGGCGTTTCAGCGATGTGATCAGGATGGAGCATGGTTACTTAGGATGAGTCAGACAAGTTCTTAGCAGTGAGAGCTAAGAGCTATAGTTCCTCATGGAAGATCTAAACAAATGTCTAGGTTGTTTAAGGGAGCCGTGAGGATGGGACTAAGTAAGTAGTCATGCTTCATAGATCATTGAATTCAGGAACCTGTAACAGAGATCCAAGGCAGTAATTGCTAACAGTGTATTTCTGTTGGCATTTAATACAGAAAACATAGGCATCAATGAGCAAGCTCTTCAGAAGCTGAACGGCTTCTGTTGGTCTGCAGCCAGTGTACCTTATCGTCAGTGTCTTTAGACAGAGCTACATCTTTAAGACAATAGGCTAGCCTGGAATAATGCAAGGGGCATGTAGAACTGAAACCACAGGCTTCAAGTTCCCCCTTTATAATAGCTATAAAACTCTGAGGATTGGGGCTTCCCTGGTGGCGCAGTGGTTGAGAGTCCGCCTGCCGATGCAAGAGACACGGGTTCGTGCCCCAGTCCGGAAAGATCCCACATGCCACGGAGCGGCTGGGCCCGTGAGCCATGGCCGCTGAGCCTGCGCATCCGGAGCCTGTGCTCCGCAACGGGAGATGCCACAGGAGTGAGAGGCCCGCGTACCACAAAAAAAAAAAAAAAAAAAGCAAGCCCTGAGGATTGTACAAGGACTCTTGTCAGAGAAAAACTGACATAGTCCCATCCCACTCCTCCTCCTGTTCAGTGAAAAATATTCATGGGAGAAAAGATAGGCTTTTCTTTCCATAAGAATACGATTCAGTAAACAATGCTGCTTGGGTGTTGACCAGTGTAAACGGAAGGCCATTGAAATCTGAGGGGTTCTGTTTCCATCAGCTCTGAAATGCTTGATTTCGTTCTTTCTTTGTGCCTATTCCCCAAATTACTAAAATGGAGGACGTAACAAAACCCCATTAGATCAAGTGCTTGCTGCTTTTAAAAGACAATTTTAAAATAACATTTATAGATTTATTTCATACATGTGTATCCATCTCTTCTTCAAAATCAGTGAAATTGTGTATGAAACAAGTGAGGACATATAGCGTGATCACCAGTTAGAGTTAACGCAATAGCTTTATTATCATACAATTTACAATTCTGTTAGTTGAATTATTGCCTTTAAACTACTGATAAAGAATGGTTTTTAAAGAATACCAATGGAGACCAAATCCAAAGTAAGATGTAAAGTTTAAGAACACCTCTGGATAATAATATATTAAATTTACTTTATTGAATTTTGCTCTATTGAATGTTAGACATCTTAATCCAAATAGGCATGTGATTATGACTGATTAAAAAGACATACTTGTCCTTTACCTCTGATTTCTATCCTCTACCTAAGAGTGATGTTTACTAGCCAGACTCTAACACCACATATGTGTGACTTCTCTCCCTTCTGAACAAATAAGAGCATACCTTAAATGGGAGCTTCTCTGTGCATTTTCCACAGAAAATTTTAGCACATTAAGTCATAAATATTGATATTAATTTGTCTCTTAGTTTATTTTCTTAGTCCACTCTTATGCCTCAAGTTAAGTAAGTCAGATTTTTAACCTAATAATTCTCTCTTTAGCAAATAAAGTGTAACTCTTTGAGCTGAATTCCCCACCAGCAAGATACTAGAATTTCCGAGCATTTTGCAAATAGGCCAATGAATTTCCCATCATTTGTACAAAAGAGTGCTGCATCACCTCATCCCCCATATTCTGAGCTTGGATAATTCACACACAAACACACACACACACCTCTTTCATTTTCAATATCACCCTTAAGTAACTGTGTGTTCAAAGAAAAAGCTCTTTTCTTACCCACACTAATAATCTTATTTCATGAGTGAGAAGCAACAAAAGAAATTCAGTGCTTGTGCCCTTATCTAATCCATATTTACTGCACCGATGTCAGGAGTGATTAGATGGAAGAAAAAGGAGATATATTTTTCTGTACTGCAGAAGAAAGGATCTGGATTTGGGTCTGAATTTTCTATTTATGCATCCTTAAAATACAAATGCAGTTATGCTGCACAAAATGACCTGTGTTTTTCAATAAACAGCAAGACTGTTAGCCAACTCATTTCACAAGATTATCTTAAAGGTGAAAAGAGAAGCAATAAAAAGACACAATTATCTTAGAGTTGTATTACACATTTCCTCCAAGACTCTTAAAACATTCTGGAAATTATAGTCCAAATACTGTGCTCAGCACATAACCATCCTCCTCTGGTCCTCTCAGTGAGAAATACAAGTACATAACAGTGCATAAAAATGACCCTCCAAATAAATACAGTTCATCATTCTCTCATGAAATACACACATGAGAGATACAGATACACACAATTCAGAAAACCAAAGGTGTGTGAAACCTAAGAGGTCATTCCCATGTGTTTCAGGCTTGCAGAACCCCAGGACTGAATCCAATTCAGGGATGCTGTTTGCTTAGCCTCCAAGTGTTTGAAAGATTAGACAATTTCACATAAGTCTGGGTTTCCATCTCCCCTTGAAAAAGTTGAGGCATTTGGCAACACTGAGCCCACATCCCTCATGGCAGTAATTGGCTGCATCTGAGAGCAGCTCTCTCCTCTTTACTGGGTACAGGATACACAGTTCACCTATTTTCCTCCATCTGCTACACTTACCCTATTTACATAAGCTGCTCACCTCTGGAAGTAATCAAGCTTGAAACCCTGGTTTTAATCTGTGCAGAGATACTACCATCCTTACCTTAAATAGGCTGTTTTTCTCCAGATGCTTCATAATCACACCTTAAAATTTAGTTATTGAGACAACCCTGCGATGACAATTCATACTGTAACCTGGTCTTAATTATTTCCTCAAATATTTGTTATATTATATGCTAGGCAAAAGGCTGGGGCCTGGAGAATATACAGGAATGGCTTCGGCATATATCCCACCCTTGGAAAGTCACTGGCCTAATAAGGAAGATAAAACGTGAATGGAAATTTCAAGGCAGAAATGTACGAACATTGTTAAGAGGGGTATCGAAAAGGGATTTCAGAGACAGGGAAACCCATGTCCACTGCGAATGGGTGAGGGAGAGCTCTGTGAAAGAGGTTTCTTAGGTCCCCTTCTCTGGGAGCAGATGGATATTTGTATGCAGGTGACTGACTAAGGATGCTGTCAGGATCAATTCCTGTGGGGGAGTGAAAGAAGCAGGACTGGGGAGAGGAGATGCAGAAGCAACACGCAGCCACAACAAATGGCTTCAGCAGACCTCACAGGGAGCTTTGGAACTGGGATGGCCCTTGAGAGCTGTTCCAAACTGGGGCAAGGGGGCCAAGCCTTATGACCCACATCTGCCAGTCGATGAATACGGTTTACCTACAGCAAAGATGCTGGTTTCCACTAACTCCTTCCTCTTCTCACTTTCTGGACCTGTCTACGGCCAAACCTGCTTTATACCTTGCTCCCATGCAGTAAGCATACAGGGCTGGGCCTACTCTGCCATTTTTTCCTGGCTGAAGCTCTGATTGGGTAGATGAGGCAACACTCACTCCCCCATGCAATGACACGGGGAAGTGGACTCAGGCTACTGTATGGTCACATTCAGTCACACTTCCCTATCGTGGTCTCATCTCCACCTCTGATTCACTCTTGCTCTACTCTCACTCTTTCCTGGGCATGCCTGAATTTGCAGGTCCCTAAGTGTAAATTCAAAATGAAAGACAAGCAGTCCCACTTTGGCATTAGGTCTATCATCTTGTTTCAGCATTTACCAGAAAGTCCCGCATTGGAGTTAGATTTTTTTTTTTTTTTTTTTGCTACTTTGCTAACTCTTTGATATCCTTCTATGTATGTCCATCAGCCAGAATGCCAGAGGAGAGAAGAGAGAGGTGAGTGGCACCCCAACTCTAAGGAATGAATGTGTTTGGGTACCATTACTAATATCACTCTAACCTATGTCAGCATATTATTGCCAGCATTTTATACCACTGACTTAAAGAGATCATCACTGGCCATGGCCGCCTTGATAACAAAAAAAAATAGTCATAGTTATCAATTATTGACCACTTTCTATAATGGCAGGTACTGAACTGGGCAATTTGCAAATATTGTCTTTAATTCTAATATCAACCCTTCAAAACAGATATTATTCCTCTTTTTTTTTTTTTTTTGCAGTACACGGGCCTCTCACTGTTGTGGCCTCTCCCGTTGCGGAGCACAGGCTCCGGACGCGCAGGCTCAGCGGCCATGGCTCACGGGCCCAGCCGCTCCGCGGCATGTGGGATCCTCCCGGACCGGGGCATGAACCCCATGTCCCCTGCATTGGCAGGAGGACTCTCAACCACTGCGGCACCAGGGAAGCCCTATTCCTCTTTTATAGATTAGTAAACAGAGGCCAGAAAGGAGAGAAAATCCTGCTCATGGTTATATAGCTAGTGAGTTGACAGCTACAGTTCAAATACTGGTCATCTGGCCCCTTCAGCTGAAGCTCTCTCTCCTATACCACACTACTTTTAAAAACAGTAATTACTTATCAGCGCCTACAAAGTGTAAAGTTCTTTACATATATTACTTAACTGAATGTTTACAACAGCCCCATGACATTTATTATTGCCTGATTTTCCCACGCGGAAAATGGGGGTAAGAAAACTTGCTAAGAATCAGTGAGCTGATAAGTGACCATGCCAGGATTCAGTCCTAAGTCTGACAGTTCCCTGAGCCTATATCCCTTCCACTCTGTCTCACAGTCTGTCTCCTTGGTGAGGAAATAGAGGGCTCAGAAAACTCACATAGGAATGTTCATACATCAGTAAAATCTACAGGAGAAGTCATCAGATACGGTCAACGTTAACTACTACATAGACAGTTTAATGTCAGAGGCCAATGGGCTCGTGTATTTCAGCAGTAAACCAGATTTTAATGATTGGTATCCTCTCCTCTAGACTGAAGTTGACTTGTAAGCCTTTAGGAACACAGACCTCTGGGTCTCTAGAGAAACCTCAGAATTCTCAAGGAAGATAGTCTTCACTGTACAGAGCCATTGAGAGACTCACCAGTACCCATGAAAGTCCTGTGGAAGAGTACAGATGGGAGAGGGAAAGTTCAATGAAATGTCTGTAATACTTACTGAACCTATCACTGGGTTACTAGAGTCCTTGGGGCCCCAGTATAACTCCTTAGAATGACCCCAAATACATATAAATCTCTACTTGCCCCTGAGGAGAGATCCAGGGGAAATAATATTTGTATATCATAGCCCTTTCCAACATTTACCAGGATGAGGTCTCTGAAAGATGACTTCAAAACAGCAATTCAAGGAGCAGGTGAACCAGAATGAATGGAAGATTGGTCATGATTTCAGGGTTTTGCCACAATCTGTCTAAAATCTGAGACCTTAATAAAGCTGACTCATGATACACCATGTGAAAGAACCCAGATACAAAACAGGACACATTGTATGAGTCCATTGACAGGAAACGTCCTAAATAAACAAATCTATAGACACAGAAAGTAGATTAGTGGTTGCCAAGGGCTTGGTCAGGGGATAAAGAGCAACTGCTAATTGGCACAAGGTCTCATTTTAAGGTGTCAAAATATTCTAAAATTAGATTACAGTGATGGCTGCTTGACTTTTTAAATACACCGAAAACATCAAATTGCACACTTTGAATGGGTGACTTTTATGGTATATAAATTATATCTAGATAAAGTTGTTAAAAGGAAAGATGATTTACCACATACTAATGAGATCAAAAAGTGGCACTTTATAGTAAAAAGAATAATCAAAAAGCATTAAAAATTAAAATAAGTAAAAAATAAGTATATGATAGAAATCAACATAAGATTTTATTAAAAATCATTAATTAAAATCTAGGTCTGAAATTCAGTGCACACTGTGTCTAATTTGAATTGGTCTTCCTATTTTGAGTCTTTAGTTAAGGTTACTTGAGAAGAGAATCTGAAATCACAAAAGGAAATCAATACCACAGTTGACCAAGGCTGGGTTTAATACTGCTGCCCACATATGAGTGCAGTGAGGAAAAACAGTATTTATTAGTCATATAATAACTACATGGCCTCCTGCTTATCTCAGAAATTTCTCCAAGGAACACAACCATTTCCCACCTATTATTTCCTATTGATTTTCACCATCTGTCAAGAGGCAGAGCAAGAATAGGAGTTATAACCAAAGAAGGTGAGACCAGAGAGGGCAAAAGGAGTGGGGAATACTGCACAGCTCCACGGATGTGATAGCAGATAGGCATGTAAAGCTTTCAACTTGTAGCTCACTTTTCTGTGTAGTCAATTCACTGACTCCAAGTTGATCCTGTGAGAGCAGGAATTCTATGTGCTCAAAGTTCAAAAGAATTTGAGGGCAGATTACTGGATTGAGAATTCCGTCATTATCACCATCATCCTGTTATTGTTGCTATACATGTTAGCATGTATACAAGTATTATCACAATTCCAGCTCACTATTTTTGACGATGAATGATTATCATAGCTAACATTTGCTTCCATCATCAGGGAGCTCTCCCCTGAGCAGCCAAGGTTTTCAGAGGATCCCTTAGATGTCAATAATAGATAGGACCAGTTTCTTATAACATGTCAAGAAACTTAACACATGTCATGTTTAAGTACCAGGCTCTGTTCTAAGTCCTTTATGTATATTAACTCATGTAATTCTCAGAATAACTCCATGGGGAAGGTATTTTAATTAAGCCTCTATTTCACAAAAGAGAAACTGAGGCATGAAATCCAGGAAGCTATACAAGGTCACACAGCTGTGAAGTGGTGGAGGGGAACTTGAGCCATGGCAGTCTGGTTTTAAGTGCTTACTCATAACTGCCACGCAAACTGCCTTCACAGGAGAGGGAAGCTCTTTCGAAGGAGAACATTTTGACCTAGATTTATATTGTTCACAGAGACCCCTTGTAGCCAAAGTGCAGCAGAGGTAGGGATTCTGATGACCATCATTTCCTAAGTCATGTAATTTTTATCCCACCAATGACAAATGCCAGCAATTTGGCTTCTTCTAAGATCATGATATTCATCAAGCTTTTGAGATCAAAAATTGCTTAAATATAATGTGTCAGACATTATATTTAGGATTATATAATCATCCTAAATTATAAATAGGATTATATAATAATCCTAATTATTATCCTATAATTAGCATTTTAATTATAATCCTATAATTAGATTATATAATCCTAATTATTATATAATTATTATATATAATTATATTTAGGATTGTATACTAGGATTCTGGATCCTATTAAGGCCTTACCAATCCTATGTTCATATATTTACTTATTCAATATATTTACTGAATATTCAATATATGCCTGGTCTTGTTCCAGGCACTGGGCATAGAATGTGAATAATCCTGGCAAAGCCTCTGCTCTTTTAGTGTTTCCTTCTGGTGCAGGGCTTCTCAACCTCAGCCACTATGAACATTTTGGGGCAGATTACTATTCTTGTGAAGAGCTGGCTAATCCATTTTCGAATGTTTAGCATGTCTCTGATTATGACCACCAAATATGCCTCTAGATATCGCTAAATATTCCCTGGGGGGGCAAAACCACCCCCAGAACCACTGTTCTAGTATAAATCAAATTGAAAATAAATGAAGAAATAAATCAGTAAAAGATACAAAGCATCACATAGTGAAAAAGTGTTCTGTAAAGTATTAAAAAATAGTGATATTTTAGGAAACAACTGTGTGGCTACTTTAGGTTGGGTGGTCAAGATGACCTCTTTGAGGAGCTAGCATCTAAACTGAGACCTGAATGTCAAGAACGAAGATTATGGAAAACAGTATTCTGAGTACAGAGTGAATCTAGAGCAAAGCCTCCGAGACAGCTAAAAGCTTAAATGGTTCCAGGGTCAAGAAGGTCACATTGGACAGAATGAGAAAAGAGAGAGTAGTTTAAAGTGAAGTCATGGAAGAAAACAGAGGTTTGATCAGGCAAACCGTGCAGTGGGCATCCACTGGAAGGCTTCAAGCAGAGTAGTCTGCTATGTACAAGGCGGACTATAGAGAGCTAAGAGTAAAAGCAAGAAAACTAGAGAGTTGGAAAACTGATGCAGTATTTCAATGGAAAAATAATGGTGGCTTGGAAGAAGATGCTATAGGTAGGGATGGAGAAAAATGAATTGTTTGAGTGAATGAATAAATGATATGTTTGTCAGAACTTGCTGATGGATTGAATGTGATAGGGAAGATACAGAAATATCATCCCTCCTCCCTCCTTTTACTGTCTGGAACAAGAGAATGAACGGTTGTTGAAAACACTGAGAATAGAGTGGAGGGAAGAGACTCAGAGCTAAGAGTTTTAGTTTGCCTATGTTAAATCTGAGATGCCTATTAGACATACAGGTGAAAGTACCACATATGCAGTTGAAGTTCCAGGGAAAGGTCAGAATTAGACGTAGAGTTCGGGAATATTATCTTACTTATTAAATAGTATTTAAGTCATAGGTCTGGATTAATCCATCTATGGAGACTCACTTGAAAGACAAAATAAAGGGACCCAGGATAAAACAGGTCTCACCAAGATTTAGAGTTGGAGCCTAAAAGATAGAGAAAATAAAGGAAGAATGAGAAAGAACTAGCCATGAAGACTGAGAAAGAGAGTCAAGGTGGCTGAAAAAATATAGGATTATCAGGAACACCCTGAAATAAACTGCCAAACTTAAGGAAGGTACAAAAGGAACAGTTTATGCAGATATCTCATCATTGAAACAACTCTTCCTTAAGAAAGCTACCAGATACCTAATCTGAGAACAGAAATGAGGGTGAATCCTGGAGTGTGCTTGTTAGCCTGCAATGTTTGTGTCAATCTGTTTAATATTACGGTTCCTTAACCTTAATATAAGTTAACGGAGCACTTAGTGTGTAGAAGCATTATGCTAAGTGCTTTTTAATCAACACTCTCTTTAATCAACACTCTAGTCCTCTCAACTAGCCTATAAGGAAGTACTAGTATATGAAGAATAAACATGGATATAGTGCTCACTGTGAATCCAGCCCTGTTTAAGCACTTTACATAAATTAACTCATAAGATAGGAACTGTTCATATTACCATCCTCATTTTATAGATGAAGAAACTGAGGCAGGGAAACTTTAAGTAGACTGTCCAAAGTCACACGGCTAGTTAAGAGGTGGATCCAGGGTTTGGACCTGGCAATCTGACTCCATTCTGTGCAATTTACCACTGAATTATATTGCTTCTGTATAGCTACAGGCATTTCCCAAGTGTTATTAACGATTACACTAAGCTAATTTTACAAATGAGGGAACTGATCCTTGAAAGGGTTAGGTTACTTCACCAGGATCACTTGGACAGTCAGTGGCAGATCTATGTGTTTTGAACCCAAGTCTCTCAAACACCAGTGTTTTCACTCTTAAATATTAAGCAAATACCATAATCAGCAAGATATAGGGAGAGAAGCCAAAATTATAAGAGAAAATATGATTTTCTGATCACACCTCTCTAAATTAATGGCAGAGAGAGAAACAGAATTCAGATCAAGGCTTTAGCTAAAACATACCATGGCCTTGCTCTTCAAAGCAAATGCCAATTCCTCTTTATTTCTCCTGTGGACTTTGTGGAGTCGGGTGTAGGTCTCCACCACTCTTAGCACCTGATACCCTGCTATCCTTCCAAGGAACCATCTCATTCTTAGAATGAACCACTCTATTTTTTAGTGGTTTCGCTTTTTGAACAATTCAGGTTTAATTAATTTTATTTTTATTAAGGTATAGTTGATTTATAGCATCACATTCATTTCAAGTGTACAACATAGTGATTCAAAACGTTTATACATTATACTCCATTTAAAGTTATTATAAAATAATGGCTATATTCCCTGTGCTGTACAATGTATCCTTGTAGCATATTTATTTCATACGTAGTAGTTTGTACCTCTTCATCCCCTACCCCTATCTTGCCCTTCTTCCCTTCCTTCTCCCCACTGGTAACCACTAGTTTGTTCTCTATATCTATCTGTTTTTGTTTTGTTATATTCATTCATTTGTTATTTTGTTTTTAGATTCCACATGTAAGTGATAACATAGAGCATTTATCTTTCTCTGTCTGACTTATTTCACTAAGCGTAATACCTTGCAGGTCCATCCATGTTGTTGCAAAAGGCAAAATGCCATGCTTTTTTGTGGCTGAGTAGCATTCCACTGCTTATATACCACATCTTTATCCATTCATCTGTTGATGGACACTTAGGTTGCCTCCATATCTTGGCTATTGTAAAACATGCTGCTATGAACACTGGGGTGTTATGAATCTTTTTTTTTTTGCAGTACACGGACCTCCCACTGCCGTGGCCTCTCCCGTTGCGGAGCATAGGCTCCGGACGCGCAGGCTCAGCGGCCATGGCTCACGGGCCTAGCTGCTCCGCGGCATGTGGGATCCTCCCGGACCGGGACACGAACCCGACGTGTCCCCTGCATCGGCAGGCAGACTCTCAACCACTGCACCACCAGGGAAGCCCTGAATCTTTTTAAATTAGTGTTTTCATTTTCTTTGAATATATATCCAGGAGTGGGATTGCTGGACCATGTGGTAATTCTATTTTTAGTTTTTTGAGGAACCTTCATACTGTTTTCCATAGTGGCTGCACCAGTTTACATTGCCACCAATAGTGCCACCCTTTTCTCCACATTGAACAATTCAGTTTTCTATTCAGATATCCATCTTTCAGGTTATTTCTTAAAATCAAACTTGCTCAATAAACATCTCTTAAGTGAACAGAATGCTAGAGTTGTTGAATGGATCAAATTAGATAATGCCTACAAAGCACTTAGTTCTGTACCTGGAACACAGTGACTGCTCAATAAATGGTAGCTGCTGTGTTATTATTCTTATTGCCATTATCATCATTCTAGCTTTTGTCATGGCTATTTATTATAGGAGAGAAAAAATATATAGATACATAGTAAAGCCCAAAATATAAGTCTAGTCACTGGAAAGAATCCATAGAGGAAAAAGGGGGAGATTATTTTCCTGCCTCCCAATAGAGTGGCCAATAGAGAGTTCAGAGGTGTGACGACAACTCAGTGTGGCATATCTTCAATTCAGCGTCTCCTAGGTATGATCTAGGTTAATTATCAGATTTAGATTGGCTTATATATAAAAATCATTTGAGGAAAAAAAATTACTTAAAATAATATTTTAATAACACTGCTATTTGGTTTATTTCAAATACATAGTTCTAAAATACCTAGTTACTATTTTAATTACAATAGATTGCAGAAACTTTAGAAAATTCAGATAAACAAAATGAAAAAACAAAATTAAAATTATTTAATATTAAATAATTTTATGAATTACACGTGGATGTTTTTATATGTATGTGCATATATATATATAGTTTAGTGTTACTATTTAGTATTTAGCATTGCTAAATTTAGTTTTTAGTATTTAGTTACTATTAGTTACTATTTCATGTTACCAAGCTATTACTTGAATCACATATATCCTTTCAGAATCTTCCTATCAAATGTATATATTTCTCTCTTCCCCCCATACACACATACATGCACACACAAACATAACCACATACTCTATTTTTAGGGTTGTATGTTTTTATGGTTCTAAATAATTCTGTTTATGTGTATAAATAGGTCCTTAGACCTCCTTGCTATTAGCAAGCATCTGATCCAGGATAAAAAGTAGCAAGGCCTCTAGAACACTGCAGAGGACACTGATTTTTCTGACTACCCACTAAACTTTCCATGTTTAGTCCATCAACTTCAGGTAGGGCATCACTCTTATTTCCAGATGGAGAGCACATCACCCAGTCCCAGCCACCCAGCAAAAGGATTTAACTTGCCACCATGATTGGTTCAGAAACATGGACATGTGACCCACATTGGTCCAATAAGAATGCATCTCAAGACTAAGTGTAAGAGTTCCTTTTTTCTGTTAGACCTGAAGCTACCACGTGGAGCCGGTGAATGAAACTAACAAGGGCCAGATTTGATGAGATACAGTGAAAACTCCAAGAATTTATGGTAAGTTTTGAGTCCCTAGATCAATATCTGAGTACATTTGCACTCTGGCCTCCTCAATCACGTAATCAAATAAATTCCTGTTCTTAATATAGCTGATTTGGGTAAAGTTTTGCTTATGTGCAACAGAAGTAATCTTAACTGTTACAAGCACAAATCATAGAAGCCAAACTTGAGTTTTAGTTCTAATGTCTCCCCTATGTCCCTTTTTCTTAAAAAGAAATTCCTTTTCACTATAAATTAATGGGAAGAGGGAGTCGGTGCACTCAGACTTAGACCAGCCAAGAACACATGGCCCATTAGAACAGATCATCCCATGTGTCTCCTGCTGGAAAGGCTTTTTTTCTGTATGTTTCAAACTGTGTCGTGGATCTCTAAATGCCAAAAGTTGTTCTAATTCCTCAAGCTCAACAAGCAAACAGAAACTATAAAATTTTGATGAACATCAATCAGGGAAGAAAATCTTACAACCAGATTATAAAAGTTTGCTCATGAGACGGTTGCACTTGGAAAAGAGATTTGTGGTCCAAAATGACAAGTTATTTCCCCACCTGTCCTCATCAAGCTTAACAACTACCTAACACAAAAAATAACTCCTTTTGTTAGTAAATTCTATGTCCTGTTAGGGATCAGACTCCCTCAGCACATCAAAATGGTAGTACCTGCTCCTCCCCTACCCCAGGCAAAGTGCTATAATATCTCCAGCCATCTCTGCCATGGACCCATGTGACGGAGCCTTTCCCAGATGAAAAGACACTTTGTATCAAAGAAAGGCATCAGAAGACCATGTCTGAAAACTAAAGCAAAGAGAATAATAATGCAGTCAGATATATTCAAGAGGGATACTGAACAAATATACACACTGTTTTACAGTATTTACATTTTGAAGGGAACACTTTTCATCTATTTTAAAACCTTGTTATGTTCTGTAACCTCCCTAGCCTCTCGTACCCATAGCAATTTATCTGCACCTCTCTTGTGGAATTTAGCATTTGCTACTTTTATTATTGTTATATGTGTAGTATAAGTCTTATCTTTTCTACAAGAATTCAGACTCCTTGAGGGGAGGGAGCTTGTTTATCCTTGTATCTCAGACATGACATAACACAGCAGCTTGCAGATACCGGGTCTTCCATAAATATTAGAAAAGTGAAAAAATGTTTGTGTTTTTAAAATCAGGGTAAACCTGGATGGAAACAAAAAGCTTTTTTCACTTGCTAAAAGAGATTGGTTAGAAGCAAGTTGTAAAAATTGATAAAGAGTTGCAGCTCAAAGTTTGGTAAAGAAATTGGTTCTTCATAGAAACTCAGTTGTTTATTCATACATATAAACTCATTCATTAACTGAACTAATATTTTTAGAAGCTATTGATAAAACTAAGAATCGAATAAAAATTAGAACAAGCTAATTCCACAGAGAGATGGAAAACTGCTCCGTTTTTCCAGATTTCAGTATTTTATGCAGTGACATCATGGAATTCATTTTATCAATCTTTTTGTTTAATTAGGATATAAGAGAAAGGCAGGATGATAAAAGAGTAGAGAATTTTCAAATGAAAAGTAGCTTTTCCCCTAGCAAGTTATGTAAAGAAAATTAAAGTGTTGTTTGTTTGCTTTTGTGGTAGGGAAATTGAAACCTAGAAGAGAAAAAACCTGAGAGAGAGAGAGAGAGAAAGAGAATGTAGAACTTCTCTAAATTTCCAAAGAACAAGACAGAATTATGAGTGCGTCCCAGAAAGCCTTCAGAGCTGAGATGAAAAGACCATTTTAACAAAAGAAGTATTCCTTTCAAGCCTAGTAGCTTATCTGAAAAACATGAAAACCTGAATTAAGAGCAGTCAAAAATTAGTGTGATATGATTAGCAAGTTGTACCTTGTTCACTGGTTTCACTCAAACCTATTTAAAATACATAAATAGTTTAATACATTGTTATCTTCAAAGTCTACACTTTTCTACTGGGAAAATGTGGTTGTATTTATTTGTTATTTTACCTTGTTCACACTCAAAAAGAAATTACTACATGCAGTGTAATGGAATTGAAAAGCAAGAGGCCAATAATGGTGATAGATGACTAAGAGATCCTAAAATGTTAGTCAATGTGCAGTTAGTGATAAAGAACAATTTCCTGTCAATTAAAGCTCAATAAAGCTGAAAAAAACTGTGTGTAAAACTCTTAGGAGTTTTTCTAATATAATTACCTTGTGAAGAGAAAAAAAAACACTTTCCTTTGAGTTTGCTCCCATTCATATAAATAAATATTACAAAATCACATACCCCCCCCAGTAAAGTACAAAGAAAAATATTTATTATTCTTAATTCTGCAAGTAGAATCCTTAATTCTATAAATAGCAAGTAAATACATTTGTATTCAACAAAATAACTGTATTTGAATTCATTCTAATAAAAAACAACAAAACTTTTTCTTCCATTTTTTTTTTTTCTTCCATTTCTCTGTGTAGGAGGTATCCCAGTCCACAGTTCAGGCATACAAAAGAAGCTCTATTTTTTCTTCCACAGAAGCATACATTATCTCTCAAGATCTGGATAATGTCTTGAAATCTCAGCCAATCTGATGCTTCTCCTCTCTTCTCCCTGGGGAACCTTCTGAGTTCCGGAGAGGGTTTGTATAGGCTACATGGGTCAAGATGAGGATTCTGTTCCTCGGTGTCATTTCTCCATGCAGGCATGATTGGTAAGTCCATCATCCTGTTTTGTCTTTGCTCATAGGTCCACACATAGCTATAGCAATAGGCCCCATTCCCATTCACATGAGCCCTGCAGGTGTCGTTTTTGCTGCTTCTGTGCAATGCTTGGCTTTAGAGAAACCATCCAACTTCTAGGTCACTCTGGGGCACTCTCTCTGAGGCTTTGGAAAGACCCCTTTGGTCGAACTCGACAAGCAACCATTTCCGGGGATACTGCTGCTTCCTAGAGTTCAGTTTAGGTGAGTCTATTCTAGAGAAGATGGATACCGTGATAGAAGGGATGGAACTGTGGAACGTGCAGAGTCAGCAGGGGAGGTGGAACACTTTTCCTCCATCTCAATATGTTTCTCCAAACATTCTGTTTGGGCTTGGAGCCCTCTCAATTCTATTAAGTGCTTTAGGCTGGAAACCAAAGTCAGGGAAAAAATTGGCATGCTAATTCTTTTTTCTTTCTGGCTTGCTACATCCTTCTCCTGAGGCAATGGCCCAGGAGGCCTTAGCTGCTTGAATAAGAAGAAAGTTCAGAGGGACAAAACTATCAGGAGGAGTGAAAAAAACCCAAACATTGTTTAATACTTCAAAACTTTCCCAGGAAATAGGAAAAATGCCTGAGGGTATATGGAAGAAAATTAGCATAAAGTTGAGGTTAGATGAAAGAAATTAGCATAAGTTAGAATAAAGTACTGCTTTTGCTGATCTCTTTGCCTCCAAGCAATCCTACAGAAATGAACTTTGAATCTCTTTCAAATGGAGAAATTTGTGACAAAAGCATTATTTCCTATTACGCATTCTTCTATAGACTTGGTGGTACACCCTGAAACATCTCTAGGGATAAAGCTTTGGGTTTTTTTTTGAAGAAACTTTTCCCTCTAAAAAATATATCCAATACCACTAACTGGTCATCCTCGGCTTGCCCTTGGATGTCTTTCTAAGTCATGCATATAAGTTTATTTCAAACTCCTTAATAAATTAATCCTTTCCAAACCAATGTAATCTATTCAGCTGTTTTCCTTCAGAGTTTATAAATCCCTTCACAAAGGAAGTGTCACTAAAAATAAGCAACGTCTATGTGTGTTCCTTGCATCATGCAATACCAGAAATTTTTTATTGACTAGTCATTCTGTCACACATCCGTTACAATAACAATCCAAACCTGCACTAGCCTGGGAGGACTATAAATAGCTTGACAACACTGTCATTTATAGATTAGTGAATGTTCCCTTTTATTTGAAAATAGTTCAGACATTTCAAAAGCCCGTAAGCCTCTAATACTGTGTACAAATTGTGCACCTGGACTGCCTCTGTGTAGTAAACATGCATAATTTGTGGCTCTGCAACAGGCCTGAACACCCTCCTTATATTTTGGTCATTTTCAACTTTAACGAATCTTGCCATTCCAAGGAAGAGCCAGAGGACTTGCATAACTGGACATCCCTGCTACTATGGTGCAGATATGTGACATGGTTCTGCTACTCACATGTACCTTAGCACACCTGGGTTCTGAAGGAAGTGGTAGACATACACTGTGACATACACATACTCTCATAATTAATATGAGAATTAATATTCTGGTGATTGTGGTGAGAGAGCCACCTGGTTCCTTGTGGATGGCCGTGGCGGAGCTTCTGGCATCCAGACCTAAGTATTATAGACTATCATAGGCCAAGCAGTGATGGAGCAGCATTTTCCCTGCAAAAAGTCCTTTAGTGGAACTAAGAATTGTCCCTGCACTTGTGGCTCAAGAATCCAGTTCTCATGCCCTCCTAGAGAGTCATAAGTTAAAAGTAACCTTTCCTAAGTTCCTTTTCTGGTTAAACTGGCTGTTGTTTACAGCGCAAAACACGTTTATAGTTACTGAACAAATAATCAATCAATCAGACAGTATTACAGTTATATGTTAAAAAAACTAATTTCATTCATGTTGATATGTTAACACTGTTACTGAGATTCTTAGGGGAAAAAAACCCCAAACATTTAAACACCAGCCGTTTGTTGTATAGTCCAGGGGACATGGTAAGCCAATCTTAGTATACGAATAGATTTTCCACTTCTTTCCTTTCTAATATTTTTGAGTTGTTAATAGGAGGGAGTGCTTACAGGTATAGTTTTTATTATGGTGATTCGTTTTAATACAGTTCTATGAAAGATGAAACTAAGCTGCCTAATACAATTACTCTAAACACCAAGGCATTCATTCTATGAGCAATTACAGTGGGAAGCAAAGATGGAATGCACAAAATTAATAATAGGAGATAGTCCCAGTTATCAAGTAGCTCTATCATAATTTCCTTGGGAAAAGACTGATATCCATACTAGAAAAGTTCTCATTATACTTCCATAATTTCTATTTATTCCTCAAATCAATTGTTCTTTCCCTGGAAATTATTTATTACTAAGACTACCCAAGGAAAATGACCTATCCTGTCCCTATAGACCTCACTGGCAGTACTGAGAACAGTTGTGTTACATTTAAAAACAATATTATTATTCTGCTCTCATGGACCATATTAACATAACAATCATCCTTTGGGGAAACAACCAGATGAATTGGGTATGTACCTCCAACAATGACCATGTGCCTTGTGAGAATCCCAGAGCCACCCACCACCCTACTCTCATTCTAGCTAAGCCCTGCCTTGCGGTATCAATAACTAATTACATTACAGTTCTGCCTCAAGAACATAGATTGATGATTTCATTATACCATTTAATTAGAGCTGTTTTTAATTTATCAGGAAGAAATGGTATAATTGGTGACAGAACAGCTGTTGCAGGTCACATGGAAAGAATATGATTGAGTAACAGAAAATGGCAAACTTTGCCGAGAACTCCAAGCTGCATTTAAGTCTTTAGGAAGGCATTATGTAGAAGGAAAGGAAGTCTGCCATCTGTCATATTTCATCTAACCAACACCTCTGAACTTTATCACTAATGTTACCAGTACAGGGTGCATGGGCAACTGCAGGAAGTACTTGCAGACCAGGGTCCACTCTGGCTCAATAAATCCTATTTCCCCATAACATGGTACCACCGTGGCTTCAAGGCAAACAAAGAAGAACTTTAGTCCCTGGATGCAGCTGCTTCTTGGATAGTAAATGCTAATCTTCTTGTGTTGTCCAAAATAGTAGCAGGTATAACTATTTCTTTATTAAAGGGATAACTGGCATCAGACTTGCCATACTCTAGCCTGTTTTCCTTGTGGTATCAGTCAGGGAGCCTGGCCGGCTGGAAATTCAGGAAGGATTTCTATGTTAAATTTTGCAAAAAATTTCTTTTCTGAGAAACCCGTTTCTGCTCTTAAGGCCTTCAACTGATTGGATAAGACCTACCCACATTATTGAGAGTAATCTCTTTTAATTAAAGTCAACTGATTGTAGATGTTAATGACATCTACAAAATACCTTCACAGCAATATCTAGACAAAGTTTTGACCACAGTTGGATACCACAGCCTAGCCAAGAGAACATAAAATTTAACCATCATACCTATTTGCAAAAGGACCTCCCTGGGTTCTGTTTTCATATTTTACCCTTAGCTCTTTAGGATGAGAATGAGATGCTTCTGCATGAATGTAATCTCTCTGTCTTCATGTATACAGGAACACATTAATCAATTATGGTACTCTTTTCCACTGAGTACAGAAATACTTCTCAACCCAGTGCTCTAAAATGCCACTTCCGTTTTACTTGAGCTAGCATGCAAAGTAAAATGTATTGACTCTCTCGTCCTAAGCAATTGAGTCCCCTTCTGCTTTTAGCTTTTGTTTGTATGTTGATTGTCACAATATAGTTGGGAGAGGGATATTGAATATATAAGAATCATTCAGAAACAGGCTGTAGTCAGATGAGTGCAAGAAGAGAAATAATGGAACTGCAAAATCCCAACACCAGCACAGGAGGACCAGAGGACCCAAGTGACGATGTACCACAAGGCAAGTAATGCACAGGGTAGTTAAAGTAAGTGTGAGCCAGTGTGAGCGACAGGAAGTTGCTCCAGTCAATGACAGAGGCAAGAGCTAAAATTTCATGGATCAAAGGGGATGAGGCTGAGTCAAAGATTTCCACGGCAAACCCAAGGTGAGTGTTTGGATGGAGAAGATGTTCTGAGTATGTTAAGGATCCATCCTGGATTTAAAAATTGTGTTCTGCCTAGTTGAGGAGTCACAATAGTGGTTAGTAGCATGGCCACAGTCACCGTGTCATAAATCTAGGTTACCTCACTCTTTATAGCCCGGGAAGACACCGAGCCTGGTTTTGGGCTTTCTGGTCAAGGTGAGTACGCACTACGACACAGTGCTATTCTTCTTCTGCCACCACGGAGTTCAATCGGGATCCATACGATTCCAAAACTGTGACTCTAACTGTCACCTCCAATCTATTGCACTGAATTTTTATTGGGCTTGATTGATCTTTTATCAATTGTGTATAAATCATAATCTTTATCCTCATGTTTATCTTTGCTTCCTTATCTCCCCTCATGATTTGAACAATCACAACAATCATTGTCTCATACAATCAAAATGCCTCAGTCATCTTTGCCTCATGCTCAAAGCCACAGCACCAAGTCCTATGATTTCTCTCCATTCTCTCCTTTCTCCTTTGTGCTCTTTGTTCATTTATCCTCTGTTACCTAGACTTCCATAAAGATCTCTTTAGAGACGTCCTTGCCTCCCGTGTCTGCCACACTGGTATGTATTTCCCCCTTCTAATAGATCAAAGGCCCTTAAAACATGATTCTGGTAATGTTACTCCTTTTATCAAAGGTTTCTGATAAGTCCCATAATCCTATAAAGATCCAAGTTCCTTAATTTAATACTCTGTGTCTTCTGTAATCTAGACCAGACCCATCTTTCCAGCGTTGTCCCCCCCAGTATCCTACTCTGAACTTTATAATTCAAAAGGTTGTGCTATTTGCCATTTCCAGAAAATGACCTGCATTGTTCATTTGCAGGCCCTTCCACATGTGTACTGCCTATTAGTTGGTTTCTATCCCTCTGTTAGTCCATTCTTCAAACCCCAGCTATAAAAATAGCTCCTTTACAAACATCTTCCCTGACCTCTTATGACAAGGAATTCTCCTTCTTTTTAATGAATCACTACATCACTTGTAACATATAGCATTTTATATAGTTATCCAAGAACAGACTGTATTCCCCTTACCATATAAACTTCTTGATGATATGAATCGGTTTTTCCACTCACTTTTCTTTTGCAAGTAGCGTCTTTCACCACTAAACTAACTTTCACTAAGAGAGTTGATTGTACACTGTATTTTTGGTAAGTGGAATAACACACTGAAGAGTGAATCAATCCTTGGAGAAAGCTCATTCCTCAGTCATCTCTCCTAATCCATGTGAATGAAAGATTTGGTTAGCAGAGATAATTGCAATCTCAGGAAAATCTCTCAATTTCGCAGTATGCACTTCTCTAGCAAATTTTTTACTGAAGCAATTTACAAATAGCAAAAAAAAAAAAAAATCAATACGAGTTATCACCTTTACTCTCTATACTCAGCCTCATTTATTCTTATATTCTTCCATTCAACAAATACTTGCTGTGTTTTTAATGTATTCCAGGCCCAATGCTAGATGCTAGAACTATGGAGAATATAATTCCTGCCTTCAAGGCCTTTCTATTAGGGCTGATTTAAAAAAAAAAAAAGTCAACTTTCATGCAATCACAGTAAAGTAAGACAAGGGCTCTAGCAGAAATACAGATGGACTTGGAAGGCAAAGGAAGAGTATCAAGATTCAGTGAAGATTTTGCTGAGATAGTAATATCTCAGCTGATAATTTTAAGGAAAAATAGAAGCTATATAGATGAACACATTAGGAGGAGGTAACCCTCCAGGAAGAGGGACTGCATATGTGAGAGCACAAAGGCCAAGCCTGCCCTTGCCTTCTATTAGGAAAAATTTCTTCTGAGCTCACAAAGAGCAAGGTTAAATTATCAGTTCCTAGTGTCTTCTTTTACAGTTCATGATGCAGTAAGCAGTCCCAGAAAGTGTGCTAACCAGGGCTTTAAGTACTCGCATGATTGGAGTCCTGGAGGACATAACGCATACCTTAGGGCCTTGAAGTCCATCTGAATTCTCATAGGGATCAGACAGTCTTCAGCTCTCAAGGTCACTCAGAGAGTCACATCATGTGTGAAAGAGTCAACTCCTACCAGTCACATAGACTCTGGTCTAGGTTTCATGAGTATGAAATGAACAGTAGTGATGTGAACCACCCACCTTATCATTATAATTAAAAAATACAGGGCTTCCCTGGTGGCGCAGTGGTTGAGAGTCCGCCTGCCGATGCAGGGGACGCGGGTTCGTGCCCCGGTCCGGGAAGATCCCACATGCCGTGGAGCGGCTGGGCCTGTGAGCCATGGCCACTGAGCCTGTGAGTCCAGAGCCTGTGCTCCGCAACGGGAGAGGCCACGGCAGTGAGAGGCCCGCGTACCGCAAAAAAAAAAAAAAAAAAAAAAAATACAGTTACCATTTGCTTAGTAACTGATTCTTACAAAGTGCTTTTGCAAACAATTGTGCTTTTTACAGCCCTTCAAGACAGAGAGGGTAAAAACTGTTCTTCCTTTATTAAAATTCAATAAACTTGGGAAAGAGAATTCAAAGCTTTTACCTAAGATAGCACAATGAGCATCAGAGCAGACCCTGAATTCTCTCCACTCTACATCTGAATGGATATACCTCTCATTCTCAGGAAACAACTACATTCAACTTCACCATATTACCATGAGTGAAAAGAGAGGGAACATACTTCTGTTCCATTATAAATAGAAAACTCCAGCCTACAGAGGTTAAGGCCCCAAAGATGTCCAGCCAGTCAGATGCCAAAAAGTGAGACCCCAGAATCTCAGCATCTGAGCTCCTTCTTAGACCCTTATTCCTAACCACACCAAACAAAACAATAGCGAAGTGTGGAAAGCAAGAAGACATTCTCTCCAAAGTAAGGAGCCCTTATACCCTGCATCTGGTGAGTGATTCCATCAGTTTAACTTTTAATTTGTAACTTAAAAAGCCTAGTCAGCCAAATGACAATGATTCTATTGCATATTCCAAGGTATCATAATAATAATTAATCTTCTAGAACAACAATATAGTCTTTGAATCTCCAGAAAAGCAAGGGGCTAAGTTTGTTCTTGGTGAATTATATTCAAAGCGTGCAACTAACTTCCAAATGTGCTACCGTATTATTTAACTTTTAGACATTTTAATACAGTTCCTGATTATTAACACAATTTTAATATCTGATAGTGCAAAAGGGTAATAATGTTGTAGAGCTAAGACAGGAGGAAAAGAAAATTAGCATCACTATTGGTGATTCACTGCTGGTGGGTGATGCTAAAAATATGCTTTATTCTTGGTTCTAACTTAATAATTCGGAAGAGAAAAGAAGCCAATCAACCAGAGAGCCAGAAAAAGGGGGAGTAGCTAAATTCTCTCTGTTTTCCTCCTGCATAATTCAATAAAACTGAGCTATGAAGGTGTTTCAATCATCCAGAGGAACAGATGTTTGTTCATCAAACATTTGCTGAGCACCTACTATGTGCAGGGCCCTAGATTCGGCATCCAGGCTCCAAAACTCCCTTTTCTCAAGTGCCCAAGGTTATCTGGGGAGTCAGATGAGAAAATAATAGGTCACACTGTGTTACAGGCCACAGTAGAGATATGTACCAAGTACCCTAGCCTTGCACAGGAGGAAACTACTTTTTCTTCCTGGATAAGCCCAAGAAAGGTGAAATCTTGCAGAAATAATCTTACAGAAAAGGTGAAAGCAGATGAAAGATAACAGTTCCTTTACCTGAAGGAGAAAGGAAAGAGAAAGAGAAAGGGCCTGGGCCTGTGGCAGAAGATGCACATAAGTACGGATTCTGTCCATCTTGTTTGCTGTGATATCCACTGCCTGGCAAGCTGTCGCTGTCACTCAATAAATATTTATTGGACATGCAGATGAACTCTGGTACAAGGATAACAGAATGTGAGAAGTTCTGTCATCTTGACTCATATTTGACCATAATTTTCTATCTGTCCACCTTCTAATGCAGGTTCACACTCCACTAGTAGCAATACCAAAATACAAAAACTTCTGAAAGCCAGAAGTATTTTTCTGACTCATTTGGTGTCAAGATATAACCTGACTTGATCTCATCCAGTGGAAAAGACCTGGCTTGGACTGACATAAGGCTACTTTTAATCTTTGTTTAGTCTACTGTGAATATGTATCCACTCTGCTGAGAAAGTAATAGTGTGTTTGATAATGGGGTGCTGCCCCAGACCTTGCTGGGGGTGGTGTATAATATGCACTACATGGACTGTAGCACCTTTCTAAACCTGAAAAATTTTGAATTCCAAAACACATTTGCCCCCAAGAGTTTTAGATTAAAAATTGTAGACCTGTAAAACATTACAATAAACCTGATGAAACTTACAGATCCTATAAACTTTTGCTTCTTTATTTCCTTCTGGCTTATTGTTCGGGGCTTGTCTTATGCCAAACTCAGTACAGGTTGGTGTGTTGCCTTATTGTGGTCCTGAATTATTGTCACCCCACCAGTCCAGACATCCCCCCCTTGTGGTGGACCTATCCAGGGGCCCAATATTGGCTCCAAATGACCAAAGGTACTTCTCATACCTGAACCTGATATATTGTCACTGTTTTAGTGATCATAAACTGTATAATACCTCTTTCGTAGTAATGGAAGCAGGGTTCACCCTCTGCGTGCCAAATGGAAAGAGGCAGCAAAGTAAGAAATTACCTTCACCTTAAAGTGAACGGACTATTGTAGGGTGCCTCAGAGACCAGATAATTCAATACCTTGAAAGAGAAAAGTGAAGAGAAGCAAGGAAGTCAAGTCAAGGACAAACATTGTCTATTGAAAATCTTGCCAAAGACAAACCCTGAACAGGAAGATAAAGAAAATCTACTTGTACTGAGCAGCTAGTATTTATTAGATGCTGCAGCCGATGATTTGTTGTTACATTTAACCCTCACAATTACCCAGAGAGATCTATTTAGATACCTTTATTTTACAGAGAAGAAGGAAAGGTATATTAGGATTGAAAAACTTCCCCTAAAGATATAGAATTGGACAATGGAATATTACTCAGCCATAAAAAGAAACAAAATTGAGTTATTTGTAGTGAGGTGGATGGACCTAGAGACTGTCATACAGAGTGAAGTAAGTCAGAAAGAGAAAAACAAATACTGTATGCTAACACATATATATGGAATCTAAAATAAATAAATAAATGGTTCTGAAGAACCTACGGGCAGGATAGGAATAAAGACACAGACGTAGAGAATGGACTTGAGGACACGGGGATGGGGAAGGGTAAGCTGGGACAAAGTGAGAGAGTGGCATGGACATATATACACTATCTAATGTAAAACAGATAGCTAGTGGGAAGCAGCCGCACAGCACAAGGAGACCCGCTCGGTGCTTTGTGACCACCTAGAGGGGTGGGATAGGGAGGGTGGGAGGGAGATGCAGAGGGAGGAGATATGGGGATATATGTATATGTATAGTTGATTCACTTTGTTATACAGCAGAAACTAACACACCATTGTAAAGCAATTGTACTCCAATAAAGATGTTTTAAAAAACAAAAAGATATCGAATTGGGAAGAGGCAAACCTGGAATTAGGTAGGACAGAGACAGGTTTCTCCCGCACACTATGCTGCACTGTGTCACACAGCCCTGTGCTTAAAGTCACATGCAAAAGGATGCTGGCCTGGAAAAAAGAGCGGCCCTCATTTTGCACTCCTATATGTGTGCAAAACACCCATCTTGCTTATCACTATTAGCATTCAGTAATGAATAGTCCATAGGCCATGCTTCTGTGCATAGTGTCATCTGATTTATTTTTATTGTTATCAATTGCAGTGGAATGCTGAGCAGCTACTATAGCCTAGGCTTTGTGATGGACACTTCACTTACAGTGAACTGTCTTCCCCTGTACCCCGCAATAAAAGCATTACCATCTCTAAGATTCAGAGATATTGAGTAAATTTCATAGGGTTCCTCTACTAGCAAGTGGTAGAGAAGGGATTTAAATATACAATTATCTAACTCCAAAACGCATGTTCTTTCCATACATCATGCCGAAACTATCAAATACAGAGCTATTGCTGGCATTGAATAAGGGCCATCTATTATTCACAGCACTTACACTTGAGCCATTACTGAAGGAGAACAGAAGGCTCAGTGCATGGCCACATTTGATCTCTCCTAACGAGTGAGAGACACGAAAGCACATATGGAATTTAGAATGCCCTAGCATAGCCACCTCTGACTCACCTGGCTCTGAGAATACAATCTCCTTTCAGAAATAGGAAATCAAAACATGCATTTCAATATCTTGTAACCCGCTCACTCTTTATACGCACTGAGAAGGCCATCCGTTGATTCTGGCAGTTCTCCCACATGTACACCTCTGGAGCCACACTGGACTGAGCTATGGACAGGCCACCAGTGATGTGATTTTTCAAACCTTAATCACCTAGCATATGACAACATGGATGAGAGGTGCACAGATGTAAGAAAATTGGCCCTACTCCTCTGAGGAGGGATTGCAGCAAGAATATTCTCTTCTGACTGTAACATAGAGTGGGACTGAAGAAGGGGGATATGTCCTTAGCACAGAGCTCTGCATCCACCACTTCCAAGTCTTCTCCCTGTAGCCATATTCCCAATGACCTATGAGATACCCCTTCACACCGCATCCCCGGCACCTAAGAACTAGATAATGCAATGGTTCTCAACCATGGAAGATACGGCTCACCCCCTTCCCTGGGGTACTAGTATTGGTGATGGGATTTGAATATGTGTGTGGAGTGTGAGAAGTGTTGCTCTTGTCACAGGGCTTGGAGAGTTGGTCTGTCCTTTAATGGGAAGGGATGAGAAATCTAAAGGAGATATATGAGGCTATCCTGCAAAATACCAAGATATCAATTCCTTTTTTGGGAACTACTGTCATAGAACTGTTGTTTGGTCCCAAGCCTGTGGTTGAACTCTGATGCCAAAATACTTCCTTGCCCCTCTGTCCCTCAATTATACTGCTCTCATCCAAAAGGTGTTACTAAAACCAACACTGCCTCAGATATTGAAATTAATATTAGGTATGTTCTAAAAATTTAGCCATAAATGATAAACAATGGGGGGGAAAAGACTCAATGGGAGAAACAATACAAGAATTCTTAATACAAGTTGCAGATATCACGTTTCTTGGTTTTAAATATAACGTTTAAAAAATAAGAAGGCTCAACCTAGAAAAGATCATCATACAAAAAACAGTATTGTTCATCACTGTCCTAGAGCTATCTTTCTGGCATCCTCCCCTAATACGACATCTTACCTTCAATCCCAAAGTTAATCCTTGATAGGTGTAGATGGATAGAATATCACTGTTCAATTACCTGGTTCTGCACCAACAGAGGTACTTTTTGGCTATTTGAGTATATACTGTATTACAGTGGTCAGCATGCCGTGGCCTGGAGGCCACATTCAGCCATGCCCTGTTTTTGTGTGACCCAGAGGCTAGGAATGCTTTTTACATTTTTAAAGGGTTAAGAAGAACACAGAGGAGGAGAAAGAGGGAATGGAGGGAAAGGAGGCTGTGTGACAAAGGTCCTCTGTGGCTTCACAATGCCTAAAATATTTACCATCTGGGTCTTTACAGAAAACGTTTGCTGAGCTCTGTATTAATAATTTGTACTTCAAGCATTTTGAGAACAGGGATGGCGATGGCGACAGATAACACTGGTGAGTCAGCACCATGCAAAAGGCCCCTAACACAGGATATGTTTTTAACAATGAAGATGAAGAACAGACAGCTCCTAAGATGCCAGGCCTGTCTGTGAATAGGAAGAAGGTAGCAAACATAAATCCCCATGCACCTTAGCAAAGGATCAAGTCTTGGGGCTTACTGAGAAGAATGACCTCATTTTTGTCTTAAGGTTATTACCAACAGCCCTCTTCTCCTCCAGGTCTTTATTTCTGTGTTAGTGATTCTAGGGCTCAAACAGTCATCCTGAGCTCTATCACTCCTACCTCAGTTTCCATTAATTCTTCTCTACTGAGTAGCAATCAGTTAGGCAAGTATTGCCAAGAAGGGAATTATGAAGACCATAATTAACAAAGGAGACAGTTGGAGGATTTAGTGGAGGCTGATCCCAGTCTAGTTTCACTGGGAAACAGCATCATCTCAATCTCATTTGCCAGTAATTAGCTCTGCCTTTATTGCTTTGTAAATACTGCTTTAATTACCATGCTCCTTAGTTCAGAAGATGGAACTCAGTATCCTTATTGGATTTCATGTTCTGGCAATCTCTCCTCATCACTCTCAGAGCCTTTGCTGTGCACAATAGATATATGCAAATGCAGCTGGCAATGGCAGTGTGAGAGGATTACAAGGGGCAGAGGTGAGGATACGAGAGATGCACAGTTCTGGAGAAGGAGATGCTTGCCTCTCCCTAACTATCATCCTGATACCTCTCATCTTGGAGGTTCAGGAGGAGTTAGCAAATACGGATAAGGCAACCCTGCTGGGGAAGTTTCTGAAAAGCCTCAACTAAGCCAGTGGAGATAACCGTCTGCAGAACTTCCAGGCTACAAAGGGGAAGTAGTCATTAATTAGGCATTAATTAACATCAGCTAGGAAGTGGGCCAAGAGGTACAGTGCCCAGAGTTCAGGGGATACGAATTTGAGGCTCAGTTTATCCACTACTTTGCTGTCGGTCTTAGATAAATGATGTTTCTTATGGACCTCAGCTTCCACCACTGAAAAATGGAGTTAGATTAAGTGGTTGCATGTAACTCCAGATCAAAACCTGCATGGATTTATAAATTCTATGTTGAAAGATATTTTAAAGAGCATTTATTCTAATTCTGTGTCACAGATATCCCCTAAGCCCACCTCCGATTTCAGCTGCAAGTGTGGTGGACAGTTCGGGGAAAGCTTATGCTTCCTTTGCACTGCCCATTTCCCACCTCAAGCAGGTGTCCCTCCTTTCCACATTCTGCTCCATGGCCAGCTCACTAAGCATCATGCAAGTAGAGCCATTGGGTGCAACTCTCAACAAACAGGAGATAAGAGTGTGTGGGTGAGTTGCTCCAGTCTCCCATCTTCCAGGTAAATGATTCTGGGCCACATCTGGTAGGCTGCTCAGGAGTCCCAGAAGAAGTGAACCCTGTTGCCTACGGCAGTGACCTCAATAATGTTACCTTATTTGGGCTTTTCTTCCTTCCTTAGTCCTTCATATCTGCTTCCTAAGTTCACCTCTTAAAAAACTCCTTCCACTCACGTACTTGTCTCAGGTTCTCCTTTCAGGGAACACAAACTAAGACACCCTTTCAGTTTAAAAACAAGAAAGTTTTTTAAATGGTGTAACTAGACCAAGGGCAGTGTATTCCCACTCCCCTGTGTACAGATGGACAGTCCAGTTGCAAAACATACCCAGAAGAGACCTACCATGATTCCTTCTTAGCATCTCATCCAAAAAGATATAACCCAGCAATAGAGAAATATTAATAAACCCCATTACATAAAGGAAAAGAAATATCATAGGTGATGGAAATTATTATCAACAAAAATAAGAACACAAGCTCTGATATCAAATGGACCTAGATTTGAACCCTAGTTCTGCCATTTTGTGGCTGTGTGACCTTGATGCAGAAGCTCTTTACACCTTCCTTTGCTCATCTGTAAGAAATCAGGAATATACCTAAAATACAGTAACCTCCCAATAAATTATCTTTATAATCTTATCACTATTATCATTGTTATATATAATAATTTTGTGATTGTCATTCAAACAAAAAAGAAAATTATCATGCTGCAAATGATAAACGCACTCAAAACTTGAGTTTTAGCTACACTGTGCTCTTTCAAAACAATACCCAGGGAGTGTTTTTTTCTTCTTTTCTGATCATCGTAACACCAAGACAGGGAAACACACAAATGAAAAGGAGCACTGCAAACTGTACCCCCTTTCTCTCTGTCTAGGACTTTGAAGACACCTGGCACCAAGGCACTTCATTCCTTTGGGCTGTACTCTGACACTCCCAGGGTTGATGAAGACTGAGACAGAGATCCACCCTTCCTGGCTCTACATTTTCCTAAGCCACCTGTGCCAACTGTTAGGGAACACATCCCAGATTCTGCAGAAGTAGCAGGCAAGCATCCAGCGATGAATACTCAGGAATGCAAAGCTTGTCAGAAAATCGTCCAACCTCAAGGACCTTAAATGTCACTAGATCCCTGCTACAGCAACCTTGCCAAGTGGTTGCCCTGCTTCTCCTGAACATTGCTACATCCAAGATGGCCTTTCCATATTTTGACAGCTCCAACTTCTAGAAAGCTTTTCTTTACACTCAGCCAAAATATTTTCCCAGTAGCTTATGTTCATCATTTGTTATACTTCTAATCTATTAAGTCATTTAGAACAAAAGGGAACATTTTCTCCATATGGCAACCCTTGAAAAAAATTGGAAACCTCAGTCACATCTTCCCTTGGTTACCACTTCTTCTGGCTAGACAACTCCATATCTTTCCTCAGTTCTTCATTTGTTTCCCACCATTCAGGGAGATCAGAGAAATAACTTGAAAGTATCTAAATAGCTAACTGACTTTGAAATAAAATAATAATAATAATATGGTTTAATTCCTAAACAAATAATTGAGAGTTGTCAGGATGATCAAACAGAGTCCATAAATACATGTCACTTAAAAGGCAGATAGTTTTATAGGAAGAGCATGGACTTTGGAGTTAGACCAACGTGAATTTGAACCTCAGCTCTGCTACTTACTTGCTGAGTGACCTTAGACAGATTACGTAACGTCTCTCAGCCTCAGTATCCTTGTCTGTAAAAGTGGACTTAAAACATGCATCCCAGAGGGTTACTGTGAGGATTAAATGTGAGAAATGGCGTGAATGTGCTCAGTGTGCAGCCTGGCCACATGATGCAATAGAAAGAACATGAGCTTGGAATCTGGATGGAAGAGTTGGAATCCGAGCTGTGCTACTGCTTATCCATGAAAATTTGTAGGAGTAACTGAGGTATTCTGAGTTTCATTTTCCTCATCTGTCATACACCAAACAACACTGAATTTGCAACTTTATTGTAAAGAGGATAAATATTATTTGTGCTAGAGCAGAGACTGTTTCTTGAGTTGTTCTTATTTTTTTTTAATTTTCTTTTTCCTTTCACTTCCATGGAATCCCCTTAGAAGATGCAAACCAGTGTAATCTGCTAATTTGGGGTTTTTACTGAGGTGGTGGTGAGAGGAATGGATGTTGTGGAAAAAAAAAGATGCCAAACATAAATTCATAAAACATGAAGAAAAATCGAGATGCTTCCCCTAAAAAGTAAAAAATTTACGGAAAATAAAACAATAATGCCAAGACAATATACATTCTGATTTTTTTTACATATTTATGTTCAAAAAGAGACCAAGAGGGTCACAACTGTGATAAAACAGGATACCAGTGACTCTGTGATTTTTTTTTTTTTTTTTTAGTTTAAAATGTCAGCAAAGGAATTCACAGGAATGAAGCCAGATAGTGTTTGGATAACTGGGAAGAATGTCAAATATTCTGGATGGTGCAAAGAAAAGGCAGAAAGAGCACATGGAGCCTATATACAGGGCGTATATCTTCTATTCAAGAGGTGTGCTCCTGCCTAACAGATGTAACAGAAAGATGATTACAATGGGCTGGATGCCAATCCATCACTGCCTCTGAAAAAATATGCCCAAAACACATCTACTTTCAAGGACTGTCTGAGTGCATGGAAGGCAAATCAGAAGTAACAACCAGTAGGATAAGGACACCATGACTTCCAAGTCTAAATTTAAAAGCAACTCTGAAAACATACAGTGGAAAAGGTATCAGAAGATTTCACTTCTGACCTGTTTCACAGTCTGCTTTGCACCCTGAACAAATCACTTTTCCCTCTCTTTACGCCTCAGTGTAAGATGTGAGATGGAGTGAGGGCTCACTGGCTAATTTCTGGGTTCCCTTTCAGCACCAACAAACGTTATGTTTCTTTTCTGTCAAAAGTATCAGCTAGTTGGTTTGTGACCACCTAGAGGGGTGGGATAGGGAGGGTGGGAGGGAGGGAGACGCAAGAGGGAAGAGATATGGGAACATATGTATATGTATAGCTGATCCACTTTGTCATAAAGCAGAAACTAACACACCACTGTAAAGCAATTATACTCCAATAAAGATGTTAAAAAAATTGTATAAAGAATAAAAAAATAGAGTTACAGGAAAGTTGCAAAAAAAAAGTATTCAAGAATGATTAGCATCAAAAACCCAGCAAATTGCCAGGCAGCTCCCAGCATAGAGCCTGGGAACAGTAGAAGCTGAATGAAAATATATGCCTGGATGTGTAATGCTTCAAAATTAAAATCAATCAATGAATGTCCAGTTAATGCTCAAAGTGGCTAGTTAACATCTGGTTAATTGAAACCTAAGATTACTTTGAGGACACTGGCTTTTACTACATTGGAACCAGTACAGACTGAAACCCAGATCCAGAAACTCTTGGATAAAGTGTAACTTCCCCAAGAACGTAAGTGAGTCTCCTCACTTCTTCTTTTAAAAGGGTCTTTATTCAGTCTCAAAGGTGGCAACATGAGCTACTGTCCTCTAAGCCAAGAAGGAAGTCTTCATCTCCTCTTTCACATGCATCCCCCCATCCTTCCTCCCTAGTCTCAGTGCCTAGCGCTTCTTTATCATGAGGCAGAGGCTGGATATGTTCAAGTTTGTGTCCTGTGCAGAAAGCAGAGATGAGTCTGGGGGAAGGGCTTGATGTCTGGAGGCCTTAAGGATATGAATACAAGGCAACCCACACACCATCTGTTCATTTGCTATATAGATCTAAGGAAAAAGAAAAATGGAGCTCCCAGATGCAATATCCTCAGAGATGTGTCCCTCCTGTAGATGCAGCCTAAATATTCAACGTTAATGACATCATTACATAATTATTACATGTGATGATAATAATGATATAATCCTTCTGACCAGCATCCTGGAACACAAACACCCTCTTTCAGCCACGTACACATAGCATGCTGTCATTATGGAGGTCATAAATTGCTTCTTCACTGACTATTTCCTCACAGAAATGAGGACGCTCCAATGCTTTATCCTCCTGGCCATCCCTAAGGAAGTTGGTTACCCTGATGAGCTGCTAAAGAAAATAAACTCCGAGCTCCTTCCCCTAGCACAGAGGAAAGGCAATATTCATCTTGGGCTACCCACTCCCTATCTTACACTTTATCCCTTTCATTAAATGCCTTTGCCATTCCATTCCAGCAACAGAAGGCTGGGGTGGGCCAGCTGGATGGCACGGTGCTGAAATCACTCCCCATAAAAACGTGCCTGCAATGTTACAACAGCTTTGATGCTGTTGTAATGCACCCATAAAATCAAGGAACATATGCAGAGGCAGCTGCTGGTGGCAGCGAAGGAATGTAAAAAATATGGGGCTGTTGAAAAACTTTGATAGATTTTACTGCCAGCCAAGTATATATATTTTTTATGGTCTGCTATATGAAACTACAAAAAAAAAATCATGCTTTTCTTTATTGTGTTTATTCATTGCATCATTTACAACAAATTCCTGAGACAAACTCGTAGACGAGATGACTAGTTTTAAAATCAGTGGTTTCTGTTTAGTCTTAAGAAACTCAGAGAAAAAGAAAAACCGGTCCTTGGAAGGCAGTGAGGAAGCCCTAGGAATTAGGAAGAAGTTAATGTCACTCCCCATAAACGATTTCCCTACCTCACACCCTCTGTATGCATCAGGACCCTCAGAGGATGGCTATTCAACATCTTTGATCTGGCAAGCAACTAAGTTATGGCCAGGCAGGGATATGATAACTAGGGAGGAAAAATTCAGATTGCCTAAGCCCAAGGGCAGTATTAGTAAAAGGTAAATCAATAGGATGTGAGAAGACAATGTTAGAACTACTACTACATTTATCAGTATGTGAAATAACAGACAAAAGCATGTTTGCTAATGTTTAATATATATTCAATGGGAGCGCTCTTGTCACTATAGCAGGTCAATGCAGGTGAGGACTCAATCCAAAATTCATATACTGTATATTCATATGTTGCGATACATGTTCCAAAATTCTTTACTATAAATGTATGAGAAAAAAGTTTAGAGATTGCTGAGTTAATAGTACAAAACTCTTTACCTAACACTATGAGAAAAGGCCCAAACCTTCAAGAAATAGATAATTCTTATGTGATATAATATGTTTTAGAGCATGAAAAATATGGCCAATTTCCAAATCATTTTATTTGGCTAGAACATGTGTTCTCTGGTTGGCTGGCTTCTAGTTGTTTGTTCTTGCTTTGAACGTGATCCTTCTGTGACTTCCATGTTGACACTAGTTTTTTGTTGTTGTTGTCGTAGTTTTGTTTGTTTTATTCTTATAGTTTTTATCCTGCTGGCATTTTAATGGGAATATTAAATGGTCAAAATACACACACCCACAATGTCCCCTTACCCTGCTCTTTCCAGGACACCATGTGATTCTCTTTGCTGCAACCACAGTCAGCTTCAAAAGAGTAACAAAATACTAAGCATCATGTCCATGGCTAGAGCAACAGCCATGGCTATGAATTTTAGTTAACAGAGGATTTGGTATAGTTTTACATAAGCATGGGTTTGATGATGGAAGAAGGTTCATATTTTGGATCTGTCATTAACATGGCTGTGTGCTAAGTGGGCAAGTTAGTTACTCTTTCTTAGACATAGTATAATCATCTATAAAATAGAGATACTTTATACGTATCTTTGCAGGATTGGTGGTACTAGATAAATGTAAACTGTTATCATGAATATTATAACATAATATTTATTTCCTGTAACATCTGTCCACTGAAGAGCAAATAACTCACAAGATTTAACATTATCATGGTGAAAACAAGGTTGTGAAAGGAGGAAATAGTAGAGGCAAATAAGAGAAGCTTGGATGCAGTATGAGAAGGAAAGAGCTTAAAATATGGTCTAACAAATTTCTTTCAGAGTTCTGCTTAGCCCTGCAAGATGAAGGAGTTAGCACAAGTCTAAAGAGCCAGGAACTGCTGCTGTATTTGGGAAAAGACACTGTTTGGTTTACATCTTCCTGATGGTCTTCAATGATTTATATCTTGGCAACACAAGAACCAATGAAACAAGCACGTTTCCATTTCTGACTTCTTGGGCTCGGGTGAAAAAATCTATTAATAGGCATGGAAGGCCAGATGGGCTGGCCAAGGCCTGGAGCACAGAGGTTAGTTTTAGAGGAACCATCTGGGGCCTGTTCTTACGCCTTAGTGAAAAAGCCAGTGAGAGCCCAGAACACAACACCGTCATTTAGTTGGAGGCCTGCTGGTTCTGACAGCCTTTCACTGACACAGAAACATGCTGGTTTGGAGAAGGCAAAAACTTAATTATTTTCTTCTACCTTTTTAAAATTTTAAAAACTGGGTACATTTTCATAGATAGGAAAGTAAACAGAAAATTTAGGACTCGTCCAGGTACACATTTCCCAGTTTCACAGGAGGCAAAGTTTCCAGAACCCCCCGCTCCTTCCATCTGAGGTGGTGTCCCCATGGTAGGGTGTGAGAGAGGCCTGGCTCTGGGCATCCACCGGAGCAAAAGGCAATCTACTCATCCGAGTTTATCAAACACCCTCACAACTTGGTTCCAATCAGTATTACCCAACTTCCTGAAGAGTTCATGTTAAACTTTTGGAAATATTCAGTTTCTAAATGTAAAAATAAAAATCTCCATCATCACAATAATGGGACAGAATGGTTTTAAATGTCAGCGCCTTACTTACTAGCAGTTTGATTTCAGACAGTTTACTTAACCATTCTGACCTATAGTTGCTTCATGTTAAAAGATGATAATGATAGTGTCTTCATGTTAAAAGATGACTTAAAAAACAAACAATTTATGTAAGAAAGCACAGTTCATTCATTATTTTCATCCACTCATTTTGTCAACATGCGTTCACTGGGTACCAACTCTGTGCCAGGCAATAATGTCATAGCAGTGAAAAGATACGTAGTATACTAGCTTATAATAAGCAACTAAATAACAGCAGTTATTTTATTTTGTTTTTTTGAATTTTTAGTTACGTTTTGATTTTCTCTAAAAACTGACATATCATTTAGACTATACTGATGTTGACAGACCAGGGTTATAAATATATTTATGGGAAGAATTGTTGCATTAACTAAACAAGCTATTGCACCAGGAACAGCCCCTGGGCATAAAATTCAACTTCTGGTACATTTCCAAGGGAGGCTACCCTGATATGGCATGTTCATGAAAAGTAAGTAGCATTGAATACTGGCAAGTCCCAATATAACCTCTGCAAAACGTTATACGAAGACATTTCTTCTGGGACTAGTAAGAACTTGCTGATATCTGCAGTAGAATGTTTCTTTCCTATTTTCATTTTGCCAAACGTTGAGTATTTGACAGTGCTTTTCTTTTCTTAAAGTTCTGAATTTTATTTTATTTATTTTTTATACAGCAGGTTCTTATTAGGCATCAATTTTATACACATCAGTGTATACATGTCAAACCCAATCACGCAATTCACCATACCCCCACCCCCACACCCCCAGCCGCATTCCCCCCTTGGTGTCCATATGTTTGTTTTCTACATCTGTGTATCAACTTCTGCCCTGCAAACAAGTTCATCTGTACCATTTTTCTAGATTCCACATACATGCGTTAATATACGATATTTATTTTTCTCCTTCTGACTCACTTCATGCTGCATGACAATCTCTAGATCCATCCATGCCTCAACAAATGACCCAATTTCATTCATTTTCATGGCTGAGTAATATTCTATTGTATATATGTACCACATCTTCTTTAGCCATTCCTCTGTTGATGGGCATTTAGGTTGCTTCCATGACCTGGCTATTGTAAATAGTGCTGCAATGAACACTGGGGTGCATGTGTCTTTTTGAATTATGGTTTCTCAGGTTATATGCCCAGTAGTGGGATTGCTGGATCATATGGAAATTCTATTTTTAGTTTTTTAAGGAACCTACATACTGTTCTCCATATTGGTTGTATCAAGTTAAATTCCCACTAGCAGCGCAAGAGGGTTCCTTTCTCTCCACACCCTCTCCAGCATTTGTTCTTTGCAGATTTTCTGATGATGCCCATTTGAACTGGTGTGAGGTGATACTTCATTGAACTTTTAATTTGCATTTCTCTAATAATTAGTGATGTTGAGCAGCTTTTCACATGCTTCTTGGCCATCTGTATGTCTTTGGAGAAATGTCTCTTTAGGTCTTCTGCCCATTTTTGGATTGGGTTGTTTGTTTCCTTAATATGGAGCTGCATGAGCTGTTTATATATTTTGGAGACTAATCCTTGTCTGTTGATTCCGTTGCAAATATTTTCTCCCATTCTGAGGGTTGCCTTTACGTCTTGTTTATGGTTTCCTTTGCTGTGCAAAAGCTTTGAAGTTTCATTAGGTTTGTTTATTTTTGTTTTTATTTCAATTTGTTTATTTTTGTTTATTTAATAATTTTTGTTTTTATTTCAATTACTCTAGGAGGTGGATCAAAAAAGATCTTGCTGTGATTTATGTCAAAAAGTGTTCTTCCTATGTTTTCCTCTAAAAGTTTTATAGTGTGCAGTCTTACATTTAGGTCTCTAATCCATTTTGAGTTTATTTTTGTATATGGTGTTAGGGAGTGTCCTAATTTCATTCTTTTACCTGTAGCTGTCCAGTTTTCCCAGAACTGCTTATTGAAGAGACTGTCTTTTCTCCATTGTATATCCTTGCCTCCTTTGTCATAGATTAGTTGACCATAGGTGCGTACATTTATCTCTGGGCTTTCTATCTTGTTCCATTGATCTATGTTTCTGCTTTTGTGCCAGTACCATATTGTCTTGATTACTGTACCTTTGTAGTATAGTCTGAAGTCAGGGAGTCTAATTCCTCCAGCTCCGTATTTTTCCCTCAAGACTGCTTTTGCTATTCGGGGTCTTTTGTGTCTCCATACAAATTTTAAGATTTTTTGTTCTAGTTCGGTAAAAAATGCCATTGGTAATTTGATAGGGATTGCATTGAATCTGTAGATTGCTTTGGGTAGTATAGGCATTTTCACAATATTGATTCTTCCAATGCAAAAACATGCTATATCTCTCCATCTGTTGGTATCATCTTTAATTTCTTTCATCAGTGTCTTACAGTTTTCTGCATACAGGTCTTTTGTCTCCTTAGGTAGGTTTATTCCTAGTTATTTTATTCCTTTTGTTTCAATGGTTAAGTGGGAGGGTTTCCTTAATTTCTGTTTCAGATTTTTCATCATTAGTGTATAGGAATGCAAGAGATTTCTGTGCATTAATTTTGTATCCTGCAACTTTACCAAATTCAATGATTAACCCTAGTAGTTTTCGGATAGCATTTTGAGGACTCCCTACGTATAGTATCATGTCATCTGCAAACAGTGACAGTTTTACTTCTGCTTTTCCGATTTGAATTACTTTTATTTCTTTTTCTTCTCTAATTGCCGCGGCTAGGACTTCCAAAATTATGTTGAATAATAGTGGTGAGAGTGGACATCCTTGTCTTGTTCCTGATCTTAGAGGAAATGCTTTCAGTTTTTCACCATGGAGAATGATGTTTCCTGTGGGTTTGTCATATATGGCCTTTATTATGTTGAGGTAGGTTCCCTCTATGCCCACCTTCTGGAAAGTTTTTATCATAAATGGTGTTGAATTTTGTGAAAAGCTTTTTCTGCATCTATTGAGATGATCATATGGTTTTTATTTTTGAATTTGTTAATGTAGTGTATCACACTGATTGATTTGCATATATTGAAGAATCCTTGCATCCCTGGGATAAATCCCACTTGATCATGGTGTATGATCCTTTTAATGTATTGTTGGATTCTGTTTGCTAGTATTTTTCTGAGGATTTTTGCATCTATGTTCATCAGTGATATTGGTCTGTAGATTTCTTTTTTTGTGACATCTTTGTATGGTTTTGGTATCAGGGTGATGGTGGCCTCATAGAATGTATTTCGGAGTGTTCCTTCCTCTGCAATTTTTTGGAAGAGTTTGAGAAGTATGGGTGTTAGCTCTTCTCTAAATGTTTGATAGAATTCACCTGTGAAGCCATCTGGTCCTGGACTTTTGTTTATTGGAAGATTTTTTTTTTTTTTTTTCCCGTACATGGTCCTCTCAGTGTTGTGGCCTCTCCCATTGCAGAACAAGGCTCCGGACGCGCAGGCTCAGCGGCCATGGCTCACGGGCCCAGCCACTCCGTGGCATGTGGGATCCTCCCAGACTGGGGCACGAACCCGTGTCCCCTGCATCGGCAGGCGGACTCTCAACCACTGCGCCACCAGGGAAGGCCCTGTTGGAAGATTTTTAATCACACTCTCAATTTCATTACTTGTGATTGGTCTGTTAACATTTTCTATTTCTTCCTGGTTCGGTCTTGGAAGGTTATACCTTTCTAAGAATTTGTCCATTTCTTCCAGCTTGTCCATTTTATTGGCATAGAGTTGCCTGTAGTAGTCTCTTAGGATGCTTTGTATTTCTGCAGTGTCTGTTGTAACTTCTCCTTTTTCATTTCTAATTTTATTGATTTGAGTCCTCTCCCTCTTTATCTTAATGAGTCTGGCTAATGGTTTATCAATTTTGTTTATCTTCTCAAAGAACCAGCTTTTAGTTTTATTGATCTTTGCTATTGTTCTCTTTGTTTCTATTTCATTTACTTCTGCTCTGATCTTGATTTCTTTCCTTCTGCTAACTTTCAGTTTTGTTTGTTGTTCTTTCTCTAGTTCCTTTAGGTGTAAGCTTAGATTGTTTATTTGAGATTGTTCTTGTTTCTTGAGGTAGGCTTGTATAGCTATAAACTTCTCTCTTAGAACTGCTTCTGCTGCATCCCATAGGCTTTGGATTGTCATGTTTTAATTGTCATTTGTCTCTACGTTTGTTTTTCTTTTGTTTTTTTGGGGGGTACGCGGGCCTCTCACTGTTGTGGCCCCTCCTGTTGTGGAGCACAGGCTCTGGACATGCAGGCTCAGTGGCCATGGCTCACGGGCCCAGCCACTCCGCGGCATGTGGGACCCTCCCAGACCGGGGCACGAACCCGTGTCCCCTGCATCGGCAGGCAGACCCCCAACCACTGCGCCACCAGGGAAGCCCGTCTCTAGGTATTTTTTTGATTTCCTCTTTGATTTCTTCAGTGATCTCTTGCTTATTTAGTAACATATTGTTTAGCCTCCATGTGTCTTTTTCCCTGTAATTCATTTCTAATCTCATAGCGTTGTGGTCAGAAAAGATGCTTGATATTATTTCAATTTTCTTAAATTTACTGAGGCTTGATATGTGACCCAAGATGTGATCTATTCTGGAGAATGTTCCAGTGCACTTGAGGAGAAAGTGTAATCTGCTGTTTTTGGATGGAATGTCCTATAAATATCAACTAAATCTATCTGGTCTGTTGTGTCATTTAAAGCTTCTCTTTCCTTATTTATTTTCATTTTGGATGATCTGTCCATTGGTGTAAGTGAGGTGTTAACGTCCCCCACTATTATTATGTTACTGTCGATTTCCTCTTTTATAGCTGTTAGCAGTGGCCTTATGTATTGAGGTGCTGCTATTTTGGGTGCATATATATTTATATTTGTTGTTCTTCTTGGATTGATCCCTTGATCATTATGTAGTGTCCTTCCTTGTCTCTTGTAATATTCTTTATTTCCTTTAGCATTTGCTGTAGAGCTGGTTTGGTGGTGATAATTCTCCAAGAATTTGCTTGTCTGTAAAGCTTTCGATTTCTCCATCGAATCTGAATGAGATCCTTGCCAGGTAGAGTAATCTTGGTTGTAGATTCTTCCCTTTCATCACTTTAAGTATATCATGCCATTCCCTTCTGGCTTGTAGAATTTCTGCTGAGAAATCAGCTGTTAACCTTATGGAAGTTCCCTTGTATGTTATTTGGCGTTTTTCCCTTGCTGCTTTCAATAATTTTTCATTGTCTTTAATTTTTGCCAATTTGATTACTAGGTGTCTCGGCGTGTTTCTCCTTAGGTTTATCCTGTATGGGACTCAATGTGCTTCCTGGACTTTGGTGGCTATTTCCTTTCCCATGTTAGGGAAGTTATCGACTATAATCTCTTCAAATATTTTCTCTGGTCCTTTCTCTCTCTATTCTCCTTCTGGGACCCCTATAGTGCGAATGTTGTTGCGTTTAAGGTTGTCCCAGAGGTCTCTTAGGCTGTCTTCATGTCTTCTCATTCTTTTTTCTTTATTCTGTTCCGCAGCAGTGAATTCCACCATTCTGTCTTCCAGGTCACTTATCCATTCTTCTGCCTCAGTTATTCTGCTATTGATTCCTTCTAGTGTAGTTTTCATTTCAGTTATTGTATTGCTCATCTCTGTTTGTTTGTTCTTTAATTCTTCTAGGTCTTTGTTAATCATTTCTTGCATGTTCTTGATCTTTGCCTCCATTCTTTTTCCAAGGTCCTAGATCATCTTCACTATCATTATTCTGAATTCTTTTTCTGGAAGGTTGCCTATTTCCACTTCATTTAGTTGTTTTTCTGGGGTTTTATCTTGTTCCTTCATGTGGTACATAGCACTCTGCATTTTCATCTTGTCTTTCTGTGAATGTGGTTTTTGTTTCACAGGCTCCAGGACTGCAGTTCTTCTTGCTTCTGCTGTTTACGCTCTGGTGGACGAGGCTATCTAAGAGGTTTGTGCAAGTTTCCTGATGGGAGAGACTGGTGGTGGGTACAGCTGACTGTTGCTCCGGTGGGCAGAGCTTAGTAAAACTTTAATCTGCTTGACTGCTGATGGGTGGGACTGGGTTCCCTCCCTTTTGGTTGTTTGGCCTTAGGCAACCCTAGCCTGGAGCCTACCTGGGCTCTTTGGTGGGGCTAATGGCAGACTCTGGGAGGGCTCAGGCCAAGGAGTACTTCCCAGAACTTCTGCTGCCAGTGTTCTTGTCCCCACATTTAGCCACAGCCATGCCCCGCCTCTGCAGGAGACCCTCCAACACTAGAAGGTAGGTCTGCTTCAGTCTCCCCTGGGGTCACTGCTCCTTCCCCTGGGTCCCGATGCACACACTGCTTTGTGTGTGCCCTCGAAGAATGGAGTCTCTGTTTCCCCCAGTCCTGTCGAAGTCCTCCAATCAAATCCCACTAGCCTTCAAAGTCTGATTGTCTAGGAATTCCTCCTCCCGTTGCCGGACCACCAGGTTGGGAAGCCTGACGTGGGGCTCAGAACCTTCAGTCTAGTGGGTGGACTTTTGTGGTATAAGTGTTCTCCAGTCTGTGAGTCACCCACCCAGCAGTTATGGGACTTGATTTTACTGTGATTGTGCCCCTCCTACTGTCTCATTGTGGCTTCTCCTTTGTCTTTGGATGTGGGGTATCTTTTTTGGTGAGTTCCAGTGTCTTCCTGTTGATGATTTTCCAGCAGCTAGTTGTGATTCTGGTGTTCTCACAAGAGGGAGTGAGAGCACATCCTTCTACTCCACCATCTTGGTTCAGGCCCTCAACAGCAGTTATTTTAAAAAACACAACAAATACAGAAATTTGGGTAATAGAAAAAAGGGAAGTTTTTTAAAACCCATAACCCTACTGGCTATAAATAACCAATTTTAATATTTTTATATAATTCCTTGCTTTGGTTTATTTTGAACAATAATAATTTAGATAAAGCTAAACCTAAAAAAGTACAAATCAACTGTAAATGATGGGCATTCTATGAGAATATGTTATAAACAATATTTAGAAAATACTTATTGCTAATTTTATATTTTTCTTATGTGATAACATATAGGAGCATAGTCACATTTTTAGATTATGAGGGTATTTTAACTTTGGAATAAATGAGACAAAATATTACAGTTTGGAGCAGACTGATCTCATTTTGAATGTAGACTCTGCCTCTAACTAGCTGTGTGATCTTGGGAGAATTTACTTCTCTAAGATACAGTTTTCTCATCTTCACATTTAGTTAAGGTTCTATATATGATCTAGTTATTACCAGTGTCTAAAAGAATACAAACTTTTTGTTATTTTATGAAATTAATAAATGCCTGCTTCTAATTTTATGATGGGCTTATGACATTTCTGTAGATAAAATTTTAAAGTGTATGCTTTGACCTAAGGAGCCCAGGAGAAAAATAAGTGTATCTTAAATAACTTTATATTGAAAACAAAATGATCGCAAAGAACATGTTAAATTTAACTACTGGAGGACTTTTTCATTCTCTCCTAAAACATACTTTCAGGTATAACTATCTGAAACCAGCCAGTAATCATGGCTTTTTTAAAAAATCAAATGAAAATAATATCTTTGTAAATTTTTGAACATGCAAGGGATTCAAGTTACAGGAGTAAAAAGTTAAATTTTTAGGTTTGTTTGTTGTTTGGTTAGTTTTGTTATTAATTGATGTAACTGTCAGAATTTTTTCAACCTCTGTCTTAGTTCCCAAACAAAACATGTCTTTGGTTTACATGAAGTAGGGACTGGGTTAAAGGTAATTAGAAGTGAGGGGCTTCCCTGGTGGTGCAGTGGTTGAGAGTCCGCCTGCCGATGCAGTGGACACAGGTTCGTGCCCTGGTCTGGGAGGATCCCACATGCTGTGGAGCGGCTCGGCCCGTGAGCCATGGCCGCTGAGCCTGTGCTCCGCAACAGGAGAGGCCACAACAGTGAGAGGCCCACGTACCACCAAAAAAAAAAAAAAAAAAAAAAAAAAAGTAATTAAAAGTAATTAGAGAAGTATGCTGAACTACCCATTTAAGGAACAATGTTCAGTCATAGACAGAAGCAACTCATAACTGAAGGTGTCCTGGACTGAGACTCCTCCCTCCCTTCTCTTTCTCTTACCTAAGACAGTGGTACCATATATACAATAGAATATTACTCAGCCATTAAAAAGAATAAAATAATGCCATTTGCAGCAACATGGATGGACCTGGAGATTATCATACTAAGTGAAGTTAAGTCAGACAGAGAAAGACAAACATCATATGAAATCATTTATGTGTGGAATATAAAAAAATGATACAAATTAACTTACTTATAAAACAGAAACAGACTCACAGACTTAGAGAAGGAACTTATGGTTACTGGGGGGAAGGGTTGGGGGGAAGGGATAGATTGGGAGTTTTGGACTGACATATACACATTGCTATATTTAAAGTAGATAACCAACAAGGACCTACTGTATAGCACAGGGAACTCTGCTCAATATTCTGTAATAACCTAAATGGGAAAAGAACTTGAAAAAGAATAGATACATGTATATGTATAACTGAATCACTTTGCTGTACACCTGAAACTGACACAACATTGTTGATCAACTATACTCCAATATAAAATAATTTTTTTTAAAAAGACAGGCATAAAGATACCCACCATCTTCCACTATCCAAATTTCCTTTCCTACCATTGTTGAGAGACTTGCAATTTTTAAACCTATGACAGAAAATATGATGTCTGCTCAGCCAGATATCAGGATATCTTAGGTTCTTTCCAATTCTACATAAGTAGGAATTCTAGAAATTTTTCTATTCTGTATTTTCTCCAATTTAGACCATGAAGCTGTCCCTCATGGTTCTAACCATCACATCCTAGGGTCTACCCTTGTGTTCCTAGAATATATTCAGTTTGGCAATTGATTTTAAAGCATTGTGATTTACTGCCCTAACTTGTGTCTTCCCACCTAAATTGTTCATGATTTAAGGGTAAGGCTACAACTTTTATTTCTCTTCTGTGCTCCATGGCACCAAGCACTGAGCAGCTTTGATGAATTGACAGTAGGGTTTTGACATTCCCTGTGGGTGAGGAGGCCAGGTTTGTGTGGTATGTGTGCACACAAGATACAGAGGGAAACTGGGTCATTCAATTTGCAATTCTTGCTGGAAAAAAATGTTAAAAATTTTACTGTCTTTTGGTAAAGCTGTGTTAGAGAAAGATGAAATGACTCTCGAAGTGTGACTCATTTCCTGCCAGAAGAGCCACCAGCTGATCCAAACATCCTATTCCTCTCCTCAGTTCTCACAAATGAGTGTTGAACAATCTCAGACTTTCTTTCTTCCATTAATTTCAAGACTCTTTACTAGTGAATATCTAAGTCAGCTATCAAAAACCATGAAAATAATCTCCATAAGCTAAAATTAATGTTTTACTTGAATTTACTGAAGAATTTAATTAAATATTTTATAAAAGCAAAATAGGTTAAAAGTGTGATTGACTGGTCCCGGTGGCTCTTGAACCCTCCTAAGTGTCCTAAGCAGTAAAAAGGTTAAAATGAAAACATAAAGATGCTAAGACCCATCTATATTCTAGTTTAGATCAGAGCCTTTGTAGAAATGCCCACCTCACCATTATCCACTGAAGTGAGTATCAGACAGTACTAGAGTCAGCAATGGCATAGAGAAATTAATACCATCATATATTGCTGTTGAGAATGTAAAATGGTGCTACCACTTTGGAAAACTCCTTGGCAGTTTCTTTAAAATTTAAATACACAGTTACCATGTGACACAAGAATTCCACTCCTAAATATCTACCCAGGAGAAATAAAAAGATATGTCTACACAAAGATTCACAATAGTCCAAAAGTAGAAACAATCCAAATGTCCATCAATTGGTAAGTGAACAAACAAAATGTATATCCATTCAATGGAATACTATTTGGCAATAAAAAGCAACAGAAATATTGATATACACTAAAACATGATGGACTTCAAATACACCATGCTCAGTGAAAAAAGGAAGACATTAAAAAAAACACATATTACATGATCTGTGTATATAAAACGTCCAGAAAAGGAAAATCTATAGAGACAGAAATAGTGGTTGTCTACGTCTGAGGATGGAAATGGGGAATGACTATAAGTGGGCAAGAGGTTTCATTTTAGGTTGATGGAAACGTTCTACTTAGATTGTGAGGACAGTTGTACAACTCTATAAATATACTAAATCCAGTGAATTATATAATTAAACCAGGTGAAAGATAGATTTTATGGTATTGAAATTATACCTCAATAAAGTTGTTTAGAAGCTTCCCAGATTCCGTTTTAAGAAAAAGGCAAGTAGAACAGGGCACATTCTCTGATGAACAAGACTAAGTGAGGAAACGAATTATTTCAGAGGTCAGACCATCTGGAAAGGACATTCAAAATATAAACAGCAGGAACAGCTTTCAAACTGGATTAGGACATTCCTAGGCAAAATGACCTAAGACTGCCTCATAGATAAGAAAGCAGATCTGTATTTAAAGTTGGGTTAAGCTGTTAGAAAAGCAGTTTGCTACAGTGGGTAGAAAGCCAGACTTGGAATTGGATGACCTGAATTCAAATATCTCTGTCATCCACCTTTGAGCTTCAGTTTCCTCATCTGTTACTATTTATAGTTGTGTCCCATTTATAGAGTATCTCCCACCACCTGGTACTCTTTTAAGGTGGCTTTTGTGTGTTAACTCATTCAATTCTCAGAATAGAAGATATTATGATTATTCCCAAACCTAGACACAGAGAGGTTAGTTAATTTACTGAGAGTCACACAGCTACTGAAAGGATAAACTAAATGATATTTGAATCAAGTAGCATGAGTCCAGGGCCTGCAAGGCTTTTTGCTTCATTATGCATACTATATTTTCATCACTCCCCCACATGTAGAAAATTTGAGGAGCATTTCAGAAGAAACGTTTAGAGGTAGTCCCCAAGGAACATGAGCTCAGAGGGTAGACTGGTAGAATCGCAGGTTTTGGCCTCTTAGTGCATCATGATCTTGAATAAAATGACTATTCTCATAACTTCTACCTTCCTAATATATGAAATGGAAATAATAACAAAATATATTCCCAAGGGTTCTGGTATGGACAGTAATACCAGTAAAGCGCAAAATCTAGTACTTGGTTCTTAGTCATAAATGTTTATTTTTACTCTTGGCATTGTTATATGAATGTATCAGAATAGCGTCTGGGTCAATAAATGCTGGTTGAATCTAAATCTGAATTAGTTATATGACTTTGCTTGAGTAACTTTGTCACTTGGGCGTCAGCTTCAAAGCAAACAGAGAAATGAACCACATGAGCTCTCAGTTCCCTCAGATCTAACAATTAATAACAAAAATTTATCAATACATTAACAATTAATTTAACAATCAAAATTACATGAACAATTACATTATTAATTTACTTTGCTAAAACTCACAAACACCATAAGACCCTGAAGTCTACCACTTATCAAGCACCAGCTACTTAGGATATTGTTATTAATCCTCATAATTTTCCAAGGATATTATTAGACCTCTTTACAGATGAGGACACTGAGATCCAGTTGTTTCAGATTAGAAGGGAGTTAGCTCCTAAATTTACCTAGCTGATAAGGAAAGGAATTCAGACTCAAGTCTTTCTGGCTCAAAAGCACCCACTATCATTCACTATATCGCTTATTCTCCCCAGACTTTTCTTGAAAGCTAGGATGATGCTTGTAGTTTGCTCTTTATAAAACTACCTGGAAAAGTCGAGGTGGAGGTGAGTTGATGCTGTTGAGATATTGTTCTCAAAAAGCCAACTCTATCTATACACTTTTGATATACCATATCCCACATCCTGATTTACAAAGAAATGAAAGGAGGGTGAGGTGATTCATTGTGTTAAAAATGTGTTAAAAGATGGTTAACTTCTAAATTTCTTCCAAAGAACTATTAACACATCATTGGATTTCTCTAAGCTCAATTAGCACACAGTTTCAGAGGGACAACCTGTTGTACAAAGAGAGGCAACCTGTGCCAGCCAAGGAGTTGTTAATTTGCCAAGACCTCAGAGACTTGTTTTCAATTAGTTTAATCCCTGACATGATTTGATTTCCTGGGTGTGAGCCCACCCCTTGAGAGGACTAATAACACTTCCCTGAAAGGGGTTCCAGGAATTTCTACCTCCAAGGCAATGGAGGAGAGTGGAAAGTGGGAGAATTGGAAGTCAGGAAATTAACTGGCTCAGTCCTAAGATCCCATAGCCAACCAGTTTTAGGAATAGCAACAGACACTGAGACCCAGGCTGTCCCAGTCAAGAATATGACATTCTATGCCAGGACACATTTTTATATCAGGGTCAATCGTCTTTCCAAGGGATGTGTCTGAAGTCAGTTTCTTCTGAGTTCTGGGGTGCTAATAGGCTAATTCTCAAAGCCAGTTAAAGTACAGAAGTGCAGTTGCTCACATCCCAGTGCACCAACACATATAACTTTGAATATTTCCATAGTCTGCTGACTTTTGATTCTGAGCCCCATAACGAGAGTTCACTCTTCCCTCCCCACTTTATATAATGTAACCACTAATCAAGTTGAATTATTTAAAAATTATTATAAAAAATGTCAAGCACACACAAAAGTAGAAGACTCATATAATAAATCTTAATGTAGCTAACTTCTAGGTTTAACAATTATCATCTTCTGACCAATCTTATCTCATCAATATTCCCCATCATTTATCTCACCCCCACTGGGTTATTGTGAAACAAATCCCAGACATATTATTTAATAAAGCAATATTTCAGGGTGCACGTATAAATGTAAAGACTTTTCCTTAAAGATGAATTATAATACTATTGTCATGCCTAATAAAATTTTTAAATTATTTCTTAATATAATTGAACATCCAGTCCATGTTCAAAGTTAACCAATTGTCCCAAAGAGCAAATCTACAATTATTTGTTCAAATCAGGATTCACATAAACTATGAATGATTGCTGTGTCCTTTAAGTCACTTTTAACTTATAGTTTCCCTCTTCTTTTTTCTTTGTGAAGAACCTAGGTTATGGGTGCTATAAATCAATGTGGTATCATTTAACATGTTCCTTTTTCTCCTCTAATTTCCTTCCAAATTGATCATTGAATCTAGAGACTCAGCCAAAATTAGGGTTGATACTTTGTCAAGAATAATTCACAGGCCAAGTGAACTTCCATTAGAAGACACATATTATAGGCTGTCTTCCTTTTTGTAATGTTAGAAGCCATCGATGATCATTGTCTATATCTATTATTTCATCTGAGGTTGCAAAATGGTAGTATTCTAATACAATTCCTTCTTCATTTATTAGCTAGAATGCTAAATAAAAATCACTATTCAGTACCTATTGGTTTTTCTCTTATATAGTTCCTAAAGAAAAATGAGGATAGCTGCTTAATTATTTTGTCAAATTTATCAGTTTTCAAAATAATTATTTGGCTCCTAGAATCATCCAAAGAATATCAATGAGATTTTAATTTACAGTATCATTATGAATTCATGGATGTAAATGTATTTGATTTGTACAGTCTATTTCTGTGATTCTTACTAATGCTTAAGTTATCTTAAATTTAGCCAGTAGGAGCCTCTTCAACTTGGTTCCTGAATCCTTTTGATGCAGCTCTAGAAGTCTTCAATAGCTTTATTATTCTTTATACAAGATGCATTTTTAAATGTAATATTTAATTTTTAAAATTTAAATATAACTGACATATCAAATTATGTAAAGTTAAGGTGTACAACATGATGATATATTTTTATATATTACAATATGATTACCTGCATAGTGTTAGCTAACACCTTTATTGTGTCACATAATTATCATTTCTTTGTGTGTGTGGTGAGAACATTCAAGAGTTAAATGAAAGACAAGAGATAACAAGTGGAGAGGATATGAAGAAAACGGAACCCTTGTGCACTGTTGGTGAGAACGTAAATTGGTTAAGCCACTAGGGAAAGCAGTATGGAGGTTCCTTAAAAAATTAAATAGAACTACCATATGATCCAGCAATCTTATTCCTGTGTATATATTCAAAGGAAATGAAAACAGGACATCTGAAAGATATCTGCATTCCCATATTCCCATATTTACTGCAGCATTATTCATAATAGCTAAGATATGGAAACAACCTATGTCTCTGTTAATGGATGAAGAGATTAAGAAGATGTACTATATATATACAATGGAACATCATTTAGCCATGAGAAAGGAAATCCCACCATTTACAACAACATGGATGGAACTTAAGAGCATTATGCTAAATGAAACAAGCTACACAGAGAAAGACAAATATTACATGGTAACACTTGATATGTGGAATATAAAAAAAAAGCTAAAAATTCATAGAACAAACAAACAAAAGGTTAAAAACTCATAGAAACAGAGAGTAGAAAAGTGGCTGCCAAAGGCTAGGAGATGGGGAAAGTAGGGAGAGGTTGGTAAAAGGTTATAAACCTTCAGTTAAAAGATGAATAAGTCTCACGGATCTAAGGCACAGCATTGTAATTATAGCTAACTGTACTATATGACATACTTGAAAGTTGCTAAGACACAAAATGCATTTTAACAATTTTTTAAATTATTTACAAATATTATACGCTCATTTTGGGAAAATTGAAAAACTAAAAAAAATTAGGACAAAAAATTTAAAATTAGCCCTATGTCACCTGTCAGAGGTTAACTGTGGTTGTTTTATTTCATTTTATTTTTTTCACATGTATGCAGATATTTCACAAAGATTACAAATATGTTTTACCATCCCTTATTAACAGGTTCATTTATGACGGTAGAAAATTGGAAACAACCCAACAGTACAATAATGGGATATGTGATTTTAAGAAACTATGGTGCGTCTACATAATAGAATACAATCTAGCCATTAGAAATAATATTTTAGTGAATAAAATGATATATGGACATGCCGATGATAATATAGTGAAAAATAAGCAGCCCTTGAACAATACTGCCAAATTATGCTCCAGGAAAGTATTAATTGTTACTCATGTCAGCAATATATGAGTGTCCATTTCCATGAATACTCACTAGGATTAAATATCATTAATTTTTAATAAGTGTGAGTTTTCCATACTTCATTTTAAAGTATTACTTGAACTTTTGGATACCCGCTTTGGGGGCAAGTCCTACAATCAGCACAGGTCTTCTATTCCAATGGATCATGCCCCCCTCTCCCTGGCTCACCCCCACATTTTGTCACGTCTCAGAACCAAGTCTGGCTGTGATACTGGGTATCCTGCAGCTCCTGGCTTCAGGTCCAGAGTTAATTCCACTACACTGTGACCTTCTTTATAATCATCCCTAACCTCACTTAATTTTTAAACAGCTAAGCATTACCAGTTTTTTAATACCTACTTCCAACTCATATTAGAAGCACATTTTGCTGCTTAATTTTGGGTCACTTTTTATGTTGGATGAAAAGGAGAGAAGGGCAAACTTGAGTCACTGCAAATACAAACACAGCCGCCAATATCAGACTCAACATGTGACAGAGGATACTAATATGTGATATGGTTTTAGAATCTGTGGTAATAAACAGTGAATAAACAGTTTCTTACAGTGAAGTGACCATGTGATGGCATGACAAATATTAAACGTGAATGTGTGGATGTCTGAACTTTAGTTATCAGGCTGTGTCCACACCAGAACAAATCATATAGATTGTGAATTGTATTTTCTACCCCTCCCCCTCCATTGCCAGTGTTCATACATCAACTTGAAGTCATCAGTGCTGGATTTTGTGAGAGCCGAGATGGGAATTGGTTTTTCTCCCCTCACCATGGCATATGATGGACCAAAAGGGGAGTATAAATAAATTCCACCAGAAGATGAAAGAAATGAGACTTATTTCCATGTAGGATGTTATAAAAAAGAGATTGTAGTTACCATCTTCTCTTTGATTAGGGTAATCAAGATGAAATGTGGCTTGGTTTGAGAAGACAAATCACCACAATCTTCTCAGATCTCCATGATGCAATTAACTTATTTGACTAATCTAGGTAGCAGCTATTTTTCATATACTGCTTCCCAGGCACAAAGGAATCAAATCTCTGACAGCATAATGGTAAGAACACTACCTCTGGAGTCAGACAGGTTCAGGCTCTGTCATATTAGCTGGATGATTGCAAAGTGCATACTATACTTCAGTTTCACCATCTATAAAATGGGGATAATGATATCTCATCTCATAAGAAACCTCATCATGTTGTGGAGGATTCAATTAGATAGTGTTAATCAAAACATGTGAACCTTACCTATAGTTATTGAAGAAGAGAGAGTCACATGTATTCAGGACTTCAGGATTTGTTTGGCAAGTTATTATAGCAATTTTATTTTATGGCTAGGAAAGCCTGATAATAGGATAGGAATGAGTTATTATAACAGATTTTTACTAAAATTTTCAATGTGGCTAATGTTTGATTCTCTAACATAGCAGGGAGTTGCTGAGTCCAATGCTGTAACATCAAGAAGACTAAGACATAATGATGGAAAAAATGAGATTCAAAACTAAACCCACCCTCTACTCTCAGCCCTGTTCCCACTTCACAATGCTCCAGCACCCTTCTTCCACTCTTTCCCATGATCCTGTATCATTGGGTCAAATAAGTACTAAGGTTTATAAATGTAAAGCCCTATGGAAGTAGGAATCATTTAAGATACCTACCCATATAGTTTATCTTATTCCCTTTTTTTGAAAGTTTGCTTGGGCATTCAGCATTTCATTCTCTGTCAATTTCTGGCTCTTGGTACCAATTCTGCTCACTTACTTCACACCATTATGCCCTGAAAGAAGAATGTGATACAAAGATACTCTACTGATAATGGGACCAAAGCCATAGAACAGAAAAGAAGAAATTATTTTTTTCATCAAAGTGAATAAAAACACCAAGGATGTGTTTTGCTAGTACATTTTGTATGTGTGTGTGTGTGTGTGTGTGTGTGCATGCGCATCTATCTTTCTTCCGGTGGAAAAGATGAGAAAAATATTGAAAGATGAACTGTTTCCTCCCTATATTTTTTCTGATAACTTTAAGCAGTCCTCAACAAAATATAAGCAAACTAAGTCCAGGAACATATAAAAATGACTGCACAGTGACCAAGTGGGATTTATACCAGAATGCAAGGTTGTTTTAACATCTGAAAATCAACTAATGTGATAAACTGTATTAATAGAATATAGGACAAAATGCATGTAATCATCTCAATAAATGCAGAAAAAGCATTTGCCAAATTCTACACCTATTCATGATAAAAACATTAGTAATCTAGGAATAGAGAACACTTCTACAGTTGAATAAAAGGCATTTACGGAAAAGCCACAACTAGCATCACATTTGATAGTGAAATACTGAATAATTTCTCCCTAAGATCAGGACCAAGACAAGGATGTCTGTTCTTACCATTTCTATTCAACACGGTACTGGAGGTTCTAGTTAGGACAATCAGGAAAGACAATGACATAAAAGGCATCCAGATTGGAAAGAAAGAAGTAAAGCTATCCCTACTTGCAAACAGCATGGTTCTGCATATAGAGAATCCGAAGAAATCTACTAAAAATCTATTAGAACTAATTTAAATATGCAGCACGGTGGCAGGGTATAAGATCAATACATAAAAATCAATGGTATTCACTAGCAATGAATAATCCCAAATGAAATTAAGGAAACAATTCCATTTATAATAACATCAAAAAGAATCATATACTTAGGAATAAACTTAACAAAAGAAGTACAAAATTTATATTATGAAAACTCCAAAACACTGCTGAAAGAAATTAAAGACTTAAGTAAATAGGAAGATGTCTACATTCATGAATCCAAAGTCTTAATATTAAGATGGCAGTACTCCTCATATCGATCTACCAATTCAATTCAATCTACCAAATCTCAGCTGACATTTTTCAGAAATTGAGAAGCTGACCCTCAATTCTATAGACATGCAAAAGACCAGAGTACTCATAATAATTCTGAAAAAAAAACGTTGGGTCTCACAATCCCCAATTTCAAAACTTGTTGGAAGTCTACAGTAATCAAGACAATGTGATACTAGCATAAGGGTAGATAATTACATCATTGGAGTAGAACTGAGAGTCCAGAAATAAACCATTACAATGATCCTCAACTGATTTTTGACAAAGGTATCAAGACAATTCAATGGTAAAGAAAGTCTTTTCAAGAAATGGTGCTGGGACAACTATTTACCCATATGAAAAGGAATAAAGCTAGACCTCAACTTTTACAAAAATTAACTCAAAACAGATGAGAGACCTACCAGTAAGAACTAAAACTATAAAACTCTTAGAAGGAAATAAATATAGGAGTAAATCTTCGTGACCTTGGTCTTCATAGAGATGATACTAAAAATACGAGTGTGAAAGAAAAAATAAGTAGATTGGACTGTATCAAAATAAACTTTTGTGCTTCAAAGGACACCTCCAATAAATGCATAAAATATAAAGTAAAAAGATAACCCAGAAAATGGGAGAAAATATTTGCAAATCATATATCTGCTAAGGAATTTGTATCTAGAATGCATAAGGAACTCTTATAATTCAACAATAAAAGACAAATAACCTAATTTTAAAATGAGCAAAATATCTAAATGAACATTTCTGCAAAGAAGATACATAAATTGTCAATAAACACATGAAAAGATGCTCAGCAGCATTAGCTGTTGGGGAAATGTAAATAAAAAGACATATCAATTCAATCCCACTAGGTTGGCTATAATCAAAAAGATAAATGGTAACAAGCGTTAATGAGGAAACAGAGAAATTTGAACACTCATACACTGGTATTGGTACTGTGAAATGGTGCAGCCACTTCGGAAAAGTCTAGCAGTTCCTCAAAAGATTAAACATAAGAGTTGCCACATGACCCATCAATTCAACTCCTAAGTATATATCTAACTTAAATGAAAACATATGTCCACACTAAAACTTGTACAGAAATGTCCACAGCAGCATTATTCACCGTAGCCAAAACTTAGAAGAACCAATGTTCCCAAACTGACGAATGGATAAATAAAACATGGTCTATCCATACAATAATATACTATTTAGCAATAAAAAAATGAAGGCTTAGTACATGTTACAACATGGATAAACCTTGAAAACAGTATTCAAAGAGAATAAAGGTAGTCATCACATATTGTATGATTCAATTTATATGAAATGTCCAAAATAGGCAAATATATAAAGATAGAAGGTAGATTAGTGGTTGCCTACATTTGGGGAAAGGGAAGAAAATAGAAATGACACTAATGGATAAGAGGTTTTTTTGGCGGGTGATGAAAATATTCTAAAATTGATTGTAGTGGTGTCTGCATAATTCTGTGAATACAGTAAAAAGCCATTGAACTGTATGGTACGTGAATACCTGAATAAAGGGAAAAAAAAGAATTCAGGCATGAGTCTGACTTATAAACCTCCAAGTCAAGACAATGGACCATTTTCTCACTTACATTATTTTACATTTGTTTCAGAAATCTGAAGACAGAGTGATATTTCCCAGTGGGGAAATATATTTCTTCCAGAAATTATCCACCTAATATGGAAACAATATCCTTAACTGTCTTATTCTTCAGATAAGAATGAGGCTAAAAAATATGTTAAATCAAACACTTTGCTACAGAAAATGGAGGAGGGAGAAATAATACACAATAGTTATTTTATTTTACAGAAGTTTTTTTTCCCCTGCTGTTCTACTGTATCACAGTAAATACATCAGGATACGAAAGTTCCAACTATTTTCTGACATAAAAACTACAAAGTTATACTTGTCTATGATACATTACAGAAAGTCATTAGACACATTCTGTTAAAGAAGGCCACCTTCTCCAGGAAAGGATGAAAATAATCCCTTCTCTCAGAAAACAGGAAGGTAATTAGGTAACCATTTTATTTATTTCAAAACTGACCCTGGAGTTAAGGGGAAACATTTATTCCAGGGTAGATAGTTTGAGCTTGGAAATGATTCAAGCTCAGACCCTTGTTGGTTGGCCGTTAAAGGCTACTGTGAAAGGGAAAGAGAGAATGTGTTTGTATAACAGACTGAGAGAATATCAGGGAGAGTTCCTGGTGTGGAGGAATAAAGGAAGTATAGATTGGAAGCTGTAAGAGTTTGAAAGAGGCAGGCATTAAAAAATTCTAGGATACCAGAGCTGGAAAAGTCATCCAAGAGGGGAAAATCTGATATGAGTATGTTGGTGGGTGGACAAGACAGGGTTTATTGTGAGTTCCTCAGCACTACTTAGTGTCCTTGATGGCCAACCCGATAGAACTGCACCTGTGTCCAGACATCACACGGACAGGACCTCCCCTCTGTCCACACCAATCCCTCACTGAGAACAAGAGCAAGTCAAGAAATAACTCTGCCACTACCTGGATGCACCCTGAGGATGTCCCTTCCAGCATCACTCCAAGCACAATTTTAAGACTGAAGAGTATTCTACGAGAGGTGCTATGGGACCAGGTGGGGTCAAAGGGGAAAGCTTCAAACCCATACTTGAAAGGGCTGCAGTCAACAACCTTGTCTGCTAAGTGGATTCTCTGTTACATACAGAGAAGTGTCACACTCATCAGGTGCTCATGATACATACTTTTTAATATGATTGCTTGTAAGACAAATCTTTGAAAAGAGAATTCTATTTTATTGAAAATATTGCTGATGACTTACAACTGAGTCTGGTACTTCAGGTAGGATTGAGAATAAATAAAAATTTTAAGGGGGAATCATACCATGTATTAAAATGTCTGTGGAGTCCAAAACACTGTTAGTCTACATCATGGGAGGTAAATGTTGTTTCCATTTTATAAGTAACCTGAGTCTCTGAAAGAATAAATATCTAATTTAGAGTCATACTGCTACTACCAGCAGAGAAAAACCTCACGCCTTCATCTTCAAACTTATAATACTGGGCTTGCGAAAACACCTTGTGATATTATTCTTACTTGGTTGATACATTGCTTCAGAAGAGTGAATGAACAGTAGATGCATCATTAGGAAAAAAGTGTGTAGTGATGCATTTGTAGGTAGCAAGGTAATATTGCTCACAATAGGTGCAAAATATGTATTTTTAATTATTTTATTTTATTTTTTATTGAGATATAATTGTATTGACTGAAGGAACAGAAAAGGACACAGTGTTGTTTAGGAAACTTCTGACCAGCCTGAATGTTATAATCAGAAGCTTTTTGCAGCTCCACTACTACTTTGGACTTCCCATCCTTTTGCTAATAATATGATTACATGCTTCTGCCTTGGTGTCTGATCCCAGCAACACCCCCAGAGATAACCCACTTCCAGAGAACACCAAGGTGAACTTCTATCTCTAGTTTCACTAATAATAAAAGCCATACATCATAGCTGCAAATTGCCAGGGACCCTGGGGTAGGCTAAGAAGAGATATTTTAATGGCCTTAGGTAATTACAAAGCACAGACATTTGCTATAATAGGAAATGGAAGAAGCTGTATCTCAGGGATAATCCAGACAGTAAGAAGGCTGACCCTTCTTTTCCATAGGCATCTCCCAGCAATTTAGACAGTATCACAGGAAGAATTATAAGATCAAATCAGCTTTGTTGAAATATCCCAAGCTGTAGAGCAGAATGAATAAGCAGAATAAACTGAAGTTTAAGATTGCCCCTGAGGAAAAATGAATGACTACAATTTTCCCCACTCACTAATTCATTTAATAAACATAATTACCAGGAGACCTTCAAGATGGCAGAGGAGTAAGACATAGAGATCACCTTCCTCCCCACAAATACATCAAAAATACATCTACATGTGGAACAACTCCTGTAGAACACCTACTGAATGCTGGCAGAAGACCTCAGACTTCCCAAAAGGCAAGAAAATCCCCACGTACCTGGGTAGGGCAAAAGAAAAAAGAAAAAACAGAGGCAAAAGAATAGGGACGGGACCTACACCTCTGGGAGGGAGCTTTGAAGGAGGAAAAGTTTCCACACACTAGGAAGCCCCTTCACTGGAGGGGATGGTGGGGTAGCGGGGGGTGGGGGGGGGAGCTTTTAGAGCCATGGAGGAGAATGCAGCAACAGGGGTGCAGAGGGCAAAGTGAAGAGATTCCGCACAGAAGATCGGTGCCGACCAGCACTCACCAACCTGAGATGCTTGCCTGCTCACCTGCAGGAGTAGGTGGGGGCTGGGAGCTGAGGCTCAGGCTTCGGAGGTCAGACGCCAGGTAGAGGACTGGGGTTGGCTGCGCGAACGCAGACTGAAGGGGGCTAGTGCGCCACAGGTAGCCAGCAGGGAGTCCGGGAGAAAGTCAGGACCTGCCAAAGAGGCAAGAGACCATTGTTTCGGGGTGTGTGAGGAGAGGGGATTCAGAGCACCGCCTTAAACGAGCTCCAGAGATAGGCGCGAGCTGCAGCTAACAGCTTGGACCCCAGAGACAGGCATGAAATGCTAACACTGCCGCTGCTGCCACCAAGAATCCTGTGTGCAAGCACAGGTCATACCCACAACCCACCCTCCCTGGGAGCCTGTGCAGCCCACCACTGCCAGGGCCCCAAGATCCAGGGACAACTTCCCCAGGAGAACACACAGTGTGCTTCAGGCTGCTGTCATGTCAGCCTCTGCCACCACAGGCTCACCTCGCATTCCAATCATGACTACCGTACCCCTCCCTCTCACCAGCCTGAGTGAGCAAGAGCACCCTAATCAGCCTCTGCTTTAACCCCCTCCTGTCTGGGTGGGAACAGATGGCTGAGGGTGACCTACATGCAGAGGCGGGGACAAAACCAAAGCTGAACCCCGGGAGCTGTGCAAACAAAGAGAAAAGGAAATTTCTCCATGCAGCCTCAGAAGCAGCGGATTAAACACCCACAATCAACTTGATGTACCTCCATCTGTGGGATACCTGAAAAGACAACAAATGTTCCCAAAATTGAGGAAGTGGACTTTGGGAGCAACTGTAGACTTGGGGTTTACTTTCTGAGTCTGATTTGTTTCTAGTTTTTATGTTTATCTTCATCTACTTTTTAATGCTTGTTATCATTGGTGGATTTGTTTATTGGTTTGGTTGCTCTCTTATTTAAATTTTATTATTTTTTTTCCTTTTTTCTCTTTTTGTGTGTATGTGTATATTTCTTTGAGTGATTTTTTCTGTTGACGTTTGCTTTGACCACTTGTCCTAGTGTTCTGACTATTCATTTTTTGTTTGTTTCTTTGTTTTCTTTTTATGAGTGTGTGTGTTTATTTGTGTGATTTTGTCTGTTTAGTTTTGCTTTTACCATTTGGTTTGCGGTTCTATCTGTTCAGTTAGTTTTAGTTTCTTTTTCCTTTTTTTTTCTACCTTTTCTTCCGATGGTGTGGCTGTCAGGGTCTTGGTGCTACAGCCGGATGTCCGGCCTGAGCCTCCAAGGTGGGAGACCCGAGTCCAGGACATTGGACCATCAGAGACCTCCTGGCCCCACATAATATCAATAGGCAAGAGCTCTCTCAGAGATCTCTGTCTCAACGCTAAGACCCAGCTCCACCCAATGGTCAACATGCTCCAGTGCTGGATGCCCCATGCCAAACAACTAGCAAGACAGGAGCATAACCCCACCCATTAGCAGAGAGGCTGCCGAAAGTCATACTAAGTTCACAAACACCCCAAAACACACCACCAGACATGAGCCTGCCCAATAGAATGACAAGATCCAGCCCCACCCAACAGAACACTGGCACCAGTCCCCTCCACCAGGAAGCCTACACAAGCCCCTGAACCAACCTCACCCACAGGGGGCAGACACCAAAAACAACAGGAACTATGAATCTGCAGTCTACAAAAAGGAGGCCCCAAACACAGTAAGTTAAGCAAAATGAGAAGACAGAGAAATATGCAGCAGATGAAGAAGCACAGTAAAAACCCACCAGACCAAACAAATGAAAAGCAAACAGGCGGGGAGAGCAGGAAGATGGCGGAAGAGTAAGACGCGGAGATCACCTTCCTCCCCACAGATACACCAGAAACACATCTACACGTGGAACAACTCCTACAGAACACCTACTGAAGGCTGGCAGAAGACCTCAGACCTCCCAAAAGGCAAGAAACTCCCCACGTACCTGGGTAGGGCAAAAGAAAAAAAGAATAAACAGAGACAAAAGGATAGGGACGGCACCTGCACCAGTGGGAGGGAGCTGTGAAGGAGGAAAAGTTTCCACACACTAGGAAGCCCCTTCGCGGGCGGAGACTGCGGGAGGCGGAGGGGGGAACTTCGAAGCCGCGGAGGAGTGCACAGCAACGGGTGCGGAGGGGAAAGCAGAGAGATTCCCGCACAGAGGATCGGTGCCGACCGGCACTCACCAGCCCGAGAGGCTTGTCTGCTCACCCGCCGGGGCGGGCGGGGCTGCGAGCTGAGGCTCTGAGGCTCGGGTTTCGGTTTCGGATGGAGCGCAGGGAGAGGACTGGGGTTGGCGGCTTGAACACAGCCTGAAGGGGTTAGTGCACCACAGCTAGCCGGGAGGGAGTCCGGGGAAAAGTCTGCACCTGCCGAAGAGGCAAGAGACTTTTTCTTCCCTCTTTGTTTCCTGGTGCGTGAGGAGAGGGGTTTAAGAACGCTGCTTAAAGGAACCCCAGAGACGGGCGCGAGCCGCGGCTGAAAGCGCGGACCCCAGAGACGGGCGCGGACTCCAGAGACGGGCGCGAGCCGCGGCTGAAAGCGCGGACCCCAGAGACGGGCGCGAGCCGCGGCTGAGGGCGCGGACTCCAGAGACGGGCGCAAGCCGCGGCTGGAGGCGCGGACCCCAGAGGCGGGCGGGAGACGTTGGGGCTGCTGCTGCCGCCACCAAGGGGCCTGTGTGCGAGCGCAGGTCGCTCTCCACGCCCCTCTTCCGCGGAGCCTGTGCAGCCCGCCACTGCCGGGTTCCCGGGATCCGGGGACGACTTCCCCGGGAAAGCGCACGGCGGGCCTCGGGCTGGTGCAGGGTCACGCCGGACTTTGCCGCCGCAGGCCCGCCCCGCATTCCGTGCCCCTCCTTCCCCGCCGGCCTCAGTACGCCAGAACCCCCGAATCAGCGGCTCCTTTAACCCCGTCCTGTCTGAGCAAAAAACAGACGCCCTCCAGCGACCTACACGCAGAGGCAGGGCCAAATCCAAAGCTGAGCCCCTGTGAGCTGTGAAAACAAAGAAGAGAAAGGGAAATCTCTCGCAGCAGCCTCAGAAGCAACGGATTAAACCTCCACAATCAACTTGATGTACCCTGCATCTGTGGAATACATGAATAGACAGCCAATCATCCCAAATTAAGGAGGTGGACTTCGGGAGCAAGATCTATGATTTTTTTCCCTATTCCTCTTTTTGTGAATGTGTATGTGTATGCTTCTGTGTGAGATCTTGTCTGTATAGTCTTGCTTCCACCATTTGTCCTAGGGTTCTATCCGTCCATGGTTTTTTCTTAAAATTTTTTTCTTAATAATCAATTTTAATTTTAAGAACGTTATTATACTTTACCTTCGTCCTTCCTTTATTTCTTTCCTTCTTTCTTTCCTTCCTTCCTTCCCTCCTTTAGACAACGAATCATCCCAAATTGAGGAGGTGGTCTCTGACAGCAAGATTTAGGATTTTTCCCCATTTACCTCTTTTAGTGAGGGTGTATGTGTACGCTTCTGTGTAAGATTTTGTCTGTATAGCTTTGCTTCCAACATTTGTCCTAAGGTTCTATCCGTCCCTTTTTTTTTTTTTTCTAAATAAGAATTTTTTAATTCAATAACTTTATTATACTTTATTTTATTTTTACTGTATCTTCTTTCTTTCTGTTTTTCCTTCTTTCCCTCCTTCCTTCCTTCCTCCCTCCCTCCCTCCCTCGTTTCTTTCCTTCTTGAATTCTTTCCTTCTTTGCTTCTTTCTTTTTCTTCCTTCCTTCCTTCATTCCTTCCCTCCTTCCTTCCCTCCTTTCCTTCTTTCTTTCCTCATACTTCTACTAATTCCCTCTACTTTTTCTCCCTTTTATTCTGAGCCGTGTGGATGAAAGGCTCTTGGTGCTCCAGCCAGGAGTCAGTGCTCTGCCTCTGAGGTAGGAGAGCCAACTTCAGGACACTGGTCCACAAGAGACCTCCCAGCTCCACATAATATCAAACGGCGAAAATCTCCCAGAGACCTCCATCTTAACACCAGCACCCAGCTTCACTCAACGACCAGCAAGCCACAGTGCTGGACAACCTGTGCCAAACAACTAGCAAAACAGGAACACAACCCCACCCATTAGCAGAGAGGCTGCCTAAAATCATAATAAGGCCACATACACCCCAAAACACACCACCAGACGTGAACCTGCCCACTAGAGAGACAAGATCCAGCCTCATCCACCACAACACAGGCACTAGTCCCCTCCACCAGGAAGCCTACACAACCCACTGAACCAACCTTAGCCACTGGAGACAGACATCAAAAACAGGAGGAACTACGAACCTGCAGCCTGCAAAAAGGAGACCCCAAACACAGTAAGATAAGCAAAATGAGAAAACAGAAAAACACACAGCAGATAAAGGAGCAAGATAAAAATGCACCAGACCTAACAAATGAAGAGGAAATAGGCAGTCTACCTGAAAAAGAATTCAGAATAATGATAGTAAGGTTGATCCGAAATCTTGGAGATAGAATGGACAATAGAATGGACAAAATGCAAGAATCAGTTAACAAGGACCTAGAAGAACTAAAGATGAAACAAGCAACGATGAACAACACAATAAATGAAATTAAAAATACTGTAGATGGGATCAATAGCAGAATAACTGAGGCAGAAGAACGGATAAGTGACCTGGAAAATAAAATACTGGAAATAACTACTGCAGAGCAGAATAAAGAAAAAAGAATGAAAAGAACTGAGGACAGTCTCAGAGACCTCTGGGACAACATTAAACGCACCAACATTCGAATTATAGGGGTTCCAGAAGAAGAAGAGAAAAAGAAAGGGACTGAGAAAATATTTGAAGAGATTATAGTTGAAAACTTCCCTAATATGGGAAAGGAAATAGTTAATCAAGTCCAGGAAGCACAGAGAGTCCCATACAGGATAAATACAAGGAGAAATACGCCAAGACACATATTAATCAAACTGTCAAAAATTAAATACAAAGAAAGCATATTAAAAGCAGCAAGGGAAAAACAACAAATAACATATAAGGGAATCCCCATAAGGTTAACAGCTGATCTCCCAGCCGAAACCCTACAAGCCAGAAGGGAGTGGCAGGACATACTGAAAGTGATGAAGGAGGAAAACCTGCACCCAAGACTACTCTACCCAGCAAGGATCTCATTCAGATTTGACGGAGAAATTAAAACCTTTACAGACAAGCAAAAGCTGAGAGAGTTCAGCACCACCAAACCAGCTTTACAACAAATGCTAAAGGATCTTCTCTAGGCAAGAAACACAAGAGAAGGAAAAGACCTATAATAACGAACCCAAAACAATTTAGAAAATGGGAATAGGAACATACATATCGATAATTACCTTAAATGTAAATGGACTAAACGCTCCCACCAAAAGACACAGATTAGCTGAATGGATACAAAAACAAGACCCTTATATGCTGTCTACAAGAGACCCACTTCAGACCTAGAGACACATACAGACTGAAAGTAAGGGGATGGAAAAAGATATTCCATGCAAATGGAAACCAAAAGACAGCTGGAGTAGCAATTCTCATATCAGACAAAATAGACTTTAAAATAAGGACTATTAAAAGAGACAAAGAAGGACACTACATAATGATCAAGGGATCGATCCAAGAAGAAGATATAACAATTGTAAATATTTATGCACCCAACATAGGAGCACCTCAATACATAAGGCAAATGCTAACAGCCATAAAAGGGGAAATCGACAGTAACACATTCATAGTAGGGGACTTAAACACCCCACTTTCACCCATGGACAGATCATCCAAAATGAAAATAAATAAGGAAACACAAGCTTTAAATGATACATTAAACAAGATGGACTTAATTGATATTTATAGGACACTCCATCCAAAAACAACAGAATACACATTTTTCTCAAGTGCTCATGGACCATTCTCCAGGATAGATCATATCTTGGGTCACAAATCAAGCCTTGGTAAATTTAAGAAAATTGAAATTGTATCAAGTATCTTTTCTGACCACAACGCCATGAGACTAGATATCAATTACAGGAAAAGATCTGTAAAAAATACAAACACATGGAGGCTAAACAATACACTACTTAATAATGAAGTGATCACTGAAGAAATCAAAGAGGAAATCAAAAAATACCTAGAAACAAATGACAATGGAGACACAACGTCCCAAAATCTATGGGATGCAGCAAAAGCAGTTCTAAGGGGGAAGTTTATAGCAATACAAGCCCACCTTAAGAAGCAGGAAACATCTAGAATAAACAACCTAACCTTGCACCTAAAGCAATTAGAGAAAGAAGAACAAAAAAACCCCAAAGCTAGCAGAAGGAAAGAAATCATAAAAATCAGATCAGAAATAAATGAAAAAGAAATGAAGGAAACAATAGCAAAGATCAATAAAACTAAAAGCTGGTTCTTTGAGAAGATAAACAAAATAGATAAACCATTAGCCAGACTCATCAAGAAAAAAAGGGAGAAGACTCAAATCAATAGAATTAGAAATGAAAAAGGAGAGGTAACAACTGACACTGCAGAGATAAAAGAGATCATGAGAGATTACTACAAGCAACTCTATGCCAATAAAATGGACAATCTGGAAGAAATGGACAAATTCTTAGAAATGCACAACCTGCCAAGACTGAATCAGGAAGAAATAGAAAATATGAACAGACCAATCACAAGCACTGAAATTGAAACTGTGATTAAAAATCTTCCAACAAAGAAAAGCCCAGGACCAGATGGCTTCACAGGCGAATTCTATCAAACATTTAGAGAAGAGCTAACACCTATCCCTCTCAAACTCTTCCAAAATATAGCAGAGGGAGGAACACTCCCAAACTCCTTCTACGAGGCCACCATCACCATGATACCAAAACCAGACAAGGATGTCACAAAGAAAACTACAGACCAATATCACTGATGAACATAGATGCAAAAATCCTGAACAAAATACTAGCAAACAGAATCCAACAGCACATTAAAAGGATCATACACCATGATCAAGTGGGGTTTATTCCAGGAATGCAAGGATTCTTCAATATATGCAAATCTATCAATGTGATAAACCATATTAACAAATTGAAGGAGAAAAACCATATGATCATCTCAATAGATGCAGAGAAAGCTTTTGACAAAATTCAACACCCATTTATGATAAAAACCCTGCAGAAAGTAGGCATAGAGGGAACTTTCCTCAACATAATAAAGGCCATATATGACAAGCCCACAGCAAACATCATCCTCAATGGTGAAAAACTGAAAGCATTTCCACTAAGATCAGGAACAAGACAAGGGTGCCCACTCTCACCACTCTTATTCAACATAGTTTTGGAAGTTTTAGCCACAGCAATCAGAGAAGAAAAGGAAATAAAAGGAATCCAAATCGGAAAAGAAGAAGTAAAGCTGTCACTGTTTGCAGATGACATGATCCTATACATAGAGAATCCTAAAGATGAATCCATAGAGAATCCATAGAGATCCTAAAGATCCTAAACCTACCTAAGGAGACAAAAGACCTGTATGAAGAAAATTATAAGACACTGATGAAAGAAATTAAAGATGATACAAATAGATGGAGAGATATACCATGTTCTTGGATTGGAAGAATCAACATTGTGAAAATGACTCTACTACCCAAAGCAATCTATAGATTCAATGCAATCCCTATCAAACTACCACTGGCATTTTTCACAGAACTAGAACAAAAAATTTCACAATTTGTATGGAAACACAAAAGACCCCGAATAGCCAAAGCAATCTTGAGAACAAAAAAAGAAACTGGAGGAATCAGGCTCCCTGACTTCAGACTATACTACAAAGCTACAGTTATCAAGACGGTATGGTACTGGCACAAAAGCAGAAAGATAGATCAATGGAACAGGATAGAAAGCCCAGAGATAAACCCATGCACATATGGACACCTTATCTTTGATAAAGGTGGCAGGAATGTACAGTGGAGAAAGGACAGCCTCTTCAATAAGTGGTGCTGGGAAAACTGGACAGGTACATGTAAAAGTATGAGATTAGATCACTCCCTAACACCATACACAAAAATAAGCTCAAAATGGATTAAAGACCTAAATGTAAGGCCAGAAACTATCAAACTCTTAGAGGAAAACATAGGCAGAACACTCTATGACATAAATCACAGCAAGATCCTTTCTGACCCACCTCCTAGAGTAATGGAAATAAAAACAAAAATAAACAAATGGGACCTAATGAAACTTCAAAGCTTTTGCACAGCAAAGGAAACCATAAACAAGACCAAAAGACAACCCTCAGAATGGGAGAAAATATTTGCAAATGAAGCAACCGACAAAGGATTAATCTCCAAAATTTACAAGCAGCTCATGCAGCTCAATAACAAAAAAACAAACAACCCAATCCAAAAATGGGCAGAAGACCTAAATAGACATTTCTCCAAAGAAGATATACAGACTGCCAACAAACACATGAAAGAATGCGCAACATCATTAATCATTAGAGAAATGCAAATCAAAACTACAATGAGATATCATCTCACACCGGTCAGAATGGCCATCATCAAAAAATCTAGAAACAATAAATGCTGGAGAGGGTGTGGAGAAAAGGGAACCCTCTTGCACTGCTGGTGGGAATGTGAATTGGTTCAGCCACTATGGAGAACAGTATGGAGGTTCCTTAAAAAACTACAAATAGAACTACCATATGACCCAGCAATCCCACTACTGGGCATATACCCTGAGAAAACCGAAATTCAAAAAGAGTCATGTACCAAAATGTTCATTGCAGCTCTATTTACAATAGCCCGGAGATGGAAACAACCTAAGTGCCCATCATCGGATGAATGGATAAAGAAGATGTGGCACATATATACAATGGAATATTACTCAGCCATAAAAAGAAACGAAATTGAGCTATTTGTAATGAGGTGGATAGACCTAGAGTCTGTCATACACAGTGAAGTAAGTCAGAAAGAAAAAGACAAATACTGTATGCTAACACATATATATGGAATTTAAGAAAAAAAAAAATGTCATGAAGAACCTAGGGGTAAGGCAGGAATGAAGACGCAGACCTCCTAGAGAACGGACTTGAGGTTATGGGGAGGGGGAAGGGTGAGCTGTGACGGGGCGAGAGAGAGTCATGGACATATACACACTAACAAACATAGTAAGGTAGATAGCTAATGGGAAGCAGCCGCATGGCACAGGGATATTGGCTCAGTGCTTTGTGACAGCCTGGAGGGGTGGGATAGGGAGGGTGGGAGGGAGGGAGACGCAAGAGGGAAGAGATATGGGAACATATGTATATGTATAACTGATTCACTTTGTTATAAAGCAGAAACTAACACACCATTGTAAAGCAATTATACCCCAATAAAGATGTTAAAAAAAAATAAATAAAATAAAATCTCAAAAAAAAAAAAAAGGAAACAGGCAGTCTACCTGAACAAGAATTCAGAGTAATGATAGTAAAGATGATCCAGAATCTTGGAAAAAGAATGGAGACAATACAAGAAACATTTAAAAAGGACCTAGAAAGACAAAAGAGCAAACAAACAATGATGAACAACACAATAAAAGAAATTAAAAATTCTCTAGAAGGAATCAGTAGCAGAATAACTGAGGTAGTTATTATGACCTGGAAGATAAAAGAGTGAACCTAACTACCACAGAACAGAATAAAGAAAAAAGAATGAAAAGAATTTGAGGACAGTCTCAGAGACCTCTGGAACAACATTAAACATACCACCATTCGAATTATAGGGGTCCCAGAAGAAGAAGAGAAAAAGAAAGGGACTGAAAAAATATTTGAATAGATTATAGCTGAAAACTTCCCTAATATAGGAAGGAAATAGTCAATCAAGTCCAGGAAGCGCAGAGAGACTCATACAGGATAAATCCAAAGAGAAACATGCCAAGACACATATTAATCAAACTATCAAAAATTAAATACAAAGAAAAAATATTAAAAGCAACAAGGAAAAAGCAACAAATAACATACAAGGGAACCCCCATAAAGTTAACAGCTGATCTTTCAGCAGAAACTCTGCAAGCCAGAAGGGAGTGGCAGGACATATTGAAAGTGATGAAAGGGAAAAACCTATAACCAAGATAACTTTACCCAGCAAGGATCTCATTCAGATTCAATGGAGAAATTAAAACTTTTACAAACAAGCAAAAGCTAAGAGAATTCAGCACCACCAAACTAGCTTTACAACAAATACTAACAGAACTTCTCTAGGAAGGAAACAGAAGACAAGGAAAAGACCTACAATAACAAACCCCAAATAATTAAGAAAACGGTAATAAGAACATACGTATCGATAATTACCTTAAATGTAAATGCATTAACCAAAAGACATAGACTGGCTGAATGGATACAAAAACAAGAGCTGTCTATATGCTGTCTACAAGAGACCCACTTAAGACCTAGGACACATACAGACTGAAAGTGAGGGGATGGAGAAATATATTCCATGAAAATGGAAATCAAAAGAAAGCTGGAGTAGCAATTCTCATATCAGACAAAATAGACTTTAAAATAAAGACTATTACAAGAGACAAAGAAGGACACTACATAATGATCAAGGGATCAATCCAAGAAGAATACATAACAATTGTAAGTATTTATGCGCCAAACATAGGAGTACCTCAATACATAAGGCAAATGCTAACAGCCATAAAAGGGGAAATCGACAGTAACATGATAATCATAGGACACTTTAACACCTCACTTTCACCAATGGACAGATCATCCAAAATGAAAATAAATAAGGAAACACAAGTTTTAAATGACACATTAAACAAGATGGACTTAATTGATATTTATAGGACATTCCATCCAAAAACAATAGAATACACTTTCTTCTCAAATGCTCATGGAACATTCTCCAGGATAGATCCTATCTTGGGTCAAGTATCTTTTTTGACTACAGCAGTATGAGACTATATATCAATTACAGGAAAAAACTGTAAAAAATACAAACACATGGAGGCTAAATGATATTACTAAATAACCAAGAGATCACTGAAGAAATCAAAAAATACCTAGAAAAAAATGACAATGAATACACGACAACCAAAAACCTATGGAATGAAGCAAAAGCAGTTCTAAGAGGGAAGTTTATAGCAATACAATCCTACCTCAAAACACGAAAAATCTCAAATAAACAATCTAACCTTACACCTAAAGCAATTAAAGAAAGAAGAACAAAAAAGAAACCCAAAATTAGCAGAAGGAAAGAAATCATAAAGATCAGATCAGAAATAAATGAAAAAGAAATGAAGGAAGCAATAGCAAAGTTCAAAAAAACTAAAAGCTGATTCTCCGAGAAGATAAACAAAATTGATAAAGCGTTAGCCAGACTCATCAAGAAAATAGAGAGAAGACTCAAATCAACAGAATTAGAAATGAAAAAGAAGTAACAACTGACACCGCACAAATACAAAGGATCATGAGAGATTACTACAAGCATCTATATGCCATATAATGGACAACCTGGAAGAAATGGACAAATTCTTAATAAGCCACAACCTTCCAAGACTAAACCAGAAAGAAATAGAAAATATGAGCAGATCAATCACAAGCACTGAAATTGAAACTGTGATTAAAAATCTTCTGAGAAACAAAAGCCCAGGACAGGATGGCTTCACATGCAAATTCTATCAAACATAGAGAGAAGAGCTAACACCTACCCTTCTCAAACTCTTCCAAAATAGATCAGAGGGAAGAACACCCACAGACTCATTCTCCGAGGCCAACATCACCCTGATACCAAAACCAGACAAAGATGTCATTAAAAAAAGCAAACTACAGGCCAATATCACTGATGAACATAGATACAAAAATCCTCAACAAAATACTAGCAAACAGAATCCAATGGCACATTAAAAGGATCATACACCATGATCAAGTGGAGTTTATCCCAGGAATGCACGGATTCATCAATATATGTGAATAATCAATGTGACACACCATATTAACAAACTGAAGGATAAAAACCATATGATAACCTCAATAGATGCAGAAAAAGCTTTTGACAAACTTCAATACATACTTATGACAAAAACTCTCCACAAAGTGGGCATAGAGGGAGCTTCCTTCAACATAATAAAGCCCATATATGACAAACCCACAGCCAACATCATTCACAATGGTGAAAAACTGAAACCCTTTCCACTAAGATCAGGAACGAGACAAGGCTGCCCAATCTCACCACTACTATCCAACATAGTTTTGGAAGTTTTAGCCACAGCAATTAGAGAAGAAAAAAATAAAAGGAATTCAAATTGGAAAAGCAGAAGTAAAACTGTCACTCTTTGCAGATGACATGTTATACATAGAGAATCCTAAAGATGCTACCAGAAAACTACTAGAGCTAATCAATGAATTTGGTAAAGTACCAGGATACAAAATTAATGCACAGAAATCTCTTGCATTCCTATACACTAAGGATGAAAAATCTGAAAGAGAAATTAAGGAAACACTCCCATTTACCATTGCATCAAAAGGAATAAAATACCTAGGAATAAACCTACCTAAAGAGACAAAAGAACTGTATGCAAAAAACTATAAGACACTTACGAAAGAAATTAAAGATGCTACAGACATATGGAGACATATACCATGTTCTTAGATTGGAAGAATCAACATTGTGAAAAAGACTATACTACCCAAAGCCATCTACAGATTCAGTGCAATCCCTATCAAACTACCACTGGCATTTTTCACAGAACTAGAACAAAACATTTCACAATTTGTATGGAAACACAAAAGACCCCGAATAGTCAAAGCAAACTTGAGAAAGAAAAACGGAGCTGAAAGAATCAGGCTCCGTGACTTCAGGCTATAGTACAAAGGTACAATAATCAAGAAAGTATGGTACTGGTACAAAAACAGAAATATAGATCAATGGAACAGGAGAGAAAGCCCAGAGATAAACCCATGCACATATGGTCATCTTATCTTTGATAAAGGAGGCAAGAATATACAGTGGAGAAAAGACAGCCTCTTCAATGAAAGGTACTAGGAAAACTGGCCAGCCATGTGTAAAAGAATGAAATGAGAACAATCCCTAACACCATACACAAAAATAAACTCACAATGGATTAAAGACCTAAATGTAAGGCCAGACACTATAAAACTCTTAGAGGAAAACATATGCAGAACACTCTATGACATATATCACAGCTAGATCCTTTTGGACCCACCTCCTAGAGAAATGGAAATAAAAGCAAAAATAAACAAGTCAGACCTAATGAAATTTAAAAGCTTTTGCACAGCAGGAAACCATAACCAAGACGAAAAGACAACCCTCAGAATGGGAGAAAATATTTGCAAATGAAGCAACTGACAAAGGATTAATCTCCAAAATATACAGGCAACTCATGCAGCTCAATATCAAAAAACAAACAACCCAATCCAAAAATGGGCAGAAGACGTAAATAGACATTTCTCCAAAGAAGACATAAGGATTGCCAACAAACACATGAAAGGATGCTCAGCATCACTAATCATTAGATAAATGCAAATCAAAACCACAGTGAGGTATCTCCTCACACCGGTCAGAATGGCCATCATCAAAAAATCTACAAACAGTAAATGCTGGTGAGGGTGTGGAGAAAAGGGAACCCTCTTGCACTGTTGGTGGGGATGTAAATTGATACAGCCACTATGGAGAACAGTATGGAAGTTCCTCTAAAAACTAAAAATAGAGCTACCATATGACACATCAATCCCACTACTGGGCATATACCCTGAGAACAACATAATTCAAAAAGAGACATGTACCACAATGTTCATTGCAGCACCATTTACAATAACCAGGACATGGAAGCAACCTAAGTGTCCATCGACAAATGAATGGATAAAGAAGATGTGGCACATATATACAATGGAATATTACCTAGCCATATAATGAAACAAAACTGAGTTTTTTGTAGTGAGGTGGATGGACCTAGAATCTGTCATACATTGTGAAGTAAGTCAGAAAGATAAAAACAAATACTGTATGCTAACACATATATATGGAATCCAAAAACAAAAAAATGTTTCTGATGAACCTAGGGGCAGGACAGGAATAAAGACGCAGACAGAGAGAATGGACTTGAGGACACAGGGAGGGGGAAGTATAAGCTGGGATGAAGTGAGAGAGTGGCATGGACATATATACACTACCAAATGTAAAATAGGTAGCTAGTGGGAAGCAGCTGCATAGCACAGGGAGATCAGCTCCATGCTTTATGACCACCTAGAGGGGTGGGATAGGGAGGGTGGGAGGGAGGCGCAAGAAGAAGGGGATATGAGGAAATATTTACACATATAGCTGATTCACTTTGTTATACAGCAGAAACTAACACAACATTGTAAAACAATTATATTCCGATAATGATGTTAAGAAAAAAACCCATAATTACCAAGATGGTGGTTTGATGCTATGAGTTCTAAAAGGAAGCGCTCTGAGAAGACATAAGGGACACTTAAAGACCTTAAACGAGACTCAAAAGCATTCTATATAGAATTACACATATAGGCCATACCTTTACATTTTAAAAATGAAGCTAATTTTTTAAAATTCCTCAGTATAAGTGGGAAGTGAGCTTATTTTTAGCTGTCATTGTCTCACCAGGATGTGATATGGATGCAATATGAGCTCTGCAGTTCTCTTAGCTCCTGTTCATCAGTGAGCTCCCCTGGGCAAATTTCCCATTACTTTACCCAATATGGCTGGTGCATCTTCATATGCCATGTCCTATTTCTGTCTGCATCCAAACCTTTAGTTCAGTGTTTCCACCTGGGGTTCTATTAATGAACAGGGGCAAGTTCAGCTTAATTTCCAAATCATATCAGCTTTCTATTCATTTAGTGTCAAGATCACCAATGACTTTCATGTTGTTAAATCTAATGGACAGTTCCTGGTCCTTAAAACACATTTTTCACTTGACATCGAGGATCCCTAACTCCCTTGGTTTTCCCCCTACCCCTCTGGCTCCCAGAATTCTTTACTGATTCCTCCTCTTCAATCTTCACTCTAAATTTTGGAGTGTTTTAGGTCTCATGTACTGAGCTTCGTATCTTTTCTATCTGCATTCACTCCATTGGTGATCTTACCTAATCTCATAGTTTTAAATGCCATTTCAATACATTCACAAATGTATTTCTCCAGGCTTGATCTACTAACTCCTGAGCTCCAGACTCAGTGAGCCTACTGCCTACTCAACATCTTTACTTAGATGGCATCTGAAATTTAATATGTATATTAAAATTTTATACCATTTCTCTATGCCTACTATCTGTATCTGCAAACATGTTATCTTACACTCTTCATCTAGTTCTCTTCCTATCCCCCTCACAGTAAACGGCAACACACCCTCAGGAGCTCCAGCAAAAACCTTGGAATCACCCTAGTTTCATCACTTTCTCTTACACTCCAAATCCAACCCAGCAACAAATATTGATGGTTTACCCTTTAAAGTACATCCAGAAACGTATCACTTTTTCCACATCCATCACTACCACCCAGATCCAGGCAACTCACCTGCTTACCTGCATTAGCTTAACACATCTATTTTTGGCTTTGTTTCCCTATACTCTATTCTCAGTACAAGTAAAGTGATACCTTTAAAAAGTAAGTCAAATTATGTTATTCTTCTACTCAAAACCTACTAATGGTCTTCACTCTCACTCAGAGTAAAAGCCAAAGTCCTTAATGGCTCAGAAGGCTTTAAATAATTTTTCCCCCTCCCAACCCACCTCTTGGATCCTTTCCGAGATCCAGAGGTTCTGTCACTAGCTCACTCAACTCTAGCACAATAGCCCCTTCTTGCTTTTCGCTAAGCACAACAGTCAGGTCCAATTTCAGAACGTTGCATTTGCCCTTTCCTCTGCCCAGAATGTTCTTTCCTGCATCCCTCACCTCGTTCAGTTCTTTGATTAAAATGTCACCTTCTCTGTGAGAACTTCTCCGACCTTCCTATTTTAAATTACAACACCCACCCAGAATTACCTGTCGCTCTTCTATGCTTTTTCATTTTTCTTCCTAACATTTTTTGGCATTTGACACACCATACATTTTATCTTTTTTGATATATTGTCTGTCTCCTCCTATGTATGCAAATTCCATGGAGTCAGGTTTTATCTTCTTAATTCAAGGCTGTGCCCCAGTTCCTAAAACAATGCATGTCAGATCCAGAATAGGCACCCAATAAATGGATTTTGTATAAATGAATGAATTCCTTCCACACTTACCCCCTTCATATTTAATAGCATGACATATTTACTTAAAGACCAAGGATAAAACAACTATAGTACGCCATGATCTCCAAAATCATCCTGTTCAAAGTGTCTCTCTCCATACCTCTGGGTGCTTCCCGAGAATTGGTCTATACGGACTGACCCTCCAGGGCTGTTTCATAATCTGCAGCCACATCAGAGGTACAGGGATCTCCCATTTCCTTCAAGAGTTTTCCTGCTACTTGTGTCAAATGTGATGATGACAATGATGATGATAATGTCATAGCACTAGCTAACATTTTTTTAAGTGTTTACCATTCATCGGCCTTCGTACTAAGAACTTCTCTTTGCACTATCTCATTTAATTCCCACAACAAATCTGTTTGGCAGCTACTATTATTAATCATTTTTTACAGATGAACACAATACTTAGCAAAATTAAGCAATATGAGAGTTTATACAGCTAATTAGTTGCAGAGCTGGGTTAGGAGCTGAGATCTGCCCAACTCCAGAACCCAAGATCTTAGCCTCTACCCTACACTGCCTCCCTCAAGTCTCTGCTTCATTTGTACTCAGCTCCATCCAGAGATGGAATCTTCTTGGTGGTCCTGATGGTGGCCACCATGACGAAGAGGCATTATTGAAAGATCCAGATAATGAATGTTTTGACATCCTTTGGGTTGTAAGGGCAAGGCTCCTCTCTATAAATGACAAGAACAAAAATAACTGCAATTGCTCATTTAAAGTCACTCATCTGGGTATAAACATAGGAAAATTACATGTTATGAAACTTTCAACAGCAGCCTCTATTTCAGTTCCAACACTGGCCAAGACATTAGAAAGAAAATTTGGATTTATTGAAACTCTTGAAGTAAATGTATATTGTATTCTGGGTCATAAACAAAAGATAAATACATCTAATCCTTTAAAAGTCCTTGCTAGCTGGAATTGGCTAAATTAATGATCTTAAAAAGCAATTTTGAAAAATTACATAATGAATTAAATTCCTCATTTATTATATTATTAAAAGGTTTATCAGTTTATTCACATGGACAAAAGATGTACTCATATCCCATGAAGCAAAATCGGGTAGACTCAGTTTAAATCCTGGTAATGGACACTTATTAGATGTAGGCCTTAGGGATGGATTTTAGCCATGGAAGGACTCAAATTAATTCATTTTTAAATGGGATTATTGCCACCCATCTCTCATGTGTTTTGAAGACTAGATGATATTATATATACAAGTGCCTTGCACAGTAGCTGACATATAATAAGTTCTCAACAAAGGTTAGCTTGAAATTAGGGTCTCTAAAAAAGTTTTAACTGGCAAAGTGCAGTGGCATGTTATCATGTGTTAAAGGAGTTTCAAGAGAATTTCCGAAAATGTTTTACTAACCTTGTCATTTCTGAGGCAGCAAGGCTTACTATTATGGGCCCACAGACCTTTTGGGTTTTGTAAATGTAAAGCTTAGAAGAAAGATAGTGAAGTGGGACAGTGAAGCCACCTACACATCATTATGAGAAACTGAAAACAATTCTCCATGTGTTGATCCTGAGCATGCATGTGGCTGCCAACACCAGCATGTGGTCTTGGAGCAAATGATGGAGTTAGAGTGTCTCATAAAGATGAACAGGTGCTCCAAAAGAAAGAAACACCTGGCTATATTCTTTATCATAAATATATAACTATTCTTTATAGCAAATAAAGAGATGTATTATAAGGAATAGGCTCAAGTGATTATGGAGGTTGAAAAGTCCCTAGGTCTGCAGTTGGCAAGCTAGAGACCCAGGAGACCAATGTTTATATATATTTCTGCTCATGGTTCTGCTTCTCTGATTGAAGTCTGCATGATGTGTATTATTATCAACACGAAGCCTAGACAGTGAGAAACCCCCATAGCGCCTTTTTTGTAGAAACTCCATTAGAAAACCTGAGGTCATACAAGACCATAGAAAGCAAATTTGTCTGCCAATACATAACAGCTTTATATATGTCCATCTGTGTCAAAAGCCATATGAGACTGAGGCGTATCAAGATTTCATGATGATAGTATTTCATCAGAAGAACAAGGGATGTTCAAATCCTACTCTTAGACACAACCACCTTTTCAAAGAGAGATAAAGTAATATTTCATGGATTATGGACTTTCACAACTCTATTAAGATGGTGTATAGACGGGTAAATGTGTGGTGCATCGTGAGAGGTGGTATAAAAGATAATTTAATCTCATTTTCTATAGTGTAACTTCAACAGACCGTGCTGAAATTTGAAAATTAACATGTGCCAAAATAAGTACATTAATTAGAAATACAGAAGTAAATACCAAAAGGAAAAGCTACAATAATAGAAAGTGGTTGCCTCTAGGGAGAGAAAGCTTGTGGTGATGAGGGAGGGGGTATAGAACAGTGGGTTTTTTTGTTTTTTGGTTTTTTAAATATGCCTTATACAAGTACCTGATTCTTCAAAATATATTCATGCATAACCTTGATTAAAATTTTAAAATGAATGCAAAAGATTTATACACAAAGATGGTCATCACAGAGTTCTTTATAAAAGTTTTTTAAATTAACACTATCTAATATCCATATTCACAAAATGAAGAGCTAAGTTACTATTTGCTATATAAAGGAATGTACTATTAATGAAATAATCTTTAGAGCGAGTTTTAGTAAATATATGCTTAAAAGTTAATAGAGAGCAGCAGGCTTCAAAAGTATACAATCAGCATCATCTTAAATAGGAGAAAATTAACTGAAGTAGAAGAGAAATTAACTGAATAATGGAAATTTCTGGATTATAAATGGTGAAATATGAGTTTTTTCCCCTGCTGCTTTTCATGTGTATATTCGTGTTTTCTAAAATTGTTAAAATATAAAAGGGAGGAAGGTTAGAAGAACAGGAGGGGGCAAAAGAGAAAGGGGAAAGACAAGGGTGGGAGAAGTGGGACCGGGGAACAGAGGAGGAGGGGCAGGACAAGGTGGAAATCACTGTCTGTCCGGGAGAGGCAAGTCTTCCTCTCAACCCCACTTGAGTCCTTGTGGCTGAACTAATAATAAAATTGACACAAGACAGATTAACAGGAGAAAAAGAAACAAATTTTAATTTGTGCACACAGATGTTGCATAGAAATAGCACATAAGAAGCAGCCAAAGCAGGCAGCTTTTATACTTTTTAGACAGAGAAATAATACATTTGTGAGGAATTGACAAGACAAAGAAACTTAGGTTTGGGGTGCTCAATTAGTGGAGAATCTAAACAGAGTTTGGGCTTAGTGTAGTAAATTAAATTAACAAGGTTTGTTTACATAGCCTTATTGCCCAAATTCCCTATCTCTGTTGATAAGGGAGTTCTACCTTCAGATGTAGGAGGGCACCTTTCCCATGGGAGACTTATTTCCTGCTTTCAGGGAGACAGAAAGGAGGGTCAGAGTGTCCCTCTTGCACTGGCCATCTTAAGTAACTTTAATCCAAAATAATCAATATTCCATTGCGGCATACTTTGGGGTGGCCTGCCTCGAGCCCCAGTATCAACCATGACCCCATGAGCAGAAGCAGGAGCCTGACTGGTCCAAGCTATGGACCCTTCTCTCCGTACCTCCTCCAAGTAGACAGCAGTGTGGATTACAGGAACTTTGTGCCTTGGGAGCTAAAGACTATATCAGGCCATTCTGAACAAACTGAATGTTATTTTCTTAAGGGATTGCCCTGATAACTGTGTAATTACACATACTCCTCTGCATTCCATTTTCTCTACCTTTAAAGTACAATTTACAAACAATAAAATGCACCCATTAAGTTAACACTTTGATGTGTTTTGATCAATGCATATGCTGGAGTAATCATCGCCCCAATCAGGACATGGAGCATTTCCATCACCCAGCAAGTTCCGTTATGTTCCTTTCAGGCAATCCATCACTGCCCTAGGAAATCACTGCAGTTAACATCTATCATCACAGTTTATTTCTGCCTGTTAAAGACCTTTATATAAATGCAAATGCACAGTACGCCTTCTTTCCTTGACTGGATTCTTTTGCTCAGTATAATATTTTCGATATTTATCCATCTTGTTGCCTGCATTACTAACAGCTTGTTCTTCTTTTTATTGCTGATTAGTATTACATTACTGGAATATACCACAATTTGCTGATGGCTACTTGGATACTTTCCAGTTTGACCTATTATGAAAAAAACCACTGCTATGAAAATGTTGTACATGTCCTTTTGTGGGTGTTATGTCTTCATTTCTTTTCATTAAATATTTAGAAATGAAATTGCTGTGCAGTAGGGTAGGTGGATGTTGAGCTTTTTAAGAAATTGCCAAAGTGTCTTCCACAGGTTATACTATGTTATAGTCCTCCTAGAAATGTAAAAAAAAAAAAAAAATCCAGTTGCAATTTTCTGATTCTTTCTATTTATTGCCTTACTTAGAATTTTGTGTACTTTTGCCTTTGTGTTTCTGGTAGAAGAGCTTCTTTCAGCAGTATGGTGATGGATGGAAACTAGGTGGTGAGCACTCTGCAGTGCATACAGAAGTAAAAGTATGTTGTACACATGAAACGTACATAATGTTATAAACCAATGTTACCTCAATAAAAAATAAATTTTAAATACATTAATTAATTTTTAAAAATATCAGTTACTCTATATCTTCACAAACATTTCATATTGTCAGTCTTCTTAGTTTTAGCCATTATACTAGGCAAAAAGTGATATCTTATGATATTGAATATATTTGCTTCTTGGCCATTTGTATATCTTCTGTGAAATGTCCATTCTACTTTTATTGGGTTGTTTGTTTCTTGAGGAATTGACTTTTGGTTTTCATTTGTTTGTATTCTAGATACAAACCATTTGTCAGAAACATGCATTGCAAATATTTTCTCCAGACAGTGGCTTGCCATTTTTTAATGGTGTCTTGTGATAAGCAGAGATTTTTATTTTGATGAGATCAAACATATCATATCTTTCTTTTTTATTTAGTGCTTTTTGAGTTCTAAGAAATTTCTGTCTACCTCAATGTTGTAAACTATATTTTCCTTTACGTATACTATTCATCTCAAATTAATTATTGTGTACGGTGTGAGAAAAGAATTGAGTTTAAAGTTTGATTTTGTTTTTCTATATGGCTATCCAGTGGTTTCAGCAGGTATGTTGAAAATATTTTACTTTTTCCATTGAATTATCTTTTTGCTTTCGTAAAAATTAAATTTGCTTTTTATTAGGGTCCTACAGGCACAGCCTCCTTCCAGAAGAGAGGTGGTTGAGATTTTCTATGTTCATCACTTGCAAGAACAAACAAGAGTAGTGCCAAAATCATTTTGAAATACCACCCTTTTCCTGAGGTGTTCCCTGATGACCACGAAGCACTTGTCTAAGAAAGGAAGCATTTCAAAGAAGAAGCTAGATGACGTACTACAGAAATCTATATTTCCATCCATGCCTCAGATTTGCTTTGGTGCTTCCAAAAGTTAAGCAGAGGAACTGACACTTACTGAGTATTTATGTTTGCCAGGTACTTCAGTGAGCAGTTTACAAACACTGTCTCAACTGATGCTCTCATTGATAACGGGGAGTATCTATTTGAATTCTACTGTATGGATAAGAAAACAGACCTTGTCACAGTCACTTGGCCAGTTGGTGGTAGAAGCAGGATTTGAATCTGTGTCTGCCTAAGTCCAAAACCACAGTTCTTTCTCATATCTCATGTGACCATATCACAGAAGATATCTGAAGGACACCCCATTAGGAGCTAAGGAAACAAATGAAGAGTATTTTCAGTTATTCTTGACCTACCAGATCACTGATTCTCTTTCAGTCTCCTTAAGTTGTTACAGTTTTCTTCTCTCTTTCTAAAATGACCATCTCAATTTTGCTCCTTGAACTATGTTTCAAATAATATAGTATACTGCAAGTCACTGTATTGTGAGCAGAGCCCATGAATGGTCCTAGGGATGCGTGCTGGTAAACTCAATTACAAGAGAAAATATAGCTTTGATATATTTCCCATGGAATTTTTAAAAATAAATAATTTACCCTAAAACAAATTTCTTGGATGACAACCTGCAAATTTACTCATAATTACTTCCTTCCCATTCATGTGCACATAAACCTTTGAAACTAATAATTACAGGATTCTCTTGACAGCAGTTTACTTTCCCATGCAGTAAATAATCATTGTCAGCTGTAAATAATAATAAAAAAACAACAACCGCAAGTTTTCCATTGTAAAAGAGAGTTAAGGTGGTTTGTTCTAATGTAAAAGAAGTAAAGCAGACATTTGTCCTAACAACCATGGGAACGTGGAGTGTTTAAGTAGAGTTCTCTTCTGTTAATTTGACAGTATCAGTTATCATTCCTATGTCTTTCTTGCTACATCTTGGAGCACTGCTGAATTTTATTTGGGGAGTGTGGTATGCAGCCAGACATGTATTTATTAAAAGGCATGTGTGTTTTCAAGGAGACTGAAAGTATACAGCAATAAAAGCTATTAGCATATTTATTAAATTATACCTCTTTTATCATAATCTGAAGGGCTAGGTATAGGGACCATGTAATAATTGTTATCTGCCCACCAGGTCTTTGAGTTTCTATCACCCACCAGCTCCAGAAGTGAAAACAAAACCAATCACTGATATCATAGTTGTTAGCTGAGCTTTGGTTATTACCTCCCCTTCATGATATTTGCTGGTAGTGTGAGTAAAACAAGCACTCCCCTTTTAAAACGATGACAGTGCAAAAACGTAAGCTTGTTGCTGCCATGAGCCTTCTTTGCTACCTTGAGACAAGAGCTTACCAATGTTTCAATCCAATGAAGAAAAACAACAGGTCTGAGAAATAAAGGGTGAGACTGAATGCTGATATAATTTGAATTTTGGATTCATCCACACCTAAATCAGATTAGGTTTCTAGCAACAAAACTATCTCTGACCAATATTCAAGATAAGTCCACGGGACAAAACGCCAAGCATGTTGCCAACGTGATTGACGCACAAGCATCAGAAATTTCAAGCAAAGTGGGCATGTGAACAAGCTTGAAGGGCCAGAAAAAGGAAACATGATTCTCAAACCAGCTTCTACTAACAAGATATTTTCTAAAGATGGTCTTTTGGGGTTGGACCTAACACCAAGGGCAGATAGAACAGAATACAACAGAACTGGTTGGTAGGAGGCATCAGGCAGAAGAGAGACAGGAACATCCTGACATACACCTGTCCCACTTACTTGGCACGTAATCATATACTGCCTGGTGACATTGTTTATATCATGTCTTGTGTTGTTAGGTAAATTTTCATGCGAACGTGCCCTGAATCTCCTACTACATTCTAAGCTCCTAAAAGAAAGTACTGACTATGCATGATGCTCTTTTAAAATTCCTAACAGTGCCTAGCATAGGACTATATATATAGTGGATTCTCAATGAATACTTAATGAATAAATGGAGGAATGGAAGTCGAATGAAAGAACAAATACCATCTAATTATTAAGATCATTGTATAAATAACACTTTATCAAATCCCACTTATCTTTTGGCTTGATCCTGTTTTTCCCTTCCTTGTCCTTATTTAAAATAACTCTCTAATACTTTTGAGTCTCCAAAGTAATACCTATGTAAGAAGTTTATTTTTCTGTCTGAATCTGTTTAAAACTCAAGCACCTTCTCCAGCTCCGTTCTCTTGACTTCCATTTTCATCTTTTAAGAATCAAATGATTTTTCTTACTCCAGTAACATCTGTAGGATATATGTCCATGGCTTCTCAAAACAAGGCAACCGGCGTGTAGACTTACTGTCTGGAGGAAATTCAGAGGAAAAGTGTCGCCCTATTCTAACCCACAAGCCATATTCATTGACAAGAGAGAATGAGAACTGCGTCCCTCGGAGTGAAACGTGCATAGGGTTGCTGTTAAAATGCTGACTCCTTAGCCATGTACCAGAACTATGTCCACGGACTCAGATCTCTGGCAGTGTCAGAAATTCTCTCTCTTGCTCCCTCCCTTTTTTTTTCCAGTTATCCCCAGGTGAATTTTGTGTTCATTAAGAATGAGGATTGCTGTGAATTTCTTTGACTGGAGGGACAAAGGGAAGCATGGCAACACCCTAATTTCAAAGGACTCATTATGGTAGCAGATATAATGTTAATTGTTAACAAGCACCTCCTTCTCCTAGAAGAGGCAAATTCCTAAACAAGAAAGATTATTTTGGATAATCAAAGGCATTACATAGAAACACTCTACACTAGAGCTGAAGTTGGAAGCCATTTACTGTCCCAACTTCAGGCCTGGCAATCCCTTCCAAAAACATTTCCAGCATAATAAAGTAATCTCAGTTTAAATTAGAGGCTCAGCACACAGGGTTATCTTTGGACATCTGCTCTCTCTTTGTTTAGGATAGATCCACCAGCATATAGTTTATATTTAATAACTCACTTGGATCTTGCTGAGACTATTCTGACAGAAGTGTGGATAGGAAATTTTCCTTTATGGGACCCCTGGAGTTAGCAGATAATGATTTTTCCTCCTCCCAAGAGTAGATGTCTTGTATAACTGTAGTTATTTTTTCTATATAACATATACTATGTTCTCTGGACTCTTTCTAAAATATAAGCTACATATCTGTGATACTTAGAAAAACATGTGTGATCTAAAAATTTCCTCCCTCATAGTTTTCCTGTGTTAAGAAGCCATGTATGCCTGACTTGTGTGTTTCTATAAAAGAGTAGGGAAATTTCTGCCTCATGGTATTGTAAATAAGGTAGAGCGTATCATGATTAGAATGCATTTTGGCCCATAGTTTCTGCTCTAGGAGAGAAAATTAAAAGGGGTCAGAAGACCTCTTGATTCCATAACAATCCCTCAGTGTAGTCCACAGAGTACGGTACAAAGAGCAGGTGACCCTCTATCATCACCCTGTTACCAGGGAGCCATGGGAGTTCAGGGGTCCAGTCCCCATACAGTTAAATAAAACCATCTCTGGAAGAAGGTAGGCACAATGGAGGTAACAATTGGACATCTTTTGGTATTACAGTAATTTGATTCTACATTTGCTAAAGTGGGGTGGGAGGGAAGCATATTTCTGGCTAATGTCTACCTCACTGTGATTTTGAAAAATAAATAATCAAAATTTGGTCTAGAAAAGGGAGCCAGCTCCTCAAATATCCTACCTGGAGAAGATACAGATAATATGGGGCACAACACCTTTTGATAACTTTAAATAATATAGACTCATGAAATTTTGATGATAGAAAATCCTTGGAGATAATTTAGTTCATTGGTTCCCAAAACTGGTTGACCATACAAATTACCCTAGACTTACTGAATCTGAATTTTCAGGGGGAGAAGCCAGAAATATGTATTAATTTTTAAGTCTCCAAATGCATCTGAGATCTTCCAAATAGATAAGGGAACTGAAGAATTAAATGATTTGTTGAAAGATGCATATCTTGTCAATAGCACAAGCAGTTCAGAACCTAAACCACAAATTCCCAGAATTGAAAAGTATCTTTGAACATCATCCTAGCATAACTATCTAAGAGTGGTCCTTAAACTATAAAAGATTTTCTGAGGGAACTCAGATTCTAGCCCCTGAAGACATTTTCAAATGCTGAGTCTGAGGTGAAGCCCAGAAACAGACATTTTTAAGAGGTCATTTAGTTGATTCTGAAGGAGGTCAACTACTACAGGGCACAATTAAGGACATTTGGCCTATTATCAGTTGTTGGAGTCCCCTCACTTTTGTTGAAACTCGTTGCATTTATAAGAAGCTTAATATCATTACAATACCCTTCCTTTATTGTACTTCTGTTAGAAACATTAAACAAGATGGACTTAATTGATATTTATAGGACATTCCATCCAAAAACAATAGAATACACTTTCTTCTCAAGTGCTCATGGAACATTCTTGAGGATAGATCATATCTTGGGTCACAAATAAAGCCTTGGTAAATTGAACAAAATTGAAATCATATCAAGTATCTTTTTTGACTACAACACTATGACACTATATATCAATTACAGGAAAAAACTGTAAAAAATATAACACATGGAGGCTAAACAATATGCTACTAAATAACCAACAGATTACTGAAGGAATCAAAAAATACCTAGAAACAAATGAAAATGAACACACGATGACCACAAACCTATGGGATGAAGCAAAAGCAGTTCTAAAAGGAAAGTTTATAGCAATACAATCCTACCACAAAACACGAAAAATATCAAATAAACAACCTAACTTTACACCTAAAGCAATTAAAGAAAGAAAAAAAAAACCCCAAAGTTAGCAGAAGGAAAGAAATCATAAAGATCAGATCAGAAATAAATGAAAAAGAAATGAAGGAAACAATACCAAAGTTCAAAAAAACTAAAAGCTGATTCTCTGAGATTAACAGAATTTATAAACCATTAGCCAGACTCATGAAGAAAACAGAAAGAAGGCTCAAATCAACAGAATTAGATATGAAAAAGGAGAAGTAACAACTGACACTGCACAAAACAAAGGATCATGAGATTACAAGCTTCTATATGCCAATATAATGGACAACCTGGAAGAAATGGACAAATTCTTAACAAAGCACAAACTTTCGAGACTCAACCAGAAAGAAATAGATAATATGAACAGACAAATCACAAGCACTGAAATTGAAACTGTGATTAAAAATCTTCCAAGAAACAAAAGCCAAGGACCAGATGGCTTCACAGGCAAATTCTATCAAAGAATTAGAGAAGAGCTAACATCTACCCTTCTCAAACTCTTCCAAAATACAGCAGAGGGAAGAACACTCCTAAACTCATTCTACGAGGCCAACAGCACCCTGATACCAAAACCAGACAAAGATGTCACAAAAAAAGAAAACTACAGGTCAGTATCACTGATGAACACAGATGCAAAAATCCTCAACAAAATACTAGCAAACAGAATCCAATGGCACATTAAAAGGATCATACACCATGGTCAAGTGGGGTTTATCCCAGGAATGCAAGTATTCTTCAATATATGCAAATCAATCAATGTGATACACAATATTAACAAACTGAAGGATAAAAAACATATGATAATCTCAATAGATGCAGAAAAAGCTTTTGAGAAAATTCAATACATATTTACGATAAAAACTCTCCACAAAGTAGGCATAGAGGGAACTTACTTCAACATAATAAAGGCCATATATGACAAACCCACAGCCAACATCATTCTCAATGGTGAAAAACTGAAACCATTCCCACTAAGATCAGCAATAAGAAAAGATTGCCCACTCTCACCACTACTACTCAACATAGTTTTAGCAGCTTTAGCCACAGCAGTCAGAGAAGAAAAAGAAATAAAAGGAATCCAAATCAGAGAAGCAGAAGTGAAACTGTCACTGTCTGCAGATGACATGATACTATATATAGAGAATCCTAAAGATGGTACCAGAAAACTATTAGAGCTAATCAATGAATTTGGTAAAGTAGCAAGATACAAAATTAATGCACAGAAATCTCTTGCATTCCTATACACTAATGATGAAAAATCTGAAAGAGAAATTAAGGAAATACTCCCATTTACCACTGCAACAAAAAGAATAAAATACCTAGGAATAAACCTACCTAAAGAGACAAAAGAACTGTATGCAGAAAACTATAAGACACTGATGAAAGAAATTAAAGATGATACAAACAGATGGAGAGATATACCATCTTCTTGGATTGGAAGAACCAACATTGTGAAAATGACTCTACTACCCAAAGCAACCTACAGATTCAGTGCAATCCCTATCAAACTACCAATGGCATTTTTCACAGAACTAGAACAAAACATTTCACAATTTGTATGGAAACACAAAAGACCCCAAATAGCCAAAGCAATCTTGAGAAAGAAAAACAGAGCTGGAGGAATCAGGCTCCCTGACTTCAGGCTCTACTACAAAGCTACAACAATCAAGAAAGTATGGTACTGGCACAGAAACAGTAATATAGATCAATGGAACAGGATAGAAAGCCCATAGGTAAACCCATGCACATATGGTCCTCTTATCTTTGATAAAGGAGGCAAGAATATACAGTGGAGAAAAGACAGCCTCTTCAATAAGTGGTGCTGGGAAAACTGGACAGGTACATGTAAAAGAATGAAATTAGAACACTCCATAACACCACACACAAAAATAAACTCCAAATGGATTAAAGACCTAAATGTTAAACCAGACACTATAAAACTCTTAGAGGAAAACATAGGCAGAACACTCCATGACATAAATCACAGTAATATCCTTTTGGATCCACCTCCTAGATAAATGGAAATAAAAACAAAAATAAACAAATAGGACCTAATGAAACTTAAAAGCTTTTGCACAGCAAAGGAAACCATAAACAAGACGAAAAGACAACTCTCAGAATAGGAGAAAATATTTGCAAATGAAGCAACTGACAAAGGATTAATCTCCAAAATATACAAGCAGCTCATGCAGCTCAATATCAAAAAACAAACAGCCCAATCCAAAAATGGGCAGAAGACTTAAGTAGGCACTTCCACATAGGAGACATACAGATTGCCAACAAACACATGAAAGGATGCTCAACATCACTAATCATTACAGAAATTAAAATCAAAACCACAGTGAGGTATTACTTCACACCAGTCAAAATGGCCATCGTCAAAAAATCTACAAACAATAAATGCTCGAGAGGGTGTGGAGAAATGGGAACCCTCTTGCACTGTTAGTGGGGATGTAAATTGATACAGCCACTATGGAGAACAGTATGGAGGTTCCTTAAAAAACTGAAAATAGAACTACCATACGACCCAGCAATCCCACTACTGGGCATATACCCTGAGAAAACCATAATTCAAAAAGAGTCAGGTACCACCATGTTCACTGCAGCATTATTTACAATAGCCAGACGTGGAAGCAACCTAAGTGTCCACTGACAGATGAATGGATAAAGAAGATGTGGCACATATATACAATGACATATTACTCAGCCATAAAAGGAAATGAAATTGAGTTATTTGTAGTGAGTTGGATGGACCTAGACTCTGTCCATCTCTGTCCAGAGTGAAGTAAGTCAGAAAGAGAAAAACAAATACCGTATGCTAACACATATATATGGAATCTAAAAAAAAAAAAGAAAATGGTTCTGAAGAACCTAGGGGCAGGACAGGAATAAGGACACAGACATAGAGAATGGACTTGAGAATATGGGGAGGGGGAAGGGTAAGCTGGGATGAAGTGAGAGAGTGGCATTGACATATGTACACTACATTGACATATATACACTATTTTACAAATGTAAAATAGATAGCTAGTGGGAAGCAGCTGCATAGCATGGGGAGATCAGCTCCATGCTTTGTGTCCACCTAGAGGGGTAGGATAGGGAGGGTGGGAGGGATACGCAAGAGGGAGGGGATATGGGGATATATGTATATGTATAGCTGATTCACTTTGTTATACAGCAGAAACTAACACAACAATGTAAAGCAATTATACTCTAATAAAGATGTTAAAAAAATTAAAAGATCAGTCTTAATCTGAGGAACAGCTATAAGCAAACCATAACAATGCAATGACTAAGGGCTATAAGAGATATGCAGGGAAGAGTTCAGGATTAAATAAATTGCTGCCAGGCCCAGGAAAGGAAGTGAGTCACTCTGCCTAAAGGAGTCAGGGACAATGTCACAGAGGAGGAGGCAATTGATCTGACTCTTAAAGGATGAGTAAGAGCTTTTGAAACGAACCAGGAGGACGGAACACCTGAAAATGAGTTTCTTCCCACATTAGCTAGCACAGTTCTATGCTTTCCATTGTAACTCAATATTATTGACTTATGAATAAGACTAAAATGACTAGCCAGTAACTTAGTTGAAAGGAAGTGAATCTCAACTCTACCTTTCCTCCTCTGATTCAGTTAATTTGAGGACCTCCACAGATCTCCCTCCACATTTGAGGACATATTTCATGAGGTGACATCTTTGTGAAGCATAAAAGCTGCCGCTTGCATGCTTTGCTTGGTCCTAACATTTTTGGTTTTGTTTAATTCCACTGTAATCTTCCAAGCTGAGATTTCTTTGTAATGATCCGACAGTCTGTAGCTGCTGTTGCCTTAAGAGTAGGTTTGATTTCATTGATTTTCTTATAATGCTTGCAATTGTTCCGGTTTGTTGGAGCTTTTCTCTTTCCTTTCTTTTGTATTTCCTAGTTGCTTTATCTGTCCCAGAAAAGAGCTTTTGTAGCTTGTTGTAGCTTTGTATTCTTTCATTAAGAATGTATGTTGCAAGGCAGGCTTGGTGAAGAAAAGCAAAACTCCATTATCAAAAATTTCATTATGCCCCCTGATTTATGTTTCTCTGTCTCTAAAAAATACTATAAAATGTCTTTGTCCTTTACTTCATGAATAATTAATTGGACTCTCTGGAGGAGGGGGAAAATCTCTTATGTTCAGTACTTTCATTACAATGTTGTGTTATTAGTGTTTGGAATAAAACATTTTAGCTTGGTTATTTGATCCTCTTTGTCCTCCTTAGTGCCTCTGCATTATCATCTGTGTTTTAACAAATGAAATGAGAAGCCGTCTAAGGTCAGTGCAAAAACCCTGAGGAGGAGCATCCCTTCCTACCCACACATTCATCCAGCAAACATTTATTGAACAGAAACTAAATGCCAAATAAGGTCGTCAATTACTGGGAATAAAGAGAGAACAAAATCCAGGTATCCTAATGCTAAAGCTGGGTGAAATTGCAGAGGGGAATCAGGCCTAACAAAGCCTTCAGTTGTGATGTAGCACAGCATTTAGGTTCAGACCAGGGATGCTAAAATCATGTAAGTGTGAGTTCAAGTCCCAGTTTTGCTATAAGGTGAGTGACCTCAGGCAAATTACCTGACCTATTCGAGTCTCATTTCTCCTATCTACAATATATGGGCACTAGCAATACCTGCCTCAAGATTTTTGTGAACTTTAAATGAAATACTGCAGGTAAAGTGCTAATCAGATGTCAGAGACATAGTATAAGTGCTCAATAAATTTTAGGTCTAGATATATGCTGATCTTGCCTCAGTTATGCTAACTTACTAGATTAAAAACATAGAAGTTTCCCAATAAATGTTTGTTGACTAAAGCCAGTCCAAATATTCCACTATATTCCAATGTAGTCAGTCGATGCAACATCAGACATTAAAGTGAGGATTCTCAACCTAAGCTGGGAAGTTCAAAGAGTATTTGAGGGTAGGTAGGTGAGGGGATGAGTATGTAACTTGCGTATTGACGTCCAAATTCTCACATTAACACCAACCTCAAATTACAGTTGACCCTTGAACAACACGGGTTTGAACTGCATGGGTTCACTTATGCACGGATTTTTTTCAATAAATATGTACTACAGCACTACACCATCCACGGATGGTTGAATCCATGCATGTGGAACTTCAGACATGGAGGAACTGTGGATAGGGAGGGCTGACATAAGGTATAGGCAGATTTTCAACTGTGCCAAAAATTAGCACCCCAAACCAACCCCCGTATTCTTCAAGTGTCAACTGTATTTCTATTCATATAAAGTTAAGATGACAATAAACAAGCAGTCTGAAAGTCCACAATTTCAATTTCTGGTTAAAGAAAATACAACTTGAATGACGAATCAGAATATAGTTCTTGGTAATCAAATTGCATCCTCCATTATTTAGACCCAGTCTAAATATTTAGACACAGTCTCAGTCCTTGCAATTACAGTAAAATGAGCAGACGTTTAGGGATATAATACAAAATGCACAGGGTGCATGTCCACCAGAGGTCTCCTCCGCGATGTAAGAAACTGTAAAAACAGTAACAGTTCCAGAAGGGTGAATCACGTAAATCTACAATGAAGACTTCACAGAAAATTAGTAACATCTTAAAAATCATCATTTGAAAAAATAAGTCAAGAGTGCTTGAGGGGGGCGTACAGCCAGTTCCAACAAGCAATCAGTAGTTAATTATTGAGTACCTTCTATGCAATAAGCATTTTCCAAAAGATTATCTGAGAATAACCTTGGAAATTCTCTGTACCTGAGGGTAACAACCTGAACAGGTATCAGGTATAATAAATGGAATAAACTGAACTCTGCTAAACTAATAAAATCAATCAAATCACCAAGAAATGTAGTTAATGTTACATAGCAATATGTCTTCAACATAAGACACAAAGAAGAGTAGTGGGCAAAATCTCTATAGAAGTCTAGAATAAATTTGTTTAAGGAGATAAGCTTAAGGCAGATCCTGCCAAAAGTAGCACATAAAAAACTTAGGTACTGACTGTGGTTTATAGAATTCCCCTTTTTTGAAGGTTGCTATTTACCATCATCCTGATAAATGCCTCTTTATAGTCTATTCATTCCTTTTTGGCCCATATCTCCCACCTCTAGTATTTATTGCATAAAGGAATGTTTCCCAGACTATTCAGAGATAAATCTCTACACTGATGGAGGGTTTTCCCACTGCCTATTATATGACTATCTAGCCTCAGCCAACAATTTATTACTAGTTGAAAAAGGAGGCAATGAGGTAAAAGGCTGAATTGTTTTTATGGCCATGTTTATATTTCTTAAAGAGTAAGAACCTTTATAAAAGAAATTCATCCTGGAACCACATAAACCACCATTCATTTGGAGTAACATGAACTTGTTATAAAATACTGAAAACAGAATCACATTCTATGAGGCTGTCACTCTTTTTATTACAAGGAACTATTAAAATCCCCACCCAGTTACTTTCTGCCTCGTACCAACTCAAATAACACTGTGAGCCTGCAAACATGAGTCCCTTTGAATACCACAGATATTGGCTAAAATCAACACATATCATTAGAATATAGGGTCCTGGCATCACTCTTGTTTAGGGAAAGTCTCCTCTACTGAATGTGGTATTTGAATCCTTATCAGCTTTGAAGCATGTATAGTGGTAAGAATATAGAATAAGAGTCAGAAAACATTAGTTTTAGCCCCAGGTCAATCACTAGCATACTTTGTTACCTTGAACAAATTATTTAAATTTTCCACACCTAATTTTCCTAAGGTATTGGGTTGGCCAAAAAGTTCGTTCGGGTTTTTCTGTAATGTTGCAGAAACCCCGAACGAACTTTTTGGCCAGCCCAATATATACTGTAAGTTTGGATTAAATGACCTCCAAAAGCCTTTTATTTAGGTTCTATATTAGTTGACTCTGTATTTACCAATCAGTACAAACTACTAGGTACCAGCCTGTCTTCTCAACACCACATCCACTATGGAGAAACATATTTTAGGTATTGCCTGTGCATGTACTTTAGTGAGCATTCTCCAAAGTAAGATGTATCAATTGAGCAACACCTATTTGGGAACACAGTTTGAACTGTGGCAAAATGTGGCTTTACAAATAGACATTTAAATTCAGTCAAATGAGCAATTCGTAATGGGTAAATCTCCAATCGCTAGATAAAATAACCAGACCTTTGGCAAAAATCAACAGATGGCTCCTTTCTTCCTGTTCACAGTATGTGTTAGGATGTATTCCCTACCCTGAATCTCAAACTACAGATTCTAATATGGTCGGCACTGCCAAACCAAACCACAGGTAAGCAGACAAGTATCAAGGAGATTTTGTGCCAAAAACCCAATAGAGATATACAATCTTATCAATAGGTAAGTACGTTTCCCCTTGACACAGAAAGAAAAGAAAAGGCAAGGACTGGCAAGGTAAGGCAAAGCAAGTCAAGAATGTATCATTTTTCCTACAGCCCTGGCCAGCATAATCCCTGGGCTCTTTGGTTTTCTGAGAGACCCATCCACAGCACTAGATAATTTTGTTTGGCACTAGAACACCAGAGGATTGTAGTCCATTTTGATATATTTTCTTATAAGACATAAGTGACCCAAACACAGGCCCTGAGTGGGAGGCAGAAGGTCCTGATAAATACAGATCTCTTTGGGGAACAGGAAGCTTGTAGGCCCACATGACCACGGGGATGTCCATTAACATCATTAGACCCACTTTCATAAGTTTAGGAACAAGGATATCATAACAGCAATATTTCCTGGTACACTGAGGTCTGGAAGAAGGCATATAAAGGACTTTGGATCCTCTGGTCCCATGGCAGAAAACAAGTTTATAAATTTAAAAATATTCAGGTTTACTGAAGCATAAGCTATACAATTCACCAATTGTAAGTATTGATGAGTGTTGACAAATATCCACGACAGTGCCACCACCACCACAATCAAGTTTGGAACACTTCTATCACCCCCCAAATTCCCTTATATCCCTTTGTAGACAATCCCTATCCTCACCCCCAGAAAACCAGTGATCCACTGTCACTATGATTTTGCCCTTTCTAGAGTTTCCTATAAATGGAATAATCATCCAGTATTTAATTTTACTTCAATCATCTTTCATGTAGCATACTTTTTAAGATTAATCCATACTATATTATGAGTAATATTATTTTTCTTTCTTTTACTACCAAACAAAATTCCACAGTATTACTATGACAAAATTTATTTATTCATTTGCTAGTTGGTGAATATTTGGTCTGGTTCCAATTTGGGGCTCTTATGAATAATGTTGCTGTGAACAAATCTTGTCTTTATGTGGACATATGTTTTCACTTTTCATAGGCAGACATCAAAAAGTGATGTGGCTAGGTCATTTGATAAGTTCAAGTTTAACTTTGTAAGAAACGGTCAAACTGCTTTCCAAAGTGGCCACAGTATTTTTTATTCCCACCAACAGTATGTGAAAGTTTCAGTTGTTCTACATCCCTGAAAATACTTATAATTTTCAATCTTCTTAATTTCAGCTTTTCTAGTGAGTGTCTAATAGTAACTCATGGTGCTTTTAGTTTGAATTCCCCTAATGACCAATGATGCTGAACATCTTTTCATATGCTGCTTGTAATTTGTATTCCTTTTGTGTGTGTGTGAAGTGTCTGTTAAAATCTTCTGTTCTTTTCTAAAATGGCGTTCTATGACTTATTTTTGAGCCATAGAATTTCTGTATACATTCTTGACACAATTTCTTGGTCTGGTATGTTTTGTTTTGCAAATGTTTTCTCCAAACCTGTGGCTTACTTTTTCATTTTCTTAACAGTAGCTTTCGACAATCAAGTTTTAATTTTGATGAAGTCCATTTCATCTTTCTTCTGCTTTTATGGTTTGTGCTTTTTGGGTCCAAACTAAGAAACCTTTGTCTAACTCAAGGAAACAAAGATTTTATCCTGATTTCTTCTAGAAAAATTTTAAATTTAGAATTTTTATGGTTTTAACTATTATGTTTAATCTATGACCCACTTTTAATTTTTCTGTAAGGTGTAATAAAAGAATGAAGGGTCTTCTTTTCCATATGGATATACAGTTATTCCAGCACCATTTACCAAAAATATAATCTTTTTTCAACATATGCAAATCAATCAATGTGATACACCACATAAACAAAAGAAAAGACAAAAAACACATGATCATTTCAATAGATGCAGAAAAAGTGTTTGATAAAATTCAACATCCATTCATGATAAAAACTCTTAACAAAGTGGGTATAGAGGGAACATACCTCAACATAATAAAAGCTGTTTATGATATACAGCATGGTATTAACCCTCCCTAATATAATTAATATGATATAATATACATTATAATGTATATTATAATATATTATATTAGCCAATATAATACTCAACAGTGAAAAGTTGAAAGCCTTCCCGCTACAATTTGGATCAAGACAAGAATGCCCACTCTCACCATTTCTATTCAACATAGTATTGGAAGTCCTAGCCACAGCAATCAGACAACAAAAGAAATAAAAGGCATCCAAATTGGAAGGGAAGAGGTAAAATTGTCACTATATCCAGGTGACATGATATTACATATAGAAAACCCTAAAGACTCCACACAAAAACTAGAACTGATAAACGAATTCAGCAAAATAGCAAAATGGAAGATTAAATATAGAAGACAGTTGCATTTTTTTATACGAACAATGAAATACCAGAAAGGGAACGTGAAAAAACAATCCCTTTTAAAATCGCATCCAAAATAATAAAATATTTAGGAGTAAACATGACCAAGGAGGTGAAAGACCTATATGCTGAGAACTATAAAACATTAATAAAGGAAAGTGAAGATCATTCAAAGAACTGGTAAGATATCCCATGCTCTTGGACTGGAAAGATTAATATTGCTAAAATGGCTATACTACCCAAAGCATTCTACAGATTTAATGTGATACCTATCATTTAGGTAATACCTAAATTACCCATGACATTTTTCACAGAACTAGAACAAAAAATCCTGAACCTTATATGGAACCATAGAAGACCGAGAACTGCCAAAGCAATCCTGAGGAAAAAGAACAAAGCAGGAGGCAGAACCCTCCCAGACTTTACACAGTACCACAAAGTTACAATAGTCAAAAGAGCATGGTATTGGCACAAAAACAGACATATGGATCAATGGAACAGAACAGAGAGCCTAGAAATAAACCCACACACCTACAGTCAATTAATCTTCAACAAATGAGACAAGAATATACAATGGAAAAAAGACAGTCTCTTCAGCAAGTGGTACTGGGAAAGTTGAACAGCCACATGTAAATCAATGAAGTTAGAATTTACCCTCACACGATACACAAAAATAAGCTAAAGATGGCTTGAAGACTTAAATGTAAGACATGACACCATAAAATTCCTAGAAGAAAACGTACACAAAACTTTCTCTGACATAAATTGTACCAATGTTTTCTTAGGTCAATCTCCTAAGGCAATAGAAACAAAAGCAAAAATAAACAAATGGGACCTAATCAAACTTACAAGATTTGTACAGAAAACGAAACCGTAAACAAAACAAAAAGACAACCTACAGACTGGGAGAAAATATTTGCGAATAATGTGACTGACAAGGGCTAAATTTCCAAAATATACAAATAGCTCATACAACTCAACAAAAAACAAAACAATCCAATCGAAAAATGGGTGGAAGATCTAAACAGACATTTCTCCAAAGAAGACATACAAATGGGCAACAGGCACATGAAAATATGTTCAACATTGCTAATTATTAGAAAAATGCAAATCAATACCACAATGCGGTACCACCTCACACCATTCAGAAAGGCCATCATTAAAAAGTCTACAAATAACAAATGCTGGAGAGGGTGTGGAGAAAAGGGAACCCTCCTACAGTGTTCGTGGGAATGTAAGTAAGTTGGTGCAGCCTCTAGGAAAACAGTCTTGGAAGTTCCTCAGAAAACTAAAAATAGAATTACCATATGATCCAGCAATCCCACTCCTGGGCATATATCTGGACAAAACTGTAATTCAGAAAGATACATAGGGCTTCCCTGGTGGCGCAGTGGTTGAGAGTCTGCCTGCCGATGCAGGGGACACGGGTTCGTGCCCCGGTCTGGGAAGATCCCGCATGCTGCGGGGTGGCTGGGCCCATGAGCCATGGCCGCTGAGCCTGCGCGTTCGGAGCCTGTGCTCCGCAACGGGAGAGGCCACAACAGTGAGAGGCCTGCGTACCACAAAAAAAAAAAAAAAAGATACATACACCCCTATGTTCATAGCAGCACCATTCACAATAGCCAAGACATGGAAACAACCTAAATGTCCATCAACAGATGAATGGATAAAGATGTGTTACATATATACAATGGAATATTGCATATATTCCATTGTATATATGTAAAGAACATAAAAAAGAACAAAATAATGCCTTTTGCAGTAACTTGGATGCAGCTAGATTATCATACTAAGTGAAGTAAGTCAGAAAGAGAAAGACAAATACCATATGATATCACTTATGTGTGGAATCTAAAATATGGCACAAATGAACTTATCTATGAAACAGAAACAGACTCACAGACATAGAGAACAGACTTGTGCTTGTCAAGGGGTAGGGTGGGTTGCAGAGGGATGGACTGGGAGTTTGGGGTTAGTAGATGCAAACTATTACATATAAAATGGATAAACAACAAGGTCCTATTATATAGCACTGAGAACTACATTCAATACCCTGGGATAAACCATAATGGAAAAGAATATAAAAAATAATATATATATGTGTAGAAGTGAGTCAGTTTGCTGTACAGCAGAAATTAACACAACATTGTAAATCAACTATACTTCAAAAAAATACAAAATCAAACATTAAAAAAAACCTTATGGTGTTGATTACAGTAGCTTTATTAGTTTTAAAATCAGATAGTGTTAGTTCTCCAACTTTCTTATTTTTTCCCCAGTTGTTTTGTGTATTCCAGGTGTTTTGCAATTCCATATAAATTTTAGGATCAATTTGTCAATTTATGAAAAAATGCTGGGATTTTAGTATGGATTATATTAAATCTAAAGACAAAGTTTGAGGAAATTGCTATCTTAATGATAATATCAAAGTCTGTCATTCCAAGAACATCAGGTAACTCTCCATCTATTTAGGTCTTCTTTAATTAACCTTAGTAGTATCTTGTAGTATGAAGTGATGAGAGCTTACACATCAAAATTTATTTCTAAGTGTTTCATGTTTACTTTTATTTTCAAATTTTTAGTTGCTAGTATCCACAAATACAATAGATTTTTGTATATTAATCTGGTACCCTATGACCTTGCTAAATCCACTTATTAATTATAATATTTTAGTAAATTCCTTAAGATTTTCTATAAATTTGACCCTCTCATCCTAAAACAACACAGGTTTGCTTCTTCCTTTCCAATATTATTCCTTTTTTCTCCTTACCTTATTGCATGGCACTGTTAAATAAAAGCAGTGAGAGTGAATTTCCTTGCCCTGTTCCTGTTATTAGGTAGGAATCATTCAGTCTTTTATCTTTAGGCATAGTAGATTTATTGTATTCCTTGCCTGATTCTTCACACTTCCCTCTATCTACAACCTTTTCTATATAATCTTATAGTACCCTACTAATTTGACTCTGGACCTGGCTATGAGACTTACATTGGCCAATGGGTTTCAATAGATATGATTCAAGAAGAGGTTGGAAAAAGTGTTTCTACATTTCTACTTGCTCTCTTGCCCTCTCTTATTTCAATAAAAACATTTCTGAGCTAGCCTTTCAGAAATGAAAGATATGTGGTTCAGAGTCAAGTTGACCCAATCATCCTAGCCAAGTCTATCACAGATCAACCCCATCATTTAGAGACCTCCAGACTTATAAGCAAGCCCAGCCCCAAACAGCCAAACCACCCAGTCGAGTTGCAGCTGACTGCAGGTTCATGAACAAGGCTATCTGAGATTACCTGAGCCTGGTCAGAGCAGCTATAGCTTGCAAACACATTTATTGCTCTATGCCACTGAAATTTTATGACTGTTTGTTATGCAGGATTGTTATGGCACTAGAAAACTGATATAAATTAGAATCAGCCTGTGTAAATCCCATTTTGTTCAATCTAAGAATACCAATTAGTCATCTGAAATTCTTCCATACTCTTGAAGCATAAAACATAGCCCTAGTCTTCCTGCAACTGTTTCAGAGAAAAGGGCATGAGCTGTTAATATCTCATTTTAAATGAATTTTTCATATTCAGATGCTCCTGCAATAACATTTACAGTGTCCTTGAAAACAGCATTTATATGTGTGTGGTAGGGGGAGGGAGTATGTGGTTGGAGAGAACCAGGATTTAATACCAAATAAATTTGGCCTACTGTTACATGCCAAGAGTGCTTGTCATCTGCCATGTTTTTCTCCAGCTCCAAAAGCAGCCCTCCTTTCTTTGTGCTCCATGATGGGAGGAATCTTGGCGATGAAAACTCAACATTCCTCTTGTGATTCCAATTTCACAGCTGAATAAGGAACAAGCATGAGCAGACAGTAGCCTAAGAAAGGCATGACAAGCATGGCCGATCAGGGAGTCTAGTCATTCTTCTGCATCCCTTCTACTTCCTATGACCCTTTCACTCTGTACAACAAAAAACTTGAGAGTGGGCTTCAAGTCCTGATGAAGTACCAGATGAAGCCTTTAACCTCCCTAAATGACTAGATTCCAATCAAGCAGAAACATGAACTGGCGTCTCTCCATTAATCTCTGATTGTGTTTCTGCTTTAAGGTTTATTTAAAGAATAAGCTTCTCCCGGTCTGTGCAACTGGAGGAGACAGGGAAGAGAGGGCAGTGAAAGTGACATCTGTCAGCTAGCAGTAATTAGCAGAGATGTGTGGAGTTTCAGTGCTCTAAATGGTCCCGTTAGAATGTTGATGAGCAGTGAAATGTCTGATTAAATTTTAAGCAGGGATAAATGGGCCAGCCCCATCATAGGATAAAGCTAATGGAGTAGTAGACTGAGCAGATTAAACGAACAATGTGTCAGTGCTAGTGAAGAAACAAGCTGGCACAAATATGCCTCTTCTACAGTCTGAACATAGCTTCCTCTGCATGACTGCAAAGAAAAGATCTTCTTCACGTACCCCCTGAGCTTCAGAGTAGGTCATGAGCTATTCCATCAATTTGGATATTAGGAGACGAGAGAGGAACAGGAAAATCTGAAAAGGACACAGGAATCAGAATAGAAGAACAGAGCAGTGATTTGTGCACTGATGGAATCTTAGAGAGCAACCCATTTCCTCTATCCATTGTCAGGAAGACCACAGGCAGAGTGTTTCCTGGCTTCTAACAACAAGACTTCAGAATTTGCAAAGGTGCATGAGATTACGGGGTAGGGGAAATTCTGAAGATGCTTGCTTCAGCTCTTGTTGATCAGAAACACACTCAACATATCCAATGGACCAGTAAAATAATTACAAAGGTCTAAAACTCAACAAGACCCTAAGGATCACCAAATCAGGGTCTTGTATTTTTCTTCCTCTTTTATCTGCAAATATGATTTCATATCTTCTAAATTCTCTTCACACTCTCACCTCCTTCTATCCTCTCTTTCATATTAATGACCTTACATCATACTTCATGAGAAAGAGGAGCTGTTAACCATGAACTCTCACAGGTCTCACTACTGAATCTATAAACATGTCAGTACCTTCACCTTACCTTTTGTTTTTAACAAGAGAAATCACCCAACCTCCTATCAGAAGCATTGGCTCCCCTTCTTCCTTGACTCCTCAGTAATCTCAGTTCTTAAATTATTCTCTCTCTTTCTTATCTCTTAAGTCTCTCTACTGAATCATTTATTCCCATTAGCAATCAAACATGCTCTACTATTTCTTACTTAAAAAAAAAAAAACTATCCATTTGTCCAGTCCACATTGCCCTCTACAGGGTACTGATTTCTTTCTATTACGCTTCTTAAAAGAGTTTGTGGGCACGCCCCCACACACATACCCTACTACTTCAATTACCATTCAGACAGACAAGACAGACAGATAGATAGATAAAGACAGGTAGTTGTACTTTTGTTTCTCTCTTACATTATGGCATTTCCTTCATTGTTTTAAAAGTTAGACTTTGCTTTCGGAAGGATTCCTATTGTTAAAGCAAAAAAATCCAGAGAAAGAAAGAAAATATTGCTTGTATCAATTCTAAAGGCTGACATTTTTAGAGCATATAAACATATATTAGTTTTAAAGGGCAGAATTGGTCAAGAAAGAAATTGAATTTTCAAATTCTAGAAATTACCTCTATAGAAAACAAAGCTTATCATGGTCTGAAAGTGGAGTCTTACCAGGAATCATGGATTGGAGAGATGGAGGATATTATGTGAGCAAGTGTTTATCTCCCCACCTGTTAGGAACTAGAAGACAAAAGCCAGTCTAGCAGGTTCTGGATAGGAAACAGATAGCAGTGAGGGACAGTGAAGCAGTGAAAGATACATGTCCTAGCTCTCCATTCTGAGTCAAAACCGAGTAGATAAAGCTGTTTAAAATAATCATAAAGTTTGGGCTAAGAGTAAATTAGGGCTTGTTTCTTACTTTTCTGGCCACATATTGGGGAAATTTCTATTTCCTTTGAAGAAGTACTGATTTCAATAAGATGCTATCTAGGTGGTAGGCTAACAGACAGCTGAGGGATAAAGCTAAGAGAAAGAATCAAAGGTAGTGCCACTAGAGTCTGCCTCATCATCCATGGACACGGATGGCATCTAGAAATTCCCATCTACTCAATGCGGGAAGCAAAAGGTAGCTGAGTCAGTAGTGTAGAGGTCTGTCATGGGACTATCGTAGAAAAGTATCTTATAATGGAAGTTGAAGGGTGATAGCTCTGTCCATGCATGGGATGAAAGATATTGCCAAGGTTTAGATTATCTGCTATACCAGCCAGAGATGGAGGCAAGAGGAATGGTATGAGCCCTGACAATGCCATAATAAGAGACTTTTTGCTTCATTAGCAGCATGCCTCAGTACCAGAGGCCATTAGGATGCCCAATGATCAGGTGGACTAAAATTCCATCTCCACTGAATTTACCAAGGACCCCCAAGACTGCATAATAAATTACACATGGATCTGCTCACCTTTTCCCACACTTGGTCATGAGAATACACATGTATGCAACTACACTAAGCCAGCAGCTTATCTAGAAGAAAAATAAATCAGAGTTGGAGAGTTGGAAATGCAGTAGGCCTCTCTGTTGTGCTCCATTTTCATATAACCACCTGCCAACTTGACATCTTTACTTGTATGTCCCAGAGGCGTGTCAGACTTAACACATCCAAATACAGATTTTTCATCTCCGCCTACTCTGCTCCTCCTTCAGATTTCATCTTCTCCTTAAATGACAAATGGCACTTTGTGAACCCATCCATTCAGACACTTGGGAGACATTCTTGAAACTCCATTCCTATTTTTATAAATCTCACAAGTGAATCTACTTCTCTCCATCTCTACTGCCACCTGTCTGATCCAAGGCAACACTATCTCTTGCCTGGGCTGCTGTCCTCAGCAATGAACTCAGGGAGTTTTCTATTTAAATGTGGGATTTCTGGATATGTGTGGTGGGATTACAAAAATATATTTGTTGCTTCCCTCTATTCAAATCTGTCTTAACCAAGAGTCGAAAGATAAAGATGTATGACTAAGAAATCACAAACTTCTACAAGAGGGGAAGACATTGAAAAAGTAAGCAGATTGGAGAAAGCCAATTAGCCGGTGCTGGCAGAGAAGAATACTGACCAGAAACCAGTTGATTCAGCAATTTTCGCTGTAAACCACCCCCACCCCGCCCGAAAGGCTTATAAGTAACAGGTAGCAGCACTGGCATGCTGGTAAATGTTTAGCAACAGGCTTTCCTGGAAAATCAATCAAACAAACAAAGCACTGATTTATAGTGTTTGCTGATTTCCATGAAGCAAATATACTATGGTCAATTTCAAATTACTAATGTAATGTCATTGGATGCAGACTTAAGAAAAAATGTATACAATCTGTCAATAGAGATGATGCAACCCCTAAATGATACCCATGGAGCACAAAATTTACAGCTCATGCATTTTTCCACAGGAAGATCCTCAGACATGTGCTTCACTAAGATGAGGAAGCAAATCATGAAAGAGGATCGTGAAAAAACAGTGGCCCTAACCCTGGCTGGAAGTGACAGGAAGTCCCAGGAAAAGGGCAGGAAGTTGGGGGATCCCAGAAGGTAGTGCTTGAAGAAAAAATGAAAAGGAACCAACATATTCTTCATGTATTTAGTAGAAATTATACAATTTGAGGAAAAACAGGGCTTGGGCGAAAAGCATTAGTGATAGAAACAGAAAATTAAGAGAATGAATAAAAGAAAGAATTATTAACACCAACTAATGAATAGCTATGCACAAAAAAGACGTGAAGTCAGTGAAAAATACTCATTTAGTAATAATAATACTGTAAACAATGAATAGTGATTTCTGCCACAGGTGATATAACTACACTAGGAGGAAAATATTGAGGAGAGTGGTGATGGCAATATCCTCCCTAACTAAAACACAATATATAACATCTAAAATTGTAAAACAAAGAATATTACTTACAATAAGAATGTAAGTACCAGAAGAAACAATTGAAGTAATTGAAGAGCTTGTCTCATAGGGGAGTAGAGGATTGCTATGTTTCTTTCATGAAAGCCTTGTAGGCTGAGTATTGCTGGTATTAAGAGCATGGGGTCTGGCATCAGACTGCTTGGATTTAACTTATCATTCTGAGCCCTAGTAGCTGTGTGACCTGGACGAGTTATTTAACCACTCTCATCCTCAATTTCTTCATCTTTATAATGAGCATAACAAGAGTCCTGTTTTGCAAGGGTAATTGTGAGGATTAAATAAGATAATATATGTAAAATACCCGGAACAATATTTGGCTCATAGTAAATAATAAATATTAACTTTTATAATTACTATTTTGCTTTTTAAAATTATGTAACCAAGTTATTATGATAAATATTAAAAAGTAAGTTAAATGAATAATAAATGTGATGGGTTATAAGGCTTTGAATGAAGTAAAGCCTTTATTCAAAGTTTATGTACGGCAGGGTTTATTTGAGGTTGTAGTTTGGATACATATTTTTTTTTTCACGAGAAAAACTGTAAATATGCAGTTTTATTTCTTAGGAAGAAAATGGAAAACTCTGTAAGGAAACCAAGGTATTCTTCCAGAGGAAAAGATTAAGACCCTAAGTTATTGTTCCCAAGATTCAAAGTCATTAAAACTTATCCAGGTGTATTGGCTTGACCATGATATAGACCCAGGGACACAGAAGGGCTATCAGTCTCCTAATATGAAATCAGTATGAAGGAAGAAGGTGGCACGATGGGCAGGTTGGCACTAGAACATGGAAGATAATGGTAGTTCTGGCTTCATGAGGACTCAGACACCAGAACCTATTCTGACGTAGCCATCCTAGTTATCAGCTTCTTCACTCCAGAAATCATCCTATTAGTTCATAGTACCAGCTTTATCATTGAGAATCCAAGATAATTTTGGGATGGGGCACACTTGGCTAAGTTGGACAAGATACGGACTTTCTCTTAGGCCTTAAATTACCAATGAAGCATGCACAGTGTTAAAAGCGGGTGGAGAAGGAGGCTCATCATTTTGCTTCGGATGTGACAGGTGATAAGATCAAGTAGAGGTATGTCTTCTGGGACCTCTGTTGCTCTGTGCAGGCCTCTGCTGGGACTCCACACAGCTGGATTTGGCAACAGAAATAAGGATGTGGCACATTATTCTTGAGGTACCGGCTTCATACCACAGCTGTAAAGTTCTCTGGTCTCATGATCATATCAGAGATTAAGGAACAATAATGATTTTGTTGCACATGAGTGAGCCTCTGAAAGGTTCTTTTGGTAGTAGAAAGACAGAATCCATGGAAAGAAACTAAACTTCATGTTAACGGAGTGCGTAGGTTTCAAGTTTTGTGTTTGAGATACTACTCTGAGATAGTATTCTTATTGTAAATTTTAAGATGGTACATCCTGGTTCCATATACTTATCCCTGATATGAGAAAAATAAATCTGTTGGCTTTTGAATGTACCCTGGTCCCTGCCCTGGTTGAGAGAAGCTCAATATATGTAGAGAAGCTAGAGCTGTATACAGTTGACCCTTGAACAACACAGAGATTAGGAGTGCTGACCCTCCATGCAGTGGCAGATCCTCATGTAACTTTACAGTCAGTCCTCCATATCTGCAGTGCCACATTTGAGGATTCAACCAACCACAGATCCTGCGGTACTGTAGTAGGCATTTAGTGAAAAAAATCCTCGTATAAGTGGACCCACACAGTTCAAACCTGTGTTGTTCAAGGGTCAACTGTATTCACGTTTTCAGTGTTTTTTACCTGGCTTGGTGATGACACTGAATTAGTGCATCCAAGCCTAGGGATTCCATTTCCCCATCTGCAAAGGAAACATAATGAATGGTTACCCCTTTCCATCTCACAAGAACATTGAAAGAACCAAGGAGTGCATTACATCAAACAATATAAGTAAGATAATTTTCCAAGCACTTATTAGAAAACACTGTGCTAAGTATTTAACATATATTATTCCATTTCATCCATTATTTACAAAAAACCTTGTGAAAGAGACAACATTATCTCCAGGTCACAGAGAGGAGAACCAAGGCTCAAAGAAGTTATGCAATTTCTCCAGAGGCCAGAGCTACAATTTAAGTCTACTCCTCTCCGAATCCAAAGACAATTATCCAAACCCCTACCTATCTGGAGCTCACCAGCAAAGGAAACCACATAAATCCACCATTACTATTTTTTGTCTTTTAAATGTCAAAACACTGTCTTTGTTCAGGATCCTCTGATTTTCCTGGATCACACCCACCAGAGATAAGTTATATGTATTTCCTTTCTGAAATGTCAGTGTTTGAGGTAATTAGAAACCTTCTTTAAACAATTTTAAACATGTGAGATATTTAATCCCTAAATTTGGAAATTAGATGTAAGAAAAATATTTATCCAAAGACCACTATCCTCACACAATTATTTTTATGGGCTTTTCTTCGTATACACATAGTTATATGGTTATAATAACCATGTACATGTAATAACTTTGCTCAGTAGTCATACTATACTTTTTAAAACATGACTTCATGATATTGCTTTGGATTGGCACGCCAGAGGTTTTTAGCCAACCCCATGATGAAAGGTATTTTGTTTATGTCAAACTGTTTCTTGTTATAAATAATTCTGTAATGAACATCTTATGTATATATTTTAAATACATTTTCAATTATATGCTTGGCATGCTAACCATTTTCGATTCATTATGATGCAAAAATGAATACAGTCCACAAAATGTTCATTTTTAATCAGTCAGCATTTATGTATTAATACCTACTATCATAAAGTCTTGATTCTAGTTTCACAGTGTCAGGTTCTATGCCAGGAACTAGAGCATATATTCTTTCCATTTGGTTATGTGATTAGCCCTGTTTCACCAATACCACACAGGCAATTAGCCTCAGGGTTTCCCTAATCATGAATTACCATGAAAATCATAGAAAAAAGGGATACGAAATAAAAAGCATGACTTTTAGTCCTGCCATCTAATCTCCTTTATCTACCTAGAGTTTAACGAGCACTAGGCACATGGATTGGTACACATATCCATGGCTAGCAATACATCCCAGGAACTTTGAAGTGTGTGCTATGAATAGACCGATTTCCAGGTCCTGTCTTCACATCTCTGCTTTCAGCTATTTGGTCAGGGAACCCAGGCAAGTGTGCTAGAAACTGTGTTAACCCTATCATGTGGTGACAAGCAGTGCCATGAGTAACGAATGAGCCCATTACTGCTTTACAGTAGAGGAGACAGGTTAATCCTGTCAAATCCTTGTGCACAGTGTCCTCTTCCTTGTTCCAATTACCCAGGAAGTGATGGCACTTTCTCACCCACAGCCTTTCAACACCTGCTGACACGTATTTAGGACATTGCTGGAATTGTAAGTCTTAACCAAACTGTCTTCAGAAATTCTCATGGAACATAAAAGTGACAAAGGCATAAAGGAGACTGAGATCCAATGATTTCTAGACTCAGGCCACACCCACTTACAAACCAGAGGAAGAACTGAGACAGGCAGAAAGAGAAAGATTGTTTTTCAATCAAAATATTTATTTAAATCCAGAATAAAAATAATTGCTGAAACAGAACTGGTCATAGAACATAGAATATCATCATTAACGAACATCCTAATTTTACTGAGGAGGCCAATTCCCTTGAAAATGCAGCAACTTGCCTAAGCTAGTTTGTGGCCAATCCCTAAAATATGCCCTAAAACACTGTTTGTTTTTTTTTCATCATTAGCAATTTAGATTCCCTGATTTTTTGGAGTAGCTTTTTATTCATTCAACAAATAACTTTCTAGTGTCTTCAATAAAATTACTACTCTAGGCACTAGGGATTCAGCCAAGGTTGAAATGTAGTGGCGCCGGGAATACAAAATCAAAAGTCACAGTCTGACAAGGAGACAGGCTTGCAGAGTGATAATTTAAATGTAATGTGATGAGCGGAATCAAAACAAATGGAACCATAAGAAGTGTGCTCCAAAGTCTACCTGAGGGGCTCAGGGGGAACTTTCCAAAAAAGGTGGCCTCCTTGAAGGAGGAAGAGTTTACAAGGAATGAAATGGGGAAGAGCATAGGAGGCAGACAGAATATCACACAAATGGGATAGGAGACTTGAGAAGCTACAGAGTTGGCCCCACTTTTTGACCTTTGATGACACATTAGCTTATTTACAATCTCCTTATTTTTGGTTTCCGCAGCACCTCGTTACTGCCCCTTTCTCTGCGTAGCATTTGGTGCTCTTATCGGCTCTGTGGTCAGCCCTCTGTTCTTTCTCTACAACACTTTGCCTTGGTTTGCACTGCCTTCTCTTTATCTCCCAGATCTCTCTCAAGCTCCCAATCAATAAATATGACTGTACAAACACTAAATGTTTGAAAGTATTTTCAACATTTTGTCTTCAAAAACCCTGTTCTTACCCTGTGTTACCTCAATAGACGGCACCATCACCAAAATAGCTACCCATGTTATCACTCCTGTTTTCTTCCTTCACTCCTCACATTGTCTGCCACCACATCAGACTAAAGGTAACTTCCCAAAATAATCCTTTTATGACCCTGTCCAAACTTTCCTTTTTATATCATATTATTCATTAGATTTGCTGTTATGAAGTTTCAAATGTCTACAGACTGATTTCTGCCCTATTTCCAGGCCACCAATGGTTTGCTTTCTCTCAGTATAGACTAGTATGCATTTTCTAGAACTTTATATAAATGGAATCAAAGAGTAGGTACTCTTTTTATTCTGGCTTCTTTCATGCAGCATAATTATTTTGAGATTTTTTTCCACGCAGTTTTCTATCATCCATGTATTCACACCAAAAGACAAGATCAAGAGAAAAACACACAATAAAAACAAACTCTCAGATGATCCAAAATTGGAGCTAATCAGAAATTGACTTTGAAAAAGTTTTTAATTAATAAATTGTTACTTGAGAAAACAAAGAGAATTTTGCCAGAAAAGCAAGAATTATTTTTAAAAAATCAAATGGAATTCACAGAACTGAAAAATATCATAATTAAAATTAAGAGTTCTGAATAGCTTGGCACAGCTGAAGTGTGGCTTAATTAAATTTTTAAAAGGTCCATACATAATGTCCAAATTAAAACACAGAGAGAAACAAGTGTAGAAAGGAGAAAAAGAGACAAATGGGTATAGTGAAAAAACTTAACATACATGTAAATTGGAGTTTGATAAAGAGTGGATTATAAGAGAGGGCAAGAAACAATTTTTGGAGAGATGATGGCCAAGAATCTTATAAAATTTACAAAAGATATCAACTCACAGATTAAAGAACAACTATGAAACCCCAGCAGGATAAATATAAATAAATATAAATAAATATAAATAGGGTTTCCCTGGTGGCACAGTGGTTAAGAATCTGCCTGCCAATGCAGGTGACACGGGTTCAAGCCCTGGTGTGGCAAGATCCCACATGCCGCAGAGCAACTAAGCCTGTGTGCCACAACTACCAAGCCTGTGCTCTAGAGCCTGTGAGCCACAACTACTGAGCCCATGTGCCACAATTACTGAAGCCCGTACGCCTAGAGCCCGTGCTCTGCAACAAGAGAAGCCACCACAATGAGAAGTCCATGCACCACAATGAAGAGTAGCCCCCACTCACCACAAGTAAAGAAAGCCTGTGTGCAGCAATGAAGACCCAATGCAGTGAAAAATAAATAAATAAAATTTTTAAAATAAATAAATAAATATAAATAAAATCACAACCAGATACATCATAATTGCTGAAAATTCAAAAGAAAAAAGAAAAATTTAAAAATCATTAGACGTGAAAGACATTACCTACACAGAAGCAACAATAAGAATTACAAATTGACCTCTAGACCAAAATTATGATATGAGGAAGACAGTAACATTTTTAACATATTGAAGGTAAGTGTCAATTTAGAATTCCACATCCATTGAAAATATATTTCAAAAGTAATAGCAAAATTAAAACTTTCCCAGAAAAACAAAGACTGAGGGAATTAATCACTAGCTATCTCTCACTAACAGAAATACTAAGAAAACTAATTTTTCAGAAAGAAGGAAAATGACCTCAGACAAAAGTAAGAGGTCTAAGAAGGAATTAAAAATAACAACAGTGCTAATATATAGATAAATATATGTGATACATAAGTGTCATGTGGGATTTTTAAATATACATAGAAGTAAAATGTAGGATAGCACATAAAGCAGCAGAGTAAATGTAATTGAAAATTTGTAACATCCAGCCAGTCTGTGTAGTAGTAAAAGAACTAATTTTAATGAGTCAAGAATGTGTGTTGTAATGTCTCTAAAGCAAATACTACAAGCATAACAAAAGAATACATAATTAATAAAACAATAGAGGGACAATTTTTAAACAAAATAATGTATACATCTAACAGAAGAAAGGTAGAGGAAAATGATTATAAAAATCATGGGACAAATGGAAGACAAACGGTAAAATGATATCTATGAACACAAATATGTCAATAATTGCACAGCATGTAAATGGACAAACATTCCAATTAAAAGACTAGTTTAAAACACCATTTGACTATGAGATTTTATTTAAAAGGAAAAAAACCCACTTTTTGTTGCTTATAAGAGACCTCTTTAAAAATTAACAGAAAGGTAAAGGAATGAGCCACATAAACATTAACCAAAAGAAAGCTATTATAGTCCCACTAGCATAAGACGAAGTAGATGTTAAAAAAAGAAAACTGGGACTTCCCTGGTGGTCCAGTGGTTGGGATTTCACCTTCTAATGTGGGGGGTGTGGGTTCGATCCCTGGTCGGGGAGCTGGGATCCCACATGCCTCATGGCCAAAAGATCAAATCATGGAGCAGGAGCAATATTGTAACAAATTCAATAAAGTCTTTAAAGATGGTCCACATCAAAAAAAAAAAGAAAATTATTAGAGATAAAGAGGAACATTTCATAACAAAAGGATAAATCAATGAGAAACATACAACTGTTCTTATATGTATGTACCTAATAATATAACTTTAATATCTATAAGGCAAAACTTGACAGAACCTAAAGCATAATAAAGTTACAATCATATTGAGAAATTTTAATACAATCTTCAATAACTGACAAGAAATCAGTAATAATATAGAAAATCTAAACATTGCTTTAAAAACTGACTTAACAGACATAGAAAACACTGCAAACAAAAATGACAAAACTTTATTTTCAGACACACACAAAACTTATAACAAAATAGCAACTTCCATGAAATTTTAAGTAGTCATATCATTTAAATATGTTCTTTTACCACAGTAAAAGCTAAGCTAAAAACAAAACCCAGAAAATATCCAAATATTTCGGAACTAAGCAACATACTTCTAAATAGCACATGGAATTGAAAAAGGAATCACAAGGAGAATTAGACAATTTAACTGAATGATAATATAAATATGACATGTCCAAATTGTGGGATGCAGCTGAAGCAGTGCTTTGAAGGAATTTCATAGCATTTTATGCATATATTAGAAAAGGAGAAGAGATATAAATCAATGATCTACTAATTATATGAAAAAGAAGATATAACAGTAGATTCGGCAGATATTTAAATATGAATAACTCTATGCCAATAAACGTTTAAAGTCAGTTGACAGAATAAATTGCTTTAAAAAACATAATCTATCTAAACTAATACGAGAAGTATTAGATATTGAATGTCTCATACCTATTAAAGAAATAAATCTGTAATATTTAAAATCTTCAATTTTATGTTTAAATAGCTTCACTGGTGAATTTTTCAACAAAATAATACAATAGGAGGTACAGGGGATTCTTCAGATTTTAGCTAATTGAGGGTACAGAGAGTTGCTTATTAGTAGTGAGTTCACATTGGAAATCATGACAGGCCTCATACTCTCTCCAAAACTTTAAGCAGTGAAATTAACCACCTAGTTGTAGTCTGAGAAATTGAAAAAACCATGTTCCTGATGAAACACAGCTTAATCTGCTTTTCACATGGAGGAAGACACCAATAAAGATTCCTCCACACTTTTTACCAGTTCATGTGGCAGACAGCTACAAAAGACACAGTGATAGGGTAAGGGCAAGAATAAAAACAAGAGCAGCGGAGCCTCAGGCACTCCAGGATCCTGACAGAGTTGCGGCGGGGATAGGGGACGATGGGGGTGTTGGCTGCTTCTTCTAGATGCTAGGGAAGGCAGCTGGACCTGGATCCAAAGCAGGCTCTCCCTATTGACAAGGCCCGAAGGACGGCTCCTGGCTGGATGACTGAGCAGAGTACAGAAGCCCAGCCACCCTGTGCCTTTGGATTGGAGAATTTAACACATCTACATGTAAGCCATGTGGCTAACAGGGTCTTGGTGCTCCGGCCAGGTGTCAGGTACGAGCCTCTGAGGTGGGACAGCCGAGTTCAGGACATTGGACCACCACAGACCAGAGGCCCCACATAATAAAGATCAGTGAGAGCTCTCCCAGAGATCTCCATCTCAACGCTAAGCTCAAGCTCCACACAGGACCAGCAAACTCCAGTGCTGCACACCCCATGCCAAATAACTAGCAAGACAGGAACACAACCGCACCCATTAGCAGAGAGGCTGCTAAAATCATAAGTTCACAGACACACTAAAACACACCACCAGACGTGGTGCTGCTCACCAGAAACAAAAGACCCAGCCTCATCCACCAGAACACGGGCACCAGTCCCCTCCACAAGGAAGCGTACACAATCCACTGAACCAACCTTAGCCACTGGGGACAGACACCAAAAACAATGGGAACTACAAACCTGCAGCCGCGAAAAGGAGACCCCAAACACAGTAAGTTAAGCAAAATGAGAAGACAGAGGAATATGCAGCAGATGAAGCAGCAAAGTAAAAATCCACCAGATCAAACAAATGAAGAGGAAATAGGCAGTCTACCTGAAAAAGAATTCAGAGCAATGATAATAAAGATGATCCAAAATCTTGGAAATAGAATGGAGAAAACAGAAGAAACGTTTAACAAGGACCTAGAAGTACTAAACAGCAAACAAACAATGATGAACAACACAATAAAAGAAATTAAAAATTCTCTAGAAGGAATCAATAGCAGAATAACTGAGGCAAAAGAACGGATAAGTGACCTGGAAGACAGAAGAGTGGAACTAACTACCACAGAGCAGAATAAATAAAAAAGAATCAAAAGAATTAAGGACAGTCTCAGACCTCTGGGACAACATTAAGCACACCAACATTTGAATTATAGGGGTCCCAGAAGCAGAAGAGAAAAAGAAAGGGACTGAGAAAATATTTCAAGAGATTATAGTTGAAAACTTCCCTAAGATGGGAAAGAAAATAGTCAATCAACTCCAGGAAGCACAGAGAGTCCGATACAGGATAAATCCAAGGAGAAACACGCAAAGACACATATTAATCAAACTATAAAAAATTAAATACAAGGCAAAACTATTAAAAGCAGCAAGGAAAAAGCAACAAATAACATACAAGGGAATCCCCATAACGTTAACAGCTGATCTTTCAGCAGAAACTCTGCAAGCCAAAAGAGAGTGGCAGGACATATTTAAAGTGATGAAAGGGAAAAAACTACAACCAAGATTACTATACCCAGCAAGGATCTCATTCAGATTCAACAGAGAAATTAAAACCTTTACAGACAAGGAAAAGCCAAGAAAATTCAGCACCACCAAACCAGCTTTACAACAAACGCTAAAGGAACTTCTCTAGGCAGGAAACAGAAAAGAAGGAAAAGACCTATAATAACAAACCCAAAATAATTAAGAAAATGGTAACAAGAACATACATATCAATAATTACCTTAAAAGTAAATGCACCAACCAAAAGACATAGACTGGCTGAATGGATACAAAAAGAAGACCTGTCTATATGCTGTCTATGAGAGACCCACTTCAGACTTAGGACACATACAGACTGAAAGTGAGGGGATGGAGAAAGATATTCCATGCAAATGGAAATCAAAAGAAAGCTGGAGCAGCAATTCTCATATCAGAAAAAATAGACTTTAAAATAAATACTATTAAAAGAGACAAAGAAAGACACTACATAATGATCAAGGGATCAATCCAAGAAGATATAACAATTGTAAATACTTATGCACCCAACACAGGAGCACCTCAATACATAAGGCAAATGCTAACAGCCATAAAAGGGGAAATCGACAGTAACACAATAATAGTAGGGGACTGTAAAACCCCACTTTCACCAATGGACAGATCATGCAAAATGAAAACAAATAAGGAAACACAAGCTTTAAATGACACATTAAACAAGATGGACTTAATTGATATTTATAGGATATTCCATCCAAAAACAACAGAATACACTGTTCTCAAGTGCTCATCGAACATTCTCCAGGATACATCATAACTTGGGTCACAAATCAAGCCTTGGTAAATTTAACAAAATTGAAATTGTATCAAGTATCTTTTCTGACTACAATGCTCTGAGACTAGATATCAATTACAGGAAAAAAACTGTAAAAAATACAAACACATGGGGGCTAAACAATACACTACTAAATAACCAAGAGATCAGTGAAGAAATCAAAGAGGAAATCAAAAATACCTAGAAACAAATGACAATGAAAACACGATGACCCCAAACCTATGACATGCAGCAAAAGCAGTTCTAAGAGGGAAGTTTAGAGCAATACAATCCTAACTCAAGAAACAACAAAAATCTCAAATAATCAACCTAACCTTATACCTAAAGAAATTAGAGAAAGAAAACAAAAGAACCCCGAAGTAAGCAGAAGGAAAGAAATCATAAAAATCATATCAGAAATAAGTGAAAAAGAAATGAAGGAAACAATACCAAAGATCAATAAAACTAAAAGCTGGTTCTTGAGAAGATAAACAAAATTGATAAACCATTAGCCAGACTCATCAAGAAAAAAAGGGAAAATACTCAAATCAACAGAATTAGAAATGAAAAACAGAAGAAACTGACACTGCAGAAATACAAAGAATCATGAGAGATTACTACAAGCAACTATATGCCAATAAAATGGACAACCTGGAAGAAATGGACAAATTCTTAGAAAAGCACAACATTCCAAGACTGACCCAGGAAGAAATAGAAAATGTAAACAGACCAATTACAAGCACTGAAATTGAAACTGTGATTAAAAATCTTCCAAGAAAGAAAAGCCCAGGACCAGATGGCTTCACAGGTAAATTCTATCAAGCACTTAGAGAAGAGCTAACACCTATCCTTCTCAAACTCTTCCAAAATACAGCTGAAGGAGGAACACTCCCAACTCATTCTACAAGGCCACCATCACCTTGATACCAAAACCAGACAAAGATGTCACAAAACAAGAAAACTACAGGCCAATATCACTGATGAATATAGATGCAAACGTCCTCAACAAAATAATAACAAACGGAATCCAACAGCACATTAAAAGGATTATACACCATGATCAAGTGGGTTTATCCCAGGAATGCAAGAATTCTTCAATATACACAAATCAATCAACGTAATACATTATATTAACAAACTGAAGAATAAAAACCATATGATCATCTCAACAGATGCAGAAAAAGCTTTTGACAAAATTCAACACCCATTTATGATAAAAACTCTCCAGAAAGTAGGCACAGAGGGAACTTACCTCAACATAATAAAGGCCATATATGACAAACGCCATTTTCTCAATGGTGAAAAACTGAAACCATTCCCACTAAGATCAGGAACAAGACAAGGTTGCCCACTCTCACCACTATTATTCAACATAGTTTTAGAAGTTTGAGCCACAGAGAAGAAAAAGAAATAAAAGGAATCCAAATTGGAAAAGAAGAAGTAAAGCTGTCACTGTTTGCAGATGACATACTATACCTAGAGAATCCTAAAGATATAACCAGAAAACTACTAGAGCTAATCAATGAATTTTGTAAAGTAGCAGGATACAAAATTAATGCACAGAAATCTCTTGCATTCCTATACACTAATGATGAAAAATCTGAAAGAGAAATTAAGGAAATACTCCCATTTACCACTGCAACAAAGAGAATAAAATACCTAGGAATAAACCTACCTAAGGAGACAAAAGGCCTGTTTGCATACAACTATAATATACCAATGAAAGAAATTAAAGATGCCAGAAACAGATGGAAAGATATACCATGTTCTTGGATTGGAAGAATCAACGTTGTGAAAATGACTACACTCCGCAAAGCTATCTACAGATTCAGTGCAATCCCTATCAAACTGCCAATGGCATTTTTGACAGAACTAGAACAAAAAATTTCACAATTTGTATGGAAACACAAAAGACCCTGAATAGCCAACACAATCTTGAGAAAGAAAAACAGAGCTGGAGGAATCAGGCTCCCTGACTTCAGACTATACTAGAAAGCTACAGTAATCAAGACAATATGGTACTGGCACAAAAACAGAAATATAAATCAATGGAACAGGATAGAAAGCCCAGAGATAAACCCATGCACATATGGTCGTCTTATCTTTGATAAAGGAGGCAAGAATATACAGTGGAGAAAAGACAGCTTCTTCAGTAAGTGGTGCTGGGAAAACTGGACAGCTACATGTAAAAGGATGAAATTAGAACACTCCTTAACACCATACACCCAAATAAACTCAAAATGGATTAAAGACCTAAATGTAACGCCAGACACTATAAAACTCTCAGAGGAACACAAAGCCAGAACATTCTATGACATAAATCACAGCAAGATCCTTTTGGACCCACCTCCTAGATAAATGGAAATAAAAACAAAAATAAACAAATGGGACCTAATGAAATTAAAAGCTTTTGCACAGCAAAGGAAACCATAAATAAGACGAAGACAACTCTCAGAATGGGAGAAAATATTTGCAAACGAAGCAACTGACAAAGCATTAATCTCCAAAATATACAAGCAGCTCATGCAGCTCACTCAAGAAAACAAACAACCCAATCCAAAAATGGGCAGAAGACCGAAGTAGACATTTCTCCAAAGGAGACATACAGATTGCCAACAAACACATGAAAGGATGCTCAGCATCACTAATCATTAGAGAAATGCAAATCAAAACCACAATGAGGTATCACTTCACACCAGTCAGAATGGCCATCATCAAAAAAATCTACAAACAATAAATGCTGGAGAGGGTGTGGAGAAAAGGGAACCCTCTTGCACTGTTGGTGGGAATGTAAACTGATACAGCCACTATGGAGAACAGTATGGATATTCCTTAAAAAACTAAAAATAGAACTACTGTACGACCCAGCAATCCCACTACTGGGCATATATCCTAATTCAAAGAGTCATGTACCACCATGTTCACTGCAGCACTATTTACAATAGCCAGGATATGGAAGCAACCTAAGTGTCCATCGACAGATGAATGGATAAAGAAGATGTGGCACATATATATAATGGAATATTACTCAGCCACAGAAGATATGAAATTGAGTTATTTGTAGTGAGGTGGATGGACCTAGAGTATGTCTCACAGAGCAAAGTAAGTCAGAAAGAGAAAAATAAATACCGTATGTTAACACATATATATGGCATCAAAAAAAAAATGGTTCTGAGGAACCTAGGGGAAGGACAGGAATAGAGACGCAGACGTAGAGAATGAACTTGACACGGGGAGGGGGAAAGGTATGATGGGACGAAGTGAGAGAGTGGCATGGACATATATACACTACCAAATGTAAAATATATAGCTAGTGGGAAGCAGTCACATGGCACAAGGAGATCAGCTCGGTGCTTTGTGACCACCTAGAGGGGTGGGATAGGGAGGGTGGGAGGGAGCCGCAGAAGTGTGGGAATATGCGGATATATGTATATGTATAGCTGATTCACTTTGTTATACAGCCGAAACTAATACAGCATTGTAAAGCAATTATACTCCAATAAAGATTATTTTAAAAAAGAAAAACAAAAGCAAGTGAGTGAGAAAAAGAAAAAGGAGAGACTTCTAGGTCTGCCTCTTGAGTAGAGAGATAGTCTATTCTGTCATTAACATCAGGTAATGGATGGATGAGAAGCACATCTCACCAATCAGCTAAAAAAAGAAACCTCCTCTCTTCTTACATGCAGTAGCAACTGAGATGAGGAAGACAAAATCTTTGGGTTTCCTTCTAATACTGTTTCCTCTTAAGAAGTGAAGCAGAAGCCCCTTGTGAGAAACGTGAGCAAGGAAGAAAAAGTGTTTCTCATATCTTACCACAGAAAACTAGGAATGCGATAAGAAAGCTGATGACCAAAGCAAACCATGTATTTGGCTACTGGAGTAGTAGTAATAGAGTACAGCTGCTGAATAATGTACTATGGGCTTTGGAACTATCCAAACCAGGACTAGAGTCTTTACCCTTCTCTTACCAGTTGTGAGACCTTGAAAAAGACTGTCACAGCATCTTACAAAAGTAGCTCAATGGATTTTACAAAATTTAGTCTGTTTATAATAGTCTGATGTATAACAGTCTCACATAAAATCACATGGGGATAGTTCAAATGGGATAGTCATTTATTTTCCATGGCAACTGACAAAAGTACAGAAAAATGTTATTGTGACTGAAGACTGGAGAGAAAAAGGTTGGATAGATTGACGAGAGGAGAGAGAGTAAAAGGGGGAGATTGCCAGGGTTAGAGAAAATAAAGATTGGTTTTAAATATTAGTTCAAAGTTGAGGATAAATGCTCCAGACTCTCGACAGTGATTTGTGATTGAGTTACTTCTCACGCAGACAATCCTATGTTAGATTACTCCCTGATGAGTAGCAGCAAGAATTGATTTAATATTATTACGTTTATTACTTATTCTACAAGCTTTTATTGGCTATACACTCAGTGCCAGGTACTAGGCTAAAGATACAGTCAATATAAGAGACGTGTCTCTAGCTTTCAAGCATCGAAATTAGAAGACATGACTAGCCCACAGAAAAGAAGCAGAAAATCATATTTTATGACATAGTTGGAGAGAGACAGAAAATAATGCAAGGGATTTAGAAGAGTCTTCTCCGCAGTGTGAATAATTCCTACACTTCAGAAAGTACTACAATTGCTTAACAGTGCCTATTAATTGTGATTATGTTTAAATCAAGGAAAAGTCATAGAAAGCTTGACTGTGTGTACACACACACACACACACACACACACATATATGGTACATTCTCCAAATTGGCTCTAAGTAATAAAGCTGGGATTCTATTCCCCATAATTGGATATAATTATTTAAAGGAGTGAATAAACACAAAGAAGTTTATGGATAATGCTGAGCACAGACTAGTTATACTTCTACTGATAAAAAGTATCTATCATTTATTGAACACATTATATGCCAAGATCAGTACTAAGAGTTTTATACATAGTTTTGTATACTCTACCTCTCTATCTACTTACCTATCTATCTATATGTAATATCTTCCTTGTCTTACATTAAGTTTATTCCATCCAGACGCACATTCTCTAGATCTCTGGCTGGTCATAATTTCTGGGTAAAAGTATAAGCAGAGGGGGTCAGTGGGATGAACTCCAGCCTCAGCTACTGAAGTTGGTCCTGAGGTGGTAACTAATACTCATCATCTTCTACACCCCACAGAGATGCCCCTCACCTCTGCTGGTGGCTTGCCTGGATGGAAGACCCAGACCCTCACCCCTGAGGGATCTGAACACTTGTTTTATCATGCCCTGATCAGACCAGGGTTGCTATACTTGCCATTTACAGTTAAAACTTGGCATGGTAGTGCCAAAAATATGTCAAATATATTCTTGCCTGCTCCCATGACATAGCGGCAGCCTTAGCTCCTCATGGTGATCAGGGTCAATTACCTCTTCCAGTGTAGTAACTCTGCTCTGTGCCTTCTTATCTATTGACATGGAAAGCCCAAATTGACCACACAACAACTGTAACTTTAGCTGTAGTGAGACTCTTAATAGGTCTCCTGTTGGAAGCATCTCTTCACTAAAAATAAGTACTCTAGACCCATAGAGCCTGAAGTTGTAGGAATGGGAAAAACAAATTCCCCCAGTGGGTCACTGGGAGTGATAATAAATAGGACATTCCTTCTTCCATTTCTTGGTTCCTACACTCAATATTCTACCTCTTGTGGACACCCCTGTACAGCGGCTGTTGGTTTGAGGAGATCTATTATTACATGCTGAAGGATAGTGCAACATCCTCACAGGATGCTCTCTCCCAGCTGGCACCACAGCTGTACCTTCAAGTGGCCGTTCCATTGCTCTATGAAGCCAATAGTTTCTAGATGGTGTGTCATAAAACAGGTCCAGTGGGTCTGGATCCATGGTCATATGCCCAATGTCATACCTTCATTGCTATAAAGTGGGTCCCTTAGTTCAAGAAGAAGTTATACAGAATCCATGTTGGAAGTGCTCTCAGTGATGCTGACTGAGCCCTGTAGCCAGAAAAGGAAAACCATCCCTGGAATACATGTCAGTCCAAACCTGGGTGAATTGCTACCTTTTCCAGAACGGCAAGTGGTCTTTTTACAACTTTACACCAAGTGTATGGTCTCCTCCAGAGAAGGTACATTATTGAAGACTCAGTGTTGGTCTCTGTTCCTGGAAAGTTGACATTCAGCAATGGCGGTAACTAGGTGAGCCTTGGTAAGAGGAAGCCCAGGCTATCACCCGTGCATAGTCTCCATCACTGTAATGGTGGCTTCTTCTTTCATTAGTCCATTGTTCAATCAAGGGGTGACTGAGGACAAAGACTGGCTAACATCTACTGGCCAAGTCATCCTATATACTCAATTCTAGGTGCTTCTGCAATAGATAGCCTGTGGTAAGTATTTATTATGTGATATAAAAATCTTCATACTTTGTATCTGTTCCCTCAATAAGTCCTTCAACATGACTCTCCCCCAGACCTCCCTGTCATAGATCTTCCAATCTTGCTCCTTTCAGGCTCCTAACCAACCAGTAAAGCAATTCATCATTGCACCTGTGTTTGTGTAACTCAAGCCACTTAGTTTTCCATACAGAATAGATGACCAAGAAAACCCATTAAAGCTCCTCCACTCTTCCCACCGGGAGGATTTCCACTCACCACCGTTTTAGAGGGCCACTCATGAGTAGGGCTGTCCTGAAACCACACTCTATTTTTGGTTTGTACCAGTATATTAGAGCTGCTTTCTGCATAGACCAAGCAGAGTTTGTTTGTTCTCTCTCCTTATCAGTCCATCATAAGGAACTCACCATAAGGCCACAGGTGTGAACTGAGGGAACATCATCAGTGCAATAATAGTGAGTGACATGGGAGTCAGGGCCACTTGTTCACGTGGCTACTCTGTGACCTCTGAACCTAATTGGAGAATTCCTATACCATCTTGCAACGGATTGCTGCTGGGTCCACTAAACCGTAGACTTGGTGGGTGTAACAGCATGTAGTTCATAATGAACACTGCTGGCTGCACGCTCTCTTGATGCCCCATGGTCACATGACCAGTGTCTACCAGGGCCCAGTATCTTTCTAGAGGCTACTTTTTGAATAATGTATAGTTCTTTTCTGCAGATGGTGTGGCCTTTCCCCAGAATCTTAGAGGTCTGTGCTGTGACTCTCCTGCCGGGGCTTGGCAGAGACACCACATGGCACCTCTGCTCAGTACAAATACCTCTAGTAACATGGGATCAGCCGAGTCGTGTGGTTCAAGTGACAAAGCAATGGCCTGCACCTGCTGCAGAGGATTTTCTTTCTCTGAATGTCACTCAAAATAAGGAGCCTTTGACATCACCCAGTAACTGGATGAAAGCAGTATTCACATTTACAGAACATGCTCTTCTAAAACCTAAAGAATTCTAGTCATCAGCTCAGACTGCCCTCCGTGTTTCAGGAGATTATATCTCTTTAAAAGTGGCCAAGGAGGCCCTCTGAATTTCACACTTTGCTTCAAATTGGTGATTAATAGATAAAAACTTGTAATTTTCTCTCTTCAATGCATTAAATGCTGCTTTGCACTGGCACCCAATTCGAAAAGCCCTATAATTATTATTCCAATAAAATTCCAGTGAGATTGCAAAAGCTAATATGTCCCCTCCACCTGTTTCCTGTCCCAGTTCCTCGCAGGTAAAAACCTAAGCAATTTCACTGCTGCAACACTATGCCAGGAATCATTAATACTTCACCTACCACCAGTAATGGGGTGCTCATTGGCATTCAGTCAGGAGATGATCCCACTTCAGAATCCCATTCTTTACATCCAGCTTTCTCGGATCACTCCTGGTCTTCTGGCAGATTCCCTAAAAGCAGAGTCTGAGATGGGATTTTTGTGCAAGTGCTTTATTGAGAGAATGTTCTCAAAATTGTAAAAAGATAAGAAAGCAGGATAGAGCAGAGCAAAAATCTAAGCAAAGTTGTGATTTTGATGAAATCTATCGTTAGATTGATCTCTTAGAGAGCTCTAGAGTACATGTAGACCTACAAGTTGTCCCATTTTAATGAAAGTGGTCAGACTTTTGAACCCCCATATTTGTCAGGCATTGGCAAAGGACCACACCCCAGGAGGGTGGGCACAATCTCCCAAACATTTCTGTGTGAAGAGTCTCATGTCAGCCAAGGAAAATTCTTAGGAGATGAATATAGGTGTGGGTGTGGGATGGGTGCACCACTGTAGTGAAGGATATCTGGATGGGCCACCAAAAGAGGTTACTGCAGAAAACATGAGTTCCAAGATACCTATCACAGTACTCTACCCAGGAGTCAAGTAATCAACTATCCTGCTGGCTATCTGCCTGGACTGCCACATGTGACCTTCACCATCTTCCCAAACATCAGCCACTGTCTGTTGTTGAGTACTGCCTGGTGTCAACATCTTTAGCACCTGCCGTAATCAGAGAACGTGTCTCATCAGCCAGTATGGTGTACAAATGTGAGTCATGGGAGGTAACAGAAGTTATTTTACTTTGTAACCCTTTCCCTTCTAAATGTGCTCAGTGGGGAGAACTTTTCAACTAAATGCAAACTCAGGTGAACCCTATGATTTTCCTCACTCTTCTTAGGCAGACTAGAAATTAAAATACCCAACCCAACAGTCAAAATTACAAACTTGCTATAAAGTTCAAGACTCTCCTCTTCCTTTGTTTGGCTCCCTACATTTGGGGAAAATGAAAGTGTGGTTGGTTTCTCTTCCCAGGTTGGTGCTGAGGATGGAAGAGAAGTTAAGAAGGTAAGGCAGGAGCATTCTTACTTGGCTGGTACTATTATGGGTTACTTTGTATTCACTGGGCTGAGTGTATAGAAGAGCTGACTCTTTCTCTGGGAGGTACTTTCATGGGTTTTTCAAAAACACATCATTCACCACTGAAAGCTCTTATCTGCAATTTTCTTGATCTTGACAAATAAACCTCACTTCAGTTAGTCACTTACTCCTTTGTCAGTCCCTAGGAAGCTGGTGATAATGTCAGTTCCTGTTGCCTGAAGAATGTTCAGCCTTCTAGATAGCTCTAATGTGAACCAAATTCCAGCTCTCTCTCCTGCATTTGGCCCAGGGGAAACACTCCCTCACTGTTTCCCCCAAACGCTGAGAATGTAAGATATCCCTTTGCTACAATAAACTCCTTTGCTCCACCCCAAACCAGGCAGTTGATCAGGCTCTTGCCATTTAAATTTCTCAAGCAGATTTTAGAAACAGGCCTCTCTGTCCTCCGGACCACAGAGGACACCTATTAAGTATTGATCATTGAAGCCAGGCATTAGGTTTGAGATACAAGGCAGGGACGTTCTGCATCTCAGTTGGGTTGAGTGATGAGATTCACAGCACACCAAAAGCTTCTCCAGAATTCCTCTTTACAAAGCTTAGCTCCCCGTTCACTTTTTCTGACTTGTTTTATAAATTCTAATGTGGGTAAATGGTCCAACAGTTTTATAATCAGTTTTGGTTAAATCTTTTAAAAGTACACCTGTAATTTGCACTTCACTTTGAATATGGTGTCCTCTGTATCTCAGCATTTGTGTAACACTTTTAGTTTAACATATTGTCACATCCAGATTTTAGTTCCAGGTCTGACCTCTTCAGCTCTCTCTCAAAATTGATATTCTAAAATCATGCCCTTTCCTCAGTTCTCTAAGTAACTTTTTCATCCAATCATTTCACCTCTCTTAAACCCAGTTCTAAGTAGACTTATTAAATAACTAGCTATATTCAGAAAATAATGTATTTGCCCACATTGAGACCAGAGTGACCTAAGATCAATTCCAGGCTCTGTCAAGTTATGTGATCTTAGGTAAGCTACTTAGCCTCATTGACCCTCATCTGTAAAACACCTGCCTTAGAGAATTATTGTGATGATTAAATGATATAATAGTTATAAAATACAGGTACATAGTAGAGGCTCAACAGATATTAGGGTCCTTTCTTAACTTTACCCACAATTTTCCTTCAGGTTGTTTTTGCCATGTAGATTCCAGTCAAATCCTAGTATCTTTTTCCTTGCCATCTGCCACACAGCAATTGGAAACCAATAACCTATTTTCAAGAGTGATGTCACCAAGACAGGGGGGTAGGAGACGCCAGCTTCCATACCCCCACAAAGATCAACCATATGACAGCTATCTACAAACACAACCAGCTCTGAGAGAGCTCAGGATCCCATTTAATAAACTTCTGCAACACAGTGGAACAAAAAGCCTTAGCATAACTGCACAAAAACTGAAGAAAGAACAGCTTCATTTTACCTGCATCACCTCATCCCCAAGGTTGGCACTGCTCAGTGCCAAGAGGAAACTCCCCAGCTAGAAAGAGCTCCCCTCATGGGAAAGGGAGAAAGGGGTATGAGACTAGCTTCCTTGGCCTTTTGGGGCACTGCACAAGAACCCACTTTAGTTTCAACCCACCCAGAGATCAGCAAAGCTGAGATGTATAGAGATGGTTAGGAAACAGGGCAAGAGCAACCAGTATCAGCCACAGAGTGGGAGCAATCACATTTCCCAGTGACTTATCAGGAAAAAAAGAGAGAGGACTCAAATAAATAAAATTACAAATGAAAGAGAAGATGTTGAAACTGATACCAAAGAAATACAAAGGTTTATAACAGACTACCATGAGCAATGATACCTCCCCAAAATTGTGCAACCTAGAGGAAATGGATAAATTCCTAGAAACATACAACCTATCAAGACTGAATCACGAAGAAACAGAAAATCTGAAGAGACCAATTAAAGTAAGGAGATCGAATCAGTAATCAAAAACCTCCCAACAAAGAAAAGCCCAGGACCATATGGTTTCACTGGTGAATTATACCAAACATTTAAAGAAGAATTAATGCCAATCCTTCTCAAACTCTTCCCAAAAAATTAAAGAGGAGGAGGAAACACTTCCAAACATATTTATGAGGGCAGCATTACCCTGATACCAAAGCCAGATAAGGATACTACAAGAAACAAAACTACAGGTCAATATCCCTGATGAATACAGATGCAAAAATCCTCAACAAAATATTAGCAAACCAAATTCAACAGCACATTAAAAGGATCATTCACCATGATCAAGTGGGATTTTGCCAAAGCAATCTTTTGAAAGAACAAAGCTGTAGGCACCACATTTTCTGATTTCAAACTACATTACAAAGCTATAGTAATAAAAACTATATTACTATATTATGCCAGTATGGTACTGGCATAAAACCATACATATAGACCAATAGAATAAAATTGAGAGCACAGAAATAAACCCACACATATATAGTCAACTAATGTTTGACAAAGGAGTCATGAACACTCAGTTGGGAAAGAACTGATCCTCTAGTAAATGATGTTGGAAAAATTGAATACTCACATGGAAAAGAATGAAATTGGATCCCTAGCTTACACCTACACACAAAAATTAAGCAGAAATGGATTAAATAATAAATGTAAGACCTGAAACCTTTAAACTACTGAAAGAAAATGTAAGGGAAAAAGCTCCTTGACATCAGTCTTGGCAATGATTTTTTTGGATATGACACCAAGAGCACAAGTAACAAAAGCAAAAACAAACAAGTGGGAATATATCAAATTTAAAAATTTGTACACTGCAAAAAAAAAAAAAAAACAGTCAACAAAATGTAAAGGTAACCTATGGAATGAGAGAAAACATTTCTAAACCATATATCTAACAAGAGGTTAATATCCAAAATATATAAGGAACTCATAAAACTCAACAGCAAAACACACACACACAATAATCTAATTTACAAAATAAGCAAACAAGCTGAATAGACATTTTCCAAAGAAGTCATACAAATAGCCAACAAGCACATGAAAAAATGTTCAACATCACTAATCATCAGGGAAATACAAATCGAAACTACAATGAGATATCACCTCCCACCTGTTAGAACAGCTACTGCTGAAGACAAAAGATAAAAAAATGTTGGAGAGGCCATGGAGAAAAGGGAATCCTTGTGCACTGTTAGTAGAAATGTAACTTGGCATAGCCACTATGGAAAACAGTATGGAAGTTCCTCAAAAAATTAAAAATAGAAATACCATATGATCCAGCAATCCCATTGCTGGGTATATGTCCAAAGAAAATCTCAATGAGGTATCTGCACTCGCATGTTTATTGCAGCATTATTAACAATAGCCAAGAAATGGAAACTAAGTGTCCATCAATGGATGAATGGATATTGCAAATGTCGTATATATACAATGGAAAATTACTCAGCCATGAAAAAGTAGGAAATCCTGCCACCTGGCACAACATGGATGGACCTTGAGGACATTATGCTTAGTGAAATTATTCAGACAAAGACAAATACCGTATGATCTCACATACGTGTGGAATCTAAAAAAGCCAAACTCATGAAAACAGAGAGTAAAATGGTGGTTGCCAGGGCCTGAGAAGTGGGGAAAATAAGGAAATATTGATTAAAGGGTATAAACTTCCAGTTATAAGAGGAATGAATAAGTTTTGGGGATGTAATGTACAGCATGGTGACTATACATAACAATACTATATCGTATACTTCAAAGTTGCTATGAGAGTAGATACTAAATGTTCTCACCACCACCACCACCACCACAACAAAGGTAACTGAGAGATGAATGATGCACAAATAATCTTGCTGTTGTAAACATTCCACAATACATATGTGTATCAAGTCATCACACTGTACACCCTAAACTTGCACATTATATGTTAATTATATCTTATTATAAAGATTATAAAGCAGGAAGAAAAAAAAACTATCATATTTTCAAGGACAGAGTGATATCCCTAGGGTTTGACATGCAAAAAACTCTGAATCTAGGGTGAATGAATGATTCAGGGTTACTAAAACAGCTACATAATTTGCAGGGCTTAGTGTGAACTGAAAATGTGGGGCTCTTTGTTCAAATATCATTAAGAATTATAAGATGTCAACAGAGGAGTATGAAACCAAGCACAGGACCCTTAGTGGCAGGCCCTGTGAAGCCAGCCTTTCACAGAGGTCTGAACTCTGTGATTGGACCCTGGCCTCCTCTTTCTGCTCTCTGCTGTACTAGAAAAACTTACACAGACAAGTGAAATAGACTTGTTCCAACTTCAAGCTAATTAAAGCTGATCAGGCAAAACCTTAATGAGCAAGACAATGACCCTTCCCTACCCTCTTTTGTAAACAGAGGGAGTTTTACATGTTTACCTGCCATATTCAGCTGACAGGCAGTGTCAAGAGGCAATTTCTTTCAATTTCTTTGCATACCTTGTTACTGTTTAAATGTCTCTATCAATTCCAGGCAGCTTACTGCTAAAGCAAGTTGAGGTCTAAGAAAGAAAGAGGAAAGGAGGGAGGGAGAAAGGAAGGGAGGAAGGAAGGGAGGAGGGAGAAAGAAAGGAAGGAAAGAAGAAAGGAAGAAAGGAAGGAAGGAAGGAAGGAAGGAAGGAAGAAAGAAAGAGGTAGGAAGGAAGGAAGAAAAGAAAAGAAAGACAGAAAGAGAGGGAGGGAGGGAGGAAGGAAAGAAGGAAGAAAGGAAGAAAGGAAGGGAAAGAGAGGGAGGAAGGGAAGAAGGGAGGAAGGGGAAAAGAAAAGAAGGAAAGGAAGAAAGAAAGGGAGGAGAAAGAAAGAGAGAAGGAGGAAGGAGGCAGACAGCTGTAGGTCTCACCAAAACACAAGCTGGGGTCCCTAAAAGATTCACGTTCTATCTATAGAAGAAATTCCTGACTTTCATTAGCTAGGTTTCAAAACATTAGAAGACTCCTAGATCCTTCCAACTTGGCCACTGCCCATAGATCATGTGACATCAATTAATGATGATTCATAGTTTATTCTCTCTGTATTATAAAGGCAAGAAAGTATGACAAACACTGAGACCCCATGCTTTCAATCTGTACTTAATATTAGCAGTTTTTTTAAAGTGTGGTATAGAATATATTGTAGACTGCAATCCTACAATAGAAAGAAAACAGGCCACCAGATTTTGAATTTCCAAGCTAGATGAGATCTTTGAAGTCCTCTAGTGTGGGGTTAATCTTTTGGTGGTCATGAACCATACACACATTATTTTGTAGAGTCCCCAAGAGTTTTATGAATTTTGCAGAAACCCCTGAGTCCCCAAAGATCCTCACAGGAAAAGGGCCACAGACTCAGAATTCCTTCATATAGTACAACCTCCCTAAGTGTTCTTGTTAGCAAAATAGAGATAATAATAGTATGGCACGGACGAACCTTGAAAATGTTATGCTAAGTGAAATAAGCCAGTCACAGAAAGACAAATACTGCCTGATTCCACTGATATGAAGTATCTAAAATGGTCAAATTTATAGATTAAAGAGTGGAGTGATGAACGATGGGTGTCAGGGGCTTGGGGGAGTGGGAAATGGGGAGTTATTCATCAATGAGCTTAAATTTCCAGTTAAGCAAGATCAATAAGCTCTAGAGAGATCTGTTGTGCAACACTGTACCTACAGTCAACAAAAATGTACACTTAAAAATTTGTCAGGAGGGTAGATCTCATGTTCAGTGTTCTTATTACAATAAAATAAAATTAAAATAATAATAACGATACCTACTTTACAGGATCATTGCCAGTACGGAATGAGATAACCTAAGAAAAGTGCTTAAAATATGTGCAATGGGCCCCCCTCATCTAATCTCAGGCCTTCAGTCTGCACTGTGCTCTACTGGACCTCCCTTCAGGACTCATTCTCCAGCTGCTCAGTGTTGTCAGCCAACAGCAATCAGGAGAGTCTGTCCTCTGAAGAGAGTCCTTCTCCCCAAGATCATACATCCTCCTCCCTGGGGACAGCCTCAGTCCAATGACCGAAAAATGCAAACATATAAAGCCTTGGCCCCAGTGCCTCCTTTCAGTGAAACTCTGAAGAGCAGTCCCAGCATCAGAGCTTCTGTGGAATGAGCTGAGGCCTTTGTTGAGAATGGACCACAATTTAACTGTGTCTGATCCTGCTTCCTTCATGCCCCAACAAGGGCTTCTCTAGTAAACTTCTTGCATACAAGTCTCCAAACTAGACTATGCTCTGGAAAACTTGATCTGTGACTGTATTGCCTCCAGAGACACATAAAGCCAAGATGTGTGAGTCAATGGCCAACAGATGAATTCTTAAGAAAGCGGTTGGAGAATCACAATAAGGAGAAATGGCAAGTAAGCGCAGGTTCATGAGAGGCCTCAAGTTCAGCAGGTAATAGAGGACTAGACGGAAAAACTGTCTTTCAACAGTAAGATCTCAATCCCTGAGAGAAATGAAGGGGCAAGTGATTGCCTCAGGCATGAGTGACCTGACGTCCTAGGCAAGTCCAATGACTTAGCTTTTGCAGAACAAGAAAAAGAACAAGAACAAGCTGCTACATCAGGAGGTAGCTTTCCTCATGCAAGAAGCTGATTGTTGGGAAAGGAAAGCAAGGCAGAATGGAATAAGTAAAATGGCTAAAGAAACTGAGCCCCTGAGCTCTGGATCTACCATCCACTTTGGGAGGGGGGTTCCACTGAGTTTAGGCAGAGCCTGAAAGTGAGACTTCCACAACAGTGACTGGTGAAGTTTAGGAACAAGTTGCTGAGAAGATCGTGAAACTCAGGGACTAAGGAATTCATGGCAGCAACTGGGCTTTAAACTCCAACAGGACTTGACATTTGTGAAGACAGATGTCCCTTAGATGTATGATGTGGTTCTTCTCTGTGCACACTCCCTCCTCTGCTCAGACAAGATCTTATCACATGCCTTGTCATTCCACTGCTCTTTCCTCTGACCTGATACAAAATTATCATCATTTTGTTACTGATGTGAAGTCTTCCTTTTCTGTAGCTCTTTTTCTATGGCTCTTTTATATGCTGACATAACATAAAAAATGCCTAATACTTTATTAATATAATTTAATAAATACAAATATCAATGTGATTAACAGAGCCGTAGGAGGTGGTATGGATAGCACACTATTCCACTCACCTCTTAAATGGACATTCTGGACAAATCCTATTTTTAGAAATAAAAACTTCCTTCCCACACCTTGCCCCTCTGAGCTCCACCCGAATTTGGAGATGTTTGTGTTGGGAGATCTTCTCCCAGGTTCTCTTTGTGAGCAGCTCTCAGTATCCTGTTACATTCATCTTTCCATCTTAGTGCTTGGAAATGTCTCCAGTGATTAGCATCAAAAACTGAGAACGAAAAAGCAGATGCTACAAATCAACCAAAGGAAAAGCAAGACAAGGTATTCTATGATGAAAGGTACTAGAGTTTTCCATCAGTGACTGTAATAAAGAAATATAATGTCTAAAGAACATAAGACAGAAATATTAAACTTTGAATCCAGGCCACTGCTATCTAAGGGTCAAATATATTGCTAACTCCAACTGAAGCCATCCATAATATATTATGGTGACTCTTTGAGACACAACTAAAGGCAGAGATAGCATTTCCCGAAAGCTATTATTTTGTTAAAGTTATTCAAAGGGAGTGTAAGCCCTCGATAACCATGTATTTCTCTCTTGGTCGTCTCCAACTTGATCAGTAGCACACACTAAATTTATCATATTAATTTACTGTCATTTTATAAGGAGAAGATTTTGCTCTAGGATGTGTATAAGGATTAGGAAATGTTAAAAGAAAACCACAGCAGGTACTTTGAAGTTATAAGGTTTAGCCAGGTTTGAAATAACACATTCTATTATCAGACAATATATTCTGACTTGGGGTTTGATTGTTATCTTATGTGCTGGGAAGAGAGAGGAGGTATGCAGGGGGATAATTATTCCTCAATCCTCTGGTTTCCATGAAAATGATTTTCCCTAAATTTTCTTGGCTTCTTTTCCAATTCCCTTGCTCTTCCTTAGAGGTACAGACATGCTTGATGAGAGTTCCAGAGTAAGGACAGGGATTCAATATTAGAAAGGTCCATGTTGCCTCACACCTAAACCTCATTATTCAATATCAGCTCTATTATTATCAAATTGATAGTGGTCTCCATTTGCCTCTTATTTCGTCTTACCTCTCAGTTGGCTTAATATTCAGGTGGGAAAGAAAAGTACTATTTAACCAGCCCCCTCAAAATCTATCATTAAATATAGGATACTGGCTCTGGGGAGGTGGGGAGGTGAAAGAAAATGTTTGGAACATTTTGGGACTGTAGGCAAAGAGTGGCATCTCAGCAGAGTCCATGTGGGGTACTTCTAAAAAAAAACAAAAAAAAACAAAAAAAAACAAAAAAAACTCTAGACCAGGAGCCAGAAAACCTGAGTTTTAAACAAGCTCAGTGTTGCCTTTATCAATTTTGCCCCTACCCAGAGCGAATGAGAACAAATGAGATAAATTTATTTCAGTCTCTGAACTAGATGATTTCCATGTGTCTTGTTGAGCTCCAATAATTCAGGATCCCAAGGTTAGCTGCCATTTGACCTGCTTATTAATTTTGATAATTACTGGATTCTCCTTTCCTCCTTTTTCTAATAGTTCTCAAAACCTAGGTAAACAAGTTTCCCACCCAGGGACCCCATGCCCATCGCTGAGAAAGACCTCTAGCTTTGGATTCATAAGTTTCTTTATTCTATCTTCATTCTTTCTCTTCAACTCTGACTATAACCTCTCAGTCTTAGCTATGAAAGGGAATGCAGCCTTTCATAAGGCTGGGCCTGGGCATTCCTATAGTCTGAAAGTTGTCATACTATGGCTGTCTTAAATAAAATTTCAAAATATTTCTAAAAAGATTCTCAATGCTTCCTGGGAAGGTATGTCAAAGCTCTAAAACCAAGGAAAAATACATATTTGAAAAAGCCCAATCACATATCAAATATAGCTCAGACTATGATGAAGTCTCTTCTCAGCTACTCAGTGCTCTCTAGTAAATACGAATGGCTCAGGAAGCAAGGAAAGTGAGAGGGAAGAAGAAAAAGAAGGAAGGAAAAAGAGGGAGGGAGGGAGGGAGGGAGGAAGGAAGGAAGGAAGGAAGGGAGGGAGGGAGGAAGGGAGGGAGGGAGGAAGGAAGAAGGAAGGGAGGCAGGCAACATTTATACCATTACATTTACAGGTATTAAGCTAGGCACATTCACATACTTTGTTTCATTTAATTAAGATTAAGCCTGGAGTGTAGCATCAGAATTGCCAGCACCCTGTTGTACATATAGTAACTAATATTTCAAATGGTCCATGAACACACTCCACCAGCTAATTGATTTCTGATTTTCTATTTGAAATGATGCTTCCTAGAGCATGGGTCCAGTACGTCCTGTAAGGGACGACCCATGTCTTCTTAGCAGCTAAATCTGGCTTTACTGTTTCATTGAGTTTTCGTTCAAGTGCTCAGTCAGTCTTCCCAGTTAGTTGGAGCAAAACTGAGCCGGAACAAAGACTCGTCGTTCCGTAGTCCCAGAACTAACTCCTAATGGCCTCATGACTTTCGTGTAATTCATATCTGATGGAGGCAGAGAGAGGAATGGAGGAGAGTGAGAAAGAGGAGGGAGAAGTGCCCCTACAGATGACCTTGGAGCAGTGTGAATGATGTCTAATGTTCAGCAGTTATAGGCTATCAGCCACTAATATACTCTCTGGGCTGAACAGAGTAGGCCCATTACTCTCAACTGCAATTTGCCATCTGTGAAGTGAGCTGGTGGCTTCAAACAAGACCACAAATTGCACCTGATACCAAAAAAGACAGGGAGGGGATTATGATGTAAAGCCAAGGGAAGAACAGACAGAGACACAGAGTGACCAAAGATTATAAAAGGATAAGAAGAAATAAACTTCAGTCTTCAGAACAGCCCCAAAATGACCCCAACCCTCACAAGATTGAATTCCTGGATCCTAACAGACTGCATGGAAATTCCTGGGAGCAAAAGTTTGGTATTGTTAGGAGAGATGTGCACAGCTGGAGCTGACAAAACCCTCCCACTATCAGGCAGCCCCTTTCAGTCTGTTGTCACAATTCATTAGCTCCTTCTGACATTCATTTGACATCATTTCAGGAAAGGGACCTAATCACAGCCTAAAGAAAAGAAAGAGACTTTGAAAAGAATGATGGGGGGCTTCCCTGGTGGCGCAGTGGTTGAGGGTCCGCCTGCCGATGTGGGGGACGCGGGTTCGTGCCCCGGTCTGGGAGGATCCCACGTGCCGCGGAGCGGCTGGGCCCGTGAGCCATGGCTGCTGAGCCTGCGTGTCCGGAGCCTGTGCTCCGCAACGGGAGAGGCCACAACAGTGAGAGGCCCGCATACCGCAAAAAAAAAAGAGGAAAAGAATGATGGTTGCAGATACAGAGCAGTTCATAAGTTTTAAATAATGACGACGAGGATGATAATGACAACCCATGATGCTGACCAAATGGCTTGTTTTTCTTCTCATTATAAGCAATGCCAGTTGACAGATGTGGCTTTAAAATTGTACATGAAATTGTGTTTAGATCCTGACTCTGCCCCTTAGGAGCTATTATGGACTAAATTGTGTTTCCCCAAGATTCATATGTTCAAGACCTAACCCCCAGTGTGACTGTATTTAGAGACAGAACCTTTTAGGAGAAAATTAAGGTTAAATGAGGTCATAAGAGTATGGCCCTAATCTGACAGGACCAGTGTCATTATGAGAAAAGGAAGATGTGATGGAGATCTCTCTCTCTCTCTTCACACACACAAAGAGGAAAGGCCATGTGAGGACACACAGGGATGATGGTCATCTGCAACCCAGGAAGACAGGCATCTCTAGAACTCAACTCTACCAGCACCTTGATCGTGGACTTCCAGCCTCCAGAACTGTAAGAAAATAAGTGTCCGTTACTTAAGACACCCAGTCTATGGTATCTTGTTATGGCAGCCTGAGCAGACTAATACAGGAGTAATGTTATCTTAGGCAAGGTATAATGATACCTTGGACAGTTTGGGGGTATATTTAATATTTATTGACTACTGAGGGCTTAGCATGGTGACTGGCACAGAGTTAATAACTGTTATCTCTCAGCACCTTCCCACTGACATCCTAAGCAACTATTATGTTGAGGATGCATACGCCCAGGTACCAGGAATCTACTGAAGCTAGGCCACCTGGGAAATAGCAGAGGCCTTTTCAGTCAAAAGTAAGAAGTGGGTGAGAGAACCCTCATTAATCAAGCACCTTCTACATACAGGATACTGCAATGAGAACTCCCAAGCTCATCATCTCATTCTTAAAACAACTCTGTGAAGATTATTGCCACTCAGAAAAGTAAAGGGGCTTGACTAAGAACACACAACAGTTACGCAGTGGAACCCAGATCTCATGGACTACAGAGTCATCATTTAGCATGATCCACATGACGCCTAGGAGGTAAGCCTATGTGCGTAGGACGTGCAGCCTGGCACAGTGAGCTGCTCACCTGAAACACACACAGGACAAGCAAGCAAAAGAAAGTGCTCTGATCAAACAAAGTATGATCAGTCAAGTATCCTGGAGAACTTAATCACCTCTTTAGGAATACCTAATTAACATGGGGGAAGTATTATAAGTGAAAAGCAACATATGCAACTTTTTAAAAACTATGATTCCATGTATATATTCATTAAATTTATCTGACATTCACCTGACATTATTTCAGGGAAAAGATACCTCTCATGGTATGCATTTAGATATATACATATTCATACAAGTAAGAGAGGAAAGAAATACACCAAAATGTTTATTTGTAGGAAATTTCTTTGTTCCTTTTCATACTTTCAGTGTTCTCTATAACTATAACCCTGAGATTCATACATTAATCAGATTTCTTCAGTTTAAACTTAAATGTCTTTTTTTCTCTGTTCTAGGATTCCATCCAGGGTATCACATTACATTTAGTGACCATGTGTCTCTAGGCTCCTCCTGACTGACAGACTCCCAGATTTCTCTCGTTTTAGATGAGCTTAATGGCTTTGGGTATTGCTCAAGTATTTTGCAGAATGTTCCTCAACAGAAATATGTCTGGACTGGAGACTACCTGGGCTCTTTGTTGGGGTTGATGGCGGACTCTGGGAGGGCTCGCACCAGTGAGTACTTCCTAGAACTTCTGCTGCCGGTGTCATGGTCCCCACAGTGAGCCAGAGCCACCCCCGCCACTGCGGGAGACCCTCGAACACTAGCAGTTCAAGAGGCGAAGAGGTGCCATTTCTCTTAATTCTTGTCAGATGTGAGCATCATGTTACAGACAGAAGAATAAAGTGTCTTTCCCTTTGGAACTAGAGCAAGGCCCTTTACAAGTAGAATTCTGCCACAACTCTGAACAATAAGGCAACATTCAACATAGGCAGAACGGAGGATAAGGAACCAGGATGGTAAAGTAGAAGGACATGCTCTCACTCCCTCTTGTGAGAACGCCAGAGTCACGGCTAGCTGCTGGACAGTCATCAACAGGAGGACACTGGAGCTCACCACAAAGGGTACCCCACATCCAAAGACAAAGGAGAAGCCACAATGAGATGGTAGGAGGAACGCAATCACAGTAAAATTAAATCCCATAACTGGTGGGTGGGTGACTCACAGACTGGAGAACACTTATACCACAGAAGTCCACTCACTGGACTGAAGGTTCTGAGCCCCAGGTCAGGCTTCACAACATGGGGGTCCGGCAACGGGAGGAGGAATTCCTAGAGAATCAGACTTTGAAGCCTAGTGGGATGTGATTGCAGAACTTCGACAGGACTGGGTAAAACAGAGAGTCCACTCTTGGAGGGCACACACAAAGCAGTGTGTGCATCAGGACCCAGGGGAAGGGGCAGTGACCCACGGGGAGACGGAGCCAAACCCACCTGCTGGTGTTGGAGGGCCTCCTGCGGAGGTGGGGGGTGGCTGTGGCTCGCCGTGGGGACGGGGACACTGGCGGCAGAGGTTCTGGGGGGTGCTACTTGATGTAAGCCCTCCCAAAGTCTGTCATTGGCCCCACCAAGGAGCCCAGTAGGCTCCAGTATTGGGTTGCCTCAGGCCAAACAACCAACAGGGAGGGAACCCATCCCCACCCAACAGCAGACAAGCAGTTTAAAGTTTTACTGAGATCTGCCCACCAGAGCAACAGTCACCTCTACCCACCACCAATCCCTCCCGTCAGGAAACTTACACAAGCCTCTTATATAGCCTCATCTACCAGAGGGCAGACAGCAGAAGCAAGAACTACAATCCTGCAGCCTGTGAAACAAAAACCACATTCACAAAAAGACAGACAAGATAAACAGGCAGAGGGCTATGTACCAGATGAAGGAACAAGACAATACCCCAGAAACACAATTAAATGAAGTGGAAATAGGCAACCTTCCAGAAAAAGAATTCAGAATAATGATAGTGAGATGATCCAGCACCTCGGAAAAAGAATGGAGGCAAACATCGAGAAGATGCAAGATATGTTAAACAAAGACCTAGAAAAATTAAAGAACAAACAAACAGAGATGAACTATACAATAACTGAAATGAAAACTACACTAGAAAGAATCAATAGCAGAATAACTGAGGCAGAAGAACAGATAAGTGACCTGGAAGACAGAATGGTGGAATTCAGTGCTGCGCAACAGAATAAAGAAAAAAGAACGAAAAGACATGAAGACAGCCTAAGAGACCTCTGGGACAACATTAAACACAACAACATTCACATTATAGGGTCCCAGAAGGAGAAGAGAGAGAGAAAGGACCAGAGAAAATATTTGAAAAGATTATAGACGAAAACTTACCTAACATGGGAAAGGAAATAGCCACCCAAGTCCAGGAAGCACAGCAAGTCCCATACAGTATAAACCCAAGGAGAAACACGCTGAGAAATTAAAAACAAAGAAAAATTATTGAAAGCAGCAAGGAAAAAATGACAAATAACATACGAGGGAACTCCCATAAGGTTAACAGCTGATTTCTCAGCGGAAACTCTACAAGCCAGAAGGGAGTAGCATGATATACTTAAAGTGATGAAAGGGAAGAACCTACAACCAAGATTACTCTACCCCACAAGGATCTCATTCAGATTTAATGGAGAAATCAAAAGCTTTACAGACAAGCAAAAGCTAAGAGAATTCAGCACCACCAAACCAGCTCTACAACAAATGCTAAAGGAACTTCTCTAAGTGGGAAACACAAGAGAAGAAAAGGATCTACAAAAACAAACCCAAAACAATTAAGAAAATGGTCATAGGAACATACATATCAATAATTACCTTAAACATGAATGTATTAAATGCTCCAACCAAAAGACACAGACTGGCTGAATGGATACAAAACAAGACCCATATATATGCTGTCTACAAGAGACCCACTTCAGACCTAGAGACACATACAGACTGAAAGTGAGGGGATGGAAAAAGATATTCCATGCAAATGGAAATCAAAAGAAAGCTGGAGTAGCAATACTCATAACAGATAAAATAGACTTTAAAATAAAGAATGTTACAAGAGATAAGGAAGGACACTACATAATGATCAGGGGATCAATCCAAGAAGAAGATATAACAATTATAAATAAATATGCACCCAACAGAGGAGCACCACAATACATAAGGCAACTGCTAACAGCTATAAAAGAGGAAATCGACAATAATACACAATAATAGTGGGGGACTTTAACACCTCACTTACACTAATGGACAGATCATCCAAAATGAAAATAAATAAGGAAACATAAGCTTTAAATGACACAACAGACCAGATAGATTTAATTGATATTTATAGGACATTCCATCCAAAAACAGCAGATTACACTTTCTTCTCAAGTGCGCACGGAACATTCTCCAGGATAGATCACATCTTGGGTCACCAATCAAGCCTCAGTAAATTTAAGAAAATTGAAATAATATCAAGCATCTTTTCTGACCACAACGCTATGAGATTAGAAATGAATTACAGGGAAAAAAACGTAAAAAACACAAATACATGGAGGCTAAACAATATGTTACTAAATAAGCAAGAGATCACTGAAGAAATCAAAGAGGAAATCAAAAAATATCTAGAGACAAATGACAATGAAAACACAATGATCCAGAACGTATGGGATGCAGCAAAAACAGTTCTAAGGGAAGTTTATAGCTATACAAGCCTACCTCAAGAAACAAGAAGAATCTCAAATAAACAATCTAACCTTACACCTAAAGGAACTAGAGAAAGAAGAACAAACAAAACCCAAAGTTAGCAGAAGGAAAGAAATCATAAAGATCAGAACAGAAATAAATGAAAAAGAAATGAAGGAAACAGTAGCAAAGATCAATAAAACTAAAAGTTGGTTCTTTGAGAAGATAAACAAAATTGATAAACCATTAGCCAGACTCATCAAGAAAAAGAGGGAGAGGACTCAAATCAATAAAATTAGAAATGAAAAAGGAGAAGTCACAACAGACACCGCCTTAATACAAAGCATCCTAAGACACTACTACAAGCAACTCAATGCCAATAAAACAGACAACCTGGAAGACATGGGCAAATTCTTAGAAAGGTATAACCTTGCAAGATTGAACCAGGAAGAAATAGAAAATATGAACAGACCACTCACAAGTAACGAAATTGAAACTGTGACTAAAAATCTTCCAACAAACAAAAGTCCAGGACCAGATGGCTTCACAGGTGAATTCTATGAAACATTTAGAGAAGAGCTAACACTCATCCTTCTCAAACTCTTCCAAAAAATTGCAGAGGAAGGAACACTCCCAAACACATTCTATGAGGCCACCATCACCCTGATACCAAAATCAGACAGAGATACTACCAAAAAAGAAACTTACAGACCAATATCACTGATGAATATAGATGCAAAAATCCTGAACAAAATAGTAGCAAACAGAATCCAACAACACATTAAAAGGATAATACACCATGATCAAGTGGGATTTATCCCAGGGATGCAAGGATTCTTCAATATATGCAAATCAATCAATGTGATTCACCATATTAACAAATTGAAGAATAAAAACCATATGATCATTATCTCAATAGATGCAGAAAAAGCTTCTGACAAAATTCAACACCGATTTATGATAAAAACTCTCCAGAAAGTGGGCATAGAGGGACCCTACCTCAACATAATAAAGGCCATATACGACAAACCCACAGCAAACATCATTCTCAATGATGAAAAACTGAAAGCATTTCCTCGAGATCAGGAACAAGAGAAGGATGTCCATTCTCACCACTATTATTCAACATAGTTTTGGAAGTCCTAGCCACAGCAATCAGAGAAGAAAAAGATTTAAAAGGAATACAAATTGGAAAAGAAGAAGTAAATCTGCCACTGTTTGTAGATGACATGATACTATACATAGAGAATCCTAAAAATGTCACCAGAAAACTACTAGAGCTAATCAATGAATTTGGTAAAGTTGCAGGATACAAAATTAATGCACAGATATCTCTTGCATTCCTATACACTAATGATGAAAAATCTGAAAGAAAAATTAAGGAAACACTCCCATTTACCACTGCAACAAAAAGAATAAAATATCTAGGAATAAACCTACCTAGGGAGACAAAAGACCTGTAGGCAGAAAACTGTAAGACACTGATGAAAGAAATTAAAGATGATACCAACAGATGGAGAGATATACCATGTTCTTTTACTGGAAGAATCAATATTGTGAAAATGACTATACTATGCAAAGCAATCTACAGATTCAATGCAATCCCTATCAAATTACCAATGGCATTTTTTTTACAGAACTAGAACAAATAATCTTACAATTCGTATGGAGACACAAAAGACCCGGAATAGCCAAAGCAGTCTTGAGGGAAAAAAAAGGAGCTGGAGGATTCAGACTCCCTGATTTCAGACTATACTATAAAGCTACAGTAATCAAGACAAAATGGTACTGGCACAAAAACAGAACCACAGTTCAATGGAACAAGATAGAAAGCCCATTTATAAACCTACGCACCTATGGTCAACTAATCTATGACAAAGGAGGCAAGGATATACAATGGAGAAAAGACAGTCTCTTCAATAAGTGGTGCTGGGAAAACTGGACAGCTACATGTAAAAGGATGAAATTAGAACACTCCTTAACACCAAACAGTAAAATAAACTCAAAATGGATTTGAGACCTAAATATAAGTCCGGACACTATAAAACTCTTAGAGGAAAACATAGGAAGAACACTCTTTAACATATATCACAGCAAGATCTCTTATGATCCACCTCCTAGAGTAACAGAAATAAAAACAAAAATAAACAAATGGGACCTAATGAAACTTCAAAGCTTTTGCACAGCAAAGGAAACCATAAACAAGACAAAAAGACAATCCTCAGAATGGGAGAAAATATTTGCAAATGAATCATCGGACAAAGGATTAATCTCCAAAATATACAAACAGCTCATGCAGCTCAATATTAAAAAAACAAACAACCCAATTCAAAAATGGGCAGAAGACCTAAATAGACATTTCTCCAAAGACATACAGATGGCCAAGAAGCACATGAAAAGCTGCTCAACATCACTAATTATTAGAGAAATGCAAATCAAAAGTACAATGAGGTATCACCTCACAGCACTTAGAATGGGCAGCATCAGAAAATCTACAAACAACAAATGCTGGAGAGGGTGTGGAGAAAAGGGAACCCTCTTGCACTGTTGGTGGGAACGTAAATTGATACAGTCACTATGGAGAACAGTATGGAGGTTCCTTAAAAATCTAAAAATAGAATTACCATATGATCCAGCAATCCCATTACTGGGCATATACCCAGAGAAAACCATAATTCAAAAAGACACAGGGACCCCAATGTTCACTGCAGCACTATTTACAATAGCCAGGTCATGGAAGCTTCCTAAATGCCCATTGACAGACGAATGCATAAAGAAGATGTGGTACATATATACAATGGAATATTACTCAGCCATAAAAAGGAACGAAATTGGGTCATTTGTTGAGATGTGGATGTATCTAGAGACTGTCATAAAGAGTGAAGTAAGTCAGAAAGAGAAAAACAAATATTGTATATTAACGCATGTATGTGGAACCTAGAAAAATGGTACAGATGAACCGGTTGGCAGGGCAGAAGTTGAGACATAGATGTAAAGAACAAACGTATGTACACCAAGGGGGGAAAGCTGTGGGGGGGTGGGGATGGATTGGGCGATTGGGATTGACATGTATACACTGATGTGTATAAAATTGATGACTAATAAGAACCTACTGTATAAAAAAGTAAATAAAATTTCAAAATTAAAAAGAAAACAATGCAAATTCAACAGCTATTACATATGAATTATCTAATGGTGTGCTATTTTTAATTATATACTAAGGGAAGAATCATCCTAAATACATTAAAATAATTATGTATTTATACAAAAAATAAAAAAGAAATATGTCTGATGTTCTTTCATGATTGGGTTGGCGTTATGTGTTTTGGGGAGAAAGAAAACTGAGGAAATTTGGCATTTCTATCACACCATATCTAGGGTACATACTATCATCGTGACTTTGTTGATTTTGAGGTGGCATTTGTCAGATTTTTCCACTGTAAAGTTACTCTTTTTCCCCCCTTTCCGTACTGTGCTCTTTGGAAGGAAGTCACTGTGAGTAGCTTGCACTTAGAGAGTGGGGAGTTAAGTCCTACCTTCTTGAGGGCCGAGTATCTATATAAACTATTTGGAATTCTTCATGAGAAATGTGTCTGTTTTCCACCATTTATTTATTTATTTAATCACCTACTTATATTGGTATACATTCATGGATGTTTACTTCATACTTTAGGATGTAATTCAATACTACTTTATTTTGTTGCTGAAATGGTTTCAAGCTTTAGCCACTGGGAGCTCTTCAGTTGGCTCCTGTGTCCCTTGGACATATTCCATCATTGCAGGTATTTTGTTTTGTATTTTAGAGCAATTGTTTACTTTCTGGTACTAAAAGATGCTCCAGTTTCATATATGTCCTGCCATAGTCCTAGAATCAGCCATTTTATCCATTCTGAGAGTCTCTGTCTTTTAAATGGAATATTTAGACCATTTATATTAAAGTGATTATTGATATAGTGGGTTTAATATCCACCATGTTTGTAACTATTTTCTATTCTGTTTGCTTTTCCTCCATGCCCTCTTCTTTTGCCTTCTCTTATTTTAATAAAGCATTTTATATGATTCCATTTTTATCTTTTCTCTTAGCATATCACTTATACTTCTCTCTTAAAGTTTTTGGTGGCTGCTATAGGGTTTCCAATATACATTTTGGACTAATCTAATCCTACTTTGAAATAACACTATACTACTTCACGTGTAATGCAGGTATCTCAAAACAGAATATTCCTAATTCCTCCCATTCATTTTTTGTGACATTACTGTCACTTATTTCACTTATCCATATGCTATAACCACCCAACTCAATATTACTATCATTAAATGGTTATTTTTAGATCAATTAAGGCCAAAAAAATTTAAATAGTTTATTTTACTCTCATTTATTAGTTCTCTGATATTCTTCCTTTCTTTATATAGATCCATATTTCTGACCTATATAATTTTCCTTCCCCCTGAAGAGCATTAATCAACAGTTCTTGCCGGGGAGATCTGCCGATGATAAAAGTGAAAGTCTTTGTTTCTCCTTTACTTTCAAAGAATCATTTAACTGGATATAGAATTCTAGATTGGTGGGTTTTATTTTCAACACTTTAAATAGTTCACTCCACTCTCTTCTTGCTTGCATATTTTCTTATAAGAAGTCCACTATAATTCTTATCCTTGTTTCTCTATAGTTAAGGTTTTTTTTTTCTCCAGCTTCTTTCAAGATATTCTCTTTCTCTTTGGTTTTCCAAAGACTGAATAGATATGCTAGCAGTAGTTTTGTTATGTTTTGACATTGATTCTACAAAGTATTCTCTGAGCTTCCTGAGTTTGTGCTTCAGTGATTTTGAAATATTTTCAGCCATTAGTCAATATTTCTTCTGCTTCCTTCTCTCTTTCTTCTCCTTTTGGCATATACACCTTTTGAATTCATCCTACAGTTCTTGGATGTTCCAGGCTGTTTTTTCTTTTCTTCCATTCTTTCTTTTTTCTCTTTCTTTCTTTGCATTTCAGTTTGCAAAGTTTCTACTGACTTATCTTCAAGCTCACGGGTTGTTTCCTCAGCAATGTCTACTCTACTGATTAGTCCATCAAAGGCCCTCATTTGCGTTATAGTTTTTCATTTCTAGCATTTCTTTTTATTATTTCTTCCATCTCTGTGTCTGTATTGCCCATCTATTCTTCATGCTATCTACTTTTTCCATTAGAGCCCTTAATATATTCATGACAGTTATTGTAAATTCCTCATTTAACATGTCCAACATCCGTGTCATATCTGAGTCTGGTTCTGATGTTTGCTTTGTTTCTTATGACTGGTTTCTTCTTGCCTTATAATTTTTCGTTAAATGCTGAACACATTAGGTAATAAAAAAATTTAGGTAAACAGGCCTTTAGTGTGAGAATTTACATAAATCTGGCTAGGATTTAATGTTTTTAGAATCCATAAGTGCCAGAGGCTTAAAATTCCTCAAATGTCCTTGCTTTTGTCTCTCCTCTTGACTTTGGCCTACCCTAAGTACTCCTCCTCGGAAAGAGTTTGTGGCTTACAGCTCTTTCAGCTGGAATATGCTGATGTTACACTAGAGCCCTACTGATGTAGGCGTAAGGTATTGGAGAAAGAATAATTCTATATTCTTATGATTAAATCCTAGTCTTTAGTGGGTCTGTCTTCTTGGGTTGTCACCTTCACAAGTGTTGATCCAGTGGTATGTGTCCCCACTCCCCACTGCCACCTCAGGTGAGACAAGAAGTTTAAAGGGTGCTAAAGTAGGAGAAATGAACTTTTCCCAGCTGTGATGAGGCTCTTGTAAAGTCCTTCCTTCTGAAGAGTAGTCCTTTGTTTTCCTGAACATATTTCACAATGGTTACTTTATCCCTTCCCCTGTCAGAGCCCTTTTAAGGGGGTATTTCTCAGTTCTTACCATGAGATTCCGGTGGAGTTCCTGGAGGTAAAATCTACAAAACTGGTCTTCCAGGAGTTTCTCATTTCACACTAGAGTATACTCAGCCTCCAGCAACTTATCAAAACTATCAGTGAAGTGTTGCTACCACGTACGGCTCTTGGTTTTCACCAGTCTCTCCAGATTCCAGGGTGACGCTTTGTCCTACTGCCTCAATTCTTTGAAGGGTCCATAAGTGTCATCATTTTCTACTTGGTAAGTTTTTTCCTGTTAAAAAGACGGGAGTGATGGCTTCGAAGCTCTTTCCATGTTGGAGTCAAAACCAAATATCTGTATATTGCTTTTGTAATCAGGAACAATGTTAAAAGAAAGAAAAAAAAAACTTTCACTGTAAACACTGGTTTACCGAAGCCCTTATGCCCAATCTTAACTTAACTGTTAGGGATAAAAAATTAACTATTTTTATTTTTATACTAAATTTCTGTAAGTAGGGGTACTGCATTCTATGGCTTAGGTCAGACCCTATGTAAATGTTCAGTGTAGCACCATTGCTGGAGTGTGATGTTTGCCTGAAAATAGATTCAAACCATATTTATGCCTCCTACCAGCAGGGCAAAGCCACTTAACCATTCAGCTTTCTTATTTGTCAACCTACGGTAGTATTTATATCATAGGGATGTTATAAGAATGAAACGACATAATCTACATGGAAAGCACTGTATAAACTACAGACTTCTATTCCTATACAAACAATATATTGGTCAGAAGCCTTTTACCAGTATGGAATTCTCTGTGTCTCTGTGTCTCTGTCTTTCTGTCTCTCTCTCTCTCTCTCTCTCTCTCTCTCTCTCACACACACACACACACACAGACACACACAAACACACATATTTCCTGGGGCTGTGACAGATCCATCTCATCAGAAATGAAAATGCTATTTACCTTTCCAACAAATCATTCCAAAATGCTAATCCAGCACCCTTTATAGACTGCCTTTTGGCCCTTCTTCGGATAGAATTTTCTTTCATGAATCCAAAGGCAACCATTTGCCATATTCCCAACTATCATATCCACGGAATCAAGAGCATGAGAGAAAAACAGACGTAAAAGACATTGTGTGGACTGAAAATGAGTCCCTGGGATGCCCACCTAATCTCACAGTGGGAACAACATAAAGGAAAAGATGACAGACCTAGAGGATTTTGTAAGTCTCCCTTTCTGGCACATTCCCCAACATCACAGAAACCCCTCCTGCCATCTCTCCAAATGTTTCCTTAATGGAGCTGAAGAAACAGTGTCTGGGAATCTCTAATTCCAATTTCTCATGTACCATAAGCTGAGCTTTCCCAATAAACAAGAAGTTAAGAAGTTGCAAGTTCATTAGGAAGTCAACAGTGCATTGACAACTGTGTGAAAAGTTCAGTGGTTCAGAGGCAATTCCATGCATAAGACACGTGTTCTCTTCCCTTACAAATGGGCCTCCAGATGTTTAATTATGATCCCATGGATGAGAAAGGAAAAAGCTTCCCTCCTACTCTCTGGGTATACTTCTTGTTACATACACACTGTCTTTGTTGTGTTGGGGTGGGTGGAGGATGAGAGAGAGAGTAGAAGAATTGGAACAGTATGAAGGAGAAGGTCTCAACCCTGTAGTCAATGACTGGTAAGTTAGAATGTTAATTGCCTGGAAATGAGAGGTATCTTTTAGATTAAACTTCCAAACTGGCTGCACATTATCAGAAGAGTTTCATAAAAGTCCTCATTCTAGAGGCTCAGCATTTAGTGAACAAATCCCTGTTTTTATATTATCCTAATCTACATGATTCATGACATGATAGGTTTCACATCCGATGAACCTTATTCTTCTGAACATGAAAACAAATCTCAATCCGTAGTGTCTATTTGGCTTATTCTGTGACACTCTAGTTCCCCACAGTTTGGCAGCAGAACTGCTCTTTCCGCCCCTTTGATTCTCTAATTAATCTGCAATAAATGAAGGCTCCAAGTGTTTCATGGCACTTCAGTTTCCCATTCCCCTCTGGTATTTGGAGGGAAAACTGAACACACAGCAAGACCTTTGAACAAGAAGTAATAGCTGTTAAAGTGAAACACAATGCAAAGGTTTCCTAACCATGAGTTCGTAGTACGTGTGTTCATAAAAAGTGATGTGCTTGCTGCCTGCAGCAAAACCACATGCTCTCTGTTTTCAGCTGATCAGTGTTGCTGTGAGGTAGAGAGTACATGTCTGAACTCAAGAAAGAATTAAAGGGACAGAATGATAATTCTATCTCCAGAGGCCACACAATAATGGTGCTGAGTTAAAATGCAGTGAGTTTTAGATTCCACTCAGTAGAACTAGCATAGAATTATGGAAAAATAATTATACTTGTAAACCAAGACTGGGGATTGAATTGGATAGGGATTTGCTACTTTCCAGCTAATTGACCTCACGAAAGAAGAATAATTATCACATAGCAAAACTGTGACAAAATAATGGATATAGAGAGACACTGCCCAGTACCTGCTCAATAAAGGCTGTTTGCCTAAAATAATGTGAAACAGACATTGTAATATTTTGTTTAAATATCATATTTATGGCTTCCCTGGTGGCGCAGTGGTTGAGAATCTGCCTGCCGATGCAGGGGACACAGGTTCATGCCCCAGTCCGGGAAGATCCCACATGCCGCGGAGTGGCTGGGCCCGTGAGCCATGGCCACTGAGCCTGCGCTCCGCAACGGGAGAGGCCACAACAGTGAGAGGCCCACATACCGCAAAAAAAAAAAAAAAAAAAAAAAAATCATATTTATGTCTTGTATATAGAGGTTGTATTAGTCTGCTAGGGCTCGCATAACAAAATACCACAGACTGGGTGGCTTAAACAACAGAAACTTTCTTGCAGTTTTTGAAGCTTGAAGTTCAAGATCAAAGTGCTGGCAAGTTTGGATTCTCTTGAGGCCTCTGTCCTTGGCTTGCAAATGGCCCTTCTTTCTGTGTCCTCGCATGACTTTTTCTCTCTGCACATGCATTCCTGATGTCTCTCTGTTCTTATAAGGGCACTAGTTTTAATTGGATTAGAGCCCCATCATTATGACCTCATTTAACCTTAGCTACCTCTTTAAAGGCCCTGTCTCCAAGTACATTTACACTGGGGATTAGGGCTTTAACATATGAATGGGGGGGGAGACACAATTGAGTTCATTAGAGAGATATTATAAATACCATCATATAATATATGAATACCATTTTAAGATTTTTTAAAAAACCTTTCTGTACCTTTTCGAGAAATTCACGAGAAAATATAAAACAGCAAATCTAGTTTTTCTCTGAACAAGAGTAAAGCATGTTTGTCCCCACCTTATCTCTGTTTCTGCAAAGTAAGTGTCATTTTTGGTTTCTAAGACACTTGAATATCTGGCTCTAACTGTGAACCATCCTAGAAATAGTTAAGTTGACTATACATCCTCCCACTGGAGGTAAGAACCTAATCATTTCCTTTTTTAAAGTCTTGCCAATAAACTAAGAATTGAAGGACAGAGAGGTACTTAGTGATAAGTTCAAATATTGGTAAAATGTGAGTAAGATTCACATAACCAGCTTCTGTAGTGACCTACTGGGTGATCTGCTGATTCTTCTAGGTTTCATTCACTATTATAATTATTCTCTCACACTCCACAAATGAAGAGAATAATTCTGTTCTCTAGAGAACATATGTATAATATGAGGTTGTTCCTACTATATTATATACACATATATATTATATATATACACATATATCATATATTAAATGTATATATATAACCCAATGAACCCCATTCTCTCCCTTATCTAATCAATTGCACTTATAGCTACCAAAGTTAGCATGCTACAATACTATTTAGATCATTGCACTTCCTCCTACAAAAATATCAAGAACCTATTAGGGTTTCCTCTTATTTTGCCTACTAAATTTTTCTCAAATTTCTCAGGATGGCCTCTGAAATCTTTCCCCAGTGCTCCCCCCACCCAGATCACCAGCATCATTTCTAACATCCCAAGTCAAACCTGCCACTACAAGGAAAGAGTAGAGTTTTCAGGCATTCTCTCCAAAGCACTAAGTTCCAGCACAATCATGCATTAGACCAGAGGCTCTGCTTGCTCAGAGACTTTGTCTTTTCACCTTCGTTTCCCTCATTTCACAGAGGATAGGGCCTAGTACATAAAGGGTAAATAAAAGATAAATGATCAAGAGAGGGAATGTCTCCTTGTTCCTTTCTACCTATCTAAAATCTGTTTCTAAATCATCCCCCTCCAGGAACTCTTTTAAGACTAATCCGTCTGACTTATCGACCTTTGACTATGTGGTCTCCATTCTCATACTTTGATTAGAACTCAGTGACAAGCACTTATTGACAAGTTGCTTTGAGGATGTTATTTCATTAGAAAGCCATTTAAGAAGAATGTTCCATGTCACCCAGAAGGTAGAATAAACCTTTGTGCATAGTACATTCAAATGTTAATTTTGACCAACAATTTGAACTAACACTTCATTCACCGCTTATTTCTGAAGATTTAAACAAAGCCAGTAGATAGAGTAATTCATTATTAAACAGTGTTTTAAAATGCTTACTTTTTGTCAGGAATTGGACTGAGAACTGATTTTACACACGCTATTTCCCATGGTCCCCACAGAAACCTTTGAAGGAAACTGAGACTAAACCAGTTGACCCACTAACTCAAGGTCACAAAGTAAGCCAGGATCAAAATGCAAAGCATTCTGACTCCAGAGCCCCACATATGTTTTGATGCCTTTAAGATTAGATTGTCTACTTACTCCTTTGCCAGAGAAAGACCTTGCAGGATGTTTCTCCTTCACGTGTTCTACAAGGAGAGAAATCAGTAGGCAGAGATTGACTTATATGCTTTCTCCGTAAACACAGATAGCTTTGAGGGAGAAAGAGAATCCTATTTAATAAAGTCAACTTGATTTGGTCTAAATCGGCAGACATGCAAAGAGGTCATCTAGGTAAGTCCCCTGCCATCAAATAAAAACACACTTTAAATATTCAGGATTAATTATTGATCATCTTTAGACATTTTGACTATGTAACCAGTGTCTGGAGAGCCACTAAAATAGTATTATGCAGGCTTTCATATCCCTTGTATGGGTCAATGTGGAACTGCCTCAGTATTTTAGCAAATTTTGCAGAATTCTCTAGCATTCCCTCAATTAAAGGAGTCATGACTATGTGTAGCTTTTTACTGTTTGGGTCTCTTTCTTTAAATCCAGCTAAATATTTTTCAAGTCATTAATTACAGATTGCTTCAATCTTTGCGCTGGTGAGAGGAAAAGATTAAAAACTGCGTGTGCATACCAAAGGAGATGCTTTCAAGAAAAGGCAAAGTAAATTCTTCAGCAAAGATCTAGAGGATGAAAGGAAATGTTTTTTAAAAACATCTGAAATCAAGAAGCTTACATATGCCTGAGTTCTGATTGAAGTCTGGTTGGATGTGATTGCAGGGAGCTCCTGATTCCACAGATGAGTTTTAATCCTGTCAGCTGAGGTTGACAGGAACACCGTTTGCTAGCTGATTTTGTAAGTAGATCATCTCACTCCTTGTGTTTTTATTTAAAAGATGCAAATTAAGATATTTCCTTCTTGGAATGAGTTGAAGTTGGAGGAAAAGGGAAGATATTCTGAGTTTTGAGACCCTTTATTAAATGCTCCAGGGATACCTAACTGCTAGAAAACTGAAATGGCATTGCAAGGAAAAGAAATATCTCTTTATAGATAGTGGGGTGTGTGTGTGTGTGTGTGTGTGTGTGTGTGTGTGTGTGTGTGTGTGTGTGTGTGTGTGTGTGTGTGTGTGTGTGTGTGTGTGTGTGTGTGTGTGTGTGTGTGTGTGCACGCACGCGCACCTGTATGTTGGTTTTATTGGATTTTTGTTTCTTTGAGATCCGACTACAAACTGTCAGAATGACGCATAAAGTCAAGCAGTGCAAAAACCATTCATCTTAGCAAGTCCTAGGGTTGGATATTGAGTTAAGCTCATTTAGAAAGATAAACCTCCAGGATCTCACATTAGTCCCCATCAAGCCACATCCAAAGATAAGAGCTTTAGTTGAGGAAGATCTCAAATACAAAACATAGCCCAGAGAGGAGGTGCTGCAAGAGTGAGAGAAACTGGTATATTCATTCTCCATAAAATGCCAACTTGACTTTGTTTGGTAGTACAAGTTTGGAAAGGGAAATTAAAAAATCAGAAATAAACAAACAAGATATTAGTTTGCCTTTTAACTTTTGGATGTCCTTTACCATTCGACTTTACTGTCCCTCCCACTTAGAGATGCAGTGAACTTTCCTATCCCTTGTCTTTGGAATTTGTCATGTGATTTACTTTGACCAATGGAATGTCAGCAGAGACTATGCAAGCAGAAGCTCGAAATGTGCTTGTGGGACTGGGCTTTCACTCTTGTACTTCTTCCATCATGAAAACAACATATCCCAGGGGGCTCACTGGACCCAGAAAGATGAATGACAAAGGAGTAGCTCTGATCTGAACCTATGACCTGGAGCAGGGTCCAGCTGGGCCCAACCAAAATCAGCAGAATGATTCTGGCTGGCACACAAGCATGGAGTAAGAACAAACAATGGTGATTTACGTTACTGAGTTTTGGAGTGATCTGTTACATGGCATTTTATGGGATAATAGACGAAGCTTTTAATCTGTTCTTGTTCAAAGACTTCTTTGATAATATGAGGAAAGCTGTGGACTTTCTTCCCAGTAAAAGCACAGGCATAAATTTAAAATTTTGCATGCAGTTTTAGAGGATTCATTGACCTCCTAATTGCCCAAGGAGACATGATTATTAAGTATATTTGCTTTACCATATGCCTAAATAAAAAGTTATCTGAGTAAACTGGCATTTCAACTTAGAATTCTATGCAGAGGAGAAAAAAATGTATCTATTTTGCTTTGCAAATAATTTTTAACAATTTAACATGTCCCCTTTTTTCCTCAGCACCTACATTCAACCCATGAGCACATCCAATTGGTAGCACCTCAAAAGCGTATTTTGAAACTGTTCGCTATTCTTCAGCTCCACTGCTGCCATCCTAGTTCAAGCCACCATCATCTCTCACCAGCATGATTTCAACAGTCTCATAACTGACCTCCTTGCCTCCACTCTTGCTTGTCTGCCAAGTCATTTTTCATCCAACAGCCAAAGTTGTTTCCAAACTTTCCCTTGGCAATATTATTGTTAGTCTAATTCAAAGGGCAGTATGCACTTATGTCAAGAAATCACTTTAAAACTCAGTTAAGAAATGAAGTTATATTCTGCCCAGCATCTACAAGAAGAAGGCGTAATGCTTTTAAAATACTTACTCATCTATTCACTCATGTGTCTAATATAGTAAATAAGGCAGTTAGTAAAGAATCTTATACAATGGTAAGCAAAATGATTTATGAATATACCTGTGTGCATGTGCACATTTTTTTAAAAATGTATTATAAATCAGAAGAATTTACAAAATGAATGTGCAACCTAATATTAATTGGACAGAGCCACTAATGTGTTGCTAGTTGAGAAAACTCAAACCTACAAGGACAGCACACATCTGGGGTTCTCACCAAATTTGCAAAGTTTGTTTAATAAGAAAGAATTCAAAATATTTTTATGGCATATTTGTCTGTATTTCTGATTTCCGAGGCTTTAACAATGGTCACAGTTTGAAAATGTATAAAATACAATATAAAAACAATTCTCCTGACATCTGCAAGTCCATTCTCCTAGAAGTAGAACCCTGGTAAATGTTTCCCTTCCTTTTTGGCCATTCCATCTTTTGGAAATGGGAGGAGGCAATAGGACTATCTGGACTGGATTGTGGGGAAACCATTAGTGTTATGTAAATCACAGGAAATTGGGGAGTTAGTGGGGTCAGCATGGGATTTTGTAAGCGAAATTATACAATCAACAAACAAATAAAAGATATGAGATTATCAGCTACTTAACCTAGAATTTAGGAAGGTAGATTTCTAAAGTTTCAATGAAAAAATATATGATGCTAGGGTCAGAAACTCTCAAGAGAAAAATTACTCATAAGAGATGAGAGAATTTTTAAAATGAACATCCAGCTATGTAGTAGAACTAAAAAACCAAGAAATTTCTTTGAATCTTTTATTTTCCTCACTATAGCATGTAGTGTATGTACTTCAATCCTCCACATATTCTTATAGCTTTATACCAATCTTTTTGACATCATTGATAACAGGACCATCCTGTCATCTTTATACACAGCTTTCAAAAATCTGAGCCTATTAAAAATGCTGAAGACAGGAGGTAGTACTTTTAATTTATACTTATTATTTATTTTACATTTACGTTTGTTTTATTTATATTTACATAAACAAAATAAGAACTACTCATCTACTCAAGGAAGGTGGTGTAATGGTAACAGAAAATGTCAAAAAAAAAAAAATCCAACAAATGCTCATTGTACACCTGCTTTGTGCCAGGCCCTTTGCTCAGCCCTGGGGATACAGCAACAGGGGATACAGAAACATTTGCAGTGTGTTACATTCTAGCAACTGGAGCTATTTTAATTTAGGTGGTCAAAGCAGACTTTTCCTATGAGCAAGGCTTAACCTGCTGCCTTAAAGGAAAGAGAAGCAAATCAAATGAAGAAATGTGATCAGCAAGCCCAAAGCCTAGGAAAGTAATATACTGGGCATGTATCCAAAAAAGTTTATTACCGTAAATAGCTGAAGTATGACAAGTAAAGCATAGAAATGAATGAAATAAAGTCAGAGAGTTAGATAGGGCTAGATCATTTAGAATTGTCTAGGGTAAAGAATTTGGATTTTACTCTGAGGGCAACAGGAAGTCACAATGTGACTTTAAGCAAAGAAGTGAGTGACATGATATGATTTGCATTTTGGAGAGATCATTCAGCTGCTTTGTGAAAAACTGATTGTTTTTCAGAGACAGGCAAGTAGGGTGGGGCAAGGAGACCAGTCAAGAGGTCACTAAAATAAATTAGAAGAAAGATAAAGATAGGTTAAACTATGTTGGTAATAACAAAAATGAAAGATGTCAATAGATTCTAAATGTGATTTGAAGGTACCTCCACCAGGTCTTAATGATGGATTAGATTATGGGGTATGAGGAAAAGAAAAAAAACTGAAGAATGATGCCAAAGATTTTGGTAACAATAACCACAGATGATAACCAATTAAATAAAGTGGAAATCCATGGGTCAAACTGATATAAATAAGCAAATTAAACAATGAGATTATATAAATTATATATTTACAATGGAATAGCAACTAACAAATGTTGAAGGAATAATATTAGAAAATCATCACTCGACAATCATCATCATAATAATTTAGCCAAAACCCACCAATACATGCTATGACTTATGGGTGAAATTTGGATACAGATGGGATATTTACAGTCTCACGGTACCTTCCAAAAATACTTATTAATGTAGAGGTAAAAAAGTTAGTGGTGGAAGTGATCAAAGTTAACAGGGCAGGCTTCGCTGGTGGAGCAGTGGTTGAGAGTCCGCCTGCCGATGCAGGGGACGCGGGTTCATGCCCCAGTCCAGGAAGATCCCACATGCCGCGGACCGGCTAGGCCCGTGAGCCATGGCCGCTGAGCCTGCACGTCCAGAGCCTGTGCTCCGCAACGGGAGAGGCCACAACAGTGAGAGGCCCGCATACCGCGAAAAAAAAAAAAAAAAGTTAACACGGCTAATAACTAGACAAATTGAAATTGCACGCAACCTGATAGGATGCAATGAATGAAAAGACCACATTGATAACCATGCCCAAACTGCATAACCTCAAACTAATCATGAGGAAGCATCATAAAAACCCAAACTGAGAAACGTACAAAATAACTGGCTTGTAATCTTTAAAAATGTGAAGATTATAAAAGCCCAGGAAAAACTAAAGATATTTTTCCAAATTAAAAAAAGATGATTAAAATAACTGTGACAAATAAATGAAACACATGATTTTGGATTGGATCCTAAAGAACGTGATGGGGAAAACTGGCAAAACTTGAATGAGTTCTGTGGATTAGGTAGAAGTAATTATCCATGTTAATTTCCTTATTTTGATAGTTGCATTGAGGTTATAAGAGAATGTCCTTGTTTGTAGGGATTACACACTAAAATATTCAAGGGTGTTGAAGCATCATGAATACAACTTCCTCTCAAATGGTTCAGAAAAATTTCTTTGAACTATTTTTGCAGCATTTCTGAAAGTTTAAAAGCATTTTAAAAGAAATAGAAAAAACAGCCGAATTATTGTACTATTGTAATTTTATTTTCTTTCAGTTTTTGTTTTTGATTTTGTAAAGAGAATGGTCTTTAAACTGAATTGAAAAATAGAGGCTAAGATAGATGAAAAGATGGTAAGAGTCTCTCAGCCATAAAAAATTAGACAACAGAATGCTGAAACCCAGATATATTTGCAGAGTTGTCGTGTTTTGAAGTCTCTGAATATTCATAGGGAGTTGGAGAAATGCCGGATTACAGATGGGGAAATCCTCTCTCCCACTCCATTGTGGATTTGGAAATTACAAACCTGTAAGCCTGATACTTATCCCAAGCAACATTTTGGAACAGGCTATTAAGGATATGACTTGAAGCATTTTGAAATGACTAGCGATGATCTGGAGCCGAAACAGCTCACTGAAAACAAGTCATGGTTCCCTGTCATCTTCTCTTGTTTAGACAGGTGGTTTTAGGTTGACAGATAATGGTAGCGTTGCAGTGTTTCTACTCATTGAGGACATAAAGTATGTCCTCATCATATGCTATCAAACACTAATACTCTGCAGGGATATTATGGGTGCTCAATAGCTATTGTTAATGAGAGAAGGAGAGGGAGAGAAGGAAGGGTGAAAGGCAGGAAGGAAGGGAGAAAGGGAGGGAGGGAGGGAGGGAGGGAAGGGAAGAGGGCTGTGTGCTGGCATGAGATTTTGAAAAGTATTCAGCAGTTTATTTAGGTGAATCAATAAATGACCAAATAACCATACTGAAAACATTTCATTTATGAAATAATACCAATCTGTTCAACTTAGCATATGTATCTTCTAATTCTTTCAAGGCCCTTCTATCAACCCTAATTCTCCTGAAAGCTGCCATATCTTTTCTATTAAATACTCTGAAAGTATAGTCTACCATCCAGCTCTACTTTTTTTTTTTTTTTGCGGTACGCAGGCCTCTCACTGTTGTGGCCTCTCCCGTTGCGGAGCACAGGCTCCGGACGCACGGCCATGGCTCATGGGCCCAGCCACTCCACGGCATGTGGGATCCTCCCGGACAGGGGCACGAACCCGCGTCCCCTGCATAGGCAGGCGGACTCTCAACCACTGCGCCACCAGGGAAGCCCCCAGCTCTACTTTTACTTCTACTGGTCCTATTCAGGATATGGGAATCTGCCTTCAGCTCCATCACTCCACAAAAATTGTTCTTTCCTGGACACCAGTAACACTCTAATTTTCAAATGCAAAAGCATTTTTTGAACCCACTCCCACAGAAAACACCCTTCTAAGATCATTTCTAACTATAATGCTGTGACTTTAAGCTCCTTTCATTGTTTGTGTTACCATATTTAAGGCAGACTTCTTTATAGCATGGAGAAACTGTTATTATAGTCTTTATGCCAATTTTTAAACTCAGAGCAATTTAGCTTTTTAAAAAACTTTTAAAATACATTCTACATGTGGCATGTGATTTAAGAGACTCAGAAAAGGGGAATAATAAGAGGAGATGAGACAAAGATATATGAAATAATGAGAATGATATGGTATAATCCGATTAACCTTGTTCCATAATACAAGATTATGACAGTGTTTAAATCAAAGGAAAGTGATCTTTACATAATGTAAAATTAACCTATGGAGCTCTGAATGAAGGGGTATTATTGAGGAAAACTGCTCAGCAAGTTTAAAGGTAAGAATGAGTGACGTTTCAGATAAGGAGAAATTGCGAAGTCCATTCCAGAGGCTGGGATGTAATGGTCTCAGTTCCCAGATGGAAAGCAGATGTAATCACCATCTTAATCCCCTGTAATCTATTATAGCTAGAACTCTCAGCATACAAAATAGACACCTTTGTTTAGATAGAGACCAATGAGATGTGCATATGTGTGATGTATATATGTGTCTGTGCACATACACAAACATACAAACAACAGAACACTGTTGAGAAGAAACAAAAATAGTAAATTAATTAATTTTAAAAAGCAAACATGAAATAGCTAAAATTATTTTATCTAATGTTTTCATTGAAGAGAAAGGAATATGCCTAATCATTTGAATGGCATCCTTTCTACAACACTGTGTTAAATAAAATACCAGTAAAGTACAGTTCCAATTCTCTTTCTAAGAGTTAATTTCATAACACTTACTGTAACTAGAGTTTTTTTTGTAGAACAATACCTTATTGATTAGATTACAAGTTTGGAAAAGGATCTGGGGTTCAAGGTCCTGGTTTAGGCTATGTCCTTGACTGGTTATAAGACTTCAAAGATACAATGGAAAGACTAACAGCTTTGCAGCCAAAGAGCCCTGGGTTTGAATTACCAGATTGGAATGTCTTCATCAGTTGTAGACCTTTATTTATGTATTTAAATTATTAGTCTCTGTTTTATATCTGTAAAAGGGGAAACTCACATGACTGCAATAGAGGCTAAAAATTCCCTGTACATTGTAAGAACCCAATAAATACAATTTCTTCTTTTTTCATTAACCAGCCAAGAGTTTTAGTTTCTACACCTATAAAATGAAGTGAATAATTATTGGACAACCTATCTTAAAGGGTTATTGAGGGGATAACATGATGCTACCTATGTGAAAATACTCTGAAAAATGAAAGTTAATCACAAAGATTAGGGTAGTATGCTATCCTTTATATTCTTTATTAATTTGTATATGGAGATATCAGTGACAGATGAATGCCAAGAACAGATGAGAACCAAAACACTAAATAAAGCATTTGTAATTTTTTTTTACAGTTAATCACTCTTATTTATGAGGATTATATAATAATGATGTCTACCTTTAAAATAAAAATCTGTATTATGAACAAAGTGTTGAATCCCTATACTGACATTTACTGACAGTAGCACAGGTCACTTGAATGCCAATTCTGTATTAGGCAGTATTCTAGGTGTATAACAGATATCTCATTCAAAATTCATAACAACCCAAATACGCATTACTGCTTCTGTACCTTCATTCTTCCTGGGTAGTAGTATGGATAAGAGCTAATGTACATAAATCATGAACATGATACATGATAAGCATTCCATAAACAAACAATAGTTATTATTACCATTATTGTACCATGGTGGAGGGGGCTTTCATTTCTTTTGTGGATGGGAAAGCTCCAGACCAAAGAGGAGAAATGGTTGCATATACTTACAAGACTGGTCAGGCTCATACACTGTCTAATGACTATTTAGACTCAGATCATACATTTAGTATCTGTTCTTTTGAAAATTATCCCAGAGACCAGAAAATCTGGATTCCACCAGAAGATTCATCAGTACATGTTAAAACTTACCTTTATTTTTATCTATACCATGACACCTTAAAAAAAAAAAGTCAAATTCTGGAGTGGACCTCAGGACTGAGTTTAGCAGGTCCAGTTCAAAAATCATTTTGCCTAGAGATAGCCCCAGAAAGGAATCAAGCAAAAACCTTCCTGGGCTATGTGATCTATTGCCAAACTGTCAGCACCACCACCACTTTTGTTGCTTCCCAGAATCCCTTTCCTATGTAGTTTTAAGTTAGGGATCGCCAATGAGAGGACTTCCCAGGAGATTTGCAAAGTACAAATGAAACTGTCATTAATATTAAGAAGTCGTAAGGGTCAGGCAAGGCAGCTTCTCCTGACTTGGCAATTTTCCAGACCTCCCCAGACGCTCCCCACTTTGCAGTCACAGCAGCCTAGCAGGACTTGCCATGGGGTCCCTCTTTGTAATAGCCAGACTCAGTGGTTTCTCAAACTTTCTCAAAAGCTCCCATGATTCTACCCATGCCAATGCTTTGAAGTGGTTAGTGACTATTTCTCCAGTTCTCTTACTATAGCTTTCACTCCCCAGCTCCTCCTACATTCCTATGCGTGCTAATTCCTGATTTAAAGCCTTTACATCTATATTTTTGATAGTGGTTCTGTCTTCCTGACCAAACCAGACTGTCTCAGGCTACCTTCAGAAATGCACTTTGAATTAAGTCTCTTTAGCTTCTCTTTTTCTCCCCATTTCTATGGTTATATGTAACTATGCATTTCAAAATATGTAGGGACTGTTGTTTGCCACTTTCAGGAGTAAATCTTATTTTATTTCAGACAGGGTACATGCAGAGTTGACTGTATGTAGCAGACTTTAATTCATTCATTCAACAAATATTTATTACGTTCTGACTCTGTACCAAACTCTGGGGAAAACCATGATGAGACGTGGCCCTACCCTCATGGAACTTACAATTTAATAGGGAAAATTGGCATGAATTAAATATTTAAACAAGGAAATGTAAAACTTCAACTGTGACAAGGGCTAGGAAGAAATTCGGGATACTCTGCCAGTTCATATAGGAACGTCTGACCCACTCAAAAACATTAGAGATTTCCCTGAGTGATAAAAGTGTAAGGATAATGAAATTAGTCAAGAGGAGAGGAAAGGGTATCACTTAGAGCGAATACAGAAAGTGTAATATAATTCGGTGGAGAGCTAGGAGGAAGATAATGGTAAACAGAAAGAGCTACAAAGTACATGGTTAGAGCGAGGTAGTGGTGGTGGTGGGTAGAGTGAGGATGTTGAATGGTGTGATGTAGGAAGTGACCAAACCGCACATGACAGTGTAAGTCATGTCAGCATTTTGTTTAGTCCTAAAAGCAGTCGAAAGTCACAGAACACTGTTTCAAAGGATACTGGCATGATCATATTTACAGAGTTTAAAGACCAGTCTGCCTAAATATCAATGAATGGATTAGAGAAGGGGCTGAATAAAGGATGGAACTTTAGGAAACTACTTCAATAGCTGAGGAGAGGGACGTAATCACTTCTTTCACAAATAGAAAGGCTCAGAGGTGACAGGTAGCTGGTGTGGTAGAAGACAAGATGAAGAAAAGATGATGAATTCAAGACACATTTAGGAGGTAAACTCAACATGAGGTGGTGCTGTACTGGATGAGGGGAGTAGGGAGAGGAAGGGGATAAGGATTCACCCCAGATTTCTGGACTGTGCAACTGGATAGATGGTGGTGCTATTCACTAAATGAAGAGCAGAGCTTTAGGACCAGGCTTTGAGGGGAGGACATGGTTTGACTGAGGATCTTTTAAGTTTGGTGGACCTTTGAGATGTCCAAGAGAAGTCAACTACGCAACTGGATATCTGTGAAATGGGATTGAAAATGCATACTCTGTAAATCAGATGTACCCCAACCCCAATTTTTTTCAATTCTCCAAAGCTTGTCTCATCAAGTTCTTAGTCTCAATTCCAATTGTTCAGGTGACAGATTATCTGAAAGCCATGATCATGTGATAATGCCTAAGATAAAAAGGAAAGACAGTCATGATGGGATTCATTCTGACAGTCTCATGCAGAAAAGGATTTATAGCCCAGATAATCTGCCTGATAACTTTGCAACCTCTGGCAAAACCTCAAATCCCAAAGTTGTCAGAGTGAATGAGAAATGAACAAGAGCCACCTGAGGTGACAGTGAACTTAAGCAGGTCGTTGAGCATGGGGGTTCATCTGGCTCCCCAGATCAGGAGAGAAAACCTGGAGGATCTCAAAGGCGGAGACAGGGTAGGCTGGGGACTCTCTCAGAGGACACGCAGGTGATATAAACGTCCCAGTGGAGAGTCTAGTCTCAAAGGCTGCAACAACCAGACACACATGAAAGTGCTGAGAACATGTTGATTATACCCACTGCAAACAAAGAAAAAATGTAGTTTAAAAAGTTATCTCAGGGCTTCCCTGGTGGCGCCGTGGTTGGGAGTCCGCCTGCCGATGCAGGGGACAGGGGTTCGTGCCCCGGTCTGGGAAGATCCCACATGCCGCGGAGCGGCTGGGCCCGTGAGCCATGGCCGCTGAGCCTGCGCGTCTGGAGCCTGTGGCTCCGCAACGGGAGAGGCCACCACAACAGTGAGAGGCCCGCGTACCGCAAAAAAAAAAAAAAAAAAGTTATCTCAATCCGATCCTTCATATCCCCTCTGTATGTCTCCACCGAAACAGTGAATATACTCTTATCACCACCACTTCCTCAGGTTAATATTGAGTCAACAATTAATCATTATCAATAAACCCAAAATATTGTTTTGACTCTGTCTGTATACTTATTACAATGGTCACTTTTAAGTAAATAGATGGATAGTTTGGTTCAATTTGTCCTCACCGTATCTTTAAAAATCAAATTAAAAACCTCGTCAGTGTGAGAAACCATGTTTCTCAGGTATGCCCAGTGTGGCTGGAGCCAGAGACACTGATACATAATTGAATTTAGATGTATTATTTGTTTGTTTAATCATTCAGTACTTGCTGGTAGTCTATAATGCTCTTGATGCTATAGTAAACATAAACAGCTTGGAAAGGGGAGGAAGTGTGGGGAGGCAGAATTTACAGTCTCCTACTGATTCCAGTCTCAAGTTCAGAAGAGAAAAGAAAAGATACATAAAAACACTTTTATCAAGTGTTTCAGAGCCTGTAACCTATATGCCAACGTTAAAACGAGTATAAGAAGGGTACAGATAAAAAGCTACGGGAATTCATCGGAGTGATCGTGCTACTTGTGGAATACAGATGTAGACTTTCTGAAGGAATATTGAAGGATAGGTAGAGTGGTGAGAAAGGCATTACAAACAAAAGAAAGAAGATCAGCAAAGGCAGTGAGGTGGAACAAAGAGGATGTGTAGAGAGAGCAGCAAGTGGGTCAGCTTTGCCTCTGCCGATTCTCTCTCCCCTCTAGGTCTTTGCACGTGGTGCTCACCCCCTCTTCTCTTCACATAGCCACACCCTACTAGCTTATACCTCTCTTGAACATAACCCTGGGGAGTCAGTCTGAACCCTAGACCAGACTAAGTTTGCTTCTTTTATCCTGTGCTTTCCTGGTCATGACATTCACCCCTCTCTACTCTAACTGCTATCAACCTGTTTGGTTGGTGTACCCCACTAGGCTATGAATGGCTTAAGAGCAAGGACTCTGTTGTAGGCTGAATAACTGCCCTCTGAAAGATGTCCATGTCCTAATTCCCAGAACCTATAAACATGTGACCTTACATAGTAAAAGGGACTTTGCAGATGTGATTAAGGATCTTCATATTGGGAGATGATCCTGGAATATCTGGATGAGCCCAATGTAATCATAACAGCAGATTTAAGAGAGCAGCAGGAGGATCAGAGTCAGAGAGAGAAGATGTAATGATGGAAGCAGAGGTCAGAGAGGAAAGTAGATGCTAAGCTTCTGGCTTTGAAGATGAAAGAAGAGGTCATAAGACAAAGAACACAGGTGGCCTCTAGAAGCTGAAAAAGACAAGGTTACAGATTCTACCCCAGAGCCTCCAGAAGGGTCACAGGCATGCTGATGCCTTGATGTTAGCCCAGTGAAACTGGTTTTGGACTTCTGACCTCCAAAACTATAAAATAATAAATTTCTGTTGTTTTAACCCATCAAATTTATGGTAACTTCTTGCCGTAGCAATAGGAAACTAATACAGACTCAACCATATTTCTTCCCTAACACCTAACCCAAGAGCTTGCACAAAATACATATTCAGTTAAAAAAAAAAAAACTATTAGATGAAGGAAGAAATGCTGTCCTGTAATATGAAGACTGGAAGCCAAAGACAGGAGTGATAGAGGTGTGAGTAATATCATAAGGGATCCTGAACATTCCTGAGATGGAACCTAACCTGAGCTGGTGGGATCAGCAATGGTGCAGGGAGAGGAACTATTTGTTTTGAAAAAGCATAAAGAGAAGGAAGAGGTGACAATGGCTGGGAACTTGCTGGCACAAAAGACTAGAATGTCTGGAATGATCTACAAAAGAACTGAAAAATGTTATGAGCCAGATCTTCTAGTTGTCCCAGGGGTTTTCTAGAGAAGAGCAGTTTGCCTTGCAAGAGTTCAACTGTGAGTTAATGCTCCAATCAATCAGGTTTGGGGATAAATTAGTGACAGACAGGAACAACAGCTTCCCTTTTACTTATTTAACTTGACATGACCAAGCAGTAATTGATTTGATCAGATTTTGTTCACCTAATTTTCAGTGCATTAATACATTCTTCATTTCTTGCGGCACCATCATCATTGGTTTGCATAAGATTTTTTTCCTGCATTATTTATTCTCATTTATCCCAAATATTATAATATACTTGATGTTTACCCTTTTATTTGTATGGGTTCTTATAAAACATGTATTATTGTTTTCTCTGAATGCATTTTTATAGTGTTATGCTATAAATCTCAGTTTGTTCTTTTGAAAAAATCTAGTATTGCATTTTTAAGATTTACACATGTTGCTATGGGTACATCTCACTTCTAAATGCTGTTTAGTGCTCCTTAGTGGAGCCTACTACATTGTACCTACTTATTTCTCCAGGGATGGATATCCAAATCACCCAGAATTACTTCCAAATCTTTACAAACAATACTACAATAAATATCCCCATACATGTCCTCTTACAGGTCCATGCAAGAATTTGTTTGAATGTATATTCAGAAGATGACTTGCTGGATCATAAGGCATATGTATATATACTTGGTTAGATGCTGCCAAATTCCTACCCTGAATATCTATCTGCACCAGTTCTCGCTTCTATCAGGAATTCATCTGGGTTCCTATACCTCCACAGGATGGGGTGAACGCGAAGAGTAGATGGCTCAGGTGTGCAGTAGCAGAGGTAGCAATTGGGACTTCTCTCAGACAGAGCTAATCATATAGTCATATCCCTGAAGGTAAGGTTTTCCTGGCTAGATGAAAGCTTTATCCCTCCAAAGGGAGCCAGTGACAAAAACAAAACAAACAAACCCACAAAGAGAACAAGAAAAAAGTCATTAAACAAACCAATGCTTTCACTCTTCTTCCTGCCTGTAGTCCTGCATTTAGGGTTTCTGCCTTTACCCCCTCCTTCATCTGTGTGAAGATTCCCAGGCTCCCAGGTGCAGGGTGGGAGGGAGTAGTGAGAGGTGAGAAACTACAGGAGAGAGCTCTGGCCACACTGGTCTTCTCTTCCCCTAAGGTGACACTTCTGTTCTAGTCAGCAGCCTGGGATAGTGTTTCATTTCAGAAGCATCCTCCACTGAGGAAGAGGCCAATCTGTAGCACTGAAAGCAAGGTCGAGTGCCCCTCACACAGTGAGAAAAGGTCGGGGCCACACTGCAGGATATCTGTCTGTACTAGCTCCACACCAGAAGGGCTAAAAAATTGCTTACTACCTCCTGGCCCCCTTTGAAGCCACAGGATGGCACTGCCCTTCCAGATGTGCCCTTGCAACTGCTCAGTTAGATGGCATCCACCTGACAAGACTTCAAATCTCCCAGCCATGGAGTCCAGATGTTGAGGACCTGCCACAGTGAAACTCAAGAAGGCCAGGAGATGACTCCCCGGTGTCTCATGAAAAATTATCAACCCAAGCTTACATCAGTGCTAAGGATAGCCTCGGTCACGTTTGCGACAAGGGGAGGGTTACAGGGATCGGAGAGATGGAGAGGAAGCTATTAGGTCATCCATATGTGGTTTCCTGGACTGAATTCAGTCCTGAGTGACTGAGGATGCAGAACCTGGAGGAAATGGTGTGGCAGGATAGGAAAGCATCTTGTGTTCATCTGTCTAGAGAGTGTTAGAACCAACTTGGGGAGGCCCTTTCTGGCACCCACTTCACACCATCAACCTCATTTTCTTCACTGTGTGAGGAGAGAGGCAGGTAAAGATGCAGACCCTGGTGGAAAGAATTCCCCACAGTAGGCAGGTGGGCCAAATCAAGAAGGTATCTCCTCCACAAAGATCTCTCTCCTCTCCCCTGAGCTAGCTCACTAATAATAATAAAACAACCAACATCTGTAACTTTAATGGTAGTATTAGTCTATCTTCCACGTGATTAACTAAGGCCCAGAAAGTTTATCACCGTCTAAGCTCCTGCCAGTAGCAGAGTCAGAATTTGAACCCACATCTCTTTGACCCTGGAAATTGTTCTCTTAACAAACATTATACTACATCTCTCCTGGATGCTTTTATACATCTATTTCTCACCCTAAATCATTATAATTTGCTCGTATTAGTCTGTGAGCTTTAGGACCAGGGTGACGTCTTATTCATTTTTGTATCACTCCCACCTCACACTGTTACCAAGCATAAAATGGTGGCAAACATGTACAGAACGCTTATTATGTACCAGGCTCTATATCCAGAAATTCACGTGGATTAACTCATTCAGTCCTCTCAACAACCCTATGATATAGGCGCTATAATTTGCACCATTTTATGGAGAAGTAAACTGAGACACACAAAAGTTAATCAGTGTGTCCAGGGTCACATAGGTAATACGTGGGAGACCTGGGCACGCTGGGTCCAGAGTTTGTGCTTTTAAACCCTGAATTATTCTGCCTTTGAAATCAACAACATCTGAAGGTTGCATTTTTCACACTTTCAGCTCACAGCGTGCCACAGCCCTGCTTCCACAAAACAGGTGCCCTGTCCACATACATACAGCCAAGGAATGTACCTCGTCCAGAGTGTTCAGGCCAGAAAACAAAATCCAAAGCTCAGAGTCTGTGCCTCTTTCCCGTCTCCATCAACAACTCAGCACTCATTTTCGTCATCACCTCTTTGGCTTTTCCCATGAATGCTTAGTACTATCACTTGCATTTCTGTAAGACTGGAGCTGCCTTCAGTTATTCAGAATATTATTTATCTGTTTCCTAGGTGCCAGAGAGTTCAATGTTACCCAAGAGCCTGGAAGGATTACTGAATAACCAAGAGGTTCCATGCAAGAAAGGCCTGATTGACACTTGGGTATCTAACACTTAACATTTAAATTATAAATATAGTCATGTAAGACAGAAAGCCCCATTGTTTGAGACTTTCTGTCTTACATGCATTATCTGAAACACTGGTTCTGCAGAATTTAATAGATTACTTATGTAAGAGATTCCTTGATCCAGTAAGTTTGAGAAATCCCGATTTAAAAAGCAATGCCAGAGTCTTTCCTTCAGGGCTTCTCAGAGCCTTTAGCATGCATTAATGTGTACCGTGATTCTTCTAGACTGACCTCAGAAAATAGCTTTTCATAAAATGACCAGGAAGAAACGAGCACACTACTGGGTTAGAAGTAAGACTTGCAATTACAGTCTCATGAGGCATAAAGGGAGAAATCATACTACACCACTGAATAGATGACAACATTGTTTACTGCACATTCATAATTTGGGACTTATCCTAAACTCTGGGACCCAACAAGCACATACAGTGAGTGATCAATACCCAAGTTAATACTGTGGAGGAACAAAAGTAGACATATGAGTGGCTGAGAAGAAAGGACATCAATTAGGGCTGAATAGGTCAAAAAGTTAAAGACATTGGATTTCACATCTGAGTTATCTCAATTATCTGGTCTGAGATTGGTACACAGGACTTTATCTGCAAAGGCAAGCATATTATTTGTCCAAATTCCAGGTCACACGATGACTGCTACAGATGGTGTGCATAAGGTTTGATAACAAATCCTGATTGCTACAATTCTCACCCACAGGATTACTTTGCCTCTAGATCTTCAATATATCTTAACTCATAATAAAATGAACCTGATGAAACAGAAACGCAATGATATTACCCTTTTACAAAATCTTTTAATGGTTCCTCACTGCATTTTGTCTAACATCCAAACTTCTTAGCTTGGCATTCAAGGCCTTTCATCTGATGACCTGAAGTTTTTCTACCTTGTAAGAACTCCAGTTGGGTGCTACGCTCCCACAGAGCCCTCTCCCCAGTCATACCAAATTGCTTTCACTGGGTTACACTGCTTTATGATACCTCTACTCTTTCTCACAAGTGGGCTTTCTGCACAGACACAACCTTAGTCCCCTCACTTCCTGCTAAGAATCAGTTCCCACATTCTATTCCAAGAAGCCTTTCTTGACTATGTCCCAAGATCACGGGTTCTTCTTATCTGTCTCATTGCACACTTGAGTAAGCCGATCATCACAGACATCACATGTCTAATTCACCTCTATGACCTCAAAAGCTAGCACAGCACTGCATGGCACACTGCAAGAGTGGTTACCGTCCCCCACTTCACAAATGGGGTGGGAACAATGGCTTCAACTCATGCCCCCAACCCACCCATATAAGCAAGAAATCTAGTCTTTCCCTAGGCAGCACTCCTTTCCCCTGCTCCTTCCAGAACTCCCCCCCCCCAATCTCAAAAAGGCTAGTTAATTTCTTTTGCCTCAGACCGGGATTCACTGCCCAGTGGTGCCCCCTTGTGGTTGGTACATCCCACAACAACTACAGGAAATTGGTTGCTTGGGAAAGAGTCATTGGCTCGTTGCTCTGGGCTGCCTGTCTCATCTGAAGCAAGGACGCTGAGGTCAGATCTCCTGCTCTATTCCCTCATGCAACTCCTTGCCAAGAAAGTAAATGTTCCTCAAATTATGAGAGAAGAATGTTCCCTCACTTGTAATACTCAGTCAAGTCTGACCCACACCAAAACGGACCCAGGTTTCCAGTACCACAACTCTGGAACAGGTTTCTCTCTGCATTTCCCCACGGCACAAACTTGCTATAGGAAGGTGGTGGGCAGGGATAGGGAAGAACTTGGACCATCATTTTGTCCAAGACGCAGACTCATTCTTCCTTCCTCCCCTTTCAACAGATTCAGTGCGGAAGCCAGTTTGCTGGCCCCATCTCTTCTCTCCAGTGGAAATTTTATAGCAGAAAACTTGGGGCCAATGCCTGCCCTGGCATTGGTTAGAGTTAATCTGGTCCACCCACTTCAAGAGGTTCCAGGAACCTCCTATCTTAGAATGAAGATTTAGGACCTCCATCCTTTCTTCCAACCCCTTATGCAAATAGGTCCATATTTCGTAAGCAACCTTCCCCACATAACAACAGTTTTTCTCTCTCATGCACATATGTATGTTTTAAGTGGAGGAGAAATACAACAGATCCAAGCAGCAAAACCTACAAAAAAGAGGGCCAGATTGACAGAAAGAACATCAGGAAACATGATGTTTCGAATACATCGAATACACCTACTGCTCCTCAGTAAAGGTTTCTTTGCCCCATAACCAAATCTTCCCAGGAGGATGAAAGGTTGATCCAGGCTGCCACACTCTGAGCCCAGCCAGTCCTTGTAGAATCAAGCCTGAGGTATTCCCACTGAGTTCCAACACCCCTTTATTCTTTCACTTTAACAAACTCATTGACATTTCTATTTCTTATTAATCAGCTTTAACATATTTTACAAATTGCCCTGGTAGCATGATCACCAATCCTCTGGATTTACAGAACTCACCTCACTTCCTAAATATCACATGTGGCAGAACATGTGTCATTTTCTACAAATATTGAAAAATCAATAATTGCTGCCAGAAAGCCTGTATTTGTTCAGATCCCAGGCAAAGATAAATGAGTAGAAATACCATTCTCTTTTAAAATTCAGAAATAAGACAGATCTTACTGCTTATTCTTTTGATGCTTCTACAATGTGCCTGGCTTCAATAATCAGAGACACAGCCTGCCTCCTTTCCTCTTCCTTCTGCTACGTTTTTATTATTTTACATCTATCTCTAAATGAACAGATTTAGCATACCACCTCATCAAGCAGAGTGAGAGGCACAGGAACAAATACATAGAGCCAGCTGGGATGGGAAGGAGAGTAGAGTTAAACACAGGTGTACGGTCCTAAAGTGATGTTCCAAAGAGTACAGAATTTTGAGTTCTTTTCTTTCTGTCTAATACAGTATATATACGTATATGTTTGTATATTAGATTAAGTATATAAATATTACATGTTAATATGCTTATATAATATATATTGTTAAATACTTATAAACATAACATATATTTAATATAAATATTATGTTATATATTTAGTTTAATATGAATATAATATATATTTAATATATTAATGTCACATACAAATATATATTATATAAAATATATATTTTAGTTATATACATTCACTAAATACTGTCAAGATATATAGTAAATATTAGGAAAGTTTACTCTTCAAATATTTTAGAAAGAAAATGAGAAAAAGAGATAAAGAAGGTGTGGTATACAAATACAATGGAATATTACTCAACCATGGAAAAGAAGGAAATCCTGCCGTTTGCAAAAACATGGATGGACCTGGGGCCTTATGTTAAATGAAATAAGCCAGACAGACAAATCCAAATACTGCATGGTAACATACGTGGAATCTAAAAAAAAAACTCCTAGAAACAGAGGGTAGAAAGTGATTGCCAGTGACTGAAGGGGTGGGAGAGATGAGAGATTGGTTAAAGGGTGCAAATTTTCAGCTATAAGAGGAATAAGGTCTGAGGATCTAATGTATAGCATGTTGACTATAAATGGTAACACTGTGTTGTATAATTGAAATTTGCTAAGAGTAGAACTTAAGTGTTCTCACACACACACAGAAAAAGATAAATATGTGAGGTGATGAATGTTAACTAGATCCTTTCACAATGAATATAAATATATATCAAATCACTGCAATGTACAATTTAAATATCTTCCAATTTTTTGTCAATTATACCTTAATAAAGCTGAAATTAAAAAAAAAAGAAAATGAGAATAAGTACAAGCTGAAATATATTTTTCTGTTTTCTCAATGGGCTGTCTTGCATACTATCTGGTAACCAAGCCACTTCGAAGATCACTAGTTTAAACACTTTTCTGTAAAGGGCCAGCAAACTTTTTCTGGAAATGGCCAGAGAGTAAACATTTTAGGCTTTGCAGGCCATGTGATCGCTATCACAGCTAATCAACAATGTCATCGTAGCATAACAGCAGCCAGAGACAGTACATAAATGAGCAAGTGTGGTTGTATTCCAATGACATTCCTTTTACAAAAACAGGCAGCCGCCAGATATGGCCCCACTGGCTGGCTGTAGCTTACAGATCCCTGGCTTAGAATATGATGAAGAGATGTTCAAGGAAGTAGTGTGAAGGTAAACTCATGAAAACTATTGAAAAAGTCATTAACCTGCCATTTTTCTCTGTTTATTCTCCCCAAACTCTTTTCTTCCTCAGGGTTCAAAATCTGTTTGGTGCGCCCCTGACTTAGAACCTGGATCTGAAAAGGAAAGGATGAGACCACATATTGATACAAACAGCAGAAAGAAGACACCTGCATTATTTGAGTGCCTGGATCCCGCTATCCCTGAAATCAGCAAAACTGTACATACGCTTCCTACATGAGTCGAAGGAAAGGAAAGTATCTTTCTTATGCCCATCTCAGCTGGACCCCTATAACAGAAGACAATAACTAGGGGAAAAGCACACAGATTTATTTAATGTAAGTTTTACCTGACACGGGCCTTCGTAAGGAAATGAAGACCCAAAGAAACAACTCAACCTGAGTGTTTTTTATAGTAGTTTTGATGAAGAGTGCAAAGTCATGAGAAAATGTGATAGGACAGAAAAGTATGAGCTAAGAGCAGTAACCCGGCGGGAACTTAGCAAACCCTGTTCGCTCAAATTCCTCTCAGTGTCCCTCCATCTTTGGAGACAAGGATGCTCCTTTCCTCCAGGTATAGGGAGGGTACCTCCCACATGAGGGTCTTTTGACTTGCTTCAGGGGAATTTCAGAAAGTCCTTCCTACACCTGCCATTTCTCAAATTCCTTCAGTTTAAAATATTCAACATGCCAAGGTGCCACATTTGGCTGTAACATATGCTGAATCCTCTCAAGGCCCCAAATTCCCTTTCAGTTTTTGTTGGTTTGGGTTGGATCTTTGTCACTGGCAGCTAACAGCGAGTAATATATCCTGATTAACAATATGCATTATTTCAATTACTCTTAATACAATTCTACTAAAGAAATTATTTCTCATTTTATAAGTGAGGAAACAGAGGTGTAGAGAAGCTAGTTACCAAAGTGTACACTTCTGGGAAGTAGTAGGGCCGGGTTGTGAGTTCTGAGGGGGCTGGTGACAGTAAGCCCCACTGGCCCTGTGATACTTGACAGTCTGTCCTGCAAACTCATGCATCTCGGGTAGCCAAAAGAATAAATACACAGAATTCGTTCCAGAAGCTTCCACGTGTGTCACTGAGTTAAATTCCTATTTAACTAAGGGAAAATGGGTATCGACCACAGTTGGCTTGATCGCAAATGTCAGGCTCTTTGAATTATTAGGAACAGCAATGAAAAATTGATTACATTTAAAACATCCTATGAAAAGTTTTACAATTGCACATTAAGAAATGGTGTTAGGCAAATAAGAACTAATTGTTCTCAGCTGCACTGGTAAGAGCCCCGTCTGCCTTCCCAGTACAATGCATATTCATTTCATTTGAACAAGAAAAGTAAATAAAAATAAAAAGTCCCAGATCTCATTCACATTCAATCACTATAATTCTGAGCCTAAGGTTATCCTCCAAAGGGAGGATAGAAAGGCAACAACTAAGGCTTTCCCTAATCAGTTCAAACTGGTCTAGAAACCTCTAGCTGACCACAAGTGCTGAGACCCCCCCCCCCAAAAATTCACAGGATAAGAATACCACATACCATGCAATAGATGTGCATCCAAAAGTTTGTGTGTGAATTTAAGGGGTGGGTTAAGTTATTTTAAGGGTCCTTAGGGAGTTCGCTTGAAAAACTGTCAAAGTAAATATGCCTTCTGCCTACACGTGCCACCAGCCTCAACTGGCAGCACTCTGACCCAGAGTACCATTAGAATTCTGAGCCTAGCTAATCCCATTGGCCTCACTTCCTCATACTTCATTAGGAGTAAAAATAGAGTACTCTGGTCAGCTCCCCACATCTATTCCCCATACTGTGATCCCTCTCTTCCTGCAGCAGTCAAAATAGGCTAGTTTATGTTGTACTAACAAGCTATGCCAACATGTTCAGCAGCTTAAAACCACAAGGCTCATTTCTCATTTAGGCAAAATGTCCATCACAGACTCTTTCCAGTTTGCCTTGGACCTTCACAGTTTTTGCACTGAAAGTGCCAGAAAACTAGGACAATTGCTAGAGAGCTCTGTACCATGTTATGCCACATAATTGGGCAACACATTCTTAGTTGGACCTCTACTTTGAGGTAAACCAATCTACAATGGGAGTGATAGCCATACTTTTAAATTGATGCTTGCTCGAATCCTGTTTTCATTGTTCTTATCTGTTCCAAAGTTTTCTCAATTGTATCTTTTTCTGTTTGGAAATGTGAAGTATTTTACTTTTCTGTGAAGTACTTTTTTGTGTATATATTTTATTTCCTTTCATTCCTGCTTGCAAATCTGCCCTTTTTTCCCCCAATACAGCCATCTACAACTAGCACATGATACTAATGCTTTGTTCTCTGAACTTTTACCATGGACCTGCACTCATTAGTCTGCCTCCCAAGTCACCTCAAGTGCCAATTTGAGCAAATGCTTCAGCACAGAACAGCACGGATGATCACTTTTCCAGTCTTTGAAGCAGCTCCTTGTTTTTTACCATTAAGTCCCTAAGCAAATGCCATATATTTAATTTTTTTAACAGCAGCACCATTTTGAGGCACTAATTTCTATATCAGTCAGAACAAACTAGGTTATGCTGAGGTAACCAACAAATTCAAAATTTCAGTGGTTTAAATAACACAAAGGCTCAATCCTGTTCCTGCTTTGTGTCTATCATGGATCAGCAGGAGGGCCCTGGTCCAGGACCCCAGGTTGATACGGCTTCAGTATTTAAAATGTCAATGTCTGCCAAGGCAGATCGAAGCGGATATGGTACATCCTGAACAAGCTCTTAAAGCTTCTATCTGGAAGTAACACACATCACTTCTGTTCACCTGTCACGTTGGTCCTTGCAAGCCAAAGGAAAACCCTCGATTCCAGAAGGATGGAAAGTGCAGTTATGCCATGCACCCTGAAGAAGAGAGGACTGTAATACTGTGGGCAGCCCCAACGACTACCAGCTCTATTCTACCCCAGCGCCAAACTCAATCTTCATTCTGACATTCCTAATGCATCCTCTACAACTCTTTCAATTGTTGAATGGTGTAGCTGATCCCGGAATATTCTCTCCAACCCCTGACTTAACCAATACCTGTTATCTCTTAGATAACCATGCCCCCAGTAACCCCTTTCCAAATTTTTCCTTTCCTATTCTTTTTTCCTTTCTCTCTCATGCACACAGTCACCCCCTTTTCTTCCCAGAGTCACCATGTAGGGTCAGAATACTTCGTTTCATGATATCCTACCTCCAGACCTTTATTACTCTCCCATCTTTCTGTAAAAACCATCTTTCTCTGAGGTTCTTAAACACGACAATATCCCTTCTATCCCTCCTTGTTACTCACTACCTTCTAGCCCAGCTTCTCTGTTCATTGACCTTCTTAACTCCAGCGACCTTTACTTATGTTCTAATTCAACCACTCAAGCCCCTGGCCACACTGCAATTCTTGTATTCACCTGGAACTTGTCCTCTACCTTTGAAATCTTAAATTTGATTATCCCACTTTCTGGTCAAAATATCCTGTCCTTTCATTCCTGTTTGAGACTACCAGTATTATAGCTCTCGTTCCCTTCTCTCTTCGGCTGTTAGAGTAATTCAAACACCTCCCTCTTAAACAGTTTACCTGCTTAAAGCCCTTCGGAAGCTCCCCATAGCACAATGGTTTTCAATCTTAGCTGCACATTTAGAGTCACTTGAGGAGCTTTTAAAAAGTCCTGATGCGGGCTTCCCTGGTGGCGCAGTGGTTGAGAGTCCGCCTGCCGATGCAGGGGACACGGGTTCGTGCCCCGGTCCGGGAAGATCCCACATGCCGCGGAGCGGCTGGGGGCCGCTGAGCCTGCGCGTCCGGAGCCTGTGCTCTGCAACGGGAGAGGCCACAACAGTGAGAGGCCTGCATACCGCAAAAAAAAACCCTCATGCTACACCACATACCAGATCAAGTGAATTCGAATTTTTTGAATGTCAAGCACCAGTACATTTTTTAAAGTTCCCAAGTGATTCCAGTGTGCAGCCTTAGTTGAGAACCACTGACCTGGAAGATAAAGTCCAACCATGAAAGGTAAGGTACTTAAAACTTGGCATGTTTTTTGCACATGTCTCTTTCCAACCACCTGCGTCAGATCATCTACGTTGCTTATTTTCCTGGGCTCCACCCCAGGAGATTGAATTATAGTGACTCCAGCTGCATTCCCAGAATCTGATTTTCACTAACTCTCCAGGTGACTCTAATGTACACTAAAAGTTGAAAATCACTTCCTGATTTGCACGTTAACTTAGTCACACTAAACTTTTGATATGTCCCTATGAATATGGGTTAGGGTACGTTAACCCCATCAGACAAAAATGTGACCTAAAACGTAATTGCGTGTCTGTTGCATTACTAAAAGTGTGGAAAGGATGAAGCAGACGAATAGAGAGAAACCAAGATGCCATGAGAGATCATGAAGACCAAGAGAAGAGATACCTATAGAGCTGTCCCAAATTCTGATATCTCCTGGTCAGGTCCAGGGTGTCCTTCTGTTATCGAGTCCAAGCTTGCTCTGCTCAGCGACGAGGTGTGGAGGCAGTGAATATGACTTTACTTGGAAAGCCAGCAGACCAAGAAGATGGCAGACTAGTGTCTCTAAATAACCATCTTCTCGGGCTTTGGATGCCAGTTTCTTTTATAGCACAGAGAGGGGGAGGTGATGAGGAAGCAAAGTAAAAAGGCCTTAAGTTTTGCAAGTATCCCCTGGAATGACTGCCTCGGGGAGGGGATGTGGTAATTTCTTCTTTCTTGCAGCCATCCACAGGTGGACAGGGTCAGGATGCTTCCCTGAACAAAGGCACTTCGGTTTAACATTCAGGCAGGGGGCAGGGTTCCCTGAGGCAGGCCATTGTGTATAGACAGTATCCTTTTAGTGAACAAAAGCAACCGGGAAGCAAAGGTTAAAGTAAAAGAAACAGATTCAACATGTAGTCAGACTTGGCTCTTCCCTGTTACACTTCCATTAAACCTCCTTTCCCTAAAAAAAGGCCAATGTGAACCTGTTCCTTGAATCCCAAATCACCTAATGATTCACCACGTTTAGTACTTTTCCAGCAGGGACCCTCTGCCCACCCAAGATAAATAAATATTTGTTAAATGAGTCATTCAATTTTGGCGCCCAAAAATTCTGTTAAGGGTGAAAGAATATCTGGGTACCTCTCTGTGACTAAGATAATCACTACAATGGTGTCATATTAATCAACTCAGTACAGAACTGAAGCCTCAGTCTGTCCTTGCCAGAAATATCCTGCTGCTTTTCCCTCTCAAAATACAGAACTCTCCTCCATATGTCAACAGATACTAAGGGCATCACATTTCTTACTCATCTAAGCCAAATCCCTTCTTCTCACCCAGTGGTGTCTAGCAGCCAGCTCATAAGAGCCAGTTGTTAAATATTCAGGAATTTTGTTAGCTAGTTTTCAAATCTTTGTAAGTTTGAAATCTGCCACAGTGGGAGTATTTATACCATACAAATTGGCAAATGCTACAAGTCAGAGCTGGGTTTTTGTTGCTATTGTTTTGGTAAAGCCAGTTTAACAGTAAAACACTACCCTCGTGTAAATTTCTTATTTATATCATCATTTAGAGTTTACAAAGTTCTTCAAGTTAATTTTAACACTATGAAGAAAGTATTGTCTTACTTTGCCTAAAGAAGACTGAAGCTTGAGGTGGTTAAATAACTTGCCTATTGTCACTGAGATTCAAAAAGAAAAAAAAAAAAATCTGACTTCTAGTTTATGCCTCTCTCCAAAGCAGTACTTTATTGAATGAGGTTAATAACTTCTAAACCTAAGGCAAAGGCTACACATTCTTTGCCTGATTAATTCATTCTTGAATTTCAATCATCAGCAAACATTTATTAAGTAACTACTGTATGTGGGACTCTGCGCCAGGCACTGGGATTACCAAGCCAAATAAGATGCAGTTCTTGTCCTCAAAGACCTCCCTGTCTATTGGGAAAGAAAGACATCTTACCGTATAAATCACAATAGAGTGTGGTATATAGAGCCCTGGGCCCATATATATTCACTGTGGCTGGAAAGAAGTCAGATATCTGCCAATGAATTGTGCTCTTGACAGTAATGAAGTTTATTCCATTTTAGGACAACCAGAATGGCACTTTTAAAACTTCTTTGTCTCATTCTTCCCAATACATGTAGTGGATGACATGACAATTCTACAAAACGTATCACTACCTATATAATATGCCCCAAGATCAGGGACAGGAAGAAAACACCCATTTTTCCTTCTCAGATGTACACCCAAGCAATGCAAACATATTATCAGTGGTTTCCTTACATCCACCAAGAGGCAAGATGTCAAATAAATAATTTAGACTAGCTGAGGCACTGCAAGAAAACAAAGCCATCAGTCATCTTGGCTGCATTATTGATTGCCAATAACAAGATTCTTGCTAAGACAAATGACTCAGCTGTTATACTAGTGAGGTTTTAGCCTATCTCAACTACATAAATCATATTGAACTGTTGATTGTTTTAAGATGTACAAACATATCTATAATCATTTTTGCCCCCCAGTTTTTCAGCCTATGTAAAGGTGGCTCTTCATATGCGGAATATAGATTCATTATTTGCCCACTTACACAATTTTTCTCTGTTTGGATGTTACCACATGTCTGTTGCATCTATCTAACGGAGAACTATATCTGTTTACACTTATTCCTATAACACCTAGTTATTGGTTTAGAGATAAAAGAGAAAGAGTAAAATGCAATCACTTTAATCAAATTAGTTTATTCCTGATAAATCAAGGTGTGACAGAATAAATACACAGCTTTTGGAGTCAAAAGACATTGGTTCAAGAGTAGCCTGTTGGTTGTGTGACCCAGGACATCTATTTCTTATCCAAGGCTTGGTTTCCTTTACAAAATTGAATAACATCACCTGACCTGCTTACTTTCTGAGGTTATTGTGAGACTAATGAAAACTGGAAAATGTTAAAGCACTCGATATAGATGAGGAAACTGTTACAACATAAACATGTCCTTTTATGAATTAATTATCAAGGTGTATCTGTTTGGTATTCCAAGTGGAAACAGACGAAACACTCAAATTAAAATAATTCCAGGTGTGTTGATTTACCAAGGGACTAACGACAAAGGTGTGGGTGAGAGCAGAGGAACCACAAGAGATAGTGCAGGAACCTGAGGCTAGCAGCATCATGACTGTGATTACAATAAGCCTGAAAAGATGTAAGGTGGGAGGAATTACATAAAGAACCCAGCATGACAGAATCGTGAAGATCAGGCTATACTGAGAAGAGCCAAGGTCTTTCACAGACACAGCCAGCAAAGGAACTAGAGAGATGTATTCTGGTTTCTCCTCATTGGCTACACCCTACCAGCAGCCAGGAGATACAGATGCTTTTGTTTACATAACTCACACGGGTCAGGATCCTAGGGCAAAGAGCAAGGTGGAAAGGGACAAAGTGTATCTGGAGGGACAAAGGCAGAAATCCAGCACAGTGGGAAACAATCTTCATTATGATTATTCTGTCACTCAGAATATCATCCCCAAAGCCATATTCTACTTTTCCTCTCCAAAGCTCCATTTCAACTCAGTTATGAAATCATCTTAACCTTCTCTCTGCTATTTCTGTCACATCCATCTCCTGAAATCCATGTCCTCTGTCCCTGTTCATGCATATATTAGGCAGGAATCTCTTGATTACAAGGGGCAGAGACCAGCTCAAACCGACTTAAGCAATAAAAGATACTTATTAGCTCATTAACTGAAAACTCCAGAGAAATTATGTCTTCAGCTATGGTTGGATCATTTCGTTAGGAATTAAGTCTTTCTCTCCTGTGTCATCTCCTTTCTCAGGCTGTGGTTTCCTCTGTTGGCTTCCTTCTTGGGTAGTCTCTTTTCCCACGGGAGATTCAAATATTTAAGGCTACTTTGATTCTGAACCTTGCATCGCAAAGGCAAATGGAGTCTTGGTGTCCTGTATCACATTCAGCAGCTTGGGAGATTATGTGGGGATTTGAAGCCAAACTTCTAGCTAAGAATAATTAGTATTTACTTCCCTGGAATGCCTTCCCTGCTCATCTCCTTTAAGGAGGTGAGTGACAACAGCACCGGGAGATGGCAACAATCATGACAGATGTGGAGTAGATTATGATGAATTCTGGCTCTTCTTGAAATCCATTTCACCCTTGACCCATACTGGATCTCTTCCTCACATTTTTTGGGGTAGAAAGAGATGGGGAAGAGAAATCCTGAATATGCACTACAGTTTAAATTTTAGTGTATGCAGCCAATCTGAAGCTGTCTTATTGTGAATATTAAGTGATATCCTTCAAAGTACTCACAGAGATGGCAGCTCAATAAATATTAGTACCCTGTGCTTGTATCTGACTTATTAATACTCCAGAGACAGAGCCAACAGTACCTGTTAGGATTCTCATGTCACAAATAAGGAAACTGAGCCTTTCAAAATTACTTAGCCAGTAAACAGAAAGCCCATGATTCAAACCCAGATTTGACTCCAAATCCTCAAATTGTTCTATTTCACCAGGGTGCCACCTTTACACCTCTTTGTTAAAAATCATTTTGAAGCATAAAATATTTAAGTAATGACAAAAGAGAGTTTTCCTTTAAGCTGGTGTGACATAATACAGCAATATATATTGGTCTCTGCCCCTAATTCCTGGCACAGAGTTCCTGAAACTCTTGTAATTTCCTGGGTGATAAGAGAACTGGGAACATCTTTTGTTCTAATATTTGTCCTTGTTCCTGGTTCTTGACACAGGGGTCCTGAAACCCTTGTAATTTCTTGAGTGACAGGAGTATATTTTGTTCTAATGAGGCAACTTTGGGTGGGCTCCTGGGTGGCTCCTGGAGGAGGGCTAGTTACTGGAAAGAACAAGCCATGATTAGAAGCTTGGCATTTTCAACCCCGCTCCCCATTTTCTTGAGAGGAGAGAAAAGCTGAAAATGGTGTTATGGTCAATCATGCCTTCATGATGAAGCCTCCATAAAAGTATCCTACCTGAGATTGGCACCTGAAGTAGGTGAGAGGAGTCTTGTGGGACTGAGCCCCTAACAGTGCCAGGTAAATAGTGTCAGAATTGAGTTAAATTGCAGGACACCCAGCTGGTGTCACAGAGAACTGCTTGTTGTGGGGAAAAAGCTCCACACATTTGGTGACCGAAAGTGTCATAAGTGTTGTAAACGTGGTAGTAGTGTAAAAGTAAAGGAGAAATGCGTAGGAGGAGAACACTAGCTTTTTCTTTTATAGCTGAGTATACCCAGCATCATGGGAGAGGAGACGCCATTTAGGTCAGGATATATGGGGACCCTAGAGTGGACTACAAAAGAACAGTTTATGCTTTAATACACAAATGTATACCGGATACATCTTCACAGTTGCTCAAACTTATCTTGCTTAAAGTTCAAAATACAGAGACAAATTTTCTAAGTGATCTCTGTGATTAAGGTGGAGTTCTTTCCAGTTCTTTCTAAAAGATGCATTTCATTTATTATCATTTTAGCAGCCAAGAGTGGCATAATTATAGCTGTAAAACAATTCCCGTGGCTGCCAATATTTTTCCATTCTAACCCACTATCACTTTCATCCAAATGTCCAGACTGTTATTCATCTCACAAAGACTGATGGAGAAATCAACACACTTCCAGAGAAGCAAAACAGAACCCACAAATAAAGCTTTAACATGGACCTGACTTTAACATGAAATCGCACTAGCCGTGCCCATCCAAATCAGAGAACAGCTGTAAGAAAAACCTGAGTTCTCCGTTTTCTGTATATTTTGTTTCATTTTCACAATAATGAGCTTTAGATTTAGACAATCTTGACTTTGAATCTCACTTGCTGTCTTTATGATTTTGAGCAAGTTACTTCACCTCTCTGAGCCTTGGCTCCTATATTCAAAATAAGTGGGAATAATAGCAACTGTCTCTGTGTTGTGAGGTATGCAAAATTTGTGGCACAAAGTCAATGTTTAGTATTACAAATCATCAGATGGCTTTAAAAATTGGGAGCTTAGTTTTCTATTACAGAAAAGCTTAGTTTTCTTTTATAGTGGTGGCAGCAAGAGGCTTCTTCATTCCTATTATATCAGGTGTTTCTTTCACAGTCTTGAGTTCTGAGATAGGTGATGGTATCACAATGTAGCTCCCTGCTAAGTCAATCACTCAGCTAAAGCCTGTGAACAAATAATCCTTTAGAAATGGCACTCCCCAGGTGCAACAAATGGATAGATTCTTGTTAAGTAGGTACTGCTTCTTTCCCACTCCTGTTGTTGCCTTTTGGTTTGTTTGGTTTTTATTATGCTCAAATGAGGAGAAAGTTTAACCAGAATAATATTCCTGCCCTCATCCCAGTCTCTTTGCCTCTAGAAGAGGCAAAACTGCTTAATCTGATCAGTGAGTTGGGAAAAAGTATCTGGGCATATCTTCTCATCCCATTAGGTGCCAGTCCTCCCAAAAAGAATGTGTGTATAGCTCTGTCCCTCTACATTTTTGATAGTTTCACAGGGGTCCAGTACTATCTGTGACTGGGTGAAAACATCTATTTAACTCTAGGTTCAGTGTTAATAAGCTCATTCATCTATATTTATAAGCTTTAATTTCCACTATCAGTTTTATGAATAACAAAGGTGATGGTTTTCTCTCTCATCTGCCTTACTCCTTTGTCTTAATTCTCAATGGATACAGCACCTAGACCAGAAAGAGGAACGTTATTTGGGGGGCCCTCTCAAACTTCAACAGTATGTTTTTATAAATAAGACCTCATCACAAAACGCACTCACTGCATCAAAACCATTTCCAAGTTCCTAATTACAATGATTCCCCCAAAAGAGATTTCACAATTTTTTAACAGAGTAACTTAGTATCTGCTACGTTTATTAGTCAGTTTGCCATGGAAGCAGCACCGATCTCTAGCTAGCTAAGCCCAAGATCCAGAAGCATAAAGATTTTATTCCTAATCTCTAAGGACTATATAATCTCTTCTATCTCAACAGTAACCCATTCTACCAAACTCTTTCTCAGGTCTTCTTCTGAGGGCGAACACCAATGTTTACTTTTTATATCAAAAAGACAAAAAATTTTAAATGCCCTATTTCCACGGCACTTTTTAAAAATTACATTTATGTTGGTTTTGCTTTCAATTTGCTTTCACATTTGTATCTGTTTTTCATCCTCATAATATTCTGCAAGGTTAAAAGAGCAGGTATTAGTCTAATAATTTTATGGATAAAGAAAACAAGTTTTAGAGAAGCAGTCATGATCAAGATTATACAGACCACAGCACAGTTAAAACTGAAATTCAATTTACCCAATAACCCGCCCTCAAGTTGCTTACGGCCTAGTAAGAGAGACAGACAAATAAACAAGAAATGATGGTCCAGATCACAGACACCATAACGGCCACCTTGGGAGAACACATAGTAGGGACTCGTGATCTAATCTTGTGGAGTTAGAGAAGACTTGCTGGAGGAGACAGAAGAGATGAATTTTAAGGTTTAAATGCTGGAGGCAAAAGGAACAATCTGTTCAAAGCAGGAGAAAAAATTGTTCAGGGAACCACAAATTGTCCAGAGGGCTGGAGTGCAAATTGCTAGCATTGAGCAGGAAGAGATGAGACTGGGGAAATAAGCAAGGACCAAACAGTACGGCCTTTTTTCCTTCAAGTATAAGAATACGGGCTTCATTAAGAACATATGGAGACTTCATAAGACCGTCTCTCATCAAATCAAGTCAAATATAATATGTCAATGCCTCTTTCCCTCTTAAACCCAAACCAAAGCAGAACACGACTAGAATACAGTCCCCAAAGAGTCAAGATTGGGGTACCATAACAAGGTTACCCCCTGTTTGCCTGAGAAGAGCATTTCAGTTTAAATGATAATTATATATTAACCTGACAATATATTCCCAAGACCACTCTGTGTCCAAAGAACTGCTCTTCCAAGCAACCTGCACTTTGTATTGGTCACTGTCTCCCAGGACTGAGTGATGAATGGCTGCTGTACTTTCGGCCAGCTGTGCTCGGGCATTCTGGCGGACTGTGACTGTCAGATGATTCGATTTTTTAGCACAACTTAAGAGTTTTCTTTTCCTTCTCCTTCTAGGACAATCAACTTGTCACAAGGCATTTTTCAATATATATGCATTTCATTCACACACACACGCTGAGTTATTTAGAACCAGGTACCTTCCTACATAGGCAAACACACACACACACACACACAACTAATGTTAAGTGGATGCATATCTCAGAATGGCACATCCAGAATATACAACAGTAATAATTCCTTGTATTTGCATAGTACTTTTTATTTATAATTTATATACAGCTGCTCCCAAAAAGGATGTGAGACACCTACAACCCTTTATAATTTATAAAGCATTCCATCTTCTGACAACCCTGTGAGGCAGTAAGAACAAAGATTAATAATCTTGTCAGGAAGAAAAGGAAAACATGAGGCTTAAAAAACTAGGTTGACTTCTCCAAGCCCATATCCAGAACTCAAAAAGCCTTGAGCTGTGTTCTTTCACTTGCACTGGACTATCTCCTCTAACAATCTGTGTACCAACAGCAATCCTTAAGGACATCCTGAGATACAATAATTTTAAAAAAATCATCACAAGTATGAGAACATATTCCAAATATTTTGTACTTACTCTCCACATCCCCACTCTCAATCTCTCAAGTGTTAAGAATCATGGCTAATATTTATTGAGTGCCTAGGATGTGACTATCACTGTTATAAGTATTTCACCTGTATTACCTTGTTAAATCCTCACAACAGCCTTATAAGTTAGCTAATATTAACTCCATTTTATGGATGAGAAAAGTGAGGCAGAGAAAAGGTAAATAACTTTCTCATACAGACATGGCTAGCAGGTTTTAGAGTTAGATTTCACACCCAGGCAGTCTTAATCGAGGACTCAATTGTTTAACCACTATTCTATATTTTTGTTCTTTGCCCAGAAATTTCTTCAGAATAGATGTGTCACAGAAATGGGTTTTGTGCTAATAAGGAGGTTTGCTCATATATATGATGTGTAGTATGCTCCTCTTTTCCCACATGCCTCAAGGGATCGATGACTTTCCAGATGACCCATGCAGTCTTCTCAGAACACCTACAAACGCTTCCAAATCCACATGCAAGCAGAATTTCTAACAGAGTTATCCTCCTGATTGCAACCAACTGTAACCAATCAGCCTAGAGTCACTGCTTAGGAGGAATAATTTGACTGGTTCCATACGTTATTTTTCAAAATGGGAAAATATCTAAAGCTATTTTGTAACCTCACGATTTATTTCTAGAGATATAATGGTGAGTCATGACGCCCCTTTGCCTTAGTATAGCTATGCTACAATTGCCACCACAAAGCCCACCTACCTATTGCTGTACCACCCAAATCCTTACCTTCCCACTTTCATCTCTGATAGGTACATGTGCTGTTACCTATGACTTTGAATCATCTCTGTAGCTTACAATATTTCTGATTCTTTTAAACCTGAACCTCTAATCATTGCTACCCAACTTTACCACGTATTCTTAGCTAGGTGAAAATTGAGTGCTCATTAAACACCAAAAAGAGGAAAGAGTAAGAGATTAAAATAGAAATAAAAGGGGTAAGGTTCTTGGATAATAACCGGTGGTAAAAACAAACTTCCAGGGAGAATAAAAGGACCACCAATTTATAGTCTACTCCCTCATCCTGACATATATTATTCCATTTATGACACATGCCTAGATGCCATTCAAGATATTCTAATCTTGTAGCAAGGATATATGATGAATACTGGTTCACACTGTCAATGTTAGAATCAATCTCATGTGATTTTTAAAATTTTTTTTCAGTTTTCACTGAGAATGGCCTTATTTAACTGACATAAGAGTAATCAAAGTATAAACCGGTATTTAGGAATGTCAATGCTTGCACAACAAATCCAAGCCATGTACCCAATATACTTGTCATGTAATGCCTGGGGAGAAAGACAAGGGTAATAAAGAAAAAAGCTGGAAGATCTTTAGCAGTAAAAGATACTAATAAGAAGAAACACACAAGAAGTTTTTATATTTTAAAAATATATATATTTTATTTATTTATTTTGGTTGTGCTGGGTCTTAGTTGCAGTACGCAGGATCTTCGTTGCAGCATGTGGGCTTCTTAGTTGTGGCATGCAAACTCTTCATTGTCGCATGTGGGCTTCTTAGTTGTGGCATGCACGTGGGATCTAGTTCCCCGACCAGGGATCCAACCTGGGCCCCCTGCATTGGGAGCGCAGATTCTTACCCACTGGACCACCAGGAAACTCCCAAGAAGTTTTTATATTTAAATATTTAGAAACCATTGATAATACTTCAAACAATACTGAAAGTTTACTAAGTGTCAGGCATTGTGCTAAGTGCTTTATGTATATCATCTCATATCTTTTCTACCTATTAGGTAGAAATAGGTCTAGATATTCTCCCATTTTAAAGACAAAATGCTCAGACAAAGTAATTGTCCAGTCATACTTCTAGTAAGAGTCTAACAAGACCAGATTGTCTCACCCCTCAGTGAAATTAAGCATTTCACTCTATCACCTCTCAGCAAGCAAAAGGAAAATAGAACATAAAGTAAATACTGATTTTTAAAATGTATTTTAATAACAAACATATATTAAAATCCAGTCAATTACAACATGTTTTTTGGTAGAGTAAGGCAGGCAGAGGGAAGTAAAAGTGTGCTACTTTTTGCCTTGTTTGATAGAACTAGATATGAATTAACTCCAAGTTTGTTAGAAAAATGTAAGTTTACATATGCATATTAAAAATGTTAAGCAATCACTGGTAAGCTAAAAGTATAAAATGTATAACTTTGAAGCCAGCAGTGAGGGAAAATAGAACAAAGCAAACTGTATCAATTCAACAAAAATAGGAAAAAAGGTAAAAACGTAAACAAGATGCAGCAGATTTGTATTTTCTAAAGGTGGTCACGCCACTATACATACCATGCCACATGTTCTTCTTAAACTGTGTAGTTGACACAACTCCACTGAGGGATGAAGTCTACGTTCCCTCCCTTGAACCTAGATAGAACTTTATAAATACCTCAACTAATAGGATTCAGTGAATGTGATGCTTCCTGACTTCTGAGGCTAGGTCATAAGAGACAAAATGGCTTCTACCTGGCTCTCTCAGTACACTTGACTTTCAAACCCAGTCAGCATACTGTAAGGAAGCCCAAGCCAAACGGAGAAGCCACACAAGGATGTTCAGTCAAAAGCCCCAGCTAGATTCCTAGCCAACACTAGCATTAACTACCAAACGTATGAGTGAATGAGTTTCCAAATGAATCCAGTTGATAATCAAAACAGCATAGAACAGAGAAAAGCCATCTCTTCTCTGCTCATCTAAATTCCTTACCCATAGAAACTAAGGAAGATAATTAAAAAATTATTGTTGTTGAAAGCCATGAAGTTGGGGGGGGGGGCATTAGATACATGGCAATAGATAACTCATAGAACAGAGAAAATAAAGATGCAGAATTAGATGGCCAGAACAAGTCCAAACACATCAAAAATCACAATGAATGGATTTATTTATTAAATGGATAAGAAAAACTAGTCATCAGGAGATTGAAAACAAATGTATTACAAAAAGAAATAGGCAAATCATCTCCTCAAAAAAAATCCTGTAGCAATACTAATATAAATCAACATAAAATTAAAGCAAAGAAAAGTTAAAAGGTGGAAATATGGATATTTCATATGATAAAGAATAATTATACAAGTTATAAGAAGCATAAATGTATATTCTCCTAGCAACACAGTGTTGAAATATACAAAGCCAAATTTTATATATAAAATCATAGAAAAAAATCTGGAAGTCTACAAAATCTATTCATAATAGTGGCTCTATCTGTGACAATGATGAGGGAACTGACTTTGATGATACTAAGTAAGTCCAAATGAACCAGCCTCCACACACATACACACAAAAACACACATACACATACAACTGCTATGATAGGTAGAAATGCACACAAACTAGAATTTCACATATTGGAAGAACAAAATGTTAACAGCCTCATATGTCTACTAAGTTAATGTTGCTCTTTGTTAGCTAAGTAGATGAAAATACTCTGAGATAAACTGCATGTATTTTCAATATTACTTTCATTCCAACAAAATGCAAATAAGAATACATTGGCACAGATGTGACACAAAGAGGTTCACTGTTGCTGTCCTACAACCATTTATTTGTTCAACAAATATTTGGAATTATACCATACGCTAAGCATAGTATTAGGTGTTAAGGATACAAAGATGAATCTAACAGTATAGTCTTTGCTCAAGGCTTATTATTTAGTAGTGGTTGTAGTTACTGAACAAATCAACCCACAAATAACTATAACCTATTTTTTTTTTTTTTTTTTGCGGTACGCGGGCCTCTCACTGTTGAGGCCTCTCCCGTTGCAGAGCACAGGCTCCGGACGCGCTGGCTCAGCGGCCATGGCCCACGGGCCCAGCGGCTCCACGGCATGTGGGATCTTCCCGGACCGGGGCACGAACCTGTGTCCCCTGCATCGGCAGGCGGACTCTCAACCACTGCGCCACCAAGGAAGCCCAACTATAACCTTTTAATTGTGTAAGAATTCTGAAGCAAAATAGCCAAATGTTATGAGAACAGGGGGAGCCTACCTTACATAGAGTGATCAGGAGAGGCATACCTAGGGAAGAGAGATTTAACCAGAGACTAAAATTACAATTAAGAATTAGCCAAGTAAATACTACTTCTTCTGGCAAAGACGATGTAATAGGGACGAGTTTTACCTCTGGCCTGAAGTAATTTACAAACCAGACAGTTATTTTCAAGCACTGAACCTAAGGTAGCATGGGAAAATTATCCATGAGAGAGGGGAAATAAATGAGGTGTGACCTTTGATTGCCCCAGCTTACTGTCCTGAGAGAGTTTTCAGTTATCAGAAGAGGAAGAGGGAACTAGGTGGAGTCCAGTGACCCTACTGAACTGAGAAAAGAGATCTTGGAGTTTGGAGAGGCCAAGAAGGCTAGAGTTCACTGAGCAGAGCACATAGAGGGAAAAGCTGCAGAGAGAGAGAACCCCAGAGATCTGCAAAAAGTTCCCCTCAAGTCTTCATCTGAGTACTGACTAGAGCATGGAGGTGAGGAAACTATTCAACAGCAGATAAAGAATCACCTAAAAGAAACATAGGGAACCAACCCTACGGAACACAGAAAGCCAGAAATATTTCTGTTCCTATAAGCCAGAAAGAAAAAACTTTGTAATTAACTAGGATGGTGTAAGGTATTCAAAAGGATATTGGCTTATAATGAAACAAACTTAGTTCTGGAATAAAGGCTCTTTTGGTCCTGCCTAACAAAGTTTAACAGAATGCTTTGAAGGGATGAAACTATTTTAAGGTCAATTAAATACACCTCAGAACAAAATTCAAGAAAATTTATAGGAATACAAAAATATCCAGTACTTACTGAGGTAAAATTAAATATGCCTATCATCAAATCAAAAAATTAGAAGGCATACAAAGCAGCAGAAAAATATCTCATAATGAGATAGTAAAACAACATCTTTGAATTATTAAAAGAAAAAACTGTCAGTTGTTTATTATATTCCCAGCAAAAGAATCTTTCATAAAAAATTAGAAGGCATACAAAGAAGCAGAAAAATATAACTCATAATGAGATAGTAAAACATCTTTAAATTATTAAAAGAAAAAACTGTCAGTTGTTCATTATATTCCCAGCAAAAGAATATCTTTCATAAATGAAGGAAAATAAATAAAAGCAGAAAGGATTCATCACCAGCAGACATGTACTACAAAAATGTTTGTAAAAACTCCTTGGGGCAGAAGGAAAATGATACCAGATAGAAATCTGCATCAACACAAAGGCATGAAGAGCACTGGAAATAGCAAAAAGGAGAAGTGAAGTGTATGACCAAAATGACAGAAATAGAGGAGGAATATGGAAGTACACCATTATAAAGTTCTTACATAATACCCAAAGTGGTATATTACTCAAAAATACAGTATGATAAATTACAGACATATACCCTAAAACAACACCTAACAAACCAACAATGAATAAAATGGTTTAATCAAGATATTTTAAATAATCCAAGAGAAGGCAGAAAAAAAGGAAAAAGGGAACAAAAAGCAGGTGGAAAAGTAGAAGCAAATAGTAAGATGGTGACTTAAGCTCAACTATACTGATAACCGCATTTAATGTAAATGGTCTAAACAACTCAATTAAAAGACAGATTGTCAGACTGGATTCTTAAAAGTAAGAACAAATTGTATGCTTCCTATAAGAAACAAACATGTAAGAAGTAAAAGAATGGAAACAAATATACCATACTATCATTAATAAAAAAGAAAGCTGGAGGGGCTACATTTCTCTCAGACGAAGAGTATTTTGAAGCAACAAATATGTTCAGGTGCAAAGAGTGTCATTTCATAATGTTAAAGGGATCAATGCAGCAAGAGGACGTATCTTAAATGTTTATGCCCCTAATAATAGAGCTTCAGCAAAAACTGATAGGACAATAAGAAGCAATAAACAAATCTATAATTACAGTTGGAAATTTTAACACCCTTCTCTCAGTAACTGATAGAACAAATGGGCAGCAAATCAGTAAGGATATTAAAGATGAATAACACTATCAAACAACTTGACCTAATTGATATTTATGAAACACTCCATCCAACAATAACTGAATATACAAAATCTTCAAATGCACACATTTACCATGATAGATCATATTCTGAATCATAAAATGAATTCAAGTAAATTTGAAATGATTCAAATCATACAAAGTATGTTCTTGAACTACAATGCAATTAAAGTAAAAGTCAAAAACAAAAATATTTTTGGGGCTTCCCTGGTGGCGCAGTGGTTGAGAGTCCGCCTGCTGATGCAGGGGACACGGGTTCGTGCCCCGGTCCGGGAAGATCCCACATGCTGTGGAGCGGCTGGGCCCGTGAGCCGTGGCCGCTGAGCCTGTGGGTCCGCAGCCTGTGCTCCGCAACGGGAGACGCCACAACAGTGAGAGGCCCGCGTACCACAAAAAAAAAAAAAAAAAAAAAAAAAAATTTTTGGAAAACCCTCAATTTTTATAAACAAAAGAAAAGATTTCTTAGTAACCCAGGAGACAAAGAAGAAATCAAAAGGGAAAAGGGAAAATACTTTGAACTGAATTAAGATGAAAACAGCATATCAAAAGTGTCAGATGCATATAAACCATTCCATAAAGTAAAATGTATAGCATTGAACATATATACTAAAAAAATAGAAAAGGTTGCAAAACAATGATCTCAGCTTCCACCTTAGGAAACTAGAAAAATAATAGCAAGTTATACCTAGATTAATCGTAAGAATGAAAGTAATACAAAGAAGAACTGAAAACAAATACAAAACAGGAAAATAGAAAGTCAATGAAACGAAAAGTTAGTTATTTAAGAAGATTAATAAAATCAACAAATCTCTAGCCAGAATGATAGGGGAAAAAGGAGTAAAGATACCAATTATCAAAATATGGAATGACAGAGGAGACTCCTAGAGATATTTTAAAAATAACAGGAGAATTTTTTAAAAAAATTTAGGCCAACAAATTGAATAACAGAAATGAAATAAACAAATTACTTGAAAGATGCAAACTATCAAACGCCTTCATGAAAAAATATTGTATGGATTGAAAGTTTTTGTCTCCGAAAAGTTCGTATGTTGAAACATTACCCCAAATGTGGTGTTAGGAGGTGGGTTGGGAGGTAATTAGGATCAGATAAGGTCTTGAGAGTGGAGCCCTCATGAATGGGATCAGTGCCATTATAAGAGTCACAGTAAAGCTGTCTTTCCCTCCCTGCTCTCCAGCATGTGAGGATCCAATAAGAAGTTGGCAGTTGCAATCCAGAAGAGGACTCTCACCACAGCTCGACTATGCTGGTACCCTAATCTTGGACTTCAATCTTCAGAACTAAATAAAATAAATTTCTGCTGTTTATAAGCCACCTGGCCTATGGTACTTTGTTACAGTAGCATGATCGCACTAAGACTAATACATAACCTGAACAACCATCTATATCTTAAAGAAATTGAATTTGTAATTAAAAATCTCTCCACAAAAAAAAAAAAAAAAAAAAAACCTCCCGATACAGATGACTTCACTGGGGAACTTGACCAAACATTTAAAGGAGAAAAAAATACCAGTTCCTCACAAACTCTTCCAAAAAATAGAAGATGAGGGAATGCTTGCCAACCTATCTAATGAGGCCACTATCACACCCTCACACCAAAAGCAGACAAAGAAAGCTACACATCAAATCCCTCAGGAACATAGATAAAAAACTTCCTAACTAAATTTCACCTGATCAAATCCAAATACAATATATAAGAAGGATAATACATGTAAGACTGCCAGTTTTATTTAACATGCGAAAGTCAATCAATGTAATTCATTATATTATGAACTAAAAAATGAAAAAATATGATAATCAATAAATGCAGAAAAAAATATTTAACAAAGTCCAACACTCATTCCTAATAATAATTCTTAGCAAACTAGGAATATAAATGAACTTCCTGTGCTTTTCCACTAAAATCAGGAATCAGGCAAGCATCTTAACCTCACCACTTCTGTAAATATTGTATTGAAGATTCTGGCCAGTGCAATATATCAAGCCAAGGAAATTAAAAATATTCAGATTGGAAAAGAAGCAAAAATGTCATTATTTACAGATGACATGATCATCTATGAAAAAATTCTCTGACATCTATATCAAAGCTATTAGAATAAATGAGACAAAAGTTGGAGAAGACAGGGAAGTATGGAAAAAATTTCGAAATCAATCCGTGTTGTTGCATGTATTCCACTATATAATATACCCCCAATTTTTTTATCCATTCACCCGTTTATGAGCATTCGGGTTGTTTCTCATATGGGACCAATGCAAATAAAGCTGCTATGAGCATTGTGTAGGATTTTTTTTTTTAGACATTTGGTTTATTTTCAATCGGAAAAATGCCTAGGAATGGAATGGCTGAATCATATGGTAGATGTATGTTTAACTTTTAAAGAAACCACCAAATTGTTTTCCAAAGTGTATTTGGAAAGTATATTTCAATAAAAGGATATTTTATATACCTATCAGCAGATTATGAGAGTTCCAGTTGTTCCACACCCTCACTAGCATTTCATATGTCAGTCATTTTTATCTTCTCCATTCTAGTGGTTTTAGTTTGCATTTCCCTAATGACTAATGATGTTGAGCAGTTTTTAGTGCTCATTTGCCATCTGTATATCTTCTTTGGTGAATCCTAGGTACAAATCCTTCATCAGATGGATGTTTACAGATATTAAAAACTTTGTTCTTCAAAAGACACTGTTACAAAAATGAAAAGGATTAGTATCAAAAATATATTAAAATTCTTACAACTAAGTAATAACAAAAAATAAAATTTGGTTAAAGTTTTGAACAAATATTTCACCAAGGGAATAGTGGGAGAAATAACATTCCAGGGTGGAATCATTACGTGTGAACACCCTGAGGCAAGAAAGGGCTTGATGTGTTTATGGGACTGGAAAAGAGACCTATGTCACTGGAGCATTTTATGGGAGGTAGTGCATTGTACAAGGCTGAGGTAGGCAAGGGGCAGGATCATACAGGACCTTGAGGCCATTGTAGAGAATTTGCTAGCTGAACAAACTTGGTCAACTTTCTTAAACTCTTGTGCCTTTATTTTCAAAAAGTCAAAATCAGTATATTATTTAACTCATAGGGTAGTGAGTTAGGAAATGTAAAATGTTTACAATAGTCCTTGGCACATAGTAAGAGATGTAAAACATTTGTTCTATTGTTTCCACTATAATACATAACACCCTAAAATCCATTCAATATCATGAGCTGGAATTTAGATGTCTTAACTTCAGAACTTAAAAAATTAAATACTCTTTTTCCATTCTCAGTAGGAACTATTTAAACTCTTAGCTATCTCCTTAAAATGCTCATACCAGTGACCAAATATAAATAATGAAACAGTGACAGAAAAATAACAGCAATGGCATTACTTCATCTTTCCCTCCCATGAAGACAAGAAAAGTCCCTTCTGTGCTTTAGGACATTTGCAATTGTTACACAGACTAATCTGTGACTGTATCATCTGTTAAAAAAATCTTCCTCTGCAATGCCCCAAAATGGAAAAAGAAGCTGACCTGCAGTAAAATTGTTCTTCATTGGGTGATTACTTTGTTTCATGTAACATGATTCACAGTAGTGGTCTTAAATGGAAACTTACGAGACTTGTGCCTATCTCCCTGACTTCTGCTTTTCAATTAAAACAAGATTTCCCAACCACTTTTTGTAACTCACACCCACTACATTGCTTCTTAATTAGCTTTAGTGCATTATTATTAAAAAATACATTAGGATAATGAAAACAATAGAGAGTGTAATATGGTAAATACCAGTGTAACCACTATTTAGATTTTTAACAATAAAGATTTATGAAATGAAGTGCCCTCTTTGTTCCCATTTTCCTCCTTCCCTGGTCCCTGTAGTAAACCATTACCCTGAATTTGGCCCTTATTCCAAAGCATGTTCTAAAATGTTTCCTGTATATCTATGTATCCACAAACAATACGTAGAACTGTATCACAGACTTTATATAATCAGAATCGTATTGTACATCTTTGTGGCAGCCATGATAACGCGCCACTCCAATCTCCTTGCTCTAGTGGAGAGCAATTTCCTGATGACAACAGCTGCTTCCCTCTGGGTCCTCCCCTGCCTGGTGCTACTCCTAGCCAATAACTGAGGACAACAGGATTGCTAATGCAGATACATTCCTGCAAAATGCAGATCTACTTTAATGGACAACTTTGGTTATTAAATTCTATTGTTTAGGCATCTAAACTCCAGCCCATGATATCATAAGGAATCAAGGGTATTATGTATTGCGGTAGAAATAGAAAAATGCTTTATAGCTCTCAGTATGTGCCAGGGATTGTTGTAAATATTTTACATTTCCTAACTTACTGCCTTCATAATTAAATAATATACTGATTTTACATTTTTGAAAATAAAAACACAAAGAGTTTAAGAAAGTTGCCCAAGTTTGTACAGCTCCTCCATAGGACTTAGATCTGCATCATGGTCTGAAAACCCTCCCCACCTTCTCCAGCTCCTTCCCTTTCTCCTTCACAGATGGTTCCCCCCAATAAATTATGTGCGTGTCTAATTTTGTCTTGGTGCCTGCATTTTAGAGCACCTGAACTAACAGCATTCTTTTACAATTTGCTTTCTTCAGTTAGCATTATGTTTTTGTGATTTATGCATATGGATACATTTATCTCTACTTCATTAATTTTAACCACTGTAAAGGATTCTGTTGTATGAATACAGAATTGATTTATCCTTTCTCCTTTTAATGGACATTTATGTTGTTTCCAATTTTTTCACCATTGCAAGCAATGCTTCAATGAACATTCTAATACGTAGGTCATAGCGTAGGCTCTCCTTTACCAGCTATTGTCAATTGCTCTCCCAAGTTACTGGATCAATTCATACTTCTCCCAGCAGTGTATGAGAGAGCCCAAGGTTCCACTTTCTTGCAACAATTGAAATTGTTAATCATTCTAATTGTGTCCGTCTCATTGGTACTAAATGATACCTCACTGTAGTTCTAATTTGCATTCTCCTGAATACTATTGATAGTATGCCTTGTTCACATTTGTTGGCCTTCTGAGTTTTTTAACATGGTGATCTATCTTCCCATATTCTTTGTCTATTATTAAATTGAATTGTCTTTATCTTCTTGTGTTCTAGGAGTTCTCTAAGTATGCTGCACAATGATCCTATATGTTATTTTTGTTTCAAAAATCTCTCATTCTGTGACACATACATTCTCACTGTTTTTTCATATCTTTTGATGCAGAGATTTAAATATTTAACACAGTTCATTTTATCAATCTTTGCCTTTATAGTTTTGTGTTCCATTTTCTAAAGAAATTCTTCTCTATACCACAGTCCTGCTGATATTTTCCAATACTGTGTTCTAAAAACTGTTAAATTTTGTTTTTCATGCAGATTTTTAATCCAAATAGAACTGATCTTAGAATAGGTTGTAAGGAATGAATCCAATTCCACTTTTTTCATGAGGGTAACGAGTGGTCCTAGAATCATTTCTTAAATAGTCTCTCCTTTCTCCCTGATCTGCAATATTATTTCTGTCACATATCAAGTTTCGTTATGTATAAACTCTGTATAGGCTTCCTACTGTGTTCAACATTTCTATCTCTGAGTTAATAGAACTTTGTTTTAATTAATGAAACACTGTAAGGATTCTTGATATCTGGTAAGTTTAGTCCCCCTATTTTGGTCGTCTTCTTCAAAAGTCCCCTGATCATTCTTGATCCCTTGTTTTTCCATATAAACTTTAGAATGAGCTTGCCAAGGTCCATGGAAAATCCTACTGGGACTTTAAATGCAAACGATATGAGTCTATGAATTAATTTTTAGAGAATGAGGATCTTTATGATTTGAGATTTCCCATCCACAGTCATATCATATCTCTCTACTTCTTTAGGCCATTAACATCTTTCAACAAAGATTTAAAACTTTCTCTACAAAAATATGACACATTTTTAATTTTGATGTTTTAAATATTATCTTTCTATGTTATATTTGCTGTTTGTGGCTGATGTAAAAAAAAACATTAAAGACGTTTATATATTGGTCTTGTACTCAGTCACTGTTTTGAACTCATTAATTCTATTAGTTCATCCACAGGTTCCTTGGATTTTCTACATAGGCAATAATAGACTCTGAAAGGAACAGTAGTTTTGTTTCTTCCTTTTGAATTTTTATACCTTCTACTTCATGTTTTTTTTGTGTGTGTGGTATGCGGGACTCCCACTGTTGTGGCCTCTCCCGTTGCAGAGCACAGGCTCCGGTCGCGCAGGCTCAGCGGCCATGGCTCACGGGCCCAGCCGCTCCGCGGCATGTGGGATCTTCCCAGACCGGGGCACGAACCCGCGTCCCCTTCATCGGCAGGCGGACTCTCAACCACTGCGCCACCAGGGAAGCCCCTACTTCATTTTTGTGTCTTATTACACATGTTAGAGCCTCTCATACAATACAAAATGAAAGCTGTGATAAATGCATCATTGGTTTGTCCTGGTCTTTAGAAGAAATACATCTGATATTTTCCCATCAGGCATTAAACGTGTTCTCTGTTTCTGTTATGTACCTTCACATGGTTTAGGAAGTTCCTATTACTATTACTATCACTGTTACTAAGTTCCTATTACTATTGCTAGTTTGCTAAGAAGTTTGGGGTCATTGTTGTTGTTTGACTTGTTTTTCTATATCTAACATGATTTGTCTCTTTTCATCTGTTAATGTAAATTGCATTAATAGATTTTCTAAAACATTCTTGAAATGAACACGAATGGCTTACAATGTATTCTTTTCTTAAATATAGCTGGGTTCAGCTTGCTTCTTCTTAAATTTAGGGCTTGATTTATTAATGAGATTGGTCTCTAATTTTTCTTTCTCACCTCTGATTTCAATAACAAGTTTATACTTGACTCTTAAAATGAGCTGGAAAGCACTGTCTTTTTCTGTCATCTAGAATAGCTTGCACAAACTTGGAATTAGCTATAATTTAATGTTTGCTAGAATTCACCTATGGAAAGTCATCTGGGCAATATGATTTTGACTTTTTCATTTTTCAGATTTATTTTAACCACTCATTTAATTTCTTTAATGGCTGTATATCTATTCAAGTTTTCTATTTGCTTTTGAGTATTAATAAGGCATAGCTTTCCAGGACATTGTCAATTTACTTATATTCAAATTTATTGTCATAGACTTCTTAATAGATTGCATTATTTTTAAATTTCTGCTATACTTATGTATGTTCCATTTGTTAAATTTCTAATATTTTTATTGTGAGCCTTCTCCTTTTTATTCTTGATCAATCTTTCCAAAAATACATCTTTAAAAAAGTATAATAAAATTATCCTTTTCAAATAACCTGATTTTGACCTTGAGCTACTCTACTGTACCTTTTTTCTTATTCATTAATATCTGTACATATATTAATTATACCCTTTTATATTCCTTAAGCTTACTCTGTTTTTCTTTTTCTAACACTGAGTTGCAAACTTAATTCATTAATTTCCAGTCTTCCTTCTTTTCCTATATAATCATTGAGGGTTTACTATATTGAATTAGTTGTTTCATGTGCAGTACTTTTATTTATGGTTCAATTTTAAGTATTTTTCTCATGTCCATTATGCTCTATTCTCTGATCCATAAATCATATTCTCTGATCCAATAATTCTTTTTAAGTTTTCAAAACTGTGTTTGTAAATATATTTTTTCTTTAGATTAATATTTGGTGTATCTTCTCCCATCTTTCACTTTCAACTTTTTTCCCATTTTAAAATATTTTGGGTCTCTTATAAGCAGTCAATTTCTGGATTTTTGTTTTAATGCAACACAACAAACTCTGTCTGTAACTGGCAAGTCCAGACAATTTGCAATTATTCTCTTTATATTTTGACTTACTTCTATCATCTTATTTTGTACTTTCTATCTGTTTTCCTTTCTAATGGTTATTTTTTTCCCTTCTTTCTAACTTTGTGTTTTTAATTTATCTTCTGGGTATCCTACCATAGTTAAGAAGATGCTGTGGAACTTTTTCCCCTTATGTTTTGACTTTTTTAATGACAGAAAATTTAAAGATATTTAAAGAAATACACATACCCCTTCTCTCTATATTCTGATATATCCCCAGGAAGCATTTCCTTGGGGACCACTGCTCTGAAATATACAAATCCTAATCCATCTGGAAAACCTTTTGCTTTTATTCCCCACACCTCATCTTTCAGAATTAAATGTGCCTAACGCTCGCCCAGTGTTTCCTATCGGTCAGAACATTATCTCCATTAACCCTGCATCACTAGAAAGGAAACTGCCATAGAAAGCTTCAGTTACTAAGTTACCCAAGTTCACACAGCTCTTAAGGGTTGGAACTGGGATTTAGAGCCACATCTGTCTAATTCTAAGCCCAATGGACTTTCTGGTAGTCCTGCTTTCTCTATGTTTCTGAGGAGTAAACACAGGTAGAAATACTCCTGTTATTAACTCATTTCAGTACTCACAATACCATCAAGAAAGAAGCAGAGGCAGAGGTGAGAAGAGAAATCAGCATAATCAGAAAACTGATGAGATGTTTAAGCCTTTCAAAAAAAAACCCCTAAAATCTGAGCTAATCATTTGAGAATGTACAGATGTTAGATTTGCCCCTTTGCTACTTTTGAACAGGACTGAGGAGCACCGTGATGAGACACCAAACTTTAAGAAGGCAACGATAAGCTTGAAATGGAGACTGACACAGAACGATTCTGGATCCTGAGCAGCTGTGCTCACTAATCAGGTTCTTATTGCACCCAGATTTCTCCAGTGTCATCTCATTTGTAAATTTTCCACATGGGCTTGACCCCCTATTAGCCCAGTTATCCTGAAGGCAATGTGTTGACCTGCATATGTTCTATTACGTCTGATTTCATTTTTCTCCTTGGCTGTGAAATTCAACTAAACCCACATTTTATGGCCCGAAGAAAGTGAACAGTAGATGTATAGGCATTTTCAAAGCCCCTAGTTTACTATTTATGGTAAGTCAGTTACAGAAACCAATGCTGACAATCTTTTTCACTCCTTCCCATCCTACAGAGGACTCACTTTCCCAGTTCAGGCTGTGCAAGTCCTATATCCTTAATAACACAGCTTGAGGGCTTTAGCCTTGACTCTCAGATCTAGATGTGGCTGCAGCCTTGCCTTGATATGTTTTTCTGATACCCACTAGACAATCGGCCAACAATTCAAAAAGGTGCACAGCCTAAGTTTTGTCTGCCACCGCTCTTTGTATTAAGTGAGGGAGGATGGATGAGTGGGTCTACTAAGGAGTTAAAGCCTTAAGGAAGACCAGAGGTATCTCTCTGCCAAGAAAAATACCCACAGAAGGAAGAATGATGTTTGTGTATGGGAGAAGATAACATGGCAACACCAGGAAAAAGAAAACTGGAATTGGCTGGTTGGTTTATCCACTTCCCTTGAGAGAAATCAATGTATAACTGATGATATGTCAGAGGTTACAGAACAGGTCTCAAAACACTGAGGATTATTGAACCCAGATAGTCTTCTTCAAGTTGTATCAACACAAGTTGAAGTGGTGAGGTTTGAACCTAATGCCTCAATTTTTCAGCTCTTGTGAGCATGCCAGGGACAGCTTTAAATGCCCACACTAGCTCAATGCTGCTGTGTTCTACTCACTACTAAACAAAATTCCTGTAGCATAATTTTGTTATATAGCAAGTTGACCATATAACAAATCAGATGAAATATTTAGCCACGGCCTTCTGTTGGTCACACCACAGAGGTAACCACAAAAGATTTAACTAAGGGTCCCGGATCATGATACTTTCAGTGTTTTGTGGCATACAAAAATATGGACAGAAGACATAGTTCTTAAGGAACTAATACTTTGTTTGGAGACATGCAATGCAGATGATGTCCTCAAAAGTTTTTGTTCGTGTAAGGTGTACACATTATTGGAAATTAAAAAAAAAATCTCCTAAGAAGAAAATAATGTTATTATTGAATAAGCTTAAACCAGAATGTGATCATAGGCAATCCACTAAGCAATTGTAAAAACAGGAAGAAATCTCACCCTTTTATATAGCCAAGCAGATACAACCCATTACATACATGCTCTCAAGAGAACTTGACAGCGCCATTTGTCACACGTAGTTTATCATAAATTTACTTGGTAACTGAGGTGACCGTCTATGTTAGCTAATTGGCTTTATCCAAAGGAAATATAAACTTCTCATATGTTTATGACAAGTGTATTTTTGCAACTTCGATCAAAGCACCTGCACAAGTTAGATTTCTACCTTCCCAGGGAAAGTGGGAGATGGGGGCATTATCTTCTTGATGCTTACATTTCAAAGAGATAGATCCCAGGTCCTTGAGAAAGACATTCCTGGGCTGTGAAGCTGACAAGAGGCTTATTTAACTTTTAAAAAGGTTTATATACATTTCAGAGAGACAGGGAAAGGATTTTCAATTACAGATTTCCTAAAGAAAAGGGAAGGAGTGGGGCAGGGGGAGGGTAAGTCTCTTCCCTATTCTGAATAGGGAGAATTGTTTTCCTTTTTTCTTTCCCAACTTTATTGACTTATAATTGACAACCAAAGATGAGCATACATTAAGATGTACAACTTGATTTGATATATGTATACATTGCAAAATGTTCACCACAATCAACAGGAAGAATTTTTAATTTGCCCTTACAATGTATATAACCGGTACTGCTGTCTGAGCAGCATAAGGGAGGAACCTGGTTAAGTTCTCACAAAGGAAGGAAACATCAAGTCCATCAGGCTCATGTTGCTAGTCTCACTCTGTGGTTCTAGTACTCTTAATTCTTCATGCTCTCACACTGAAATACTATTTCAGCAAAAATGTCAGTGTTTTATCTCAAAAAAGTTGTTCAGATGCAGCTCCTATACCCTCAGAATGCTTCAGCCAGTTTGTCCTGATTTTCAGTCTCTAATCAACTGGCAAGATAACAAGAACTGCTACTGCAGCTCCAATAAGCTCCGTCTACTTCAGAAAAGTTGATTATTTTGTGAGTGTAATGACAGATCTTACATTTTTCTACTATATATAATTATGCACGCATATTACTGACATTACCAGTTTAATACTGAACCTATTTTTCATTAATTAAACACAACAGTTTTTATATTAATTATAATGAGAATTAAAAGATCACTGATAAAAGCTTTTACCTGCAGGTGTGTGGGGGGGTGGAATTTGGAACTAATCATATTTATAGATTAAAACATAAAGGGCACAATAGAGTATAAAAAGGTAAGATGAGTTCGTGGGTAAAGTGCAGGTTTGAAGAAAAGAAGGCTTTCAGTCCCAGCTCAACCACAAATTAGCAATGGGATCTTACCCAAGTAAGTTATTTACTAGCTCCCTACAAACACATAAACACACACACATTCCTTGGGGCTTGGTTTCTTTATATGTCAAATGAGAATAAAAATAACTTCTCTGTTTGGTAAGGTTACTAAGAGGATAAAATAAATTCATAGATATGAAAGAGTTTTGAGAAAAAAGTACTACACAATGTAATTATCCACTATTAAGAAATTACCCATTATGGACAAATGCTAAATCTTATAGGATTCGGGGGCTGAAATTTGGCTGGGATTTGGTAAGGGGATTCATCAGGGTAGGCACAAGGCCTGATGTATACCATATTTATTGATAGGCTGAAATACTCAGGAGAAGTATTATGATATAGGTGTGTTCGGTTGAACCTTGAAGAATGATTTGCCTCCAAATAGATAGAGAGGAACAGGAAAAAGAAGTTCCCCAAATGGGGAAACAGCAAAAACCTAAGGGAGCATCTTGGCATGATCTGGAGGGTGAGGAACTTAAGGATCATCCGTTATTGAATATTACCCAGGTCTCAGAAGTGCATATGGCCTGCTGGGCACAGGTAGCCCCTGAGAGGACATGAGTTCACTTACGGGTGCCTACATTACATCTCCAGGCCTCAGCATCAAGAGTTCTAGTTGTTTAAATTTCAGAATCAGGAATAAAACAAAAGAAGCAGAAGGGTGTTTGGGCAATAAAAGAAGGATTTAGAGAATATCGAACAGAATTCAGGAGTCTATGTACTACTCTGTGATATTCCTAAATCCACGCTACTTGTGTGTTTTTCTTGCCTCCTTCCAAGAATCAGAGGTAAAGCATTTAAAAGGAAGGGCTTGTGTGATTATCCTTGGGGGCCCTATGAGGATAAGTCTATCTGCAGCCAGACTTGCAGAAGAGGAGACTAAAATAGTAGGGGAGTCAAAACGATTTCTAGGGCCTGTGACAAAGGTGAAAAAGAGAAAAGCACAGAAGTCAGCTCAGAACTCAGAGATGGCCACAGGAGCTTAACAATGGAGGGCCTCTGTTATCTCTACCACGGCTAGAGTTTAAAGATGGTTAACAGACTAACGGTGGAGGCTATGCACAAACGTTATCCTTCTTTAATGATTCCTACACCTACTTTGTACCTTCACAGAAGCCAATGCCCACACTTAACCCATTATAAAGCGGGAGTCCTCTACATTCATTATTGCTAATCTCTACAACAACACTGAAAAGCAGCTATTATCTCTAATTTACAAATGGAAAAAACTGAGGACCAACGATGCAAAGCAACTTGCACAGTATGAATGCATACTGTGTGCCTAGCACTTTTTCAAATGCTTCAGCCTCACAACTCACTTCTTCCCACAATAAGCCTATGAAGGAGGTTCTATTATTATCTTCATTCTACAGATGAGGAAACTGAGCCACAAAGTGTTTAAGTCAGAGCTCACATGCCGAACGGGGTCAGCCTGCATCCTTTTCCTGATATAACACTACCTCTGAAAGAAAAACAATTAATGTTAATTTTCATGAGTAGAAGCAGGTGTTAGTTCTAGCAACTGGAACATAACTGATAAGCTCCATCCATAAGAAAACTCGTAGATGCCCTCTGCACTCTATATGTCTACACTCCTCCCCAACGATGCCTCCCCCAGGCCCCCAGGTAGCCCCCAACATGCCCCCTCCCATGAACCTGTGCAGCAGGATTGAGCCCTGATCCCTTTTACAATGTCATTATCACCACTGTCATGGAAGCTAAGTTTTCATTGACTTTGATAAAAGTTTTATTCTTACCCTTATTGTGCAATCTCCAGTTTTTGACAAACATGGTAAAAAGGAACCAGAAATGGTCCGTAATGAATCTGTTCACAGGACAAGGATTATAATGGAAGTAGACAGTGGTACCAAATTAATGTTCTTTTGACAGAGACAATGGCAAGAACACAGGTGGGTCTACTCTTAAAGATACATAACCCCTTTCCCTCCCACAATAAATCTTGGGGAAATAAGTGAAATCACCAACAGAGTCCTGCATGAAAGATGTTGTATAAGGGCAAAGTTTTGGTATGTTTGCACTGGATAGAATGAAAGAAGTTTTATTCTTTCTTGACCTGCCCACTTAAGAGAGTTGTTCTGGATGTTAATTTACTTTCACAGGTTAATAGCAACCAAGTCTCCTCTCTCTAAAAATAAGAACACAGCACTACCCTCTTTCAAAGGAAGACCATATTCCTGGTTACTTTCTCACTCTAGGTCTATTTAGAGAAATGGATTTGTCCCAGATGGGATCATATTTTAATAATGGTTGAATTAACTGAATACAGAATGGGCAGGCATTGTTCCAAAAGGGAGGGGGGAAGCAAATTTTAAGTTTTCAAATGTTGACCCAGAGGACAGTCTTGCTTCCCATTTAATTAAACTTCTAAACAGATACTTAAAATATTCTGACCAGCAACTACAGCATCTTTGCATTCTGCTGTCATCTGTTTTATTTTCACAGTTGCCCTCCTTACCTAAGCTTTGATTCAGGCTGAAGATTTCTAGTGGTCTGTTTTCTTGTCTTTTAATGTTTGCTTTTCTAACTACATTGTCTTCTTCAGCAGCCTGTTTTCTGCTGAGCTGTTGAAGCTATCGTGTCTTAAATTAACTCCAACCATCTGAGAAAAGAGCACGTTCTAAAATGCAAAGCCATGGTGAAGAGTAATGCAGTAGTGATGCTGGAGAGATGACTGGGAAGGCCAGCAATAACAAAGAATAGGAAAACCTATTTGGATAAAATAAGAGAAAGCAACACCTGAGCCTTTTACCTAAACACCAGACTCAAGGTATCAGCTCTCCAGGATCTGTTTAACTCTGTTATCAGTTTCCTTGTTCCCTTCTGGAACATTCTGACTTCCTTCTGAAGTTTACAACAATCTTACTATGTCAGCAATGTCCTCATTTTGCACATGAGAAATCTGAGGCTCAGAAACCTAGCTTTCCCAAGGTTAGCCAGCAAGGGGAATAATGTAGAGTTTGAATCCACGGACAGATGATCCTAATGATGTGATCCTATTTTACTCTACCTCACTGCCTCCCAAATTAAGACCAAAAAATCTGTATTTCTTTAAGCAATGGAAGACATTCAGCTCAATGATCAAGACTTTTTGTGGCAAAAGTCTTGGTAACTTCATTTCTGTCCAACTACTAAACTGGCAAGATAGAAAACCACAACTAAAATGATAAATGTGGATTATTTCATTTCTTCTTTGCCTTGTGTTTTGTATATAGATATTGATACAGATAGATATAGGTATACATATACGTATAGTTATAGATGACATATTGGACATATAGGTATAGATACAGATATAGAACCATCCAATATATTAGAGGATACCAAATTTCAACTCTCTTAGAATTCTTATTTGAAGAACATTCATCTTTGATATAAGGCATAAAAGCAGAAATGACATGTTTTTTATCAGTAGCTTGGAAAAGAAGAATAGTGGGGGAAATACATGCCCCATTTCACAAAGGAGTAGAGTATGGGCAACAATCTCCTATCCCTGTGAACCTGGGTGATTAATGTATTATAGACTTTTCCCTGTCTGATTGCAAGGAAAGCAGTTACTGCTTTGCTGTACAGATAGAAGAATCCTTGTAACTGTAGAATTACTTTGCAAAGTCAGTCCCTGGGACCTCAGTGCTATTATCAGTCACCCACAAATTCTGCCTCCAAAATCTCTCCTTTGACTCTCCACATCACAATGTCTTGAAATTGTTTTAATGTTCAGCTGTCATTGTGACTTTTTCCTTTGCATAAATGAAGGTCAAACACATTTGAAATAGACAAGGCTATAACAGTGTGTGGCCTAAAACTGTATATATTATGTGATGAGCCTTCTAGCTGCTTTGATTTTTCTCTGGGATCTAACAAGTAGAGAATGGAGAGTGTTCAGACTGTGAATGAAGCAACACTTATTAAGACCTTCATCTCTATTAAAAAAAAAACTATATACATATTTGTTTTTCTCTTCCTGTAGTCCACATATCTGTGTGTGCATAATAGTCAAACCACAAATTCCCAGGCTGTTTCTCACAGGGATGACATCTCAGAGTGGGATACAAGAACTAATCAAAGGGTGTTGTTATGTGTTTTTAGTAGTAGAAGACATAACTTTGTGGTCACTCTCAGGCCTCAGGGTATTTTTTGCTGGCCAAAAGCCAAGATGGTCTATAATGACCATCTTTTTATTTCCCTCTTCCCTTTCTTTCTGTTCTCACCTCTTGCCCTTCCAGTCCCAGAGCTTCCAAAGCAGCTACAGCAAAAATGCTCACTTAACTGAAGGAAGACTGCATCCTTAGAGATCTGACATCACACAGGATGAAAACCAAAAGCAAACAGAGTCCATTAACAAAGCTGTCATATTTTTAAAATCCAAACTTTGAGTAATTAAAAGACTGAGAACCTTCTGCAACTGAATTAACTATCAAAAATAAAATGGCCAGGCCCAGTGAAGAATTCACTAATCTGGATAAGATGCAAAACAAGGACAAAGAAGAGAACTCCTAAGATCAGGATTATAGATGAAAAGCATTTAGATTGGAAATAAGACAAGGAATTTCTCCTTATCTATACCTACCTGAGGATTTCATCAGAACCCAGCAGAAAATCCTATTTGTGGTTACTAAGTAATTATAGATGTGTTCCTATCTGTGCTTAAGTTAACTGTAAATAGTTAATTCTATAATGCAATATCATTAAGAATGGTTTGGGCAGATATAAGAATCCTCCCTAGGGTTCAACCAAGCATAACCTTAATCTCTTCCCCACAAGGCTGCCTCTGGTTCTACCAAACCACTTCCTCCTACCAAATTTAAAATTCAAATTTCCCACACCCACCAAAACCCTCACAACTATTAGTTTCACCTCTCCTCACCAACCCCTTCCCTGGGAAGTTAGAACATAAAAATAGGACAGGGCTCCCCTGGTGGCACAGTGGTTGAGAGTCCGCCTGCCGATGCAGGGGACACGGGTTCGTGCCCTGGTCCGGGAGGATCCCACATGCCACGGAGCGGCTGGGCCCGTGAGCCATGGCCGCTGAGCCTGCGCGTCCGGAGCCTGTGCTCCGCAACGGGAGAGGCCACAACAGTGAGAGGCCCACGTACCGCAAAAAAAAAAAGGACAAAAGTAAGCAAAAAATCTGGTTAGCCGTTGATCATATCAAGTTTCAATAAATATTCTTTTTTTTTAGTGTACTAGCATAACTTTATTTTAACACCTTTACTGGAGTATAATTGCTTTACAATGGTGTTTAGTTTCTGCTTTATAACAAAGTGAATCAGTTACACATACACACACATCCCCATATCTCTTCCCTCTTGCATCTCCCTCCCTCCCACCCTCCCCATCCCACCCCTCAATAAATATTCTTAAGAAAGGTAACAATAAGGGTGACCAGAAAGACCTGATTTATATTTTGCAAAATATAGATGATTTTACAAAATTCTATTTATTTTCCAGAGTGGATAGAGAACGTCACCAGTACCTCCAAGGGCCAATGCCTTAGTAAGACTCTGTTCTACTTTAGGTGTGTCACTGTATTCCCAGGAGCTAGATCAACATCTAGCCTTCAGAAGACGTTCAATTAATATTTGTTGCATAAATTAAAAGACAGCTATCTTTCTGACCCTAATTTTCTTAACTGAAAAACACTGAGTAGCTAAGGGTTTTGTTTAGCAGCTAACCTCATTATTCTTTAAAAACCCTTATGCTATGTTGAATTCCAATATATAAAATAGAAAAAGTGGAGGGTGAAAACAAGAAGGCTGAGAAGCTGTCCCTCATCCACCCCTTGCCCTCACAGCACTTGCACAGATCACCAGGACGCCAGCGACAATGATCTGAAAGGTTCCTCTTCCCAGTTTGCACATTCCACAATTCTGGGATATCCAACACAAGACAGAATTTTATCCCCTGAAGCCTCAGAGAAATATAACATTGTTTTGTGCAGGAAAGACAGACTTTGATCTGGAGCATGGGAATAAAAAGATATGCTTCAACCTGAGATTCCACTCATTCCCTCCCACCTGACATCATGGGCCTATAACGTAAGAGCAGCTTCTGCCTAGCCTTAACCTTTTGATAAAACCTCAGCAACCTGAAAAGTAATCAGTCGGGTAGGAACCGATTGTGTTGTGTAAATGCTCAAAGGTGATTTGGAGTCTGAGATATTGATAACAGTTGTAATCAAACCTTAATTTCAGACAAAGCCTCAGCATACACTCAAGTCTAATGTCAAAGAATAAAATTACCTTATTAAAAAAAGGTCAAAGACGGTAACTTGTGGCTAAATTATGCATGTAGTATGGCTGAGGGTGGAGGTGAAGGACGGAGAGAAACAAAAGAAATTTACAGTAGGGGAAAGGAATAAGCCATTCTTCAGTGTGCAGACTGGGATCTGTTTTCTAGAAAATATCTGTGTCATGAGACTCTGAGGATCGACAATAAACATTTTTTTTATATCTGAGTATTAGTATTAATAACAGCTAGCATTTACTGACCCCTTTTAAGTGCCAGGCACAGTCTTAAGTACTTAACTCCACTGTAGTATTTAATCCACCCAACAACCCTATGAGCTCAGGATACTTTTTTACCTCCGTTGTATAATGAGAAAAATGAAGCTCAGGCTGGTTAAGAAACAAGCTCAAAGCTCACACAGCTAATAAACAGCAAAACCAGGTTTCAAACCCAAGCCTATGTGTAATGTGTAAACTCATATACCCTCTCCACGCTGGGCCTCTTTGGAATCTAATTTAGGTAACAAAGATGCCCTACGGAATGCCAGTCTCTGTTCCTGACACCAAGCCTCTTGCAATCAGGTGAACTTTCTTACTGACAGCCCCATCCCATCAGTCCTGCCTTTTCCTGCCTCTGATCTTCTGCCAGAGCAGGTACAACAGCATCTCAAAAAGGCTGGAAGGTCAGTTCACGTTCTGCCATCTCTCGTTAGTTTCCAGCTTGCTTAGTTTTGTCCAGCAGATAGCAATAAAATATACAGCCACCAAGAACTCATCTATTAATAAGGATTAAAAATGCTCCCAATACCATACCAATTAGATGCTCATCTGAAAGTTAAAAACATCAACTCAGCATTAAAGTAGCACAGTGTAGAGTAGGAAAAAATGCAACTTGAGTCCAAGTCCTAGTTCTGCCATGTAGAGCTGGAGAGCTTGGGAAAATCACCTAAATGCTTTAAAACTCAGTCTTCCCATCTCCCGAGAGGAACAATACTACCAGCCTGCATATATTAGGATAGTCAAATGAGATGAAATGGGCCTGTTTCTAAAGTGTAGTGAATGTCAACGAATGAGAGATTGCTGTTCTTAAAGTTGTTGGTGCTCGACACTAAGCGTTCAACTGTGAAAACAGTTTGCCTCAGTTCAAACCTCAGCTTTGTTACTTTATGGCTCTGTGACTTTGAACAAGTTTACTAATGGTCTTGTACCTTGGTTTTCTGAACTATAAAATGTAGTAGAAATACCACATAGGGTTGCTGCAAAGATTAAGGTAGTAATAGAATGACTAGCACTAATAATAATAATGATAATAACTTATTAAGTACACGCTATGGATTAGGCATTATACTTACTTTTTAAGCATATAATATTAATACATATGCTTTTATTACTTTTAACATTATTTATTCTCATGAACTTCTGTCTTAGGAATCAATCATTTCAAAATGGATTCAAGCAAGCTTCATCAAAGAAAAAAAATTCTGATATCATCTGAGCCCCTGACCAAACCAAGACTGACACCAGAACTACTCTAAGCCTTTTAATATTGTGAACCAACAAATACTTAAGGCACTTTAAATTGTGTATTTTCTCTCTTAAGCCCAGAAAGAGTCCAAATTGATAGAGCTGAATTCAATCAAATAACCAGTTACTCTCCAATTGTGTAAAACTGATTAAAAGAAAAAAACCAAACATGGTTTTCCTTTTAGCTAGTTTTGAAATACAGACTGTGTCACTGACATTCACCAGTTGGAGAAAAGTCTGGAGCAGATGAGTGTGTTAAATGAAGACAGATTCCATGTTAGCACCTGGTCTGAGGCCCATGTGAGATGTTAAGAAAGTTATAATGTTATGATGTCCAAAACTGAAAGGAATTTGTAAGTAGTTTCCAAGGGTCTGATGTCTTAGGAGAGAACTATGTACGTAGAGGCTGCTGTGAAGAGACTTGGGTTGAATCGATCACTAAGGAAAGAATACATATTTGGTCTTCCAATTTAAACAACAAATTAACCTCAAGCAATACTCTCTACTCACTCCTGAAACCCTATTAAAACAACAGTAACTAGACATTTAAAAGACATAGCCCGCAAGGACAAATAATGTGGAAGAAGAGGCAATGGCAACAAAATTTCATGATTTTAGAAGCTGTAAAGTGGATACGTGAGAGATAACTGATTTAGCAGAACAGGGAGTGGGGGGGATTCAGCCAGCAGTAGCGAAAGGTAAGAAGCAAATCACTTTACACCTCATGATCCTCCAAAAGGCTCAACAATTCGAAAGCACTAGGTATCTTTGAAAATAAAGGTGGAGGTACGATTTAAAAAAAAATTTGTTGAGAGTATTTAAACAGTAGTTAGGTCCCAAGATGTTCTCTTATCTCAAAATAAAGGTGAGGTTTATTCTCTGAAAACACTAAAATACGGGGTTTCTGGACTCAGAGAACTCAGGCATGGTCAAGTCAGGACTACCATGTTGAAATGGGGCCAGGAGAAGTAAAAGTGTCCATAACGAATATTGAGGCCTCAGCCTTTTCCCTGCATCTGCCTCGTCTATAATGCTGGAAGCCAGCCATAACCACACTAACCAAGAGACTGGAAGACCTTTTTCTGAGGAATCTGACCAGCCCAAAAGAAAAGAACTAAGGGTATGGACATAGGAGGTTCCTCAAGGAAATACTTCAGCCAGATAGTCCTCTATTCAAACACAGAGTTGAAAAGCCTTATTTATACATACAGCTTCCAAGCAGCTTCTGAGTGTCTCACTCTAAATATAAGCAGACAGCCAATTGTCTCAAGCTATTAACGGTATGACTCTAAAATAACTGACAGAAACCAGACAGGAAGAAAGAAAAAGGGGGAAAAAAAAACACTCGGAGGAAGAATAAGTAATGGGGAAAAATTAAACTACCAAACAAAAATCTAGCATTTAAATAATAAGTTTATAATAGTAGATATTGCATTAAAAAATCAAGAAAAGAGTGATATAAAACACCAGAACATTTAAAGAACGAAAAGAAATATTCTTTGGAAATAAAAATTATGTGGCAGAAATGAAAACAACTCAATAGAATAATGGAAGTTGTTTGTTTGTTTGTTTGTTTGAACAGCCATAGGAAAACAAAGAAATAGAAAATAGGAGAAAAAAAGATTTTAAATATTAGAAGACCTATCCACTAGATTTAATGTCAGAGTAGTAGGTATTCCAGAAAGAAAAGGAAGAGAAGAAAGAGAGAGGAAGAAGTAGGGAGAGAGAGTAGGGAATCATTAAAGGAATAATTAAAGAAAAATTTCCAGAACTCAAGGAAAGAAGTTTGCAGAATAAATGCGCCATTACATGACCAACATAGTAAATGAAAACAGACCCATTCCAAGACATATAAACATCAAGTTTGAGAACACTGAGAATAAAGAACACACCCTATAAGCTTCCAGAGAGGGAAAAGAACACTTTCCTGCAAAGATTTCAGAATTAGAATGGCTCTGGACTTCTCAATGGCAACACTGGAAGCGAAAAGAAAGAATAGAGAAATGCTTCAGATTCTGAGGAAAAAATAATTTCCAGCCCAGAACTGTACATCTAACCAAACTATCAATTAAGTGTGAGAATATTATGAAGGTATTTCTAGACATGCAAGGTCTCAAAAATTTGCTTCCTAAGCTCCCTTCCACAATAAAGTACTGGAGACCACACTTCACCAAAATTAGGAAGTAAAGCAAGAAAAAGGAACATATGGAATTAATAAAAGAGAGGGCAGATGAATAATAGGCTAATGGTGAAAACAGATTCCTAATGCAACAGCTGGGGAGCAGACTGATCAAAAGGTTTCAGAAAAATTATTTCAAGAAATAAGACTAGGGCTTCCCTAGTCGGCAGTGGTTGGGAGTCCGCCTGCCGATGCAGGGGACACGGGTTCGTGCCCCGGTCCGGGAAGATCCCACATGCCGCAGAGCAGCTGGGCCCGTGAGCCATGGCCGCTGGGCCTGCGTGTCCGGAGCCTGTGCTCTGCAACGGGAGAGGCCACAGCCGTGAGAGGCCCGCGTACCGCAAAAAAATAATAATAAAAAAGAAATAAGACTAAAACTAATTCTTAATGTATTTGACCATATTCAGAGGAAATTTACTCAATGGGGGAAGAGTGCAGGGATGAGTTAACTACTGAGTCACAAAAAAATAAGCCAACTATGAAACAACATAAAACAAAGACAATAATCACTAAGTCCAAGGGAAAAAATGTTGTGTATGAAAGGAAGAGAAATCATGTACACTACATGGCTGAGCTATGAATAGTATTTGCTATTGATGATAGTGTGAACACTGAATAGTGACCCAAGTACAGTAGCTAAGGGTAGCTACTACGGAGGGTAAAGAGATGAGGCGTGCACGTGTATATGAGGTGGCAGCTGTCAAAGACAGCTAAATCTTCATCTTGCATTGTGGGAAATCAATAGATTATGCCTAAAAGTGGACTATCCAGAAATTGCAATAAAAGCATGACTCAAAAGAATCAGCTGAAAGAGTTGAAATTGGTTGCCTCTGTAGAACTGGAGATACAAGAAGGTTTTAAGGGATTGTTCTCATAACAAGAATTGTTAGGTAACTTGTAAATTTTCCTCTTTAAAACATGTACAATTTTGATTTTTTTTTAAAAAAAGCAAATAGAAATGAAAACCAAGGGAGACAAAATAGGCCAGAAAGGGCACTTGCCTGTCCATATACCAAATCAAGAAAGCATGAACCTAGAAGAGTGTTGGTTCAAGGGACAAAATCAAGATAACACTAGGGCAGATCTGGGGTACAGATGGAAATACATAGTTAAAGACTTGCATTCATTCAATAAACATCTGCTGTGCCCCCAGGGCATCTCTCCTTCCTTCCCCCCTCCTCCCTCCTCCTCCTCCCCTTCTCCACCTTCTGCTCCCCCTCTCCCTTCTCATCCTCATCACCATCACAACAAAAAATCATTAAGCAATTACTCTGTGCAGTATTCTATGTCAAAAGCTTTACACAAATAATGTCACTTAATACAACAACGGCATAAGTATTTTATTACTTCCATTTTACAGATAAGAAAACGGGGGCACAGAGAAGTTAACTTGCCCAATGTTGCACATCTAGTAAGTGACAAGCCAGCATTCTCCATTAGGGGACCACACAGTTTTATTCCAGCGCCTGGGCTCTTAACCACTGGCTAAACTACTGAGCACAAAGAAAATATTCAATAAATTATTATTGAATGAAACTCAGACAAGTACATATTATGAGACTGGCATTGGGGACACAAAGATGAAAAAGAATTCAGTCCTTGAAATCAGGGAGTTTGCAGTCTAATGGCTTAAAAGCAAAACTCTAAAGCCAACTGTTAGATACGAACTTTGTCCTAATGGGTTAATTTTAATTGCTACCGCCATCTCATCCTCAGTCATGCCGTCTGTTTGTAGTCACCATATACGAAGTTTACACCCTATCAGAGAGGTCATCTACTCTCCCACTTTGCAAGTAGGAAAATTGAGGCCCAGGGATTTTATAACTTCTCCAAGATCAAAAAGAGGCAAAACCAAGATTAGAATCCTGTCCCTTGGCTCCCACTTTGGTGCTCATTTTTACTGAGTCAGAACATTCATCTTACATGGCTTCTTTAAAAAGCTCAGTTGTTTAGCATGGCTGTTAAATCATTAAGCAAGCACACGGTGTGATATCATACACAGGACTGATCGGAATTCATTATTTTCTTATCTAAATCATTTTCCCAGAGTCGGATTAAATAAATTACCTAATTATCATACAAGAGTCCGACACAGTTCCCTGACTGATCTGTCATCTTGATGAAACTATGATCTCACTACAATGGTAGAGTCAGTCATCAAATACTTCAAATGAAATAAAAGTATCTTCATCAAATACAACATTTTTACTTAAACTCGCAAGACATTTTCAACAATAAGAGAAGTAACAAGATATGTAGGGAGAGTCAAAGAAACAACCTTTTACCACAATAAATGGTAGTTAAATGATAGAACCTCATAGAGGGCTCTTCATTAATAAATAGAGGGATCTTCATTAATCCTATGCTGAAATTTACAGAAAGGATTTCATGTTGCTTTCTCCTTGTCAATTATTATAAATGACTGAGCTTTCTTTCAGGATCTTGTTGGCCTTCCAAAGAGAAGGCTCTACTTAAGGGATTAGATTCCAGATTCTTCCCAGGCATCCAGGCTAAAATTATCAGTCATTTTCATCTTTAACCCACTCTGTCTATCCACTTGCCATTCCTGGTCTATTTCACCTTCAAATCCCTTCTTCATTTTCCACAGCCATTTCCTTAGTCCAAGCCTTCATTACTTCTACCTTAGTGTAACTCATTCGTTTCAACAGGTCTTTGTCTGATCTTGTCTCACACTAGCTAACTCACATTTTCAGCCAAGAAGGTCTTAGTGTTTCCCTGAAGTCTAAATTCCTTAGGCGTGCATTCAAAGCCATCTCCCATTTGTCCCTCTTCTACCAAGCTTACTTTCCACTAACCACACCTCCCCCGCACCCCGACACACACACACACACACACACACACACACATTAGCATATAAGCTTTATGGTGGAGATTTAGGGCTGTTTTGTTCTCTACAAAATCTCCAATGCTTAAACACAATGCCTGGTACTTAGTAGATGCTCAGTAAATATTTGTTGAACTCAGGAATGAATGCAGCCTGCTCTCACCTTATACTAAACAAGCCACTGCACAATTACACTCAGCTTTGAAAGTCCTGGGTTCCAATTATATTGATCAAAAAATTCCCAGCAATCTTCCAAAATTTTCTTTAAACAACGCCTCCTCTGAGAAGTATTGTTGACACCCTTAGTATCTCATTTGTTCCCAAAGGACCTTAATATCTCTTTCATATTACACTTTTTTATTGTGTTAAAATATACAAAACATAAATTTTCCATTTTTATCATTTTAAGTGTACACTTCAATGGCATTAAGTATGTTCACATCATTGTGCAACCACCACAATCATCATCTCCAGAACTTTTTCATCATCCCAAACTGACACTCTGTACCCTTAAAAAATAAATTCTTGTTTCCCCCTCCTCCAGTCCCTGGCAACTACCATTCTCCTTTCTGTCTCTATGAATTTGACTACTCTAGGTACCTCGTATCAGTGGAATCATATAATATTTGTCCTTTGTGTCTGGCTTATTTCACTTAGCATAACATCTTCAAGGTCCATCCATGTCACAGCATGTGTCAGAATTTCATTCTTTTTTAAGGCTGAATAATATTCCATTGCATACACACACACATACTCACCACATTGTTTATTCATTCATCCATCAATGGACATTTGCGTTGTTTCCATCTTCTGGTTATGGTGAATAAGGCTGCTATGAACATGGGTGTGCAAATACCTGTTTGAGCCTCTGCTTTTAACTGTTTTGGGTACTGAAATACCCAGAAGTGGAATTGCTGGATTATATGGTAATTTGTTGTTTAATTTTTTTGAGGAACCACCATAATATTCTCCACAGCAGCTGCCCCATTTTACGTTCACCAGTGATGCGTAAGGGTTCCACTCTCTCCACAGCCTCACCAACACTTGTATTTTCTGGTGTTGTTTGTTTGTTTGTTTTGATAATAGCCATCCTAACAGGTATGAAGTGGTATCCCATTATGGTTTTCATTTGCATTTCTCTAAAGATTAATGATGTTGAGCATCTTTTCATGTGCTTATTGGCCATCTGTATGTCTTTGGAGAAAAGTCTATCAAGTCCTTTGTCCCTTTTTCAATTGGGTTGTTTTCTTATTGTTGAGTTATAGGAGTTCTTTATATATTCTGGCTATCAATCCATTATCAAATATATTATTTGCTAATATTTCTCCCATTCTGTGGTTGGCCTTTTCACTCTGTTGATGGTGTCCTTTGATACACAAAATTTTTAATTTTGATGAGGTTCAATTTATCTTTTTTTTTTTTTGTCGCCTTTGTTTTTGGTGTCACATCCAAGAAATTATCACTAAACTCAATGTCATGAAGCTTCTCCCCTATTTTTTTCTGAGAGATTTCTAGTTTGGGCTCTTACATTTAGATCTTTGATCCATTTTGAATTTATTTTTGTATATGGCATAAGGTAAGAATTCAACTTCATTCTTTTGCATGTGGATATCCACTTTTCCCAGCACCATTTGTTGTAAAGACTCCTTTCTCCATTGGATGGCTTTGGCACCCTTGTCTAAAATCATATGACCATATTCATGAGGGTTTATTTGTGGGTTCTCTATTTTATTCCATTGATCTATATGCCTGCCTTTGTGCCAGTACCACACTGTTTTGATTACTATAGTTTTAAAGTAAGTTTTTAAATCAAGAGTTTTGAATCCTCCAACTTTGTTCTTTTTCAAGATTACTTGGGCAATTTGGGGTTCCTTCAGACTCCATATGAATTTTAGAATGGATTTTTCTATTTCTGCAAAAGAAATGTAGTTAGGATTTTTTTATGGATTGCATGAAATTCGTAGAGTACTTTGAGTGGAATTGATATCTTAACAACATTAAGTCTTCTAAACCATGAACACAAGATGTCTTTCAAATTATTAATGCCTTCTTTAATTTCCTTTAGCAACATTTTGTAGTTTTCATTGTACAAGCCTCCTTGGTTAAGTTTATTCACTCATATTTTCTTCACTGTCATTGTAAATGAATGTTTTCTTAATTTCTTTTTGGGGATTGTTCATTGTTACTTGTATAGGAATGTAACTGATTTTTTGTGAGCTGTCTTTGTATCCTGCAATTACTGAATTAATTTATTGGTTGTAATAGTTTTTTTTGTGGAAGCTTTAGGATAATGCTGCACTTTTAATTTATTCTTTCTTATAATATAGTTGTGTTTATGTATCTGCCTATCCCTTTCAGATTGTAAATTTCTTGAGGGCACAAGCCACCTCTCTTTATAGCCCCTAGCCTACTGTTTTGTGCATACAATGATACAAATAATTTAAAGAAATAAATCAGTATATTTTTTAAAAGAATATCTATGGTCCTGAATTATGGCAATATTCTGAGAAAGGATATTCCTGGGACTGAACAACAGGAGGTCTCTTAGGTCTTTTTCTCCTACAAACTCTCTGGTCTCCTTATGACATATTTCAGAGTCAGAGGATGTGGAGAAGAAAAAATAAGACTAACATTTAATGAACATCTACTCTTTGCCAAGTACAATTGTCATTTCATACTCACTACTGTGTTGAAGCAGATATTGCCGCACCCATTTGTCCAATGAGACTGCAGAGTTTTAGAGAAGTTAATTGAGATTATATAGCTAGGAAGTAGAGAAGCCAGAATTCTATGGGGAAATTATTAGGCAAGGAGAAACTCTGGGAGTTAGAAAGGGTAGAAGGTAGAGAAGGTAGAGAAAATGGCAAATCAGGACTAGACATCTTTACCACAGAGTTTTTTTGTTTGTTTGTTTGTTTGTTTGTTTTGCGGTACGCGGGCCTCTCACTGTTGTGGCCTCTCCCGTTGCAGAGCACAGGCTCCGGACGCGCAGGCTCAGCGGCCATGGCTCACGGGCCCAGCCACTCCACGGCATGTGGGATCTTCCTGGACTGGGGCATGAACCCGTGTCCCCTGCATCAGCAGGCGGACTCTCAACCACTGCGCCACCAGGGAAGCCCCTACCACAGAGTCTTTGAAGAGAAAAAGTTAGCCCCGTTGAGATTGGAAATGTGATTCTGTGTTGAAAACGTAAGAGGAATCTGGGATGTGTTTAGGAGGCTCTGACATACAAAATCAGTTCATCTTATTATACTGTACTGGGCCTAGCTACGAAGTATACATGGGTAGAGTTGAAGTTGCATCACCCTGTGCGCTGAGGCAGGAGCTGAGAAACACTCCCTGAATGCCCATGTCAAACTAAGTGATGAATAAAAGTTGCACAAAACTTCTGCAATATTAAGGATTCTGGTTACTCTGCACCTATGGAGTCCTAGAAGTTATGACTCAATATATTCAAATCTCTAGTGTATCTGATTTTGAGGCCTGTTTTTACTTCATCATACAGACTTAAGACTCATTATTTCCTAGAAATGTATCCTTACCATCAAGATACTTTATCCTCAGGATACTTTCAACATGGTCAGAATTAACTGGAACATATCATGTATTACTGAACCTTGCAAAACTGTTTTAGCATTCTCCCAAAGGTATTTGCCTTTTTTCTTTCTCTGTCTACTTTTTGTTCCTTTTTCTTTCTTTCTTTCTTTTTTTTTTTTGGCCTGGAAGGAAGAGAATTCACTTTATAGCACTCTGCTATTATGGTGCTCAGTAAATACTAAATAATATGCTTATAATTGCTAAATATGGGCAACAGCTGCTACTATGTATCACAGATATTCTGTATGAAAAGATTTTATTAGATTTGTTTGATGCTGAGATGACACTGCTGTTTTTTTGTTTTTGTGTTTGTCTTTTTTTTAGTTGTGAAATGAACAGTCACAGGAGAGAATTAACTGACAATAACATATTCTGAAGAATACTATCTATTGTCTGGTCTTGTTTTTTTCTATATTCAATATCACATTTGCAATTTGTATATTTTTAAATTCATTTTCAAGGTCATATTTTCCTTCAAAAGTTTGCCTGGAATGGGCAGGATGTATGTGTGTGTGTGTGTGTGTATCCATGCCCATGTGAAGATGGAGAATAAGTGGGGGTTAAATAGTTGATCTATGTCCAAATATAATATAAAGGAACTGCTGTCTGTGATCTTAAGGGTATACATAAAATGAATTTCAGTAAATATCAAATGTTCCAATCTCTTTGTCAATGACAGTAGTCTTTACATCCAAAGCTAGACCCCCAACTGCAAGAGTCTGGAAAACAAAATTCTAACTTGGAATAAAACCATTTCAACATTCTCCATGCTTTGTAAATTTTCTAACTTTCTCCTCCCCTCAAATTACTTATTTATCTCTGATATCTTTAAAACCATGTCATTTAAAAGGTAACTCTGCACAGGAACTTTACTCATGTTACTACAAATGACTTGTTGTGACAACTGTCAGGGGAGAATTTACAAAGGAATTTCACATACAAAAAAAAAATTCCTGATTTTCAGGAGGGAAACTGCATTTTTACTGTCATGTCCGACCTAGAGCTCCCGAAACAACTCCAGAAGGTCTGAGCTCTCCTTTGCCTTTCACATCAATAAGATAATTGATAGCTACAATTAGGATTACAGAACAGTAGATGGCAGATGGAAGAGTTAGAAAAAATGTAGCATGATTTTCCAAACCCAGGTGGAGGATGTGGCTGTCTCTTTAGAAAGCTCTGCTGAGGCTCTGCCCGAAAATCCAGGGAATCCTAAGGGAGTTGGGCAGAAACTGACTTCTCAGCAACTCTCCTTACTTACTTCAACAGAGTGGCACTCTTACTTTGAATAAAAAAGGACAGCACGGAGATGTTGATGTCACTGTGAGGGGTTCTGTGGGGCTCAGTTTGAGCCTTTCCTTCCTTTGGATTCTAGCTTCAGAGGGAGTAAGGCAGTTCCCTGGTGTTAGGAAAACTTTGTTTCATAGCACTAAAGTCTACAAGGGAGCAAAATAGCAGATGTGAAGACTGTGGCGACAGCGGAAGAGCCTCACTAATCTGCAAAGCTCTCTGTCCATGAAGGGAGCAGTCAACAAAGCAGTGAGTCAGCTCTTAGCAGGCTCAACTTTCATCTCAGAAGCCAAGACTCACAGAGTAGGTGGCTGTGAATCTCTTTTTGGTTTGTTTTCTCAGTCCTGACACTTCAGCTATTCTTCCTGATCAGGAACCAAGAATGGTCACTCAAAATTGAAAATAGAAAAAGGAAGACAAGTAGGATGGTTTAGTTGGTTTGCAGGTAGTGCTGTTGATACTAAAGTTAGGAACTTGATTATCAAATTAAGGCAAAGAAAAACAATATCTTAATATATGGAGAAACCGGCATTGCATACTACAGAATCTAGCAAAGAATAAGAGTGTTAGGGAGAGAGCAAAATGAACTAAAGGGCATTTATCATTGAAAAATTAACTTTCTTCTTTTGAAAATAGCCATCTGTTATTCTTATGTGCAGCAAGTGATCTCATTTACTCATACTTGCACTGGATCATATACCAATAATCAATCAACACTACCAAGAGAGATGGACTAGCATAAATGCCAAAAGAAAAAGCATCTGATTGTTCACAATAAATGAACTATACCTAAACACTTAAAAGCGACCTTGACATCCTCAAAGCAAAATGCTCACTGATTGCTTATGTGTTGTTCTCCCCTCCAAGCCATTTCCTTTTGTTTTTCTTTTCTCTTTTTTAGCTTTCTTAAGCCATGAGACCTTTTGCCTTAAAAAAATGTTCAGTTCAGAATAGACCCATGAATCAAGAAAGTGTGAACATGTGAGAGGTACCATTACCTGCTCAGGACAGGATACCAAGACTTCCAGGGCTCCTACCCTTTTAATTATGAAAATATCCGTGGCAGCTACGACAGACAGCTGAGGACCTCATACAAATGTGGTCAGATTGAAAAGGATTTACCCTGAGGCTCAATCTGGACTGAGATCCAGCAGAACTTTCCTAGTCCTAACTCTGCCATTAATTGGCAAGGTATTCTCCTGTCCAAACCTCAAAATCCTCATTTTTAAAATAGGAAATATTAGTCTAGTTGATTTTCAAGTTCTATATCAAAGGTCCATAGAACTTCCAATGCAGCATTATTATTGTTATCAAACAAGGGTCCATGTGCCCGTGGCACTGAAAGCCAAACTGTGACAGCAGGTATTTGCAGCAAAGGAAGGATTTATTTATTTGCAGGGCACCACGCAAGGGAGTGGGAGACAAATCTCAGATCCACTCCAACTTGGTCTTTGAGTTAGGGGTTTTTTAAAAGGGGAAGAACAAAGAAATTGGGATTAATCATCATCTAGTGACATTTCTGTGACATTTCCTAATCATAGTTTGGGGAGTCAGGGTGTCTCTGGTTTATGATTCTCAGGCCAGGTGGTCCCTGGCTCAGGGATCTGTGAGCTCATCTTGCCCTGGAGAAACAACCTAAGTTTTTACATTAACGATGATATCTACAACCACAGTTTTAGTACATTAACAGTGTTATCAACAATGGCAATCTTAATCATCTGGTTGATTAGCATTCAGTTAGCACAGGACTGAAGTCAGAGGGAACAAAGAAAAGGAATAAAGTTTTGGATACAAAGATTAATCATAAACTCAGTAAGGGAACTCAGTTTTAGGGGGATTTGGTTTCACTACTGTTGATAATTTCAACCAAATCACAAAATATTAATTAAAAAATAAACAGCTTAAAATTCTGAGAAGAAAAAGGGTAATGCTACATTGATATAAACTCTATTCCAAAAGCCCTCCTGCCCAGGTAATTTGAAATAATTGTCCTGATGCAAGAAATTCAATGTCAAGAATACTTCTGCCTTTGTGCTGTGTCAAATTTAAAAGGTTTTAATGCATTTGTATTGGATTCTCTGCTCCTGTGCCCCTTGGTGCAGTTACAAGTGGAGTATTGATTGAGGCTTTCTGAAAACGAAAAATGGAAAACAGACTTGTTCTCCCACTCAACTGCCCCAAGCCATGCCTTCACATCCAACCTTGCCTGCATTCCTCTGTCTGTGGTCCAAGTACAGATAAGGCATTTGTATCTGAGCAGGCAACGCTCTCTTTTTCTTGGCCCTAGATTTCTGAAAAATAAAATGTTATTTGCAAAAAAGGTCGGGGGGGGGGGGTGAATCTACCACGATCGAATTGTTCTGATCCCAGACTGAAAGCATGCCTAACAAATGAAGGGACTGGGTGTGATTTAGTGTAATGCCAGCAGCAAAAACACAACTGCAAATTTTTTTTTTTCCAAGCTGCTCTCTGAGGCTCAAATTGCTGTTTTGCTGTCTGCATCTTTAATGATGGTTGATACATCCCCTGGGAAGAAAAGTACTGATCTCCTATATCTTTATTTAGTAGCTGAGCTGATTTTATATTTTATATATATATATATATATATACACACACACACACACACACACACACACACACACATATACATTTAGCAGTCACCAAAGTCAGTAAAGGCAAGACGGAAGGAGGGTGGGAAAGAGTAACCAGGGATCAATGCGCCATAAGTGGCAAATAATTTCCATATATAAACAATTCCTTCCTCTCAGTTATTATTTAATCTGCTTTAGACTTAAACAATAAAGAATCCTAGTACTTATGGTAGAGTTTTTTGGTTTTGTTTTTTAAGATCAGAGCAGATCTATGCTTTGTGTAGTAATTTAATAGGAAAAGTTTTTGACAAACCAATATGGCACTTTAAACAGAGAGGGCAATAAATGTAGCCAAGATGTTTGCCAGTTAACCCAGGGTAGCATCCTGAGACTTTAAATAGAATCTTAATCCTCCAATTCACAGATGAGTCACTCGACCAATCAAGGTCAGGAGTCTGAGAAAAGTAACAGAGTTGGGGATTAAGAAAGTCTTCCCAGAAACACAGCAGCTGAGAACTGAAGAATAGATGGATAATCAGAGAAGGAGAAGGGCCTACTGTACTCTCCTCTTGTGCAGAGATGGAGAGACACTAAATATCATGGATTCTTCATAAATAAAGATAGAGGATATTGCTCATCAAATCCGTGGGTGAGAAAAGCTTTGAGGAAGAGAAAACATGTTTTACAACAGAATTCTGCACCAAATGATTACCAAAGGTTGAGTGATGACTCAAATCTTACAATAAAATTTAATAGGGATAAAAGTATAACCCTACATGTGGGTTCCAAAAGAAATTATTTTTTATTAATTTTTATTGGAGTATGGTTGCTTTACAATGTTGTGTTAGCCTCCACTGCACAACAGAATCAATCAGCCATACACATACAGATATACCCTCCCTTTTGGATTCCCTCTCATTTAGGTTACCACAGTGTATTAGGTAAAGTTCCCTGTGCTTTACAGTATGTTCCCATCAGTTATCTATTTAATACATAGTATCAATAATGTATATGTGTAAATCCCAGCCTCCCAATTCCTCCCACCCCTCCCCTCTCCCCCTTGCTATCCATACATTTGTCCTCTATGTTCTGTGTCTCTGTTTCTGCTTTGCAAATAAGATCATCTATACCATTTTTCTAGATTCCACATACATGCGTTATTATACGATATTTGCTTTTCTGTTTCTGACTTGCTTCACTCAGTATGACACTCTCTGGGTCCATCCATGTCTCTGAAAATGACCCAATTTCACTCCTTTTGATAGCTGAGTAATACTCCATTGTATATATGTACCACATCTTCTTTATCCATTTGTCTGTCAATGGACATTTAGGTTGCTTCCATGACCTGGCTACTGTAAACGGTGCTGCAATGAACACTGGGGTGCATGTGTTTTTTTGAATTATAGATTTCTCTGGGTTTTTGAATTATAGATTTCTATTTCTCTGGCATATATGCCCAGTAGTGGGATTGTTGGGTCATATGGTAGTTCTATTTTTAGTTATTTAAGAAACCTCCATACTTTTTTCCATAGTGGCTGTATCAATTTACATTCCCACCAACAGTGTATGAGGGTTCCCTTTTCTCCACACGCTCTCCAGCATTTATTCTTTGTAGATTTTCTGTTGATGTCCATTCTAACTGGTGTGAGGTGATACCTCATTGTAGTTTTGATTTGCATTTCTCTAATAATTAGTGATGTTGAGCATCGTTTCATGTGTTTGTTGGCCATCTGTATGTCTTCTTTGGAGAAATGTCTATTTAGGTCTTCACCCCATTTTTGGATTGGGTTGTTTGTTTTTTTGATATTGAGCTGCATGAGCTGCTTGTATATTTTGGAAATTAATCCTTTGTCATTTGCAAATATTTTCTCCCATTCTGAGGGTTGTCTTTTCACCTTGTTTATGTTTTCCTTTGCTGTGCAAAAGCTTTGAAGTTTAATTAGGTCCCCTTTGTTTTAATTTTCATTACTCTAGGAGGTGGAACAAAAAGGATCTTGCTGTGATTTATGTCAAAGAGTGTTCTGCCTATGTTTTCCTCTAAGAGTTTTATAGTGTCTGGCCTTACATTTAGGTTTTTAACCCATTTTGAGTTTATTTTTGTGTATGGGGTTAGGGAGTGTTCTAATTTCATTCATTTACATGTAGCTGTCCAGTTTTCCAAGTAGCACTTATTGAAGAGACTGTCTTTTCTCTATTGTATATTTTTGCCTCCTTTGTCATAGATTAGGTGACCATAGGTGCATGGGTTTATCTCTGGGCTTTCTATCCTGTTCCATTGATCTATATCTCTGTTTTTGTGCCAGTACCATACTGTCTTGATTACTGTTGCTTTGTAGTACAGTCTGAAGCCAGGGAGCTCCATTTTTCTTTCTCTAGATTGCTTTGGCTATTCAGGGTCTTTTGTGTTTCCATACAAATTGTGAAATTTTTTGTTCTAGTTCTGTGAAAAATGCCATTGGTATTTTGATAGGGATTGCACTGAATCTGTAGATTGCTTTGGGTAGTACAGTCATTTTCACAATACTGATTATTCCAATCCAAGATATGGTATATCTCTCCATCTGTTTGTGTCATCTTTGATTTCTTTCAAGAGTGTCTTTTAGTTTTCTGCATACAGGTCTTTTTTTCCCCTTCGGTAGGTTTATTCCTAGGGATTCTATTCTTTTTGTTGCAATGGTAAATGGGATTGTTTCCTTAATTTCTCTTTCTGCCCATTCATTGTTAGTGTATAGGAATGCAAGAGATTTCTGTGCATTTTGTATCCTGCAATTTTACCAAATTCACTGATTAGCTCTAGTAGTTTTCTGGTGGCATCTTTAGGATTTTCTATGTATAGTATCATGTCATCTGCAAACAGTGACAGGTTTACTTCTTCTTTTCCAATTTGGATTCCTTTTATTTCTTTTTCTTCTCTGACTGCCATGGCTAGGACTTCCAAAACTATGTTGAATAATAGTGGTGAGAGTGGAAACCTTTGTCTTGTTCTTTTTTTTTTCTTTTTTTCTTGATCTTAGAGAAAATGCTTTCAGTTTTCATCATTGAGAATAATGTTTGCTGTGAGTTTGTCATATATGGCCTTTATTATGTTGAGGTAGGTTCCCTCTTTGCCAACTTTCTGGAGAGTTTTTATCATAAATGGGTGTTGAATTTTGTTGAAAGCTTTTTCTGCATCTATTGAGATGATCATACGGTTTTTATTCTTTATTTATTAATATGGTGTGTCACACTGATTGATTTGCATATATTGAAGAATCCTTGCATCCCTGGAATAAATCCCACTTGATCATGGTGTACGATCCTTTTACTGTGTTGTTGGATTCTGTTTGCTAGTATTCTGTTGAGGATTTTTGCATCTATGTTCATCAGTGATACTGGCCTGTGATTTTCTTTTTTTGTGATATCTTTGTCTGGTTTTGGTATCAGGGTGATGGTAGCCTTGCAGAATGAGTTTAGGAGTGTTCCACCCTCTGCAATTATTTGGAAGAGTTTGAGAAGGATACGTTCTAACTCTTCTCTAAATGTTTGACAGAATTCACCTGTGAAGCCATCTGGTCCTGAACTTTTGTTTGTTGGAAGATTTTAAATTACAGTTTCAATTTCATTACTTGTGATTGGTCTGTTCATATTTTCTATTTCTTCTTGGTTCCTCTTGGAAGGTTGTACATTTCTAAAAATTTGTCCATTTCATCCAGGTTGTCCATTTTATTGGCATATAGTTGCTTGTAGTACTCTCTTATGATCCTTTGTATTTCTATGATGTCAGTGTAAGTTCTCCTTTTTCATTTCTAATTTTACTGATTTGTGTCCTCTCCCTTCTTTTCTTGATGAGTCTGGCTAATGGTTTATCAATTTTGTTTATCTTCTCAAAGAACCTGGTTTTAGTTTTATTGATCTTTGATATTGTTTTCTTCATTTCTATTTCATTTATTTCTGCTCTGATCTTTATGATTTCTTTCCTTCTACTAACTTTGGGTTTTGTTTGTTCTTTTTTCTCTAGTAGCTTTAGATGTAAGGTTAGGATGTTTATTTGAGATTTTTCTTGTTTCTTGAGGTAGGATTGTATTGCTATAAACTTCCCTCATAGAACTGCTCTTGCTGTATTCCACAGGTTTTGGGTCATCGTGTTTTCGTTGTCATTTGTTTCTACGTATTTTTTGATTTCCTCTTTGATTTCTTCAGTGATATCTTGGTTATTTAGTAGCATATTGTTTAGCCTCCATGTGTTTGTATTTTTTACAGGTTTTTTCCTGTAATTGATTTCTAACTTCGTAGCACTGTGGTTGGAGAAGATGCTTGATATGATTTCAATTTTCTTAAATTTTCCTTTCTTTAAAAGGCTTGATATGTGACCCAAGATGTGAACTATCATGGAGAATGTTTCATGAGCACTTGAGAAGAAACTGTATTCTGCCACTTTTGGGTGGAATGTTCTGTAAATATCAACTAAGTCTATTTGGTCTATTGTGTCATTTAAAACCTGTGTTTCCTTATTTATTTTCTGTTTGGATGAACTGCCCATTGGTGTAAGTGGGGTGTTAAAGTCCCCCACTATTATTGTGTTACTGTTGGTTTCTCCTTTTACAGCTGTTAGCATTTGCCTTTTGTATTGAGGTGCTCCTATATCCTCTTCTTGGATTGATCCTTTGATCATTATGTAGTGTCCTTCCTTGTCTCTTGTAATAGTCTTTATTTTAAAGTCTATCTTATCTGATATGAGTATTGCTACTCCAGCTTTCTTTTGATTCCCATTTACATGGAATATCTTGAAATTTTTTTTATTCTAAACACTCTTCTACAGGATGGAGTAGATATAGAGCCACAGTGACACATGATCTAGGAGGTGATAAATGTTGCTGCATCAACAGATAGAGAACCTTCTCAGGTTGAGGAAGGTAAGCATCCTACTCTTTCTCCTCTGGTCTAATCAGATCATTCTTGGAATGATGTGTTGTGTTCACTTCCTCATGAGACAAGCTAAAGAGATCAAGGGAAAGTAGAGCATAATCAAAGAAAAGTAACTGGGATTGTTGTAAACTTGAACCAGGAAATATTGGCTTAGCCAAAAAGTTCGTTCGGGTATTTCTGTAAGATCTTATGAAAAATCCGAACGAACATTTTGGCCAACCCAATAAAATAAATCTGGCGGTGATGGTGCTCTAAGCATGGACACACGGAATGTCTCAGCTAAGTGGTTTCTTATTGCGTGCCCATTTTATTTCAGGGGTGGCAAACAGGTTTCAACTTGTTGCATGACAAACAATCGTCAACTGGTTGTAACTTCCTAGAGTGATGTGACAAGGGGGTGCAGAAACTATATGCAAACTCAGCCAAGAAATCAATTAGCAGTGACTGCCACAGCCACGGGAACAGGAGTGGTGGTACTTATCCAAGGTGTTGGCCATTCCCGCCTAATCAGCAACATCCTTTGACTAGCAGAAATTCAATTCTGGGCCTTGGGCTCACTTTCACCTCAGCCTCACAGTGGCTTCTCCATAAGAACTCTGGTAAATCCTTCTGGAAAGTAGCCAGGCCAAAAATGAGACTATAAAGCCACCTTAACGAGCAACAGTGAGGCTGCAGGAGAATAGTAGATTCTGCTGCTCTCCTTCAGTACCGTTCAGATGAATTAGAAGAAGCATGTCTGAGCTGGTGCCACTTGTTAATTGCCTTTTTGCAGACAGTAGGAACTGAATTCTAATAAGTCTTTCTGGTCACTATGAATGTACCCAGAGAAATATAACTTTAAAAGATAAAGAATGAAACCCCTTGAATAATATAAGTAAAAGAAGGTCAGTCCTATCTTTAAAACCCTTTCTCCCCAATTTTTGACTTACAGGCATCCACAAAGTCCAAATGAACTCATCTTGATGAGGCATTTGAAGAAAACACCGTGAAATGGTGCTGTGACTAGTGGGGGCCGTACAGGGAGTGGACGTTAAAAAGACTTAATCCTTTGTTCTCCTTATCATAATTAGGCTTGTTTGGCATGGTAGGATGCGTCAGAAATCCCAGTTTTGCCAGATAAGATCTTAAACAAATTATTTAATCCTACTAGAAATTCAAACCCAGAGAGATTAATATCATTCATATCATAGAGATGTTTTTAAGCATTAAACAATGAATCTCTTTCAATTATTTTTGCTTGGTTTTAAAGTAATAGATGATCATTGCAAAAAAAATCATCAGAAAACAGAAAGACATTTTAAAAGAGAGGGAGAGAGAAATCACTTCTAAACCTACAACCTAGAAATAACTACAATGACCATTTTAGTGCATAACATTTACTGAAAAGGAATAGAAGCACTTGGTACACGTACACACACACACACACACACACACAAAACCAAAAAAACCAATGGTACAATGAACAGTAAGCCTTTCTTTTGCCCCCAGAGCCCAGGGTAGACAGAACTCAAAGTTATTGGATGGCAACAAATGTCAACAGTTTCTTGTTTAGCCATCCAAAATTTTACTATGCAAGTATAAGCATTATACATAAATTTGTATATCTTATACGTCATTTAAATGTATTTTAAAGCACGTTTTAACGTTGGCAAATGCACCATGTGAGAGTGACGTAATATTTTTATTGATAAGCCCTACTTCTAATAAGACATAGAGATTGGAGGACATTATTGGCCTCCAGAATCCATATTATGTTACCAGCAACTACAGAAGCTTCTCAAGTGGTATATATGCCCCAATGGATGCCCACCATTATTGGATGAGCCTTGGCCCCATATCAGCTGCTGGTATTCTATTTAGCTTTTTCACTTGTTGTGTCACATGATGTACATTCTAGGGGAGTCAAGCAGTCTTCTCCTTGGCCTCTCTCCTCCAGAATCACACATTGGTGTGGCCTTCCTGGACCTCAGCACTTAGATATTGAAAGGATTACATAAAATGAGTCTAAATAAGAAAGTCAAGACCTGAAATAGATGGGCTTAAGAGAACCATTCCCTGTTCTATTGGAGAAAATTTCCTGTTCTATTGGAGAAAATGCTAAACTACCCAACTATAGGAAACTTATGAAAGAGCAGAAAGAGTCACATTCATGTTTTAGATAAAACTCTTTTGTTTCTCCACTTAAAGATTTTCTCTTTTTATTCCTTTACTTGCAACTTGCTCATCTTTGAATGTATGGGGTGAAGGGGGCAGTGACGTTTTGAGCTTCCTCTAGAGGTTAACCAGGGTGACAACTTAGTTTTGTTATCTTTTCCAATCTTGATAGTCTATGACTATTGCTGAAACCCATTCAGTCACAGACGAATGAGAGTAGAGTCACATTGTCTGGTTGTCAAATAGAATCAATTATCCAGTGAAGTTACAGTCCTCCACAAGGGGTCACCTAATTAGGAATAAATAATAAGTTCAATGTCATTTCTCTACACTGACCCTGACATGATTCTAAGAATAATGAAGTCTTAAAAATCAGAGAAAGCACTGATCATTTAAGTCATGTGATTGTTTACCCAATCATGAAAGTTATATACACACATTAACCATCGATTCATGAAAACCAGCTTTAAATAGCAAACTATGGAGTCAGCGAAGTTGGGCAGAGTTGCCTCTTACATAGTCATCAGGTACTGAGGTTACCATGTTAGATAAAATCTATGTAAGCAAAAGTGATCTTGAAAACGCCATAAATTGTCAATAAATTACAGAAAACATTTTATATATAATCCTACAAATAATTTTCTAACTCTCAGCCAATATTTTGTTTTTTGTTTGTTTTGTTTTATTTTTGTAGCCCTCAAAAATGTCAACAATTGGTCAACCAGTGGTTTTCATATCTTTGAATGATCAAACAACACTTTTCGGTAGAATTAACTCTTTTGGACGTGTTTGCCTACAACATGTGCACACTGAGTTGAATGAAGTATAGAACCACTAATCCTATTTAACTTGACATTAAATCAATGAAGATTTTTAAATAGAATTGTATGAATTTTAGTTGCAGTGATAGCCTGAAGGGAAAAGGTATCTAGAGGTTTAGTTTAGAGACATTTATGGGCTCATATTCTCTGATTCAGCACTCTGAAGTCAAGTAACAGGAAAACTACCACTTTTTTGAATAATACCATAAATATATGCTTCAATTCCTACTGTCAGCCAAGCACTTAGTTAAGCCCTCACAACAGTCTTTCAAGATTAGGTTTTAATATGTCCATTTTATAGTTGAGCTTAGAGAAATTAACTAACTTTGTTCAAGGTTTTGAAGCAAATAAATTGTAGACCACAATTTGAGCCCGGAAGGCTAAAGTTCATGCCCTTCCTAACAGTCTAAAGAAAGTCTATCCTTTGTAAATGGGATTTGAATTTCCTACATCTGATAAATAACTCTTCTGGTTTTCAATGAAGGTGTCACTAGTCACAAAGAGTAAATCATCATATGATTTATCCTAGTACGTGAACCCATCTATAAAGAAGTATTTCTCCTTTTTGTTGGCACTTTCTGAACAGTTGAATTCATTCTGAAAACACTAAATCTGCTGAGCTCTCCTTGCCCAGTGTCACCATTCTTCAGGCTGGGAAGTACTCTTTGGTAAAGATCTAAGCAATGGTTTTAAAAGTGCGGTCACCAGCCAAGCAGCATCAGCATCACTTGGGAACTTACTAGAAATGCATATTCTAGAGTTTTGTTGCAGACCTGCTAAATCAGAAACTTGGGGAGGCTGGGGCCCAGTGATCTGTGATTTAAAAAGCCCTGTCTGTGATTCTATGCCAGGGTCAAGTTTGAGAATCACTGATCTATAGGAAAAACTCCCGTGAGTCTTCCTGTAAGTCTCTCAGACCCTGAAACATCCTTCTGAAAGGTCTATGCAGAAAGCATTAATCAAGCCTCTGAATTCAAATGATTAAGAAAGAGCCAAGTCTAAATTTGTCTGTTCTTTTCCTTAAGCAGAAGGACTTTAATTCTGTCAAAAAGTCCCTACAGAACAAAGAGCCCCTGCCCTCCCCTAGGAGGGATTGAAGGGTTGGAACCAGAATCATGGGCATCTGTGAACACAGACACAGACACACTCATACATATACAGAAACACCCAAACACACAAGCACTAAGGGAACACTGTCTAGGTTCAAGGCAGGTTCAAAAGTCCCAGGGATCTTTGTGTAGGCTCAAGAGTCCAGGAACAGTACCTGACTTAAGAAATAGTGAAACTGTCTCTGTATGTATCAGTATAAAAAAGGACTGTAGGCTTTGTGCCACTGGCTTGCTGTGTGATCTCAGGCAGGTAATCAGCCTCTCTTGTTCTCAGTCTCCTCATCCATAAAATGGGAAAGTAAACATTTATGGGGCACTTTCCACATGCCAAGCATTGTACTAAATGTTTTACAAGCATTTCACACTTAATACAATCCTTTGAGGTAGATATTATAGCCCCTATTTAACAAGTTCTAAGTTCAAAGGGGTCAATCCAATTGTCAGAGATCACACAATGATTTAGTGATGGAGTGGGAGATAATCCTTGCCTGTGACTCCAAAGCTTGAGCTCTTAACCACAACCATCCTTGAGAATTTCTTCTATTTCCATCACTCTCCCATCTGAGGACTCAAATACACATTCCCCATTCTACCTGAAATTTGGGTTTTTTATTTTTAGTTAACATGGATTTTTTGAATTGCTCATATAGATGAGTAGGCCACACTTTAAGATAAAGAATTTCCAAAGATTTTGAGGGCATAGAAAAAAAGGAAGTCTTTTATATGGATATTTGGGGTAAATTTAAATATAGGTAATATTTATTTTTATATCCATTATGGATGGATTTAAGGTCACTTTGCTAGGATGGACACAGAAAATATACAACTTGTTCATAAAATTATATAATATATAATTTATGATATATAAAACATATAAGTTCATTTATGAAATTACCATGTTTGAAATATCCAGAGATGAACTGGCTTGAGCAGGGAGAAAGTAATCATTTTGTGGTTCTCTGACATAGCCCAAAAAGGTCTTGAAAGCTTTTAAATGTAAATTACTTGAAATCAGAAACTACTGTCTTATTTTGTATCTCTACTATCTGTCGGGGTCAGTAAATGATTGTTGAATAACCTAATTAAAAAAGAAATGAATATATTATAGAAACTGAGCAATCTCCCCTTCCTGCTCCTTTAGTAAATTCTTAAGATGAATTTGTTCAATAAGATTATTTTCCTGCTACTTAGATAAAGCTACTGATTTCAGTATATGAATTTTAATTGGGAAATATTATAGTAAAAGAGGAAGTTTTGAAACCTAGTTTTTAAGAGACCAGTTGCTGCACTGCAGCTGAGAAGCCCAGTAAACTGTCTAGGGCATGGGTGCCCTGGGACAGGAGGAAGATGGGCTGGAGGACAAGATAACACAGGGTCTAACTCAACTTCAGGCTAGGCACCCACTCTAAGCCAATAAAGAGGTTGTCCCCACAGGCAGGCATGTAACAAAAAAGGGGCTTAAAGCCATTTAATAAATAAAGCAGTCTTTAAATTCCCTGAGGATAGGGAAGATATCCACTCCTATTCCCAGGAACTAACCAGTCCTAGGCACAGAGCTGGCACTGAGTATATGTTTGTGCTTAATAATCATCATCATACCTACCATGTACTGAGCATCTCATTCTGTGCAGGATGATTTCAATGCATTCTCTCCCACCCTACAAATTTTCAAGCCATGCTGTTTATCCACATAATTGACTGCAAAAGGTTTTCTTGAAGCAGAAAAGAATAGAATGTGACCATTCAGTTTCATTAAAATAAGGTATAATCTGTAGTGTATCTATAGTTGGAAACATAACATCCAGCATCAGTCTGGTAACATAAATATATATATATATTCATAACTATCTACTATAAGCCCTAGAAACTCCAGCTTTACCCTAGTAAAACAGAAATATTTGGTGCTAGTAGCAGCATCCATAGTCACAATTTTGCCGCTTATTTAGAGGTTGAACAAGTTGGTACAAATGGTAATAACATTCCAATGGGGTTGAGATCCTTTTTTCTTTCATAAAATATGAATATTTTTAACATAAAAACTCTACATGTATGTGGAATAATATGAAACATGAGACCACAGCAAGAATTTGATCTACATCAAGATGATTCTAAGAATGAAAAGCTTCGTGGAAGAATTTGACACCATGCACTTCAGTGCAGTCTGCAACCAGAATCTCACACAGACCAAGAAAATGAGGCTTTGCTCCAATGGCAAAGGTGAAAACAGAGTTCCCAGGTCACAAAGTCAGAGAGCCATTATTATCATCCTGACCGGATAACTGAGGAAACTGAGATTTACAGGTGGGAAATGATTTGTTCAAAGGTACAAGGCTAATATGTAAGGCAGACAAGATTGGACCTGAAATCAAGCAATGACACCCTGACCCACAACTCCTAGAAAAGCACACCCAGGCTCCAGGGCCCAGGAGAGAGACTGTCAACAAAGTGCTAACAAATAAGCTCTATATTCCCAAGACGTAGAGTTCTGGGACAGTAAGGGAAGGGATGGCTGTAAGAAATAGAGGGGCAAGAGGGATAGAGCTCATCGTCAGATGGTGACCATTCATCTGCTGTCATTCCCTCCTTCCTTTGCTGCTCAGCACCCCCCTCTAGCTCATCCCATATGCACTGGTCCCCCACACACACTTGTATAGCAACTCTGGAAGTTAGAAACAAGTCATATTAAAGACACAAAAGCTCAGTGTGCAGAGAGATCCTGCCAGTCCAGCACTATTTTCTGCCTACTCAGAGACAAACCATAGGCCTTTTTGATGTTCCTTCCAAATGATATAGTTCTTGACCCCTTCACTAGAAATATAGTCATCAGATAAAACAATCCCTGAATGGTAATGTTTGTAGATTACTTTTATTAATTATCAGCTGCCAGACAGGACGTTGGGGCAGTAGAGTCCTCTGGTGCATCCACTAGGGTCAATATAGACGAACAACAGCTTCCCTCCTTGCGGCCTCCAGGGTGACAATCATTAGAAGTTTGTAGCTTGCTTACTCCCTCATCTAATATTTTTATTCATTATTCAGAAACATTGTTCTTCCTCTACCTTTGGTTTCATCGTGTAATAAGGGAACAAAAGAGTTGAAAATCAATTACCCAGAAGTGCCTCTATCAAATGGGACCCAATATTGCCAGTGGCTTAAACTGGATTATTCGCTAGCTATCTTGTCCTTGGTTTACCTAAAAAGCTGATGGAGGCAGCTTTAGGCTGCATGGCAGTCACAGGAACAAACAAGGGAAAGAGCTGTTGAAGGAGGCAGTGGGATGTATCTCCTGGACACACAAGAGAGAGAGAAATAGGGAGGGAGGCCTTGTGCATTAAAGAAGAGACAAAGGAAGAGAGGAAGAAATAAAGGAAAGGAAAGAGAGAGAGGAGGAGGGAAGAATATTAATTCTGTCCTGGGATACTGACTTACTTGGTTCCAGATAGGGCCAGGACATTTGGTACTTTTTTAAAAGAATCTAGAGTGGTTCTAATACACACCAGGATTGAGAACCACTGAAAGGAAACAACAAAAATAGAGTATTTGAGGGACTTCCCTGGTAGGCCAGTAGTTAAGACTTTGCCTTTCAATGCCAGGGTACAGGTCTGATCCATGATCAGGGAGCCAAGATCCCACATGCCTCGGGGCCAAAAAAAACCCCCAAAAACATAAAACAGAGGCAATATTGTAACAAATTAAATAAAGACTTTAAAAATGGTCCACATCAGGGAGACCTTCAAGAGGTGGAGGACTGAGACATGGAGATCGCCTTCCTCCCCACAAGTACATCAGAAATACATCTAACTGTGGAACAACTCCTACAGAACACCTACTGAATGCTGGCAAAAGACCTCAGACTTCCCAAAAGGCAAGAAACTCCCCACGTAACTGGGTAGGGCAAAAGAAAAAACAGAGACAAAAGAATTGGGACGTGCACCTCTGAGAGGGAGCTGTGAAGGAGGGAAAGTTTCCACACACTAAACCCCTTCACTGGTGGAGATGGGTGGTGGCCGGGGGGGGAAGCTTCAGAGCCTTGGAGGAGAGCGCAGCAACAGGGGTGCAGAGGGCAAAGCAGAGAGATTCCCGCACAGAGGATGGGTGCTGACCAGCACCCACCAGCCCAAGAGGCTTGTCTGCTCACCTGCTGGGGCAGGTGGGGGCTGGGAGCTGAGGCTCAGGCTTCGTAGGTCAGATCCCAGGGAGAGGACTGGGGTTGGCTGTGTGAACAGAGCCTGAAGGGGCCAGTGTACCACAGCTAGACAAGAGGGAGTCCCAGAAAAAGCCTAGACCTGCCTAAGAGGCAAGAGACCATTGTTTTGGGGTGCGCGAGGAGAGGGGATTCAGAGCACCGCCTAAACGAGCTCCAGAGACGGGTGTGAGCAGTGGTTATCAGCGCGGACGCCAGAGACGGGCATGAGACGCTAAGGATGCTGCTGCAGCCACCAAGAAGCCTGCGTGCGAGCACAGGTCACTCTCCACACCTCCCCTCCCGGGAGCCTGTGCAGCCCGCCACTGCCAGTGTCCCGTGACGCAGGGACAACTTCCCCGGGAGAACACATGGTGTGCCTCAGGCTGTTGCAACGTCATGCCGGCCTCTGCCGCCTTAGGTTCAGCCGGCATACCGTACCCCTCCCTCTCCCCGGCCTGAGTGAGCCAGAGCCCCCTAATCAGCTGCTCCTTTAACCCCGTCCTGTCTGAGTGAAGAACAGATGCCCTCAGGAGACCTACACGCAGAGGCGGGGCCAAATCCAATGCTGAAGCCCGGGAGCTGTGCGAACAGAGAAGAGAAAGGGGAATCTCTCTGTGCAGCCTCAGGAGCAGCGGACTGAACCTCCACAGTCAACTTGAGGTACCTGCATCTGTGGAATACCTGAATAGACAACGAATCATCCCAAATTGAGGAGGTGGACTTTGGAAGCAACAACATATATATTTTTTTCCTTTTTCTCTTTTTGTGAGTGTGTGTATGCTTCTTTGTGTGATTCTGTCTGTATAGCTTTGCTTTTACCATTTGTCCTAGGGTTCTGTCTCTTTTTTTGTTTTTGTTTTGTTTCCTTTTTTTTAGTATAGTTTTTAACACTTGTTATCATGGGTGGATTTATTTTTTGGTTTGGTAGCTCTCCTCTTTCTTTTTTTATAACTTTTTAATTTTTAATAATAATTTTTTATTTTAATAACTTTATTTTATTATTATTTTTTCTTTCTTTCTTTCTTTTTTCCTCTCTTTTCTTCTGAGCTGTGTGGCTGACAGGGTCTTGGCACTCCGGCCGGGGGTCAGGCCTGTACCTCTGAGGTGGGAGAGCCAAGTTCAGAACATTGGTCCACCAGAGACCTCCTGGTTCCATGTAATAACAAACAGCACAAGCTATCCCAGAGATTTCCATCTCAATGATAAGACCCAGCTCCACTCAACGACCAGCAAGCTACAGTGCTGGACACCTATGCCAAACAACCAGCAAGACAGGAACATAACCCCACCCATTAGCAGACTGGCTGCCTAAAATCATAATACGGTCACAGATACGCCAAAACACACCACCGGCATGCGGTCCTACCCACCAGAAAGACAAGATCCAGCGGCATCCACCAGAACACAGGCACTAGTCCCCTCCAACAGGAAGCCTACACAACCCACTGAACCAACCTTAGCCACTGGGGACAGACACCAAAAACAACGGGAACTATGAACCTGCAGCTTGAGAAAAGGAGACCCCAAACACAGTAAGATAAGCAAAATGAGAAGACAGAAAAACACACAGCAGATGAAGGAGCAAGGTAAAAACCCACCAGACCAAACAAATGAAGAGGAAATAGGCAGTCTACTTGAAAAATAATTCAGAATAATGATAGTAAAGATGATGCAAACTCTTGTGAATAGAATGGACAAAATACAAGAAACGTTTAACAAGGACCTACAAGAACTAAAGAGCAAGCAAACAATGATGAACAACAAAATAAATGAAATTAAAAATTCTCTGGAAAGAATCAATAGCAGAATAACTGAGGCAGAAGAACGGATAAGTGACCTGGACGATAAAAGAGTGGAAACTACTGCAGAGCAGAATAAAGAAAAAAGAATGAAAAGAATTGAGGACACTCTCAGAGACCTCTGAGAGGTCTCAACATTCGAATTATAGGGGTCCCAGAAGCAGAAGAGAAAAAGAAAGTGACTGAGAAAATATTTCAAGAGATTATAGTTGAAAACTTCCCTAATATGGGAAAGAAAATAGTTCATCAAATCCAGGAAGCACAGACACGGCCATACAGGATAAATCCAAGGAGAAACACATCAGGACACATATTAATAAAATTATCAAAAATTAAATACAATGAAAATATATTAAAAGCAGAAAGGGAGAAGCAACAAAATAACATACAGGGAATCCCCGTAAGGTTAATAGCTGATCTTTCAGCAGAAACTCTGCAAGCCAGAAGGGACTGGCAGGACATATTTAAAGTGATGAAAAGGAAAAACCTACAACCAAGTTACTCTACCCAGGAAGGATCTCATTCAGATTCGAGGGAGAAATTAAAACCTTTACAGACAAGCAAAAGCTAAGAGAATTCAGCACCACCAAACCAGCTTTACAACAAATGTTAAAGGAAATTCTCTAGGCAGGAAACACAAGAGAGGGAAAAGACCGACATTAACAAACCCAAAACAATTAAGAAAATGGTAATAGGAACATACATACTGATAATTACCTTAAATGTAAATGGATTAAATGCTCCAAACAAAAGACACAGACTGGCTGAATAGATACAAAAACAAGACCCATATATATGCTGTCTACAAGAGACCCACTTCAGACCTAGGGACACATACAGACTGAAAGTGAGGTGATGGAAAAAGATATTCCATGCAAATGGAAATCAAAAGAAAGCTGGAGTAGCAATTCTCATATCAGACAAAATAGACTTTAAAATAAAGACTCTTACAAGAGACAAAGAAGGGCACTATATAATGACCAAGCGATCAATCCAAGAAGAAGAGATAACAATTGTAAATATATATGCACCCAACATAGGAGCACCTCAATACGTAGGGCAAATGCTAACAGCCATAAAAGGGGAAATCGACAGTAACACAATCACAATAGGGGACTTTAACACCCCACTTTCATCAATGGACAGGTATCCAAATTGAAAACAAATAAGGAAACACAAGCATTAAATGGCACATTAAACAAGATGGACTTAATTGAGATTTATAGGACATTCCATTCAAAAACAACAGAATACAGGTTTGTCTCAAGTGTTCATGGAACATTCTACAGGATAGATCATATGTTAGGTCACAAATCAAGCCTTGGTAAATTTAAGAAAATTGAAATCGTATCAAGTATCTTTTCGGACCACAACACTATGAGACTAGATATCAATTACAGGAAAAAATTACAAACACATGGGGGCTAAACAATACATTACTTAATAACCAAGAAATCACTGAAGAAATCAAAGAGGATATCAAAAATTACCTAGAAACAAATGACAGTGAAAACACGATGACCCAAAACCTATGGGATGCAGCAAAAGCAGTTCTAAGAAGGGCGTTTACAGCAATACAATCCTACCTCAAGAAACAAGAAACATCTCAAATAAACAACCTAACCTTACACCTACAGCAATTAGAGAAAGAAGAACAAAAAAAACCCCAAAGTTAGCACAAGGAAAGAAATCATAAAGATCAGATCAGAAAAAAATGAAAAAGAAATGAAGAAAACAATAGCAAAAATCAATAAAACTAAAGATAAACCAAACAGATAAACCATTAGCCAGACTCATCAAGAAAAAAAAGGGAGATGACTCAAATCAATAGAATTAGAAATGAAAAAGGAGAAGTAACAACTGACACTGTAGAAATACAAAGAATCATGAGAAATTCCTGCAAGCAACTCTATGCCAATAAAATGGACAACCTGGAAGAAATGGACACATTCTTAGAAAAGCACAAGCTTCCAAGATTGAACCAGGAAGAAATAGAAAATATAAACAGACCAATCACAAGCACTGATTGAGACTATGATTAAAAATCTTCCAACAAACAAAAGCCCAGGACCAGATGGCTTCACAGGCGAAATCTATCAAACATTTAGACAAGAGCTAACACCTATCCTTGTCAAACTCTTCCAAAATACAGCAAAGGGAGGAACACTTCCAAACTCATTCTATGAGGCCACCATCACCCTGATACCAAAACCAGACAAATATGTCACAAAGAAAGAAAACTACAGGCCAATATCACTGATGAACATAGATGCAAAAATCCTCAACAGAATACTAGGAAACAAAATCCAACAGCACATTAAAAGGATCATACACCATGATGTATGGGGTTTATCCCAGGAATGCAAGGATTCTTTAATATACGCAAATCAATCAATGTGATAAACCATATTAACAAATTGAAGAATAAAAACCATATGATCATCTCGATAGATGCAGAAAAAGCTTTCAACAAAATTCAACACCCATTTATGATAAAAACCCTCTAGAAAGTAGGCATAGAGGGAACTTACCTCAACATAATAAAGGCCATATATGACAAACCCACAGCCAACATTGTTCTCAATGGCAAAAAACTGAAACCATTTCCCCTAAGATCAGGAACAAGACAATGTTGCCCCACTCTAGCCACTATTATTCAACATAGTTTTGGAAGTTTTAGACACAGCAATCAGAGAAGAAAAAGAAATAAAAGGAATCCAAATTGGAAAAGAAGAAGTAAAGCTGTCACTGTTTGCAGATGACATACTATACCTAGAGAATCCTAAAGATATAACCAGAAAACTACTAGAGCTAATCAATGAATTTTGTAAAGTAGCAGGATACAAAATTAATGCACAGAAATCTCTTGCATTCCTATACACTAATGATGAAAAATCTGAAAGAGAAATTAAGGAAACACTCCCATTTACCACTGCAACAAAAAGAATAAAATACCTAGGAATAAGCCTACCTAAGGAGACAAAAATCCTGTATGCAGAAAACTATAAGACACTTATGAAAGAAATTAAAGACGAAACAAACAGATGGAGAGATATACCATGTTCTTGGATTGGAAGAATCAACAATGTGAAAATGACTATACTACCCAAAGCAATCTACAGATTCAATGCAATCCCTATCAGACCACCAATGGCATTTTTGACAGAACTAGAACAAAAAATTTCACAATTTGTATGGAAACACAAAGGACCCCAAATAACCAAAGCAATCTTGGGAAAGAAAAACGGAGCTGGAGAAGTCAGGCTCCCATACTTCAGACTATACTAAAAAGCTATAGTAATCAAGACAGTATGGTACTGGCACAAAAACAGAAATACAGATCAATGGAACAGGATAGAAAGCCCGGAGATAAACCCACACACATATGGTCACCTTTTTTTTGATAAAGGAGGCAAGAATGTATAATGGAGAAAAGACAGCCTCTTCAATAAGTGGTGCTGGGAAAACTGGACAGCTACATGTAAAAGAATAAAATTAGAACACTCTCTAACACCACACACAAAAATAAACTCAGAATGGATTGAAGACTTAAATGTAATGCCAGACACTATAAAACTCTTAGAGTTTTTCCTTAGAGGAAAACGTAGGCAGAACACTCTGTGACATAAATCACAGCAAGATCCTTTTTGATCCACCTCCTAGACAAATGGAAATAAAAAAAAAATAAACAAATGGGACCTAATGAAACTTAACAGCTTTTGCACAGCAAAGGAAACCATAAACAAGATGAAAAGACAACGTCTCAGAATGGGAGAAAATATTTGCAAATGAAGCAACTGACAAAGGATTAATCTCCATAATATACCAGCAGCTCATGCAACTAAATATCAAAAAAACAAACAACCCAATCCAAAAATGGGCAGTGGACCTAAATAGACATTTCTCCAAAGAAGATATACAGATAGCCAACAGGCACATGAAAGAATGCTCAATATCACTAATCATTAGAGAAATGCAAATCAAACTACAATGAGGTATCACCTCACACCAGTCAGAATGGCCATCATCAAAAAATCTACAAACAATAATGCTGGAGGGGGTATGGAGTAAAGGGAACCCTCTTGCACTGTTGGTGGGAATGTAAATTGATACAGCCACTATGGAGAACAGTATGGAGGTTCCTTAAAAAACTAAGTATAGAGTTACCGTATAACCCAGCAATCCCACTACTGGGCATATACCCTGAGAAAACCATAATTCAAAGAGTCATGTACCACAATGTTCATTGCAGCTCTATTTACAATAGCCAGAACATGGAACCAACCTAAGTGTCCATCAACAGATGAATAGATAAAGAAGATGTGGCACATATATACAATGGAATATTACTCAGCCATAAAAAGGAACGAAACTGAGCTATTTTTAGTAAGGTGGATGGACCTAGGGCCTGTCATACAGAGTGAAGTAAGTCAGAAAGAGAAAAACAAATACCGTATGCTAACACATATATACAGAATCTAAAAAAAAAAAAAAAAAAGGTTCAGAAGAACCTAGGGGCAGGACAGGAATAAAGAAGCAAATGTAGAGATGGACTCGAGGATATGGGGAGAGGGAAGGGTAAGCTGGCACGAAGTGAGAGCGTGTCATGGACTTATATATACTACCAAATGTAAAATAGATAGCTAGTGGGAAGCAGCTGCATAGCACAGGGAAATCAGCTCGGTTCTTCTCTAGAGGGGTGGGATAGGGAGAGTGGGAGGGAGACGCAAGAAGGAGGAGATATGGGGATATATGTATAGCTGATTCACTTTGCTATAAAGTAGAAACTAACACACCACTGTAAAGCAATTATACTCCAATAAAGATGTTAAAATTAAAATGGTCCACATCAAAAAAAAAATCTTTAAAAAAAAGAGTATTTGAAACCAAAAAATCCTGAAGATGTGAATTGAAATTCACTATTTATCAATAACCTAACCTCTCTGAATAAGTATCCTTATTATAATACACAAATAATGTATTTACCATATTTATAAATAACTACAGTAAAAGATGAGACGTGATAAGCACCATAAAAAGAATAATTTGAATCTCGGTGTCCCTCAGTAGGTAAAAGAATTTACACTGCCACCTTGGGGCAGAAACCAGAGGAAGGGTTTTAGAGGGATGTAGCCAATTTAGCTTTCTGAATAAGGCTGAAGTTTTCCATGGGAAAAACACAGTCTGGATATTAAACCTAGTGAAAATTGTTATGAATTTCAAAAGCCGCAAATACAAATATAAAAAGTTCAATTTTCTTATACTTTCCTTACCACGGAACTTAGTATCTGTCTGAAATAGCAACTTTTCTACCTAATAATAGAAATTTTACCTAGTATTTCCAGGTGAACTCAGTCTATGTCGGGCAAATTCAGTCAACATAGGTTTTAGATGGGGAAGTTCAAGATTTTCAGCCCTATAAAGGGCCGGCCAGAGGAAGGTCTTTGTTAGCATCAAGCAGTGCTAGGGTAAGACAGCAGGTCCACAGCCATCCTAGGACCTCTGTGGCCTTCCACTAATATGTAACTTGTCCCCACAATCTGCACATCCTGCTGCATCTGGTGCTGATGTCCACAGTCCTACCATGCCCTCCAGTCATCAGATCCCTGACGGAGGCCATGCTGCCTCTTCCTTGTTTAGGCTCCTTCAGGGCTGCCAGCCTCTCTGGGCTACCTTCTTGCCCCTGCCCCATGAGAATGTCTGGGCATGTGAAAGGCTCAGGGGGCTGCCCTCGTCCCTCTAATTCCTAGACCCGGCACACTGCCATTTCCATAAACGACTGCCATCTCAGAGGACTTCGCTCACTCTCCTGGGCCTCACTCAGGGACTGAACACCGGTCCTTTCTGCCCACAAATTCCCCCCTCCCCAAACCTCGCTGCGGTTTCTATCAATCCCCACTCCATAGTTGGGAGACTCTGGCAGTGGGAAGGGAACAGGGACTCACTAGATCCTAACTATTTCTCCTTATCTCCTCCCATCAGCACCAACCCTTAGCTGCCTCCCAGGGATGAAAAGGGGGCGGGGGGAGAAGGTCTGATATTTAGAAGTTTCCCCTGGTCTATACATTTGGTTCAACTTGCATAATATCAACTCACTGAACAAAATGTGATGCTGAGATGGGAGGGCAGCTCTCCTGGCGGGTGGGGGGGGGGTCTCCACCAAGCTGCATTCAACTGTGCCTCCTTCCATTCCCAGCTTTCCAGAATCAGTGATGTTCAGAATAGTGATCAGGGCTGAGTTATGTGGAGAGCTAAATCCTGGTGTCCCCAGTGACTCTCCTGAAGACATTTTTATCTCTCTTATTTAAACCCTTGTCTTTTATGATTAAATAATCAGCTCACTGGTTGCCACAGGGTGCCTTTCCCCTGGGATGTTGTAAAATAGTTGCATATATTGGCTAGGAGGCCAGGATAATTTTCTTCAGGTGGGGAAAAGAACACCACGTGTTTGAGCTATGACAGAACAAATGTTTGCTAATTTTCTGTTTGGGGATTTTCATTTTTTCACTTGAGTGGCTGCTGCCGAAATGAGAATTTTCACATTTTGAATATAGTATAATTCATGCAGGAGACATTCAATAATGACTCCAAATAAGCCAACTGTAAAATTAGCCAAACATCCTTGGATCCAAAAATGTATGCTTAAAACAATTGCTAATTGAGCCGTTTGGATCTTCGGTTCTCATTTTTCAGGGATAGAAGCCTTCAGTAAAATATAACTGGCCCAAAGGAAACTGCAGGCATTTGTCACCCATACAGTCTAACATATGAACTTCCACACTGTCTCACTTCAGACCCATTATTAAACGCCAAGGATGAGAACTGAGGAGTGTAGTGCACCAAAGGGTGAACCAAAAATCTACCAGGATAGTAAATGGACCCACACCCACCCATGCCAACTCAATTCAAACCATCTCTATCCAGGAGACATCCATGTGTTTCTTCATGATGGGAAAAACAGGAGGTGAAACCCACAAGGGGAATCCCAAATCACTTACTGAAGTCAGGACTCTTCAGTTCTATCAAATCACTTCTCTACTGGTTTCTTAAAAACATCAGTTTAATACAGGGCTTAGAGAGTAAACCATTCTGGCCATGATATTCCCCTTGCATAACCATGACAGCCATCAAAAGCTGAGTACAGCACACTTTTCCATGAGCCCAAACTTGCCCCACAAGCCTAAATGGTATTTGTAATCAAACAAATTATTAAAAGCCTAAATGGTATATGTATCAAACAGAATTTATTGTATATATAAAAACCTGACATCCTGGATGTATTGAATATAACAATGGATTGTGAATTAGATCTAAATTTGAAACCTGACTGCCATGAACTGTTTCAGACTAGTCATCTATGTCTTTATATTAACTCAGTTTAAAACAGAGGAGAGAGGGGCTTCCGGTCTAATGATGATGGAGTGACCAGAATTGAACTTGCCTTTCTGCCATATCGGAGATAAAACTGGAAAAACTGTATAATGCAACTGTTTTCAGGAATCGAACAACAGAACAGTATTGTGACCACTGAGAGAAAGGAAATAGAGAAGCCGAGCCCATATTCCTGCAACTTCCTATTTGGGAGCACTTTCAGAACCAGGGTACAGGGAGTAGAAGCAAAGTAGAACATGGACTTCTCACTGAGCTGAAGAAGCAAGAATCAGAGTTTGGAGCAGATTAAACAACTATAATTTGTGAGAAAACAGTTCCAGAGATCAGAGAGCTGAATAAAATGGGGCCACAGGTCTGCATTGGGGTTCCCATCAAATTCTTATCCCTGAATGTAGCTATAATGGTAATGTGGCTTACCATGTATTTTCAGTTACCATCTATTTCAACCCAAATACTAAATGATCCCATCCACACAGCAAACTCAGAGTATTTCATCCTCCTTCAACTGGTCTTTTGAGACCTCCCACGTGGACATAAGCATGAATAAAGAATGGGGCGCTGGTATACATTATTCAGGCCTTCTGGTCCTGCTTGGGCCCAATACTTTACCATTTCCATCCAAGGAGTTACTGCTGCTAGCCCATCTGAATTTTGACCTGGCGTGTCCAACAGAATCGAACTCAGTTCCAGCCATTTGGTCACTTGGTGCCCCATGGCCAAGTGTTACTGGGCCCTCTATCAGGAAACTGTTCCTAAAAAGGCATATATTTCTATGCTGAGAATGTCATCACCTTACTCCAGTCTCCCAGGGACTGTGTTGTGATTCTCCATGAGGGCCTTGCCAAAAAACTCCACACTGCAAATTTTCTTACCACCAACACCTCCAAAATCATGGGTTGTGCTGGATCATATGGTCCAAGCAGCATGGCTTTTTGTACTGCAGCCTGGCTCTGGTGCAGAGCCCTTTCCTGCTCCAGGGACCACTCAAAGCTTGAAGCCCTCCATGTCACCAGCTAAAAGGTGTCTAATGTGTTGCCTTCAGAACCCAACAAAGGGGCTTCCCTGGTGGTGCAGTGGTTAAGAATCCACCTGCCAACGCAGGGGACACGGGTTCGAGCCCTGGTCCAGGAAGATCTCACAAACCACGGAGCAACTAAACCCGTGTGCCAGAACTATTGAGCCTGCGCTCTAGAGCCCGCGAGCCACAACTACTGAGCCCACGTGCCACAACTACTGAAGCCCATGAGCCTAGAACCCGTGTTCTGCAACAAGAGAAACCACCGCAATGAGAAGCCCGCACACCACAATGAAGAGTAGCCCCCGCTCACCACAACTGGAGAAAGCCTGAGCGCAGCAACAAACACCCAACACAGCCAAAAATAAATAAATTTATTTAAAAAAAAAAGAACCCAACGAGGTTTAACAGGTACCTCTTTGTGGAAGGAAATAAAAGGCATAGCAATTTTTCTTTTACATTGAAGCAGACATCCCAGATGGTCCTCACCCCTAAAACCCTAAAAACTGCATTGAAATGGCAGGTCCCTAAACCTTCATAGTGTTTATTACCCACTCTCTGGAGTGCATGAGTCTAAAAGCATCTAGCATCCTAGCCACCTCTTGCCCATCCTCTTTGATTATCATGATGTCATCAATGCCACGGACCAGTGTAACGTTCTGTGGGATATCCAGATCTCTTCAGACTATTCTATGACAGAGGGCAGGAAAGTTAACATAGCCCTGAGACAAAAATGTAAATTAATAATTTTGTCTCTCTTCCATAAATATGTATTGTTTCTAATCCTTACTTATAATGGACATGGAAAAGAACACATTCACCAAATCAATATCATGTACCTGAGGCCTTATTAATCTGCTCTAACAATAACACCATGTCCAACAAAGCAGGTGTAATCAGGGCTGAAACTTGATTAAGACTGTGGTGGTCAACACTATAGTCAACCTTTAGGATTCATTACATTTCTGCAGGGGTTAGACCAGTGAATCAAATAGAGATGTGACAGGAACCAGCATCCTAAATCTTTAGGTCTAAAACCTGGCACTAATCTCTGCCTAAAGATACAACATTGCTTTGCTTTGTTTGTTATGAACTACTTTGGCCAGGGGGTGAAGGTTCAGAGGTTTCCACTTGGCCTTCCCCACTATGATGTCATCACCTGGGCCTTCATATGAGGGTTGTTCCAACTGCCAAGTACATCAATTCCAATATACACTTGGTTACAGGGGAAATGACCATAGGGCTTGTCCACAGATACAGTGGATACACTGTGAGCCAGACTTTAGCCAGGATTCCATTTATTACCTGGTCCCTGTAAGTCCCTACTCCAACTAAGGGGACAGTTATGAGGCTTTCAGTTTTCAAGTATCAATGTCAATTCAGACCTGTGCCTGGACCCTTGAAATACATAGATATTGCCCTTTCCACAGTTTACAGTCACCTGAGTAATAGCGATATTTCCTTTTTGGGAAGGAATATAGGAATCACAATAGTATATACTTGCCACAGTGCTTCAGGTCCTTCCTCAGAAGGACGTGGCTACCTCATGGGCCAATGGTTCCAGATAAAAAATTGGCTTTAGTCTGAGACTGAGCAAGGGATTGTTGACTTTTTATGGGGGCAAACACCCTCAGCTTTCTGCTTTTGGGGCTACAGATATTAAGAGGCACTGTGGTTGGCCGGACTCTTCTGCACCTAGGGAACCATGCTCCCTTAACTGTATCTATAACCCTCTCTGAGTCAAACCCCATTTGCTGCCCTTCCACCCTTCCAGCAGTTATCATAATTGTGATCTCCTGACTTCAGGCAGTTAAACATCACCCTACCTCCATTACTTGGGCCCATTGTCCTGTTGATAATAATGAGCCCAGTTTGTGACACCTGCCATGTCAGCCTTGGCCTGCAGAGGAGAGCCACCCACCACTGAACTTCTTAGTGAGTTAGTGAGTCTGGTGCACTTCACACCAGCATATTCCTGATGTCTTGGTGAATGGTAGGTCCCCAGGCCCTACCTCAGATCATAATCCTCTGCTGGGTCTCCTAGCCCAACATTATGCACTAATTTGAGTATGATGACATCTCTCAATCTCTTTTCCTCCCCTTTTTTCCTACCAGTCTCTTCCTCAACCCTTTTCCAGGGAAATTCAAGTATTTCCACTTCCCTGGCCATTAGTCATCACTTTTGCCAGTATCCTAAGAGTCACTCTAGCAGGGAGTTGACCCTATTCCCTGAGGTCCTTGCTCAGATGTTAATGTCCAGGTAACTTGGGAATAAATACAGATTAGACATCAGAGGAGTTGAGATCTAATCTTATTTCTGACTAGGTCTAATTTTCTCAGTAAAATCCCAAATTGCAAGGGTTGAACTTTCCACAAAATTGTCTCTAATATACCCAAATCTGACATTCTATAGCTTCAGTGTATTCTCCTCTAGATATCACAACTGTGACTAACTGCTATCTCTCCATATTACTGTAACTATGAAACAGTTGTAAGGAGAAATTTAAACTATTATAAATATTTCAATATGTCCTGACACCAACGCAGAAGGAAATAGCTCAAATATAATGAGAGATACTTAAGCTTGAATTTCTTAACGTTAAAAGATAAGTATATTAAATAGTATAAACTGTGTTGGGAAAATGGGTTATCTTTTTGGAAAACAAATAGCTTAAAGATACATTAACAGCTAACCATTAAAAAAAAAAACCACAGAGGTTCAAACTCAAATGCTTGCAAGGGGTATGCCTTTAATACAGACCTGTGATATTAGCCTAGTATAAAAAAAGTAGATGCTAAAATGATTATATAATATTTGAGCATAACTGCCTAGTCCATTCTTACACTGCCTTTTAAAGTATTGGTGGTCATAACAAATACACCATAATCTGTTTTGTGATCCCTGAAATGAAGTATAAAAGCATAAAACACAGAAGATACATATACATGTATTTGTTTAGTTAGCTACATTTATATATGTGTGTATATACACACACACACACACATGCACACACAAAACGTGGGGGTAGGAAAGACTTGTTTTAGGAGATAAAAATGGAAATTTCAGAGATTGTTTCAAGATGGCAGAGTAGAAGGACGTGCTCTCACTCCCTCTTGCGAAAGCAACAGAATCACAACTAACTGCAACAATTATCAACAGGAGACACTGGAAGTCACCAAAAAAGATACCCCACATCCAAAGACAAAGTAGAAGCCACAATGAGATGGTAGAAGGGGTGCAACCACAATAAAAGCAAATCCCATTACTGCTGGGTGGGTGACTCACAGACTGGAGAACATTTATATCACAGAAGTCCACCCACTGGAGTGAAGGTTGGGAACCTCATGTCAGGCTTTCCAAGCTGGAGGTCCGGCAACAGGAGGAGGAATATCTAGAGAATCAGAATTTGAAGGGTAGAGGGATTTGATTGCAGGACTTCGACAGGACTGGGGAGACAGACACTCCACTCTTGGAGGGCACACACAAAGTAGTGTTCACATCCAGGCCCAGGGGAAGGAGCAGTGATCCCATAGGAGACTGAACTAGACCTACCTGCTAGTGTTGGAGGGTCTCATGCAGAGGCGGGGGTGGCTGTGGCTCACCGTGGGAACAAGGACACTGGCAGCATAAGTTCTGGGAAGTACTCCTTGGCATGAGCCCTCCCAGGTCCACCATTAGCCCCACTAAAGAGCCCGGGTAGGCTCCAGTGTTGAGTTGCCTCAGGCCAAACAACCAATAGGGAAGGAACCCAGCCCCATCCATCAGCAGACAAGTGGATTAAAGTTTTACTGAGCTCTGCCCACCAGAGCAACAGCTAGCTCTACCAACCACCAGTCCCTCCCATCAGGAAACTTGCATAAGTCTCCTGATAGATAGCCTCACCCACCAGAGGGGAGACAACAGAAGCAAGAAGAACTACAATCCTGGCAGCCTGTGGAACTAAAACCACATTCACAGAAAGATAGACAAGATGAAAAGGCAGAGGGCTATGTACCAGATGAAGGAATAGGATAAAAACCCAGAAAAAAAACTAAACGAAGTGGAGGTAGGCAACCTTCCAGAAAAAGAATTCAGAATAATGATAGTGAAGATGATCCAGGACCTTGGAAAAAGAATGTAGGCAAAGATCGAGAAGATGTAAGAAATGTTTAACAAAGACCTAGAAGAATTAAAGAACAAACAAACAGAGATGAACAATACAATAACTGAAATGAAATATACACTAGAAGGAATCAATAGCAGAAAAACTGAGGCAGAAAACGAATAAGTGACCTGGAAGACAGAATGGTGGAATTCACTACTGTGAACAGAATAAAGAAAAAAGAATGAAAAGAAATGAAGACAGCCAAAGAGACGTCTGGGACAACATTAAACACAACAACATTTGCATTACAGGGGTCCCAGAAGGAGAAGAGAGAGAGGAAGGACTCAAGAAAATATTTGAAAAGATTATAGTTGAAAACTTTCCTAACATGGGAAAGGAAATAGCCACCAAGATACAGGAAGCACAGAGAGTCCCAGGCAGGATAAACCCAAGGAGAAACATGCCCACACATATAGTAATCAAATTGGCAAAAATTAAAAACAAAGAAAAATTATTGAAAGCAGCAAGGGAAAAACGACAAATAACATACAAGGGAACTCCCATAAGGTTAACAGCTGATTTCTGAGCAGAAACTCTACAAGCCAAAAGGGAGTGGCATGACATACTTAAAGTGATGAAAGGGAAGAACCTACAACCAAGATTACTCTACCCTGCAAGAATCTCATTCAGATTCGACGGAAAAATGAAAAGTTTTACAGACAATCAAAAGCTAAGAGAATTCAGCACCACCAAACCAGCTCTACAACAAATGCTAAAGGAACTTCTCTAAGTGGAAACACAAGAGAAGAAACACAAAAACAAACCCATAACAATTAAGAAAATGATAATAGGAATACACATATCGATAATTACCTTAAAAGTGAATGGACTAAATGCTCAAACAAAAAGACACAGTCTTGCTGAATGGATACAAAAACAAGACCCATATATATGCTGTTTACAGGAGACCCACTTCAGACCTAGGGACACATATAGACTGAAATTGAGAGGATAGAAAAAGATATTCCATGCAAATGGAAATCAAAAGAAAGCTGGAGTACCAATACTCATATCAGATAAAATTGATTTTAAAATAAAGAATGTTACAAAAGACAAGGAAGGACACTATATAATGATCAAGGGATCGATCGAAGAAGATATACGAATTGTAAATATTTATGCACCCAACATACGACCACCTCAATACATAAGGCAAATAAATACTAACAGCGATAAAAGAGGAAATTGACAGTAACACAATAATACTGGGGAACTTTAACACCTCAATTACACCTATGGACAGATCATCCAAACAGAAAACTATCAAGAAAACACAAGCTTTAAATGATACAATAGACCAGACAGATTTAATTGATATTTGTAGGACATTACATCAAAAAAAAAGCAGATTACACTTTCTTCTCAAGTGCACATGGAACATTATCCAGGACAGACCACATATTGCGTCACAAATCAAGCCTCAGTAAATTTAAGAAAATTGAAATCATATCAAGCATCTTTTCTGACCACAACGCTAGGAGATTAGAAATCAACTACATGGGAAAAAATGGAAAACACACAAACACACAGAGGCTAAACAATACGTTACTAACTAACCAAGAGATCACTGAAGAAATCAAAGAGGAAATCAAAAAATACCTAGAGACAAATGACAATGAAAACACGATGATCCAAAACCTATGGGATGCAGCAAAAGCAGTTCTAAGACGGAAGTTTATAGCAATACAAGCCTACCTCAAGAAACAAGAAAAATCTCAAATAAACAATCTAACCTTACACCTAAAGGAACTAGAGAAAGATGAACAAACAAAACCCAAAGTTAGTAGAAGGAAAGAAATCATAAAGATCAGAGCAGAAATAAATGAAACAGAAACAAAGAAAACAATAGCAAAGATCAATAAAACTAAAAGCTGGTTCTTTGAGAAGATAAACAAAATTGATAAACCATTAGCCAGACTCATCAAGGAGGGAGAGGACTCAAATCAATAAAATTAGAAAAGAAAAAGGAGAAGATACAACAGACACCGCAGAAATACAAAGCATCCTAAGAGACTACTACAAGCAACTCTATGCCAATAAAATAGACAACCTGCAAGAAATGGACAAATTCTTAAAGGTATAACCTTCCAAGACTGAACCAGGAAGAAACAGAAAATATGAACAGACCAATCACAAGTAATGAAATTGAAACTGTGATTAAAAATCTTCCAACAAACAGAAGTCCAGGACCAGATGGCTTCACAGGAGAATTCTATCAAACATTTAGAGAAGAGCTAACACCCATCCTTCTCAAACTCTTCCAAAAAATTACAGAGGAAGGAAAACTCCCAAACTCATCTATGAGGCCACCATCACCCTGATACCAAAATGAGACAAAGATACTACAAAAAAAGAAAATTACAGACCAATATCACTGATGAATATAGATGCAAAAATCCTCAACAAAATACTAGCAAACAGAATCCAACAACATATTAAAAGGAACATACACCATGAACAAGTGGGATTTATCCCAGGGATGCAAGGATTCTTCGATACATGCAAATCAATCAATGTGATACACCATATTAACAAACTGAAGAATAAAAACCATATGATCATTATCTCAATAGATGCAGAAAAAACTTTTGACAAAAATCAACACCCGTTTATGATAAAAACTCTCCAGAAAGTGGGCATAGAGGGAACGTACCTCAACATAATAAAGGCCATATATGACAAACCCACAGCAAACATCATTCTCAATGGTGAAAAACTGAAAGCATTTCCTCTAAGATCAGGAACAAGACAAGGATGTCCACTCTTGCCACTATTATTTAACATAGTTTTGGAAGTCCTAGCCACGGCAATTAGAGGAAAAAAAAGAAATAAAAGGAATACAAATTGGAAAAGAAGAAGTAAAACTGTCACTCTTTGCAGATGACATGATACTATACATAGAGAATCCTGAAGATGCCAACAGAAAAATCCTAGAGCTAATCAATGAATTTGGTAAAGGTGCAGGATACAAAATTAATGCACAGAAATCTCTTGATGAAAAGTCTAAAAGTGAAATTAAGGATACACTCCCATTTACCATTGCAACAAAAATAAAATACCTAGGAATAAATCTACCTAGGGAGACAAAAGACCTGTATGCAGAAAACTGTAAGACTGATGAAAGAAATTAAAGATGATACCAACAGATGGAGAGATATACCATGTTCCTGTATTGGAAGAATCAATATTGTGAAAATAACTACACTACCCAAGCAATCTACAGGTTCAATGCAATCCCTATCAAATTACCAATGGCATTTTTTACAGAACTAGAAAAATCTTAAAATTTGTATGGTGACACAAAGACCCCAAATAGTCAAAGCAGTCTTGAAGGAAAAAAATGGAGCTGGAGGAATCAGACTCCCTGACTTCAGACTATACTACAAAGCTACAGTAATCAAGACAGTATGGTACTGGCACAAAAACAAATACAGATCAATGGAACAGGATAGAAAACCCAAAGATAAACCCACAAACCTATGGTCAACTAATCTATGACAAAGGAGCCAAGGATCTACAATGAATAAGAGACAGTCTCTTCAATAAGTGGTGCTGGGAAAACTGGACAGTTACATGTAAAAGAATGAAATTAGAACACTCCCTAACACCATACACAAAAATAAACTCAAAATGGATTAGAGACCTAAATATAAGACTGGACACTGTAAAACTATTAGAGGAAAACATAGGAAGAACACTCTTTGACATAAATCACAGCAAGATCTTTTTTGATCCAACTCCTAGAGTAAAGGAAATAAAAACAGAAATAAACAAATGGGACCTAATGAAACTTAAAAGCTTTTGCAAAGCAAAGGAAACTACAAGCAAGACGAAAAGACAACCCTCAGAATGGGAGAAAATATTTGCAAACAAATCAATGGACAAAGTATTAATCTCCAAAATATATAAACAGCTCATGAAGCTCAATGTTAGAAAAACAAACAATCCAATCCAAAAATGGGCAGAAGACCTAAAGAGACATTTCTCCAAAGAAGACATACAGATGGCCAAGAAGCACATGAAAAGTTGCTCAACATCACTAATTTTTAGAGAAATGCAAATCAAAACTACAATGAGGTATCACCTCACACCAGTTAGAATGGGCATCAACAGAAAATCTACAAACAACAAATGCTGGAGAGGGTGTGGAGAAAAGGGAACCCTCTTGCACTTTTCCTGGGAATGTAAATTGATACAGCCACTATGGAGAACAGTATGGAGGTTCCTTAAAAAAGTAAAAGTAGGGCTTCCCTGGTGGCACAGTGGTTGAGAGTCCGCCTGCTGACGCAGGGGACACAGGTTCGTGCCCCTGTCTGGGAAGATCCCACATGCCGCAGAGCGGCTGGGCCCGTGAGCCATGGCCGCTGAGCCTGCACGTCCGGAGCCTGTGCTCCGCAATGGGAGAGGCCACGGCAGTGAGAGGCCCACGTACTGCAAAAAAAAAAAAAAAAAGTAAAAATATAATTACCATATGACCCAGCAATCCCACTACTGGGCATATACCCAGAGAAAACTGTAATTCAAAAAGACACAAGCACCCCAATTTCACTGCAGCATTATTTACAATAGCCAGGTCATGGAAGCAACCTAAATGCCCATTAACAGATGAATGGATAAAGATGTGGTACATATATACAATGGAATATTACTCAGCCATAAAAAGAACGAAATTGGGTCATAATTGGGTCATTTGTAGAGACATGGATAGATCTAGAGACTGTCATACAGAGTGAAGTAAGCCAGAAAGAGAAAAACAAATATCATATATTAACACATATATGTGGAACCTAGAAAAATGGTACAGATGAACCGGTTTGCAGGGCAGAATATGAGACAAAGTAGAAAACAAACATATGGACACCAAGGGGAAAAAGTGGTGGGGAGGTGGTGGTGGGATGAACTGGGAGATTTTGATTGACATGTATACACTAATATGTATAAAATCAATAACTAATAAGACCCTGCTATAAAAAATAAATAAAATAAAATTCTAAAATAAATGGAAATTTCAGAGAAAGATGCATTAACAAACTTGACTTTCTCAGCATGTAAAATTTCTAAACACAAAAGACTATAAACAGAATTAAATGACAAGTGACAAATGAGGAAACATTTATAGTATTTGTAACAAAACAAAGATTAACATACAAAATATATAATAGCTTCAAAAATCAATAAGTAAAATATAAACAATTCAGGAGAAAAAAATACACAAATGTTATAAACAAGTAACTTGAAGAAGAAATGAAAATAGTACTAAAAATACACACTATTCTCCAGAGAATCAGGCCATGCCAAACACCAATCCCAAAAGGTTATATACTGTATGACTCCATTTATATAACATTCTTAAAAATGACAAAATTGGGACTTCCCTGGTGGTCCAGTGGCAAAGACTCCACGCTCCCAATGCAGGGGGCCCCGGTTCAATCCCTGGTCAAGGAACTAGATAGTGCACGCATGCCACAACTAAGAAGTCCTCATGCCGCAAGTATGAAGTCCACCTGCCGCAACTAAGAATCTGCATGCCGCCACTAAAGATCCCGCATGCCGCAACTCAGACCCGGCACAGCCAAAATAAATAAATTAATTAATTAATTATTTTTAAAAAAATGACAAAATCTTAAAAATGGAGAACAGATTACTGTTTGCCAGGAGTTAAGTTTGTGGGGTAGAACTGGAAGTGGCTATAAAAGTGTAACATGAAGGAGACTTAGAATGATAGAAGATTTTGTATCTTGACTGAATTAATGCAAGCATCCTGACTGTGAAATTATACTGTAATTTTATAAGATGTTACCATTGGGGGAAAATGGATAAAGGATACATGGATCTCTATTATTTCTTACAAGTTCATGGAACTCTACAATGCGTCTCAAAATTAAAGTTTAATTGAAAACACACACACAAAAACCCACAGTACTTAGGGACATGTAAATTAAGACTACAGTTGACCCTTGAACAACAAGGGTTTGAACTGCGCAGGTCCACTTACACTCAGATTTTTTTTCCAAGTGTGTGGACGTGGAATTGTGGATGTGAAAGAGCCACAGATACAGAAGAAGGCCAACTATAAGTTATACGGATTTTCCACTGTGTGGACGGCTGGCCTCCTAACCCTCGTGTTGTTCAAGGATCGAATGTATACTAAAAAAGCCTTTTTAGCCAAAACAGATTGGCAAAAATTAAGAAGGTTGATAATAACAAGTGTTAGAGAAGGAAAGAGGAAGCATTTACTATAATACTCTTCTGGTGGTCATATAAATTGGTATGCCATTTTTTGGAGTATGTTTTAGAGTATCTATTTTAAAAATTAAATAAACATACACTTGGACACAGTTATTCCACTTCTTCATATCTAGCCAAAAGAAGAGAGAAGATGAGCAAGAGAAGGGGGAGGGGAGGAAGGAAAGTGGGAAGAAAGAGAAAGAAAGAAAAAGAAAGGAAGCACATATTAAGACAGTCATTATAAAATTACAAATAGCGGGGCTTCCCTGGTGGCGCAGCGGTTGAGAGTCTGCCTGCCGATGCAGGGGACACGGGTTCGTGCCCCGGTCCGGGAAGACCCCACATGCTGCGGAGCAGCTGGGCCCGTGAGCCATGGCCTCTGAGCCTGCGCGTCCAGAGCCTGTGCTCCACAACGGGAGAGGCCACAACAGTGAGAGGCACGCGTACCGCAAAAACAAAACAAAACAAAGCAAATTACAAATAGCAATTACTATTCTAAAACTTGTGTGGCTAGTATGATTCCAAGCACCTTACATATATTAACTTATTTAATACAAAACAATGGCTTGTTTTCATATCAAGAAACTGAGGCACAGTGGTAAGTAACTTACCGAAACTAATTCAGGAGCTGGCTGCATAGTCTCTGTTCCTAACAGTTGCACAGAGCTGCCTCCAGATGTCCATAATAGCAAACTATTAGAGAGTTTAAATGTCCACCAAAAGAGGTATAATTAAACAATGGAAATCTATACTGTGGAGTACAGAAATATTAAATGTGTTCAATGAAATTAAATTTGTAAAATAAAGTGATAAAGTATGACCTATTTGTAGGAAGAAATTTCACAAAATAAAATGATATATCACACACACACACACACACACACACACACACACACACTAGAAAATCCCAAGGTAATTAACAAAATGGTAACAGTAGTTGCCTTAGGGGAGGAAACTGAAATTTCTAATGATGTTCAAAAATAACTTTCATTTTATCTATATTGCTTGAATCTCTTTACCAGAAAGTATTCATAAATTACTAGTTGACTTTAAAATGTTTAAAGATTATTATCAATTCAGATGACTTACTTGAGCAGGCTGCAGAATTTCCCCTACTGACCTTTAACATATTTCTTGACTCAAATTTATATCATAAAAAGTGTTTTACTGCACAATTAGTATACAATTATGTAGTTTCTCCCATACACTCCAAACAGCTCCAGCCTCTGATGTACACAGCCATGTTACAGGAATAAGGAATCAGCAGTCTCAACAGTCCAGGAGTGTAGCACCCAGATTATGGATGCTTTCTAAAAGGAGTTAATACCACATCAAAACACCTCCTTCAGATGGTTCAAGGCCCATCATTCTTTGTGGAAAGAAACAGGATCATAGTATTGCTGAAGCTCAGAAGCTTCCACTCTGAACCTCTCATCTTGGTAGGACCCAAATCTGAGTTTGATCAACTCAGTCTATGGAAACAGAAGCCCATGGCTTCAGACTGAGAAAAAGGACTTAGTGTTTTTGTGAGGCATTATTGTAATACTCATGACATATCCACGAGGGACATTAAGAAAAAGCAAAGAGCCAAGATCCTATTTCCCTAGAAATAAAACAAGAAACCTTAAGAGAAAGTGAAGAGAGCTTGTGAAAAGAATACATCTGAATCATCCAACTGAAAAAGAAAAATCCCATCACTTTGTTCATTGGATTTCATACTGATAATTAATTCAGTAAGCAAACTAGCTACGGGACACAGTTTGTTGTATGATTTTCTTCCAGAACTTTATATATATATCAGCTCCTAAATAAAAAATATAGTAGAAGAAATATACATAAATATTAAGAGTAGCTCCAGTTTATTGACTACCTTTTACGTCTGCATTATATATAGTAATCACCGTTACAGACATTTCTAATCTTCTTTAAATTCTTAGAACAACTTTATAAAGTAGTATTTTTATCTTACTTTTACAAACGACTTGAACGCACTGCGGCTGATTTATTAATTAAGAATAATAGAAATAATCTGTTGATTACTCATCTTTTAGGCATCGTATTGAACACTTTATAAATATATTTTTGTAAGCATGGATTTTACTTTGTAATACTAGGGTGAGAAATGGCCCATTTATTTCTCTTAAATTAGTGAAATCTGCTTCACTGGAGGAAAATTCAATTTCCATTGGTGGGGGAAAGGAGGGCTGGGGGAGCCTTTTACCTCTCTAATGACATATAAGAATCTGAGGTCCTTTACTGTACAGATTCTATGAAAAAGACCCTGTGTTCTTTAACTCACAGTGGCCACTGCCAGAGTGCTTATTTGCTCATGCCTGCACAGTTCCTTGAAAGTGGGTGATTCCTGTGCTCTTATGTCAAACTTGGACACAGAAGTCACCATCAAAGCAAGGAAGGTAAGAGCCATGATGTTATAACTCCCTAGTCACACCACGGAGCTCCCTAGATGAACACACTATTGCCCCGGGGCACTGCAAGAATGCAGGGTGTCATTTTCACCCCTGTGCCTCTCACGGAGCCTGCCTCTTTGCATCCTTTCCCTGGTCTCAGAAGAAGCTCCCCCAACCAACTCTGGTCTGTGTTTCTCCCTTTCATGTCTGTTGTTACCACTGAATCTTGACTTCTCTGATTAGAGAAAACAGAGGTTCTCCTAACCCACTAAAGAGTCAGAGCTCTGGCCACATAATAAGGGGGAACCACCCACATATTTGTTTGAGGGCTGAACTGTCCTCTGGAATCTAATAAATCTCAGTAAAGCCTAAAGTCCAAGCTTGAAAGGACCTGAGATTTTATCTAGCAAACCAAAACATGCTCACCAAAAAATCCTTAGCCTCTCCTATAAGGGGACTTTTTTTAAAGAAAGATTAATAAATCAGTTCATTTTATGGGAGCCTTCTTTCTACACTTGAAATGTAAAAAATTCTGCTAAAATTCCTGAACATGAAAACCTCACAGTGTGTCTTTTCCATGTTCTTAGAAAGTAACACACCTACCTACCAGCAGCTTAGTACTTGTGAACCAACCTAAAAAAGGAAAAGGAAAAAGAATAGGCATAAGTCAAAGATGTGCCAAGTGCAAAGAAAATTTCAGCACAAAAATAGTCTGAGTAAAACTACTAAATCGTTTTTTTCTTTAGCAAAGTCTAACCTTAAAATTCATTCTCAATAACTCCCTAATATGACGATGAAAATAGATGCTCTCCCTGGCTGGTGCGCTCTCTTATGCTGGCTGGCTCTCTATCCTTCTTCTAGTACTTTAGAAATAACTTCCCAAGATGTCTTTCTGCTTTAGTGTATTTTAACAGAAGCACCAGTCATGTTTTTATCACTTTTAGAGCACATTAGAGAATGCAAAACATCACGCATACAGATTATTTTATATGTATGTACAAGCACAAGTCAAGTGTGAAGAAGGAAGCATTCACTGCGTGATACTGAGCCCCAACATGATGCAGACTCTTCAACTACAGGCCACAGGTCTTGTAACTAGATCAGTGGGCTTGAAGAACCAGCTTCTGAACATGGTTTTATTTTTTCATCGTTTGAGAAAATGTTTATAAGTTATTTTAGGATTATATTATGGAAAATAGTAAAAGTTGTTTGATAAGTTGGGGATGATTATATGTAAATCTACGTTAAGCAATATTATAAACATGCTACGGGAATTATATACAAGAATTTCTTGGAAATATCTCTTAAAAGTACAAAGAATCTCTCTTTGATACGAGTAATCATATTTTATCATATTGCATGCTTTGCTGTCTCATATATCAGGATTTCATGACATGATGCTCATTGGTGCAACTGAGTACAGTGAAGGACACAAGTTTTCTAAAACCTGTAACCAGAAAGAGGAAGGGGAGGACTGGAGAATATGGCTTGTGTGTCTGAGAACTTAGAATGCAGAGGGCCCATGAGTTTCCTCTACTAATGTCATCTACCAAGGGCACTTAGAAGTCACCTTGTTCGGGATGCTTTTATTACTATTACTTGTTGTTGTTACAGAGACCAAGATCAGCTTTCCCCTTTCTTGGTACCCTCAAAGGAAAGGACTGTCCCTTCTCTTTGTAAAGATTTTACTGATAGATATACATTTCATTTGAGTCAATACATACTTATGTTTCCCCTCTTATAGGAAAGATATTCCACATTGGAATTAGGATTCTACAGTGCATTAGGCATGGTAGCTGTCACCACAGGGAACGGGGTTGGGAGGGAGAAAGAAAACAAAAAGCAGACTTAGGATAGTTACAATGATTTTTTTTTTTTAAGTACATAAATGTCTTGAGTCACTGGAAACACAAAGATGAATAAGAAACAATGCACGTCTTCAAAAGGTTCACAGTCCAGGGCTTCCCTGGTGGCACAGGGATTGGGAGTCTGCCTGCCAGTGCAGGGAACACGGGTTCGATCCCTGGCCCGGGAAGATCCCACATGCCGTGGAGCAACTGGGCCTGTGCGCCACAATTGCTGAGCCTGCGCTCTAGAGCCCATGCTCTGCAGCAGGTGAGGCCAAGGCAATGAGAGGCCCGCACACCTCAGCAAAGAGTAGTCCCCATTTGCCGCAACTAGAGAAAGCCCATGCAAAGCGACGAAGACCCAACAGAGCCCAAAATAAAAACAAATAAATAAATATATTTATTTTAAAGAAAAAAGGTTCACAGTCCAGGGAGAGAGGCAGATACACTAACAGGTCATTTCAGTATAGCACTGTGTTGTAATAAATGCTAACTGCCTCACTAATTTACCTAGCCAAGGACACTTACTGTTGTAGAATGGAAATGACAATTTATGATCTACAACTTCCTTGGTGCTGACATCCCACCAGCTCCTGTCCAACCTAAAAAGCCTTTTCTTTTCCCTAAATGACCTGCCTAGTGTCACATGTAGGCAGAAAACTTTTTGTTGAGAGTAGCCAGGAAGCAGATCAGGAATGTGTGTGTGTGTGTGTGTGTGTGTGTGTGTGTGTGTGTGTGTGTGTGTGTGTGTGTGTGTGTGTGTGTGTGTGTGTGTGTGTGTGTGTGTGTGTGTGCGCGCGCGCGCGCGTGTGTGTTTCTTCATTTCTTCTAAAGGAGAGACACTGTAGAGTTTAAAGATGGTTTATTAGCTTCCAGCTTATGATACACAAGAGCTATCTGGGTACATAACTCACCTTGCAGGCCCACAGTCGGCCCCGTAAACCTCAGCAGCACTTTTTCCCCACCTTTTTGACTAAATAGAAGTTACTGTACAGTTACAGCCCTGTTATATATTATATTAATAAATGTGCCACACTGACTGTACGCTCTTTTAAGTAACTCTGCTAACCTGGACACATTATCTGAGATTTATATTGCTGCATAAAGTCTAAGGGGAATGCAGGGAAATGGCTTTATAGATAGAATTAGACTGGCTATCTCTCTTACATTTCAGACACGGCAGGAGGAGAACTGTTCAGAGGCACTTGGAAAGGACGAGAGAGGACAAAAATAATTTAAAAAAAGAAAGATTTTGAGGGAAATCTATGCAGTTTTGCCAATATGGCTGATTATAGATTAGGCTTTGGTTGTTAAAAAAAAAATCTCTTCTTGTCTTGACGAAGAAAGAAAAAAATTTTCGTGAAACTTAACATACCATGCCATTTAGCCAAGTCTCAAACCTATTTTGAAGCTCCAGTTAGAGAACTAAAACATAGTACTAAGTTGTTGAATAAATATTTGTTAAATAAATAACAAACTGTAAAGTTCCTAAAGTCTGTGATCACTGCGCCATCTCTTGCATCCAGAAGGATGCTTAGCAGTAATTATTTATTTCATGAATGGACGACATGAACAGCAATATGTCTTACTATTCACTAGTAATGAACAGACTCCAATCCAGCCCTGTATCTGATCCTGAGCAGTAACAAGGAATATTTTACTGACAATTCACAAGTAAAGAGCTCAAGGTAAAAATAAGTGAATTGATTTGCATGTTTCTAAATAATAAATCATTAAAATGAGAGAAACAGAATCCCTGGGATTCAACAATGGAATAAACAAGATGGCAGCAGGCATAGTTAAGAGTGAGATGACCACGTGAAAATGGAGTCAGCTTCAAGGTAACAGTCAAGGACTCCAACTTGCAGCCTGGAGCCATATCATGTAAACATGAGTTAGTGAGGCTGGAGAGTAAATGTTCCTTAACTACTCTCCCTAGAGCTTCAGTTCTCTGAATTGTGCTCTCTCTGGTGAAAGCTGCAATGTGTTCTCATCTTCCAAAGGTATAGTCTGAGTCCCAGTCTGCACCTGTGATGCTTCTGCTTTCACCATATACTCATCTCCTTATATCAATCACAGTTCCCATGTATGCCTAGTTTGATTTCTTAACTACAATGCAATGAAAAAAAAAAGCTCTATATGCATAGCACACTCACAATTTAAGTCAGATACGGCTATTTAGGTCATCAATGCTTTTCATAGCCTGAAATGTATGACCAATGCTAACTCAAATTTAGAACTATTCATCTTGACCATATTTTTCTTACTAGTTGCTTACACTATTAGTCCTATAGTTTTCAAACACTTGTAACAAAGTGATGCTCACTTTGGCCAGCATGTACCTCTGCCCACTTCTCATGCCCTGAAATGCCTTTTTCTCTCACTGCATGTCTTCCTCTTAGTCCTTTTCTGCTTTTTAGGATACTCTGTCTGAACTAGACTAAATAGGAGAAGAGTCAGCTCAAGTGTCTCACTTTATTGCAACCTTCAATACCTTCCTTTCTGATACAAGTAGCATCTCGTACAGTTAGCTTTTGCTGGCATAACAAATGACTCCAAAACCAGGTGATTTAAAAATAATAATAATTTAATTGCTCATGATTTTGTGGGTTGGCAATCTGATCAGGGCTCAGCCAGGATAACTCATCTCCACTTCATATAATGTCAGCTGGCCTGAACCTCAGGTGGTAAAGCTGAGATGTCTGGGACATCTGGGGCCTCTCTCCACACAGTCTCATAATCCACCAGGGTAGCACAGGCTTCTGCATAGAATCTCACAATTTTCTGACAAAAGTGAATGCTACAAAACTTCCATGGCTGCCTAGGCTTGGAAACTGCCCAACATCTCTTCTGACACATTTTATTGGTTAAAAGAAGCCACCAGGGGCTTCCCTGGTGGCGCAGTGGTTGAGAGTCCGCCTGCCGATGCAGGGGACACGGGTTCGTGCCCCGGTCTGGGAAGATCCCACATGCCGCGGAGCGGCTGGGCCCGTGAGCCATGGCCGCTGAGCCTGCGCATCCGGAGCCTGTGCTCCGCAACGGAAGAGACCACAACAGTGAGAGGCCCGCGTACCGCAAAAAAAAAAAAAAAAAAAAAAAAGCCACCAGACAGCCCACATTCAGGGATGAGAAAAATAGACTCAATCTCTTGCCGGGGGGGAGATGCAAGTAATTGGTGGTCATTTTTTTTTTCTTTTTACAATTTGTTACATGTTTGATTTTTAAAAAATCTACAAGCTTTAAGCACAATTG